>NC_059163.1:114286550-115641837 GCF_019923935.1 Bubalus bubalis | reverse complement strand
CCCAGCCCATTTTTTCTTTAGTTTTTCTCCTTGAAAAAATTCTAGTTCTAGGTAAAAATCAAAATTAAGGGGGAAATTTAGGGAAATGTTATTAGTTGTCTAAGGCTCTATTCAAATTCAAAGTATAAAAAAGAGTATCGTTCCTATTTTAGATATGAGAAATCTGAAGCTTATAGTTAAGTGGACTTGCTAACCAGACTTTAACCCAAGTCTGCATTTATTCTAAAGTGAGTCCTGCAAAGCACTCACATTTTTGGCTCTTTATGGGTGTATTTGTCACTTCAGACTTGATGGTGATTTTGGCACAGAGAAAACGTGGCAAATGCTCTTTCACTGCCTCATCTACATAATCAGGATAATTCTCCATGTACAAGCTAAAGGCTGGGATTGCCAAGTCCTTTCCTTGAGCACAAAGGCTAATATCATGAAGGACACCTTTTCCAGCATTTAGCTCCTAGTTGCTAATAATATAAATGGCTCATAATCTAAAACAAATTTATATTAATGTATATGACCTAAAAGGGTATAAAGAATAAATAAATCTAGGACTATCATCATCTCCTGGAATTATAGAAGAGAGGGTGCCTTATAGTGAAGGCATATTCCTGTATGAGATATTCTTGATAGTACAGGCTTCATAAAATCTGATGGAAACAAAAGAAAATGAGTCTATTTAAAAATGTATGAGGCTGGTTTAAAATGGGTTCAGGGATTGCATTGTCTTGAATTTCTTAGATTTATTCCCCTTTCTGCCTTAGAATTAAAATCACCTCAGACAATGTTTGATTGAGGGTCTTCTAGTACAAAGCACATGTAACATTCGCATTTCAGCAGAAATTCAGCTCATAGCTAAATAAACCATTCTGGCTTCAGTCTATAAATAAAGAATATTTGTGTAGTTCATATGGCTTTGAAGTAGCTTAAGTAATAAAAAGTTATAGCTAGAACAGAAGATGTGGACTTGATAAATTAGGAAAGGAAAAGGTTTGTATGTGAGCTATAATTTTTGAAAGAAAGAGATAATCTTTTTCATGTTGGAACAAATCTAGAAGATTTTCTTCCCTTTTTTGAAAATAAACAGTAAAATAAACACTTTTCTTGCCACTAGTAATAATGAAGTCACAGAGAGAAATGTAGGCACAGATAAATGAAGCTCCTCCTGACTAGTAAGTGGCAGACCACATTTTGCTGGGTATATTTAGCAAGAATGATCTTTAGATTCTAGCATTTCATCTTCCATGCATATTCCAGACATAGAAATATAGTGCCTTAAAACACTATTCTTAAGGTGTGACTTTTTGTCATCTTTGAGATACAAAGAACTCAGAAGTCTCTGCAATTGGTATTGAAAGCTATGTTACAAAAAAGTTCTTTTCCAACATAGACCTCATGAGAAACAAATGGTATAGGAAGCAGAAGAGAACCTGAAATACTATAAAAACACAAAATAAAGTGGTGGATATCAAGAGACATGAGAGAAAGTAGACAGTAGACACAAGCTTTAAGATTAGGATAATCTGGAAGTTGTAGTTAGCAGGCAGCACTTTAAGTAGATGTGATTAATAATTGCTTATTTTAAATTTATGCATAAAATTAAACAAAATTATATTGTTAGAAGCATATTGTTTAGAGTTATAGAATCTTAATAGCAAAGAGCTCAACTGTTGTTAAATTTTAACAAAATATATATAAATACTTTTTTTTTACAAAGAAAAAATAAGTTAAATAACAGAATGTAGAGGGAAATATGGACAACATGGATGAAAAGATGGAGGGTTTCAATAGAGAATTAGAATCCATAAAAAGGAACTCCAAAATTCTAGAAATGCAAAATACAGAGCAGGCTGAATTAGAAGTCAGTAGTTATAAAAATTGGTTAATAGAAAACATTCGAGAAGTACAGACAGGAAAAAAAAGGAAGGAACAAAATAAAACACAGAGGAGAAGTAAGATCTGACTAAAATGCCTAACCAGCATGTAACTGGAGTCTGTAAAGGAGAGGAGAAAGATTGAGACTAAAGAACTATTTGAAGAAATTTTGGCTGAAAGCTTTTCAAATCTGATGAAAAATAATTCACAGATTCAACTTCAGTGGACTGCAAGCAAGATACATAACAAAGAAAATTTTAGCTCTTATTATTCTAAAAATTAAGAGAAAAATCTTTAAAACAGAAAAAAAACATCACCTTCATAAAAATAACAGTAAGAAATACCACTGACCAAATCTATATACTAGAAGGCATGATTAAAGAACTGAATGAGGAAAACAAAACAAAATGATACCTTCTAATCTAGGATTCTATACAGAGTGAAAATACCCTTCAGAAAATGAGGAAGCAATTTTTCAGATAACCAAAACTGAGAGAATTGTTGCTAGCAGATCTACAATAGAAGAAATACCGAAGAAAAATTTTCATGTCAAAGGATAGAGTTTCCAGATAATGTTATAGAAGTTCAAGAGTTTATAATTTATGCACAAGAAAAAATGTGACAGCTATAGCAAAAATGATAGTAAGGAATAAATGGAATTAAACTATTATAATCTCCTTGACGGAGAAGGCAATGGCACCCCACTCCAGTACTCTTGCCTGGAAAATCCCATGGACGGAGGAGCCTGGTGGGCTGCCGTCTATGGGGTCACACAGAGTCAGACACGACTGAAGTGACTTAGCAGCAGCAGCAATCTCCTTGAAATATTTAGGAAATAGGACAAGTAGGTGAGTCACTGTTAAAGAATCTGCCTGCCAATGCAGGAGAGGTGAGTGCGATTCCTGGGTCAGGAAGACACCCTGGAGAAGGAGATGGAACCCACTCCAGTATCTTGCCTGGGAAATCTCATGGACAGAGGAGCCTGGTAGGTTACAGTCCATGGGTCCCAAAGAGTCAGACGTCACTTAGCAACTAAACAGCAACAAAAGTAGACTGCAGTCATGGTTACATGTTGAAATTTCAGGCTAACTTCTAAAACAGTATTACAAAAATGTCTAACAAAAAAGCTAATGAAGAAGATAAAATCCAATAATAAAATGAGTTTATTATTAAAAATATAGTACCCCTAGTCAGTAAAGAATAAAACAATCATATGACTCTGACTCTTTTTAATGACAAAGCTGAAATATTTAAATTCTACTTTGGGTTTTTCATATTATTTTAAAACACTGATAGGAGCAACACTTACCTTATTGCAGTCTTTATCTTCTGTCCCACTCCTTATCGGTATGCACACAATCTAGGTCTTTGTAAGTTTAAATTATGCATTTGTGTGCCTTAGCTTCCACCACTTTCTCAATTCCAAGTTTATAACACTAAGATGAATAAGATAAGAGTGCAGTCAAAGAAACAAGCTTATTAAGAATCTGGCCAGCACAAAATTTACTATATTTTTTACCAAAATTAATCTTATTCCTCTACTAGATATCAGAAGGTATTATTCTACTCTTAGTATATTAAAAAGAACTTGAGAGAAAAAACAATGTTGATCAAGGGGCCATTGGAAGTCAGAGTAAAAGGATTTAAATTCCAGAGTTTTGAAATCCAAATCTTCACTTCTCACCTTCAGCCCTTCCTTTTATTCATTTCCAAATTTTGTAAGTGTGGAGTGTTTTTTGTTTTGTTTTGTTTTGTTTTAGTATTGTATCACAAATACTGTGAGTGTAGCTATGCTATTCCTGGTGTTTACCATCAATTTTCTTATTCCTTTTGTACAGGCCAAGATTTATCAAATTTTTGGAGTGATTTATAGAGCATTTATGAATATAGATTTTCAAGTATTGCCTTAGAGCTAACCGCATCATAATCTTCACAGGTAGGATTCACTTCCTACCAAACAAATGTGTTTGCGCTGTATAAACTCTTTTCTCTGAAGCACATAGCAGATCAATGTGTAGGAAAGATGGTAGACTTCCCTCAAAAGGGCTGACACAGAGTCATCATTGGGTGGATCTCTACTGAGTGCTTTTATTTTTGATAGGGCTAGCTATCAACCTAAGTATGTTATTAATGCACCTTCATACTTTCACAAATATGTGACTCAAACTTATTTCTAAGTTACTGAGGTTTTCTAGGAATTATTGTTCTTGCACCTATTTTCAAATTTGCTAGAGGATTTCAAGAGTTGAAGGGAATGCAGTTATATTGTCTGGCTCCCTGAATAGGTCACTGAGCCTCAGAATTTATTTTTATTTGGGCTTTATTACTCACATTCATATTCTACTTTATTATTTCTTCCAAAAATAAAGTTTGGAGGGGATAATTTAGTCCATAAAGCAAAAGTCAGAAAGACACCCAATGTTTTGTTACTAAGATAAGAAAGGGCATTTGGACAAGAGGAAGAAAAAGGAGGAGTTTGCATGAAAATGAGGGTATCTCCACTGTCATGTCTTCCTTTCCCAGGGAGCTGTTCTTGCCCACCTTCCCACAAGTGAAGATGGACTCAAGCAAGGTGGCATGTTTTTATTCCGGCCCAGGTGAGCCCTGAAAGGAGCGAAACAAGACATGAACTGGTCTGTCAAGAGCATCCTTCTGAATTGCATCTTCTCTTTTGCTAACAAACTCAAGCTTGTTTTAGCCTTTAATTCCCAGAGTGTACAGGCACCCCACCAACATCTCAGCACAGATAAAACTCGAAAATACTTAGTTCTGACCCAACCACAAGCCAGAGTTCCAAAGGGATCCTTCAAATTAACCTGTTTCCAGTCCTCTTCAAGGCCAGTTCTTTTGCAAATGACCTGGTGCTGTGCAGCAACGGCGCCACCTACAGAACAATGTGTGAAAAAAAAGGACAAAGCATCGAAGGTCTCCTTTAGGGGGAGGGAGAGGAATAACACAACTTTTGTCAAGTGTAGCACTTTACAGTGTTTTTTACATATGCATTTGGTAGGCTAGTGTTATGGTTACATTTAAAGGGAAGCTCTGGATTTTTCATCACTGATTATTTTAAAGTGTGTAAAAGAAGGATAAATAAATAAATAAGGATAAAAGAAGGATAAATAAAAGAAAGATAAATAAATAAAATAAAGAAAACAATGAAGTTGGAATGAATACATCACAATCATTTAGTGCATGCGTGCTTGCTAATTCACTTCAGTTGTGTCTGATTCTTTGCGACCCTATGGACTGTAGTCTACCAGGCTCCTCTGTCCATGGGATTCTCCAGGCAAGAATACTGGAGTGGGTTGCCATGCCCTCCTCCAGGGGATCTTCCTGACCCAGGGATCAAACCTGTGTCTTTGATGTCTCCTACATTGGCAGGTGGGTTCTTTATCACTAGCGCCACCTGGCAAGCCATGGTGCATCAGTTTCAGTTTCAGTTCAGTCGCTCAGTCGTGTCTGACTCTTTGCAACCCCATGAACTGCAGCACACCAGGCCTCCCTGTCCATTACCAACTCCTGGAGTTTACCTAAACTCATGTCCATTGAGTCGGTGATGCCATCCAACCATCTCATCCTCTGTCATCCCCTTCTCCTCCCACCCTCAATCTTTCCCAGCATCAGGGTCTTTTGAAATGAGTCAGCTCTTCACATCAGGTGGCCAAAGTATATGGTGCATGGATCATGGTAAATGAAATGAGTCTTAAGCCAACAATGGTGGTGCTGGTCCTCTGATTCGTCATCTTCCAGACTGCAGCAGAAGAAGCAGCTTCTGGTCAGGCCATTTATATCTTCTGAGAGTAATCCCTGCCAAGCCAGCCTAGAGCCTCTTCCTCCAGTCCTTTCAAAATTGTTGGGAGTCACCTCAAAACTGCTAAGTAACTTCTTTTCTACATAGCCCACCAGAGGTGCTCTCTTGCCTTCAACCTTACCCTAACTCTATGTGATGAGGTACATGGGGGTGAAATAGGTTACTGATGAAAGTGAGGGTGGAGTCAGGGAGCTCGGCTGCAGCTACCACAGAAAACCAAATGCTCCTGTGAGCCAGGTTCCCTGCAGAGGCAGCACAAGCAGCAGAAATGGGGTGTCCTCTTAGGTCTCATGTATGCTCTTAAATGATTATGACGGGACAGTCAGGAAGGTGATAAATAGGTGCAATTGCTGTGTCTCCCATATCCTGGGCTGATGAGAGATCACGGTGGAGCCTGACTGTGACGGCGTGTGGGAAATGCAGTCTTTAGCTTCTAGACTATGGTGTACAGTAAGGTCCATTCCATGCCCGTGGGCATACAGGTAGTGAGGGAGTACTGGTCTCGCATGCTTTCAGCCTAGAACGTCTTAGGATTGACCAAACTCTTCTTTGTTCTCATTTGACAGGCAGTTTTGTTTAGTAAGGGCAGCTGGTGATACACCATGTTTTCCAAATTTTGCTCATCCTTGCACCATGCCCAAGCCTAATATTTGTTTAATATTTTTAGAAGTCTTTGAATATTTTAACATAAGTGTTTTCCTGTGCAAGGATGCCTGAGGAATCACAAGCTTGATATAACCATTATGTTTTTCTAGGACACATTGTGATAAACCACCCCAAATTCATTTGTGTGCCACTGCTGAGCACATCTAGTGCATGGAAAGAGTGCAGGCTTTGGAGCTAGGTCTTATCCTGCTCTTCTAATAACCTCCCTAAACTTCTGCCTCCACCTTCCCGGGAGGATCTGGTCAGAACACTTGTAAATGCTTGCCAGATCAGTTAGCCACTGGCTCTGGAATTGATACTGCTAGGTATTTTTGAATTTTTTTAAAGGTTCTAATATAGTAATTGATCTCTCTGGAAGTTAAAAATAGTCAAGTTTTGAGTTATTTAAATATATACTCTGTGATGGTAACTTTCTATATGATATGCTAGGATTTCACTTAGTAAGAAAGCATGGGGCATAGTTTATAATAAAACCAACATGGTGTCAGCATAAAACATGCTAAAATCACTTTTGTTCATCTTGCTTCATGCTTAAAGCAACTTGTGCATGCTTCTTTATGTACACCAGAGACGGAAAAGAGTTTATAATGAAAAGAGAGAACTGCCAAGACATTTAATTCAAATAAACTTGGACATAGGTGGATTAAGGTACAGAAAGAACATTTTTTTTTTTAACTAAGAATGCATAATGAATGCAGAGTAGATACCTAGGTAGAATGAAGAGAGCAAGAAAAAAATTTATGCAATTGTGTTCTGTCAATTGTACCTGATGTTATTTTTCAAATCCAAGGGCCTTTTATTTCATGCCATAATACAAATGAATTTAAGTCAAAAGAGAACAAATAATTGAAAATTACTCTTCATTCAAGGTTCTAGGTTGGCAATTTTCCCCATTGATTTAAGAAAAGATAATAGTTTGTTGGAGAAGGCAATGGCAACCCACTCCAGTACTCTCGCCTGGAAAATCCCATGGATGGAGGAGCCTGGTAGGCTGCAGTCCATGGGGTCGCGAAGAGTCGGACATGACTGAGCGACTTCACTTTCACTTTTCACTTTCATGCATTGGAGAAGGAAATGGCAACCACTCCAGTGTTCTTGCCTGGAGAATCCCAGGGATGGGAGAGCCTGGTGGGCTGCCGTCTCTGGGGTTGTGTAGAGTCGGACACGACTGAAGCGATGTAGCAGTAGCAGTATAGTTTGTTATTATAGATTTTCCCCTTGTCATATAATTTTTTTTCCTTTTCTTTTGGCTTCAAGTAAATATTTGTTTCTCTAGCATTATATCATCATAGTCACAGACAGTTTAAAGGTAGATAGATATTCTTCTTTCAAATTCTAAGTACTTTCCATCTCAGAAATGTGTAGAGAGTGAATTGAAGTAAACTTTAATTCAAGGAACAAAATATGCAAACATTAGCAGTTATGTAAAGAGTTACATGAAGAGTACAATAGAAATTCTCTAACAATATGTGAAAGCAGAGACAACACATTTTAAAAGGTACCACTGGAGAGAGAGATTTTCATCTAAAGATAAAATTACTCTTAAAGTGTGATTACATTTCTAAGTGGCTCAAGCTGTGGTGACTAAAATGAATTACAGTAAAACCAGTAAGAAGCCAAAGTGTGTCCCGGCAGTATCATCTTGAGAAAGAATAAAAGTAGGGTGGGCCCAAACCTGGATCCTGCTGGCAAAGATAATCACAGAGGCATTTGACTTTCTGAGGCAGCTCTCGCAGGGGTCCTAAAGCAGAGTTCCTCATTCTCCAGTGTTAAACAGAACACAGGACGTCCATTTTCATGGAATGGATCGTGGTGGAAGTGGCATGGTCCTGGAGCCAGCCCAGTCCCCTGTCCATCCATGTGGGGTGCCAAATATCTGACTTTAAAAAAAGACTTGCTTTGCTCAAACACATTAAGCTAGAGGCTATGCATTATGTATTGGTAACTAAATCCCAACTAATACAGGATGACAGTGCAATAAATCAGATTAATAATATAAAATGTAATTATAAAAAAATTTGAGGAAGAATGTGGTTCATTTTCAGAAAATTTAGAATAAGATCAATAATGATGTACTTTTATATTTCAGTGGATTCTTGTCTATGGCTGGGAAACAAGAAAATGTTAGTGTACTTAGTTCTATAGGTTTATGCAGTAGCATGGAAGATGGGATATTACTATGAATTTACAGAAATGGAAAGAATCATAAGGGCATACTATAGAAAGTATATACCTGAAAATTAGCTAACAGTCAGAATTAATGAATTCCTAAAAAGACACAAACTACTGAAACTGACTTCAGAAGAAACAGAGCATCTGAGCAGACCTATAGTAAGTGAACAGATCGAATTAGTAATCAAAGTCCAGGCACAGATGGCTTCATTGATAAATTCTACTAAATGTTTAAAGAGAAATTAACGTATTTGTTAATGCACCCCAAAATAAAATAAAACATAAACATAGGAAGAAGAGCAACTTCCGAATACATTCAATGAGGCCAGTATTGCCCTGACACCAAAACCAGATAGAAACATACAAGAAAAGAAAATTACAGACCAATGTCTCTTATGAATATATATGCAAAAATCATCAACAAAACACTAACAAACTAAATTCAGCACATAAGAATTATTTACTTATAGCTAAGTGAGATATATTGCAGGAATGCAAGATTAGTTCAACATAAGGAAATCAATGTACAGCTTCATATAATTGAAAAAAGGACAAAAACCATATGAACATCTTAAAGATGTTATAAGAATAAAAGAGAACTTATCCATTTTGATAAAGGACATAAATGAAAAACCTATGATTAATATCATACTTCAATGACATTCTCCAAATCATCCCCCCAACACCCCCACAGAGTCCAAAAGACTGTTCTATACATCTGTGTCTCTTTTGCTGTCTTGCGTACAGGGTTATCATTACCATCTTTCTAAATTCCATATATATGCGTTAGTATACTGTATCAGTGTTTTTCTTTCTGGCTTACTTCACTCTGTATAATCAGCTCCAGTTTCATCCACCTCATTAGAACTGATTCAAATGTATTCTTTTTAATGGCTGAGTAATATTCCATTGTGTATATGTACCACAGCTTTCTTATCCATTCATCTGCTGATGGACATCTAGGTTGTTTCCGTGTCTTGGCTATTATAAACAGTGTTGCAATGAACATTGGGGTACATCATATAAGAAATGTATTGGCAGTCCAGGTTCGATGCCAGATACAGGAAGCTTGGGGCTGGTGCACTGGGATGACCCTGAGGGATGGTATGGGGAGGGAGGCAGGAGCGGGGTTCAGGATTGGGAACATGTGTACACCCATGGTGGATTCATGTTGATGTATGGCAAAACCAATACAATATTGTAAAGTAATTAGCCTCTAATGAAAATAAATAAATTTAAATTAAAAAATTAAAAAAAAAACATACTTCATGATGAAATACTGAAAGATTTCCCCCCAAATCAGGAACAAGTCAAGATGCCCATTCTTATCATGTCTATTCAACAGTATTCCAGAGATTCTATCCAGGGAAATTAGACAAGAAAAAGAAATAAAAGGCATCTAGATAGGAAAGGAAAAATAAAATTACTTCTATTTAGAGAAGATGCAGTCTTATACATAAAATATCCTGCTGCTGCTGCTGCTAAGTCGCTTCAGTCATGTCCGACTCTGTGCGACCCCAGAACGGCAGCCCACCAGGCTCCCCCGTCCCTGGGATTCTCCAGGCAAGAACACTGGAGTGGGTTGCCATTTCTTTCTCCAATACATGAAAGTGAAAAGTGAAAGTGAAGTCACTTAGTCGTATCCGACTCTTAGCGACCCCATGGACTGCAGCCCACCAGGCTCCTCCGTCCATAGGATTTTCCAGGCAAGAGTACTGGAGTTGGGTGTCATTGCCTTCTCTGTAAAATATCCTAGGAATCCACAAAAAAATTCTCAAGCTAATAATTCAACAAGATGGCAGGGTGCAAGATCAGTATGCAAAAATCAGTTGAATTTCTATACAGCAGCAATGACCAATCAGAAAAGAAATTAAAAAAAATTCCATTTATAATCACATCAAAGTGTAAAATACTTGGAAAAAATTAATTTAAAAAGTATAAACTAATACACTGAAAACTATAAAACATTGTTCATCAATTAATCTGTTGATGATGCTGCTATGAACATTCATGTATAAGCTTTTTTATATTTAGTTAATGTTTTAATTGAAGGATAATTGCTTTACAGAATTTTGTTGTTCTCTGTCCAATCGCAACATGAATCACCCATCAGTTCAGTTCAGTCGCTCAGTCGTGTCTGACTCTTTGCGACCCCATGAACCTCAGCATGCCAGGCCTCCCTGTCCATCAACAACTCCCGGAGTTTACCCAAACCCATGTCCATTGAGTCGGTGATGCCATCCAACCATCTCATCCTCTGTTCAGTCTTGGAAGATTGAACTTTTCTAAGAATCAGTTCATTTCTTCTACGTTATCCATTTTATTGACATATAGTTGTTCATAATAGTCTCTTATAATCCTTTGCATTTCTGCATTGTCTGTTGTAACTTCTTTTTTATTTCTAATTCTGTTGATTTGATTCTTCTCTCTCTCTCTTTTTTTTTTCTTAATGAGTCTGGCTAAAGGTTTGTCAATTTTGTTAATCTTCTCAAAGAACCAGCTTTTAGTTTTATTAAACTTTTCTATTGTTTCTTTCATTTCTTTTTCATTTATTTCTGCTCTGATCTTTATGATTTATTTCCTTCTGCTAATTTTGGGAGTTTTTTGTTCTTTCTTTTTCCAGTTGTTTTATGTGTAACATTTGGTTGTCTAATCGATGTTTTTCTTGTTTCTTGAGGTAGGATTGTACTGTTATAAACTTCCCTCTCAGAACTGCTTTTGCTGCATCCCATAGGTTTTGAGTTGTGTATTCATTGTCATTTGTTTTTAGAAATTTTTTGATTTCCCTTTTGATTTCTTCAGTAACCTGTTGGTTATTTAGAAACGTATTGTTGAATCTCCATGTGTTTGTGTTTTTTAGTTTTTTTCTTATAATTGATATCTAGTCTCATAGTGCTGTAGTTAGAGAAGATGCTTGATATGATTTCAATTTTCTTAAATTTACTGAGGTTTGATTTGTGACCTAAGATGTTGCCTATCGTGGAGAATGTTCATGTGCAGTTGAGAAGAAAGTATATTCTTCTGCATTTGGATGGAATGTCCTGAAGATGTCAGTGAGATCTATCTTATCTAATGTATCATTGAAGACTTGTGCTTCCTTACTGTTTTCTGTTTTGATGATCTGCCCGTTGGTGTTAAAGTCTCCTACTATTATTGTGTTACTGTCAGTTTCTCCTTTTATGTCTGTTAGTGTTTGTCTATATATCAAGGTGCTCTTATGTTGGGTGCATAGATATTTACAATTGTTATGTCTTTCTCTTGGATTGATCCCTTGATCATTATGTAGTGTCTTTCCTTATTTCTTGTAATATTCTTTATTTTTAGGTCTATTTTATCTGGTTTGAGGTTTGCTACTCCAGCTTTCTTTTGCTTCCCATTTGCATGGAATATATTTTTCTATCTTGTCACTTTCAATCTATATGTGTCTTTAGGTCTGAAGTGGGTTTCTTGTAGACAGGATATATATGGGTCTTGTTTTTGTATCCATTCCACCAGTCTGTGTCTTTTGGTTGGAGCATTTAATCCATTTACATTTAAAGTAATTATTGATATATATGTTCCTATTGCCATTTTCTTAATTGTTCAGGGTTTGATTTTGTAGATACTTTTCTTCTCTTGTATTTCTTGACTGTGTAAGTCCCTTTAACATTTGTTATAATGCTGGTTTGGTGGTACTGAATTCTCTTAACTTTTGCTTGTCTGAAAAGCTTTTGATTTCTCCATCAATTTTGAATGAGATCCTTGCCAGGTACAATGATCTTTGTTGTAGATTTTTCCCTTTCAATACTTTAAATACATCCTGCCATTCTCTTCTGGCCTGCAGAGTTTCTGCTGAAAGATCAGCTGTTAAATGTGTGGGATTTCCCTTGTATGTTACTTGTTGCTTTTCCCTTGCTACTTTTAATATTCTTTTTTTGTGTGTGTTTAATCTTTGTTAATTTGATTAGTATGTGTCTGGGTGTGTTTCTCCTTTGATTTATCCTGTATGGGACTCTTTGTCCCTATTGGAGTTGATTGATTATTTCCTTTTCCATGTTCGGGAAATTTTCAACTATAATCTCTTCAAAAACTTTTTTGTACCCTTTCTTTTCCTCTTCTTCTGGGACCCCTATAATTCGAATGTTGGTCTGTTTGATATTGTCCCAGAGGTTTCAGAGTTCTCAGTTCTTTACATTCTTTTTACTTTATTCTGCTCTTCAGAAGTTATTTCTACCATTTTATCTTCCAGCTCACTGATTCGTTCTTCTGCTTCAGGTATTCTGTTACTGATTCCTTCTAGTGTATTTTTAATTTCAGTAATTTTGTTGTTTGTCTCTGTATATTTATTCTTTAATTCTTCTGGGTCTTTGTTAATTGACTCTTGCAATTCTTCATCCTGTTTTCAAGGTTTTTTTTTTTAATCATCTTTACTATCATTATTCTGAATTCTTTTTCAGGTAGTTTGCCTATTTCCTCTTCATTTATTTGGACTTCTGTGTTTCTAGTTTGTTCCTTCATTTGTGTAGTGTTTCTCTGTATTTTCATTTTTTTTTTTTGAACTTACTGTGTTTGAGGTTTTATTTTTCCAGGCTTCAAGGCTGAATTCTTTCTTCCTTTTGGTTTCTACCCTCCTAAGGTTGACCCAGTGGTTTGTGTAAGCTTTGTGTAGAATGAGATTTGTGCTGAGTTTTTGTTTGGTTTTCCTCTGATGGGTAAGGCTGAGTGAGGTGGTAATCCTGTCTGCTGATGATTGGGTTTGTACTTTTTTTTTGTTTGTAGTTTGGATGAGGCATCCTGCACAGGGTGCTACTGGTGGTTGGGTGATGCTGGGGCTTGTGTTCAAGTGGTTTTCTTTGTGTGAGTTCTCACTATTTGATACTCCCTAGGGACAGTTCTCTGGTAGTCTAGGGTCTTGGAGTCAGTGCTCCCACTCCAAAGGCTCAGGGCTTGATCTCTGAATGTGGTGGTGAAGTGTTTGTGTTGGCAGGCTCATGGCTCCTCTTATGGGTTTATTTGCATGGGGGTGTTTTCCTGGGGTGAACATGCTAACAAGAAGGTGGTAGGAGTTGTCCTGCAGAAAGAGTTCCTTTTTCTCTTGGCACAGGTCTCCACTGTGTGGCTTCAAAATCAAACCCAAGCAATGGCTTCTGAAAGCCTAGGCTCACTTCACTGTTATTACTGACCATTCTAGAAGAAAAGAGCCTCTGCCTGTTGCCCTAACAGGTGCAACTGCCCATGTATAAGTTTTTGTTTGAATATATATTTTCCATTCTCTTGGATATGTATTCATAGGATGGAATTGCTGGGTCAAGGTAACTTTATGTTTAACTTTTGGAAGAACTGCCAAACTATTTCTCAGCATTTAACATTCCCATCAGCAAAGTTCCATTCAATGGAATATTATTTATCCATGAAAAGGAATGAACTAATGTTAATGTGACTACATGATAATCTTCATAAACATTATACTTTATGGAAGAAGCCAGACACAAAGGTCACATGTTATACAACTTCATTTATATGAAATTCCCAGAAAGACAAACCTATTGAAAGTGAACATTAATTAGGGTTTTCCAAAAACTAGAAGAAAGTCACAGTGAAGAATGGCTGCTAACAAGTACAGGATTTCAATTTAGGGTCATGAAAATATTCTGAAATTAGTTAGTGGCAATGATTGTACAACTTTGTGACTATATTGAAAGCTATCAGATTTTATATTTTCAAGTGTCAAATTTTATGGCATGTGAAATACATTGGAATAAAAAATATTCAGGTCTTCTTTAGAAACAAAGGCAAATGCTTTTTGCTAAGCATTAAGAAAAATAGTTTTGAACCAAATCTAACTATTTACATGCCCTTTTAGAGATATTCTTCCCTTTTTCAGCCAGAAAGGAGTTAAATATTTCAAATTTTTCAGTTCCCAGAAATAATCTTTTGGAATAAGTGAGTTCTTAGAAAAATTCAAGGTAGAATTCTGAAGAAAAGAAACTAGTATCAGTGGAATAGCCAAGTGCTTTCATATGGATCATAACATTGGTGTATTCACATAAATGCTTTCTTAATTTTCACAACAGCATGATATGCTGCATTTATTTATTTATATATTATATTACAATCATTATATAATTATTTATACATATTTATTTATAATATTTATTATATTCATGGAGAATATAAGAAAAAGGCTACACAGTAACATGCAATCAGGAGATTTTAATGAAGTAATCCCAATTGGAAAAGTCTCAGTATTAATTAAAGATTGGATAATGATTCTCATGCATAAAACATAAAGACAAAAATTCTTCAGAAAAGCCATGAGACAGAATAAATAGTAAAGTAATAGAAACTGCTGGAAGACAGGAATAAAACGCATCTGGAGACATTTTTAGGGCATAGAAATTCAATATTTCATAAATCAGCTTCTGACTAAAAGCATTAAGTACTTTTAGAAAATACATCTAGTCATTCAAGGCCTTATTCTTTCCATTTATGGTCAATTCTATCACAGGCTTATGCTTGATTGCCATTTATCACCATCTCCAGCATAGCTTCCTCTTCTGATTCCAAACCAGCTGACTTCTTTGTAGCTCTGTATTGTTCTCTTAACTTGCCCATTTTACCTGAAGTTTCTCTCCCTTTCTTACATCAATACAGATTATAAGCTCTGAGGGTGGGCACTTATTTTGTGTTGCATGCCCCGTGTTTAGCCACTGTTGGCACTTAATAAACACATTAAACAAACAGCTGCATACAGGGTAACTCCCCTGCTTTGGTAAAGTAATGAAAACCTCAACATTATGCACAATCACAACACCAAGTACAATTGTGATTTCAATGCACTTGCACTCTACTACTGAGTGTACGTGGGTTTATCTATTTACCCTTTCCACCCTACCTTTCCAAATGTGCGGCAATAAAGAGCTATCATCTGGGAAAAGTAGTACTTCAGTTTCAGTGGACAAAATAAGAATATCTGGGAATTCCCTGGTGGTGCATGGTTAGGACTTCTCCCTCCTACTGAGGAGGGCCCCAGTTCTATCTCTGGTCTGGGAACAAAACTCCCACAAGCTGCATGGCCAAAAAAAAAAAAATTCCTCTTTCTTTTTAGGTCTTGACTTTTATATTCTCAATGATCTGTAAAAGTAAAAACAATTAGCAGGTAAATGACTCTGAACAGCTACTGGAGATTCCTCACATCTCTATTCTTTTTACTAAAAGGAAGTTTATAGTCTGCCTCTTTTTTTTTGTAATTATGTGCCTACTTTGTATTTTTTTTAAAAATCATGTTCCTGGAAAAACTGAATAGGCATTTAAATTCAACCTATACAATAAGACCAGTTCATGGACATGAACTTGAGCAAACTCTGAGAGAGAGAGGGACAGGGAGACCTGGTGTGTTGGAGTTCATGGGATCCCAAACAGTTGGACACAACTTAGTGACTGGACAACAACAACAAGAAGAAACAAATTTCCATAACAGCAAAATATAAATAAATTACTACTTGCAGTACGAGTTCCCAGTGACTCAATGTTTAAACTAAATTTCTACCAACCTGGTAAAATTGAGACTGTGATGAGATTTAATTTTACTAATTTTTACATGTATTTACTTTTATTTAAAGCAGATAGATTAATAACCACACAATCTTGCTGAATCATCATAATTTAACCTCAATATATAAATAAGAAAGTTAAGAGCCAAAGATATCAGGTGACTGACCCACGTCAATTCAGCAAATAAGTGGCAAAGTGGGATTTGAACTCAAGATATCACATTAGCCCATGTTCCTTCACTATTCCACAGATGACTAACTAGAAAAGAAGCAGGGATGGAGTGCAGGGAAGGTATTTCAGGCCATCATGAATGTTCCTCCTCTCAGATTAAAAGCTTTTTTCCTCCTCTTGGAATGAGCAGAAGACCCCAGGTATTATCAACCCTGGATAAAGTCTTCATGATGACCAGTGGATTAACCAAGACTTCTCCATCCTCCAATTCCTCCTATATACCACCTGTGGCAAGAGAATCTACACTCTGACCCAGAACTTATATTCATCTTCTACCTTTTTTATATTCAGCTTCTTACTTTGACTAGCACAAATGTTTCATTATTGGAAAATCAGAGACCTCCCACTAAAATTTTCAAGGATTTCATAACCAAGAAACATAAAATGTTAGGTAAATTGAGAACTTTATTGCATCAACACTGCAGATGGTGACTTCAGCCATGAAAATAAAAGATACTTGCTCCTTGGAAGGAAAGCAATGAAAAACCTAGACAGCATATTAAAAAGCAGAGGCATTACTTTGCTGACAAAGCTCCATCTAGTCAAAGCTATGGTTTTTTCAGTAGTCATGTATGGATGTGAGAGTTTTACCATAAAGAAAGTTGAGCATCAAAGAATTAATGCTTTTGAACTGGGGTGTTTGGACTGCAAGGTCAAACCCAGTCAATCCTGAAGGAAATCAGTCCTGAATATTCATTGGAAGGACTGATGCTGAAGCTGAAACTCCAATTCTTTGGACACCTGGTGTGAAGAACTGACTCATTGGAAAAGACCCTGATTCTGGGAAAGATTGAAGGCAAGAGGAGAAGGGGATGACAGAGGATGAGATGGTTGGATGGCATCACTAACTCAATGGATAGGAGTTTGAGCAAGCTCCAGGAGATGGTGAAGGACAGGGAAGTCTGGCATGCTGCAGTCCATGGGGTCGCAGAGTCAGACACGACTGAGCAACTGAACAGAACTGAACCGAAATTGAGAGCTTATTATAAAGTTCTCAAAAGCAATGATTCAGTATCAGGTTTTATGTACTTGCAATTTTATGTAGAAGAATGCAATTCTCCTACACTGCATTCCTATCTTTAGTAGGGCTTTAATATGTATCACATATCACATGCATTTTAGAACTGCTACATTTCCTCTGTGCCATATGGATCAGGTTGTTGATAAATACAGAATGAAAATAAACTCATGTGATCTATGCTGGAATAAAAGGATGCATATCCATTAAAATAAACAAATAAATATTTCATCACCATGAGGTACAAAGCACTGTGCTTTGTGTATGAAATACATGCATGTGTATATGTGTATATATAATATATATGTGCAAGCATATGTGTGTGCATGTAATACACACATACACATATGTGTTTTTATATATAAAATGTACATACCTATATATGTATGTATACATTAAATGCTTATACATATATATTCCCTTGAAAGGAGTCTATAAAATAAGGCATAAATGCAACTCATACAGTACTGAGCATGAAATAATTAAACATCAATTTCTTAAGCCTTTGGCAAAGAAAATATTTAGTACTTTTACCAATATATTCAACTGGCTTTTTATGATTTCTTGGAAGCTTCAAAAACAACTCAAAATGTCTTAGAGAGGATTTCCATGCTTTTCTCTAGGGTCTTACATCTCATTAAATGATACCACCATCTACTCTTACATTATGTGGGAACCTGGGATCCATCCCCCTATACCTACTCCTCATAACCAATGCACCAATAAATCATGTCTAGTCAGCCTACAAAGTCTCTCTTCAATCTATTTAATTCTTCACATCTTGATTCGATGTGTGTCTTTAATAATGTCTGGCCTCCCCACTGACAGTAAGGTCCACTGATCAGGAACCACATCTCCTTTTGCTCACCAGTTTATTCTCAGAATCCAGCAAAATATCTGATGCTGATTATGACCTCAACCAGGCAAGAGTACTGGAGTAGGGTGCCATCACCTTCTCCAAGTAAACACATAGAAAATATCAAAGCATTAGTAAGTCAGGGATCCATTTTCATTTTGAACTCCAAGCAGTCAGTAATATATTCATTAAATGGTTTTTGAAAATATGTATATACACAAACACCTTCAAATAGATATTTTAAGAAGCTTTACCCATCCATGGCTTATATTTTTTCAGTTGTAAGTGACAAAAAAATGCAAGTAGCTTAAGCAAAATTGAATTTATTGAGACATGTACTTGAGCATTCCAGGGGCTGATTTCTTTCAGTGAGTCTTGACCCAGGTCTGGTTTCTCCTTTTTTTGTTTTGTGCCTTCACTTCCTCAGTGAACATTTTATTCTTAAGTCACCGTTTGTCTTATTCACAGGATGGCTGCACCAGCACTTGCTCTGAGTCCAGCAAGAAAGTCAAAGCTTTTTCTGTTTCACAGTTAGTGAAACTTCCCGTCCTAGGACTGACTCTCATTGGCCAGAATGGGACCGTATGCCCATCCCTAAACTCATCATTGTGGTTAACAGTAGTCATGGAACATTACTGGAGTTGTGAGTAGGGACAATTCCAGTCAAATATCATAATCTAAGCTGGAGAAAGAGTGATTTACCAAAGAATTTTTTTTTCCATAAAAAAGGATGAATATTTTCAATATGGCAAAACCTACAAACAATGAATGCCCACCTCAGGGTTTTTCTATTTTTCAGTTACTGCTGTCACAAGGAAAGAAAAATACTGATATCTATAATATTTCTATATTATAGAAATAATTAATATACTCAGATGGGAGAGAAAGAACAGTAGCATACACCACAACTCTTCAATGGTATAGGTGGCAGGGTAGGGCAGGAATATTAAAATATGGAACTAAGTATTTGTAAAAAATGAAACAAAACAAAGTCCCTAAATATGGGCCTCAAAACCAGACTGGGAAAGCCCTCAGCAGACCCAACCATGAGAACAGAGCACAGGGCAGAGTGCAGGACGCATCTCTTTATCCCCCACAGACAGGGTTCCTACTGGCCGACTGAAGATTTAATGACTTACTGAAAAAAAAAAAAAATAAATAAAGCTGCAATACTTTGGCTACCTGATGCAGAGCTGACTCATTGGAAAAAACCTGATGCTGGGAAAGATTAAGGGCAAGATGATAAGGGGGCGGTGGAGGATGAGGTGGTTGGATGGCATCATTGACTCAATGGACATGAGTTTGAGAAAACTACGGGAGATAGTGAAGGACAGGGAAGCCTGGTGAGCTGCAGCCCGTGGGGTCACAAACAGTTGGACACAACTTAGTGACTGAACAACAGCAACTGAAAAATACTGTCACACTTACTTACATATTTATGGTCATTTAGATTCTGGTATCCAGAGTGGGCAAAACTGGGTAAACAAGCCACCTGCTCCTTACTTTTACAGAAATCTGTCTATATGTATCCATGTTACAGGAGGATGCAGAAACTTAAGTCCTCAGTCAACAACAGAAGGCAGAGCAGGACAAATTGCCAGATAAATGTGTTACAGGCAAAGATGCTTTTAGAGTTGGGAGAGAAATCAATTCAAACTGAGCTCTTCAGAAAGAAATACAGCCAATATTAGTTTGTCCTTCCCATAATGAAGATGACACAGGAAAAATAAAAATATGTGCTTTTACTTCCTTCCTTCCCCTGGTAAACATTTATATGAAATGACTCAACCACATATTTTGACTTTGTCTCTCTTGTGACATAGGCATGTACTGATGAAAGGATACATATGTTATATATAACCATGGAAACACAAAGCTTTAATCAGTTCCCAGGTACTCTTAAGACGTAACATTTCTCCTACGCAGTTCTGAAAGCCTCAGTGAGATTTCATTTTCAGAAGACCTTATTATGAGCAAGGCCAGAGCCCAAAGGGGAGAAGCATCTTTCCCCTTCTCCCCCAAGGCTGGTGGCGAGGGAAAGAGGCTGTCTGGAAGCTCAGCTATATCAAATTGTCAGCTGCAACACTGATGTCAGACAACCCTCAATCTCAGCTGTTCTCAAAAATCTGTCTTACCAATGTTTTTGGGCCACAACTAACACTTCTTAACCTCTAACCTCCTCCTGTATCCACTCTGTCTGTGCTTGATGACAGAGGGTTAACACTTCATACCTACTCATTCCTTTATACATCTTTATCAGTTCTCTGCCTCCTTCCTATCTGTTTTCTTCTGCTTTCTCATCATTTTCTCCATTATTAAAAGTAGAACAGCTGTTCCATTTTCAGGAAAACCCCTCTTAATTTGTTGTTCTTTTTGTTTCACCTTCTCTGCTGATCTGAATTTCCCAGACAACGCTATTTACTCTTTGACCTGGTTAGAAAATGTAACTAGATCCTGCTGCTTCCATTGATCACTAAAACTTGTGTGATTTTGCTTTAATCTGGCCCACTTTGTCACACAGAAACTTTCAATCATTTCCTATTGACACATTCCCCATAGCTGACTATTCTAGCCAATTTCTACACATAGTAGAGGCCTTTCCTTTAAAACCATCTTATTAGAATTTCTACAAAATTCTCCCTCACCACCTCCAGGAACCTAAATTTGCACTACTTTCCTTGTACAGTGTTCCTTCTTCCCCTGGTCATTCCACTCCACATCTGCTCTAAATACTTCAGATGCGAGCTACCGTTTCTCTCCTGTTTCCTTGACTACTCCAAGACCTTCTCCAAATTTCTCTCATTTAACACAGCCTTTGCTGTATAGTGTTGTCTAAACCTCCAGACAGGAATCCTAACTCTTATTTCAGTATCTTACAGTTTACACTTAACTGGGCTGTATAAATTATTTTTTACAGATATAAATATTTTATTTTTGGCAAATTTTATAAATTATGGTTTTATCACATTCTTGGAAATTTAGAAAATGGCCACTAGTAATGTTATGAGCATGTACTTATATTCAAGATGATAAGTTAGTTTTTTTTTTGAAGACCTAGCCTATTTCATGGACAGAGTCAGCAATAACTAGAATTAACTATCTTGAATATGCAAATTTGGCATATAGAAGTCATTCAACAAGTAGATATTGGATAGATACATAAATGGATAAGGTAAAAATGTGTGTGGATTCATCCTCACTGAAAAAAGGAACTCAGCTGACATCATAGTGAGATGGCCAGGTTTGCCTGAGGATAAAAGGAACAACCCAGGATGGCATGTCTAAACTGGGGCACTGATCTGCCCCCTGTAGCACATTCTTTCTGCAAACTCACTAAGAGGGCAGTATTCAGGTCTTTTAAGTTCTCTGCATATTACTAACCAAGATCTCTAATACTTTAAGAGGGAAATAAACTCAAAGGGTAAATTAAGGAGACATCTAAAAAACATAGCTACTATTAAATGAAGATAATAGACTGAACAATCTATGCAGTAATACAAAATAAAAGGAATGAGGAGATGAAGAATTTAAAATGCAGCATCATAAGTATCCTTCAAGAAATGTTAAGGAAGATTTTGGTGACGTGAAAAGGAAATTTAGCAGTTGCAATGAAAAGTCAAGTGGATACACTGCATATAAAAAAAATTTGAAATAAAAGTATTATAAAGCAGAGTAGGTTTAGAGCAAGAATGAATTAAGGAGCAGGAATATTAAGAAACTCTCTGAGAAGGACATCAGAGAAGTTTTAATGGTTGAAAAAAATCATCAATTGAAACTTCAATGAGAAGGAGAATAGAAGTGTCAAATACATACAGTAGAAATCCCAAATGGAAAAATAAATAGAGGAAAGGAAATACTTGAAGAAATAGTAACTGGAACTTTTCAAAAATATAGATTAGAAACCTCAGACTGAAAGTACTCAAATGATATAAAAAAATACACATATAAACACGTGATAGTGAAATTTCATAGGATCAAAGGGTTGAAGAACTAGCCTTAAAATACCAAAGAGAAAGAGGGTATGTCCGACTTATATCAGAATTCTGAACAGCCACACTAGAATCAGAGACAAAACATTATAGGCTTAAATGTATTGAAGGAAATGAACTTAGACCTTAGACCTTTTACATCCGGCAAAGCACCATTTAAATATGAACGTGTGACTATCAAATGTTCAGGGACACATGTACTGGATATCTTGTTTGCCTGCTCTGAATCATCTACCCTGCATTACTTTGCCCAATGCTGGGGTCAAGGGACTCCCTAGGCATTTGATTGTGTTGAAGAACAGAGACCACTTATAGATCAAAGAGACGGGGAATCAGTTCACTTATAAAGAGTCACAGGACCTCCCACGAGGGCAGCATGGACTGGCTTCCTGCTTTTGCCCAAAGTCATAGCTCCAATTCAGTTTCTATTTCCACATAGCTCTCTCCCTCTCTATCTCTCTGTTTCCTCTTTTCCTTCTTCTGCTACTCCTTTTCTCCCTCCTCTTGTTTGTTTTTCTCCTGCTTCTTGTCATCCTTCCAGGCCCAGGGATGGGAAGAGAGCCTTGCTTTTAGCAGCTGGTACTGCACTAATGGAGAAGGCAATGGCACCCCACTCCAGTACTGTTGCCCGGAAAATCCCGTGGATGGAGGAGCCTGGTGGGCTGCAGTCCATGGGGTCGCTAAGAGTCAGACACGACTGAGTGACTTCACTTTCACTTTCCACTTTCATGCATTGGAGAAGGAAATGGCAACCCACTCCAGTGTTCTTGCCTGGAGAATCTCATGGACGGAGAAGCCTGGTAGGCTGCAGTCCATGGGGTCGCACAGCGTCGGACACGACTGAAGCGACTTAGCAGCAGCAGCAGCAACTGCACTAATGCCTCTGTTTTTATGTAGCCCGTTCACTCCTTTGTGAATGGTCCCTTTGTTAATCTCACCTCAAGGTACTTGGTTTGAATGTGCCATCTGTCTCCAAACAGCACTCCAAATGATAAACATGCTCACTGAGGTTGCCATACAAACATCCTTTAGAAAACACTTTTGCAGAGGCTCTTATTAAATATATGGGAAATAAAGATGAGTAAATTATCTGTTTTTAACCTCAGGAATCTATTTCTTAATTTCCCAATGTTTTATGAATCCAATTGTTCTTTTTCACAGCATGCTTGTTTTTTATTTTATAAAAGCAATATTTTCTTAAATCTTTATGAGAATAGTAATTAAATTTATGTCCGAGTTCTCTTTGGTTATGTTGTATTTATTTGATTATTCTAGAGTTAGTTTTCTACTTATCTTAATCTTATTCTTTTACTTTTCAGGTTTTCTTTTTTTTTTTTTTAGAATGTCTAACAGTCCTTTAAGAATGCAGAAATGTGAACTGACCAAGAGCTCTGTGGAACATGGGCTGGTAATTGGGTGTGGATTCAATCATTACAGTTGGCCATTCTGGCATTCCAGAACACTGCAGTTTCTGTCAATATTAACACTAAATGCTGTGGTTCACCTCTAATTTCTCGCAAGAGGAAACCTGTGCACCTGTGCGTGCATGCGTGTGTGTTTGTGGAGGGAGGAAGTGTCGAGGCCTGAGGGGTAAATGCCTTCCTGATGCCCATTCTGTCCATGGTGAGTGCTAGAGTGGACTGGGGGGGCTAACTGTTCTGTAGACAAACCATCAGTGAATCTGCCCTCTTCGCCCATCTCTTTCTCTCACTCTCCAATTCAGATACTATCTAAAATTTCCCGAGTCTCTGTAGGATTCTGCTGAAGAGACTAATTCTTGCTCCTGTGGTCTTCTCTGAGTTTATCCTAATCTCCCACTTCCACTGTTTTTCTTCATAGTTATGTTATTGATCCAGGCTCATTTGCTTGATGTGCAGCAGGCCAAACTCTGAGACACTGAGATTTGCAGCAGTGCACTCTTGTGTGCTCAGTCACTTTGCTCGTGTCTGACACATTGCGACCCCTGGGATTTTTCAGGCAAGAATACTGGAGTGGGTTACCACGCCCTCCTCCAGAGGATCTTCTCGACCAAGGGATCAAATCCACGTCTCCTGTGTCTCCTGCATTTCAAGCGGATTCTTTACCACTGAGCCACCAGGGAAGCCTAAAGTTTGCAGCAGAGAAAGCGTTTATACACAAAGCAGCTGAGTGAGGAGACAGAACAAATCTCAAATCTACCTCCCTGAAGGTGAGAGGCTTAGAACATTCATGGGTAAAGCTGAGGAGTGTGGGGAAAGCTGACTGGAAACAAGAAAAAGGTGAGGTGATCATCCTTCTATGCAGGGGCAACTAAGCTAAATGCTTCTCTATAGGGTGCATGTTCAGAAAAATGTCCTGAAGATGGAGTTTTGGCCCTCTGATGTTCAAAGGTCACCGAGGACACTCACACATGCCCAGATGGAGGGCTGGTGGCCCAGTCTTAACTGGCTGGAGCTC
Organism: Bubalus bubalis; assembly: GCF_019923935.1. Lineage (NCBI taxonomy): Eukaryota > Metazoa > Chordata > Mammalia > Artiodactyla > Bovidae > Bubalus > Bubalus bubalis. The sequence continues at coordinate 115,617,256 of NC_059163.1, read as the reverse complement.
AAACTAGACACAGCTGGCTCCAAGTCCCTGGAAAATAACTCAGGCAAACATCTAACTGTTTAGGTTAGGGGACATTTGGAGGATATGCAAGCTTTATAAAAACAATTACAGCAAGCTTGATCAGGGAAGACAGTTACAGTTTGTTATTAATTAAGCAAGTTACAGTAAATGGATCTAACTGATGACTACTCTCAGCTTCAACATGATGTTCATAATCAGCAGCCCATTTTTGTTTTCAAGAAATGTATAGAAAATTCTCATTCACTGTGACTATTCTCTTTTTCTTTATTGTTGTGGATTTATACACTTTGTTTTCTTTCATTGTCACTCTGGTAGGATCTTGGGAGAAAAAATAAATGTTTGGACAGTCTACTATCTTAAGAAATTATTCCTTAATTAGTTTTTAAACCACTCATGTTGGTGGAGTCTAGAGTTTGTCACACTGAAATGCCCACTCCCTACAGAGAAGGAATATAAATTGAAGTTTCTTGGATGCTCTTTTCCCTTGTGATGTCCCCTTTTAATTGCCTTTGCCAATTCATTAAAAGTTAATTTTAAAAATAGCTTCTTCATATCTATTTTCTAGGTTTTGCCAAGGTAACATCATTTTATAAGCATATCAGTAGTCAAGAGATCTGGCAGAGTGACCAGAAGCCAAAGGAGTCGGAACAGTAGCATTTCCCCATACCATCTCATGGGGTGTTGCATTCATATAGCAGCATTTTGATCTTATTTTATCTCATTTCTTTCAGATTTTCTTCTTATATACAGAACTCATATTCTGTTCTGGAAAATGAGGTTTTGCTGAGCAAGAGGAAAAGGAATTTGAGATCTAAGCTAGTAAAACTCTGTATGTTTTTAAAAAGTATAGATTCAACTGATTTTTATGACTCTCTCCACCCACCCCACCCCCCATTCTCTAATTTGCCACCCAACTCTTTTCAGCCTCATCTGATTCAGAATAGAAATGCTTTTGCTGATCCCAAAATGGAAAGAAGGTGTCTAGCTCTGACACTCAGTAGGAGATCCAAAAATATTTGTTGACTCTGTTCTCTGGTGGTGAACAACACTTTTTGATAGGTGGGTCTGTTTTGTTTCAACATTTCGAGTCATAGCTTACAGTGTCGGATTCTTGATCTCTGAAGAAGACTTAGCTTTGGGACCAAGGACCAGTTTTGATCACTCAAGAGCTTTTGTGTGGCGGAGTTTTATTAAAGTGTGAAAAGGGAGAGGGAAAGGTTCTGGCATGGACATCAGAAGGGGGATGGAGAGTGCCCCCCTCTGTAGTGTTAGCAAGGTAGTTATATACTTTTTTCATTAGTTATTACAATAAATAAAAAGAATGTCTCAAGGTTGTGAAGACCTTATTACATTCACTCCCATAATTTACATTCTAAGATAACAGGATTAGCCAGAAGGTTTTCAGGAAGGGGAAACTGTTCTCAAGAAGGATACATTGCTGTTCTATAATCCTTAGTACAGAGTTTAAACTGAGTTGTTTGTTATGTAATCATCAGTTCTGGGCTTAAAGAAAAAAATGTTTTATGTGACTAAGACTAAGGTATGTAGATAAAAAAAGACATTTGTCCTTTTCTCCTCCTTGAGAATTCCAGACTCTTATCTCTGCTTTGAGAGCCCCAGACCCCTTTCTCCTCCTCAGGGACCCGGGATTTCTTATCAACCTGTCTAGGAATTGACTCTCTCATCCCCCGCCGCCACCCCCCCGCCCCCCCCCCCCCCCCCGCTCCTTTTCTTTAGGAGAATTATATTGCCAAGGAAAAGGGGCATTGTTTTCATTCCATAACTACTTCCTGCTGTTGAGGGGCATTGTCACTAAATTGTTGAGGCAACATATTCTCCTCACCCTCATATGGAGGGTCTCTGATCCAGGGGCCACATATAATAGTTGGAGGAGTCTGTGGCACTCATAGGAGCCTAGACAACCATTTGTAACTTAAAAGCTTTCAAACAGTTAGAAACAAACCAAGTTACACAGTCACAGATGCATGGAGCAAAGAGTAAAAACAGAACAATTAGAATTGTTATGATTAAGATAGTTTTCCACCATGGGGAGCTAGTTAAAATTTCCCAAAGTGAGGTGACTGAGGGTTCAGGAGAATCCATAGCCTGAATCATCTTATTCACGTGTTTAGTAAAGTGAGTGACATTAGTACTCATATCTGGTAGATATGTACAACACTGGGCATGAATAATAGCACAAGTTCCTCCTTGTGTGGCCACTAGAATATCTAAGGCCAATCTGTTTTGTAAAACCACCCTTCTAATTTGCATTTGTTTAGCTAATAGGGCCTAATTTTGAAAATCTTGTAAATCCTGATGAGTAAACTTAGAGCATCAAGTCGTAGCATAACATCTGTAGTTCCCAGAGAGGGAACAAATATTGCTGCCAGATAATCATACCAGTGAAATACAGACCTTGTCCAGTGAGTTTTAAGGTGTGGCAGATGAGCAGGCTTCTCTGGAAGCTCTGGAAATATGAAGCCATGAGTAAAAGGTAAACCTAGGGAGCATCTCCCTATCCAGGAGCGGGGGAAGCCATGCCCATAGGTAAGAGCCACATTTGGAGTCGACCAGCATGACTGAAGGATCCAGTCCCAACGAGTTCCTGGCCAGGAAAAAGGAGGACCTGAGCTGGGATTGGAAAACACAGGAATGATTACATTGCATATTTCTTGAGGCAAAAACCCCAATTGTTCCCAATCATTATAATTAAGTTGTCAGCTAACTTCTGGGTATGGTTCTTTTGTTCCCAGCATATGGGAGCATTAGATAGTAGGCATCCATTTTCAGGAGTTAGCCATATGATCTCATCCCATATCTCATAAACATCAGGTAGGAAACCAGCAGATCTAGACCCATTTACCTTCTTATGTGCAGCAAAATAATCATTAAACCAAGATAATGTGTATAATCAAAGTTGAAAGTCACATTATGTCCATCGTTAAGGTACAAAGTGTTACACCAATCCTTCTTAGGACTGCTAGATGTAATCAGATTAAAGTGATTGTTGTTGGTGAAGATATTGACAGAGTTGAAAAAGGTCTTTTCCTCGAAGTGGAGGAACCCACTATGGGAAGTCTTCAATTGATGAGGAGAGGGAGCGCTCTGCAGACCCAGCAATTATATGATTGTGGAATGCAGTGTAAGAATGAGCCCAGGACAGGAAGGCGTTGTCTTAAGGGTCAAACGGCAGACTCAGGACTTTTGGAGTCAGCAGAAGCAAGCCCACATAGATTCTCTGGCCCATCTCAGTTCCTGGCTCAAATACTAGCTTGTTTGATTCAAAGGCTGGGTCAGGAGCTAACCTCCTGGTAATGTCTTTTTGAAAAGGCTGAAAGCTGTCACATAGTTAAGTCTAAGGTTTCAGGGTCTATAACAATGTCTGTGCACAAAACAGTCTGTCAGACAGTTCTGGGGGGTTAGTTTGAGCCCTCATTAAAGCTATGGGTAGAACTGTGAACCAATTGTCTTGTGTTTCCTGAGTTAGCTTACATGGATGTCTTTTAACAACGTCTTTAGCCTTTTCAACTTTTTAAAATAACGTCCTTGGCCTTTTCCTAGTCTCTAGGAACAGTATAAGTGATATTTTATTCCTAGAGCTTTTGACACCCCTTGAGTTACAGCAGCTTTAAAGATGGAGCCACTCTTACTCTGAACTTTAGAGTTTAAGATCCCACTTACATCATGAGAAGTCAGTACAGTAAGATTTTGTCCATTAGTAAACTTATGAACTTTAGACATTAGCAAAACAACAGTAGCAATTACCCTTAAGGTATGTGGCTATAGCCTTTCTTTAAGTAAGGACCAAACGTGGATCCTGTGGGCAAGCTCAAAGTTGGAGCCTGCAGGAGAGCAGTATGAAGAGCCTTAAAAGTTTTTGAGTCTCTGAGGACCAAACCAGTTTGTTGGTTTGGGCCTGCTGAGTCTCAGTTATAAGTTTATATAAAGGCTGGCAATTTCCCCATAAGCCAGAATCCAAATGCGGTAATAGCCTATAACGCCTAAGAATTCTCTCAATTGTCTTAAAGTCATAGGAGGAGGATGATTTAGTGTAGGTTTAACTGTAGAAACCATCCTTCCATTTATCATTTGACATTTTTATACCCAGAAATAGCAGTGTTGCATGGACTGTTATAGGGAATTAGTAGCCCTTGTTTCTTTAAATTTTCAATGATGGATTTTAACCCATCCTTAACCTCAGGTTTTAATGGATACTGCTTTTGATGTGGAAATAGGTGAGTCTTTGAGCTTGATAATGACAGGAACAGCATTTTGTGCTTGACCCACAGTTTTTCATCAGCCACACTTTAGGATTTGCATTTTGTTCCATTAAAAAGAGTAAGTTCCATATTCATGAAAACAGAGGCCTGGACCTTGCTCATTATATCTCTTCCCAGAAGGAGTGTGGGAGACTCTGACAGTATCATAAACTCATGAGAAAACAGCACAGAGTCCCAGTTGCAGCTTAAAGGATGCTTGAAATAACAGCGTTTGGCTCATCCAGACAGCCCCGTTACAGTAGTGGATTGGGAGGAAAGCAGACCAGGGGCTTTAGTGAGCAGAAAGTTGCCCCAGTGTTCAAAAGAGATCGACTGATTGGCCCCCCAGAGTTATTAATACCTGGGGCTTCTCAGGTGTTATTAGGATAGGGGCTTGTGTGGGGACCCTGAGGCACCTTCAGTCCTGATTGTCCTGAGAGCCCAACCCCTGGGGCCTACACATCTGGGGGCAGTCTCTCCTCCAGTGTGGTCCTTTATGGAGCCGGGGGTGGCTTAGACGTCGAGGGCAATCTTGCTTGAGATGCCCCTCCTTTCCACAGTAATAACAAGTCTGTCTCATTTCACCTGGGTTCCTCTGGGCATTTTTCCTCAGCCTGTTTCAGAACAGATCTAACTGCCATGCTGGGGCTTCAGTCTTTCCCTGGTCTTTTTTGCCTCTGATTTTCCTCCTTGTATTGTCTACCATAATATACCATATAAGCCAGTTGCAACAGATTATCTAAAGACTGATTTGGTCCATACATCTGTTTTTGTAACTTACAGCAGCTATCTGGAGCTAACTGAGTGAGCTATCTATTTTTTAAGGTTATTCCTCCTCTGAACTTTGGGAACCAACATCAGTAAACTTGTAGACAGCCTCCTGTATTATCTAGAAATTTACCAGGAGTTTCCTTCTCTCCCTGTTCTATGTCAACCAACTTAGCATAGTCTAAAGCTTTAGCGTGCACTTGCTTAAGTCCTTCAAGAATACATCAGGCAACGTGGCTCTGTTATGGGAACTGCTTGATTCCCAGTAGGGAGGAGGGCTATTTTGTGTTCCCTCTTTCCCCTTGCCTCATGTTCAAGCCATTCATCTCCAAAAGTAATAGTTTTCCCCCAAACTTGAGCTCTCGAGTCAGGAGTCAGCGTCTGTTCCAAGACATGCATTATATCTCTTCAAGTAAGCTCAAAAAGTAGTCAGTCCTGTAAAGGCTTCTATGTACCTTTTGGATCCACTAAATAGTCTCAACCACAATTGGTACTGTTTGAATTTCTACCTACATTGAGGCAACCCTTCCTGGAAGGGTACCCTGATTCTCAGCCTGTTCAGTTGGGAGCCCCAGATAAAGGGGCAAAGTACAAGAATAGGAGGCAGCTGAAGGTTTCACACCCAAATCTGTACCCTTAGGACATAAGTCTGGCACGTCTCACAGAGAGATAAACAGTAACACATATGTCACTTCTTCCATTTTCCCTTATTTTCTACAGAACTGATCTAGTTGTTAAAACAGTAATAATTGAGCTCCTTCAACAGGTAAGCGTTTCCTGTCTTCCAAAGTATACCACGGCCATTCTGTGTCACAGAAGAAGATCAGGAATGTCTTTTTTAAATTCTGGGGATCAAACTTGTCCCAGTATTTAAAATACATTGTAAAGGAATGGTTCTGGAAATGCTAGCCCTCATCTGTAAGAGAGAAAAAAGTGGCATCCACAACCATGGCTTTTTTCCACTGGAAGCATCCTTCCCTGCTCTAGATGTGGGTGTAGACAGACTTTGCACTGAAGCTTTCCTTCCCTGCTCAGACTTAGTCTATCCCTTACTGATGCAGGCACCTTACTCACCCATCTTGGTTCTACCACTGAGGTGAGATGGAAATACACCAGGGGTAGACCTGATGGCACCTCAGATTGATTTAGTTCCATACCACCAACATTTGATTTGCCCTTTTCTCTGAAACTACCCGGCATGGAGTAGAGTAGCTTTTTGGAATGTTTCTCAAGCTAGTACTATCAGGGGGAGCATCCATTTTACCTGTGCCCATGCACATTCCTGAGTACAGTCTTAACTGCAGTAGAAACGGTGAGTTATAAAGGGATGAACAACAACCAAGGTGTCCCTTCTGAGTGTCACCAATCCAGTAAATGTGACAGCATAAGAGGTGGTGGAGGATTGGCCAGTGAGGAAAAAGTGATTTTTGTCCTTGAGCTTAGGACCAATCCTTCCAGTTCATTTCCACAGATTCCACAAAAGGACTATTTAAGGGGTTGAAACAGAAACCACTGGAGAGTTTCCTCTGGTCCACTAAGAGCTAGTGCTACCAAAGGAAGAAGCCCATTGCACTTCAATCTACCAGATCCTTCAATTCCCAATCTGTGTTCTCAAAAACCTCATGGTCACCAGCAATGCGTATATCCACATAGATAGGAGACACAGCCATGACAAAGACTCAGTTTCAGGCACTGGCCCCTGAGGCAGGCAGCCAAGACCTCTAGCCTGAGAGACATTCCTGGAGCTAGAGTTCTGCCTCGCTTCCAAATGTGCTCCTGTAACTTTCGGCTCCTAGCAAGGCTAGTCACTTCCATACTTGGGGTCTAAGTAAAAGAACACAGTAACAGCATGGATCACAAGTCCATTGAAAGTCTATGATTCAACAGATTATCTTAGTAGTTCTAATTCCCCGGGCAATTACAAAATTGTCAAAGAGACCAGGAAAAGATGACAGAGAAGGGAGAGATCAGTCCACATGCTTTGCCCGTCTCTGGCCGCTCCCCTTGCAGGGACACTGGGTGTCTCTTGGCATTGGCAGGTCAGTATAAAGCCCTGCCAAGGCGCCCCTTTTGGGGGCTGCCTTCAGTCATTTCAAGGCTCTGCAAAACCACAGAGCAGGGTTCAACTCACTTCACGCAGGGCACATCATCCATTCAAACAAGCACACCGTAGAGTTAGTAAAGTAAAGCAGAAAACGTGTGTATTGAGAAAGCAAAGACCTACAGCTCTGAGTGTTCTTACCTTGTCCTGAAGATCCTGGATAAGCCCCCAAGATGATAGTTTATAGTGAGCAGTGTCGGATTCTTGATCTCTGAAGAAGATTTAGCTTTGGGTCCAGGGACCAAGTTTGATCACTCAAGAGCTTTTGTGTAGCAGAGTTTTATTCAAGTGTGAAAGGGAGAGAGAAAGGTTCTGACATGGACATCAGAAGGGGGATGGAGAGTGCCCCCCTCTGTAGTGTTAGCAAGGGAGTTATATACTTTTTTCATTAGCTATTACAATAAATCAAAAGAATGTCTCAAGGTTGTGAAGACCTTACTACACCCGTTCCCATAATTTACATTTTAAGATAACAGGATTAGCCAGAAGGTTTTCAGGAAGGAGAAACTGTCCTCAAGCAGAATATATCTTGTTGCATAATCCTTAGAGTTTAAACTGAGTTGTTGTTGTGTAATCATCAGTTCTGGTCGGTTCAGTCAGTTCAGTTGCTCAGTCGTGTCTGACTCTTTGCAACCCCACGAATTGCAGCACGCCAAGCCTCCCTGTCCATCACCAACTCCCGGAGTTCACTCAAACTCATGTCCATCGAGTTGGTGATGCTCTCCAGCCATTTCATCCTCTGTTGTCCCCTTCTCTTCCTGCCCCCAATCCCTCAAAGCATCAGAGTTTTTTCCAATGAGTCAACTCTTCGCATGAGCTGGCCAAAGTATTGGAGTTTCAGCTTTAGCACCAGTCCTTCCAGTGAACACCCAGGACTGATCTCCTTTAGAATGCACTGGTTGGATCTTCTTGCAGTCCAAGGGACTCTCAAGAGTCTTCTCCAACACCACACTTCAAAAACATCAATTCTTTGGTGCTCAGCTTTCTTCACAGTCCAACTCTCACATCCATACATGACCACTGGAAAAACCATAGCCTTGACTAGACAGAACTTTGTTGGCAAAGTAATATCTCTGCTTTTGAATATGCTATCTAGGTTGGACATAACTTTCCTTCCAAGGAGTAAGCGTCTTTTAATTTCATGGCTACAATCACCATCTGCAGTGATTTTGAAGCCCCCCAAAATAAAGTCTGACACTGTTTCCACTGTTTCCCCATCAATTTCCCATGAAGTGATGGGACCAGATGCCATGATCTTCGTTTTCTGAATGTTTAGCTTTAAGCCCACTTTTCGCTCTCCTCCTTCACTTTCATCAAGAGGCTTTTTAGTTCCTCTTCACTTTCTGCCATAAGGGTGGTGTCATCTGCATATCTGAGGTTATTGATATTTCTCCTGACAATCTTGATTCCAGCTTGTGCTTCTTCCAGTCCAGGATTTCTCATGATGTACTCTACATATAAGTTAAATAAGCAGGGTGACAATATACAGCGTTGACGTACTCCTTTTCTTATTTGGAACCAGTCTGTTGTTCCATGTCCAGTTCTAACTGTTGCTTCCTGACCTGTATACAAATTTCTCAAGAGGCAGGTCAGGTGGTCTGGTATTCCCATCTCTTTCAGAATTTTCCACAGTTTATTGCGATCCACACAGTCAAAGGCTTTGGCATAGTCAACAAAGCAGAAATAGATGTTTTTCCGGAATTCTCTTGCTTTTTTTGATGATCCAGTGGATGTTGGCAATTTGATCTCTGGTTCCTCTGCCTTTTCTAAAACCAGCTTGAACATCTGGAAGTTCACGGTTCATGTATTGCTGAAGCCTGGCTTGGAGAATTTTGAGCATTACTTTACTAGTGTGTGAGATGAGTGCAACTGTGCGGTAGTTTGAGCACTCTTTGGCATTGCCTTTCTTTGGGATTGGAATGCAAACTTACCTTTTCCAGTCTTGCGGCCACTGCTGAGTTTTCCAAATTTGTTGGCATATTGAGTGCAGCACTTTCACAGCCTCATCTTCCAGGATTTGAAATAGCTCAACTGGAATTCCATCACCTCCACTGGCTTTGTTCGTAGTGATGCTTTCTAAGGCCCACTTGACTTCACATTCCAGGATGTCTGCCTCTAGGTCAGTGATCACATCATCGTGATTATCTTGGTTGTGAAGATCTTTTTTGTACAGTTCTTCTGTGTATTCTTGCCACCTCTTCTTAATATCTTCTGCTTCTTTTAGGTCCATACCATTTCTGTCCTTTATCGAGCCCATCTTTGCATGAAATGTTCCCTTGGTATCTCTAACTTTCTTGAAGAGATTTCTAGTCGTTCCCATTCTGTTGTTTTCCTCTATTTCTTTGCATTGATCGCTGAGGAAGGCTTTCTTATCTCTTGCTATTCTTTGGAACTCTGCATTCAGATGCTTATATCTTTCCTTTTCTCCTTTGCTTTTCACTTCTCTTCTTTTAACAGCTATTTGTAAGGCCTCCCCAGACAGCCATTTTGCTTTTTTGCATTTCTTTTCCATGGGGATGGTCTTGGTCCCTGTCTTCTGTACACTGTCATGAACCTCCATCCATTGTTCATCAGGCACTCTATCTATCAGATCTAGGCCCTTAAATCTATTTCTCACTTCCACTGTGTAGTCATAAAGGATTTGATTTAGGGCATACCTGAATGGTCTAGTGGTTTTCCCTACTTTCTTCAATTTAATTCTGAATTTGGCAATAAAGCGTTCATGATCTGAGCCACAGTCAGCTCCCAGTCTTGTTTTTGCTGACTGTATAGCGCTTCTCCATCTTTGGCTGCAAAGAATATAATGAATCTGATTTCAGTGTTGACCATCTGGTGATGTCCATGTGTAGAGTCTTCTCTTATGTTGTTGGAAGAGGGTGTTTGCTATGACCAGTGTGTTCTCTTGGCAAAACTCTATTAGCCTTTGCTCTGCTTCATTCCGTATTCTAAGGCCAAATTTGCCTGTTACCCCAGGTGTTTCTTGATTCCTACTTTTGCATTTCAGTCCCCTATAATGAAAAGGACATCTTTTTTGGGTGTTAGTTCTAAAAGGTCTTGTAGGTCTTCATAGAACCGTTCAACTTCAGCTTTGTCAGCATTACTGGTTGGGGCATAGGCTTGGATCACCGTGATATTGAATGGTTTGCCTTGGAAATGAACAGAGATCATTATGTCGTTTTTGAGATTGCATCCAAGTATCAGACTCTTTTGTTGACCATGATGGCTACTCCATTTCTTCTAAGGGATTCCTGCCCACAGTAGTAGATATAATGGTCATCTGAGTTAAATTCACCCATTCCAGTCCATTTTAGTTCACTGATTCCTAGATGTCAACATTCACTCTTGCCATTTCCTGTTTGACTACTTCCAATTTGCCTTGATTCATGGACCTAACATTCCAGGTTCCTATGCAATATTGCTTTTTACAGCATTGGACCTTGCTTCTATCACCAGTCACATCCACAACTGGGTATTGTTTTTGCTTTGGCTCCATCCCTTCATTCTTTCTGGAGTTATTTCTCCACTGATCTCAAGTAGCATATTGGCCATCTACTGACCTGGGGAGTTCCCCTTTCAGTGTCCTATCATTTTGCCTTTTCATACTGTTCATGGGGTTCTCAAGGCAAGAACACTGAAGTGGTTTGCCATTCCCTTCTCCAGTGGACCACATTCTGTCAGACCTCTCCAACTTGATCTGCCCATCTTGGTTGGCCACACAGGGCATGGCTTAGTTTTAGAGTTAGACCAGGCTGTGGTCCGTGTGATTAGATTGACTAGTTTTCTGTGATTATGGTTTGTGTTTCTGCCCTCTGATGGCTCTTGCAACACCTACCATCTTACTTGGGTTTCTCCTTACCTTGGACGAGGGGTATCTCCTCACAGCTGCCCCTCCTCCTACAAGAGGAGGACGTAGCTCCTCTTGGCCCTCCTGCGCTCTCAGTTGGTAAATGATCAGCTTACAATGCAGGATACCCCAGTTGGATTCCTGGTGGGGCATATCCCCTGGAGAAGGGATAGGCTAGCTATGCCAGTATTCTTAGAATTCCCTGGTGGCTCAGATGGTAAAAAACCTGCCTGAAATGCAGAAGACCTGGGTTCGATCCCTGGGTTGGGAAGATCCCCTGGTGATGGGAACTCCCACTCCAGTATTCTTTCCTGGAGAATTCCATGAACAGAAGAGCCTGTCATGCTATAATCCATGAGGTCCTACAGAGTAGGCACAACTGACCAACTTTCACTTTCACTTTAACCAGGGAAAACATACCCTCTTCCCTGATTGGTCCTGGATGTAACCAATCAGGCACATGCTGGCTCCATCCCAGATTTGCATAGGGCCAAACCTGGGAAGGCAATGGCACCCCACTCCAGTACTCTTGCCTGGAAAATCCCATGGATGGAGGAGCCTGGTAGGCTGCAGTCCATGGGGTCATGAAGAGTCGGACACGACTGAGCGACTTCACTTTTCACTTTCATGCATTGGAGAAGGAAATGGCAACCCACTCCAGTGTTCTTGCCTGGAGAATCCCAGGGACGGCGGGGCCTGGTGGGCTGCCGTCTATGGGGTCGCAGAGAGTCGGACACGACTGAAGCGATTTAGCAGCAAACCTGGGAAAGCTCAGCTAGTAAAGCATCAGCCTACAATGCAGGACACCCTGGTTGGATTCCTGGATCAGGCATATCCCCTGGAGAAGGGATAGGCTGCCTATGCCAGTGTTTCTAGGCTTTCCTGGTGGCTCAAAGGTAAAGAACCCGCCTGAAATGCAGGAGACCTAGGTTGGGAAGATCCCCTGGCGATGGGAACTCCCACTGCAGAATTCTTGCCTGAAGAATTCCATGAAGAGAAAAAAACCTTTTATGCGACGAAGACTGAGGAATGTAGAGAAAAAAAAAAAGATGCTTGTCCTTTCCTCCTCCTTGAGAATTCCAGACCTTTATCTCTGCTTTGAGGGCCCCAGACCCCTTTCTCCTCCTTGGGGGCCCTGGACTTCTCATCAACCTGCCTAGGAACTGACTCTCTCACAAGGACTCCTGTATTCCCAATAAAACCTATAAATACTACATTTGAAAAGTAGCTAAACTTCTTGTTTACCTCTACTCATAGTAATAACCTCTCAATATTGTATTTAAAGAGCCTGTTAGCCTTACAGATAATTAAATTAAATGACTCCAGGTTGAATTTTAGAGCAGTAAAGCAGAAAAACACATTAAGGCTATTCAGTGAGCTGAGAATGTAAAAAGAACTCTTTATGGAATGATAAAGAAAGGAATTTTAGTCTTACAGACTGCATGCGGAGTAGAGAGGGTCAGATTGAGTATTAGGAGGAAATTCCTGAATGTGCAGTTTTCACTTTTTATTAGCATTACTTCACCTGCCACACATGACGATAAACATTCTTTGAAAATATAGGTTATGTGGATGTAACAATTTATTTGGCCATTCTCGTATTGGTAGGCACTAAGGTTTTTTCCTATCTCTGAATTGTTTCTATTGATAAACACCAGTACAAGTCATTTTATTAAATATATTTAAAGATGGACCTAGAGACTGTCATACAGAATGAAGTAAATCAGAAAGAGAAAAACAAATACATATTAACATATATATGTGGAATCTAGAAAACGGTACAAATGAACCTATTTGCAAAGCAGAAATGGAGACCCACAAAGAGAACAAAGAGGGGAAAGAAGGGAAACCAAGAGGGACACCAAGAGGGGAAAGAGGGGTGGGATGAACTGGGCAATTGGGGTTGACATCTATACACTACTTTGTATAAAACAGATAAGCAGTGAGAACTTACTATACAGCACAGGGAGCTCTACTCAATGCTCTGTGGTGACCTAAATGGGAGGGAAATCAAAATAAGAGGGGAAACATGCATACACATAACTAATTCACTTTGCTGTTCAGCAGGAACTAACACAACATTGTAAAGCAGCTATAAATTTTCTTTTTTTGAGATTTCTAAATTTTATTTTATTTTTTAACTTTACATATTTTGATAATTTTTTTTTCTCTTTGAAAACTTCCTTGTTGCTACTGGAGATAGAAAGGAACATTTCATAATGATTAAATAGCCAATCATAATGACATATGAATCCTAAATGTCCGTGTACTTGACAGCATAACCTGAACAGATTAGCAAAAACTGGCTGATGTAAAAGAGGAAATAGATAAATATAACAGCAGAGTGGTAGAATTTGAGACATCTCTGTCAGTAACTGATACTGTAACAAACAGGAGAACATCCATGTGAGCTAAGGAAGAGACCTTGGTGCAGGACTGTTGAGGGATATGGAGGGTGTGCCACCTGTTTGTGCCCTCTGGACCTGCTCTAAATGATCTTGGATGTACTACTTTCCTTTTATTATGCATTATTTATGGGACTGCCCAATCTATGACTTAGTAGATGAGACTTCCCAGCTCATGATAGGCAGTTTTGGTCACGTGGTGACTGGATGATATGACACTTGGTCTGGAGCGACGTTTTGATGGTGAATAGATGACAGAGCTTTGCTCCAGAAATTCAAGGGTATGCAGCAACAGTTTAACTGCAGTTTGCTAGAGGCTCCACATGACATCTGTATCTCACACAGATACTTTTCTATGGAATTTTGTGGGGCATATGATCCAGGTGACCACATTTCTCATACTGCAACCTAGGCTATTGGATCTTCTAGGTCATCTGGTCCAAGTGACAGGTCTGCTTGTGTGTAACCTAGATCAGTTACAGAGCCCCTTCTGGCTCTGGGACCCACTCAAAATTAGCAATCTACCATATTACCAATAAATGGGTCAAAACTAGAGGAGAATATAATGCCTCTGAAACTTAGGAGAGGTCTATTAAGTACTGTGCTTTGTTAGTAGTGGGATGTTCAAGGTACAAAAACCCATAAATTACTTTGAAAGCTATGTCCTAAAACTTCCCAGAACATAAGACACCCTAAAAACTTCACCAAGGTGGCAGCCTCTAAATGTTTTAAAGTTTTATCACTATTATTTTCTTCTCTCTGGAGCACATGTGATAATGAAAGCAGAGCCCTTGCCAATTTTTTTCCTTCTTATCAGATTTAAGTAATGTGATAAATATAATGGGCCAAAATGACCTTCTAAGGAATATCCAGACTGTTCATTTCCTTTTGGATTATATTATGAAGAAGCAGGAAAAGTAACATAATCTTGGTTAATGCAGTGGAATGTACATTATTGTCTATCTCACACGAATGTAAACTGCTGATTCTCCTTATAAGTGGGCATTGAAAACAATGCATTTGGTGATCCACAGCTGCATGAAATGGACCAGAGGATGTGATAATCTGCTCTACGAAAGATACTGCACCTAACACAGCAGCAGCACTTGGAATTATGACCTAAATTTGTGTAAACCCACTGTCATTCATTAAGATCTGACCAGCTCTGGGGGATTTTCCTGGTAGTCCAGTGGTTAAGAATCTGCCTGCCAGTGCAGGGGACATGGGTTCAGTCCCTGGTTCTGGAAGATTCCACCTGCCACAGAGCAACTGGGCCCATGTGCCACAACTGCTTAGCTTGTGTGCCCTAGAGCCTGTGCTCCCCAACCAGAGGCCATGCAATGAGAAACACGAGCACCGCAGTAAGAGATTAGCCCCTGCTCTCCGCACCTAGGGAAAGCCCGTGGGCAGCAAGGAAGACCCAGTGCAGCCAAAAATAAATAAATAAATAAGTTAAAAAAATTAGTTTTAAAGGCCAGCTTTTTCAGGGGTCTGATTGGTGAGTTAAATGGGGATATGATGGGTACTTATGTGCATCATTTAAACTTTGAGAGTGGCACTAATCTTTGTTCATCCTGGGAAGCAATATTGTTTTTGGTTTACTCTCTTGGTTGCTGGAAGTGAGGAGGGGTAGTTTCAAAAACTTTCCTACTGCGGCAAATCTTGTGCTACCAGTCAAGGAACCAATATAAGGATTTGACATTTTTGCATTGCAAAATGAAATTCCCTTATGTATTTTTTAAAATTGAGGTATAAGTTTCATACAATACATTCATTCTTTTAAAGTATACAATTCAAAACATTTGGACAAATGTATAAAGTCAACTAACCATGATCAGAATCAAGATATGGAACATTTCTATCATTCAAAAAAGTCCCTCATGGCCTTCTCATTCAATTGTCTAGACTTAGCTAGCCCCTGGGGCTTCCCAGGTGGCATTAGTGGTAAGGAACCTGCCTACCAATGCAGGAGACATAAAAGATGTAGATTCCATCCCTGGGTTGGGAAGATCCCCTGGAGAAGGGCATGGTAACCCACTCCAGTATTCTTGCCTGGAGAATCTCATGGATAGAGGAGCCTGGCAGGCTGCATATAGTCCACAGGGTCAGAAAGAGTTGGATATGACTGAAGCAACTTAGCACACATGCAAATAGCCCCTAGCGACCACTTGCTTGTTTTATATCCCTACCTACTTGCCTTTTCTGGAATCTCACATAAATGGAATCATAGAGTATATATTCTTTACTGCATCACCTTTTTCATTTAGCAAAATACTTTTGAAATTGATTCTTGTTGTTACATGTATTAATAGTTAACCCTTTTTATTGCTGAGCTATATTCATTGGGATAACATTACAAAAATTCGTTTATTCATTCACTAGTTGACAAGTATTGGGGTTGTTTCCAGTTTTTTATTATTTTGAATTAAGTTCCTATGAACACTCCTGCACAGATTGTTTTAATATTTAATTTATTTATTTTAATTGGAGGCTAACTACTTTACAATATTGTAGTGGTTTTGCCATACATTGACATGATCAGCAATGGGTATACATGTGCCCCCATTCTGAACATCCCTTTCACATCCCTCCCTATCCCATCCCTTAGGGTTGTCTGAGTGTACTGGCTTTGAGTGTTCTGTTTCATGCATTGAACTTGGACTGATTATCTATTTCACATATGGTAATATATATGTTTCAATGCTATTCTCTCAAATCATCTCACCCTCGCCTTCTCCCACAGAGTCCAAAAGTCTGTTCTTTATAGTTCAAAAGTCTCCTTTGCTGTCTTCCACATAGGGTCATTGTTACCATCTTTCTAAATCCCATATATATGTGTTAATATACTGTATTGGTGTTTTTCTTTCTGACTTACTTCACTCTGTAGAATAGGCTCCAGTTTCATCCACCTCATTAGAACTGATTCAAATGCATTATTTTTAATACCTCAGTAATATTCCATTGTGTATATGTACCACAGCTTAGCCATTCGTCTGCCAGTGGACATCTAGGTTGCTTCCATGTCCTAGCTATTGTAAACAGTGCTGCGATGAACATTGGGGTACACGTGTCTCTTTCAATTCTGGTTTCCTAGGTGTATATGCCCAGCAGTGGGATTGCTGGGTTGAATGGCGGTTCTATTTCCAGTCTTTTAAAAAATCTCCACACTGTTCTCCATAGTGGCTGTACTAGTTTGCATTCCCATCAACAGTGTAAGAGGGTTCCCTTTTCTTCACACCCTCTCCAGTAATTATTGTTTGTAGACTTTTTGATAGCAGCCATTCTGACCGGTGTGAGATGGTACCTCACTGTGGTTTTGATTTGTATTTCTCTGATAATGCTCTGATGTTGAGCATGTTTTCATGTGTTTGTTAGCCATCTGTATGTCTTCTTTGGAGAAATGTCTGTTTAATTCATTGTATTGAACTGCAGGAGTTGCTTGTATATTTTTGAGATCAATTCTTTGTTAGTTGCTTTGTTTGTTATTATTTTCTCCCATTCTGATGGCTGTCTTTTCACCTTGCTTATAGTTTTCTTTGTTGTACAAAAGCTTTTAAGTTTAATTAGGTCCCATTTGTTTATTAGATGGGGAAACAGTGGAAACAGTGGCTGACTTTATTTTTCTGGGCTCCAAAATCACTGCAGATGGTGATTGCAGCCATGAAATTAAAAGATGCTTACTCCTTGGAAGGAAAGTTATGACCAACCTAGATACCATATTCAAAAGCAGAGACATTACTTTGCCAACAAAGGTCCATCTAGTCAAGGCTATGTCTTTCTCAGTAGTCATGTATGGATGTGAGATTTGGACTACAAAGAAAGCTGAGCACTGAAGAATTGATGTTTTTGAACTGCACTGTTGGAGAAGACTGTTGAGAGTCCCTTGGACTGCAAGGAGATCCTACCAGTCCATCCTAAAGGAGATCAGTCCTGGGTGTTCATTGGAAGGACTGATATTAAAGCTGAAACTCCAATACTTTGGCCACCTGATGCAAAGAGCTGACTCATTTGAAAAGACCCTGATTCTGGGAAAGATTGAGGGCAGGAGGAGAAGGGGATGACAGAGGATAAGATGATTGGATGGCATCACCGACTCAATGGACATGGGTTTGGGGGAACTCCAGGAGTTGGTGATGGACATGGAGGCCTGGAGTCCTGTGGTTACTGGGGTCACAAAGAGTTGGACACGACTGAGCGACTGAACTGAACTGACTATTTTTGCTTTTATTTCCATTACTCTGGGACGTGGGTCATAGAGGATCCTGCTGTGATTTATGTCAGACAGTGTTTTGCCTATGTTTTCCTCTAGGAGTTTTATAGTTTCTTGTCTTACATTTATATCTTTGATCCATTTTGAGTTTATTTTTTTGTATGGTGTTAGAAAGTGTTCTAGTTTCATTCTTTTACAAGTGGTTGACCAGTTTTCCCAGCACCACTTGTTAAAGAGATTATCTTTTCTCCATTGTATAGCCTTGACTCCTTTGTCACAGATAAGGTGTCCATAGGTGCATGGATTTATCTCCGGGCTTTCTATTTTGTTCCATTGATCTATATTTCTGTCTTTGTGCCAGTACCATACTGTCTTGATGACTGTAGCATAGTCTAAAGTCAGGCAGGTTGATTCCTCCAGTTCCATTCTTCTTTCTCAAGATTGCTTTGGCCATTTGAGTTTTTTTTGTATTTCCACACAAATTGTGAAATTATTTGTTCTAGCTCTGTGAAAAATACGGTTGGTAGCTCGATAGGGATTGCATTGAATCTATAGATTGGTTTGGGTAGTATACTCATTTTAATTATATTTATTCTTCCAATTCATGAACATGGTATATTTCTCCGTCTATTTGACTCATCTTTGATTTCTTTCATCAGTGTTTTATAGCTTTCTATATATAGGTCTTTTGTTTCTTTAGGTAGATTTATTCCTAAGTATTTTATTCTTTTTGTTGCAATGGTGAATGGAATTGTTTCCTTAATTTCTATTTCTGTTTTCTCATTGCTAGTGTATAGGAATGCAAGGGATTTCTGTGTGTTGATTTTATATCCTGCAACTTTTACTATATTCATTAATTAGCTCTAGTAATTTTCTGGTGGTGTCTTTAGGGTTTTCTATGTAGAAAGAGGATCATGTCATCTGTAGACAGTGAGAGTTTTACTTCTTTTCCAATTTGGATTCCTTTTATTTCTTTTTATTCTCTGATTGCTGTGGCTAAAACTTCCAAAACTATGTTGAATAGTAGTGGTGAGATTGGGAACCCTTATCTTGTTCCTGACTTTAGGGGAAATGCTTTCAATTTTTCACCATTGAGTAATGTTTGCTGTGGGTTTATCATATATGGCTTTTATTATGTTGAGGTATGTTCCTTCTATGCCTGCTTCCTGGAGGTTTTTTTTTTTTTTTTTTTAAATCAGAAATGAATGTTGAATTTTGTCAAAGGCTTTCTCTGCATCTATTGAGATAATCATATGGTTTTTTATCTTTCCATTTGTTAATGTGGTGTATCACATTGATTGATTTGCGGATATTGAAGAATCCTTGCATCCCTGGGATAAAGCCCACTTGGTCATGATGTATGATCTTTCTAACATGTTGTTGGATTGTGTTTGCTAGATTTTGTTGAGGATTTTTTCATCTATGCTCATCAGTGATATTGGCCTGTAGTTTTTTTTTTTTTTTTTTTTTGTGGCATCTTTGTCTGGCTTTGGTGTTAGGGTGATGGTGGCCTCAGAGAATGAGTTTGGCAGCTTTACCTTCCTCTGCAATTTTCTGGAAGATTTTGAGTAGGATAGGAAGGAGAGTAGGAGAGCTCTTCTCTAAATTTTTGGTAGAATTCACCTGTGAAGCCATCTGGTCCTGGGCTTTTGTTTGTTGGAAGATTTTTTATTAAAACTTTGATTTCCATGCTCGTGATGGGTTTGTTAAGATTTTCTATTTCTTCCTGGTTCAGTTTCGGAAGGTTATACTTTTCTAAGAATTCGTCAATTTCTTCCAAGTTGTCCATTTTATTGTCATATAGTTGCTCATAGGGAGAAGGCAATGGTAAACCCTCTCCAGTACTCTTGGCTGGAAAATCCCATGGACGGTGGAGCCTGATAGGCTGCAGTCCAGGGGGTCGCAAATAGTCGGACACGACTGAGAGACTTCACTTTCACTTTTTACTTTCATGCATTGGAGAAGGAAATGGCAACACAATCCAGTGTTATTGCCTGGAGAATCCCAAGGACAGTGGAGCTTGGTGGGCTGCCATCTATGGGGTCGCACAGAGTTGGATGCTGCTAAGTTGAAGTGACTTAGCAGCATCAGCAGCAGTTGGTTATAGTAGTCTCTTATAATCCTTTGAATTTCTGTGTTGTCTGTTGTGATTTCTCCATTTTCATTTCTAATTTTCTTGATTTGATTCTTCTCGCTTTTTTCCTTGATGAGTCTGGCTAATGGTTTGTCTAAAATAAATGTATCTTCTCAAACAACCAGCTTTTACTTTTGTTGATTTTTTCTATAGTCTCCATTGTTTCTTTTATGATTTCTTTCCTTCTACTAACCCTGGCATTCTTAATTTCTTCTTTTTACAGTTGCTTTAGGTGTAAAGTTAGGTTATTTATTTGATTTTTCTCTAGTTTCTTGAGGTAAGCTTGTATGGCTATGAGCCGTCCCCTTAGCATTGCTTTTACTGAATCCCATAAGTTTTGGGTTGTTGTGTTTTCATTTTCACTCGTTTCTATGCATATTTTGATTTCTTTTTTTATTTCTTCTGTGATTTGTTGGTTATTCAGAAGCATGTTGTTTAGCCTCCATAAGTTTGTATTTTTAATAATTTTTTTCCCTGTAGTTAACATCTAATCTTACCACATTGTGATCAGAAAAGATGCTTGAAATGATTTCATTTTTTTTTTTTTAATTTACCAAGGCTAGATTTATGGCCCAGGATGTGATCTATCCTGGAGAATGTTCTGTGTGCCCTTGAGAAAAAGGTGAAATTCATTGTTTTGGGGTGAAATGTCCTATAGATATCAATTAGGTCTAACTGGTCCATTGTATAATTTTAAGTTTGTGTTTCCTTGCTAATTTTCTGTTTGGTTGATCTATCCATAGGTGTGAGTGGGGTGTTAAAGTCTCCCACTATTATTATGTTACTGTTAATTTCCCCTTTCATACTTGTTAGCATTTGCCTTACATATTGTGGTGCTCCTATGCTGGGTGCATATATATTTATAATTGTTATATCTTCTTCTTGGATTGATCCTTTGATCATTATGTAGTGTCAGAAAGGCATCTATTTCTGCTTTATTGACTATGCCAAAGCCTTTGACTGTGTGGATCACAATAAACTGTGGGAAATTCTGAAAGAGATGGGAATACCAGACCACCTGATCTGTCTCTTGAGAAATTTGTATGCAGGTCAGGAAGCAACAGTTAGAACTGGACATGGACCAACAGACTGGTTCCAAATAGGAAAAGGAGTTCGTCAAGGCTGTATATTGTCACCCTGTTTATTTAACTTATATGCAGAGTACATCATGAGAAATGCTGGACTGGAAGAAACACAAGCTGGAATCAAGATTGCCGGGAGAAATATCAATAACCTCAGATATGCAGATGACACCACCCTTATGGCAGAAAGTGAAGAGGAACTAAAAAGCCTTTTGATGAAAGTGAGAGTGGAGAGTGAAAAGTGGGCTTAAAGCTCAATATTCAGAAAACGAAGATCATGGCATCTGGTCCCATCACTTCATGGCAAATAGATGGGGAAACAGTGGAAACAGTGTCAGACTGTATTTTTTGGGGCTCCAAAATCACTGCAGATGGTGACTGCAGCCATGAAATTAAAAGACACTTACTCCTTGAAAGGAAAGTTATGACCAACCTAGATAGCATATTAAAAAGCAGAGACATTACTTTGCCAACAAAGGTCCGTCTAGTCAAGGCTATTGTTTTTCCTGTGGTCATGTATGGATGTGAGAGTTGGACTGTGAAGAAGGCTGAGCCCCGAAGAATTGACGCTTTTGAACTGTGGTGTTGGAGAAGACTCTTGAGAGTCCCTTGGACTGCAAGGAGATCCAACCAGTCCATTCTGAAGGAGATCAGCCCTGGGATTTCTTTGGAAGGAATGATGCTAAACCTGAAACTCCAATACTTTGGCCACCTCATGTGAAGAGCTGACTCATTGGAAAAGACTCTGATGCTGGGAGGGATTGGGGGCAGGAGGAGAAAGGGACGACAGAGGATGAGATGGCTGGATGGCATCACTGACCCGATGGACGTGAGTCTGGGTGAACTCCGGGAGTAGGTGATGGACAGGGAGGCCTGGTGTGCTGTGATTCATGGGGTCGCAAAGAGTTGGACATGACTGAGCGACTGATCTGATCTGATCTGAGTGTCCTTCTTTGTTTCTTTTCACAGCCTTTGTTTTAAAGTCTATTTTATCTGATATGAGTATTGCTACTCCTGCTTTCTTTGGTCTCCATTTGTATGAAATATCTTTTTCCAGCCTTTCACTTTCAGTCTGTATGTGTCCCTTGTTTTGAGGTGGGTCCCTTGTAGACAGCATATATAGGGGTCTTTTCTTCTTCTTTTTTTTAATCCATTCAGCCAGTCTTTGTCTTTTGGTTGGGGCATTCAACCCATTTACATTTAAGGTAATTATTGATAAGTATGATGATGTTGCCATTTACTTTATTGTTTTAGGTTCGAGTTTATACACCCTTTCTGTGTTTCCTGTTTAGAGAAGATCCTTTAGCATTTGTTGGAGAGCTTGTTTGGTGGTGCTGAATTCTCTCAGCTTTTGCTTGTCTGTAAAGCTTTTGATTTCTCCTTCATATTTGAATGAGATTCTTGCTGGGTACAGTAACCTGGGCTGTAGGTTATTTTCTTTCATCACTTTAAGTATGTTCTGCCATTCCCTCCTGGCCTGAAGAGTTTCTTTTGAAAGACCAGCTGTTATCCTTATGGGAATCCCCTTGTGTGTTATTTATTGTTTTTCCCTTGCTGCTTTTAATATTTGTTCTTTGTGTTTGATCTTTGTTAATTTGATTAGTATGTGTCTTGGGGTGTTTCCCCTTGGTTTATCCTGTTTGGGACTCTGGTTTTCTTGGACTTGTGTGGCTATTTCCTTCCCCATTTTAGGGAAGTTTTCAACTATTATCTCCTCAAGTATTTTCTCATGCCCTTTTTGTCTTCTTCTTCTGGGACTCCTATGATTCAAATGTCGGGGCATTTAACATTGTCCCAGAGGTCTCTGAGGTTGTCTTCATTTCTTTTAATTCTTTTTTCCTCTCTGCTTCATTTATTTCCACCATTCTATCTTCCACATCACTCATCTTCTGCCTCAGTTATTTTACTGTTGGTTCCCTCCAGAGTGCTTTTGATCTCAGATATTGCATTATTCATTATTGATTGACTCTTTAAACATTTCTTGCATCTTCTCAATCCTTGTCTCTAGTCTACTTACCTGTAACTCCATTTTGTTTTCAAGATTTTGGATCATCTTGACTATCATTATTCTGAATTCTTTTTCAGGTAGACTCCCTATGTCCTCCTGTTTGGTTTGGTTTGGTGGGCATGTATCATGTTCCTTTTACTGCTGACTATTTCTCTGCCTTTTCATTTTGTTTAGATTGTTGTGTTTGGGGTGGCTTTCTGTAGGCTGAAAGTTTGTGGTTCCTCTTTTTTCCACAAAAAAGGTTGCTCCCTGTGGGTGGGGTTGGATTAATGACTTCTCAAGGTTTTCTGGTTAGGGAAGCTTGCATCTGTGTTCTGGTGGGTGGAGCTGGATCTCTCCTCTCTGGAGTGCAATGAAGTGTTCCGTAGTGAATTTTGGGGTGTCTATGGATTTCACATGACTTTGGGAGGCCTGCATATTAATGCTTACGGTTATGTTCCTGCATTGCTGGAGAATTAGTGTGGTATGTCTTTCTCTGGAACTTGTTGGCTCTTGGGTACAGCTTGGTTTCAGTGTAGGTATGGAGGCTTTTGGATGCGCTCTTGTTGATTAATGTTCCCTGGAGTCAGGAGTTTTCTTGTGTTCTCAAGTTTTGGATTTAAGTCTCCTGCCTCTGGCTTTCAGTCTTATTCTTACAGTAGCCTCAAGACTTCCCCATCCATACAGCACAGATGATAAAACATCTATGTTAACGGTGAAAAGATTCTCCACAGTGAGGGACACCTGGAGAGGTTCACAGAGTTACATGGAGAAGAGAAGGAGGAGAGAGATAGAAGTGACCAGGTGGAGAAGAGAGGGAGTCAAAAGAGGAGAGATCAATCTACCCAGTAATCAGTTTCCCAAGTGTTCTCCACAGCCCAGAAAAACCAGAGTGATTCACAGAGTTATGTAGACAAGAGTAGGGGGAGAGAGGAGACTGAGGTGACCTGGGGGAGAAAAGGGAGAGTCAAAAGGGGAGAGAGCAATCAAGCCAGTATTCACACCCCTAAGTAAAAATAGGTACTGAAGATTAGATTCTTAAAGGTACAAAATTGATAACAAATACCAAAAAGCAAAAATTAAAAATCTAGAGTAGAGGTTAGACTCTCAAAAATACAATATTAAGACTACAAAACAAAATCAATCACAAAAATTAAAAAAAAAAATCAATCACAAAAATTATAAAAAATATGAAATTTGCATTAAAAACAGGGTCTCTTTTTTTGCAAGATAATAGTAGGTTATAAAAATGAAAATTAAAGGAGTAATAAAGAACTTAAAAATTTTAAAAAGTGATAATAGTAAAAATATATCTAGGAAATTCTCTGGAGCTGTTGGGGGCAGTGTGGGGTCAGTTCAGTTTCAGATAGTTCCTTGCTCCAGCTTATACTTGTTCTCAAGGTCTATAGGCCCTTTCCAATGCTTAGTCAATGTTAACTACAGGGTTTTAATCTGTTGCACCTGTCACTTCCAGAGCAGGTCTCTCTTTTTTGTTTATTTTGGCTTCCACTGTTTGCAAGTCTCTTCAGTGTCTAATTTCCACCCTGACACAAGGGCAAAGGTGGTCACTTATTTAGGCTCACTTGTTCAGTTCTGTTGTGGGGAGGGAGGAACACTGCAAACACATATCACTGGCGTGTGCAAAGAGTGCTTGCAGTGTATATGGACCACACTGGGTTTTCCCCAGTTCATGGCAGTGTGTACTTTCCCAGTCTACACTGCTCAAGCTCCAGGTTCCTGAAGCCTGCTCTGCAGGGGTGCTGTCCAAATTGGGCCCTGCGTTTCATGCACTTCCCAGGTCTAAGCTGCTCAGGTTCAGGTTCTCAGGTACTCCACAAAGGCACAGACATGGTTGGGCCTGTGTTTTGTGCCCTACCCAGTTCCGAGCAGCTCAGGCAACCATGTGCTTGGCAAGTGCACCTTCCCAGGTGGGCTGTGAGTGTTAATCACCACCCACTCCTGGCCACTTGGTTTCCTGGGTGCTCCATGAGAGTGCCATCTCAGGTGCTGTGTGTCTCCTCTGGGGAGCTGATCTCAGGCTGCAACCCTCCTGGTAGATGTCAACCGTCTAGGATTCCAGGAAGACACGGTTAGCAATTGGAAGCCTGCTCACAGTTTGGTGGAGGATGCCAGTCTCTGGGGTTGAAACTGCCCCTTGCCTTCCAGCTCTGGCTATTGCTTGCCTGCCTCTCTGCCTCCGGTGGGGGGATGGGCTGGTCTGCAGCCAGCTAGCGCTCCTTTGGTGTTTGTGCAATCCTTTGTTTTGTGAGTGGGCCAGTCTGCGCCTTAGGTTAGAGCTTTTTGCGGGGAAGTACTCTCTGTCTCTCTTCTTTTCTCTCTCTGGCTATCCCACAGTTTGGGTTGCTGTCTCACGTGAGCTCCCTCAGATTGTCCTCAGGGCATTCAGGCCTGGTCCTTACCCTAAGCAATGAAGCCTGTACCTCCCTGTCCAGCGGTGGCGGTTGAGTATCTGGGCTAGTTCTCCACTGGGAGTTGTGGTTAGGGGCATATTCTGTGTTTTGTTTTGTTTTTTCCCCTCCCAGTTATGTTGCCCTCTGAGATTCCAAAACTCCCCACAGGCTTGCCAGTGAGAGGGTTTCCTGGTGTTTGGAAACTTCTCTGTCATGACTCCCTTCCTAGGATGGGTCTCCTTCCCTTACTCTTTTGTCTCTCTTTTTGTCTCTCATATTTTGTCCTACCTCCTTTTGAAGAGAATGGGCTGCCTTTCTGGGTGCCTGGTGTCCTCCGCCAGTGTTCAGAAGTTGTTTTGTAGAAGTTGCTCAGCATTCACATGATCTTTTAATGAATTTGTAGGGGAGAAAGTGGTCCCCCCATCCTACTCCTCTGCCATCTTAGGACCAGCTCTAGAATTTTGTTTTTGATGGAGTTCATTTTATCAGTTTTTTCTTTTAGCCTTTCTCCTTTTAGTGCTCTACTTATGAAATTCTGACCTTCTCTAATCTAGGTTGTAAAGATTATCTTTTATATTTTATTCTAGTATTATAGACTTAGCTTCTATATTTAAGTCTATGGTGCATTATGATTTAATTTTCATGTGTGATATAAAGATCAAGGTCCTGTTTTTGGCACTTGGGTATTCAGTTGGTTTGGAAGCATTTGTTTGAAAGATTTTCCTCTCCCTTTTTAATTATGTTGCCACATTGGTCAATACACAGAGATCTTTTTGGCACAGTGTTCCAGAGTGAAACAAAAGACTTAAGCATCTGAACAGGGGTACAGATCTTTTCACTGATTTCATAGACATTTTACCCAAAGGCTGGTAAATGGAAGAATAGTTTTCTTTACCCCTCTTTAACCATGGGCTTCCCAAGTGGCTCAGTGGTAAAGAACCACTGAGCAACCAGAATTTGTGTGGCTGCCATTTCTCTCTTACTTACCAGCTCTTTCTCTTCATCATGGTGATTAATAATCAACCTTTGGGAATTGGGCTTCCCTGCTGGCCCAGACAGTAAAGAATCTACCTGCCAATACAGGAGACACAGGTTCAATCCCTGGGTCAATACGATTCCCCTGGAGATGGGAATGGCAACCCACTTCAGTATCCTTGCCTAGGAAATCCCATGGACAGAGGAGCCTGGCAGGCCTCAGTCACTGGGGTCCAAAGGAGTTGACATGACTTAGCAATTAAATAACAACAGTCTTAATAATTAAAGAGTCAGGAATAGTATTATTTGTTCTTCATTGACATATTAGGAACATGTGTAACATCAAATTTAGGAAAAGTCATATGGATATTGGCCAAATAACTATAACCAAAAGTCAGTGAATATGATTTATTTTTGATGGCATAATGATAATCACTGTTTTGCTACAGAGTAACTAGGGAAAACAGAACAGTATATATAAATAACCCACGGTGAGGCCATTTTAACACAACCAAATAATCAGTTTTTCCTCTTGACTATTAATTTTCTTCTGTCATATTAACATTTCCCTCAGTACCACAGTTTCATCTGTTTTTTTTTTTTTTTTAAACCATGCTCACATTAACATACATATAAAATTAAATGTCTATATCTTGAAAGGTATCAGGGGCCTGCATTCATTGGTTCCCAAACCTGAAAGCTCTACAAGTGAAATACCTTAAGAATTTTTGAGCTTCCCTTTCTTTCTAATACCTGGCTGGAAGAAGAAGTGTTGGAGGCAGAAGAAACACTTTGGTCATGAGGCTGTGACGAATGGAATTTGGGAAGCTCAGATAATAAAGGGGACGCAACAGAGTATGATGAGGGTGACCATTGGAACCATGACATTTGGGAGTAAGAGGAAAAGACAAAAAGGAGAGGGGTTGTGTTCAAGGGAGAATTAGGTCAGGAATACAGGTGAGGAACTCTGTTGTTCTTCCTGACCCAGCGCTCTTGAGGGTCAGTTTGGGGCATGATAAAATGTCATGGATTTGCAGCTGATTCTAACTACAACTAAAAGCCCTTTAACATGACAAAAAGTCTTTCATCCCACTAGTGAAAATAAAAGTTTTAAAATTTAAATATTTGATATAGCTAGATTGGCCTAAATATATTATGTGCTTAGTCATTCAGTTGTGTCCAATTCTTTGTGACCCCATGAGCTGGAGTCCACCAGGCTTCTCTGCCCATGGATAAACAAGAATACTGGAGTGGCTTGCCTTTTCCTTCTCCAAAATATATTATGGTCAACTTATGAATGAGGATCCCAGGAATATTCTTTTGATGAAAGAAACTAGCTACAAAACAGGGACATGTGAAAGGTTGAATAGGGTTGAGGTCAAGTCTCAGAAAGGAAAAGAGAACAGATACAGGGTGGGGCGGTACCGAGACATGAAGAACTACAATAATGCTTCAGAACTTGGGTGCTTCAGAATGCAAAGTGCATTCCTACTGCTATCTCATTTTGTTTTGGTAGCAACTTCCTCGGAGAAGGCAATGGCACTCTACTCCAGTACTCTTGACTGGAAACTCCCATGGACGGAGGGGCCTGGTAGGCTGCAGTCGATGGGGTCGCTAAGAGTTGGACATGACTGAGCGACTTCACTTTCACTTTTCACTTTCATGCACTGGAGAAGGAAATGGCAACCCACTCCAGTGTTCTTGCCTGGAGAATCCCAGGGATGGCGGAGCCTGGTGGGCTGCCGTCTATGGGGTCGCACAGAGCCGGACACGACTGAAGTGACGCAGCAGCAGCAGCAGCAGCAGCAACTTTCTGGAGTTGGAGGAACCACCCCAGTTTATGCAAGAAGGAAAGGAGACTTCAAGAGGTTGAGTGGCTGGTCAGTCATTACAACCATGGTGATGGGTAAGAAGCTGAAACCCAGGCATCTGGCTCAAAACCTAAGCTGTCACTCCGCTGTGTCTTCACTGTCTTTGGCTTTATGATTATTGGACACACTTCATTTGCAAGAGACTATCACCAACCTTCAATGGTGCAATAAAAATTACATTATAGTGTTCAACTGTTAAACCTAAGAAAAAATATACAAGTGTTAAACGGTCTCATCCAACTTAGCAATAAATAGAAAGCCACATTACACTGAATGCACATGGAGAAGGCTTCTAGATAAAAAGCAAGTCTTTAACTCTTGTTCAAAATAATTTTCAGATTCAGCTATGAATAGCATGAAGTATGAAGACAGTTATAATTAATGCCCACTGCCTAAACCAGAATTCTCAGAAAGTTCAGATTTAAAGAGGGTAAGGTGTCGTTTGAGATGCTTCTTCTCTTCAGGTTGTTCACACAACTTGACTTCAATGTTGCCATCACTGAAGGCTTCTCCTTTGGTCTCCTCAACTGGGTTCCCTTTCCGGGAAAACACTGCTTTCTTCTGCATCATCGTAATCCCTGCTGAATTTCCATGCCTTCGTGCTGGGGATAAGGTTTCTTTTACAATGCAATAACAAACTGCAGATAAAAAATTCTTTTTGAAGTTTTCATTCATAAATGCATAAACAATTGGATTACAGATGGAATTGGAGAATCCAATTATTTGCACTATAGCAAAAATCATCTTGATTGTAACATCGTCATATTCCTTCTCAAAGTTGCCTGAAATAAAAAAGTAATGCTTTAGAATGGACATTTGTTTGAATGAATATAAAACAACATTTTTGTTTATCTTCCATCTTTATGAAACAGTTACACTTGTACAACTATGTAAAATTCTCTGTGAAAAATTCTCCAAGACTTTGGGGAGAGCCATGTGATGTCTGAAGAAGACCCACCTTTGTGATGAGTCCTCCTTGTTAGAGAATCTAGGGTTACAAGCCCAGCACATGTTAGAGGGCTTATTGCATTTCAACATGATTTCAAGCTTCACATAAACTGGAAGATGCAGTCACCCTTCAAATGTCCACTTGTCTTACAGAAACATGATCATCTGAGAACCATTAAGGCTCAGATTATCAGAGATGATATATTAAGGGTCTAGCTGAAATCCTAGGTGTTATGAAATTCATGTGGCTCACGTGTGGGTTCCAAATAGGAAACACTCACAGGATGTCACACCTCTTTCAGGCTTTAAACGGCTTAGGGAGACCAGAAGGCATAGCATGGGAGATGCATCTCAAACGTTTTTCTTTATCTTCT
The DNA here is from genome assembly GCF_019923935.1 of Bubalus bubalis. NCBI lineage: Eukaryota > Metazoa > Chordata > Mammalia > Artiodactyla > Bovidae > Bubalus > Bubalus bubalis. Next base: position 115,587,866 of record NC_059163.1, on the reverse strand, counting down.
ATAATTACTAAAGCTTTGATCACACTCATATATAATTACCCATCACATAATGATCTGGTTATCTTGTAAACTTGAAAGAAACCTAGTAAATGTTTGCGATTTGATTACCCAAGTGAATGGCTAAACATTTCAAGGATTCACCGTCCATTCTAGCAGGGAATGAACCAGAACTTCAGGAAATGAGAAGGACAGTCACTCACTGTATTCGATCATCATGTGAACAATGTGGAAAGGTGCCCAGCACACAGCAAAGAGGGCCACCACTGTCACCATCATAGCCACGGCTCGCTGCTTCTTCCTGGGTCCACAGGATACACTGTATCAGTTAACTCGTCCTTGGCAGATGTGTCAAGTTTAGACCTCTCCGTGATAATTTTCAAATGTAAATGAAGCTTGTGCATGCTCAGTCTCTTCAGTTGTGTCTAACTCTTTGTGACTCTGAGGGCTGTAGCCCGCCAGGCTCCTCTGTCCATGGGATTCTCCAGGCAAGAATACTGGAGTGGATTATCACGCCCTTCTTCAGGGGATCTTCCCAACTCGGATCGAACCTCTGTCTCTTGCATCTCCTGCACTGCAGGTGAATTCTCTACCACTGAGCCACGAGGGAAGCCTCTAATGAAGCTCATGACAAGCTAACTGTGAACTGTTTATCATCTTTCCCCATTGTTACTACCCTCATCCCTATATTTCTAATATTACAAATATCCTTAAGATACGTGCTCATTATGAGCCTAGCAGCATGCTGGATGCTTGGCACAGATTAATCTTCCTGACAAGCCATTGGACAGATGCAGGAACTGAGGCACAGAGAGTGTTACTCCTAAGTCGCTGCAGTCGTGTCCTACTCTGTGCGCCCCCTTGGACGGCAGCCTACCAGGTTCCTCCGTCCCTGGGATTCTCCAGGCAAGAATACTGGAGTGGGTTGCCATTTCCTTCTCCAATGCATGGAAGGGAAAAGTGAAAGTGAAGTCACTCAGTCGTTTCCGACTCCTTGCGATCCCATGGACTGCAGCCCACCAGGCTCCTCCATCCATGGGATTTTCCAGGCAAGAGTACTGGACTGGGTTGCCATTGCCTTCTCCTCAGAGTAGGTTAAGTAACTTGCAAAGTCAGATGGCTTTGCAGATCAGAAAGTTGAGAATTTAAACGATAAAGTTTAGTTTGGATCTAAATGTAGGCAGTCTAACTTCTGTGCCAAAGCTCTTATTCATTTTATATCAAACAACACTCATGCCTGTGATAGGAAAATATGGGAAGTCCTCAGGACAGAATTAAAATGTAATCTTCCATTTTATAATTAAGTAATATGATTAACCAGGGATTCAGAGTTTTCTCTATTAGCCACGATTAACGTCTGCAAGAGATCTGTACATTTTCAAATTTTAACGAGTCGCATTCATTATTATCTAAACCTGTTAGCCTTTTCTTCGGAGGAAAAGAGAGAGCTAAATCAGCAATAAGTCCCAAGATGCTGAACAGTGTAGCACCCTGTACATGGAGCCGGAGTACGTCTTTATACAAATCGGGCACTAGAGGTCGCTGCACACTTCAAGAAATGATAAACCGCCACACCACTAGACTTCTAAGCTGGAGCCATGCAGTGTAGGTTATAAAATAAACCAAATGGCCCACAAGTACCGTAGCAGTAATTGTGTTTTTAAATTTCTGCTAGTCCATATGATCAGAAAGTAAAGCCCTTAGGTAAAAATAAAATATAAAATAATTAAATTATTTTAATTTTTATTAATAATTAAATTATTTTAAATTAAAGAAATAACATACTCTCACTTCCAAAGGACTTTCATATGTATCATCTCACTCTTTTTAGCATCATTCTTTGGGTGTGTATGTGTGTGTTAGTTGCTCAGTCGCGTCGACTCTTTGCGACCCCATGGACTGTAGCCCACCAGGCTCTTCTGTCCATGAGATTCTCCAGGCAAGAATACTGGAGTGGGTTGCCATTCCCTTCTCCCAATCCAGGGATTGAACCCAAGTCTCCTGCATTGCAGGCAGATTCTTTACCAACTGAGTCAGCCATCAGGGAAGCCCAAAAATAAAATATAAGATAATAATTTAACATAAATAACGTACTCTGGTTTCCAGAGTATTTTTATACATATCATCTCAAATCTTTTAGCATCATTACTTGTATAGGAGGAAGTATGGATGGATATTTCGATGCTTTCTAGTACATATGAGGAAAGACGGGGGCTTGGGAGTAAGGAGATTTATCTACATCAAGTGGCTGGGGAGTAGCAGAAAGGAGAGAGTCACAGCAATTTGCATCAACATGCAGATGAAAATATAACAATTAAAAAAATTTCAGGCAATTATCTGTAACAGTGACCTCCCCCTCTGACTTGGGAGCTGGTGATCTTGCTCTTTCTTTCTGTCATATGTAAAATAAAAAGTTCAAAGTCAGCACATGTGCTCGACATAAATTACCAATGACACTTTGATTACATTACCCAGGCATATGAGATATCTGGCTACTGTCTCTAAAACAGGTGAATGTTTTAAACAGGTGAATGTTCCATGCAACACACCTGGCTATTTTTGACATTTCTTTTCCATGAATAGTTCGAAGCACAGAGCCATCCCCAACTCTTTTCTTTATCCAAAGTTCATAGCCAATCTTACTGTACAGGATAAGCATCACCATGAGAGGCAGGAGGAAAAGGATGACAAGGATGAAGGTGGTGTAGATTTTCTGGTGCACAGGGCTGCTCCACTCTTCCAAGCAGCACACATGTTCTTTCTCATATAAGAAGTCATACTTAATCTTTAAAATAAGTATAATTCAGTTAGAAGAGCCAGAGGCAACATCAAAGCACACAAAGCAACCAAGACTATTGTCAGGCAGGCTTCTCAGAGCTTCACATGTTTACTGTGGGTACATATTTCAAATGAGATACAATTTTGCTTCTTTTTTTGTTGTGAAGTGTGCTTTCTCGCCTTCACTGCTTAGATACTTGACAGTTTGATATTTTCTTTTCGATTTTAAATGGAATCGAGGTCCATAGCCTGTTCACTTAAAAAAAAAAAAAATCTTTTCTGCCTTCTTACATGATAGTCAAGGAAATGGCAGCCCACTCCAGTGTTCCTGCCTGGAGAATCCCAGGGATGGAGGAGCCTAGTAGGCTGCTGTCTATGGGGTTGCACAGAGTCAGACATGACTGACACAACTTATCAGCAGCAGCAGCATTAAATTTTCAGTTGAGTGAAAGAAAGAACACTAGAATGACCAAAGTATGTATGAAAAAAATATTTTATTCTAGCATGCCAGCATGCATGCTCCATCACTTAGTCACAGCTGACTCTTTGCAACCCTCTGGACTGTAGCCCACCAGGCTCCTGTGTTTATGGGATTTCCCAGGCAAGAATCTTGGAGTGGGTTGCCATTTCCTTCTCTAGGGGATCTTTCCAACCCAGGGATCAAACCCTGTCTCTTGCATCTCCTGCACTGGCAGGTAGATACTTTACCACTGTGCCACATGGGAAAGCAACCAGCTAGTTTGCTGTTACATGATTTTGCTTCCTCAATTGTTGATGAGATCAGTTTTGACAAGGCATCAGACGTCTTCCAATTGAATAAGTACCAAAAGTCTGCATTTTGTTTCTGAACTGAAATTCTGTATTTTGCTACTGCTGTTTCAGATTGTAGTGATCATGCTGTTCACAAAGATTTTAGAGAGGAAACTTGTAGCTTTTAGATTTTGAGATGAATGAGAAATTAGGATTTGAACTATTGCCAGTGTACTAATATTCAGACCCAATTATAAGCCTTTGAGGTATATATTATACAGAAAGGCAATTTCTATTTATAAATACTATTTCTAAGAGACTGACTTATGAGTTCAAAAATTAATAATAACAATTACAATTTGTTACTGTTGTTTAGTTGCTCAGCCAACTCTTTTGCGACCCCATGTACTATAGCCTGCCAGGCTCCTCTGTCCATGGGATTTCCCAGGCAAGAATACTGTACTGGAGTGTGTTGCCATTTCCTTCTCCAGGGGATTTTCCTGATCCAGGGATCAAAGTTGTATCTCCTGCATTGGCAAGTGGATTGCTTACAACCAAGCCACCAGGGAAACCATAGAAAATGCTAATATGAGAAAAACTAAACATTTACAGTACATTCAAAAGTCATATATCTGGATAATAGGAATTAAAGTTAGAGAATCGATCAAAATTCTTGTCATCTGAGTCACTCTGGAGCTTTACAGATGAGGAATACTTAAGTCTTAACACATATTTCTGCCTCCATTCCCAGAGTATTATCACCAATCTTCAAAGCCAATTGAATGGCAGGGGTGGTGGGTGGGAAGCTTTCTGGTATTGTTATCTAAAGTATGACAATTCAAATTTTGATCTAGGCATTACTTTTCAAATGCAATGAGGAATGAAAGTATTAAACAATAACTCCAAGGTCTGTACTCCCTGGGAAGAGGATATGAAGGTGAAACTCATTCTGACTTATGTAAGCAGAGCCCACAGGGCCCAAAACTATGGAGGTCACATATTGATGCGTTCTAAAGCATAAGGAGAGGCTGACAGCCTCTGAACTATGCACGTTCCCCTGGGGACAAGCAGAGACCTTCTTGTCTCTGAGAAGAGACAAGAGGGTGTGCTCAGATGGTTTCATGGGAACCAATTTCAGACCTTCTTTGTCTAAACTCACAATTCTCCAAAAATCTCACTGCCTAAGAGAATGTGTGGGGTGGGGTTGAAGTGTCATGCTGGGTCTACATTCCCAGTTCCTTTTTCATAATCCCCCTTCTTTCAGTCTTCACAAGTCCTATCTCTCACCCAACTGCAATCTCACTCTGGACCACCAATAAGAGGTAGTCCAAACTATGGATGTCAGTGAAGCCCCCTTGATCAAGGCACCATAAATCCAGGACAGGGTTTTGTGCCTTTCCCTGTATTAAATGGATTTCTATTCAGGGGAAACGACATTAGAAAAAGAAAAAAAGGTGTTTTGACAGTTGATGAGATGTGAATTCCCATTATCTGCATAGTAAAGGGCAGAAGTGATGACAACTTTAACTTAACCACCTTGTTGCTTCCAGCCCCTGAAAGCTGTCAGATACATCACTCCTGGGAGAGAGCGCAGTTGGAGCAAAGCAAAGAGAACATCAGTGCAAACGGTGACATCACTGGCACTTCATTTCAGCCGGCCGAGGAATGAAAGCGTCTTGCATGCTTGCACTCTTGCTAATAGAATTTAGGAGTGAGAAGGTGGCCGTGGGAGAGCATATTAATACATTTATTTGACTTGAAAAATGAAATCATACTTTTTCTTGACAGAAAGCAAATCTGATTTGGCTGATCCGGCTGACAGAGGGAACTGGTTTTGCCAATTAGATTTAATTAATTTTCTACAAAATAAATGAGTTATATTTTAAAATATATTTAGAGCATATGATAAAATAATTTTATTTTTAAAAATGGACATATCTCCTTGTGTTCTGTGAGCCAGAATTAGACTCCCTATGGGAACTGGGTTGGGTTATTTTTAAAAGTATGGGTTTCCTGCTGGAGATAAGGGCAGCCTCAGAGAAAGGAGTTGGCTACTTTCAGCTGTGTGTGAAAGCTTAAAGAAGGGAGTAGCCATTGGAAGCCCCAGGGATATTATTTGTGAGGAACCCATGAAATAAAGAATCCGTCATGAGAAACAGTAATATGCAGAATAAGGGGATCAAAGCTCCTCTCCATACCCTAGGATTCTAGGCCTAAAATGGCTCAAACTGGGGAAAGGGAGATATCTTAAATTGATTTGAAAGTATGGACTTGAGGGATTGTGACACTGGACTGGATATTTTGATAAGGGAACTAACAATATTCAGTGACCAGTTACTGTTCTTGTGACTGAAAATGACCAGAGGAATTTTATTCTCTGAATGACCACAAGAGTTACAGGACCCATTCAAGGCTTCATCCATCACATTTTTAGAGGTGGTAAGAGAGAATAAAACTGCCTTCTGTTGTTACCTGCGCAGTCAAGCTCATTTATATACAGGTTGCATCGAACATCAAAGTGAAAAGTGAAAGTGTCAGTCACTCAGTTGTATCTGACTCTATGCAACCCCATGGACTGTAGCCTGCCAGGCTCGTCTGTTCATGCAATTCTCCAGGCAAGAATACTGGAGTGGGTAGCCATTCCCTTCTCCATGGGATCTTCCCAGTACAGGGATCAAACCTGAGTCTCCTGCACTGCAGGTAGATTCTTTACCACCTGAGCCACCAGGCAAGCCCTAAGTCACTTTTTAAAATGCACTCTTGCCTGAGGGCTCATTTGATATCCTTGCCAGGGGAACACTGAGTGTCCAGCAGCTTCCTGTTTACCTACACTAATTTAAAAACGTACAAAAGATAAGTAATTTAAAAAATTATCTCAGAGGCCATGTGAGCACCCCCTAGTGTCTTTGAAGACCACTGTCTACACTAGCTCTCCCAGGCAGGACACATTCAAGTAGCCCCAGTAAAGAGACCAGGTCACCAAAAATGGTGCAGTGTTTTCTTCACTGTGAATCACCACTGCAGGCTGGGCCCAGCTGACAGAGGTGTGAGGGGAACAGAGAGGTTTATCTTTATTATAAAGATACACACAGACTGACACCACGTATAGAAAGTTATTAAGAATCAATCATTTAAGGTCATTCTCAGGTTCACAAATCAATGACTTACATGTTCCAGTTCAGATATTTGTCAGTGACTAAAAGGCAGCGGAAGCGCTTATGAAGGAAAATCAACCAATAAGTAGATAAATGGTTAACATTTTTTTGTGACTTAAAAACAAAAGAAAAATCTAGAGCAAGCATCAAACTCTTAGGATGTAAGAAGACACTGAACAACACCAGGAAAGGCATGTTTCTGTTGGCAGGCAAATGCAGAAAGTGACCCTGGAACATTTTATTTTAAGCATTCAAGTCTTAACAATATAAGTTCAAGGAAGAGCTGAAAAAAGCAGAGAAAACTATCTTAAAGCAAATTATTTTATTCCACTTGAAAAACCTCCAGTGAAAAAATTGAGATCACACAAATTTGCAGTAATGTGCTTGCAGGGAGGAAAATGATTACAAGTAAGAGGGGTGGAAAAACATTTCAACAGTGTGATTACCAATCCCAGCCCCCAGTCTACCTCAAGTCGTTGCACATGCCACATGGGAGCTCCCACGATGATGGCCACCAGCCAGACCAGCCCTGTAAAACGTTAAGATTATTAGAATGCAACTCAGCAAACCAAAATCCACCTGTGCTTAATTCTCTAACCATAAAGACTCCTTATGTTCAAGGGACCGCATCATATTTTCCCTGGCACAGGGCAATGGTCTCCTCACATTTTCCACTCTACCCTCCAAATCATCACTGGAGCATAAGGAACAGACTTTTGGACACATTGGGAGAAGGAGAGGGAGGGATGATTTTCGGGAATAGTGCTGAAACATATCGGTAAAATAGGTAGCCAGTGGGAGTTTGGTATATGCATGACACAGGGAACCCAACCTGGAGGGAAGGAGTGGGGAGGGAGGTGAAAGAGGGGTTCAGGAGGGAGGAGACGCGTGTATGCCTATGGCCGATCCATGCTGATGTACGGCAAAAACCATCACAATAAAAATTATCCTCCAATTAAAAGTAATTAAGCAACTAATTTAAAGAATAAAAAGCTGTTGCTGGATAAAGCGCAAATTCCTTAAAAGGGTCCCGGAGGTTCTCTACAATGTGGCTTGCCTCTCTGTGTCCTGTGACATTTCTGTTCACGTTCTTCACGCCCGAGTCCTCTCATGAGGAATTTACAGAATTGGTCTCAGCTCCCATTTCCCTTGGCAGGAACAGATTGGGCACCTACTGTTTGTTTTTTGAATGGATGAATAACATAAACATGATAGAGTGAATCCTCTATAGCTTCTTAAAGTTGAAATTATATTTATTTTAAGCATAATTATATAAGCATTATTTTCTTGTTTACAAAACAAACATATATAAAAAAAAACAGAGTACTTTTTCCAAATTTCCCATTTTCCATGAGTTTGTTGAGGGGATTACTTCAATGATGCATTCCTTAGCAAAGAACAAAAGAGAATCTTAACATACCAGGGCAAGGCCAGAACCAAGAGTACTGTTTTTGAAGAAAATTTCCCAGCTTGCTCTTTCTGTATTGAGTGGGAGCTTTTAAAAAAAACACTGCATAGCTGTAGATCTCAAGGAACCCACTTAAACTGTGATTGGAATTTATTATAAATATACACACGGACTGACACCACCTATAGAAAGTTATCATGAATCAATGATTCAAGGTTGTCCTCAGGCTCACAGATCATTGTCTCTGTTTCTGCCCCCCACTCTCTCTTCATTTCTACACACATCCATTCTCTCCTAGTCCAATCATTATTTTATTGTTATCTCATATCCAATCATTTTTCCAGTCTTTAGTAGAAATTTTGGAGGAATTGAGCCTACCTGGCTTAGCTCATTGCCAGTTCTCTTGACTCCACTGTCTGCTCAGTGATAGAAGGGCAATAAGTGGTATAATCTAGGCAAGGAAGCCTAGCAGGTTCTGCCGGCTGAGGCATGGGGGTGGGGGATTCATCTAGAGGGCGGACCCAGTGAGGGGGCGGACCCAGTGAGGGGACAGACCCAGTGAGAGGACACAGCTGGTTTCCCTAGTGACAGAGACAGAGGTAGACGTGAGTCAGCGCTGCGGAAAGCCTCTTGGGGAGATGAATCTTCTTCATTTAAACGCCTTTCCGTCTCCTACGACTTTTTTGAGTAGGAACTGCCTTGGCTGCCTATTATCAACTTTGCCTTCAAATGTCAAAACTCTCTTTCCTTCTCTGTCTTTTTGAAAATAACTTCCGCCCTCCATGTATTTCTTTCCTAACCCTCTTTCCACACCCACATGCTATTTTCAGATGTTCTGATGGTGGAAACATGCCAATTATTAAAAGCCAAAAGGTCTTTGAATTCTTTTTCAGGGAGAATGTGACATAAATTTGAAAATAATTAACAGTTTTTTCCCTCTATGGGCCTATCTATTCGGTTCAAATTATTTCAAAGAGTTTAGTGTAGCAAAACCTTCAGGAGTTCTTTCTGTAACTCTACTATCCCATGCTGGCTAAATTCTTACAGCAGAAATACATGTTTACTCATTCCTCTCAAGTGAGATATTAGTAAAAATTCCTCTCTTTGATTATCATATTTGTTGTTCTGAAACCTCTGGTTATTCAGCTATAACGCATTCAAATCGCTGAGAACCACACTGAAGTTTTAAATGGCTCAATTATAATTACCAAATAAAGAAATTTTTCCATTTCACTGTGCTATGCTTTATGACATTGCTTTCGGTTTACATACATCACAGGACACACGGTGATTCAGAAATGGTTACAGCAAGCTGGGGATTCAGGAGTGCCTGAAGCACAATTAGGATGTGAATGAAATCCACCTTTGTCAGGCATCTCCAGCCCTTGGGGCCCAGTGTCCTCACAGGTCTTGCTGCCTTCTGCTGTTGTACACTTCGCACTGAGACCCGTCTAGGCAGCACCCGTGTTCCCCACTCTTCTAAACACACCTTCCTGGCCTCTGTCAAAACCTACCTGTTGAAATCTGCTTGCTTCTTACCTCAGGACAACAGCTGATTCATCTAATGAATATTAATATGGAGATGCCACTGACAGATTTTAGATCAGCTGTGTGCCCATGCGCCTTAAGTCGTTTCAGTCCTATCCTACTCTTTGCAACCCTATGGATGGTCGCCCACCAGGCTCCTCTGTCCATGGGATTCTCCAGGCAAGAACACTGGAGTGGGTTGATGTGCCCTCCTCCAGGGGATCTTCCTGATCAGGGATTGAACCCGCATCTCTTATGCCTACCTGCGCTGGTAGGTGGGTTCTTTACCACTAGCACCAGCTTAAAAAGTTAGGAACAGCAACTCAGGGAAATCTGAGAGAAGAGATTTTCAGAGCTGAGCTAGGGCTCAAGGAGAGAGGGGAGGGGAGCAGTAAGTTCGGAGATGACTGAAACCGTGAAATGACACCCCAGTGCTTCCAAGACAGACAGGAGGTTCCTCCTCTAGTTCATAAACATGGTTCACGTTACAGAAATTCTCTTTGTTCTGTAATGAAGCACAGCTTTAATGCTGCCAGGGGCATGTCCTCACCCAGCATCGTGAAAGCCCTTTGGTTGGTGTACTGCCATTTCATTTTAAAAGGATGCACCAGCCCCTGGTGTCTCTCCACAGCAATGCAGGTCATCGTGAGGATTTCTGTCACGACAGCGGTGGACTGGACAAATGGCACCATCTTGCAAATGAAGGCACCTGCAGCAAGGAACCAGGACAAGTTAAGCAGCAACAGGAATCGAAGTGTTATCTCTCTTTGTCATTTTCACAGTGAATTAGTTCTGAGCCTCTGTTTAAAAGTTTTATGACTATAATTACACAGTAGATACAAAATAATTGAAAAAGTTTGCACTGGCTGATATTTTCTTTCCTTAAGTGGATTTCAAGTTACTAAATGATGTGTAATTATGTATAGTGGGATGATGAAAGGACAAATAAGTATATGGCCGTTGACAATAAGCAGAAGAAAATCAGTGTGACCCTTCCTTGAGAATAAGCAAAGTTGCTATTAACTGATTTCTTGGGGTCTAAACCACAAAGTGGTTCTTGATTCTTTCTTCCTTTTTGGTTCCCTGTCAAATCATAACAAAGGAATAATTTTCACCAAAGACTCTCTGATTTCTTCTTTTATCTTTTATTGTCCTTTGACTTCCTGTCCAAGACTTAATATGCAGATTATACCTTTATGCTCTTAACTGATTTCACATTCTCTAATGCAAAGTCTCAAAGTCTGCGAGCATACTTCATTTGATATACATAATAGTTTAAATAAAAATATCTGAATGCATTGTCTGCATTTATAAATTTCTTACACTGTGTGTCCAGCCCCCTCACCACTGGTATTTGTGAGATACGGTCTGATATCTCTGCTCTTGAATCCACCCTGCTCATCAAAACCAAATTAATTACTTTGAACTATCTGAAAAACAGAAGCTCAGAGAGTATAAAAAGTTGGAAGAGACTTCGATCCACTTGCTCAAACCAGAGATCTTCTTTTCACCTCCTCTCCCAAATGCTCTGTCTGGCTCTGCTTAGAGACCTAAGGAAGCCCTCCTTGCTGGCACATCCTCACTTCAGGTCTTCACATGTCTTTTCCTTCTGCTTGGAATGTTCTTCCCCAGGAGAATACTCCTCACACCTTTCACCGAAGTCTTTGCTCAGATGTCACCCTCTCAATGAGGCTGACCTACTGAACAACCCTGTTGTCACTACAGCATGTCCCTTGCCACCTCCTTTCATTCCTCCTCTCTTATTCTACTCTTTCCCCATAACTCTTCCAATTCCAACATGCTATGTAATTTACCGACTTGCTTTATTGTTTATTGAAAGCTTCCCCACCCCTGTGCATGCATGCTTAGTCGCTTCAGTTCATGTCCGACTCTTTGTGACCCAGCTCTTCAGTTCATGGACCTTAGCCCAGCAGGCTCCTCTGTCCATGGGATTCTCCAGGCAAGAATACTGCTGTGCCCTCCTCCAGGGGACCTTCCTGACCCTGTGTCTTCTCCTCCTCCTGTGTCTCCTGCATTGGCAAGTGGGTTCTTTACTGCTAGTGGCACCTGGGAGGACCTTCCCCAGCCCTACTAGGATGTAAACACTTTGAGAGTAAGGGTTTTTGTCTCTTTTCGCACTGACGTGTTCCAAGCACAGAGAATGGCACACGGAAGGCACTCAACTGGCATTTACTGAGCTGAAGAGGATGAGTGACTAGCAAGCTCTTAACCTTGTTAAACTGACATCATTCAACTTTGCAGAGGCTCTCTCTGGGAAAAAGATCTTTCAATAATTCCATCCACTTCTAATTTTTCTTTCTGAGAGTTCTAGAATTAACCAACTATCTTTCCCAAAGAGCAATTCTTCATATATTTAAAAGATACTTTTATGTCACTCTTAAGTCTTTTCCAGTTGCTCCAGCTATTCCTCATGACATGCTTTTCAGATCTTGCAACTCTCTGGACACCTTCCATTGAACTTACTCAGGTTGTGACTATGTGGCCCAGAAGGGAACCCACCATGCTCAGGATGTGGCCTGGACAAGGCAGAAACTGTAGGGCTGTACTGCTTCCCTGGGTCTGAACATCTTCTTCTGTCAGTTTAACTGAAATACACATCAGCCCTTCATGCTAGAATTTTCAAATGGTTGCTGTCTGTTGAACTTGAAGTCAATTTGAAATGAATTGGGTCCATTTAACATGACACCATCCTTATGGCATAAAGTGAAGAGGAACTAAAGAGAATCTTGATGAAAGTGAAAGAGGAGAGTGAAAAAGTTGGCTTAAAGCTCAACATTCAGAAAATGAAGATCATGGCATCTGGTCCCATCACTTCATGGGAAATTGATGGGTAAACAGTGGAAATAGTGTCAGGCTTTATTTTTTTGGGCTCCAAAATCACTGTAGATGGTGACTACAGCCATGAAATTAAAAGACGCTTACTCCTTGGAAGGAAAGTCATGACCAACCTAGACAGCATATTGAAAAGCAGAGACATTACTTTGCCAACAAAGGTCCGTCTCGTCAAGGCTATGGTTTTTCCAGTGGTCATGTATGGATGTGAGAGTTGGACTGTGAAGAAAGCTGAGTGCCGAAGAATTGATGCTTTTGAACTGTAGTGTTGGAGAAGACTCTTGAGAGTCCCTTGGACTGCAAGGAGATCCAATCAGTCCATTCTAAAGGAGGTCAGCCCTGGGTGTTCTTTGGAAGGAATGATGCTAAAGCTGAAACTCCAATACTTTGGCCACCTCATGTGAAGAGTTGACTCATTGGAAAAGACTCTGATGCTGGGAGGGGTTGGGGGCAGGAGGAGAAGGGGACGACAGAGGATGAGATGCCTGGATGGCATCACTGACTCCATGGACGTGAGTCTGAGTGAACTCCAGGAGTTGGTGATGGACAGGGAGGCCTGGCGTGCTGCGATTCATGGGGTCGCAAAGAGTCGGAGATGACTGAGCGACTGAACTGAACTGAACACAAAATTTCTGTTAACTCAAGATATCCTTAATTTCCATCCTGTGATTTAGTTTAAAAAAAAAAAAAAAGACCTAATATCGCTAGAGATACTTTCATTCTAATCCTTCTTGGAAGCTCCACATGGCAACCTAAGAGCCTGTCCCACACACTCCCAATCTCTGTTCCAGCTCCTCAAATTCCAACCCTGTTCAAAGTTAAGGTGCTTCCTTTCCAGCAAGATAGTTTTGAGCTAAATGCATTAATTTATCAATACTTTCAGTACCCTTATATTTCACTACTTGAACACTGACCATATTTTGAATGAAATAGCTTACCTCAAATCCTGTTTTGGATGTGACATTTGAATAAATGAATATGTGACCAAATTATTCATCTGGGTATTTCTCCTGCTTTTTTTTTTTGGAAAATTTGATCAGAATTTCCTTGATTCTTTCAGCCAAATTGATTCTTTCATTTTTTTTTAAATTTTATTTTATTTTTAAACTTTATATAACTGTATTAGTTTTGCCAAATAGAACAAAAGTTGGACAGGCTAAAGCTAAAGAAATACCAGAAGAGACTTTCCATGAAATGGACATGGATCCATTATCAACACATTTTATGTATAACTACCCAAACAAAGATAGGCTTGATAAAGGACAGAAATGGTATGGACAAAACAGAAGCAGAAGATATTAAGAAGAGGTGGCAAGAATACACAGAAGAACTGTACAAAAAAGAGCTTCACGACCCAGATAATCACGATGGTGTGATCACCCACCCAGAGCCAGAAATCCTGGAATGTGAAGTCAAATGGGCCTTAGGAAGTATCACTACAAACAAAGCTAGTGGAGGTGATGGAATTCCATAGTCGGACACGACTGAGCGACTGAACTAAACTGAACCCAAACAAAAATGATTGTTGTAGTGTTATCTCATTGTAATGCTATCCATCCTAAATCTACTCAACATGTCCATCACAACAGTATGGAAAATTGGTCAGCTGATTGCCTGATACTAGGATACACTCTGATCTTGATTCATCTAATCTATTAGTTAGCTACTCTAAACTTCCATTTCATCACTTTTGTAAAAAAGAATTAATAATACCCATCTGTTACAGGACCGATGTTTGTACTTCATAAAATGACATAAATACCCAGTAAAAGAATAAATGGCAGCCCGATTAAAAGAATAGTGATAAATTCAGTGCACATGGAACTGATAGATTCTTTGTGGCTAAATGTCCCATTAAAGAACATATACTTTAAGAGCCTATTTTGCAGATAAATATATTGCAGCTTAAAGGAGTTGTGATTTGCTCATGTCCAGAGAGCTGTTTAGTGACAAAATGAAGGCATGAATCCAGGTCGTCTGTCTCCAGCTCTTTCCACTATGTCACCTTCAGTTATCTGAACACTTCCATGCTACATGGCTGTTTTCTTGTCTATATGCTCAAAATTCATCTGTTTAATGATCCACTTGAAAATTTTGTACCAAGAGGAGTTCTGTAATCTGTCATTGTAACCTTTTTATGAATCTAGACAGCATTTTCCCAACTCATTACTTCTAATATTTCTCCAATCAACTTTCTAAGAAATTACTGAGAAGTTTTTTTGATCATATCTCCAACTGTCTTCAGTGTTGTGGCATATAATTTATCTGCATGGAAGATATAAGTTGTTTTAAAAATAAGTAGAAGCCTTTTGCTATTTACTCACCTATTAGTTCAGTTCAGTTGCTCAGTCGTGTCCGACTCTTTGCGACCCCATGAATCACAGTACGCCAGGCCTCCCTGTCCATCACCAACTCCTGGAGTTCACTCAGACTCACGTCCATCAAGTTGGTGATGCCATCCAGGCATCTCATCCTCTGTCATCCCCTTCTCCTCCTGCCCCCAATCCCTCCCAGCATCAGTGTCTTTTCCAACGAGTCAACTCTTCACATGAGGTGGCCAAAGTACTGGAGTTTCAGCTTTAGCATCATTCCTTCCAAAGAACACCCAGGGCTGATCTCCTTCAGAATGGACTGGTTGGATCTCCTTGCAGTCCAAGGGACTCTCAAGAGTCTTCTCCAACACCACAGTTCAAAAGCATCAATTCTTCAGTGCTCAGCTTTCTTAACAGTCCAACTCTCACATCCATATATGACCACTGGAAAAACCATAGCCTTGACTAGATGGACCTTTGTTGGCAAAGTAATGTCTCTACTTTTCAATATACTATCTAGGTTACTCACTTATACTGGATCTTTATTTTCATTTTAGCCATTTTTGTTTTGCCCTTTTTAATTTGGAGGTCACTTTTCAAGATCTAGAAGACTGAAGCAAATACAGGCATTGAAGAGCTTTGTTTTTTCCCTCTGCCTTTTATTAAATTTCTGTCAATGACTTTCCCTTTTGTTTTTAGCTCCTTGTTCTAATGATGAATGTTTCTGATGACTCTACAGTCAGCCTGTTCTACACTGCAGCCTTCCCAATGTTAACTGAATAGGTCTGTTATTTTGTGAGAATGTGTCCCTTATGACACTTCTTCCCACAAATGGCAGGTCAGGTGGTCTGGTATTCCCATCTCTTTCAGAATTTTCCATAGTTTATTGTGATCCACATAGTCAATGGCTTTGGAATAGTCAGTAATGCAGAAATAACAACAGACTGGTTCCAAATAGGAAAAGGAGTACATCAAGGCTGTATATTGTCACCCTGCTTATTTAACTGATATGCAGAGTACATCATGAGAAACGCTGGGCTGGAGGAAGCACAAGCTGGAATCAAGATTGCTGGGAGAAATATCAATAACCTCAGATATCCAGATGACACCACCCTTATGGCAGAAACTGAAGAAGAACTAAAGAGCCTCTTGATGAAAATGAAAGAGGAGAGTGAAAAAGTTGGCTTAAAGCTCAACATTCAGAAAACGAAGATCATGGCATCTGGTCCCATCACTTCATGGCAAATAGATGGGGAAACAATGGGAACAGTGGCTAACTTTATTTTTCTGGGCTCCAAAATCACTGCAGATGGTGACTGAAGCCATGAAATTAAAAGACGCTTACTCCTTGGAAGGAAAGTTATGAACAACCTAGATACCATATTCAAAAGCAGAGACATTACTTCGTCAACAAAGGTCCATCTAGTCAAGGCTATGGTTTTTCCAGTGGTCATGTATGGACATGAGAGTTGGACTGTGAAGAAAGCTGAGAGCTGAAGAATTGATGCTTTTGAACTGTGGTGTTGGAGAAGACTCTTGAGAGTCCCTTGGACTGCAAGGAGATCCAACCAGTCTATCCTAAAGGAGATCAGTCCTGGGTGTTCATTGGAAAGACTGATGCTGAAGCTGAAATTCCAATATTTTTGCCACCTTATGCGAAGAGCTGACTCATATGAAAAGACCCTGATGCTGGGAAAGATTGAGGGCAGGAGGAGAAGGGGATGACAGAGGACGAGATGGTTGGATGGCATCACTGACTCAATGGACATGGGTTTGGGTGGACTTTGGGAGTTGGTGATGGACAGGGAGGCCTGGCATGCTGCAGTTCATGGGGTCACAAAGATTCGGGCACGACTGAATGACTGAACTGGACTGTGGCTTGTGGGTTGGTTTTTGACCAGGGATCAAAACCTGGGTCCTGGCAGTGAAAGTTCTGAGTGCAAACCTCTAGACTGCTAAGAAATTCCCTATTTTTCACATTTTGATTGTTTACCATCTACCTTCACTTTCTAATAGAAGCACAATTTCCTCTGGTGCATGAACTCTCTATGCAGGAAGGTTAGGGAAGAGGCCCTACTAGAGAAGACAAGGCAAACACAGGATGGAGTCTCTCAAAGAATCTATCGGCTCCAAATGTGCCAAATTTATCTCAGTTCTTTTAACTTGCTGAGAGAGTGCAGTGAAGATGGAAGGGAGATTTGAGGTGGTGGGCCCTGTGCTCACCAGATCATGAGCATGAACAGAACACTCCTTAGTTGTGGCTGCTCACCTCTGTGCACCCTTGGTCCCTGCCTGTTGCAGGTCCTTCCTACAGATTCATGATCCTGTGAGCCTCCAACATCTTTCTGGTATATCCCCTTCTCTTAAGCTACTTAGCCATCAACTGCAGACCAAGTAAACTTATTTGGCTACTTCTCTTTCATCACTTTTTCTCTGGAAGGTAGATTTCCTAAAATGTAGAATACTCCGGTCAGCATCCTCCTGTGTGTATTGTTAAGGCTTAGATAACAGTTCAAATCCTACTATTATAGTTTGCTTCCATTGTTCTATTTCTACTACATCAAATTCTTTCCCAATAATTTACAATAATTCTCCTTTGCCTACTGGATTAGGAACAAATGCTTTGATTAAATATTTATTTCCTTCTTTATTTATTGCCTTCTTTCCTGGTGGATCCCACCTGCAATGCGGGAGTCTTGGGTTCAATCCCTGGGTTGGGAAGATCCCCTGGAGGAGGGCATGGCAACTCACTCCAGTGTTCTTGCCTGGAAAATCCCCATGGACAGAGGAGCCTGGTGGGCTACAGTCCATGGGGCCGCAAAGAGCTGGACACGACTGAGTGACTAAGCACCGAAAGCCTTCTTTTTACCACCTTTTTATACAACTCAATTTTCCAGAAAATGAACTCTTTGCTCTGCATATGAATGACATCCACTCTTCTACCTACCCACACCTGTCCTCACCTCCTATTGTATGCAGTGTAGGTCTCAATGATTCAAATCGAAACAAGATCTCATTATTTCTAAAAATGATACTTGGAAATTGAAAACAACTTGGCTAGTATTTGTTTTCATGCTTGGGTAATAGTGACTTTAAAAATGATCCAAGTGGAAAGGACAAAGTGAAAAACAACCAGAGTTTTCATACTTAGAAAATATTAAAAACATTCCTTTATTAATTTAGAAAATGGTAGAATGAACTATGATTTCAAGAAATGATAACTATGATGATGTCTATGAATAATTTGTTCCAAGGTTGGTAATAAACAAAATGAATAGATATTTGCAGTTTTAAAGGAAAGATTACTTTATACAACCATTATTTGAAACAATAGTCTAACAAACTACAAAACAATCTGGCATTTAATTTCCTGTACAGAAAAATTAAGCCATATTCAAACAACTGATGCATCCTGCCCCATTATGGCTGTTAGTTTCTAGTTTTTTTCTACAGCATTTCTTAAGCAGCTAGCTGCTAATAAATTTACCAAATCCTGAATCCTAACTGCATTTCCCTCAACCACATCCAATGGTTGGGAACAAACTAAATACAGTCAGAGTCAGAATTGCTATACAACCTGTGGGTGAGAACCACAATGGAACAGAACTGTGGAATTCCTTGGCAGGAAGGCCCTCCCAGCAATGATCCAGGCTGAGGGTTTCCATCAGTGGTCCATGGAGCCCTGTGCTCCTGCAGGAAGGCTCTAGGAACTTCCAAGAAAGGAGAGGAGGCTCTGAGCTCCATTCCTGCTGCAGCTGGATCAGCTCCATCTGCACCCAGTTTAACTTAACGTGGCTCCAGCACATAAGTCACTGGCAATTTCAAAGAAGTTAGAACTCCAAAGTGAACTGGGAGATTCTGCCAATTCAAACCATAACAGACTAAATTTTAAAACAGTGCTCCATGGAACACTGATGGAAACCCTCAGCCTGGATCATTGCTGGGAGGGCCTTCCTGCCAAGGAATTCCACAGTTCTGTTCCATTGTGGTTCTCAGCCACAGAAGTCTCCTAGAATTTCAGCCCTCCTGATAATTACAGTTGACGCTTGAACAACATGGGGGTTAGGGCATTGACTAGGGCACAGCTGATTATCAGACAGTAACTTCACAGTCAGCCTTCCGTATCCAAGGATTCAATCAACCTTGGATTGTGCAGTACTGCTGTGTTTACTGTTGAAAATTTTCATATAAGTGGACCCTTGAAGTTCAAATCTGTGTTGTTCAGGAGTCAACTGTATCCCTAATTAGTGTAAGACCTTTACAAAGCAATCTAGTAATTATCCTCTGATTTACGAACTTTCTGATAATGCTGCATCTGTGCAGCAGAAAAGAGGGAGGAACTGAGCTGAGGGAAAGGAAAGTCCGGCTCCCAGTGAAAGGGGAAGGCTCAAAGGAGGCAGAAGGCACCTTGACTCCTGCAGGGTAGAGGAGCAAGGAGAAAAGTCTTACAGTTCCCAGGTGCCAAGAAGAGAGAGTCTCTATTGAGAGACAGTAGGAGGAAACTGACAGCAAGGGAGATAAGCCACTTTTTTTTTTTTTTTTTTTTCAGAATTCTTGTTATACTTAGGGAAGGAGACAGAAGGCCCCCAGCTGGCTCTGAGAGGAAGCATGTCCATTTGGGATGCTATAAGAACATGCTATAAGAACATCCCATGGATGGGATGACTTATAAAGACATTTACTTCTCACAGCTGTGGAGGTTGGAAGCCTGAGGTCAATGTGAACAGCATGGTTCAGGGAGGACCCTTCAGGGTTGCAGACCTCTCACAGTGTCCTCACCTGGCAGAAAGGACCAGAGAGCTCCATGGGATCTCTCTTACAAGAGCACAAATCCCACTCATGAGGGCTCTGCTCTCCTGACCTCTTATTTCTTCTTTCTTTTTATTAATTGAAAATGTCATAATTGTAGAGTCACATGCAGTTGTAAGAAGTAATACAGAGAGACCCCTTGTATACTTTGCCCAGTTTTCCCCGATGGTAACATGTTGTAAAACTACACAAATATCACAACTAAGACATTGACATTAATATAACCCACTGATCTTATTCAGATTTTGCTTGTACTCATTTGTGTTCTATGGATTTTTATTAATAGGTTCATGTATCTGCCACCACTGTTAAGATACTGAATAGTTCCTCCCGTTGCCCTTTTATAATCACATCCATGTCCCTCCTGTCTCTGCCCCTCCCTGTCCCTAACCACTGGCAACCTTTAGTCTGTTTTCCATTCCTAAAACTTTTCATTTCAAAAATATTATGTAAATATAGTAATATAGTAAATAACATTTTGGGATTGGCTTTTTTCTTCTAGCACAAACCCCTGAACACACATCCAAGTTGTTGCATTTATCAATAGTTTGTTCCTCTGTATGCTAATACTCCACAGAATGCATGTGCCACAGTCTGCTTAATTCATCCACTGAGGACCATCTGGGGTATTCCCATTTTTTACTATTACAAAAAAGAAGGTATGAATATTCATGCAAAAGTTTTGGTATGAACAAAACTTTTCATTTTTCTGGGATAAATACCCAAGAGTTTAATTCTCTGACTGCATGGTAATTGCATATTTAATTTTATAATAAATTGCAAAATTATTTTCCAGAATGGCTGTGTCATTTGACATTCCTACTGGCAATATATAAGTGATTCAGTTTCTCCATATCCTTGCCAACATTCAATGTTGTCACTATTTTTTATTTTAGCCATTCTGATTTATGTGTATTGGTATTGTTTCAATTTTCAATTTCCTGATTTCTATAAGGCTGAACCTCTTTTCATGTATTCATTTGCCATCTGTATATCCTCTCTGATGAAATTTCTCTTCATGTGTTTTGCCCATTTTCTGATTACACTGCCTTTTCACTGCTGAATTTTGAGAGTTCTTTATATATTCTAGATACAAGTATTTTGTAAGATATACATTTTGTACATATTTTTTCTCTATCTGTAGCTTGTCCTTTCATCTTCCCAACTGGACTTTAACAGATCAAGTATTTAATTTTAATGAGGTCCAAATTATCAGTTTTTCATTTTACGCACTGAGCTTTTGGTATCAGTTAAGAATCCCAAGAATTCCGTGCTCAGCTGTGATCATTGTCTACGGTTTTCCCCAAAGTTTCATAGCCTTACATTTACTGTTAGGTCTATAACAAATTTTGAGTAGGCTTTTGTATAAAGTGTCAGATTTAAGATGAGTAGTTTTTGTTTCGTTGGTTTATTTTTGCCTACAAATGTCAACTGCTCCAGCACCATTTGTGAAACAGGCATTCCTTCCTCCACTGAGTCACACCTTTGTTAAAAATCAGTTGAGCATATTTGTGTAGGTCTATTTCTAAGTTCTCCATTCTGCTCCATTCATGTGTGTTTATCCCTCTGCCAATACCACATCATTTTGATTATTTTATCTACATAAGAAGTTTGACAACAGGCAGAGGAATTCCTCCCACTTCATTCTTCTTTGTCAAGATTATTTTAGCTCTTCTAGTCTCTGTGTCTATTATGAATTTCTGAACAAACTCATCTATGTTTTAACAAATCCTTGCTAAGATTTTGATAGGAATTACTTTAAACCTATTGATCACTTTTGGGAAAACTGACATCATTAATATGCTGAGTATTCTAAACCATTAACACAGTATGTCTCACCATCTATTTATGTATTCTTTGATTTTCTGTACCTGCATTTTGTCATTTTCAAGTACATTGAATGGAAAACTGTGCTGTGTTTACTGTATACCTAAGTATTTCATTTTCTTGGAGTAGTTGGAAGCAGTGTGGCATTTTTAATTTCATTTCCTGCATGTTACTTGTTAATATAGAAATACCATTTAGTTTTGTGTTGATCTTGTATACTTTGACATTGCTGAATTCACTTAATTCTCAGAGATTTTGGTAGATTCCCTGGGATTTTCTATGCCAAAAATAATGTCATCTGCAAATACAGGCAGTTCTATATTTCCTTTCCAAACTTAAAAATGTCTTTCATTTCTTTTTTTTTTTTTTTTTTTGCCTCCCTGCAGTGGCTTGAACTTCAAGCACTATATTACATAAGAGTGGTGAGTAAAAGTCTACAAGCAATAAATGCTGGAGAGGGTGTGGAGAAAAGGGAACCCTCTTACACTGTTGGTGGGAATGCAAACTAGTACAGCCACTATGGAGAACAGTGTGGAGATTCCTTAAAAAACTGGACATAGAACTGCCTTATGACCCAGCAATCCCACTGCTGGGCATACACACTGAGGAAACCAGAACTGAAAGAGACACGTGTACCCCAATGTTCATCGCAGCACTGTTTATAATAGCTAGGACATGGAAGCAACCTAGATGTCTATCAGCAGATGAATGGATAAGAAAGCTGTGGTACATATACACAATGGAAGATTACTCAGCCATTAAAAAGAATACATTTGAATCAGTTCTAATGAGGTGGATGAAACTGGAGCCTATTCTACAGAGTGAAGTAAGCCAGAAAAAAAACACCAATACAGTATACTAATGCACATATATGGAATTTAGAAAGATGGTAATGATAACCCTGTATGTGAGAAAGCAAAAGAGACACAGATGTATAGAACAGTCTTTTGGACTCTGTGGGAGAGGGTGAGGGTGGGATGATTTGGGAGAATGGCATTGAAACATGTATATTATCATATGTGAAACGAATTGTGAGTCCAGGTTTGATGCATGAGACAGGGTGCTCAGGGCTGGTGCACTGGGATGACCTGAGGGATGGGATGGGGAGGGAGGTGGGAAGGGGGTTCAGGATGGGGAACACATGTGCACCCATGGCTGATTCATGTCAGTGTATGGCAAAAACCACTACAATATTGTAATTAGCCTCCAATTAAAATAAATAAATAAAAAAAAAAACAGTGGTGAGTATAGACATCCTTTCTCTGTTCCAAGTCTAAGGAAAAAGAAAACTGTCTTTCATTATTACAGGTGGTGTTAGCTGTAGGTTTTCATAGATGTTCTTTATAAAGCTGAGAGGCTCTCTATTATTAACCTGCTGAGAACTTTTATCTAAATGGATGTTGGATTTTGTCAAATGTTTTTGATGTGTAATTTGATATGCTTCTATGACTTTTCTTCTTTAGCTTGTTGATGGTGGATTGCATTGATTTTTGAATGCCGAGTCACACTTTCAGACCTGGGATAAATCCCACTCGATCATGTGTATAATCTTTATTATACACTGTTGGATTCTGTCTGTTGATACACTGAGCATTTTTATGTCTAAGTTCGTGAGAGACATTGGTTTGCAGTTTTCTTTTTATTGTACTGTCTTTGTCTAGTTTATTTACCAGAGGAAAAAATGCCGCAGAAAATGGGTTAGGAAATACTCTTTCCTCTTCTATTTTCAGGAAGAGTTTGTGTAAAAGTAGTAATTCTTCTTTGTATATTTGGCAGAATTCTCCAGTGAAACCATCTGGGCCGGGAGATTTTTTGGGGGGTGGGGGAAGCTTGGTGGGTGCAAACTAATTGTGTCTCTTCCTTTTAAGAATATCTTTTTAGTCAAAGAATTATGAGCAAATGTTTCAAAATCAAAAGGGCTACAATAAAAAAGAATGGGTCTCTCCCACCCCCACTCACCTGCTGTCTCACTTCCAACATCTACTTGTGTTGCATTCTTCTGTCAGGCACCTTTACATCTCTAATCAAACTGCTTTTGGTTTTTGATTTACGGATTTTAGATGGTCTGTTTTGACTTTCTTCTAGGAAAGATGGGCTTTTAGTTCACTTTAATCACCTCCTATGTCTGCTTCTCCTTTTAGTTTTCTTAGAGTTAAAACACTTTCTTCAATAATTTCTTTGAAAAGATTTTGAGAAGTGTGCTTCCTAAATTTAAGTATGTGTTTTCCCCTATCTTTGCCTCATGAAGTAATATACTTAACACGCTTTTCCTTGGTTTCTCAGCTTCCAACAGTTTATCTTGCCCCTCACTTTGTAAGATGATAATACCTCACCTCCTCGCATCACCTCCTTCCTCCTTTTCTTCCTCTCTTCTTCCCTATAACTTCTATCAGCCATACCTTTACATGTACTTTATTGAGACTAATAGCTTTTCATTCTGTTTCATAGCCATGTTAAGTCTTCTGCACTTGGCCTACATTTTAATTATGAAAGATTAAAACTATAAGCAGCATTTTCATCAGTATGACTATGACTATTTAGATACTTTAAGTACAAAGCCAGTAGGTATGCTCTAAATACATTTCTCTTTCTCTGATTTTATAGTCATGATACTTGTGAATTTATTACTGCCCTAAAGTATGTCATAATTTAATGTGTTTTTGATCAAGGCTGTGAGCGACTTAACTTTCACTTTTCACTTATATGCATTGGAGAAGGAAATGGCAACCCACTCCAGTGTTCTTGCTTGGAGAATCCCAGGGATGGGGGAGCCTGGTGGGCTGCCATCTATGGGGTCGCACAGAGTCAGATACGACTGATGCGACTTAGCAGCAGCAGCAGCATGCTCTTTTGTACAGCATTTTGATTTATTTCATTTTTCCTAGAGTTTTCTTTTTTTCCTTGCATTTCTTTCTTTCTTTCTTTCTTTTTTCCCTAATTTGAAGAAGAAACATGAACCTTCTTCAGCAATATATAGCAGTCTACAGTATGAGCTCTGGAATTAGGGGCTTCCCTTGTGGCTCAGCTGGTGAAGAATCTGCCTGCAATGTGGGAGAAGAAAAAATCAAGTCGCTCAGTCATGTTCAACTCTGCAACCCCATGGACTGTAGCCCACCAGGCTCCTCCATCCATGGAATTTTCCAGGCAAGAGTACTGGAGTGGGTTGCCATTTCCTTCTGGGTTCAATCCCTGGGTTGGGAAGACTTCCTGGAGAAGAGAAAGGCTACCCCCTCCAGTATTCTGGCCTGGAGAATTCCATGGACTGTATAGTCCATGGGGTCGCAAAGAGTCGGACACGACTCTTTCACTTTCACTTCACCTTCTGGAATTAGACTGCCTGGGTTTGAATCTTGAGTTAATCAGTAGTTAACTGTGTGTCTGTCACTTCTCTGGTGGCTCAGACAGTAAAGAATCTGCCTACAATGTGGAAGACCTGGGTTCAAGCCCTGAGTTGGGAAGATTCCCCTGAAGAAGGAAATGGCAACTCACTCCAGTATTCTTGCCTGGAGAATCCCATGGACAGAGGAGCCTGGTGGGCTATAGTCCATAAGGTCACAAACAGTTGGATACGGCTGAGCGACTTCACTTACTTTCACTTTCACTTTAATGGTGTGTCCAAATCTTTGAGACTCCATGGAGTAGAGTTCTCTCTGCTATATAGTAGGTCCTTATTTGTTACCTATTTTCTAACATTTTTTCTTTTAAAACTTTCCCCTAGAACACTACTGATTTCCAATTTAGATGACTGCAGGCAGCTCTTTATTTATTTAAGATTGTTCTATAGCCATAATTTTGAAATTCATTTAGAATGGATACCTTCTCCACTGTTCCTTTTATTTCATGGCTACTTAATTCTTGCATATCATCTTCATTTTGCATGAAGCTTTTTCACATAACTTCTTCAAAATAATGAGTTTAAAGTAAGTTCTTGTTTATCAGAAAGTGGCTATAATTTGACTTAAATTCAATATCATCTTCCTTTGGAATCTTGAAAATATTGCTTTATTGATCTCTAGCATCCACTTTTGGTGTTAACATATTTATACCATCAGACTGATTTTTTTCTCCCTTATGAGTACCCTGCTTACTATTTGGAAGCTTTTATTGATCTCTTTGTAATTGGATTCTGAAATGTTACGGCGATATGTGTTGAAGCATGGCCCATTTATTCTTCTGCTCTTTGTGCGCTTGTGGAATTTGGAGACTTTTGACTCCATTATCTCTGTGTTTTATCTCTGTTTTGCTCATTTTTTTGAGGGGGGTGAAACTCTTATTAATCAGATTTTGGAATTCCTGGGTGTATCCCCCATGTTGAATATCTTTTGTTTATACATATTTTTTACCTTATAAATTCTCTTTGTCCTTTGGTCCACATTATAAAAATTTTCTTGTCTTTATCTTCCAATTCTTATATATAAATTCAGTAATCATATTTTCACTTTTAAGAGCTTTTCTTATTCTCAAATTGTTTCTTTTCAGAAATGCTTGCTCTTGAATTATGAAGTCAATATCTTCTTAAATCAAGACACCTCCCACTTATCATCAGTAACTCATTCATGAAAATGAAACATTCTGTATGAAAATGTGCACTTGGAGCCTGCTCCCTATTATTTAGAATTCCAAATTAAACTTCCAACAGAAATCATCATTTAGCATGCAAAAGTGCTTAAAATATTGCTTCCAACTGCAAAAGCAATTACAATGTTTTTATCAAATAGTTTGTGTGCATGTTGTTCTGTATGCAGCATTTTCATGGTATATCATGAATATTTTTTCCAACAAGTCACAGAAATTAATGAATATGTGAGAAAAATTCAGGTATAATTTGCAACAAAAGCAGGACAATCACCTTGGATGACCTGTTACCCATGAAGAAAGGAACAGACTGGAAATTTGAAGAAAGTTGAGAGGCGAGGCGGGTTGCAGTGTAATTATTGTCATTGGTTGTGGAGAGTGATATCATGGGTAAGTGGGGTGCAAAGGTGCAATTTCAAGCAAACTATAAAATTCAGAAGCTGTCAGTTTTTTTTTTTTTTTTTAATATCACCTCTGTGCTCAGGTAAAGACTCCTGAATGAATCTTCAGGGGAGACAGTTGATGTTTTAGGATGAAAAATCTCAGAATAAAGTTTTACTTACTCTCCTCTAGTCTTATTGCATGGTGCTATAAGAAATATCTGGCAATAATATCTCCACCAAGTTCAAAGATAACGATTATCAGTGTATTTGCCAATTAGCAAGCAGTATCTAGTGGTTTAATTGAATACCTACCTTCTGGTTACAACTGTGATTAAATTTTTCAGACTAATATTCTGAACAACTTCAGTGCTTGTTAATTTCTCATCATGCAATTAAAGAATTCAATATCTTTTCCAGTGACCTCTTTGCAAAGTGAGTCTCCTTTTCAAGACTAATGATTGCAAAGAATGGCTCAGTTGCAAAGAATGTGTGATGTGTTTAGTTGCTCGATCGTGTCTGACTCTTTGTGACCCCATGGACTAGCCTGCCAGGCTTCTCTGTCCATGGGGATTCTCTAGACAACAATACTGGAGTGGGTTGCCATGCCCTCCTTCAGGCAATCTTCCCAACCCAGGGATTGAACCCAGTCTCCTGCATTGCAGGCAGATTCTTTACCAGCTGGGCCACCAGGGAAGCCCAAGAGTACTGAAATGGGTAGCCTATCCCTTCTCCAGGGGAACTTACTGATCCAGGAATCAAACTGGAGTCTTTTGTATTGTAGGCGGATTCTTTACCAGCTGAGCTACCTAGGAAGTCATGGGAATATGTGAAATGGTGTGGTTTCTTTTATTAGTGTCAGCAGCATTCTGTACACACATCCCTTTGTGGACACTAGGCATGCTGTTCAAAATATCCATGATTTTGATGTGCTACCAAGTGTATTTGGAATATAGCTTAAGAATTTTTATTTTATAGATAAATCATTTTGTTTAAAATCTCCTATTAAGTTTTGGGACATAAATTTTTTCTTATGTAACATCAACTAAAAAAAAAAAAGGTGTATTTATTGTAGAAGTTTGAGACTTAAAAACCAATTGGAATTCCACTAGGAAAATATCAAATGAGGAGACATTCTTCAGAATATGTAGGTATAAACATATTACTTAGAATTTTTCTAATCTATAAATCACCCATTTATTCTAGTTACATTTATCTGTTTGTCTTATTCCCTTTTATTCTGCAAACTTTCTTCAATTGCCTAACAATCCTGGGTTGCCTCTACACATTTAAGGATGGAGCAACATGAAAGACTTCTGGCTTCTCTGTGTGCATGAGCTGGAGTTGTCCTCAGAAAGACTTTGATTTAGGATGAATGGGCTTCCTCTAGAGGTCATACAAATTACAGGACTCTGAGGTTTTTCCCTTGTGGAGCCAAGTTGGTACTAGTTCTGTAGTCCTGCTCAGAGTGCTTCCTTCAACTATTCTACAAGAAGAACCTTCTGCCTGTATATTTGTGCTAGAAAAAACAAGTAGACTGAAGTAAAATTCTATCTCTTCTGGTAGTTTTATTTTTATTTGCATTACTCTAATAGGTACAAATACTATTTTTAAAAAGTAACTGAATTGGCTTTTTACTTTCCATTAATAGCAATAGTCAGATTTTCAAATAATAGAATAAAATAAGCCCAGGTTGAACATCAGGGTAATAAAACAGAAAGCAGAAACAATGTGGCTACATCATGCTAAAATGTTAAAATAACTTACTATCAAACAATGAAGGAGGGATTTTTCTTTCTTTCCTTCCCCCCTTTTTTTTTTTTTTTGTATACGAGGAAAGAAATACAGAAACCCATGTTAGGCATTAGGGAAAAAATTCTTGAATTTAAAGGTTATCATGCAAAAAAAGTGCATTATAAAGTGTTCTTCACAGAAAAGCTTAATAAAAATATTAAACATTCATGTAATTTATATAGATCACCAAACATAAAACAATGTCAAATTAGTTTAACATAATGCAAAAAATAGCTGTATGAGTAAATAATTTATGTGTCAATATAGTGTAAATTATTAAACCATCTTTAAATGGATGATTTAAAATGAAAACTAACTGAAATCAAGCAGTAAACAAGTGATATATACATTTAGACATACAGACACACACACATACACTCAAACACTGGAGTTTATATTTTGTTAAAAATATATTCAGGAGAAAACTAAAGTGTAACACACTAAAATTCTCATTATAATTACCTCTGGATTTGAAATACATAGATTTTATTTTCTTTATATTTCTGCATGCATATGTGTTTGTTCTGTATGTTAATTAGGATGTTTTGGACTGCAAATAAAAGAAAATTCATCTCAACTGGCTGAAACAATAAGGGAGATGTACTACTTCACATGAAAGCGATTCCAAAGGTAGAGCAATAATGGGGCAGTAAACTCTCTAGCTGAGTGATTTCACCATGGACTGGCGTGCTCTCCTTTCGATTACTTCATCCTCCTTAGCAGGGCTCTGCTTTTGTTCTTAGCATGCTGCCTTTGTGCAAATAAGATGACTATGCTATCTCTAAGCACTGCAACTCAATCAATATTCAAAAGCCAAGAGAGGAAAGGAAAATATATACTTTTCTCAAACCTTTTATGAAAGTGAGGAAAATCTTAGACTACCCTCCAAACCCCCATGGCCAAAATGGGTTGTATGCCCATTTTATAACTCATCATGGACAAGGGGAATGAAATTTAAAATACTGACCTAAATTAATGAAATCCAATCCTAGAGCTGAGAAGGATCCTAAACATCCCTGAAGACCATGTCCATCCAATACCTAACATACCAGGTTTATGCTTGGAAGGAATAACACCCAATAATACCTAAATAAATAGAATTATTCTATACACAAAGGGTGATATTATTAGTTCTCTACTGCTGGTATAACAAATTACCACAATCTTAGTGGTTTAAAAGAACACACATTTATATTTTACAGTTCTGGAAGTCAGGTGTTTAAATGGGTCTGCAGGGCTGCATTCCTTCTGAAGGCTCTAGAAAAGAATTTGTTTCCTCGCCCTTTCCAGTTTCTAGAGATTGCCTACATTCCTTGGCTCAAAGTTCTGCATCATTCTGACCTGTGACACAGTTGCCACATTTCCTTCTCTGCTTCTGACACTCCTGACTATACATACCCTTGTGATTAAGAAAGTCCAGCCAGATAATACAGGATGATCTCCCCAGCTCCCGATCCTCAACTTGGTCACATCAGCAAAACCCCTTTTGCCAAGTAAAGTAACATAATCACAGTCTGTAAGGATTAGGATATAGACATCTTTGAAGGACCACTATTCTGTTTTATCACATAGAATTAACACGACTTAATATTGCACAGTGACTTATCATAAAAATGCCAATTATCTCCAAAATGACACATAAATTGAATACAATACCAATGGAAATTCCAGGGGAACAAACATTTTTTGGGGGCTTCCCAGGTGGCACTAGTGGTAAAGAATCTGCCTACTAAGGCAGAAGACCTAAGAGATGCAGGTTCGATCCCTGGGTCAGGAAGATCCCTTGGAGGAGGGCACAGCAACCCAATCCAGTATTCTTGCCTGGAGAAGCCTATGGACAGAGGAGCCTGGTGAGCTATGAGCCACAGGGTCACAAAGAGTTGGACACAACTGAAGCAACTTAGTACACACAAACTTATTTTTAAACGCTTATGGAAAAATAAAGGTTCCTACACAGCTAAATCAACTCTGAAAGAGAAGGTCAAAGGAATGAGGGGCTTTCCAAATACAATATTTAGATATCCTAAAAAGTCTTTTCAATAAACACTATAGCACTGGTGTGGGCTTAGACACTAAACAATTGTTCAAAATAGAAAGAAAAGAAAATGGGAAGTGGATTTATAATTTTTCTTTTTTCCCCCACCCAGTTTCATTGAGATAAAATTGACATATAACCTTGCATTAATTTAAGGTGTAAAACATGACTTGAAACAAGTATATATTACAAAATGATTACCACAATCACTATAGTTAACATCTATCACCTCACAAGGACCTACTGTATAGCACATGGAACTCTATTCAATACTCTGTGATACTTTATGTGTCAGCTTGAATGGACCATGGGGTGCCCAGATGTCTGGTTAAATATTACTTCTGGGTGTGTCTGGGTGTGTTAAGCATTACTTGAGGGTGTTTCCAGAGGTGATTAGTATTTGAAGTGATGAACTGAGTAAAGCAGATGGCCCTTCCCAGTGTGGTAGGGCATATCTGTCTTTTGAGGGCCTAAATAGACAAAAGGCTGGAGGAAGGTTGAATGTTTTCTCTGCCCGACTGCTTGAGCTGAGAAACTGCTCTTCTGTCCTCAAGACTCCTGGTTCTCAGGCCTTCAGATTCAGACTGAAATCTGCAACACTGGTTCTGTGGTTCTCTGGATTCTGAACTACCAGCACCACACTCTTTCTTGGTCTCTGACTTACAGACAACTGACTGTGGGACTTCTCAGCCTCCATAACTGTGTGTGTGCCAATTCTTCACAATAGATCATATATACACACATGTACTATTGGTTCTGTTTCCCAGCAGAACCCTGACTAACATGCTTGTCTTTCAACTCTTTCCCTACACTTCTCTCATTGACTTTTGCAGCTCTGCAACATCATGAAAGTCTCTCTCTGCTCGCCTTCTCTTTGCCCTGTTTAATGCCTTCTGGGCTTCCCAGGTGATGCTAGTGGTAAGAACGCGCCTGCCAGTGCAGGAGACACAGGTTTGATCCCTGGGTCAGGATGATCCTCTGGAGGAGGGCATGGCAACCCACTCCAGTAATCTTGCCTGGTAAATCCCATGGACAGAGGAGCCTGGCAGGCTACAGTCCATGGGGTCACAAACAGATGGACACAACTGAGCGAATGAGCACACACAAACACACGCACCATATTTTCTAGGAACAGCTCTGATTTTACTGCAGTAATAAAAAGTTAGAGAGCTAGGTGGCCTGAGGCAAAAAACCATGTAAGATAGCCATTTTTCCATGCAGCCACCACTTGCATCTTTTGGCATAATCTCATCTCAATCTCATCTCATCTCTTTGCCTTTGTCACGGTCTATTCCACACTTGCTTGCTCTTTAGAAGAAAAGCTAGGACAAACCTAGACAGTGTATTAAAAAGCAGAGACATCACTTTGGCAACAAAGGTCCATCTAGTCTAAGCTCTGGTTTTTCTAGTAGTCCTGTATGGATGTGAGATTTGGACCATAAAGAAGGCTGAGCACTGAAGAATTGACACTTTTGAACTGTGCTGTTGGAGAAGATTCTTGAGAGTCTTTATTTCCTTGGACTGCTAGGAGATAAAACCAGCCAATCCTAAAGGAAATTACTCCTGAATATTCATTGGAAGGACTGATGGTGAAGCTGAAGCTCCAATACTTTGGCCACCTGATGTGAAGAACTGACTCATTGGAAAAGACCCTGATGCTGGGAAAGATTGAAGGCAGGAGGAGAAGGGGACAACAGCGGATGAGATGATTGGATGGCATCACCAACTCAATGGACATGAGTTTGAGCAAGCTCCAGGAGATGGTGAAGGACAGGGAAGCCTGGTGTGCTGCAGTCCATGGGGTCGCTAAGAGTTGAGCACGACCGAGCAACTGAACAACAATTCCACACTCACACATTCCAAGATGAATACAAACTTCTACTTTATTAGCAACTCAAATCAATTTTTAAAAATTAACTGTGTTTCATAGAAATTGCATCATCAATTCCTCCAGTTTAATAATTCAATTCTGAGAGTTGGCTGACACAGAGTATTGCCACGTGTAGCGATGGAACATAACCATGACACTGCTGAGTTCTGATGGGTTTGGTTTGCTTGTGGGTAACTGTACTTGATCTCCTTTACAGTAGCAGTTTTGACCATGACCTACAATAGGAAATATCTTTACATTATTTACACAGATGTGAAATTTAATTTCTTACTACATGTGTGTATACATACATGATTATACTTATACATACACACACAACTAAAATTTTACTATGTAAATGCTCTTTGAAATTTTCTATTCTATTTCAGCTTTTTTCAAAAATTGCTAATCCTGATGCACAAATGACTAATTAACAGGTTGCAACTTCTAGTTTGAAATTCACTGCTCCAGAATAGTGATGTCTCTGCTTCAGAATAAAGTTCAAACTCCTTCCTATAGCACAAGAAGGCTCTTCATGATTTTCTTTTCCTCTCCAGCTTCATCTCTCACCGCTTTCTCTTTGCATGCTAAACTTCAAGAATACAGAGCTACTCACATTTTCCAGGAAAACTGCTGTTTCCTCAAAATCTTACACAACATAAATTGTGTACTGTTCACCCTTGTATTTGAGTTCAATATAATGACTAGCATAAACTGCTGCTGCTGCTAAGTCACTTCAGTCGTGTCCGACTCTGTGCGACCCCATAGACGGCAGCCCACCAGGCTCCCCCATCCCTGGGATTCTCCAGGCAAGAACACTGGAGTGGGTTGCCATTTCCTTCTCTAATTTATGAAAGTGAAAAGTGAAAGTAAAGTTGCTCAGTCCTGTCTGACCCTCAGCGATCCCATGGACTGCAGCCTACCAGGCTCCTCTGTCCATGGGATTTTCCAGGCAAGAAAACTAGGGATTCAAAAAATATTAGGTGAATCCGTAAGTGAATGAATAAATGAACCAAGGAAAAATTATATAAAAATCTATTCAAAGAATGTACTTTGACAATAACAATCCACAGATTTCACTCTGCAAATGCAGGTTTAGGCTACAGAAAGGCAAAAAAGCACTCAATAAACTAGAGGAAAATTATAATTTCTGGAAACTAGAGTGAACAGTTTCATAAAAGCTTATTTACTTTGAGGAAATGTTCCCCATTTAATTTGGTTCAGCTGGATTTTGGCCATCAACGAATCAGACAGACAAATGAAGTTGATTGTGTATTAAATTCCATCCCTCCTTGGTATAATGACGACTTGGAAAACAGGAGCTGTAATAGCGTAAGTCCTGGTTACTGTAGTAACTGCTTCTGTGGTATAATAGACAATCAAAGAGAAATATTTAGCCTATTTGCTAATGAAAAATGCTTCAGTTCAGTTCAGTTCAGTTGTTCAGTCGTGTCGGATTCTTTGCGACCCCATGAATCGCAGCACGCCAGGCCTCCTTGTCCATCACCAACTCCCGGAGTTCACTCAGACCCACGTCCATCGAGTCAGTGATGCCATCCAGCCATCTCATCCTCTGTCGTCCCCTTCTCCTCCTGCCCCCAATCCCTCCCAGGATCAGAGTCTTTTCCAATGAGTCAACTCTTCGCATGAGGTGGCCAAAGTATTGGAGTTTCAGCTTTAGCATAATTCCTTCCAAAGAAATCCCAGGGCTGATCTCCTTCAGAATGGACTGGTTGGATCTCCTTGCAGTCCAAGGGACCCTCAAGAGTCTTCTCCAACACTACAGTTCAAAAGCATCAATTCTTTGGCACTCAGCCTTCTTCACAGTCCAACTTTCACATCCATACATGATCACTGGAAAAACCATAGCCTTGACTAGATGGACCTTTGTTGGCAAAGTAATGTCTCTGCTTTTCAATATGCTATCTAGGTTGGACATAACTTTCCTTCCAAGGAGTAAGCGTCTTTTAATTTCATGGCTGCAGTCACCATCTGCAGTGATTTTGGGCTTAGTGGTGGCCTATTACCATCAGGGAAAATAATCTGTCCCAAAGTGGAACACAGGAATTGTGCATTAGAGATCAATGGTGTATTAGAGATCAATAGTGTATTTGAGACCTATGGGTCTTAAACTTCCTTGTGAATTTGGTTCTTGTTAAAATGCGCATTGTGATTCACTAGGTCTGGAACAGAATCTGAGACTGCATTTCTAACAAGGTTCCAGGTGATACAATGCTACAGGTCTACTGCCCAGACTCTAAATAGAAAGTTCAGTTCAGTTCAGTCACTCAGTCATGTCCAACTCTTTGTGACCCCATGGACTGCAGCACACCAGGCCTCCCTGTCCATCACCAACTCCTGGAGTTTACCCAAACTCATGTCCACTGAGTTGGTGATGCCATCCAACCATCTCATTCTCTGTCATCCCCTTCTCCTGCCCTCAATCTTTCCCAGCATCAGGGTCTTTTCAAATGAATTGGGTCTTCACATCAGGTTTCCAAAGTATTGGAGCTTCAGCTTCACCATCAATCCTTCCAATGAATATTCAGGACTGATTTCCTTTAGGATGGACTGGCTGGATCTCCTTGCAGTCCAAGGGACTCTCAAGAGTCTTCTCCAACACCACAGTTCAAAAGCATCAATTCTTCGGCGCTCAGCCTTCTTCACAGTCCAACTCTCACATCCATACATGATCACTGGAAAAACCATAGCCTTGACTAGATGGACCTTTGTTGGCAAAGTAATGTCTCTGCTTTTAATATGCCGTCAAGTTTGGTCCTAACTTTCCTTCCAAGGAGTAACAGTCTTTTAATTTCATGGCTGCAGTCACCATATGCAGTGGTTTTGGAGCCCCCCAAAATAAAGTCTGCCACTGTTTCCACTGTTTCCCCATCTATTTGCCATGAAGTGATGGGATCAGATGCCATGATCTTAGTTTTCTGAATGTTGAGCTTTAAGCTCAACAAGCAAGAAAAGCATTATTTAAGCCCAAATAGCAAGAAAAGCACACAATTTTTATTATTTTTTCGCAGACATCTATATTTAATGTCTACATTTTAAAGGTGGCAAGTTTGAGAAACAAAATTACAACAATAAAAGCCTCACATTGGCATTACTGACCTGAAATACTAGCGTTTCTAATACAATAGTTTTTGTAAGACTATGGGATCATCTTGTATGAAGCATTCACGAAAAGTACACAGTTTACTGAAGACATTCTCTTTTGATCCTAGGCAGCATTATTACCATTTCAAATATTTGTGTTACCAAGGTAACTGGGCCATAAGCCTATGACCACTTGACCTAATGACTTGTGCTGGAGGAACTGTTTCAGGCAAACAGCAGCCCTTCCTCCCGCCACAGGATTCCAAATTAAAGGGAACCAGTAGTATTCTTCCCAGAATAAGATATCTTCCAGTTACCAGTGAAGCAGCCATTTTTCATTGACATCAGGAACTTCAGTTGTCATCAATTCTCTACATTGCTACTACCTAGAACTGAAACATCTTGAAAAGATATATAAAAGTCACATGGAACCCAAACAGCTCACTATACTATTTTGGCTCATATTCCTCTAACTTAACTTTTTTTTTTTTTTTCCTGTTAGATTTCCTTCAAGTTTTTAATGGAAGATAATCAAATCCCAGTCTCATAGAGTCAGCTTCCCATGTGTCACTAACATCTATAAGTCGAGAGTTTTTGACAATAACAGAAAAATGCGGGTGTAGTTTTCCCCAGTTCCTTTCCTTGATTAAAGTTTTTTTGTTTTGTTTTATTTTTGCTATATACCTTTTTCCAAGGAGAGAAAAAATGGGGACTATGTATAGAGATGCTTTAACTAAAGAGAAAGTCTTTCTCTGGAATGTTTACTACAATAGACTATTTAAAGTGAAGTCTGTCAAGGATAAAAAGCAAATCCAATTTAGATAACTCACCAAGGTTTATACTTATCTGACATGAAATTCCCATCATAATTATTGAAATAACTCTGCAAATTATCACAGAGAATAGTTCTTCCAAAGACTTGAGAATTTCATAGACAAATTTAAAGGAAACAGTCAATTAACCTCTTTGAAGTCCACACAAGCCTAGTGTATTTTGCAGCCTCCAGGAATTTCCCAAGGAAGGAGCCCAAACTACATCCTGCTTCATGTGTAAATCTTGCCACACAACGGCACTGCCCTTTCTCTCCAAGTCTGCCGAAGGAGATGCCCTGTGTGGGTCTCATGACCTTGCCCCTTCTCCCACAGCCCTTTGCTGACTGGATATTGGGCCCAAAGTCAAACTCAAGGCCAAAGTCAAAGCATATTGTGCCCAAAATCAAAGCTTCTCTTTGGGCTAAGACCTAATAAATTAAATAAAGATACAGTGTCAAATAAAGCTAGAGGATACACAGAAGAGACATAAGCAAGAGTGAAGACCACAGGATTTTGAGGAAATAGAAAACTTAAAGATGAATAAATAGAATAGGATGAGTTTTCCTAGCTTTGTTCTCTCCTCAACACTTCACTTCTTAACTAAGGAAAATATTTGCTAGATATTTCCCTCTAGGGGCCATTTTATTAACCAGATTGTGTGGGATAAGTGTGGGGGGTAGATATTAGGATGGGGTATTTGCATGATAAGACTGAGATTTAAAGGAGAGAGAGAGGAAATGGGAGAAGGAAAGGGACAGAGGAAAGGGAACAGGTGGAGAGAGAGAAAGAAAAAAAGAACAGGAATAGGAGAACAGCAGAGAAGGCGATGGCACCCTACTCCAGTACTCTTGCCTGGCAAATCCCATTGACAGAGGAGCCTGGTGGGCTACAGTCCATGGGGTCCGAAGAGTTGGACACGACTGAACGACTTCCCTTTCACTTTTCACTTTCATGCATTGGAGAAGGAAATGGCAATCCACTCCAGTGTTCTTGCCTGGAGAATCCCAGGGACGGGGAAGCCTGGTGGGCTGCCGTCTATGGGGTCACACAGAATCGGACACGACTGAAGTGACTTAGCAGCAGCAGCAGCAGAAGAAGAAAGGAAAAAAAGAGAAAAGACTGACCAGGCTGGCTGGAGAAAGGAAAGGACCTAAAGAGCAAGTATGTCCATAGTATAAGTGGAACATACTCAAGATAACTGGAACGTAATCAAGGGAGCTTCTCTTGGGGAAGGACAGGGAGTGTAGCACAAAGGAGTTGAGGAGTCTAGAGGTCCAGGATTACCAAGGGGGAGGGCAAGAGTCAGTGGGAGGGCTTTGCACTAATACAAGATGGCAACATTGTGTCTGCAGTACAGATGGCCTGAAAAGACACCTGAGACTTGCAAGTTGAGAAGAGTCTTGTGGGACATGACAAATTGTGACAGAAAACACCTGAGTGGAAGAGAAGAAAGGGGTTTTAAGAAAAAACCTTGTGAAAAGTGAGCTAAAACCTTAGAATTTTTTTGAAGTACACAAGTAAAATTTTAAATTATTTTACATGAGTGTTGGTTACTGGACTATGTTTTTTAGAATGTGATGCTGTACCTAGCC
The DNA here is from genome assembly GCF_019923935.1 of Bubalus bubalis. Taxonomy (NCBI): domain Eukaryota; kingdom Metazoa; phylum Chordata; class Mammalia; order Artiodactyla; family Bovidae; genus Bubalus; species Bubalus bubalis. The sequence continues at coordinate 115,550,287 of NC_059163.1, read as the reverse complement.
TGGGCTACCTATAACACTAGGATTTATTCAGGCTACCAAGAGTAAAGCAGAAGGCAGAAGATATGAGACAGGAAAGACTTAATAAACCAAAGATTAAACACTGTGGTAGTAAAAAGCAATCAGATTTAAATAGCAGGCCTTTCAATTGCTGAAGGGAAGCAAAGTCACATTTGTGGCTAAGCTCTGGAGATTCATGACTTCTCATGGTGTGTTCCACACAGCTGCCTCTTTCAGTCCCACTTCAGTTTCCATGAGATCTACTTGTCACCATCCTTAAATTCATCACAGAAGCCCTTTTCCTTTATTGCTGAAAAACAGCCTCACCAAAACTCCAATTATTTGAGGTAAACTGAATCTTTGCTCATTGCAACCGAAAAAGCAAAAGTCAATGCAATCTCATTCTTCTGCACATCACAAAAATAAATACAACTTATTCCTTAAAAGCCTCAAACATCAGTGCAATGATAGATAAGATTATATACATTAATTCATTAAAAGTATTTATTGATAACCTCTTATATGATATCAAGAACTTTCTATTGCCAGGCAACAAACTAAGTGCTGGATAAACAAGACAGATGAAATCTTTGACCTTATGGAACTTACATTCTAGTGAAAGCATTAGTCGCTCAGTAGTGTCTGACTCTTTGCAACCCCATGGACTGTAGCCTGCCAGGTTCCACTGTGCACAGAATTCTCTAGGAAAGAATACTGGAGTGAGTTGTCATGCCCTTCTCCAGGGGATCTTTTGGATCCAGGGATCGAACCCAGGTCTCCTGTATTGCAGGTGGATTCCTCACTGTCTGAGCCACCAGAGGAGCCCATTCTAGTGAAAAACACCAAATGCACACACACACACACACACACACACACACACACACACACACGTATGCTTGCTTGCTAAGTCGCTTCAGTCATGTCTGACTCTTTGTGACCCTATGGACTGTAGCCCATACCAGGCTCCTTTGTCCATGGGATTCTCTAGGCATAGTGGGTCGCCATGCCCTCCTCCAGGGGATCTTCCCGATGCAGGTATTGAACTTGTGTCTCTTATGGCTCTTGCTTTGGCAGGTGGGTTCTTGACCACTAGTGCCACCTGGGAAGCCCATATATATGTAGATAGATAGATAGATATACACAAATAAAGTGTGTCTTCAAAGTCATAAAGTTTAGATATGTTATTTCTCCAACACTGAAAATCTAATTTGAATAATGTGCTGGCTGAATCTACTAGCTGTTTTAGCATCCTGCAGACACAGTGTGAAGATCTACATTTTAAACCTAATGATTCTATTTATAGGTAATGTGAAATTTTCAACAGGATCTACATCTTACTCAAAGTGTTATTTTATTTCATTAAGTCTCACTTACTTTGCTTTAAGCGTTAGATCAGTGCTAATTTCTAAGCCTCCATCACTGTTTTTGCAAAGAAAGTAAAACTGTTCTCTTAAAATGAATTTACTACTATTTCTTTCTCAGAGTCTACTTAAGACAATCCCTGCTTGGATTAGTTTCATATTGATACTAAGACTACAGTTTGATCCAATAAAATTCTTCCTCATAAAAAGAAGTTATTATCTGTGGATATTACAGCAAAGGGAAAGTTTTAAAAAGCCAAGCATGGGGTTTCATCTGTAGATTAACCTGACAGTTCTTTCTGTATCTCAATCAGCATGGACTCTGTGTGTGTATTAGTAGTCCAATTATTAGTGGACTGGTGGGAAGAGCTATTGAGAGTCATTTTGCAGGAGTTTAAGCATGAGTTTTCATGAAAATGAGTTTGAGCAAGCTCCAGGAGATGGTAAAGAGACAGGGAAGCCTGGCATGCTGCAGTCCATGGGGTCACAAAGAGTGGGATATGACTGAGCAACTCAACAACAACTTCTAATCAAGGTTTCTGAGGAAAAGATGATGGCAATTTTTTCATTTCAAGAAATGTGTCCTCCAGGTCCCAAAACAGTATCTGAAATCTAGGGGTCAAACTGTGTAGGCCAATACCATAGGCAAATGGTGCAGAAGTAGATGATGAAGAATAATGCATTGTAGAAACTGTGCCTCTTTCCAGTATAGCCACTGTGTTAAAACCTCAACACTGAAGCAGATACCTTCAGATCCTGGAACCATCAATTCCTACCTATATGAGTTTGGGCAATTTATTTAATGTGATAATGACAAATTGTAAAAAAAAAAAAAAAAGGCTACAGATTTCTTCCATGACTCTCTGCAACTCCCTGGACCCACACTTAGCAAAGTGACTATGCCACTTCCCTCATCAAGTTGAGAGATCTCTATTTCTCCATTCTTTGAATCTAGGCTGGTGCTGTGACTTGCTTTATCATAGAAGTGACATCTGCACAACTTCCAGTCCTGGTCTCAAGGAGTCTTCAAGCTTCTGCTCTCACTCTCCTAAAACATGATGCTTCTGCACAAGGAATTCTGGGTTATCCTACTGGATAAGGAAACTGCATGGCCAGAGATGACCTGTCTCCACTGAGGCCATCTAAATGGTGAGCCTCCATTAGGCTACCAGAGGACTGGAGTCTTATGAGTGACCCCAGGTGTGTGCTGTGTGCTCAGTCACTCAGTCATATCTGACACTATGACCCCATGGACTGTAGCCCACCAGGCTCCTTTGTCCATGGGATTTCCCAGGCCAGAATAATGGAGTGGGTTGCCATTTCCTATTCCAGGGGATCTTCCTCACCCAGGGATCAAATCCAAGTCTCTTGCATTTCCTCCTTTGTTTGGCAGGAGGATTATTCACCACTAGTGCTACCTGGAAAGCCCAGGTGAGACTAGCAAAAAACTGCCCAGCTGAGCCAGGCTAAAACTACCAACCCACTGAATCATGAGCAAATAAACAGAGTGTTACTTAATCCACCAGTGTGAGTAGTTATGCAGAACAGATAATTGATACATAGCACCATCCCTTTGTCCCTTCATTTTCTCCCATGTAAAATGGGGATAATAATAGACTTGCCACATAGAAAGCTCTATATTAAGAGTTTGGTATTCATTTCAGTAATATTCTCTCTTCACTACAGAGCCGATGAGATTCTAGCATCCAGAATTGCCTGTGTTAAGTTGCTTCACTCGTGTCCAACTCTTTGTGACCCTAGGGACTGTAGCCCACCAGGCTTCTCTGTCCATGGGATGCTCTAGGCAAGAATACTGGAGTGGGTTGCCATGCCCTCCTCCAGGGGATTTTCCTGACCCAGGGATTAAATCTGCATCTCTTACAACTCCTGCATTGGCAGGTGGGTTCTTTACCACTAGTGTTACCTGGGAAGCCCCAGAATTGGCCAGATCCCAGCAAATCTCACATGCCAGTAAGAGAGAGTAAAGGACAGCAGTCATGAAACTGACATCATTGCTTCACCACGGCCATGATTCTGGTCATGTTCCTGTCAAGTTGAGGTGCCTGATGCACCTTTTCATGCCATCAGCTGGGCAGCAGGGATGTTCACAAGGTAACCAGCAGCACATATTCATAATCAAGGGAGGTTCAGTTGGGGTGGGATGGGGAGGGTGGCACAGAGGAGTTGAGGAACCTTAAGACTCTGCATTATAAGACGGGGCATGATTCAGTGGGACAGCTTGGCATTGACATGGGCATAGCAACACTGTGCCTACAGCCTGGAGTGGCCTGGAAAGAGGCATGAGCCTTGCAAGGAATTACAAAAATCTGTATCAGCCCCAACAAGTTTTTTACCACTTAATTCTCCTCTAGGGATATATTAAATATTATTGCTTCTGAGACAAAAGTAATCAAGCACTCTTTTATTTTCTGAATACAAATGATTATTTTGAATTCTTATAATAGTCTCTATGTGGAAGTGAATATCTTCAAGATTTTAATAACAAAAACAACAATGGGCCAGATTATTTGTAGTTGTTTTATATAAATACATTATCATATGTATCTGAGATATTAGTAACATGGTACATACAGCATTTTAATTCTATCATCCTTATTGATTATAAAACCATTCTACACACAAATGCACCTAACATTTTTAAAGAATTTATTGAAGACACTGGCTTATATCATTATATAAATTCATGTGTACACTATATTTTGACTTCTGAATACACTACAGTGTCTGTGTGGTGTGGTGCTCAGTCGCTCGGTCATGTCTGACTCTTTGCGACCCCATGGACTGTAGCATGCCAGGTTCCTCTGTCTGTGGAATTTTCCAGGCAAGAATACTGGAAAGGGTTGCCACTTCCTTCTCCAGGTAATCTTCCTGACCCAGGGATTGAAACCGTGTCTCTCTCTCTTTTTTTTAATTTTATTTTATTTTTAAACTTTACAATATTGTATTAGTTTTGCCAAACATCGAAATGAATCCACCACAGGTATACCCGTGCTCCCCATCCTGAACCCTCCTCCCTCCCCATACCCTCCCTCTGGGTCGTCCCAGTGCACCAGCCCCAAGCATCCAGTATCGTGTCTCTTGCTCCTCCTGCACTGGCAGGTGGACTCCTTACCACTGTACCACCTGGGACGCCCACACTACAGTGTGCTGCTGCTGCTGCTGCTGCTAAGTCGCTTCAGTCGTGTGAGACTCTGTGCGACCCCATAGGTGCAGCCCACTAGGCTCCCCAGTCCCTGAGATTCTCCAGGCAAGAACACTGGAGTGGGTTGCCATTTCCTTCTCCAATGCATGAAAGTGAAAAGTGCAAGTGAAGTCGCTCAGTCATGTCCGACTCTTCGCGACCCCATGGACTGCAGCCTTCCAGGCTCCTCCATCCATGGGATTTTCCAGGCAAGAGTACTGGAGTGGGGTGCCATTGCCTTCTCCAACACTACAGTGTGCTCACCACCAAAAGCTTAGTTTCCATCCACCACCATAGAGTTGACCCCTTCACCCTCCTCCCTTCCGCTTTGGTAAACACTATTCTCTCCTATATATCTATGTGTTTGTTTTTTGTTTGCAACTGTGAATAATAGTCTGCTTCATCTCATCAGGTAGCCAGGAAGTGCCAGGTTTTTTAACGTGAGGTCATTCATTCTCGCAGCAGCCCTGTAAGGTGGGCCTAGGTTTTCCCAAGCCTATAGACGAGGAAACTATGGCAAACAGAAATTAAATAAATCTTCTAACATTAAACACTGTGTTTGGCAGCCTATAATATTTGCAAATAGCTCAATTTCATAAGGAAAAGGGTTTTTAAAAATAATGTATTTTGCTAAGGATTTTTGCATCTATGTTCATCAGTGATATTGGCCTGTAGTTTTCTTTTTTTGTCAGTCAGTATGGTACTGGCACAAAGACAGAAATATAGATCAATGGAACAAAATAGAAATCCCAGAGATAAATCCACGCACATATGGACACCTTATCTTTAACAAAGGAGGCAAGAATATACAATGGATTAAAGACAATCTCTTTAACAAGTGGTGCTGGGAAAACTGGTCAACCACTTGTAAAAGAATGAAACTAGAACACTTTCTAACACCATACACAAAAATAAACTCAAAATGGATTAAAGATCTAAACGTAAGACCAGAAACTATAAAACTCCTAGAGGAGAACATAGGCAAAACACTCTCCGACATACATCACAGCAGAATCCTCTCCTCCCAGAATGACCCACCTCCCAGAATATTGGAAATAAAAGCAAAAATAAACAAATGGGACCTAATTGAACTTAAAAGCTTCTGCACAACAAAGGAAATTATAAGCAAGGTGAAAAGACAGCCTTCAGAATGGGAGAAACACATGAAAATATGCTCAACATCACTCATTATCAGAGAAATACAAATCAAAACCACTATGAGGTAACATTTCACATCAGTCAGAATGGCTGCGATCCAAAAGTCTACAAGCAATAAATGCTGGAGAGGGTGTGGAGAAAAGGGAACCCTCTTACACTGTTGGTGGGAATGCAAACTAGTAGAGCCACTATGGAGAACAGTGTGGAGATTCCTTAAAAAACTGGAAATAGAACTGCCTTATGACCCAGCAATCCCACTGCTGGGCATACACACTGAGGAAACCAGAAGGGAAAGAGACACATGTACCCCAATGTTCATTGCAGCACTGTTTATAATAGCCAGGACATGGAAGCAACCTAGATGTCCATCAGCAGATGAATGGATAAGAAAGCTGTGGTACATATACATGATGGAGTATTACTCAGCCATTAAAAAGAATACATTTGAATCAGTTCTAATGAGGTGGATGAAACTGGAGCCTATTCTACAGAGTGAAGTAAGCCAGAAAGAAAAACACCAATACAGTATACTAATGCATATATATGGAATTTAGAAAGATGGTAACAATAACCCTGTTTACGAGACAGCAAAAGAAACACTGATGTATAGAACAGTCTTTTGGATTCTGTGGGAGAGGGAGAGGGTGGGATGATTTGGGAGAATGGCATTGAAACATGTATAGTATCATACATGAAACAAGTCACCAGTCCAGGTTTGATGCACGATACTGGATGCTTGGGGCTGGTGCACTGGGACGACCCAGAGGGATGGTATGGGGAGGGAGGAGGGAGGAGGGTTCAGGATGGGGAACACATGTATACCTGTGGTGGATTCATTTTGATATATGGCAAAACCAATACAATATTGTAAAGTTAAAAAATAAAATTAAATTAAAAAAATAAAAAAAAGTGAAAAAAAAAAAAGAAAAAAAATAACCAATGTAAACACTTCATAAATGTATTCGAAGGCACTGTGAAGTTTTATAGGTGAAAATATGTAAATACTAGCTGCTTCATGGAGAAGGCAATGGCACCCCACTCCAGTACTCTTGCCTGGAAAATCCCATGGATGGGGAGCATGGTGGGCTGCCGTCTATGGGGTCACACAGAGTCGGATACGACTGAGTGCGTTCATTTTAACTTTTCACTTTCATGCATTGGAGAAGGAAATGGCAACCCACTCCAGTGTTCTTGCCTGGAGAATCCCAGGGACAGGGTTGCCTGGTGGACTGCTGTCTATGGGGTCGCACAGAGTCGTACACGACTGAGGCGACTTAGCAGCAGCAGCAGCAGCTGCTGCTTCATACTGAAATCCAATGGGAAATCACAAGAACTGGATATACATTAACGTTTTTGTTAAAATATATCATGATGTAAAAACTCCATCTTTGTTGTAGTTTCGGGGGCCACACTGACCATTGTGGCGTAGCATCATCCATTATTAACTTTTTCACTTGGTCTACTAATAGGAGGAAATAGAATGGAAAGAAATGCAACTTATAATCTAGTTAATACAGGAACTAATAAACAGTGGAACAGAATTAGAAACAAGATAGCGTGGCTCTAAACTACATGCTTATTTTCACTACACCAAACTACCTCATCTATTTCTGCCAGGATACGAGAACATGTTATCTTTTAAGGAGACTTCTATTAGTCCTTAATAAAGTTCAACTCTTCTGGAATGAAAGGTAATGTATTTCTCAGAAACCCAGCCAAAAGAACAACAAATTTAGTTTTGCAGAGATAAATATAATAAACACTTCCTCGAGTACTTCAGAATCCAGTCATTAGAAGTCTTTAGCTTTAAGACAGGAAAGGAGATAAGTTTAGCTTCTGCTGAATCCTTTTGAGACACTGGCTGAGGGGGAAATGGCCAAGATGAAGACCTGTTCACTGACCTTTCAATAATTTCTTAGCAGGACTTCCCTGGTCGTCCAGTGATTGGGAATCTGCCTTCCATTGCACGGAATGTGGGTTTGATCCCTCATCAAGGAACTAAGACCCCACATGCTGTGGAGCAACTAAGCCTGTGTGCCACAACTGCGGAGCCTGTGTGCTCTAGAGCCCGTGCTCCAGAACAAAAGCTAGCCCATGTGCCGCCAAGAAGACACAGTGCAGCCAAAATTAAACAAATCAGTCTTGTAAGAAACTCCTTAGCAGCAGAAAGTGTCACTCCAGTACGGGGTGGGGGATGGGGTGAGCAGCCACATGGAGGCTGGTCCATCAGGGAGCACGTGAAGGTGATGGCAGCAGCGGAGAGAGACGTGAGAGGTAAGCAGGCGGCAGCGGAGAGAGACGTGAGAGGTAAGCAGGAGAGGCTATTCACAACTCTGATTGAGCTTGCTCTCACAGTACCTAGTCCAGAGCTTATGCCTGTGGGAGGGCATCAAAGAAACTAAAGACAGAGGTCTCATGTTCGGGAGCTCATAGTTCCCATTAGCTGGACTCAGTCCAGTAGACACAGGTTAGGCAACCCTGTCAAGTGCGTTTATCTGCCTCACATGTCTTCCTTCAGGACAACATCCTGTCAATAGTCTGGTGTTCCCAAGCAGCAGTGTGGTGGCTGAGAATCCACCTGTATTCCCATCACAGTTGTTAGGTTGGCTTGTCACACTCATTGATTCCGTCATTAAGATTCTGTCAGACAATTCACAGAAGTAAGCGACAGCACAAGGTCAACATGGCGCCAGCCCCCTATGTCTCTAGCCCCACAGGAAGACCTCAAACCTGAAGGGCCAGTGACCAATGGTACAGACAGCGGGCGCTCTGCGGGGAAGGATGCCCCCAGCACAACTTAAAGTACAGCCAAACAGTTTTTACAGACTTCCACAAAAGCCCGTAGCTGAACGTTAAGTGGGAACATGGAAGGAAGTCCTGTGTTTAACTAAAACCAATCTAGGGTGATGGATGAGAAACAGTCAGTATTCCATGAGACAGAATGAAACCACCTCACGGCTACTTACTAGGCTTTTCTCTTTCCCAAGAGACGTCACCCAGCATTCTGCCAAGACTCACGTCAGACGGTGGTTGCTGTGCTGTGCTCAGTTGCTTAGTCATGTCCAGCTCTTTGTGACCCCATGGACTGTAGCCCGCCAGGCTCCTCTGTCCATAGGTTTATACAGTCCATGGAATTCTCCAGGCCAGAATACTGGAGTGGGTAGCCTTTCCCAGGGGATCTTCCCAACCCAGGGATTGAACCAAGGTGTCTCCCATTGCAGGCGGATTCCTTACCAGCTGAGCCACAAAGGAAGCCCAAGAGTACCGGAGTGGGTAGCCTATCCCTTCTCCACTGGATCTTCCCAACCCAGGAATCGAACCAGAGTTTCCTGAATTGTGGTGGATTGTTTACTAACTGAGCTATCAGGGAAGCCAAAAATACTGGAAAGGGTGGCTGTTTCCTCCTCCACAGGATCTTCCCAATCTAGGGATGGAACCCATGTCTTCCGCGTCTCCTGCCTTGCAGGTGAATTCTTTACCACTGAGCCACCTAGGAAGCCCCAGATGGAGGTTAAGCCTTGCCTTTGTGTCCTGTGTGAAGACCTATGTGCAAGGTTGCCAGGATGCCAGGGTGTAGCTGTCCCTGAAGCTCCCCACAGTGGTTCTACTCAATCCAAGTCATTCAGGTAGGGCTGACCCCACCCTTCCGTCCTTCCCTCTCCCCAGTGGCATGTGTATGTGACTGATATTTGAGCAGAGGATTTTGAAGCCTGGGCCATAATGATTGATTCTATTGGTAAGAGAATGATGCTAAGCTGCCTCAAGTCCTCAGAGCATTTTGCAGCTACCAGGAAGGATTCTCTCTCATCTTCTGATATAGATAGGATTTTTGTTTTGTTTTGTTTTTTTGTTTTTGAAAAGTTTTTTATTGTGGTAAAATATCTGTAACATAAAATTTGCAGTTTTAACAGTTTTCAAGTATACAGTTCAGTGGCATTAATTACCTCACAATGTTGTGTGACCATCACTACTGTTGCCAAAACGTTTTCATCCCCTCAAACAGAAACCTGTACCTATTAAGCAATAACTCTCTTTCCTTTTCCTTTCAGCCTCTAATAATGTCTAATCTATTTTCTATCTGTATGAACTTGCATATTCTAGATAGGCAAATAAAGTGCTTCAGTCGCTCAGTAGTGTCTGACTTTTTGCAACCCTTTGGACTGTAGCCCCCCAGGCTCCTCTGTTCATGGAATTTTCCAGGCAAGCATGCTGCAGTGGATTGCCATTTCTTTCTCCAGGGGATCTTCCCAGCCCAGGGATTGAACCCATGTCTCAGGTCTGCACTGGCAGCTCCTGCATTGTCAGGTGGGTTCTTTACCACTAATGCCACCTGGAAAGCCCAGGCAAATATAAATGAAACCATATGATTTATCTTTTGCGTCTGGCCTATTTCACTTAGCATAATACTTATTATCAGAATTTGGCTCATTTTATATATATATACTATATTTTGTTCATTTATCTTGAGATAGGGAGTATAAAAAATGAAAGCCTATAGCTCCAAGGACCATTTTACACATACTTGACAATAGACATCCCAAGAATGAAACCACAATGTAGAAGAAAGTGAAGCTGGGCACAGAGGGAGACTGCCAATGCCCTGGAGCCATTGTCGGAGGACCTAGGTCTAGCTGTGCCTGAAGCTAATCCTAATCCCGAGATTTTCAGTTCTGTGAAGAATATTCCCCACTTTTCTTAGTTTAAATTGGGTTTCTCTGCTTGCAAACAAGAATCCTAATAAACCAACCACTTGTCAAAGAACATGCTGAGCTTGTTTCATAAAAAGCATGCTGAACATGCTTTTATGTTTCAGAAAAGCAAATTATAAGAAGATTCTTTTTATTCTATGTGAACAATAAAGTTTTTCAAACTCTCTGATTATTAAATCCTTTCCTTATTTTAACTGTAAAATGTTTTTGTATTAAGTAGAGAGAATATTTTATACAAATCCCATTGCTGTTACTGCCAATCTCACCGTCTGAGAAAATTTAGTGATTTTCTGACCCCTGGCATCTTTCCTTCTCAAAGTGTGCACATAACTGATTCCAGGGAAGATCACCCAGAGGCCAGCCCCATGGCACAATTTTTTACTTTATTTCCAAACTGCTGTTGCTGTTGGGCCTCCTTTTGATTTATTTCTTTTATACTTTAATGAGGCTATTCCTCATCAATAGCTTTTTCATCATCCCTCTGAAAAGATTTTTTAAAGGCCCATAATACTGCTGATTTTACATCAATTTCACCATATTTAAATTTCCCCTGGGACTCTGAAGTTTCTGAGCTGTTCTAGAACAAATTATTATAATAAGTACAAGTGATAATTTCTAACCACTAATCAATCAATCAATAATAAAACAATAATATAGACCTGAAGAAGTTCAGTCTAATCTCTCTGTTCTGAACTGGCCCAAAGAATTAAGATCTTATCATCAAATAAAATTTTCACAACTTCTTTTAATAACCCACTTCACAATCCATCAGCTCAAAATCTCTAAAAATTCACCTAAATTTGTCATACTGTGTTCAGTGAGGGCTCTTTCTTTTCCTCCCTTCCTCCCTCCGGTCCTCCTTTCAGTAAAACTGTTCTTTTTCATATGAAATCTTATGCAAAACCCTATCTATTAAAAAGAAAGAAGGGAGTTGTTCTGATGAAGCTTGAGAGTTTTACCTCATCTGTCACAAGTCACCCACCCCCACCAGCCACTATGGCTTGGATGTGCTAGTTTAGTATTAGAGTTCTATTCTCCAGATGAGAGAAAACTTCTTCTAACCTTTCCTTGCATAACTTAGATCCCAACATTTTTTTTAAATCATTTTTTACTTTTTAAAATCCATTGGGAAAGACTCCAAAAAAAGTTAAGGGCATCAGTATAGATGAAATTGGCTGTGTACAATAAAAGACTTGCCTCAGAGTTCCTTGTTGGACTCAATTTTATGCAACCTACTTCTGTATTTTCTGAGCATTCTGACTGCAACTGCTATTAAAAATATATAATAGCTACAATATATTACACTGGTACATGTGACTGGTATCGTGCTATTTAAGCACTTTACATACATCCTTTCTTTTCACCTTTATAACAGTCCAAGTGTTGGTGCATTTATCCTACATCAGTGGTTCTCAACCTTGGTTATAAATTACAATATTTTCTATCAGGAAACTTGAAAATCAGATACCCAGGGATGACACTGATACTCAGGGATCAATTAAATCAGAATCTCTAGGGTAAAAGAATCAGGCATCATTTTCAAAACTGCAGGTGATTTCCTGTATTTTTCCAAGACTGAGAGCCACTACTCTAAGAGGAATTCTGATGCTTTACATTTTATCGCCCAAGGTGGAAGTCCTCAAGTGTAGACAAGGATATACACTTCCCTCACTGATGCAGCCATCACCTAGGATATTTTTGGAATTCCTTTTTTTAGAAGAGCTTTTACTCAATTTTCCAACAACCATTAGAAAATTCTTTTCATTGCCCTAAGCAGGATTGCAGGGAGAGCCACGGAGCTCTTTGTACACCTGGGGAGACCATCCTTGCTCCCAGCTGTGACTACACCCACAGCAGGATTAAAGTGGGCACAGAGCCCTGCCAACAAGGGACCACTCCACCCTCTCCCCAAACACTCCCCACTCACCTTATTAATGCTGAGAGCCATAAAGAAGCCTAGAATTAGAACTGACTTTCTACCTCCAATAAAGACCAAAGATCCTGCCTGCCTCAAGTAAGGCATGGTGCAGCCAAATAAATAAATAAAATAACCCCTTGGGCCTCAAGTTCACATGTACCTCAGTCACCATGAAGCCTATTCTCTTTGACCATCCCTTGCTCCTGGTCCCAATCCAGGCTCACCCCAACTTGACTCAAGCCCCTGCTGCCCAACACTTCCACTGTGCTTTCTCACACTATGCACACTGGAACCCTGACATCAACAAAATCCTCTGCATTATCCATCTTTTCTTTGAATGCTTCCTTCACCATCTCGCTCTAACTGAAACCTGGCTATTCCACCAGGGCACAGCTTTCTCAACACCTACAATATCCTAATAAACAGAGCACATACCTAGGAAATGCTGAATACAAGAATGACTCATAGTACTATTAATAATAACTTAGACCCTGGGCAGAGGAACAAAGTAGGGTGAGAGAATGTTGGAAACTGATAAGATATTCATGTGTCAGTCCAGTTCAGTTCAGTTGCTCAGTCGTGTCCGACTCTTTGTGACCCCATGAATCGCAGCACACCAGACCTCCCTGTCCATCACCATCTCCCGGAGTTCACTCAAATTCATGTCCATTGGGTCAGTGATGTCATCCAGCCATCTCATCCTCTGTCGTCCCCTTCTCCTCCTGCCCCCAATCCCTCCCAGCATCAGAGTCTTTTCCAATGAGTCAACTCTTCACATGAGGTGGCCAAAGTATTGGAGTTTCAGCTTTAGCATCATTCCTTCCAAAGAACACCCAGGACTGATCTCCTTTAGGATGGACTGGTTGGATCTCCTTGCAGTCCAAGGGACTCTCAAGACTCTTCTCCAATACCACAGTTCAAAAGCATCAATTCTTCAGCGCTCAGCCTTCTTCACAGTCCAACTCTCACATCCATATGTGACCACTGGAAAAACCATAGCCTTGACTAGATGGACCTCTGTTGGCAAAGTAATGTCTCTGATTTTGAATATGCTATCTAGGTTGGTCATAACTTTCCTTCCAAGGAGTGAGAGTCTTTTAATTTCATGGCTGCAGTCACCATCTGCAGTGATTTTGGAGCCCCCCAAAATAAAAGCTGACACTGTTTCCCCATCTATTTGCCATGAAGTGATGGGACCAGATGCCATGATCTTCATTTTCTGAAAGTTGAGCTTTAAGCCAACTTTTCACTCTCCTCTTTCACTTTCATCAAGAGGCTTTTTAGTTCCTCTTCACTTTCTGCCATAAGGGTGGTGTCATCTGCATATCTGAGGTTATTGATATTTCTCCCAGCAATCTTGATTCCAGCTTGTGCATCTTCCAGCCCAACATTTCTCATGATGTACTCTGCATAGAAGTTAAATAAGCAGGATGACAAAATACGGCCTTGATGTACTCCTTTTCCTATTTGGAACCAGTCTGTTGGTCCATGTCCAGTTCTAACTGTTGCTTCCTGACCTGCATATAGGTTTCTCAAGAGGCAGGTCAGGTGGTCTGGTATTCCCATCTCTTTCAGAATTTTCCATGGTATAGTCAATAAAGCAGAAATAGATGACTTGACTTCCTTGGTGGCTCAGACGGTTAAGCATCTGCCTACAATGCGGGAGACCCGGGTTCAATCCCTGGGCCAAGAAGATCTCCTGGAGAAGGTATTGGTAACCCACTCCAGTATTCTTGCCCCTGCTCCCCAAAAAGGGGCTCAAAGAATATTCATGTGTAAATGCCTTCAAATTGAGTGAGGAACTATGGCTTAAGATAATGATTAGATATTGATTTTAGAATCATCAGGAAAGTAAGGAAGAGCCCTGGCTGTAGCCTCAATGCAGAAATGAATGAGGGAAAAAAAAAAAAAGACTGCATACTAGGCTTCAGTGGATACACATGCAAAAAAATAAGGGTAAATGAGAATCATTCAAAGGGAAAGCATAAAGAAAGAGACAGAGACATAAAGGAAACAAAGGTAGAAGGAAAAGAGAAGTTTACGGGAAAGCTAGAAAAGAGAGCAAAGTGTCCCAGAGCATTACTTAGAAGCCCAATTTATTACACTGATTTTAGCTGGAAAAAAAATTGAACACACTCAGTGAATGTGGAGGTACATGTAGATATTGTAAAGAAAGATAAAAGGAGGAGGAGGAAAGAGACAAAATGAAGAAGAGTAGGCGACAGATAAGGATGGGTAAATTCTCTGGCCCCAAGAACACAGTGGGCAAGCTTACTGCTAGAGTCTCATCAAATAAATCAGAGTAGATCGGAGACTGAACTTTCAAGGCCCTACTGTTGTTAATTACTATAGTAATAACACAACCCCATCTTTGTAATAGTGATCAAAGAAAAGTTAGGACCAAATGTCATTTATTATTTTGGGGGGAAGAGAATCCTCACTCCATGTGGGAAGAAGTTCTGGGGAGTAGCCTGGGAACAAGTCAATCAACAGGTCAAAGACAGTGATATCAGGATGGTAAGACACAGTATATAAACAGGATTGTACATCAGCTTTGCCACAATGCTGGACAACACCCAGATGCTGAGGATCAGTTGCATCTTGTAAATAAACTAAATGTTTATGGCTACACTTTGTCTTACTGTCATGGATGTGTCATCACTGGGCAAAAGGAAACTCAATACCTCTGCTCAGGGGTATGCTGCAAAACAAGTGTCCAGGTTTTTTTAAAGGACAAATATATAGCTAACACGGTTCAAATACTCCTGCCATGACCAGTGTCAAGGCAACAACATCATGTCCTGCAGCAGGGAGGTGGGTAGAGATGCACACAGTGGCTCTAAGTCAGTATTCCAGAGTGTCAGATGCAACCAGTCTGGACTGGGGCTGGCCCAGCTCAGCTTTCACACTACCTCAGGAGATTCTCTGTGCAGCCAGGTCTGAGAACCATTACCTAAAGCGGTACCTCTCAAACTTTCATGTGTGTGTGAATCACTTGAGGATCTTATCAAAGCATAGGCTTTAACTCAGAAGGTGCTCTTGGTCCCGAGCAAGGGAGAGAGTAGACTAAAAGAAGAAACACAAGTCATTCCCCACCCTTCTGTTCTCAGAAATGTCTTAGAGGCTTTGCAGAGAAGTCACAAACTGGAGGCCTGTGTTGTTGTTGCTCAGTCCCTCAGTCGTGCCTGACTTTTTGCAATCCCATAGGCTTCATCATGCCAGGCTTCACTGTCCTTCACTATCGTCCAGAGTTTGTTCAAACTCATGTCCATTGAGTCAATGATGCCATCCAACCATATCATCCTCTATCACCCCCTTTTCCTTCTGCCCTCAACCTTGCCCAGCATCAGGATCTTTTCCAATGAGTCGGCTCTTCACATCAGGTGATATGTGGCCAAACCCACAGAGAGGTTTGCTTTCACCTAACTGTATTTTATTTTTCAAATCTGAATTAATGCCAACAGCATAAAAATCTATATTTCTGGATTCTCTGAAATGCCTTCCTTAAATAGTATTCTCAAGAGGCAGGTCAGGTGGTCTGGTATTCCCATCTCTTTCAGAATTTTCCACAGTTTATTGTGATCCACACAGTCAGAGGCTCTGGCATAGTCAAGAAAGCAGAAATAGATGTTTTTCTGGAACTCTCTTGCTTTTTCGATGATCCAGCAGATGTTGGGAATTTGATCTCTGGTTCCTCTGACTTTTCTAAAACCAGGTTGAACATCTGGAAGTTAACGGTTCACGTACAGCTGAAGCCTGGCTTGGAGAATTTTGAGCATTACTTAACTAGCATGTGAGATGAGTGCAATTGTGCGGTAGTTTGAGCATTCTTTGGCATTGCCTTTCTTTGGGACTGGAATGCAAACTAACCTTTTCCAGTCCTGTGGCCACTGCTGAGTTTTCCAAATTTGCTGGCATATTGAGTGCAGCACGTTCACAGCATCATCTTTCAGGATTTGGAATAGCTCAACTGGAATTCCATCACCTTCACTAGCTTTGTTCGTAGTGATGTTTTCTAAGGCCCACTTGACTTCACATTCCAGGATGTCTGGCTCTAGGTGAGTGATCATACCATCGTGATTATCTTGGTCGTGAAGCTCTTTTTTGTACAGTTCTTCTGTGTATTCTTGCCACCTCTTCTTAATATCTTCTGCTTCTGTTAGGTCCATACCATTTCTGTCCTTTATCAAGCCCATATTTGCATGAAATGTTCCCTTGGTATCTTAATTTTCCTGAAGAGATCTCTAGTCTTTCCCATTCTGTTGTTTTCCTCTACTTCTTTGCATTGATCGCTGAGGAAGGCTTTCTTATCTCTTCTTACTATTCTTTGGAACTCCGTATTCAGCTGCTTATATCTTTCTTTTTCTCCTTTGCTTTTCACTTCTCTTCTTTTCACAGCTATTTGTAAGGCCTCCTCAGACAGCCATTTTGCTTTTTTGCATTTCTTTTCCATGGGGATGGTCTTGATCCCTGTCTCCTGTACAACGTCATGAACCTCCATTCATAGTTCATCAGGCACTCTATCTATCAGATCTAGGCCCTTAAATCTATTTCTCACTTCCACTGTATAATCATAAGGGATTTGATTTAGGTCATACCTGAATGGTCTAGTGGTTTTCCCTACTGAAACCTATATGCAGGTCAGGAAGCAACACTTAGAACCGGACATGGAACAATAGACTGGTTCCAAATAGGAACAGGAGTACATCAAGGCTGTATATTGTCATCCTGCTTATTTAACTTCTATGCAGAGTACATCATGAGAAATGTTGGGCTGGAAGAAGCACAAGCTGGAATCAAGATTGCTGGGAGAAATATCAATAACCTCAGATACTCAGATGACACCACCCTTATGGCAGAAAGTGAAGAGGAACTAAAAAGCCTCTTAATGAAAGTGAAAGAGGAGAGTGAAAAAGTTGGCTTAAAGCTCAACATTCAGAAAATGAAGATCATGGCATCTGGTCCCATCACTTCATGGGAAATAGAGGGGAAACAGTGGAAACTGTGCCAGCTTTTATTTTTTTGGGCTCCAAAATCACTGCAGATGGTGACTGCAGCCATGAAATTAAAAGACGCTTACTCCTTGGAAGGAAAGTTATGACCAACCTAGATAGCATATTCAAAATCAGAGACATTACTTTGCCAACAGAGGTCCATCTAGTCAAGGCTATGGTTCTTCCAGTGGTCACATATGGATGTGAGAGTTCGACTGTGAAGAAAGCTGAGCGCTGAAGAATTGATGCTTTTGAACTGTGGTGCTGGAGAAGACTCTTGAGAGTCCCTTGGACTGCAAGGAGATCCAACCAGTCCATTCTGAAGGAGATCAGCCCTGGGATTTCTTTGGAAGGAATGATGCTCAAGCTGAAACTCCAATACTTTGGCCACCTCATGTGAAGAGTTGACTCATTGGAAAAGACTCTGATGCTGGGAGGGATTGGGGGCAGGAGGAGAAGGGGACAACAGAGGATGAGATGGCTGGATGGTATCACTGACTCGATGGACGTGAGTCTTGAGTGAACTCCGGGAGATGGTGATGGACAGGGAGGCCTGGCGTGCTGTGATTCATGGGGTCACAAAGAGTCAGACACAACTGAGAAACTGAACTGAACTGAACTGAAATAGTATTCTTGGACTACATCACTTTCTTTCTTTTCTCCACACTTTGAAGCCCTGTTCCTAAAATGCACTCCATCCTTCTTTTCCTTCTGGAAACAGTCTGAATTACCCTTCGAGATCCCTGCTTTGGTGAAACCTTCCTGACTTTTCCATTCTGCAGGGCTAAATAAATTCTCTCTTACCATACTCACCTTTTGCCCAGCTTAGGTTATTTCCTATTCTCTGACGCCCATAGAGCCGCTGCTGCTGCTAAGTTGCTTCAGTCCTGTCCGACTCTGTGGGACCCCATAGACGGCAGCCCACCAGGCTCCCCCGTCCCTGGGATTCTCCAGGCAAGAACACTGGAGTGGGTTGCCATTTCCTTCTCCAATGCATGGAAGTGACACATAGAGCCACACTTGGGCTTTATTCATTTTTGTATTCTTATAGTAAAATGCTTTGCCAACAAAGGAGATCCTCAATAGCTTTATAAAGTAAAAACCTGTGAACTGATTTCAACTGTTAGATTACATTCCCTTTAACTCTCTTTTTGTAATTCATCAGGGGAGTTTTGCCATTATTATCCTATCCTGTGAAATACAAGTTAATTCTCCTTGTACTACTATCTCCAGTTGGCCTACAAGCTTTTTTTTTTCCTTGAACTTCAATTTTGGTGTTGCTTATTCAATTTATAAGAACATTTAGTCTAAAAGTCTGGTTCCAGATGAACATAGATTATCTTTAAACACTTCTTCATAGAATTAATTCCTTACATATTCATGGAATGATAAATTTTTTCAAAGCACTTTTTATAATATACTTTACCCTCACATTAACTCTGAAATATATGTAAGCAATGTAGTATGCTCTTTCAGCATTTGAAGTTAAAGTGAAATGTTCACCATGAACTAGGAAAACAGGAAGTTCAAAAAAATCTTTGCAATGCCCACCTAAATCCTCAGGGGGGATGGTCCACCAGGTACTCTTCCCTAGGCATCATTCTCCAATGACAGGGGCTAAAGATTTGCCCCATTCCACTTCCAAGCTTCTAGAATCCCTAATACTTAATTGAAAAACAGGTCCAGACATGTTGCATTAACCTGAATTAATGCCAAAGTAGTAATCCAAGTCTTTTGATTCCCAGTGTAAGAACCCACTTTGCTTAATTACATTCAACTTTATAAATGCTGCTATCATCATCCAGCAATACAAAGATGCTTCACAAATCTGTCTTCACAAACATTTAGAAATGAAAACTCCTGTGCCTTTTTCTCAAAAAAAAAAAAAGCTATATGTGATGGTCAAAAGTTTTTCCATTAATGCTGTGGAGTTAGTTACAACGGGCAACTTTAAAATACCCAAGTATAATGATTTAAATAAGAGTGCATAAGAAAGTCAGTAATCCATAAATCAATGTATGACACTGCATTATGTCTCACTTTTAAGCCAATGCTGTGTATTCTAGTGTTTGATGCGTTTCGGGAAATACATACATCATAGATGAGATGGGAAACAAAGATTTTAGCATCCTGATCCACTAACAATAAATCCAGTACAAATTAATGAAAGACAAAAAACAATACCAGAGACTTAAATTGAGGATCTCAAGTTGGTAATGGTAGGATGAAATAAACACCCGCCATAAGAATAAAAGGGATTAGCTCAGGAACGGGTGGAAACAGCAGAGCTTCTCTCTGTTCTCCCTATATTTCCAACCACTTTCTAAGAATTTTGATGTGGTCACAAGAGTACAGCCACCCATGAAAATACAGGTACAACCAATGCTTCCTCCTTAGGGCACTCCATAACCATTGGTAAGAATACAACCCACTACCATTTAGAATTACAAAACACATGCTCTAGCTATGTGTCTTTGGAAAGACTGGATCATTTAGGGGCAGTTCAGTGTCTATTTTTCCCTACATACGACTCTCAACAATGGTTCCAAATGGTTCTCTTCCATTTCTGCTCTCCTAAGGAAGAGAAATTAATCTCTTCTCTTTCAGGGGGACTATGTTTTCTGTATTCCTTCTCCAAGTATGACTCTGTCTATGTTTTCTTTCTTTTTTTTTTTTTTTAAGAGGACTAGTTTTTTGTTTTTTTTTTTTTTCCTGCTAATGCATTAGGTTTGTTTTAAAGTTTTAAGTCCATAAATATACTTGCACTACAAATATCTGTATAAGCAAACCGGGGAGTGAGGCTGGAGATTAGAGGAATGAGATGTTGGGGCTTTTATTATTTGAAATTATCTCACTTTTATTCAAAAAATAGGAAAAAAGTTCTGATAATTATGGAAGTGTGTGTTTGCCGCTCAGTCCTGTCCGACTCTTTGAGACCCCATGGCTTCTCTGTCCATGGAATTCTCCAGGCAAGAATATTGAAGTGGGTTGCCATTCCCTTCTCCAAGGGGCTCTTCCCCACCCAGGGAACTATGGAAAAGCAAGCTGAAATAACTGATGTGACTTCCCACCCCACTGCCCTGAGCCTCTCCTAAGCGCTTCCTAACTTGAGTTTCTAAGCGACAGGAAGAAAAACGGTGCAACGGAAACAAAACCAGCAAAAACTTACCTCCAAATCTCCAAGTGAGAGCAGGTAAGGAAGTTCTGAGAAAGGGCGCTGGATTCATTTAGTAGAGGGAAAAAAAAAAAAAAAGTAAGAAAGTCAAAAGCGCAGAGTGTGTGTTGTGATGAGGGATTCCCTGGAAGGCTGGGGATTAGGGGAGAAGGAAAGGGCGCGAACTCACCCCCCAGCCAGTTGTCGGAGATGTTCTGGAGCATAGTGACCGGGATGCAGAAGAAGGCGATGAGCAGGTCGCTGAGCGCCAGGGAGCAGATGAAGATGTTGGTGACAGTGCGCATGGTCTTGCTGCGGGTCACCACGTAGACCACCAACGAGTTGCCAAAGAGTGCCAGGGCGAAGATGAGCACGCCGGTGAGCACGAAGGCCAGCTTGGCGCGCCCGGGCAGCTCTGGGGTGTAGACGAGCGGCCGCAGCCCGTAGAGCGAGATGAACTGCTCCCGCGTCAGGTTGTGGTCCCGCAGCAGCCGGGAGAACTGCTCCGGAGTGATGTTGAGCGATTGCATGCTGCTTGCGCCCCGAGCGTCATCCACCTCCGGGGCACGGACTCCCGCGCAGCGGGGCGCGGGCTCCTGGAGGACCGGCCCGGCGGCCGCCTCCCGCCCCTGGAAGCCTCGGCAGCCTCTGCTCTGCGTTCCGGCGCGCGGGAAGGCTCCCGCCAGCACCTCCGGAGGTTCGGGGGAGGGAAAACAGTGCAGGGCTTTAATTCATAATCGAGAGCCAAAGCGAGGGAGATTATCCCATTGACCAAAAATGTTCCTAGTTCAAAGTTCTCCTCTTCTCTGAGACCAGGCGCTGTGGCCGTCCGGAATGCCGGAGCGGCACTCCCCGCGCCTTTCGCTCCCAAGCCACGCGGTGAGGGCGCCGCACCGGCTCCGGAGCGGCGGAGGGCGGGGCGGGAGCTCGGTTGCGCGCCGCTCACTCGCAGCTTCAGCTCTGAGACCCCGCCTCCGCACCCTCCCGGCGGGAGTGGGAAACTCCTCCCTGCTCCGCAGTCTCTGGAGCGCAGACCCTGTCTGGTGCCCCAGGTCCTGCGTCTGTGTAAAACTGAGTACTGTGGTTTTCCACAGTCTCACGGTTTCTCCTCTTATGAGATAATAGGGCTACAGCCAGCCAAGGCAAAATGAGATTTATTTTTAATTATTCTCCTGTGTTAAAAAATAAGTACAGCTCCTAGGAAATCACAGATAGTACAGAGAGGTCTCCTGTATCCTGCACCTGGTTTCTCCTATTGATTACATCTTGTTTAACTATAGTACAATACAAAACCAGGAATTTGATATGTGTGTGATACATTGTGTGTGTGGGTCTGTGTCATTTTATACCAAGTGTAGATGCCTGTAACCACCACCAAAACCAAGATAGAAAACTCTTCTCTCACTACAAAGATTTCCATAAAGCTATCCCTTTACAGTCACACCCAGTAGTCCCCCTACCTCTAAACCCTGATGATCACTAATTATTCTCCGGCTCTGAATTTTGGCAGGTTTATAAACAATCCTACAGTATATAATCTTTTGATACTGATTTTTTTTCCCCACTCAGCATAATGCTCTTAAAATTCATCCAAGTTGTTAGGTGTATTGGTAGTTGCATTTTTACTACTGAGGATATGTCACAGTTTAACCAGTCACCCATAATAAGATATTTTAGTTGTTTCCAGTTTGGGGCTATTACAAATAAAGCTGCTATGAAGAGCCAGGTACAGATTTTTGTGTGAATGTTTTCATTTCTCTGAGAAATGACAAAATGTTTGCTTGTCCAGTCTGGGCTTTCCTGATGGCTTAAATGGTAAAGAATTTACATGCAATGCAGGAGACCCAGGTTTGATCCCTGGGTCAGGAAAATCGCCTGGAGAAGGGAATGGCAACCCATTCCAGTATTTTGGCCTGGAAAATTCCATGGACAGAGGAGCCTGGCTGGCTACAGTCCATGAGGTTGCAAAGAGTCACACACAACTGAGCCACTAACACTTCTCTTCACTTTGCTTGTCCAGTCTATGGTTTGTATATTTAGGTTTTTAAGAAATTGCCAAGGAGTACATCAAGGCTGTATATTATCACCCTTCTTATTTAACTTATATGCTGCTGCTGCTGCTGCTGCTGCTAAGTCGCCTCAGTCATTTCCGACTCTGTGCGACCCCATAGACGGCAGCCCACCAGGCTCCGCCTTCCCTGGGATTCTCCAGGCAAGAACACTGGAGTGGGTTGCCATTTCCTTCTCCAATGCATGAAAGTGAGTACATCATATGAAATGCCTGGCTGGATGAATCACAAGCTGGAATCAAGATTGCCGAGAGAAATATCAATAACCTCGGATATGCAAATGACACCACCCATATGGCAAAAAAACGAAGAAGAACTAAAGAGCCTCTTGATGAAAGTGAAAGAGGAGAGTGAAAAAGTTGGCTTAAAACTCAGCATTCAGAAAACTAAGATCATGGCATCTGGTCCCATCACTCCACTGTAAATAGATTAGGGAAACAGTGGAAACAGTGGCTGACTTTATTTTCTTGGGCGCCATAATCACTGTGGATGGTGCCTGCAGCCATGAAATTAAGATGCTTGCTCCTTGGAAGAAAAGTTGTGACCAACCTAGACAGCATATTAAAAAGCAGAGACATTACCTTGCCGACAAAGGTCCTCTACTCAAAGCTATGTTTTTTCCAGCAGTCATGTATGGATGTGAAAGCTGGACAATAAAAAAGGCTGAGCCCCAAGGAATTGATGCTTTCAAACTGTGATGCTGGAGAAGACTCTTGAGACTCCCTTGGACAGCAAGGAGATCAAACCAGTCAATCCTAAAGGAAATCAGTACTGAATATTCATTGGAAGGACTGATGCTAAAGCTGAAGCTCCAATACTTGGGCCACCTGACACGAAGAACTGACTCATTGGAAAAAAACTTTGATGCTAGGAAAGATTGAAGGCAGGAAGAGAAGGGGATGACAGGGGATGAGATGATTGGATGGCATCACTGACTTGATGGACATGAATTTGAGCAAGCTCCGGAAGTTGGTGATGGGCAGGGAAGCCTGGTGTGCTGCAAAGTCCAAGCCTTCCAATGCTGGTTGCAAAGTTGGACATAGCTAAGCGACTGAGCAACAACAAGAAATTGTCAAACTACTTTTGGGAATAGTTTTACATTTTAACTTTCCACCATCTACATATAGAATTTCAGTTTCTCCACATCCTTGGTATTGTCATTATTTTTATTTTAGCTGTTTTAATAAGTGTTCAGTGATATCTCATTGAGTCTTATTTTGCATTCCTCTAATAGCAAATGATATCGAATATCTTCTCATGTATTTATTTGCCATCCCAGTATCTTCTCAGTGAAATGTTTTTTTAAAATATATTTACCCATTTTCTAATTGAACTGTTTGGCCTATTTGCTGTTAAGTTTAGAAGGTACACTTTGTATAAAGTGAAAGTAAAGTGAAGTCACTCAGTCGTGTCCGACTCTTTGCGACCCCATGGACTGTGGCCCACCAGGCTCCTCCATCCATGGAATTTTCTAGGCAAGAGTACTGGAGTGCAAGATGCTAATTCTTTGTCAAATAAGTGGCTTGTAAATCTTTCCTTCTGTTTGTACCCTGTTATTTATCCCTCTCATGGATCAAAGTTTTCATTTTTAAATTTTTTATTGGAGTACATTTGCTTTACAATGGTGTGTTAGTTTCTGCTGTACAATGAAGTGAATTGGCTCTATGTGTACATATATACCTTCCTTCTCAAAGGTTTTAATTTTGATGAGGTCCCATTTATCCTTTTTAAATTTTATTAGTTATACCCTTGACGTCCAGTCTAAGAACCCTTCACCAGATTCGCTGTCCCTAGGCTTTTCTCCTGTGTCCTTTTCTAAGAGTTCTGTGGTTTTACATCTGACATTTTGAGCTCTCTATTCTGTTCCACTGACTGAAGTGTCTCTTTGTCCTCCAATCCCTGACAGTCATGAATACTGCAGCTATGTAAGTCTTGAAACCAAGTAGGGTGATTTCTGCCACTTTCTTCTTCTTTTACAGAAGAATTTTAGATATTCCTGGGCTTATGCCTATTTATATAAATTTTATAATATATTTGTGTGTCTCTACAAAATGCCTTTCTAGGATTTTGATAGGAATTGAGATCTCTACTATGAACAAATCTGTGAATAGAGTAGATCTCATTGTATATTTAGGTCTTCTTTGATTTCTTTCATCAGCATTTTCCAATTTTCAGCATATAAGACCTGCATATATTTTGTTAGATTTGCACTTAAGCTATTTTTAAGCATCTGTGTGTGGTATTGTAGTTCTAATTTTCAGTTCCATGTGTTCATTGCTAGTAGATGGAAATGCAATTATTTTGTATGTTGATCTTGAAACCTATGATGCTACTGAATTTACTTATTAGTTTTAGGCAGTTTGTTGTTGTTGATTTCTTGGGATTTTCTACATTGACAATCATGTCATTTGAAAATAGAGTCATAAAGAGGATGAGATGGTTGGATGGCATCACTGACTTCCATAAGTCAGGAAGAGAAGAACAAATGTAGTGTATTAATGCATATAGGTTGAATCTAGAAAAATGGTATAGATGATCTATTTGCAAAGCAAAAATAGAGACACAGATGTAAAGCATTAGTCACAATAGGCAAAAAGTGGAAACAACCCAAGTGTCTATCAATGGATAAATATATATAAAAATGTGGTATTATATGTGTGTATATATATATACACATATATAAAAATATATATGTGTGTATATAAATATATGTGTATATATATAATGGGATATTATTCAGCCTTAAAAGAGAAGGAAATCCTAACATGTGATACAACATGAATTAACCTTGGGACATTATGCTAAGTGAAATAAACCAGTCACAAAAAGACAAATGCTGTATGGTTCCACTTATCTGAGGTACCTAGGGTAGTCAAATTCACTGAGCTAGAAAGTAGAATGGTGGCTGCTAGGTGTTAAGTGTTGGAGCAGATGGAGAGTTGTTGGGGTATATCAAGCTTCTCTGTCTTGCAAACTGTAAAGAGTTCTGGAGACTGGTTGCACAATGAAATGGATGTACTACACACTGAACACTTAAAAATGGTTAAGATAGTAAATTGTATGGTTTGTGTATTTAACCAGTATTTTTTTAAAGGGAGTGAAAGCATTAATAATAGCATCATTTGAACTACACATTGCATTATTTTATTTTTACAACAACTGTATGAGGCAGGTGCTTTTATTATTCTCATTTTATAAATGAAAAAGGGAGGCATAGGCAATATTATGAAACTCACTCAAGTTCACACAGCTCAAAAACTGTTAGTTTCTTAGAATTCCAGGAAGTAAGGTTCTTAAGCCCATGCTGTCTTTACTATCCAGCAAAAATCTATTAAACTTACCAGGACAAAACAAAAAGAAGGAGAGGCAGGGAATGGAGGCTTGGGGTTGGTAATGAAGAAAGACAAGCAGGCACTTATACCAGTGAATCTAGATTATAAGAAGCTACAGCAACTGAGTAGAACATTTAGCTACCAGCTTCCTGACAAGAAGGGAGTCAGTCTTCATTACTCAAAAGAGAGAAGAAGCATACCTGTATGTCAGAAGAGACCAGGCTTTTTCTGACTCTGAACTGCAGCAGGAATTGACCACACCAGCCTTTATATAAAAAACATGAAAGTACATGCTGATGTGTCTTCAGCAGTAGTGGACATTCGGCATGTCGCCATTCATAGGACAAATGATGCTGGCTGATGGCATAATTCGAGTCATAGCCCATAAAATGATGTGTATGGAAAGCCAGAGTAATAAAATGCAGGCATGCTGCTTTCTGGCGATTTGACTGGGTAGGAGAAAGCTTAGGAAATGTATTACTATTCACATCTCATAAACTACCAGACCTGAATATTAATTGTATTTGTCAGGCTTTGGACAGGAGCTGCATATAGGAAATGGCTCTAAATTGAGATAAATGAGTTAATTTCTGCTGTTGATTGAAAAGAGACCCATATGCTCTGGACACAGCATATCTACCAGTTAGTGGATTTGTTAGGAAAGTTAAGGGATCAGCTGCACTGTCCTACTGTTCAAGTGGACCCCTCTGATTCTGCATGCGGTCAGCAACAGACTGTAGAGCTGTTGTTGTTCAGTCAATAAATCATGTCTGACTTTGTGATCCCATGGACTGCAGCACACCAGGCTTCCCTGTCCCTTACTATCTCCCGGAGTTTGCTCAGATTCATGTCCATTAACTCAGTGATGCCATCCAACCATTTCATCCCCTCTTGTCCCTTCTCCTCCTGCCTTCAATCTTTCCCAGCATCAGGATCTTTTCCAAAGAGTCAACTCTTCACATGAGGTGGCCAAAGTATTGGAGTTTCAGCTTTAGCGTCAGTCCTTCCAATAAATATTCAGGACTGATTTTCTTTAGGATTGACTGCTTTGATCTCCTTGCTGTCCAAGGGACTCTCAAGGGTCTTCTCCAACACCACAGTTTGAAAGCATCAATTCTTTGGCTCTCAGCCTTCTTTATGGTGCAACTCACACATCTGTACATGACTACTGGAAAAAAACCATAGCTTTGACTATACAGACCTTTGTCAGCAAAGTGATGTCTCTGCTTTTTAATACACTGTCTCTGAGGACTAACTTAACCCATGGGGCTGAAGAACTGCCACTGAGAATCTTTAGAAAATAAAAAAACCAATAAAAATAGTGTGGACTAGACGTGGGTAAATTCTCCATTTCCCCAAGAAGGAAAACAGTGATTTTTAAACCATAAATTTAAGGTGAGCTCCAGTAAAACTATAGAGTAATTTAATAAAAGGAAGGAGATTATCAACACAGGCTTTTATTAAGAACAAGGTTTGTCAAAGTACTACATTTTATTAGGTGCTGCTAGACTAGCAGTTGCTAGACACAAGTTTATTTTCTTGGGCTCCAAAATCACTGCAGATGGTGATTGCAGTCATGAAATTGAAAGACACTTGCTCCTTGGAAGAAAACTATTACAAACCTAGAGAGCATATTAAAAAGCAGAGATGTTACTTTGCCAACAAAGGTCCATATAGTCAAAGCTGTGGTTTTTCCAGTGGTCATGTACAGATGTGAGAGTTGAACTGTAAAGAAAGCTGAGTACTGAAGAATTTATGCTTTTGAACTGTGGTGCTGGAGAAGACCCTTGAGTGTCCCTTGGACTGCAAGGAGATCCAATCAGTCCATCCTAAAGGAAATCAACACTAACTATTCATTGGAAGGGCTGATACTGAAGCTGAATCTCCAATACTTTGGTCACCTGATGTGAAGAACTGACTCATTGGAAAAGACCCTGATGCTGGGAAAGATTGAAGGCAGGGAGAGAAGGCTGAAATGGTTGAATGGCATCACTGACTCAATGGACATGAGTTTGGGCAAGCTCTGGGAGTTGGTAATGGACAGGGAGGCCTGGGGTGTTCCATGGGGTCGCAAAGAGTCAAACACGATGAGTGTCTGAACTGAGACTAGCAGTAGAACACTGTGGTCAGGGGAGCCCCTTCTCATCCCTCAATCCCAGCTCTGTCACTCACTAACTGCAGAACCCAGTTGAACTTGTTAACCTGTCTAAGCCTCAGTTTCCTTATTCATAACCAGGGGATATAATACCTACTTAATGGTTCTATTGTGAGCAATAAGCAAAACAGTTTACATAAATTGTTTAGTACAGTGCCTAACAAAAAAGTGGTTGATAAACATTAGTCATTGTGATTTTCTTCTGTCAAAATAAAAAAGCAAGCGTAGGTTTAAAATAATGTTATGAGTTTAAGATTTGAAACCCTCAGGAATTGTTTTCATTTTTATTAAAAATGTTCTCTTTGTCCCTATATGGTAGTCACTGGAGAGTAACTTTCTCTACTTCACAGTCACCTAAGGTTCATTTTTTCAAATACAAATGTCATTTACCGACTTGACTAATAAGAGAATACAGGCATGGGCTACACTGTTGGCTCAGATGGTAAAGAATTTGCGAGAAATTCAGGAAACCCAGATTTGATCCCTGGGTCAGGATGATTCCCTGGAGAAGGGAATGGCAATCCACTCCAGTATTCTTGCCTGGAGAATTCCATGGACAGAGGAGCCTGGCAGGCTAATAGTCCATGATGTTACAAAGAGTCAGACATGACTGAGTGACTAACACACACACACACACACACACACACACACACACATTGAACATAAGAATGTAGCCAAATGTTAGAAAGGTCTCAGTGTCCTTCTAGGGGATTTATACACTTAAGTTTTAACCTCCCTAATGTTTAGCTGACTTGTCTCCAAGTTACTTTTAATGAGACTAAGGTTTTACACAACATATTGCTGAAGGAATAATGTATGATTGAATTTAATATATGCAATAGTGTGTGGGCATAGTAAATGAGAGATGATAAAGGGTTAGCAATGATGGTATAAGCACAGATGTTATTTAGTTTATTTTGATTGGAAGTGTTTTCTGTTTTTTCTACAATTAACATATATAAAAATGGGAGAAATATTTTGAATTTTAATATAGTGATGAGGAATGTCAAAATCTAAAATTTTTATAATTGGATGAGAACATGCTTGGAATGTGTTTGTTCAAATTTTCTAGCCAATTTGGCTTAGTGGATATAAATCATAGCCTCCAGGCTTAGGACAAAGTTGTAAACACATTTCAGAATATCCATTTATTTTTTCATCAAACACACATTATCCCCAAGATATGCCACATGGTATGTTATATATGAGGAGTAAAATGATAAGTTAGATAGAGATTAATTCTTGGTGGCGGAGCTTATTGCCCTTCCTGGAAAAGAACTGAAGCCTAAATTTTCCTGTCAGAAGTTCTCATGTTTGAAAGTGAATTAGAATCATCTGAGGAGCCTTTCATAGTGCCAATGCCGGGCCCCACCTGCAGAGACTGTAGTTTAATTGAAGGGACTCAGGTAACTCTAATATGCAGCCAGAGCCTGAGGAATGGGTATTGAAACTGATGGTTGAGGGATATGAGGAGGGACGTGCAGAGACAGAGAGAAGGAGGAGCCTGGGTGGAGGCTGGTCAGTGATGGATGCAGATGAGGGATGCAGGGGGCACGGGAAAACATGATTCCCAGTGAAGCCCCCAGAAGCTACTGCACACCTGCTTACAGGTATGCCCCGTGTACATGTGCTTTTTAAATGTTTTATGAAAAATGACCTGGCCCCTTTAAATAAAGGGAAATCTGTGCCAGCCATCTTGAGACAGGTGGGGATGACTGCTAGAAGCCGGTGACACAGTTCAGTAAAAACAAAATTCTGTGTGCATATGAATAATTTATCATAACCCCCAGCTCCCATAGAGAGAAAGCTGCCACACTTCAGTTCAAATGGCATGTGGGGTGGGTCAGGCTAGAAAAGGCCAATAAGCAGAGACTCCATAGAACCCCAAGGACAGAGGAGGTCACTGGACAAGTCTCCACAGGCATTGACAATAAAGCAGAGACCATCCAGGGAGACTGGCACATGGATTCCCAGAGGCCTGGCAGAGTCATAAGGCCACAACAGCAGACCGTGGGCATCAGTGAGATGTGGCAGCATGTGGCCAGCCCAGGCTGGGGCTGACGTTTGGGGCTTAAACTACAGATGCCAGAGGGAAGAAAGGGAGTAAGAAAAGGTGGTTATCTCGGGTCAGGGGCAGCCTCAGAGGCTGGAATGTGAGTGTAGAGAAGAGAAAAGTAGAGACGTAATGCTGAGGGTGGACTAAAAGGCAGACAATAACCAACAGCTATGTATGTGCCCACTTTAAGAGGGACTCGGCACTGTCCCAGAGGTCTGGTTCAGCCCACGTCAGGCTTAGCTGGCGGCAGCTGCAGGACCTCCATGGCCTCTGTGGGCAAACCTCATGGGCCACCGTGAAGCAGAGTGGAGCTAGACACGAGGAGAAGGGAGCAGCCAGAGAGCCCCTTTCTTGGGGCCTGAGGCTGGAGGAGCCCCTCTCTCCTGCAGGCTGCATGGCAGAGAAAGGGATGTTCTGCCTGGAGCCAGAGGGCCCCAGAGCTGCTTGCTTCTGTGCTGAACTTGGGTGTCAGAAACTCTGAGAGGGGGTAAACCAGGAATGTCGGGAAGGCAGTTACCAGGGGTAAGAATGCCTGAAGCATAGGAGACGGCTCCCAGGAAGGACTTTAAGTAATCTGGGATGATGGTACTGCAGGTAAGAGCAAAAGAGGCGTGCTTGTTCACTTGTATGGGGAGAGGAGAGTCACTTTATTTATTTATTTATTTCCCTACTGCATTTCCTAGATGGGGAAACCAAGGTCTGGGAACAGTGGAGGGTCTCATCTAGGTCTGGAACCCTGCTGCATGCACATTCACAAGCATTATATGTATTCCCATTTTGTAGAGGAGAAAACTGAGGCTCAGAGAGGTGAAGGAGCCCAGATATAGCCAATGGCAGAGCTGGGATTTGACTACAGACCTGACTTAACTGCAAGGCCCATTCTTTCTTTCACTTTATAATTTATATGTTTTCAACTAAAAACATAAAAGGTTCAGAACTTTTTAAAGAGAATGAAAGGGAAGACAATTACATGAAGATTTTCATAGGAATGTGCATTGTCAATGTTAACAAATGGTTTTAAGCTAACATTCCTGGTACACGGTATATAGCTTAATTTGTTATATAACATTCCAAAAGAGGTTTGTCTGAGTAAAACAATTAAAAATAGATCAAGCAGTTACTAATAAGAACTGGCATTTAAGAAGTATTCTTGGGCTTTCCTGGTGGCTCAGATGGTAAAGCGTCTGCCTGCAATGCAGGAGACCTGGGTGTGATCCCTGGGTCGGGAAGATCCCCTGTGGAAGGAAATGGCAATCCATTCCAGTACTCTTGCCTGGAAAATTCCATGGATGGAGGAGCCTGGTAGGCTACAGTCCATGGGGTGGCGAAGAGTCGAACACGACTGAGCGACTTCACTTTCACTTTCTTTCTTTCTTTGTTATCAGTGTATTTCTTTATATAAAGCACTTAAAAGTGTGCCTCTGAGTGCCTGACACCACCGCTGTAACTACTATTAAGTGTTTGTTTTCAAACTCTATTTAAAAACATAAACATTTAACAGACAGAATAATGGTTATGAGCCAAACTGCTGCTGCTGCTGCTAAGTCACTTCAGTCGTGTCCGAATCTGTGCGACCCCATAGATGGCAGCCCACCAGGCTCCCCCGTCCCTGGGATTCTCCAGGCAAGAACACTGGAGTGGGTTGCCATTTCCTTCTCCAATGCATGAAAGTAAAAAGTGAAAGTGAAGTTGCTCAGCCGTGTCTGACTCTTAGCAAACCCATGGACTGCAGCCTACCAGGCTCCTCCATCCATGGGATTTTCCAGGCAAGAGTACTGGAGTTGGGTGCCATTGCCTTCTCTGATGAGCCAAACTAATAGAATAAAAATTATGACTGCTACTTACAATGTGAGTTACTTTGAACAAGTCTAATTTCTGTCTCTTTTTTCCATCGATTGTAACATGGAGATAATAATACCATAGGGTTGTAGTGAAGCTTAGGTGTGTTTATATTCATAAAGGTTTACAGCAGTGCCCAGTACATTAGCAGGCACAATATTCCAATGTTTGCTATTCAGTTCAGTTCAATCACTCACTTGTGTTCCACTCTGTGTGACCCCATGAATTGCAGCACACCAGGCCTCCCTATCCATCACCATCTCCCAGAGTTCACTCAAACTCATGTCTATCGAGTCAGTGATGCCATCCAGCCATCTCATCCTCTGTTATTCCCATTACCTCTTGCCCCCAATCCCTCCCAGCACCAGAGTCTTTTCCAATGAGTCAACTCTTCGCATGAGGTGGCCAAAGTATTGGAGTTTCAGCTTTAGCATCATTCCTTCCAAAGAACACACAGGGCTGATCTCCTTCAGAATGGACTGTTTGGATCTCCTTGAGAGTCTCCAAGGGACTCTCAAGAGTCCTTCTGCCATAAGGGTGATGTCATTTGCATATCTGAGGTTATTGATATTTCTCCCAGCAATCTTGATTCCAGCCTGTGCTTCTTCCAGTCCAGCGTTTCTCATGATGTACTCTGCATAGAAGTTAAATAAGCAGGGTGACAATATACAACCTTGACGTACTCCTTTTCCTATTTAGAACCAGTCTGTTGTTCCATGTCCAATTCTAACTGTTGCTTCCTGACCTGCATACAGAGTTCTCAAGAGGCAGGTCAGGTGGTCTGGTATTCCCATCTCTTTCAGAATTTTCCACAGTTTATTGTGATCCACACAGTCAAAGGCTTTGGCATAGTCAATAAAGCAGAAATAGATGTTTTTATGGAACTCTCTTGCTTTTCCCATGATCCAGCAGATGTTGGCAATTTGACATCTGGTTCTGCTGCATTTTCTAAAACCAGCTTGAACATCAGGAAGTTCACAGTTCATGTACTGCTGAAGCCTGGCTTGGAGAATTTTGAGCATTACTTTACTAGTGTGTGAGATGAGTGCAACTGTGCGGTAGTTTGAGCATTCTTTGGCATTGCCTTTCTTTGGGATTGGAATAAAAACTGCCCTTTTCCAGTCCTGTGGCCACTGCTGAGTATTCCAAATTTGCTGGCATATTGAGTGCAGCACATTCACAGCATCATCTTCAGGATTTGAAATAGCTCAACTGAAATTCCATCACCTCCACTAGCTTTGTTCATAGTGATGCTTTCTAAGGCCCACTTGACTTCACATTCTAGGATGTCTGGCTCTAGGTTAGTGATCACACCATCGTGATTATCTGGGTCATGAAGATCTTTTTTGTATAGTTCTTCTGTGTATTCTTGCCACCTCTTCTTAATATCTTCTGCTTCTGTTAGGTCCATACCATTTCTGTCCTTTATCAAGCCCATCTTTGCATGAAATATTCCCTTGGTATCTCTAATTTTCTTGAAGAGATCTCTAGTCTTTCCCATTCTGTTGTTTTCCTCTATTTCTTTGCCTTGATCACTGAGAAGGCTTTCTTATCTCTTCTTGCTATTCTTGGGAACTCTGCATTCAGCTGCTTATATCTTTCCTTTTGTCCTTTGCTTTTCACTTCTCTTCTTTTCACAGCTATTTGTAAGGCCTCCCTAGACAGTCATTTTGCTTTCTTGCATTTCTTTTCCATGGGGATTGTCCTGATCCCTGTCTCCTGTACAATGTCATGAACCTCTGTCCATAGTTCATCAGGCACTCTGTGTATCAGATCTAGTCCCTTAAATCTATTTCTCACTTCCACTGTGTAATCATAAGGGATTTTATTTAGGTCATACCTGAATGATCTAGTGGTTTCCCCCACTTTCTTCAATTTAAGTCTGAATTTGGTAATAAGGAGTTCATGATCTGAGCCACAGTCAGCTCCCAATTCTGTTTTTGCTGACTGTATAGAGCTTCTCCATCTTTGGCTGCAAAGAATATAATCAATCTGATTTCAGTGACCATCTGGTGATGTCCATATTTGCTATTAGTAGATATCTAATTAAGTAATATAAAAAATTTAAAATTTTCCTTTATATCAGTAGTTTCCAAACTTAGCTACATGTTGGAATCTCCTGGGGCACTTGAAAATGTATGACAACACCTGGACCCCACTCCAAGTTACTAATGTAACTAATTTGAATGCCAATTGGGCTTCTGAGAGTGTGTAAGCTCCCTACATGGTTGTAATGGATAAGTATGAAAATCACTAATGTAAATTGCCGAGGTCCAGCCCCGACTGATCCAGGGTATTTGAAGGAGAGACGGCGTCGGCAATTTATTTAAATATTAATTAGAGATATAAAGAGTAATAGAATGAGGATAGCTCATTCTATCCTATTGACTCTGCCTACAAGTTAAATAAGCAGGGTGATAATACAAAGCCTCGATGTCCTCCTTTTAATATTTGAAACCAGTCTGTTGTTCCATTCCCCGGTCTAACTGTTGCTTCCTGATCTGCATATAGGTTTCTCCAAGGCAGGTCAGGTGGTCTGGTATACCAGTCTCTTTCAGAATCTTCCACTGTTTACTGTGATCCACACCAAGGCTTTGGCATAGTCAATAGGAAAGTAGGAAATTCAGTCAGTAGGAAAATTCAGTGGAGAATAGAGGCTGAGTAGCTTGGTTTATGTGGAAAATCAATATAACCTGTGACACCAGGTTAGCTCTGACCACGGAGGCCACAGACACCCTCTCGAATAGCGGAAGGTGCCCCACCTTAGACACCTTCTCGAGTGGGTCTTAGAAGCCCAGGCAAATAAATGGCCGCAGGGGACCTCCGCGCTCCAGATGGAAACTTCAGCGGGAATGTGAAAAGAAAGAATGACATGGGGAGACCGAGCTTTGGTGAGCAAGGCACGTAGCTTTATTTTCAACAGGGGCTTTTATACCCTAAGTTGCACATAGAGGATAATAGGGGATGTGAAATCATACAAAGTCAGCAGTCTTTGATCCTTATCAAAACCAGGGTTTCTTTCCTGCAAATTTATCGTATACAAATGGTTTAGGTGATTTAAATCATCTTCTGGCCAGAAGGCCTATTAACATTTTATGACTCTTGACAAAGGTTTGTCAACTGTAAGACTTATTGTCTCTAAGAGTAATTATTTTAAGGTTTGGCGCCATCCTCCAAAGGTGTTAGATAAAGGTGCATTCCTGTAGGGCAGAGGTGCAGTGGGTTTACAACAAAGGAAAGAATTTATTACCTTAAGGGTCTAAAGTTGCTAACACCAAGGCCACTACTTATTTTTTCTACATACCAACTATATTAATTAATACACACTCAAGGATACAATACAGGGCATGTGGAAACTTGGCAGCAAGCATTGGCTCATCGATAAATCTTTTACTAGTTTTATTCTGACAGTTTCTAGCTCTCTGAGAGGCTCTAAGCTATTTGAATATCTTAAGCTTCCCGTGCCTCTTGAGGCTGAGAGACTGTAAACAATCGTATGCATAGCTGTAGGAGTCCGAGTAAACTTGTCAGGCAAGTTAGAGAGCTATCTGAGGGGTTTGGATTTAAACACTCCTAATGCCCAGGAACTTTATTAATTGGAGCTGTAAGTTAGCTCTTTGTCAGAGAGAGCGAGATGGTGGTGGGGGACAGCCCCCAGTAAAGTCAGAGGTGAGAGCACAAAGCAATAAAGCAGGCAGACTCTGTTTTTTGGGGGGTAGATGCTCTAGAATATCCAGGGGGACGCCTGAGGCTCGATCCCGCCTTTGCGTATGCCGAGCCTCCTTCCTCATGACCTTTGCCACGAGTGGAGTGCCTCTCGCTGGCTCCCGGCAGTAAATAATGACTCCCTTGCTGTAAGAGTTTCATTTAACTAAATAGGTCATTTTACAATAAATGAGTCTAATGACAGCTAACCAAACTACAGATTAAAACCAACTGAAAGGAATCAGTTTTGTGACCCAATTTGGGAGGTACTTGTGTTGAGTTCATAATGCTTGTTTATGAATTCTAGTACTATGAGAAACACTATAAAAACTGTGAAAAACAATAAATAATTGCCAAATCGATGGATCAAGTGATCATTTTGAGCTTTATCAAGGGAGCCACAAGGGCAGGGGGAAGGCCTCTGTCTTCAGAATGGTGTGTGTACTCATGTGGAGATTGTGCTCAGAAGCTTTTTATTATTCCTGTGGGTTTGTTTATGATAAGAGTAACACACACTTGCTGATGTTCCCAGGATAGTCTAACCCATGTTTTACTGGTTTAAGCAGAGATTCTCCCCCAGGACCATTTCTGGGCATTTCTACAAAAATAATAACTGATACTACATTTTCCAGGAAATGGTAGCATACCACAGAATGGGAAATCAGTTTTTATTTTGGAGTCTAAGTAGCAAATAGTTCTTTTGGCCAAAAGGATATTAAAGTGTTTGGGCCACCTGTTAGCAAGACAGACTCCTATGACTGCAGAGAGACCACAGTCACAACTGAAGTTGTGGGTATTCAGATTAGAGAGTCTGGGAGCTGCAAAATTCCTGAGGCTGGTAAGCAAGTCCGGAAGCCAACATTTTGCTCAGTGTTTCGGAAGGAAGCAACATTTTTGAACAAATTGATAGCATGTTGCTTAAAGACCAAATCTGGAACAATGAACAAAGGTATAGACATTCTCTATGATTTTTATTAGGAACTCTGAAGTGCATAGGCTGTAGAGGAAGAGTCCTTAGCTGCATTGGTCAAAGACAATGGCCACTTTTTGAGTGAGGAGACAGAAGCCGTTCACATCTACCGTATAACTTTCTTGTATAGTCCCTGTAGGCTTTGTTGTTGTTCACTAAATTGTGTCCAACACTTTGAGACCCATGAAATGCAGCATGCTACGCTTCTGTGTCTTTCACTATCTCCTTGAGTTTGCTCAGACTCATACCCATTAAGTAATTGAGGCCATCCAATCATCTCATCCTCTTGCCCTCAATCTTTCCCAGCATCAGGGTCTTTTCCAATGAGTTGGCTCTTTGCTTCATGTGGCCCAAGTATTGCAGCTTCAGCTTTAGCATCAGTCCTTCCAATGAATATCCAGCATTGATTCCCTTTAGGGTTGACTGGTTCAGTTCAGTTCAGTTGCTCAGTCATGTCCAACTCTTTGTGACCCCATGAATCACAGAACGCCAGGCCTCCCTGTCCATCACCAACTCCTGGAGTTCACTCAAACTCATGTCTATCGAGTCGGTGATGCCATCCAGCCATCTCATCCTCTGTCGTCCCCTTCTCCTCCTGCCCCCAATCCCTCCCAGCATCAGAGTCTTTTCCAACGAGTCAACTCTTCACATGAAGTGGGCAAAGTACTGGAGTTTCAGCTTTAGCATCATTCCTTCCAAAGAACACCCAGTGCTGATCTCCTTCAGAATGGATTGGTTGGATCTCCTTGCAGTCCAAGGGACTCTCAAGAGTCTTCTCCAACACCACACTTCAAAAACATCAATTCTTCGGTGCTCAGCCTTTTTCACAGTCCAACTCTCACATCCATACATGACCACCGGAAAAACCATAGCCTTGACTAAACAGACCTTTGTTGGCAAAGTAACATCTCTGCTTTTGAATATGCTATCTAGGTTGGTCATAACTTTCCTTCCAAGGAGTAAGCGTCTTAATTTCATGGCTGCAGTCACCATCTGCAGTGATTTTGGAGCCCCCAAAATAAAGTCTGACACTGTTTTCACTGTTTCCCCATCTATTTCCCATGAAGTGATGGGACCAGATGCCATGATCTTTGTTTTCTGAATGTTGAGCTTTAAGCCAACATTTTCACTCTCCACTTTCACTTTGATCAAGAGGCTTTTTAGTTCCTCTTCACTTTCTGCCATAAGGGTGGTGTCATTTGCATATCTGAGGTTATTGATATTTCTCCTGGCAATCTTGATTCCAGCTTGTGCTTCTTCCAGCCCAAACTTTCTAATGATGTACTCTGCATATAAGTTAAATAAGCAGGGTGACAATATATAGCCTTGACGTACTCCTTTTCCTATTTGGAACCAGTCTGTTGTTTCATGTCCAGTTCTAATTGTTGCTTCCTGACCTGCATACAGGTTTCTCAAGAGGCAGGTCAGGTGGTCTGGTATTCCCATCTCTTTCAGAATTTCCCACAGTTTATTGTGATCCACACAGTCAAAGGCTTTGGCATAGTCAATAAAACAGAAATAGATGTTTTTCTGGAACTCTCTTGCTTTTTCCACGATCCAGTGGATGTTGGTAATTTGATCTCTGGTTCCTCTGCCTTTTCTAAAGTCAGCTTGATCATCTGGAAGTTCAAGGTTCATGTACTGCTGAAGCCTGGCTTGGAGAATTTTGAGCATTACTTTACTAGTGTGTGAGATGAGTGCAATTGTGCGGTAGTTTGAGCATTCTTTGGCATTGCCTTTCTTTGGGATTGGAATGCAAACTGCCCTTTTCCAGTCCTGTGGCCAACTGCTGAGTATTCCAAATTTGCTGGCATATTGAGTGCAGCACTGGTTAAATGTTGACTGGTTAAATGTGTATAATTTCCATCAAAGAATAAATTTATAGTCAGTCTCAGCAAGCCGATGTTAGAGGCAGCAAAGCATAGCACAGCACGATTGATTCAGACTTGCCAGGTTTGAATCCTGGCTCTGTCAAGTACTCCCTGGGAAAACTTGGGCAGTTTCTTCATCTATAAAACAGAGTCTATAAAAGTACCTTCTCTCAAAAAGTTGTTATGAAGATTAAAGGAATGTGTATTTGTAAACCACCTAGAAGAATGCCTTCACACTGCTATAGAAGTTCACACTGCTGCAGAAATGCTTCTGAAATAAGTAAATCTTCAGCGACCCTCAGATCAGAAATTCCCTCCTGACTTTGTGCGTAGGCATGTTCCTGGATGAGGTGTGTATCTGATAATTAAAGTCCCAACTCTGGCATTTAGAAGTGGAGGAAATAAGATAAGCCGTATTTCTTTCAGAAACATGTTTTACCAAGATTATCTGTACCTGGATGAGGATTCTGTTATAATATGCATTCAGAGGATATCAGGATGACAGACATGATTGTGATTAGAATCTGAGGGTGTCCTTTGTCTATTACTTTCCTCTCAGGAAATAGGATGTAAATCAACTTCCTTGGATGAGGAACAGCACATGAGATTCATCCATTAGTCCTCAAAACTCTGTCCAATGTTTGTATTTATTTGTTTTTTTATTTTTCAGCTATTTTACAGTCTGGAGAAGATACATGAAATTGCAGAAGGCTGTGCTTCTCAGATTTTCTGGGATTGGCAATGCTTAGGGCAGTGACAACTTTTCAATTATGGTTCTTGGCCAGGGTCAGCCACCAGGAAACACAGTCCAAAGGGACCAGTATTTCTATATCACATGAAGCTGAAGCCTAAAATCTCTGTATATGCAGCGTGGACTCAGAGGAGCTATCATATGGCATCCTGCCCCAAAGTGTTACTAGGTTACTAGTGCCCCAAAGGCTAACTGGTTACAAGCTTTATTTCTGATGGGCCAGTGACTCTCTCACCAGGTTTAGTGGCAAAACACTGTTGACCTCAACCATTTTCTCCATGCTGCCATCATGGCAGGAGGACAGCTGTCACTAGGTCCTCTGGCCTTACCTGCCCAGAGAGGTAAGAGGATGAATACAGGACAGGACCACGCATTCTGAGTGGCAGAAACAGCTGACACCCTCCCACTTGGGATTTTAAGTTTTCATCTTTTTTAATGCATACAAGTGTCATAAAGGGCTTCTCTTATAGTTCAGTCAGTAAAGAATCTGCTTGCAATGCAGGAGACCTGGGTTCAATCCCTGGGTGGGGAATATCCCCTGAAGAAGGAAATGGCAACCCACTCCAGTATTCTTGCCTGGAGAATCCCAAGGACAGAGGAGCCTGGCTGACTACAGTGCATGGGGTCGCAAGAGTCGGATACGACTTAGTGCCTAAACCACCACTACCCAGGATTTCTAGGGATCTTTCCAGAAGAGTGTTTGGCCTACAGTCCTATTGCTTCAGACTGTATGTTCTTAGACTTGCAGGGTAGATTTGTGTTAAAACACTTAGAATATTAAGGTTTTATTAATACAGCTCAAAATTTACCTTATTTTTTTTGAAAAACACAGCCCAGAGTGAATTATCAAGTCTGAACTGTTTTGGGTAGCTTTGGGTAGCTTTCAAGGCAATGATGCCAACAGACCTACTGGGTTTATCCCAAAGTGGACTGAAAATTTATGCAATCCAGCCTGTTGGAGGCTGTGCTACTTAGATTGCCTAATCTATCTCATTAAATATGATTTTCTAGACCCCAAGTTTCCCTTTTCAATCATTATCCATTGTCCGTTTTCTTGCCTGTGGTAATAATTACTGGGCTCCTATACCACTGGAAGTACAACAGAAAGCATGCAACACATTCTCTTTTGTCTTATGCTCCTAGCCTTGTTTCTATATCCTAAGCAAACCCTCATCATCACAAATTTATACATTCCTATTCTTCGTTAGAGAATGGTATGCATTTCTGTTACTAAAATAATACAGTGGCAAAATAATTTTAATAGGACATATTTTTTCTCATTTTTATACAATTTTTCAAGGTCACACTCCATTTACAGTTATTATAAGATATTGACTATATCCCCCATGTTGCTGTCTGTCTTCCTTCCAATAGTTTATAGCCCCACCTCCTACTCCTGTTTTGCCCCTCCCCCTGTTCTCCCCACTGGTGACTGCTAGTCTGCTCTCTACATCTGTAAGTCTGATTCTTTTCTGTTATACTGACTAGTTTGTTGTAATTTTTCAGATTCCACATGTAAGTGGTATCATACAGGATTTGTCTTCTTCATATTTGTATGACTTATTTCACTTAGCATAGTACTCAAGTCCATCCATGTTGCTGCAAATGCCAAATTTCATCCTTTTTTTATGCCTGAGTAATATATTGTATATATATATACCACCTCTTAAAAAAGTCTTTTTTATTGTAGTATAGTCGCTTTACAATGTTGTATTAGTTTCTGCTGTACAGCAAAGTGAATCAGCTCTCTATATATCCCCTCTTTGGGGGATTTCCTTCCCATTTACTTCACCACAGAACATTGAGTAGAGTTTCCTGTACTGTACAGCATGGTCTCGTTGGTTATCTGTTTTTACAATAGTAGTGTATATATGTCAATCCCAATCTCCCAAGTCATCCCACCCCCCCTTTCCCCTTGGTATCCATAAGTTTGTTCTCTATGTCTATATCTCCATTTCTGCTTTGCAGATAAGTTCGTCTGTACCATTTTTCTAGATTCCACATATAAGTGATATATTATATGATACTTAATTCTATATGACAGTCTCTAGGTCTATCTATGTGTCTGCAAATGACACAATTTCATTCCTTTTTATGGCTAAGTAATAGTCCATTGTGGGGCTTCACAGGTGGCCAGTGATTAAGAACCAGCCTGTAATGCAGGAGCTGTGGTTTGATCCTTGGGTCAGGAAGATTCCCTGGAGGAGGGCATGGCAACTCAGTCCAGTATTCTTGTCTGGGAAATCCCATGGACAGGGGAGCCTGAAGGGCTACAGTCCATGGGGTTGCAAAAGAGTTGGACATGACTTAGCAACCAAGCCCCACAACCACCACCAGTAGCCCATTGTATATATATACTACCACATCTTCTTTATTCATCTGTTGATGGACATTTAAGTTGCTTTTATATCTTGGCAGTTGTAAATAATACTGCTATGAACATGGTGTGCATACAGTATAGTAAGTTTTTATACTGATTTTGTATTTTACTTTTACAAAGTAGCTGATATTATCAAATGTTAAGTATTTAAAAATACATTGCATAAATCCTAGAAGTTAATAACTCCATATAATTTTGCACATATGTACATTTGAAATATACATCCATAACTTTAAATTTTGAAATGTATTTTCTCAAAGGTTATTTTGGAGCACACTGATCAAACACTGCTTTCATCTTTAGAATTTACTAAAATTTCTAGCATCTACATATATCTATCATATAGTTCTTTATATTGTATGGATTGCTTTCATTTAAACTGTTCTTTTTGTTTTCATGTTTACCCTGTAAGGAAGCAGTCAAGAATTCTCTGCTAATGCATAGCCATTAAGGCTACAAAGTCCCACTGCCTACCTTTGAATCTCAGCTGTCATTTACTTGCTGTGAAATTTGAGCATGCTGTTTCATTTCTTTGACCCTCTTTCCCTCTCCATCACAGAATGGAAATGTAATAGTATTTACCTCATAGCCTTTTGAACTATTTAGTATAAAGTCTTTGTTCAGTTCCTGACACATGATAAATAGTCAACAAATGTTAACTATTAGTTAAAATTATGGAAAATTAGTGTCCTGGGTAGCTCAGTTGGTAAAGAATCCACGTACAATGAGACCCCATTTTGATTCTTGGGTTGGGAAGATCCCCTGGAGAAGGGAATGGTAACCCACAGCAGTGTTCTTGCCTGGAGAATCCCATGGACACAGGAGCCTGGCGGGCTACAGTCCATGGGGTCGCAAGAGTCAGACAGGACTTGGCGACTAAACCACCACCACCATAGTGCTTTCTACAGTGGCTGCACCAGTTTACTTTCCCACCAACAGTCCATGAGGGTTCCCTTTTCTCCACATCCTCACAAACATCTGTTGTTTATGTTCTTTTTGATGATCGTTTTCTGACAGATATGAGGTGATATTTCACTGTGATTTTCATTTCCCTGATGATTAATGGTATTGAGCATCTTTTCATATGCCAGTTGACTATCTGCATGTCCTTTTTGGAAAAATGTCTATTCATTTCTCTGCCCATTTTAAATCAGATTGTTTATTTCTTTCACATTGATTTGTCTTATCAGTCATATGGGTCATATCGTCAACAAATATTTTCTCCATTCAGTATATTCTCTTTTTGTTTTACCGGTAGTTTCCTTTGCTGTGCTAAAGCTTTTCATTTTAATTACTTCCCATTTATTTACTTCTGATTTTAGAGACAGATCCAAAAAAATATTGCTATAATTTATGACAGAGTGTGCTGCCTATAATTTCCCCCTAGAAGTTATATTGCTTTTGGTTTTACACTTAGGTCTTTCATCTGTAATGAGATTATTATTATTTTTTGCATAATTTTAGAGGATGTTTTAATTTACTTGATTTACATGTATCTGTCCACTTTTCTGAGCAATACTTATTGAAGTGACTATCTTCACTGTTTATTCTTGACTCCTTGGTCATAGATTAACTGAGCATAAATTAATTGACCATAAGTGTATGGGTTTATTTCTGTGCTCATATGTTCCATTGATCTGCAGGTCTGTTTTTAATGCCATTACCATATTGTTTTAAGGTAAGATATAGCCATTTGAATGCCGAGTTCCAAA
This sequence comes from Bubalus bubalis, assembly GCF_019923935.1. Taxonomy (NCBI): domain Eukaryota; kingdom Metazoa; phylum Chordata; class Mammalia; order Artiodactyla; family Bovidae; genus Bubalus; species Bubalus bubalis. Next base: position 115,506,954 of record NC_059163.1, on the reverse strand, counting down.
GAATAGCAAGGAGAGATAAGAAAGCCTTCCTCAGATATCAATGCAAAGAGATAGAGGAAAACAATAGAATGGGAAAGACTAGAGATCTCTTCAGGAAAATTAGAGATACCAAGAGAACATTTCATGCAAAGATGGGCACAATAAAGGATAGAAATGGTATGGAGCTAACAGAAGCCAAAGATATTAAGAAGAGGTGGCAAAAATACACAGAACAACTGTACAAAAAAGATTTTCATGACACAGATAACCATGATGGCGTGATCACTCACTTAGAGTCAGACATGCTGAAATGTGAAGTCAAGTGGGCCTTAGGAAGCATCACTACAAACAAAGCTAGTGGAGGTGATGGAATTCCAGTTGAGCTATTTCAAATCCTAAAAGATGATGCTGTGAAAGTGCTACACTCAATATGCCAGCAAATTTGAACAATGCAGCAGTGGCCACAGGACTGGAAAATGTCAGTCTTCATTCCAGTCCCAAAGAAAAGGCAATGCCAAAGAATGCTCAAACTACCACACAATTGCACTCATCTCACACACTAGCAAAGTAATGCTCAAAATTCTTCAAGCCAGGCTTCAACAGAATGTGAGCTGTGAACTTCTGGATGTTCAAGCTAGATTTAGAAAAGGCAGAGGAACCAGAGATCAAATTGCCAACATATGCTGGATCATTGAAAAAGCAAGACAGTTCCAGAAAAACATCTACTTCTGCTTTATTTACTATGCCAAAGCCTTTGACTGTGTGGATCACAACAAACTATGGAAAATTCTGAAAGAGATGGGAATACCAGACCACATGATCTGCCTCCTGAGAAATCTATATGCAAGTCAAGAAGCAACAGTTAGAACTGGATATGGATCAACAGACTGGTTCCAACTCGGGAAAGGAGTGCATAAAGGCTGTGTATTGTCATCCTGCTTATTTAACTTATATGCAGAGTACATCATGAGAAACGCTGGGCTGGATGAAGCACAGGTTGGAATCAGGATTGCCAGGGAAATATCAATAACCTCAGATATGCTGATGACACCACCCTTACGGCAGAAAGTGAAGAAGAACTAAAGAGCCTCTTGATGAAAGTGAAAGAGGAGAGTGAAAATGTTGGCTTAAAGCTCAACATTCAGAAAACTATGATCATAGCATCCAGTCCCGTCACTTCATGGGAAATAGATGGGAAAACAATGGAAAGAGTTATAGACTATTTTCTTGGGCTTCTACAGCCATGAAATTAAAAGATGCTTGCTCCTTGGAAGAAAAGACTATGACCAACCTAGACAGCATATTCAAAAGCAGAGACATTGCTTTGCCAACAAAGGTCCATCTAGTCAAAGATATGGTTTTTCCAGTAGTCATGTATGGATGTGAGAGTTGGTGTATAAAGAAAACTGAGTGCCAAAGAATTGATGCTTTTAAATTGTGGTGTTGGAGAAGACTCTTGAGAGTCCCTTGGATTTCAACGAGAGCCAACCAGTCCATCCTAAGGAAATCAGTTCTGAATATTGATTGGAAGGACTGATGCTGAAGCTGAAACTCCAATACTTTGGCCATGTGATGTGAAGAACTGACTCATTGAAAAAGACCCTGATGTTGGGAAAGATTAAAAGTGGGAGAAGAAGGACAAATTGGTTGGATGAGATGGTTGAATGGCATGTCCAACTTGATGGACATCAGTTTGAGCAAGCTCTGAAAATTGGCGATGGACAGAGAGGCTTGGCGTGCTGCAGTCCATGGGGTCTCAAAGAGTTGGACACAACTGAGTGACTGAACTGAACATTTACAATTTTACTATATAAAATTACATATAGTAATTTTATGATTACTATAATAGTATCTAGTAGAGTCTGAAGTCATATAACATGATTCCTCCAGCTCTGTTCTTCTTTCTCAAGATTGTTTTGTCTATTCAGAATCTTTTGTGTTTCCATACAAATTGTAAAATTATTTGTTCTAGTTCTGTGAAATATGCCATTGATATCCTAATTGTTTTTGCTTAGTTGCTAAGTTGTGTCCGACTCTTTTCTGCAACCCCATGGACTGCAGCCCATTAGGCTCCTTTCTCCATGGGATTTCCCAGGCAAGAATACTGGAGTGGGTTGTTGTGTCCTTCTCCAGGGGATCTTCCCAACCGAGGGATCAGCCCCACATTTCCTCCATTAGCAGGAGGATTCTTTACCACTGAGCCACCAGGTGAGCCCAGTACCTTGCTAGGGATTGCATACAGTCTTTAGATTGCCATGGGTAGTATGATCATTTTAGCAATACTAATTCTTCCAACCCAAGAACATGACATCTTTCCATCTGTTTGTATTATCTTCAGTTCATTTCATCAATATCATAGTTTTCTGAGTACATGTCTTTTGCCTCCTTAGGTAGGCTTATTTCTAGATATGTTATTTTGAATGCAATGGTGAATAGGATTACACCCTTAATTTATCTTTCTGGAAGTTTATTGTTCAGTTCAGTTCAGTTCAGTCGCTCAGTTGTGTCTGACTGTTTGTGACCCCATGAATCCCAGCACGCCAGGCCTCCCTGTCCATCACCAATTCCCGGAGTTCACTCAGACTCATGTCCATCGAGTCAGTGATGCCATCTAGCCATCTCATCCTCTGTCGTCCCCTTCTCCTCCTGCCCCCAATCCCTCCCAGCATCAGAGTCTTTTCCAATGAGTCAACTCTTCACATGAGGTGGCCAAAGTACTGGAGTTTCAGCTTTAGCATCATTCCCTCCAAAGAAATCCCAGGGCTGATCTCCTTCAGAATGGACTGGTTGGATCTCCTTGCAGTCCAAGGGACTCTCAAGAGTCTTCTCCAACACCACAGTTCAAAAGCATCAATTCTTCGGTGCTCAGCCTTCTTCCCAGTCCAACTCTCACATCCGTACATGACCACAGGAAAAACCATAGCCTTGACTAGATGGACCTTTGTTGGAAAGTAATGTCTCTGCTTTTGAATATGCTATATAGGTTGGTCATAACTTTCATTCCAAGGAGTAAGCGTCTTTTAATTTCATGGCTGCAGTCACCATCTGCAGTGATTTTGGAGCCCCAAAAATAAAGTCTGACACTGTTTCCACTGTTTCCCCATCTATTTCCCATAAAGTGATGGGACTGGATGCCATGATCTTCGTTTTCTGAATGTTGAGCTTTAAGCCAACATTTTCACTCTCCACTTTCACTTTGATCAAGAGGCTTTTTAGTTCCTCATCACTTTCTGCCATAAGGGTGGTGTCACCTGCATATCTGAGGTTATTGATATTTCTCCTGGCAATCTTGATTGCAGCCTGTGTTTCTTCCAGCCCAGGGTTTCTCATGATGTACCCTGCATATAAGTTAAATAAACAGGGTGACAATATACAGCCTTGACGTACTCCTTTTCCTATTTGGAACCAGTCTGTTGTTCCATGTCCAGTTCTAACTGTTGCTTCCTGACCTGCATACAAATTTCTCAAGAGGCAGATCAGGTGGTCTGGTATTCCCATCTTTTTCAGATTTTCCGCAGTTTATTTGATCCACACAGTCAAAGGCTTTGGCGTAGTCAATAAAGCAGAAATAGATGTTTTTCTGGAACTCTCTTGCTTTTTCCATGATCCAGCAGATGTTGGCAATTTGATCTCTGGTTCCTCTTCCTTTTCTAAAACCAGCTTGAACATCAGGAAGTTCACGGTTCACGTATTGCTGAAGCCTGGCTTGGAGAATTTTGAGCATTATTTTACTAGCATATGAGGCAAGTGCAACTGTGCGGTAGTTTGAGCATTCTTTGGCATTGTCTTTCTTTGGGATTGGAATGAAAACTGACTTTTACCAGTCCTGTGACCACTGCTGAGTTTTCCAAATTTGTTGGCATACTGAGTGCAGCACTTTCACAGCATCATCTTTCAGGATTTGAAATAGCTGAACTGGAATTCCATCACCTCCACTAGCTTTGTTCGTAGTGATGCTTTCTACAGCCCACTTGACTTCTCATTCCAGGATGTCTGGCTCTAGGTGAGTGATCACACCATCGTGATTATCTGGGTCGTGAAGATCTTTTTTGTATAGTTCTGTGTATTCTTGCTACCTCTTCTTAATATCTTCTGCTTCTGTTAGGTCCATACCATTTCTGTCCTTTATCGAGCCCATCTTTGCATGAAATGTTCCCTTGGTATCTCTAATCTTCTTGAAGAGATCTCTAGTCTTTCCCATTCTGTTGTTTTCCTTTATTTCTTTGCATTGATTGCTGAAGAAGGCTTTCTTATCTCTTCTTGCTATTCTTTGGAACTCTGCATTCAGATGCTTATGTTGTTTCTTTTCTCCTTTGCTATCCACTTCTCTTCTTTTCACAGCTATTTGTAAGTCCTTCCCAGACAGTCATTTTGCTTTTCTGCATTTCTTTTCCATGGGGATGGTCTTCATCCCTGTCTCCTGTACAATGTCCCAAACCTCATTCCATAGTTCATCAGGCACTCTATCTATCAGATCTAGGCCGTTAAATCTATTTCTCACTTCCACTGTATAATCATAAGGGATTTGATTTAGGTCATACCTGAATGGTCTAGTGATTTTCCCTACTTTCTTCAATTAAATCTGAATTTGGTAATAATGAGTTCATGATCTGAGCCACAGTCAGCTCCCGGTCTTGTTTTTGTTGACTGTATAGAGCTTCTCCCTCTTTGGCTGCAAAGAACATAATCAATCTGATTTCGGTGTTGACCATCTGGTGATATACATGTGTAGAGTCTTCTCTTGTGTTGTTGAAAGAGGGTGTTTGCTATGGCCAGTGCATTTTCTTGGCAAAACTCTATTAGTCTTTGCCCTGCTTCATTCTGTATTCCAAGGCCAAATTTGCCTGTTACTCCAGGTGTTTCTTGACTTCCTACTTTTGCATTTCAGTCCCCTATAATGAAAAGGACATCTTTTTTGGGTGTTAGTTCTAAAAGTTCTTGTAGGTCTTCATAGAACCCTTGAACTTCAGCTTCTTCAGCATTACTGGTTGGGGCATAGACTTGGATTACCGTGATATTGAATGGTTTGCCTTGGAAATGAACAGAGATCATTCTGTTGTTTTTGAGATTGCATCCAAGTATTGCATTTTGGACTCTTTTGTTGACCATGATGGCTACTCCATTTCTTCTGAGGGATTCCTGCCCACAGTAGTAGACATAATGGTCATCTGAGTTAAATTCACCCATTCCAGTCCATTTGAGTTCCCTGATTCCTAGAATGTTGACATTCACTCTGGCCATCTCTTGTTTGACCACTTCCAATTTGCCTTGTTGAACTATTTCAAATCCTGAAAGATGATGCTGTAAAAGTGCTACACTCAATATACCAGCAAATTTGGAAAACTCAGCAGTGGCCACAGGACAGGAAAACGTCAGTTTTCATTCCAATCCCAAAGAAAAGCAATGCCAAAGAATGCTCAAACTACCACACAATTGCACTCATCTCACATGCTAGTAAAGTAATGCTTAAAATTCTCCAAGCCAGGCTTCAGCAATATGTAAACTGTGAACTTCCTGATGTTCAAGCTGGTTTTAGAAAAGGAAGAGGAACCAGAGATCAAATTGCCAACATCCGCTGGATCATGTAATAAGCAAGAGAGTTCCAGAAAAACATCTATTTCTGCTTTATTGACTGTGCCAAAGCCTTTGACTGTGTGGATCACAATAAACTGTGTAAAATTCTAAAAGAATGGGAATGCCAGACCACCTGATCTGCCTCTTAAGAAATTTGTATGCAGGTCAGGAAGCAACAGTTAGAACTGGACATGCAACAACAGACTGGTTCCAAATAGCAAAATGAGTACGTTAAGGCTGTATATTGTCACCCTGTTTATTTAACTTATATGCAGGGTACATCATGAGAAACACTGGACTGGAAGAAACACAGGCTGCAATCAAGATTCCCGGGAGAAATATTAATAACCTCAGATATGCAGATGACACCACCCTTATGGCAGAAAGTGAAGAGGAACTAAAAAGCCTCTTGATCAAAGTGAAAGTGGAGAGTGAAAATGTTGGCTTAAAGCTCAACATTCAGAAAACGAAGATCATGGCATCCAGTCCCATCACTTTATGGGAAATAGATGGGGAAACAATGGAAACGGTGTCAGACTTTATTTTTTTGGGCTCCAAAATCACTGCAGATGGTGACTGCAGCCATGAAATTAAAAGACGCTTACTCCTTGGAATGAAAGTTATGACCAACCTAGATAGCATATTAAAAAGCAGAGACATTACTTTTCAACAAAGGTTCGTCTAATCAAGGCTATGGTTTTTCCTGTGGTCATGTACGGTTGTGAGAGTTGGACTGGGAAGAAGGCTGAGCACCGAAGAATTGATGCTTTTGAACTGTGGTGTTGGAGAAGACTCTTGAGAGTCCCTTGGACTGCAAGGAGATCCAACCAGTCCATTCTGAAGGAGATCCGCCCTGGGATTTCTTTGGAGGGAATGATGCTAAAGCTGAAACTCCAGTACTTCGGCCACCTCATGTGAAGAGTTGACTCATTGGAAAAGACTCTGATGCTGGGAGGGATTGGGGGCAGGAGGAAAAGGGGACGACAGAGGATGAGATGGCTGGATAGCATCACTGACTCAATGAACGTGAGTCTCAGTGAACTCCGGGAGTTGGTGATGGACAGGGTGTCCTGGCGTGCTGCGATTCATGGGGTCAAAAAGAGTCAGACACGACTGAGTGACCGATCTGATCTGATCTGATTAATAACTTATTTTTATTATAAATGGGGAGTTTCAGCTGTATATATGTCCTTATTTTGTCTTTGTTAATGATTTGCCTGAATTTACTCTGGTTAAGAATTCAAGGTTGTAAATCCTGATTTACTTCATTTTTTAATATTTATTTTATTGTGGTATAATTGATTTACAATGTTATGTTAATTTCTGCTGTGCAGCAATGTGATTCAGTTATACATGAATGTACAGTCCTTTTTATATTCTTTTCCATTATGGCTTATCATAGGATATTTAATAGAGTTCTCTGTGCTATACAGTAGTACTTTTTTATCCATTCTATGTGCAGTAGCTTGCGTTTGCTAATCCTAAACTCCCAATCAATTCCTCCCTCAACCTCCTTCACCCTCAGCAAACACAAGTCTATGCTCTATGTCTGTGAGTCTGTTTCTATTTCACAGATAAGTTCATGATGTCATATTTTAGATTCCACATTTAAGTAATATCATATGGTATTTGTCTTTCTCTTTCTGACTTACTTCACTTAGAATAAGAATTTCTAGTTATATACATGTTGCTTCATGGTGTTATTTCATTATTTTTTTCTGGCTGAGTATTATTTCATTGTGGTGTATACCACAACTTCTTTATCCATTCATCTGTCAATAAATATCTATGCTACTTCCTTATCTCAGCTATTGGGAATAGTGCAATTATGGACATAAGGGTGCATGTAGAATTTAATTATTGTTCTGTCAGTATATATGCCCAGGAGTGGTGTTGTTAATCATATGGGAACATATGGTCTTCCCTTGTAGCTCAGAGAGTAAAGAATCTGCCTGCAATGTGGAAGACCTGGTTTAATTCCTGGGTTGGGAAGATCCCTTAGAGAAGGGAATGGCAACCCACATCAGTATTCTTGCCTGGGAAAGTATGGAGAGACGAACTTGGTGGGCTACAGTCCATGGGGTCCCAAAGAGTTGGGCACGACTGAGTGACTAACGTGGGAAGATTATTTTCAGGTTTTTAAAGGAATTTCCATACTATTTTCTGTAGTGAATAAACCTATTTATATTCCCACCAACAGTGTAAGAGAGTTTGCTTTTTTCTATATCCTTTCAAGCATGTTATTTGCAGACATTTTAATGATGGATATTCTGAACAGTGTGAGGTGGTACCTCACTGTAGCTTTGATTTGCATTTCTCTAATAATTAGTGATGTTGAACATCTTTTCATGGCCCTGTTGGCCACTTGTATGTCTTCTTTGGAAAAATATGTATTTATATTTTCCGCCCATTTTTTGATTGGGTTTTTTCCCTGGTTTTGTCGTTGTTGTTGCTGTTGTTGTTGTGTTGTATGAGTTCTTTCTATACTTTAAATTAACCCCTTGTCCATTGCATCATTTCCAAACATTTTCCCTCAGTCTGTCAATTGTCCTTTTGCTTATGATTTCCTTTGTTTTGTTTATGGCTTTCTTTGCTGTCCAAGAGCTTGATGAGGTCCCATTTGTTTATTTTTGCTTTTATATCTATTGCCTTGGGAGAGTGACCTAAGAAAACATTTGGTATGATTTATGTCAGAAAATATTTTACCTATGTTCACTTCTATGAGTTTTATGGTATCATGTCTTATGTTTATGTCTTTAAATCATTTTTTTTATTTTTATTTTTTTTTCTTTAAATCGTTTTGAGTGTATGTTTGTGTATGGTAAAACGGTGTATTCTAAATTCATTTTTTAACATATGACTGTCCAGCTTTCCCAACACCAGTTGCTGAACAGACTGTCTTTTTTCCATAGTACATTCTTCCCTCCTTTGTCATGGATTAATTGACCATGGGTGTGTGGGTTTATTTCTGGGCTGTCTGTTCTGTTCCATTGATCCACATCTCTGATTTTGTACCAATATCACGCTGTTTTGATTAATGTAGCTTTATAGTATTGTCTGGGAGGGTTATGCCTCCTGCATTGTTCTACATTCTTGGGATTGTTTTGGCAATTCTGTCTTTCATGGTGCCATATACATTTTAGAATTATTCTAGCACTGTGAAAAATGTCACAGATAATTTGATAAAGATCACATTAAATCTGTAGATCACTTTGACTAGTATGGCTATTTTGAAAATATTAATTCTTTCAACTGGAGAGCATGGGTTATTTTTCCATTTCTTTGAATCATCTTCAATTTCCCTTATTAATGTTTTATAGTTCTTAGGATCTAAGTCTTTCACTTCCTTGGTCAGGATTTTTACTAAATATTTTACTTTTTAAGATGCAGGTTTTAAGGAGATGGTTTAAATTCGCTTTCTGAGCCCAGGGGCTGCACCTAATGAGTCCAACTACTGAAACCAGTGCTTCAGCTACTGAAGCCAGTGCACCCTAGAACCCGTGCTCTGCAACAAGAGAGGTCACTGCAATGAGAAACCCATGCACTTCAAGTAGGGAAAAGCCCTCACAGCAGTGGGGACCCAGCACAGCCAAAAATTTTTTTTAAAAAAGTAAAATAAGTGACTTTATGCATCCTGTCACCTCCCAAATAAGCAACCATATTATATAAGCTTCTGACAGACACTTCTCATGTTTGTTTGTTTTTAAGTTGTGGGAAAAAACACACACACATTGGGGCTCCCCCAGTGGCTCAGCAGTGAATAGTCTGCCTGTGGAGTGGGGGACGTGGGAAGGGCAGGTTCGATCCCTGTGTCAGGAGGATCTTCTAGTGGAGTGGGTGGAAACCCACTCCAGTATTCTTGCTTGGAGAGCTCCATGGACAGAGGAGCCTGGCTGGCTGCAGTCCATAGGGTCACAAAGAGTTGGATGTGACTGAGCAACTGAGCACACACAAAAAACACATAACACAATTACCATCAAAATTATTTTTAAGTGTACAGCTTAGTAGTGTTAATTATATTCAAATTGTTAAGTTCCAGTGTTTTTAAAATAAGATATGAATAAATATGAACATACTATCTTGTTTTACTTACTTTTTGGCCACAGTGTGGCATGTGGGATCTTAATTCCCTGAACCTCTGCCCCCTGTATTGGAAGGTGAAGTCTCAACCACTGGACTCTGGGGAAGTCCTGATATTATCTTATTTTTTAAAATATTCTATATACATTGTTCTATACATTGATGTTTTCATTTTCCATTATATTCTGGAGATCTATCCATGAAAACTTCCTCATTCTTTTGCCAAGTGGCTTGGTATTCCATTGTGTGGATGTATAGTTGTTTATTTGACCAGCTCTCCTTAGAAAAACGCTTGTTTTTTCCTAGTATTTTACTGTTGTAAATAAATGCCATAGTCAATAACTATATACATACATCGTTTTGGGTGTATGCAGATATATTTGCAGAACAAATTCCCTGAAGTGTGATTGCTGGGTGAAAGGGTAAATACATTTGTAATTTTGCTTCCCACTGGCAATATATGAAAATGCCTGTTCCCTGTAGCCTCATCAACAGACTATGTTGTAAAATCTTGGATTTTTGCCAAGCTGATAAATGAGAAATGCAATCTCAAAAATAAATAAATTCCTTTTCTAATATTTTATTGTTAATTTAAAGAAATGCAACTGATTTCTGCATGTTAATCTTGTATCTTGCTACCTTACTGAATGTATTTATCAGTTCTAATAGTCATCTGCATATGATGACTATTAGACTATTTATCTCTTCCCTTTCAATCTGTAAACCCTTTCTTTCTTGATTCTGTGATTTCTTTCTTTCTTTCTTTCTTTCTTTTTTTTTGATTCTGTGATTTCTTTCTCTGCTTGCTGTGGCTAGGATTTCGGATGCCATATTGGATAGAAGTGGTGAGAGTGAGCGTTCTTGTAGCAGGAGAGCTTTCAGGTCTTCACCTCTGAGTGTTACATTGGTTGTGGTTTGTGATAAATAGTTTTCACTATATTGAGATATGTTGTCTCTATACTCGCTTTGGTAAGAGTTTTTGTCATGAATGAATGTTGAGTTTTAGCAATTGCTTTTTCTGGCTTTTGTCTTTTATTGATGTGGTGCATCACATTGATTAATTTGTATATTTTGAAACACCCTCACATCCATGGGATGAATTCAACTTGGTCATGGTGTATAATCATTTTTTTTAATTTTAATTAATTTATTTTAATTGGAGGCTAATTACAACACTGTAGTGGCTTTCACCATACATCGACATGAATCAGCCATGGGTGTACATGTGTATAATCATTTTTTGTGTTGTTGTATTCACTTATTTATTTGCTATTATTTTGTTGAGAATTCTTGCATTGATATTCATCAGAGATATTAGCTTGTAATTTTCTGTTTTGCTAGTGTCTTTGTCTGGTTTTGGTATCAGGTTGATGTTGGCTTCATAGAATGTCTTTGGGAGTATTCCTTTCTATTCAGTCTTTTGGAATAGTCTTGAGAAGGAATGATGTAAATTCTTCTTCATGTGGTAGGTAGAATTTACCTGTGAAGCCATTGGGTCCCTGGATTTTGTTTTTAGAGAGTATTTTAAATTGAGAGATTCTTTTAACTTCTAGTCATTGGTCTGTTCAAATATCTATTTCTTCTTGATTCAGCTTTAGTGAAACTTGTTCATTTTTTATAGGCTGTCAAATTTGTTGGCATATAATTGTTCATTGTACTCTTATGGTTTTTGTATTTCTGTGGTACCGGTTGTTATCTCTCCTTTTCATTTCTTATTTTGTTTATTTGGATCTTCTTTCTTTTTTTCTTGGTGAGCCTGACCAGAAATTTGTCAATCTTGTTTATACCCTTTCAAAGAACCAGCTCTTGTTTATGTTGATTTTTTACTATTTTTTTAATCTTTCCCTGATGCTGGGAAAGATTGAAGGTGGGAGGAGAAGGGGAAGACAGAGGATGAGATGGTTGGATATTATTGCCAACTCAATGGACATGAGTTTGAGTAAACTCTGGGAGTTGGTGATGGACAGGGAGGCCTGGCATGCTGCAGTCCATGGGGTCACAAAGAGTTGGACATGACTGAGCAAATGAACTGAACTGAAATGTTTATCCATTTGTTATCTCTTCATAGAACCAGCTTTATTTCTATTGATCTTTTCTTTTATTTTTGTAGTCTGTATTTCATTTATTCTGTTCTGATTTTATGGTTTATTTCCTTCTACTAACTCAGGGTTTGTTCTTTCTCTGCTCAGGACAGGCATAGGGTTAGGGTGTTTACCTGAGACTTTTTTTGTGCCCTGAAGTAAGATTGTATTGCTATAGAATTCCCTCTTAGACCAGCTTTTGCCACATCCCATTTGTTTTGGCTCATCATATTTTGTATTCATTTGTCTCTAGGTATTTTTTAATTTCCTCTATTTTTTTTTCAGTGATCCACTGGTTTGTTAGTAAAATATTATTTAACCTCCATGTGTTTTGTTTTTTCCCCTTGTAGTTGATTTCTAATCTCATAGTACTGAGTTTGTGGGGAAAAATGCTTGATTTAAATTTTCTTAAAATTTTTACTGAGGTTTGCTCTTTGGTCCAGCATGTGATCAATCCTGGAGAAAGTTCTATGTGCACTTGGAAAAAATGTGTATTCTGCTGCTTTTGGATGTGATACTAATAAATATCAATTAAGCCTACCAGGTCTAGTGTCTCATTTAAGGCCTGTGTTTCCTTGTTGATCTCCTGTCTGGATGATCTGTTCATTGATGAAAGTGGGGTTTTATAGTTCACCACTATTACTGTTACTGTTGATGCCTCCTCTTAAGGCTCTTAGCATTTGCCTTATATGTTGAGGTGCTCCTATGCTGGGTGCATATATATTTAGATTTGTTATATCTTCTTGGATTGATCCCTAGATCTTTATGTAGGGAACCTTCTTTGTTTCCTGTTGTTCATTTGCTCAGTTGTGTCCGACCCTTTGCAGCCCTGTGGACTGTAGCACACCAGACTTCTCTGTCTTTCACTATCTCTCTCACTGAGTTTGCCCACACTTTTGTCTATTGAGTTGATAATCCCATCCAGAAATCTTATCCTCTGTTGCCCCCTTTTCCTCCTGCCCTCAATCTTTCCCAGCATCAGGGTCTTTTCCAATGAGTTGGCTCTTCACATCAGGTGGACAAATTATTGGAGCTTCACCTTAGGCATCAGTCCTTTCAATGAATATTCAGGACTGATTTCCTTTAGGATCGACTGGTTTGATCTCCTTGCTGTCCAAGGGGCTCTCAAGAGTCTTCTCTAGCACCACAGTTCAAAAGCATCAATTCATCAGCACTCAGTATTATTTATGGTCCAACTCTTACATCCACATGTGACTACTTGGAAAACCATAGCTTTGACTATACAGACCTCTGTCAGCAAAGTGATATCTCTGCTTTTTAATATGCTGCCTAGATTTGTCATAGCTTTTCTTCCAAGGAGCAAGTGTCTTTCAATTTCATGGCTGCAGTCACCGTTCACAGTGATTTTGGAGCCCAAGAAAACAAAGTCTGTGACTGTTTCCATTTTCTCACATCTATTTGCCATTAATTGATGGGACCAGAAGCCATGGTATTAGTTTTTTGAATGTTGAGTTTTAAGTCAACTGTTTAACTCTCTTCTTTCTGGACTGCAAGAAGATCCAACCAGTCCATCCTAAAGGAGATCAGTCCTGGGTGTTCATTGGAAGGACTGATGTTGAAGCTGAAACTCCACTACTTTGGCCACATCATGCAAAGAGTTGACTCATTGGAAAAGACCCTAATGCTGGGAAGGACTGGGGGCAGGAGGAGAAGGGGACAACAGAGGATGAGATGGCTGGATGGCATCACTGATTCGATGGATGTGGGTTTGGGTAGACTCCAGGAGTTGGTGATGGACAGGGAAGCCTGGTGGGCTGCGATTCATGGGGTCGCAAAGAGTTGAACACGACTGAGCGACTGAACTGAACTGAACTCAACTTTCACCTTCATCAAGAGGCTCTTTAATTCCTCTTTGCTTTCTGCCATTAGAGTGGTGTCATCTGCATACCTGAGGTTGTTGATATTTCTCTTCTAGCAATCTTGATTCCAGTTTGAGTTTCATCCAACCTGTCATTTCATATGGTATACTCTGCATCAGTTCAGTTCAGTTCAGTCGCTCAGTCGTGTCCGACTTTTTGCTACCCCATGAATCGCAGCATGCCAGGCCTCCCTGTCCATCACCAACTCCCGAGTTCACCCAGACTCACATCCATCGAGTCAGTGATGCCATCCAGCCATCTCATCCTCTGTTATCCCCTTCTCCTCCTGCCTCCAATCCCTCCCAGCATCAGAGTCTTTTCCAATGAATCAACTCTTCGCATGAGGTGGCCAAAGTACTGGAGTTTCAGCTTTAGCATCATTCCTTCCAAAGAAATCCCAGGGCTGATCTCCTTCAGAATGGACTGGTTGGATCTCCTTGCAGTCCAAGGGACTCTCAAGAGTCTTCTCCAACACCACAGTTCAAAAGCATCAATTCTTCGGTGCTTAGCCTTCTTCACAGTCCAACTCTCACATCCATACATGACCACAGGAAAAAGCATAGCCTTGACTAGACGAAACTTTGTTGGCAAGATAATGTCTCTGCTTTTGAATATGCTATCTAGGTTGGTCATAACTTTCCTTCCAAGGAGTAAGTGTCTTTTAATTTCATGGCTGCAGTCACCATCTGCAGTGATTTTGGAGCCCAGAAAAATAAAGTCTGACACTGGTTCCACTGTTTCCCCATCTATTTCCCATGAAGTGATGGGACAGATGCCATGATCTTTGTTTTCTGAATGTTGAGCTTTAAGCCAACTTTTTCACCCTCCACTTTCACTTTCATCAAGAGGCTTTTTAGTTCCTCTTCACTCTCTGCCATAAGGGTGGTGTCATCTGCATATCTGAGGTTATTGATATTTCTCCCGGCATAGAAGTTAAATAAGCAGGGTGACAAGATACAGCCTTGATATACTCCTTTTCCAAATTTAGCCAGCTCATTGTTCTATGTCTGGTTCTAACTTTGCTTCTTGACCTGCATACATATTTCTCAGGAGGCAGGTAAACTGCTCTGGTAGTCCCATCTCTTTAATAATCTTCTACAGTTTGTTGTGATCCACACAGTCAAAGGCTTTAGCATAGTCAATGAAGCAGAAATAGAAGTTGTCTCATGTTACAGAGTTTATTTTAAAGTCTATTTTAGTCTAACATGAATATTGTTCCTCCAGCTTTCTTGATTTCTGTTTGCATAGAATACCTTTTTCGATCTCCACATTTTCATTCTATATGTGTCCTTAGATGTGAAGTGAGTCTCTTGTAGACAGCATTTATGGGTCTTGTTTTTGTATCCACTCAGTAAGTCGATGTCTTTTGGTTGGAGCATATACATTTATGTTTAAGTTAGTTATCTGTTTTCATTTAAGTTAATTATTGATATGTATATTTCTATTGCCATTTTGTTATTTTGGATTTTTTTGTAGGTCATTTTTTCCCCCTTCCTCTTTCAGTCTCATTTCTTGTGATTTGACCACTAATTTTCCTTTTATGTTTGGATTCATTTTTGTTTTTTGTGTGTTTATTGTAGATTTTCAGTTTGCTGTTACCATGAAGATTTGATAGAGTGGTCTATATATAAACAACATTGTTTTAAGTTTCTGCTCTTTTAATTTCAAGTGCACTTCCAATATTCTGCATTTGTATCCTCCCCTTTTCAATATTGCTTGTTTTGATATCATATTTGTCTACAGCTAATTTCCTACCTTTAGTGTATGCTTGCCTTTTCTGGTGAGCTTCTGCATTGGTAATTTTCTTGCTTCTAGTTGTGTGCTTTTCTTTTCAGCCTAGAGCTGTTCCTTTAGCATTTGTTGTAAAGCTGGTTTGGTCTTGTTGAATTCTCTTAGCTTTTGCTTGTTTGTAAAGCTTTTTATTTCTCTGTCAAGTCTGAATGAAGGCCTGCTAAGTAGTCTGTTCTTGGTTGTAGGTTCTTCCTTATATCACTGTGATCACATCATGCTACTCCCTTCTGGCCTGCAGAATTTCTGCTGAGAAGTCAGCTGATAACCTCACGGGAATTTCCTTGAATGTTATTTGTTGCTTTTCGCTTTTTTTTTTTTTTAAATATTTTTTCTTTGTCTTAAACTTTTTGTCAGTTTGATTTCTATGCATCTCAGCATGTTCTTGCTTGGGTTTATGCTGCCTGAAGCTCTGTATACTTTCTGAACTTGGGAGATTTTTTTTTTTTTCCATGTTAGGGAAATTTTCACCATTATCTCTTCACATGTTTTCTCAAGCCCCTTCTCTCTTATTTTCCTGGAATGCCTATAAGTGAATGCTGATGTATTTAAAATTATTATTCAAAATTAGCCCACAGGCATCTCAGATTATCTTCACTTCTTTTCATTCCTTTTTCTTTGTTCTTTTCCACAGCAGTGATCTCCACCATTCTGTCTTCCAGCTCACTCATCCATTTGTCTACCTCAGTTATTCTGCTTTAGATTCTTTCTAGTGATTTTTTTTTTTCATTTCAGTTGTTGCATTGCTCATTTCCATTTATTTATTCTTTAGTTCTTCTAGGTCTTTGTTACTCATTTCTTGTCTCTTCTTGATCTGTGCCACCATTCTTTTTCTGAGATCTTGGCTCATCTTTACTATCATTACTCTGAAATTTTTGTGGGTAGATTGTCTATCTTCACTTCAATTAGTTGCTCTGTGATTTCATCTTGTTCTTTCATCTGGAACATATTTCTCTGCCATCTAATTTTTGTAATGTTCTATGATTATATTTCCCATTCTGTAGGCTGAAGGGTTGCAGTTTTCTAGCTCGTGCTGTCTGAACCCTGGAGAGTGAGTTTAAGAGCCTTGTGCAGGCTTACTGGAGGGAGGGACTGGTTCCTGCCCACAGGTGGGTGGAGCTCAATCTTGTCCCTTTGGGAAGGGCCATGTCAGGGGGTGTGTTTATCGGGCAGCTGTGAGCTCAGAAATACTTTAAGCATCCTTTCTGCTGATGTACAGCAGAGTTCTTGTGCTGATGACTTTTTGGCCTGAGGTGTCCCAGCACTAGAGCCTGCAGGCTGCAGATGGGGCTAGATGAGAAAGCGGTGGCCTCCAAGAGGGCTCACCCTGATCAATACTCTCCAGAACTATCACTGCCAGTGTCCTTGTCCCCACAGTGAGCCACAGCTGCCCCCTGCCTCTGCAGGAAACCCTTCAATACTAGCAGATAAGTCTGGCTCAGGTCCTTATGAGGTCACTGCTTTTTTCCCTGGTGGCTTCTTTGGCTCTGGGTATAGGGTATCTTTTATAGTAGGTTTTGGCAGTTTTTTGTCTATGGTTATTCAGCCATTAGTTGTGATTTTGGTGTTTCGTTAAAAACAGCTAAGCTCACATTCTACTCTCAAGATAGTCACATTCTTTCTTGTCTTGACCCTCCAGTATCTTCATTTCTATTGATAATCTTTCTTAATTCCTTCAGTATTTTCATTTTCTCTCTCTCTCTTTTTTTTTTAAACTCAGTGTATATTAGACTAAAGAAGTCTGTTTCACTGTTTGCTCTTTCAGAGGAATTCTCTTGATGTTTTTATTAGGAGTGATTCTTCTGCTTCTTCATTTTACTTATATTTCTCTGACTTTATGAGTTTAAGAGAAACAATTATCTTCTGTGATCTTGGATGAATATTTTTATGTGGGAGCACTTCGATGTAGCCTGTGTGGGTTTAATATTTTTGTTGCCAGGGCTGTTTTTAGTATGGATGCCTTCTGCCTCTTTTCTCACTGTGTGCTGGACATTATCCACTTGATAGGGGTTGTGGACTGGTGTTGTGGTGACAAGAGTCTGCTATGGAGTCTACAGGGCCTCCTCTTTGCTTTGTGGCTGTTATGGCCCTTTCAGGGGCAGGGTGTGCTTCCTATTTGTTGGATTATAAGTTCTCAGATCCATTTCTGAGCTGTGATATGAGGTAGGAGGAGCCAGTTGGAAAGGAGCCAATGAGTATTCCTTCCCTGGAGCTGTTCACTGTGGACTATATTCTGCGTTGTGACTTGCCATCTGTAGTGTGGATTCACAACTTACACTGTTGTTGGCACTGCCCTCAGCCCTGCCTAAACCATGGCAAAGCCAGCAATTGGCCCTGGTATCAATCAGTGTCTCTACAAAGATCTTCACAAAGATCCATTGAAGTCAGGTACAGGATTGCAGTAGTCATGCACCTGGACCCACTATGGGAGCTATGGAAGCAGCCTAGATCCCAGTCCTGCCTCTGCATGCCCTCTAAGCCCACAGCTGCTATGGCCAGAGCCATCCCAGCCATAGGAGCATCCATTGTCCACTTGGACATCCCATGGATGCTGAGTTTAGAAAGCCAGTGGAGGCAGCATAAATTCATGGATCAGTAAGCTGCTAGGACAGGGCTCAGATTTCAGCCCTACTTCCTAAGTCACATGCCTCTTGGGGAGGAGCTCTGATTCCAGCCCTGCCTCCATATATGGAAAACCCACTGGTGGGTGTGTACTCCAGAACTCAGAGGTGGCTCTCAGTGGGCTGAGAACATGCTTAGAAAGAAGTTCCTATGGCCCTCCATTCATGTACCTCTTAACAGTGTTGCTTTGCTTCTATGGTGGGCCCAGGCTTCTTCCATGTACACTCCCCGTTGTGGCCATACAACTCTGCAGCCCCTTCAGGCTGTCTACATGCAGCCAACCCCAGTCCTCTCCCTAGGTCTGTCCTCTAAAGGCCAAGTTTTAGTCCCCAGGGCATGCCTGTACCAGCAGACATGTGTCTCAGGCTGGAGGGTGCATAGATCATCTGTGCAGATCTCTTTCTCTTCTACTTATCTCAAACCAGTGGTTGTGCTCTTCTTTGACACTCCCCACTGATGAGTGCCTCTCAGGGTGAAGGAACGTTTCCTCTTCACAACTTCCTCCTAGTGGTACAGGTCCCATCCTGCTTCTTCTTTTTTTTTTTTTCCTTTTGGCCTACCTAGTTACATGGAGATCTTTCTTGCACTTTTAGCTGAGATCTGCTAACATTCAGCAGGTAGTTTTTGAGAACTGTTCCAAATGTAGATGTATTTTTGATTCATTTGTGGGAGAGTTGAGTTCCATGTCCCTCTATTTTGTCATATTGATTGAAGCCCCTCCACCACTTTACTTTTGTTTGCGTTTGTCTGAGTTACTTTCCATTGTTTTTTTTGTTTTTTTTTTTTTTTTTTACTTTTAGCCTTTTTTACTTAAGTTTTTCTTAATTGCTCTCTTTTAAGTATCTGTCCTATATATGATACACAGTTCAATTCTACTTTTAAGCCAATCTTATTTTTTAGTTTGATAGTAAATTGATTCCACTTGCCTTTATTAATATGACCAACATTTTTATCTCTATCTTTTAAATATTTCAAGTTATATTTACTATGTGTCTTTCATTAAATGTTCTCTTTTATTTTGAACTTTCTGAGTTTTTGGAAGTTGTGTGTTTTTGTTCTAATAGTGTAGTAGTGATCTTTGTCCTAATATTTTTATATAATTCCCTATTCCCTTTTTTCTTTTCTTGAACATTTACTCTTAAGTTCATTATCTTTAAAAGATTTTCTGTATCTGTCACATGTTATTTATGGGTAAATTCATCTTCTCTTTTTCTTTACCTTTTTCCACTTTTTGGTTGTCAAAGCATATATGTTTTTCTTCTGCCTTTATTTTAGTCTTAAATGCTCATTGTTTTTTTTTTTGTTTGTTTGTTTGTTTTTTTTTACAGAAGTCTCCCTATTCATGTCTGAAATTCATCTTCTCATTGATTCCTTAAAAAGGACATGTAGATAGAATAAATTTCTGAGTTATTGCATGTTTAAAGCTATTAATATTTTTTCAACTACCATGATGTAGACTTTATAATTTTCTTAGTATGTTGCTGTTGAACAGCAGACTTACACCAACCTGATTTCTTTCCTAAGTGACCTGGTCTATTTACCTAGAGACACAGAGTATTCTTTCTTATTATTATTCCTTTTCTTTAAAGTCCAATAGTTTTACTAGAATGTGAGTTAGAATTGAACTTCTAGAATCGATAGTGCTAGGTACTTGGTGGAAACAGGGCACTTTCAACATGTAGATTTAAGGATATGTGTGTTTTAGAAAAATTTACCTATTTAAAAAGCAGAGACATTGCTTTGCTGACAAAAGTCCATCTGGTCAAAGCTGAGTGCTGAAGAATTGATGCTTTTGAACTGTGGTATTGGAGAAGACTCTTGAGAGTCCTTTGGACTGCAAGGAGATCCAACCAGTCCATCCTAAAGGAAATCAGTCCTGAATATTCATTGGAAGGACTGATACTGAAGCTGAAACTCCAATATTTTGGCCACCTGATGCAAAGAACTGACTCATTTGAAAAACCCTATTGCTGGGAAAGATTGAAGGCAGGAGGAGAAGGGGATGACAGAGGATGAGATGGTTGGATGGCATCACTGATTCAATGGCATGAGTTTGAGTAAACTCAGGGAGTTGGTGATGGACAGGGAGACCTGGTCTGCTGCAGTCCATGGGGTTGCAAAGAGTCAGACACGACTGGGTGACTGAACTGAACTGAGCTGAAAATTTTCTTTTCAACTGTATTTTTCCCTACATAAGGAGTTAAATTATATACTGTACATAAAATAGATCTTCTTTCCCTGTCTTTCATTTCTGTTGCTTACTTTCTTCTACCTTTTTCACAATTCCTCACTTCTGTACATTTATTTATTTTTAATTCCAGCTTTAATGAGATATAATGACATACAGCACTGTATAAGTTTAAGCTGTACAGTATAATGATTTGACTTTTATATGTTGCAAAAAGATTACAATAATATACTTATTTAATATCTACCATCTAATATAGATATAAAAAAGAACACTTTTCCCTGTGATGAAAATTTTTAGGATATTGTATTAGCAACTTTCATATATACCATACAGCAGTATTAACTATAGCCACCATCTTTTATTGATATATTACATCTCTGCTGCTGCTGCTGCTAAGTCACTTCAGTCATGTCCGACTCTGTACGACCCCATAGACGGAAGCCCACCAGGCTCCCCCGTCCCTGGGATTCTCCAGGCAGGAACACTGGAGTGGGGTGCCATTTCCTTCTCCAATGTGTGAAAGTGAAAAGGGAAAGAGAAGTCGCTAGTACTTGTTTTTTAACTGAAAGTTTGTAACATTTGATTATCTTAATCAAATTCCACCAACCCCTTCCTCCATATTTGATACCCCAAAAATCTGTACTTCTTTATTAGTTTTACTGTTTTTCTTTTAAATTTCACCTAAAAGTGAAATTGTTTAGTATTTGTGTCTATCTGACTTATTTAACTTAGAATAATGCCCTCACAGTCTACCCATGTTGTCCCAAACAGGATTTCCTCCTTTATTAAGAGTTGAATGCTATTCAACTGCATTTATAAACACAAACCACATTTTTATCCTTCACCTGTCCATAGACAATTTAGATTGCTTTCATATCTTGGCTATTGTATGTAATGCTGCAGTAAGCATGGGGGTATGTATATTTCTTCAACGGTGATTTTGTTTTCTTTAGATTATATATGCTTTAACCTCTGCACCACCAGGGAAGCCCCTTAGATTATATAGCCCGGGGTGAAATTGCTGCATCATATGATAGTTCTATTCTTAATATTTTGAGAGACTTCCATGTCAGGAAGCATTTAACAGGAGGCTTCCCGTGTGCTGTTTTGGATCTGTCAGGAATTCTCTGCTCCTTATTAATTCGTGAATATCCAGGAATTAAGAGGAGAGGCAAGCCTCTCCCGGGACTGAGGAATCCAGGCATTTCCTTCATTAGTTTTTCTATACGGTGATAAGTGCTGTCTTCCTTTTTATGAGCCATATGGTAAAAGTGGTTATTTACAACCCTCTCTCTTTCATATGGATGATCTCATGTTTTCTTGATAACTTGTAAGTTTTGATTTTATCTCTGCTGAAAATAGCTATCTTGTAAGACAGTATAAAGGCTATGGTTTTTCCTGTGGTCATGTATGGATGTGAGAGTTGGACTGTGAAGAAAGCTGAGCACCAAAGAATTGATGCTTTTGAACTGTGGTGTTGGAGAAGACTCTTGAGAGTCCCTTGGACTGCAAAGACATCCAACCAGTCCATTCTGAAGGAGATCAGCCCTGGGATTTCTTTGGAAGGAATGATGCTAAAGCTGAAACTCCAGTACTTTGGCCACCTCATGTGAAGAGTTGACTCATTGGAAAAGACTCTGATGCTGGGAGGGATTGGGGGCAGGAGGAGAAGGGGATGACAGAGGATGAGATGGCTGGATGGCATCACTGACTTGATGGACGTGAGTCTGAGTGAACTCCGGGAGTTTGTGATGGACAGGGAGGCCTGGTGTGTTGCGATTCATGGGGTCGCAAAGAGTCGGACAGGACTGAGAGACTGAACTGAAGACAGTATAAATACCTACACAATGTTGAATAAAACACCTTTGCTCCATCAGAGCTCTGGTCCCCATGTCTTTCTTTCTCTTTCTTTCTCTCTCTCTCTCAGGCTATTTCTTCAGAGCGCAGAGGCCCTCTGAGTTCACTTTCCTGCCCTGGCTTCTAAGACCCTCTCAAGAAGGTGCTCTGTGTCTTCACCCCATCAGAGGGCACCTGAGGCCTCTGTGAACAGAGCAAGCCCCGTGTCAGGGGCTTTATTGGCTTTCTGCATAAACCAAGGAATATCAGCCTCTTTCTCTCCTTTACCTTCTTATTGTAGACTCTGGACCACCAGGTTCCGGTCCATTAAAGGACCGCAACACTTCCATATTGCTTTCCATAAGTGGTTTAATCAGTTTACATTCCCCCAACAGTGCACAAGAGTTAACCTTTTCTCTATATCCTCATTGCATTAGTTCTCTCTTGTCTTTTTGGTGATGGCCATTCTAACAAGTATGAGATTATATCTAATGTTGTTTTAATTTGTATTTCCCTGATAATTAGTAATGTTGAACACTTTTTCATGTAACTGTTGATCTAAAAATCTTTGGAAAATCAAGTTCTTTGCCTATTTTTAAGTTGATTACTTGTTTCTCTGCTATTGAATTGTATTAGTTCTTTATATATTTTGGATATTAACCCCTTATCATGTATATGATTTGCCAGTATTTTCTCCAATTTTGTAGATTGCCTTTTCAATTTCTGGATTTTTTTCTTTTGCTGTATAGAAGGTTTTTTATTAGTTCAGTACAGTTCTACTTGTTTTGTTGCTTATGCTTTAGGTGTCATTTCAAAAAAAATTTATCAATATTCATGTCAAGGGGCTTTTCTCTGTTTTCTCCTAGGAGTTTTACGATTTACAGTGTAACATTTAAGTACTTATTATGAGCAACTTTTTTGTTAGTGCTGTGAAATTTTTTGTTAGTGGTCTAGTTTCATTCTTTTACACAAGAATATTTCACTTCCCCTGAACCATTTATTGAAAAGATTGTCTTTTTCCACTGAATATCCTTGGCTTCCTTGTAAAAATATTAGTTGACTATATTTGCTTGGGTTTATTTCTCAGCTTTTGATTATGTTCTGTTGCTCTATATGCCCATTCTTATGCCAACACAACTTTGATTAGCTTTGTTATGTAATTTGAATACAGGAAATTCATACCACCAGCTTTATTCTTGTTTCTCAGATGTTTTGGCTATTCGGAATCTTTTTTGTTTGCACACAAACTTTAGAATTGTTAGCTGTACTTCTGTAAAAAAAAAAATGTTTTTGGAATCTTACTAGGGATTGCCTTAAATCTGTAGATGGCATTGAGTAGTATGGAAATGTCAAGAAAACTATTTTTTTTTGATTCATTAACATGTGATATCTTTCCATTTATTTGAGTCTTAAATTACTTTCATCAATTTCCCATGGTTTTCAGTGGACAGATCTTTCATATCCTGGATGAAATTTATTTCTAACTATTTTTATTGTTATGATTATATCATAAATGGGATAATTTATTTCTTTTCCAGATAATCTCTCATTAGTATATTGAAACAATACTGATGTTTGTGATGTTAATTTTGTATCCTGGAATTATGTTGAATTTGTTCATTAGATCTAACAGGTTTTTTTGGTGGAGTCTTTAGCATTTTCCATATATAAAATAATATCATCTACAAATAGAAACAATTTTACTTCTCTCTTTCTAATTTGGCTACCTTTTCTTCCCTGTTTTTCCTTTTTCTTTTTTGTCTGATTGTCCTGGCCAGAAATTCCAATGTTATGTTGACTAAAATATGGTAAGAGTGGGCATCCTTGTCTTGTTTCTGATTGTAAAAGCTTTCAACTTTTTACTAGTAAGTATGGGCTTCCCAGGTGGCTCAGTGGGTAAAGAACCTGCCTGCAATGCAGGAGACACAAGAGATACAGGCTTGATCCTTGGGTCAGGAAGAACCCCTGGAGGAGGGCATGACAACACACCCCATTATTTTTGCCTGGAGAATCCCATGGACAGAAGAGCCTGGTGGGATACAGACCATGGGGTTGCAGAGAGTTGGACATGACTGAGAGACTGAGCACACAGAGCACATGATCACTGTGGGCTTGTCATATATGGCCTTTATTATCTGAAGGCTTATTCCCTTTGTTGTACTATTTTATCATAAATGGATGTTGAATTTTGTCAGATGCTCATTTCTATATCTACTGAGATGAACCTATGGTTTTAATTCTTGATTTTGTTAATGTAGTGTATCATATTGACTTATAGATGTTGAACTAAACGTAAATACTTGTAATAAAATCCACTTTATCATAGTGTATGACCCATTTAATGTGCTACTAAATTCAGTTTGCTGATACTTTGTTGAGGATTTTCATATCCACATTTAGGATGGAGACCCATCTGTAATTTTCTTTTCTTGTAGTTTCTTTTTCTGGTGTTGGTATCAGGATAATTAGAAAGTCATAACATGAATTTGAAAGTGTTCCCTTCCTATTCCCTTCCTTCCTATTTTGTGGAAGAGTTTTAAAACAATTGGCATTAAGTTCCTTTAATATATGGTAGAATTAACCAGTGAGGCTGTTTGGTCATAGACTTTGGTTTCTTGGGAGATTTTTGTTCCTTGATTAAATATACTTACTTGAAATTAGCCTGTTCAAATTTTTTTTTTTTACTTCTTCATGACTCAATCTTGGTAGGCTGTATGTTTCTAAGAATTTATTCATTTTTATTAGGTTATCCAGTGTGTTCGCATATAATTTTTCACAGTAGCCTCTTATGCTTCTTTGTATTTCTACAGTATCACCTGTAATATTTCCTTTTTCATTGATAATTGTTTTTTCATACAAATTTTAAGATTTTTTTGCTCTAGTTCCGTGAAAAAATGCCCTGGTAAAGCCTTGACTAGATGGACCTTTTTTGGCAAAGTAATGTCTGTGCTTTTTAATATGCTGTCTAAATTGGTCATAACTTTCCTTTCAATGAGTAAGCGTCTTAATTTCATGGCTGCAATCACCATCTGCAGTGATTTTGGAGCCCCCCAAAAATAGTCTGTCACTGTTTCCACTGTTTCCCCATCTATTTGCCATGAAGTGATTTTTAATCACTAATTATTAGTTTTTAATTGGAGGATAATTGCTATATAATATTGTGTTGGTTTCTGCCTTACAACATGAATCAGCCATAATTATACATATATATATATATACATATATATATATATATATATACATATATATATAAATATCTTCTCCCTCTTGAGCTTACCTCCCACCCCCACCCAATCCCAACCCTCTAGGTCATCCCAGAGTGCCAGGCTGGGCTACTTGTGTTATATAGCAACTTCCTACTAGCTGTTTTACACATGATAGTATATATATGTCAATGCTACTTTCTCATTCATCCCACCTTTTAATTCCCCCAATGTGTCCACAAGTCTGTTCTCTTTGCCTGCATCTCTATTCTTGCCCTGCACATAGGTTCATGGGTACCATTTTTCTAGATACCATATATATGTATTAATAGAAAATATTTGTTTCTCTCTTTCTGACTTTCTTCACTCTATAACAGGCTCTAATTTCATCCGCCTCACTAGAATGGATTCAAATCCATTCTTTTTCATGGCTGAGTAATATTCCATTGTATATATGTACCACTATTTCTTTATCATTTCATCTGTTGATGGACATATAGGTTGTTGCCACTATTGTAAATAGTGCTGCAAGGAACAAAGGGATACCTGTGTCTTTTTGAATTATGATTTCCTCAGGGTATATGCCTATACCTCAGGGTATATCCAGTTTTCTGGATCATATGGTAGTTTTATTCATAGCTTTTAAGGAATCTCCATACTGTTCTCCAGTATGTGGTGCAGAACTGTGGTGTTGGAGAGGACTCTTCAGAGTTCCTTGGACAGCAAGGAGATCAAACCAGTCAATCCTAAAGGAAGTCAACCTTAATTATTCATTGGAAGGACTGATGCTGAAGCTGAAGTTGCGATACTTTGGCCAGCTAATATGAAGAACCAACTCATTGGAAAAGACCCTGATGCTGGGAAAGATTGAGGCAGGAAGAGAAAGGCATGACAGAGAATGAGATGGTTATACAGCATCATCAACTCAACGGACATGAGTTTGCATAGACTCTGGGGGATAGTGAAGGACAGGGAAGTCTGGTGTACTATAGTCCATGGCATTGCAAAGTGTCAGACAAAAAACAACATACTGTTCTCCATTGTGTCTATATCAATTTACATTCTCACCAACAGTACAGGAGAGTTCTCTTTTCTCCATGTTCTCAGCATTGTTTTGTAGATTTTTTTGATGATGACTATTCTTACCAGCGAGGTGATACCTCATTATAGTTTAATTTGCATTTCTCTAATAGTGAGTGATGCTAAACATCTTTTCATGTGTTTATTGCTCATCTGTATGTCTTCTTTGGCAATGAAAACATATGCATTTAGGTCTTGTGTCCATTTTAATTTTTTTATTTATTTATTTTTTTGCTTTTATGATATTGAACTGCATTTGAGCTGCTTGTATATTTTGGAGATTAATCCTTTATTGGTTGCTTCATTTGCAATTATTTTCTCCCATTATTAGGGTTGTTTTTCAACTTGTTTATAGTTTCCTTTGCTATGCAACAGCTTTTAAGTTTGATTAGGTCCCCTTTGCTTATTTCTTTTTTTTTTTTTTAATTTCCATTACTCTAGGAGGTGAGTCAAAGAAGCTATTGCTGTGATTTATGTCAAAGCATGTAGTGCCTATGTTTTCCTCTAAGAGTTTTATGGTTTCTGGCCTTATATTTAGATATTTAATCCATTTTGAGTTTACTTTTGTGTATGGTGTTAAAAAGTTTTCTAATTTCTTTATTTTATCTGTAGCTGTTCAGTATTCCTAGGACTACTTGTTGAAGAGGTTCTTTTCTCCATTGTCTATTTCTGCTCCCTTCGTCAAAGATAAGGTGCCTTTAGGTGCATGGGCTTTATATCTTCTTCTATTGGTCTATGTTTCTGTTTCTGTGCCAGTACCATAGTGTTCTGATTACTGCAGCTGTGTAGTATATCCTGAAGTCAGGAAGGTTGATTTCCTTCAGCTCCATTTGTCTTTCTCAAGATTGCTTTGGCTATTCAGGATCTTTTGTGTTTCCATACAAATTGTAAAACATTTTGTTCTAGTTTTGTGAAAATGCCATTGGTAATTTGATAGGGATTGAATTGAATCTGTAGATTTCTTTGGATAGTGTAGTTATTTTTACAACATTGATTGTTTCAATCTGAGAACATTGTGTATCTCTCCATCTGTTTGTGTCATCTTTGATTTCTTTCACCAGCATCTTATAGTTTTCTGCATACAGGTTTCTTGTCTCTTTATGTAGGTTTATCACTGTTGTTGTTGCTTAGTCACTAAGTTGTGCCCAACTCTTTTATGACCCCATGGACTGAAAAGCCACCATGCTCTTCTCTCCATGGGATTTCCCAGGCAAGAATACTGGAGTGGTTTGCCATTTCCTTCCCTAGGGATCTTCCTGACCCAAGGATCGAAACTGCGTCTCCTGCATTAGCAGGCAGTTCTTTACCAATGAGCCACCATGGAAGTCCTTAGATAGGTTTATTTCTAGGTATTTTATTCTTTTTGTTTTAATGGTGAATGGGATTGTTTCCTTACTTTCCCTGTCTGATTTTTCATGGTTAGTGTATAGGAATGCAAGAGATTACTTGGTAACTATGAAGCCTGGCACTGCTGAAGGACCTGAGACCCAGAAACATGGTATATCTTTCCATCAATTTGTGTCAACTTCAGTTTCTTTCATCAGCGTCTTAGAGTTCTTGGAGTAGAGGTTTTTTCCTCCTTAAGTGGGTTTATTCCTAGGTATTTTATTCCTTTGAATGCAATGAGATTGTTTTTTTAATTTCTCTTTCAGATCTTTCTTTCTTAGTGTATAGAAATGCAATAAATTTCTATCAATTCTGTATTCTGCAATTTTACCAAAATTACTGATGAGCTCTTGTAGTTTTCTGGTAGCATCTTGAAAATTCTTTATATTTATATTTTACTAGAGTATAGTATAAAAAAGATCTTCATGACCCAAATAACCATGATGGTGTTATCACTCACCTAGAAACAGACATCCTGGGATGCGAAGTCAAGTGGGCCTTAGGAAGCATCACAATTAACAAAGCTACTGGAGGTGATGGAAGACCAGTTGAGCTATTTCAAATCCTAAAAGATGATGCTGTGAAAGTGCTGCACTCAATACGCCAGCAAATTTGGAAAACTCAGCAGTGGCCAAAGGACTGGAAGAGATCAGTTTTCATTCCAATCCCAAAGAAAGGCAAGGCCAAAGAATGTTCAATCTACCACACAATTGCACTCATCTCACACAAAGTAACACTCAAAATTGTCCAAGCCAGGCTTCAACAGCACTTGAACAATGAACTTCCAAATGTTCAAGCTGGATTTCAAAAGGCAGAGGAAACAGAGATCAAATTGCCAAGATCTGATGGATCATCAAAAAAGCAAGAGAGTTCCAGAAAAACATCTACTTCTGCTTTATTGACTATGACAAAACCTCTGACTGTGTGGATCACAACAAATGGTGGAAAATACTTAAACAGATGGAAATACCAGATCAACTTACCTGCCTCTTGAGAAGTCTGTATGCGCATCAAGAAGCAACAATTAGAACTGGACATGGAAAAACAGACTGGTTCTAAATCAGAAAATGAATGCATCAAAGCTGTATATTGTCACCCTGCTTATTTAACTTATATGCAGAATACATCATGAGAAATGCCAGGCTGGATGAAGCACAAACTGTAATCAAGATTCCCAGGAGAAATATCAATAATCTCAGATGACACTACCCTTATGGAAGAAAGTGAAGAAGAACTGAAGAGCCTCTTGAAGAAAGTGAAAGAGAAGAGTAAAAAAGTTGGCTTAAAACTCAACATTCAGAAAACTAAGATCATGGCATCTGGTCCCATCACTTCATGGCAAATAGGTGGGGAAACAATGGAAAGAGTTACAGATTTTATTTTTTGGGGCTCCAAAATCACTGCAGATGGTGACTGCAGCCATGAAATTAAAAGATGCTTGCTACTTGGAAGAAAAGCCAGGAACAACCTAGACAGCATATTAAAAAGCAGATACATTATTTTGCCAACAAAAGTCTGTCTAGTCAAAGCAGTGGTTTTTCCAGTAGTCATGTATGGATGTACATGCCCTACAAAGAAAACTGAGTGTTGAAGAATTGATACTTTTGAACTGTGGTGTTGGAGACAACTCTTGAGAGTCCCTTGGACTGCAAGGAGATCCAATCAGTACATCCTAAAGGAAATCAGTCCTGAATACTCACTGGAAACACTGATGCTGAAGCTGAAACTCCAATACTTCACTACAATACCTGTAGTGAAGAACTGACTCATTGGAAAAGACCTTGATACTGAGAAAGATTGAAGGTGGGAGAAGAAGGGGATGACAGAGGATGAGATGGTTGGATGGCATCACTGACTTGATGGACATGAGTTTGAGAAAGCTCTGAAAGTTGGTAATGGACAGGGAAGCCCGGTGTGCTGCAGTCCATGAGGTCACAGAGTCAGACCTGATTGAGTGAACTGAACTGATAGTATTGTATTGTATAGTATAGAACATTATAGTATAGTATCATGTCATTTGCAAATAGTGACAGTTTTACTACTTTTCCAATTTGTATTTTTTTCAATTTCTTTTTGGTCTTTGATTTAAATGGTTAGGACTTTTAAAACTATGTTGAAGAAAAGTAGAAAGAGTGGACATCTTTGTCCTGTTCCTGATTTTAGAGGAAATGCTTTCAATTTTTCACTATTTATTATGATGCAAGCTGAGGGTTTGTCATATAAGGCCTTAATTATGTTGAGGCATATTTCCCCTATGCTTACTTTGGAGTGGTGTTATCATAAACAGTGTTGAATTTTGTCATTTTTTGCATCCATTGATATGATCATGTGGTTTTTATTCTTCAGTTTATTGATGTAGTGTATCACACTGATTATTTGTGGATACTAACAAATTCTTGCATGCCTGGGATAAATCTCACTTGATCATGGTATATTATCCTTTTTATGTACTGTTGGATTTGGTTTATTAATATTTCGTTGAGAATTTTTGCATCTATGTTCATCAGTGATCAGTTTAAGTCAGTCACTCAGTCGTGCCCTACTCTTTGCGACCCCATGAATCACAGCACGCCAGGCCTCCCTGTCCATCACCAACTCCTGGAGTTCACTCAGACTCACGTCCATCGAGTCAGTGATGCCATCCAGCCATCTCATCCTCTGTCGTCCCCTTCTCCTCCTGCCCCCAATCCCTCCGAGCATCAGAGTCTTTTCCAATGAGTCAACTCTTCGCATGAGGTGGCCAAAGTACTGGAGTTTCAGCTTTAGTATCAGTCCTTCCAAAGAACACCCAGTGCTGATCTCCTTTAGGATGGACTAGTTGGACCTCCTTGCAGTCCATGAGACTCTCAAGAGTCTTCTCTAACACCACAGTTCAAAAGCATCAATTCTTCAGCGCTCAGCTTTCTTCACAGTCCAACTCTCACATCCATACGTGACCACTGTAAAAACTATAGCCTTGACTAAACGGACCTTTGTTGGCCAAGTAATGTCTCTGCTTTTGAATATGCTATCTAAGTTGGTCATAACTTTTCTTCCAAGGAGTAAGCGTCTTTTAATTTCATGGCTGCAATCACCATCTACCATGATTTTGGAGCCCCCCAAAACAAAGTCTGACACTGTTTCCACTGTTTCCCCATCTATTTGCCATGAAGTGATGGGACCAGATGCCATGATCTTTGTTTTCTGAATGTTGAGCTTTAAGCCAACTTTTTCACTCTCCTCTTTCACTTTCATCAAGAGGCTTTTTAGTTCCTCTTCAGTTTCTGCCGTAATGGTGGTGTCATCTGCATATCTGAGGTTATTGATATTTCTCCCAGCAATCTTGATTCCAGCTTGTGCTTCTTCCAGCCCAATGTTTCTCATGATGTACTCTGCATATAAGTTGAATAAGCAGGATGACAATATACAGCCTTGAGGGACTCCTTTTCCTATTTGGAACCAGTCTGTTGTTCCATGTCCAGTTCTAACTGTTGCTTCCTGACCTGCATGTAGGTTTCTCAAGAGGCAGGTCAGGTGGTCTGGTATTCCCATCTCTTTTCAGAATTTTCCACAGTTTGTGGTGATCTACACAGTAAAAGGCTTTGGCATATAGTGGCCTATAATTTTCTTTTCTTTCTTTCTTTCTTCTTCTTTTTTTTTTTTTTTTTTTGTTATCTTAGAGTGGTTTTGGTATCAGGGTGATGGTGACCTCATGAAATGATATTTTGTCCTGGACATTTTGGGAGAGTTTTTAAATAACAATTTCAGTACTTGTCATTGGTCTGTTCATATTTTCTGCTTCTTCCTGGTTCAGTCATGGGAGATTGTACCTTTCTAAGAATTTGTTTGTTTCTTCTAGGTTGTCCATTTTACTGCTGTAGAGTAGTCTCATGATATTTTTTATTTTTGAGTTGTCCACTGCAATGTCTTCTTTTTCATTTCTAATTTTAGAGAGTTGAGCCCCCTCTCCTTTTTCTTGATGAGCCTAGATAAAGGTTTATCAATCTGGTTTATCTTTTCAAAGAATCAGCTTTGAGTTTCATTGATCTTTTCAATTTTTTTTCTTTGCTTCCCTATTTCATTTATTTCAGCTCTGATTTTATGATTTTTTTCCCTTCTTCTGTCTTAGAATTTTGTTTGCTATTCTTTTCATAGTTGCTTTGGTTCTAAGGTTAGGTTATTTATTTATGATTTTTCTTGTTTCCTAAGATTGTATTGATATTAACTTCCCTCTTAGAATTGCTTTTGCAATGTTCTATAGGTTTTGGATTGCTGTGTTTTTTGTTTCCCGTTGTTGTTGTTGTTGTTTTTTGTTAATTTTCTCCTTGTCTTCTTTAGTGATACATTAGTTGTTTGGCAGCATATTGTATAGCCTCCATGTGCTAGTGTTTTTTTTATGATTTTTTTCTTGTAATTGATTTCTTATAGTGTTGTGTTTGGAAAAGATGCTTGATATAATTGGTTTTCTTAAATTTACTTAGGCTTGGTTTTTATCCTGATGTGTGTTCAATCCTGGAGAATGGTTCCAAATACCCTTGAAAAGAATGTGTATTCTGCTGCTTTTATATGGAATGTTTTTAAATATAAATTAAATCTATCTAATCTAATGTACCATTTAAGGTCTGTGTTTCCTTACTAGTCTTACTAAGCTGAGTATTCATGAAAGTGGGTGTTAAAGTACCTCACTGTTATTCTGTTACTGTCACTGTCTCCTTTTACATCTGTTGTCATTGTTCAGTCGCTAAACCAGGTCCCACTCTTTGCGATCCCATGAACTGTAGCATGCCAGGCTTCCCTGTCCTTCACTGTCTCCTGGAGTTTGCTCAAACTCATGCCCATTGAGTCAGTGATGCCATCCAAACATCTCATTCTCTGTTGTCCCCTTCTCATTCTGCCCTCAATCTTTCCCAACATCAGGGTCTTTTTCAGTGAGTTGACTGTTCACAGCAGGTGGTCAAAGTATTGGAGCTTCAGCTTCAGCATCAGTCCTTCCAATGAATATTCATGGTTGATTTCCTTTAGGATTGACTGGTTTGATCACATGGCTGTCCAAGGGACTCTCAAGAGTCTTCTCCAGTACCACAAATCAAAAGCATCTATTCTTCAGTATTCAGTTTTCTTTATGGTCCAACTACTACATCCACACATGACTACTGGAAAATTCATAGCGTGGACTATTGTCAAAGCTATTGTCACTTTGCTGTCAAAGTGATGTCTCTGCTTTTTAATATGCTGTCTAGGTTGGTCATAACTTTTCTTCCAAGGAGTAAGTGTCTTTTAATTTCATGGCTACACTCACTGTCTGCAGAGATTTTGGAGGCCAATAAAATGAAATCTGTCACTGTCTCCACTTTTTTACCCATCTATTTGCCACGAAGTGATAGGACTGGATGCAATGATCTTCGTTTATGAATGTTGAGTTTTATGCCAACTTTTTCACTCTCCTCTTTCATCTTCATCAAGAGGTTCTTTAGTTCCTCCTTGCTTTCTGCCATTAAAGTGGCATCATCTGCATATATGAGGCTGTTGATATTTTTCCTGGCAATCTTGATTCCAGCTTTTGAGTCATCCAGCCAGCACTCTGCATATAAGTTAAACAAGCAGGGTGACAATATATAGCCTTGACATGCTCCTTTCCCAATTTTGAAGCAGTCTGTGTTCCATGTCCGGTTTAACTATTGCTTTTTGTGCTACATACAGGTTTCTTAGAAGAGAAGCAATGTGGTCTGGTATCCCCATCTCTTTAAGAAATTTTCCACAGTTTTCTATGATCCACACAGTCAAAGACTTTAGCGGAGTTGATGAAGTAGAAGTAGATGTTTTTCTGGAATGCCCTTCCTTTTTCTATGATCTACCAGATGTTGGCAATTGGATCTCTGGTTCTAAATCCAGCCTTTTCTAAATCCAGCTTATACATCTGGAAGTTCTTGGTTCATGTACTGCTGAAGCCTAACTTGAAAAATTTTTAGCATAATTTTGCTAGCATGTGAAATGTGTGCAATTGTACAGTAATTTGAACATTCTTTGGCATTGCCTCTCTTGGAGATTGGAATGAAAACTGACCTTTTCCAGTCCTGTGGTCACTGCTGAGTTTTCCAAATTTGTTGGCATAAGGTGTGGCGCACTTTCACAGCACCATCTTTTAGGATTTGAAATAACTCAGCTGGAATTCCATCCCCTCCACTAGCTTTGTTCATTGTTCATCGTAATGTTTCCTAGGGCCCATTTGACTTCACACTCCAGGATGTATGGCTCTAGGTGAGTAGCCACACTGTCGTGGTTATCTGCATCATTAAGATCTTTTTTGTATAGTTCTTCTGTGTTTTCATGCCACCTGTTCTCATCTGCTTCTGTTTTATCCTTGTCATTTCTGTCCTTTATTGTGCCCATCTTTGCATGAAATATTTATGATTGTTAGTATTTGCCTTATATTTGGGGTGTTCCTATGTTGGATGCATGTGTATTTATTATGTTATATCTTCTTGGACTGATTCCTTGGTCATTATGTAATGTTCTTCTTTGACTTTTGTTACAGTTTTTATTTTAAAGTCTATTTTGTCTGATATGAGTATTGCTACTCTAGTTTTCTCATGATTTCAATTACCATAGAATACTTTTTTCCATCCCCTCACTTTTAGTCTGTATGTATCCCTAGATGTGAAATGGGCTTCTTGTAGATAGCATACATATAGGCATTGCTTTTATATATCCACACAGCCATTCTATTCTTTTGGTTTCAAGTTTTAATTCATTTACATTTAAATTAATTATTGATGTGTATGTTCTTATGTGTTGGATCTGTTTTTGTAGGTCCTTTTATCCCCTTCCTCTTTTGTTCTTTTCCCTTGTGATCTGATGACTAACTTTTATGTTGTTTTTGGATTCTGTGTTCTTTTTATAGTATGTATATAGTGTAAATTATCAGTTTGAAGATACCATGAAGGTTTGATATAATCATCTATATATAAGCAAGATTATTTTAACTTGCCGGTCTTTTAATTTTAAATGCATTTCCAATAACCACCATTTGTGCTCTCCTGTTCTCACAGTTGCTAGTTTTGATATTGTATTTGCACACAGATGATTTCCTACCTTAACAGGTTTGCCTTTCTGGTGTTCTTTTCCATTTGTACATTTCATGTTTCTTGTAGTTGGCTTTTCTGCTTAGAAAACTTTCTTTAGCATTTGTCACTCATTTTTTTTTAATTTTATAACTTTACAATATTGTATTGGTTTTGCCATATATCAAAATGAATCCACCACAGGTATACATGTGTTTCCCATCCTGAACCCTCCTTCTTCCTCCCTCCCCATATCATCCCTCTGGGTCATCCCAGTTGTCTGGTGGTGCTTTTAGCATTTGCTTGTCTGTCAACTTCTGACTTCACCATTGAATCTAGTTAGGGCTTTGCTGGGCAGAGTATTCTTAGTTATAGGAATGGAAAATTCCTGTGAAATTTCCATTGCACAGTTATTCTTCATCACTTTAAATATATTGTGCCACTCCCATCTAGTCTTCAGAGTTTCTGCTGAGAAATTAGCTGATAACCTTTTAGGAATCCTCTTGAATGTTATATGTTGCTCTCCCCTGTTGTTTTTAATATTTTTTCTTAAATTTTTGTCAATTTGATTACTATGTGTATTGGCAGGTTCCTCCTAGCTTTTTATACTTCCTGGGACCCCCTGAACTTCCTGGAATTGAATAACTGTTTCTTTTCTGAGTTAGAGAATTTTTCAGCTATTTTCACTTCAAATACATTCTCAGGTCCTTTCTCTCTTCTTTTTCTGGGACACCTAGTATGCAAAATATTGGTGCATTTAATGTCCCAGATATCTCTAAGTTTGTCTTCATTTCTTTACATTTTTTTAAATTTGTTCTATTTTGTGGCAGCAATTTCCACTATTCTATTTGCCACAGGTCTCTCATCTTCTGCCTCAGTTACTCTGAACTGATTCCTTCTAGTTTATATTTCATTTCAGTTATTGTATTGATCTTTTCTGTGTTTGTTTTTTATTTCTTCTAGGTCTTTGTTTAACATTTCTTGTATCTTCACAATCTGTGCCTCCATTCTTTTTCCGAGATCTTGGATCTTCTTCAGTATCATTTCTCTGAATTCCTTTCCCAGTAGATTTCCTATCTCTACTTACTTTGATGTTTTTCTGTGGTTTTATCCTGTTCCTTCATGGGAAATAGATGGGGAAACAGTGGAACCAGTGTCAGACTTTATTTTTCTGGGCTCCAAAATCACTGCAGATGGTGACTGCAGCCATGAAATTAAAAGACGCTTACTCCTTGGAAGGAAAGTTATGACCAACCTAGATAGCATATTCAAAAGCAGAGACGTTACTTTGCCAACAAAGGTCCGTCTAGTCAAGGCTATGGTTTTTCCAGTGGTCATGTATGGATGTGAGAGTTGGACTGTGAAGAAAGCTGAGCGCTGAAGAATTGATGCTTTTGAATTGTGATGTTGGAGAAGTCTCTTGAGAGCCCCTTGGACTGCAAGGAGATCCAACCAGTCCATTCTAAAGGAGATCAGTCCTGGGTGTTCTTTGGAAGGACTGATGCTAAAGCAGAAACTCCAGTACTTTGGCCACCTCATGCAAAGAGTTGGCTCATTGGAAAAGACTCTGATGCTGGGAGGGATTGGGGGCAGGAGGAGAAGGGGAGGACAGAGGATGAGATGGCTGGATGGCATCACCAACTCGATGGACATGAGTCTGAGTGAACTCTGGGAGTTGGTAATGGACAGGGAGGCCTGGTGTGCTGCAGTTCATGAGGTCGCAAAGAGTCGGACACGACTGAGCAACTGAACTGAACTGATCCTGTTCCTTCATCTGGAACATATTCCTGTGCAGTTTCATTTTGCCTCTTTTTGTGATTGCATTTTCCTTTACACAGGCTGCTTTTGCTGTCTGCTCTGTGGTGGATGAGGTTGTCTTAAAAGTTTGTGTAGGCTTCCTGTTGGGAGGGCCTGGTTCCACCTGTTGGTGGGTTGGAAGTGGGTCTTTTCCCCCTGGTGGGCAGGGCTGTGCTCAGGAAGACTTTAAGAAGACTTTCTGCTGATGGTGGGGCTGTATTCCACCCTGTTGATTGGCCTGAAGTGTCAAAGCACTGGGGTCTACAGTTTTTTGGGTGGGGCTAGGTCTTGTGGGGGAAATGGCAACCTCCACAGCAGTTCACACCAATGAACACTCTCTGGATGCCATTGCCAGTACCTTTGTTCCCACAGTGAGCCAAAGTCATACCCAGCTCTGCAGGAAACCCTCAAATACTAGCATGTAGGTCTGATTCCATCTCTTATTAGGTCACTGCTTTTTTTCTCCTCTGTCGTGGTTTGCACCAAATCCTGTGTCATCATCCAAGAGTGGAATTACTGTTTTCCTCAGCCCTATGGAATTCCTGCGATGAAACCCTGACTTAAAGTGGATAATTTACTTCTGGAGGTGAGCCCTAATTGACACTTTGAGTTCCACTACCACCTGATCCAATTCCAACCTGTATTCACCTTTCTTCTGTGTATTCCCTATTGACTTCACTTTGTCGTGAGCTCCAGAGCCAACTATAGTGCTCTTGGATGATTAGTCCCACTTTAAAAGTAAAGTTTAAAGAACAATTTAAAATCCATATATCAAAATGAATCTGCCACAGGTATACATGTGTTCCCCATCCTTAACCCTCCTCCCTCCTCCCTCCCCATACCATCCCTCTGGGTCGTTTTAAATTGTTCTTAATAAAAAGATAAATAAATAAATAAATAAAATAAAATTAGTTTGCTCAAATCAGAAAAAAAAGTAAAGTTTACAGAATTTTTCTCCAATGTGACACAAATGATCTAACTGTGTGGCTATAGAGCATCTTTAGAGAGAAAGATTTGAATTTAAGCAGCTACCAGCAGCCAAAGAAGTGAAAGCCACTCATTTGTGTCCGACTCTTTGCAAACCCATGGACTGTATAGTACATCAAATTCTCCAGGGCAGAACACTGGAGTGGGTAGCCTTTCCCTTCTCCAGGGGATCTTCCCAACTCAGAGATCGAACCCAAAGAAAAGCAAAGCCAAAGAATGTTCAAGCTACCACACAATTGCACTCATCTCACATGCTGGCAAAATAATGCTCAAAATTCTCCAAGCCAGGCTTCAACAGTACATTAACCAAGAATTTCCAGATGTTCAAGCTGAATTTTAAAAAGGCAGAAAAAACAGAGATCAAATTACCAATATCCATTGGATCATAGAGAAAGCAAGAGAGTTCCAGAAACACAACCACTTCTGCTTTATTGATGATGTCAATGCCTTTGACTGTGTGGATCACAATCAACTGTGGAAAATTCTGAAAGAGATGGGAATACCAGACCACCTGACCTGCCTCTTGAGAAACCTATATGAAGATCAGGAAGCAACAGTTAGGACTGGACATGGAACAACAGACGGGTTCCAAATAGGAAAAGGAGTCCCTCAAGGCTGTATATTGTCACCCTGCTTGCAATTTAACTTCTATGCAGAGTACATCATGAGAAACATTGGGCTGGAAGAAGCACAAGCTGGAATCAAGATTGCCAGGAGAAATATCAATAACCTCAGATATGGAGATGACACCAGCCTTATGGCAGAAAGTGAAGAGGAACTAAAAAACCTCTTGATGAAAGTGAAAGAGGAGAGTGAAAAAGTTGGCTTAAAGCTCAACATTCAGAAAACAAAGATCATGGCATCTGGTCCCATCACTTCATAGGAAATAGATGGGGAAACAGTGGAAACAGTGTCAGACTTTATTTTTGGGGGCTTCAAAATCATGGTAGATGGTGATTGCAGCCATGAAATTAAAAGACACTTACTCCTCGGAAGGAAAGTTATGACCAACCTAGATAGCATATTCAAAAGCAGAGACATTACTTTGCCAACAAAGGTCCGTTTAGTCAAGGCTAGGATTTTTCCGGTGGTCATGTATGGATGTGAGAGTTGGACTGTGAAGAAAGCTGAGCGCCGAAGAATTGATGCTTTTGAACTGTGGTGTTGGAGAAGACTCTTGAGAGTCCCTTGGACTGCAAGGAGATCCAACCAGTCAATCCTGAAAGAAATCAGTCCTGAATATTCGTTGGAAGCACTGATGCTGAAGCTGAAACTCCCATACTTTGACCACCTGATGTGAAGAACTGACTCATTGGAAAAGACCTTGATGCTGGGAAAGATTGTAGGCAAGAGGAGAAGGGGATGACAGAGGATGAGATGGCTGGATGGCATCACCAACTCAATGGACATGAGTTTGAGTAAGCTCTGGGAGTTGGTGATGGACAAGGAAGCCTGTCGTGCTGCAGTCCACGGGTTCTCAAGTGTTGGAGATGACTGAGCAACTGAACTGAACCATCATCCTAGATAATCTTTATTGAGACTCTCATAATTTCATATCTACAAATCTGAGATTGAAGCATTGTAATTCTATGTATTTTTGAAAACATGTCACATTGATATTTAAGTACTATGTTAAACATTGTTACGTATTCAAAAATATATATATTTAAAACCTCTTACATTTAAGAACTAGGAAAAAAATATATGAAGAATTCTCAGAACATCTTTGGTTTAGATGTCTGCTAATGATATGTTTTTTTCTTTTTTCCTAACTTTAAACTTTTTATTTTGTATTGGGGTATAGCCGATTCCCCATATTCCCTTATGGCAGAAAGTGAAGAGGAACTAAAAAGCCTCTTGATGAAAGTGAAAGTGGAGAGTGAAAAAGTTGACTTAAAGCTCAACATTCAGAAAACGAAGATCATGGCATCCAGTCCCATCACTTCATGGGAAATAGATGGGGAAACAGTGGAACCAGTGTCAGACTTTATTTTTCTGGGCTCCAAAATCACTGCAGATGGTGACTGCAGCCGTGAAATTAAAAGACGCTTACTCCTTGGAAGGAAAGTTATGACCAACCTAGATAGCATATTCAAAAGCAGAGACATTATCTTGCCAACAAAGTTTCATCTAGTCAAGGCTATGGATTTTCCTGTGGTCATGTATGGATGTGAGAGTTGGACTGTGAAGAAGGCTGAGTGCCAAAGAATTGATGCTTTTGAACTGTGGTGTTGGAGAAGACTCTTGAGAGTCCCTTGGACTGCAAGGAGATCCAACCAGTCCATTCTGAAGGAGATCAGCCCTGGGATTTCTTTGGAAGGAATGATGCTAAAGCTGAAACTCCAGTACTTTGGCCACCTCATGGGAAGAGTTGACTCATTGTAAAAGACTCTGATGCTGGGAGGGATTGGGGGCGGGAGGAGAAGGGGATGACAGGGGATGAGATGGCTGGATGGCATCACTGACTTGATGGACGTGAGTCTGAGTGAACTCCGGGAGTTGGTGATGGACAGGGAGGCCTGGCATGTTGCGATTCATGGGGTCGCAAAGAGTGGGACATGACTGAGCGACTGGACTGAACTGAACTGAACTGATAGCTGATAATCAATGTTGTAGTTTCAGGTTAATAGCAAAGGGACTCAGCCATCCATATACATTTACCCTTCTCTCCCAAAGCCCCCCTCCCATCCAGGCTGGCACAAAACATTGAGCAGAGTTCCATATGGTATATAATAGAGCCTTGTTTGTTATTCGTTTTAAATAAAGCAGTGTGTACATGACTTTACCAAAGTCCTAAATATAAGGATAATTTTTAAAAAGAGAAAATTAAAATAGAAGCAAGAGATAAAGATGTTTCTACTGAATATTTTCTAGGTTTTTGTTCAATATATTTATATATTACTGCATTCCATTGAGCAGCACAAAATGCTTTCCAAGTCTTGGTTAGTCACTAGACTGTTAATGCCAAGGAAAAGAAATCTGCCTGATTCCTGAGAAAGACTATTATTTTCCAGAATCACTTATCTTAAAAAGAACAGGCTTAAAAGCATTTTAGTGTTCAAGGAAACTTTTTCAAACTTCAATTATGCTTTTTCCAAGAATAAATTGAGAAACATATAGTACCTAGTATCTATTCCTGAACACTACCTCATGTTAAAATTTCAAATCTTTTTTACTCATAAAATTGTATTAGCGACCTAAATCCAAGATTTTACGAATTTTCCAAATTGAATTAATTTTTCTTATTCCAAAGATTAAAATACAGTGCACACATAAATTAGGTGATGCTAAGTCAGTGGAGAAAGTTTTTTTTTTCCTTTTAAAGTCCTCCAGGTAGCAATTCAATA
Source organism: Bubalus bubalis (assembly GCF_019923935.1). Classification (NCBI taxonomy): domain Eukaryota; kingdom Metazoa; phylum Chordata; class Mammalia; order Artiodactyla; family Bovidae; genus Bubalus; species Bubalus bubalis. Next base: position 115,466,083 of record NC_059163.1, on the reverse strand, counting down.
TCTGCTCAGTGAATTAAAGATAACCTGTTCTTTTTCCTTGTCTAGGTATAGGTTTGGAGAATGTGTTGCCTTGGGAACAAGAAGTAATTTGCCTAGTCTGTCTGCAAAGTAGGGTATTACCTAGTCAGGTAAATGAAACATCCTTAAATGTTGACAATGATTTACTGTGTTTCATTAGGATTAAAAATCTCTCATTACTCAAAAAAGTGGTTTGTGAATTGGCAGCATTGCCATCATCTGTCCTACAGAATCAGAATCTTCATTTTAACAAGGTCCATTGTGTATTCCTATGCACATTAAAATTTGAGAGTCATTGGTATAATCTTTTTACCAGAATGAGCTGAAAGGGCTGACCCTGTGGTTATAAACACCATAAGAAAATTTGTCCATTAAAGCTTGATTGCATTTAATCACAACTTATAAGTTTCCTAGCTTTTTCAAAAAAACAAAGTCCACAAATTGAGTACCATTTAAAGAAAAGATACTGTTGACAATAAGCAAAGTTCAAGAAGACATTCTTTGCCTCTAAAGTAAGTTACAGACTAGAATAGAGATAAAATATGTGTGTGTGTACACACACACACACACACACACACACACACATATATATATATATATACACACACACACATATAATCTCAGCACAAGTCACTTAGGGATATTTTCTGTAAGAGAGTTATGGACTATAGAGGGAGAGAAACTCTCCAAGAGATCAAGGAAGGACTACATGTAGGAGTTAATATTTGAACTGGTATCTCAAGAATAAACAGAATTAAAGCAAATGGAATGATGGTGAGTAAAACCTTAACAGGCAGGAAAATGTAAGGCATTTATCTAAAACATAGGGTACATATAAGGGAACATACAGAGAAGGCAATGGCACCCCACTCTAGTACTCTTGCCTGGAAAATCCCATGGATGGAGGAGCCTGGTGGGCTGCAGTCCATGGGATCGCTAGGAGTCGGATACAACTGAGTGACTTCACTTTGACTTTTCACTTTCATGCATTGGAGAAGGAAATGGCAACCCACTCCAGTGTTCTTGCCTGGAGAATCCCAGGGACGGGGGATCCTGGTGGGCTGCTGTCTATGGGGTCGCACAAAGTCGGACACGACTGAAGCGACTTAGCAGCAGCAGCAGTAGCAGCAAGGGAACATAAACAAAATCTAGAAAGGTAGGATAAGACCAGATCCATTATAGTTTCCCTCCCAATTTTGTACTCTCTTCTCATGGTAACAATGAATATCCCAATGTGTAGGTTATTTAAGCAGTTTGTGGTAAAGGGAATGGATTATCTAATACAGTTATGTAAAGTTTAAAAATAAAATAAAATTAAAAATAAATAAATAAATAAATAAAACCAGCTTGAAAAAAAAAAAAAAAATAAAACTAGACCAACATGGATAGAAATTTTAGCCTTGCCTCTTATTTGATATGGGTTCTTAGCTAAATTACTTAAACATTCTGTGCCTCATTGGGCATTTGATGTTTTAATTCATGCACATAAAATAGTTAGCACAATGCCTGATACATAATAATTACTCCATATATTATTTTCTCCTTGTGAGTTTTTACATCTTGTCAGTTATGTCACCTCCAAAGTAAAGAACTAAAAATTTCAGGTGTACCTTAGTCTTCAATATCTTTACTCTGGAGTTATAGAAATCCCAAGTGGAAATGGAAGAAAATTAAAGAATATATCTCCATCTCTCTAGCAAGAGATATTGTAACAATTCCTTAAGTAAAAGTAATGTAAAATGCTTTAGATCTTAGATATGGAATCATTTGATATTAGAGGTCCTGACTACAATAAAGTATTAAATGCCAAAGCTGATTACACTTTTTTCATCTGTAAAATGGGAAGAAAACTTACTTCTAAAGGTTGATGAAGGGATAAGATTACATATGTACATTTCTACATCATTCAACACAGGTTCTTTAGCACATAGTAAACATTCAATAAACAATAGGTATGATCGTGATGGGGCTTCCCTGGTGGCTCAGATGATAAAAGTGAAGTGAAGTCGTTCAGTTGTATACGACTGCTTGCGACCCCACGGACTGTAGCCTACCAGCCTCCCCCATGGGTTGTCGTTTCCTTCTCCACAGATGGTAAAGAATCTGCCTAAAATGCAAGAGATCTGGATTCAATCCCTGGGTTAGGAAGATCCCCTGGAAAAGGAAATGGCTACCCTCTCCAGTATTCTTGCCTGGAGAATTCCATGGACAGAGGAGCCTGGTGGGCTACAGTCCATGGGGTTGCAAAGAGTGACTAAGCACATGCTTGCACACACACACACACACACACACACACACACACACACATGATCATGATAATGATGACTGTTGTTCAGTCGCTAAGTCGTGTCCAGCTCTTTGCAATTCCATGAAATGCAGCAAAGCAGTAGGGGGAACTTGGGAAGTTTCTTAAAGTTCTTTGCTGCCTTGCCGCTGAAACCATTCTTGACAAGATCATGAGCAATCTCAGCAGATCTAGTGGTCGAGTCTTGTTGCTCATCTCACTGAAGTTTTGGGCAACATTTGATACAGTTGGTTGTTCTTTCCCTTACACACTTCCTTAGGTTCAATGACATCACTTTCTTTTTCTCTTTTACCTACACTGATTTTTGCTGATTGATTTCAGAGCCATAGCTTTCAACGTAATAATATACAGGCAAGAGCCCTGGCCTCTTCCTGAGCTACAGATTTGCCTCAGACACTGTATCCAATTTACCATCCTGTTTCTTAGGGCTGATGTACCAAATCACTGCAAACTTAGTGGCTTAAAATAAAAAGAATTAAATATCTCATTGGTCTGGAGGCCAGAAGTCTGAAATCAAGGTGTTGGGAGGGTTGCCTGCCCCCCAAATGCCATAAGAAAAAATCTATACTGTCTCTTACAAACATTCCTGAGCTTATGGCTGTATAACTCTACTTTCTGCTGCCAATTTCACATGGCCTTCTCCAGTTCTTTCCTGTGTCTGTGGCTTCTCCTCTTTTGTATAAGGGTACTTGTCATTGGATTTAAGGCATACCAAATAATTCAGAATGATCCTATACAGAGATCCTTAATTCCATCCAGAAATATCTTGTTTCTAAATAAAGTGATAGTCACAGGTTTCAGAGGTTAGGATGTAGATGTATCTTCCTAGGGGCCACCATTCAATCCCTTACTGGAGAAGGAAATGGCAACCCATTCTTGCTGGGAAAATCCCATGGACAGAGAGTCTGGTGGGCATAGGTTCACAAAGAGTCAGACACGACTGAGTAACTGAGACCATTCAACCCACTACACAGCTTCTCTGTGGACTCTGCTTTCAAATATGTCCCCAGCTCAACCATTTTATACTATCTCCACAGCTTCTAGCCCAGTTGAAGTCACCATCATCTCCTGTTTAGACTCTGCACACCAACTTAAATTGTCTCCATTCTTCTGCTTCTCCACAGTCTATTTTTTTTTTCTGCATAGCAACCAAAGTGGTCTTTTAAAATATAAATAAAATCACATCTTTCATCTTCAAACTTCTCCAATACTTTCTCTTCATTCTAAAAACAAATCCAAAGTCCTCACCAAGGGCCTCTGAGACCTTGGAGGGCCTGCCCAGCCCCACCATTCCATATTCATCTCCTACCACCAGCCTCCCTGATTGCTCTGCTTCAGCCACAGAGCTTCCTGGCTCTTCCTTAACTAAACCAAGTGTTTTCCCCTGGATTAAAGGATATCCTTCCTCCAGATCTCCATCAGGTTCTCTCCCTTAGTTATTTCAGGTTGCTGATCAAAGAGCATTTCTTTCTTTCTTTTTTACATTACATTCTCAGGACTTAAAACTGGAAGTTTGTATCTTGTGATCAACTTCACCCCTTTCGCCCAACCCCCTACCCACCCTTACTGCCTTTGTCACCATCAGTCTGTTCCCTCTATCTGATGTCAATGGTTCTCTTTTATTATATATATGTGAGATCATACAGTATTTATCTTAGCATAATGCCCTCAAATGCCATACATGTTGTCATAAATGACAGGATTTTCTTCCTTTTTATGGCTGAATAATATTCCAGTGTGTTTGTGTATATTTGTGTGTGTGTGCAACATTTTCTTTATCTACTCATTCACTGATGGATACCTAGCTTGTTTCCATGTTTGGGCTATTCTGAATAATGTTGCAATGAACACAAGGGTGTAGATATCTTCTTGAAATAGTGATTTTGTTCCCTTTGAATAAATACCCAGAATTAGAATTGTTGGATCAAAATGGTAGTTCTATTTTTAATTTTTTTAGGAATCTCCATACTGCCTTTCATAGTGGCTGAACCATTTTACATTTCTACCAATAACACATAAGTATTCCCTCTTCTCCATATCCTCATAACACTTATTTCTTATCTTTTTGATAATGGCTATGCAAATAGATATGAGATGAGATCTCATTATGGTTTGGTTTGCATTTACCTTAAGCTTAGTGATATTGAGCACTTTTCATGTACCTGTTGGGCATCTGTATGTCTTGGAAAAATGTCTATTCACATCTTCTGCCCATTTTAAAGTCAGATTGTTTCTGTTTATGTGGCTGTTAAGCTATATGAGTTCTTAATATCCTTTTGTCAGATACATGATTTGCAAATATCTTTTCCCCATTCCATTTCATTTCATCAATGGTTTCCTTTGCTGTGTGGAAGCTTTTTAGTTTGATATAGTCCTGCTCCTTTATTTTACATTTATTGTCTTTGCTTTCATGTCAAATCCATGAAATCATTCCCAAGACTGATGTCAAGGATAGTATGTCTTAACAAGACTCTCTAAGAACACTCTTCTGAATAGTCTTGTCTGGGCACTTTCTATCACTTTATCCTGCTTTATTATTTTTTTATGTAGCACTACTTACTAATGGTGCTGTATATGCCCTTTCCCACTCTTTGTACATTTACTTCTCAAGGGCTGGAGCTTCATCTTGTATACCTGTTTCTCTGGTACCTAACAGGAGTCCTTTGAAAGGTCATAGAAACTTCAAAATTATTTGTTGAAGGAATGAATGACAGGATAGTTCCCATAAAAGGCCAAAGAATCAAGAGATTTTGGGGTGGTGATGGAGGCATATCAATCTAGGACATACTTCCCTTCTTCTCTTTATGTGTCTATAAAATTAATCTTGAACTTGCAAAACAGATAAATAGGCAAAGTTTTCCCTCATTTCTCCTTCTCATTTTTTGGAAATAAGACAGTGTATCTTAAACATTTAGTTTTGATTTGAACAAGGAGAGTAAAATGAAAGCTCGAGGTAATTATCTAATTCAAAATACAGGAGATTTGTAATTTCAACTATCTGAATATTCAGAATGTTTAAGGAGGGTTAAAATATTTCAACAGCAGCTTGGTCTATGTCATAAATACTACCTTGAAAAAGAACATGCATTAATTAACATCATTTTTCAACTATGTCTCTTTCCTTTGTCTTTTACCAGTTCCTTTCACCCAGGATTCAGTCATTGCAAAACAGGATATCCTTCCTGTTTAAAAGAATTTACATTGTATTTCCATTACAATGGAATTTCCATTTCCATTACATTAATGTATTTCCATTACATTGTATTTCCATTCCCACTAAAAGCTACTATACCAAGGTTACATAATGAGTCACCTAGGAACTGAATCAACACATGAATGCAGGCAGTCTAGTGTTTAATCTGGACACAAACCCTGACAATTAACAAAGTGTTATTTTTAATTTTCCCTGCTTGTGGTAATTAGTTTGTACCAGGGCTACAGGTACTTTTACTGTAGCCAAATGGTAATTTTCTCTTTCCTCGTAGTGATATTTTGATGGTGGTTCTCTGCTAGATAGATAAAAAGACGTCCTGAGCCAGGATGAGGATGGCAAACTGGAGGATGTGCACTCCTACCTCCCACCACCCACAGAGCAGCGGGTCTCAGGAGAAAGAGTACAGCCATCCGAATTCAGTTCAAACTGTAGGGGTTTTTCTGATGATAAGTAATTTTTAAAATTTTACATACATTTTTTAATATAATTCTCAAAGTTAGGATTCAGATTTCAAAGATATGCACCTATAATGGGCCTCAAAATACTCAAACACTGGGGTGCACCTTTACTCTCTGTAGGGAGGAGTGTTTCCATGGAGACATCTGAGTACCACTGGAAGAAAGCACTGTGTTCCAGAAACTTTGGTCCAGATTATAATTTGTACCTGAACCAAATTTCCATTTCAATGGTTATTCCATTTGAATTTGCATTTACAATAAGATATAAAATGCCTACCTAGTTTATACAACTGAAAAGCAATTAAAATCAGAAGATGCAATCTTCCAACAAGAAGTATTTCAGACATCTTAGAGCTTGTAGATATATCCAGAAGTTCTTAAACAGAGCTTTTTAAGAATCCTAGCCTTTAACACTTTGGAAAAGTGTTGAAATTTAACACTGGACTCTGGTATTTTCTTCTATGTAAAGAAAGTATTTAGCCAGAGGATAAAATACTTGGAATTTTAAGTGTTTTTTCCTATCATTTTTATAAACTTTGGTCATTTTATAATTTCTTCTTTTACTATTGTTTTGTGACTAATTGAATGGGTACACTAAATACTTTCAGTGGTTGTGATTTACTATATAACCTAATTAAAAATCTGTTACCCATTAGTTTGATGGAATTAAATAGATCCATATTCCTCAAAATAATACTGATTTACAAAACTTCTGAAGTCTGAACAAGTTTGAGAACAGTTTATCAAGACCAGTCACCTTGTTTTTGATTAAATAAACATAAATTTTATGACATGTTAGAAATAATATAAAACCATATGTTAGAAATAAGGTCACAGAAAAAAAAGATAAGACTATAACCTGAATGTTCCACCTCATAGTAATCTTCCTTTCTTTAAAGTTGATATTTTTGTAGACTACAGAGATTCTTATTTCTTATGCTAACTGTCAAACTCATAGAATATTTTAACCTTTTGTGCATAGAAAAATGGAAAAGATATATACACAGCTACATTTACCCTAAGAAATAGCTGTGCTTTCTCTGGAGTGTTTGTAGGTAAAAACATAAACATAATTTAGACCTGTAAGTCCACTACTAAAAATTAAAATAAGGGAAATATAAATGTTCGTGGCCACAAAAAGAAAAGAACATTCACAATTATCCAGACGTGCCATGACATTTGGCTAAAAGAATAATCAATGCAGCCAAGGAATAAAGAAAGTAAAAATAAAATAAGCTGTATATTGTCACTCTGCTTATTTAATTTATATGCAGAGTACATCAAGAGAAACGCTGGGCTGGAAGAAACACAAGCTGGAATCAAGATTGCCGGGAGAAATATCCATAACCTCAGATATGCAGATGACACCACCCTTATGGCAGAAAGTGAAGAGGAACTAAAAAGCCTCTTGATGAAAGTGAAAGAGGAGAGTGAAAAAGTTGGCTTAAAGCTCAACATTCAGAAAATGAAGATCATGGCATCCGGTCCCATCACTTCATGGGAAATAGATGAGGAAACAGTGGAAACAGTGTCAGACTTTATTTTTGGGGGGCTCCAGAATCACTGCAGATGGTGATTGCAGCCATGAAATTAAAAGACGCTTGCTCCTTGGAAGGAAAGTTATGACCAACCTAGATAGCATATTCAAAAGCAGAGACGTTACTTTGCCAACAAAGGTCCGTCTAGTCAAGGCTATGCTTTTTCCAGTAGTCATGTATGGATGTGAGAGTTGCACTGTGAAGAAAGCTGAGTGCCGAAGAATTGATGCTTTTTTAAAAAATTTATTTATTTTAATTGGAGGCTAATTACTTTACAATATTGTATTGGTTTTGCCATATATCAACATGAATCCACCACAGGTGTACACGTGATCCCCATCCTGAACCCCCCTCCCACCTCCCTCCCCATACCATCCCTCTGGGTCATCCCAGTGCACCAGCCCCAAGCAAGACTCTTGATAGTCCCTTGGACTGCAAGGAGATCCAACCAGTCCATTCTAAAGGAGATCAGTCCTGGGTGTTCTTTGGAAGGAATGATGCTAAATTGAAACTCCAGTACTTTGGCCACTTCATGTGAAGAGTTGACTCATTGTTAAAGACTCTGATGCTGGGAGGGATTGGGAGCAGGAAGAGAAGGGGACGACAGAGGATGAGATGGCTGGATGGCATCACTGACTCGATGGACATGAGTGTGAGTGAACTCCGGGAGTGGGTGATGGACAGGGAGGCCTGGCGTGCTGCAATTTATGGGGTCCCAAAGAGTCGGACACGACTGAGTGACTGAACTGTACTGAACTGAAGGAGCAAAAGGACACAGAGTTTTTAGTTTTCCAAATTAGACAAATTAATCTCTGATTCTCAGAGATGAAGGATGTTTACACAGTATTTTAGAGTATTTAACAAAGATTGGGATCAGAGATGAATTAAAGCCTACCCTCATCTAGGTCACACTTGGGAACTTTCTTCCAACAGTAAATATGGTGTTTGCCTGTGGTCAACCCTAGTAGTGGTGGTGGTTTAGTCACTAAGTCATGTCTGATTCTTGAGGCTCCATGGACAGTAGCCCTTCAGGCTCCCCTGTCCTTGGGATTTCCCAGGCAAGAATACTGGAGTGGGTTACAATTTTCTTCTCCAGGGGATCTTCCCGACCCAGGGACCAAACCCATGGTTTCCTGCAGGCAGCTTCCTGCATTGCAGGCAGATTCTTTACCAACTGAGCCACCAGGGAAGCCTGGTCAACCCTATGACTAGGACCTAAGAGTCAGATCCCCTGGCTTTAGTGGAGAACTAACAATGGAGCACTGTTAGTTTTGCAGGTGTAGGCAATTTAGCTCCTAAGGCCCAGCCCTGGGATTTCTTTAGAAGGAATGATGCTAAAGCTGAAACTCCAGTACTTTGGCCACCTCATGTGAAGAGTTGACTCATTGCAAAAGACTCTGATGCTGGGAGGGATTGGGGGCAGGAGGAGAAGGGGATGACAGAGGATGAGATGGCTGGATGGCATCACTGACTCGATGGATGTGAGTCTGAGTGAACTCCAGGAGTTGGTGATGGACAGGGAGGCCTGGCGTGCTGCGATTCATGGGGTCGCAGAGTCGGACATGACTGAGCGACTGAACTGAACTGAACTGAACTGACTGAAGGCTTGTATTTCTACAACAGGGAAAACTATGCTTTTAAGACATCTCTTCCAGCTCTATAATCTAGAAAGAGATCAGAAGAAGCTCTTCTTGTCTCTCTTTCCAAAAGAAACTTTATTAACTTCTGGCTCAAGACAACAAAATCTGTTATCAAATTCAGATAATCAGTCAATGTTTAAGATGAGTGAGTATATTCATTCTGTTAATGAAAAAGATATTCCCAAAGATAATTTATTGATCAGGAATTTAATTAGTACTACTAGATTTTACTACTTTCTAGGAGTTCAGAAAAGTTGCATTAAATACTAATTAAATTAATATCAAGTGGGAAACAAGATATGAATTGGCAATCATGGGATGGAAAGATGGATTACATTATGTAAAGGATTGTCTGAATTATCTGCAATAACAACTCACATTTATTCAATGTCTATAATGTGTCAAAAGTTTCACATACATTTTCTCTGCTTCAAGCCAGAAAGTATGTATTGTTTTCTTTTTTAGCTGAAAAAAACAAGTTTCATAACCTAGCTCAAGCCCAGGTCTGTGTGGTCCCAAAGCTCTTTCTACCTCATCACTCACTCTCCCTGCTCAGGGGGAAGTGGTAAAAGGGCTGGGAAAAGAGGATAGAAAGAGCTATGGTGGGGAAAAAAGCTCCAAATTTCAAAACCCAGGAGAAACAGACACTTTTACTTCCTGAACCTCCTGGGAATTGATCTCTAACAGTACAAATGTGGTTCAATGACCATTGCTGGCCCCACCAAAGGGTCTACGTGCTTACAGATGCCCAACATAGACCAAACAGAATTAGAAATTAAAGGCATAAAAGGGAAACAAAGATCAATATTTGAATGAATGATATCAAAATCTTCTCTATTCTAGAGAAGTAGAGGAAATCATAAAAAAATGGCCATGCTTTTTTTTAAGTTAAGAAATACAGAAATAAAAGATAAAATTTGGAAATCATAACTTTGCCTAGTTCAAAGTTGTGAACCATCACTTGGGAGTGGCTACTAAAAGCTATACAGGGATTTAACCACTCAGGCCTGTGGGTTTTGCAACTTTGCTTAAATGACCTATTGATTTTTTTAGTTGAACTATTTTTTAAACTTTTTTGATAAATGAATTTCATTCTTAAAAACTGGCTAATTATGATTTCACTATATTCCCAATGTACTTGGAGATGTAGAGGATATTAAAGAGTGATCAGAAATTAAATATAGTTCTTTCTTTTGCTCAGTGGGAAGAATTTTACTTCTATGATTATATAATCTTTGCTTTTCTCACTTAGGGGACTCAGCTCTGATAAAATTTTGATTAACAGTTCAGTAGTTTGAGAATCCAAAGACAATACCAAAATGAAGTCTATTGAAAGCCCACTCCTTGTATTATTGTTGGGATAATTAATTTCTGTCATGACTAAAGGCCAAAAGGGAACAGCTGGTACACTAATTCAGTTTCGTACACTCTGGTTGGGAACTTATTTCTTTATAATTCGTTGGTATGCATTGCTTAAAGATATGATTTTTAAAAAGTCAGAGTAAAAACATCTTTAAAGCAATTTTGCCTTCCTCCATTTAGTTTCTTTTTGAACTAAAAACAGCAATAATTATCTAGTCCTACTTCTCTTTCCATTTGATCTGAGATGTTTAGAATGTGTTCCATAAAAGTAAGAAGTGTTAAGGTTAATAAACTTAGAAAGCTTTCAATACTTTTGCCTTTCAAAAAAAAAAAAAAATTCCAAAGCTCGTTTTAGCAGCACATAAACTAAAACCAGAATGATACAGAGAAGATTAGCATGGTTCCTGTGCGAAAATGACACACAAATTCATGAAGTGTTCCACATTTTTAGACATAGAGAACAGACTTATGAACATGGCAGGGCCATGAGGCAGGTAGGAGAGGGTAAGATGTATGGAGAGAATAACATGGAAGCTTATATTACCATATGTAAAATAGATAATCAATGGGAATTTTCTCTATTACTCAAGAACTCAAACAGGGGTGGAATGGAGAGGGAGATGGGAAGGAGGTTCAAGGGGGAGGGAACATGTGTATACCTGTGGCTGATTCATGTTGATATCTGGCTGTTGCTAATAAGTTGCTTCAGTCATGTCTGACTCTGTGCGACCCCATAAACGGCAGCCCACCAGGCTCCCCTGTCGCTTGAATTCTCCAGGCAAGAACCCTGGAGTGGGTTGCCATTTCTTTCTCCAATGAATGAAAGTGAAAAGTGAAAGTGAAGTCGCTCAATCATGTCCGACTCTTTGCAACCACATGAATCGTAGCACGCCAGGCTTCCCTGTCCCTCACCAACTCCCGGAGTCCACCCAAACCCATGTCCATTGAGTTGGTGATGCCATCCAACCATCTCATCCTCTGTCATCCCCTTCTCCTGCCCACAATCATGCCCAGCATCAGGGTCTTTTCAAATGAGTCAGCTCTTTGAATCAGGTGGCCAAAGTATTGGAGTTTCAGCTTCAACATCAGTCCTTCCAATGAACACCCAGGATTGATCTCCTTTAGGATGGACTGGTTGGATCTCCTTGCAGTCCAAGGGACTCTCAAGAGTCTTCTCCAACACCACAGTTCAAAAGCATCAATTCTTCAGCTCTCAGCTTTCTTTATAGTTCAACTCTCACATCCATACATGACCACTGGAAAAACCATAGCCTTGACTAGACGGACCTTTCTTGGCAAAGTAATGTCTTTGCTTTTTAATATGCTGTCTAGGTTGGTCATAACTTTCTTCCAAGTAGCAAACGTCTTTTAATTTCATGGCTGCTATCACCATCTGCAGTGATTTTGGAGCCCAGAAAAATAAAGTCAGCCACTGTTTCCACTGTTTCCCCATACCATGAAGTGATAGGACCAGATGCTATGATCTTCATTTTCTGAATGTTGAGCTTTAAGCCAACTTTTTCACGCTCCTCTTTCACTTTCAAGAGGCTCTTTAGTTTTTCTTCACTTTCTGCATATCTGAGGTTATTGATGTTTCTCCCGGCAATCTCAATTCCAGCTTGTGATTCTTCCAGCCCAGCGTTTCTCATGATGTACTCTGTGTATAAGTTAAATAAGCAGGGTGACAATATACAGCCTTGACGTACTCCTTTTCCTATTTGGAACCAGTCTGTTTTCCCATGTCCAGTTCTAACTGTTGCTTCCTGACCTGGATACAGATTTCTCATGAGGCAGGTCAGGTGATCTGGTATTCCCATCCCTTTCAGAATTTTCCACAGTTTATTGTGATCCACACAGTCAACAGGTTTGGCATAGTCAATAAAGCAGAAGTAGATGTTTTTCTGGAACTCTCTTGCTTTTTCCATGATCCAGCAGATGTTGGCAATTTGATCTCTGGTTCTCTGCCTTTTCTAAAACCAGCTGGAACATTTGGAAGTTCATGGTTCATGTATTGCTGAAGCCTGGCTTGGAGAATTTTAAGCATTACTTTACTAGCATGTGAGATGAGTGCAATTGTGCTGTAGTTTGAGCATTCTTTGGCATTGCCTTTCTTTGGGATTGGAATGAAAACTGACATTTTCCAGTCCTGTGGCCACTGCTGAGTATTCCAAATTTGCTGGCATATTGAGTGCAGCACTTTCACAGCATTATTTTTCAGGATTTGAAATAGCTCAACTGGAGCTATTTCCATCACCTCCACTAGCTTTGTTCATAGTGATGCTTTCTAAGGCCCACTTGACTTCACATTCCAAGATGTCTGGCTCTAGGTGAGTGATCACACCATCGTGATTATCTGGGTCATGAAGGTCTTTTTTGTACAGTTTTCTGTGTATTCTTGCCACCTCTTCTTAATATCTTCTGCTTCTGTTAGGTCCCTACCATTTCTGTCCTTTATCGAGCCCATCTTTGCATGAAATGTTCCCTTGGTGTGTCTAATTTTCTTGAAGAGATCTCTAGTCCCATTCTTTTGTTTTCCTCTATTTCTTTGCATTGATCACTGAGGAAGGCTTTCTTATCTCTCCTTGCTATTCTTTGGAACTCTGCATTCAAATGGTAAAGTAAAATGAGATAAAACTGTTAGACAAGCATTTGGATGGCTGTGTAGATAGAGAATGAAAAAATTATGGTTGGGGGCTGATAACTCAACATCTGAAACTGGAAAGAAATTGAGATCATATACAGTCCCTTTCATTGGCCATGCAAGTGGGGAGACTGACTTCTCTAGTCCTAACCCATTGTCTATATAGTCATAAACCAGGCAATCCTGTTTAAATCATTATATTATAACCTGCATGTTGATTTTCCTCTTGTTCCTCTCTCTAATCAATCAGGATTTGTTAAACTTCGGTATTCACAAGAATTTCCATGTAAGTTTATATATATAAAACAATGTTTACAGGCACACTTATTTGATTGTGCTTTGCTTTATTATATTTTGCATGTGTTTTATTGCAAATTGAGTTTTGGCAACTTTTCACTGAATAACCCTATTGGCACCAATTTCCAAAAAAAATGTTTTTAATGAAGATGTGTACATTACTTTTAAGACATAATGCTATCACACATTTAAGAGACTACACTATAGTGTAAACATAGCTTTTATTTGCACTGGGAAACCAAAAAATTCATGTGACTTTATTGCAATATTCACTTTATTGTAGTAGTTTGGAACAGAACTCACAGTATTTTTGAGATTAGGCTGTACTGAATTTGACGCCATGCCCCTCCATACAACTATGGACATCATGGGTGAGAAGACAAAGAGAATGAACACAAACTGAGCTACACATCATATAAGTAGAATGTACCACCATGCCATTCTGACAGTTGTTACCTCCTTGTCAACTGGAGGTCAGAACATACATTAACTTGGCCACATCACATCACTAGTGACATAGCAAAAATCTGAACTGAGTCAGATTTAAACAAAAACTCAAAGTCTTTCTGATTTCCACTTTTCCTAGACAGACAGATACTGGTCTTGGAAATGTAGCTTCAATAAAAGAAAGAAAAAGTTATCTTCTTGGGCCTAGGAGGGAAACAACTGGTGCTGCATAAAAACAATTATGTCAAATTCAAATTTACCACCTCATAATATTGCCTTAACAGTGAAGTAGTCTTCACTGTTAACAATCATCTCATGTGACACCTTTGGATGAAAGTTTGCTCTAGGTAGGTTTCTTCTGTATAAAATGTCAACAGCCAAAGATGAATGTATGGAATCACCACACCCACTACATTCCTCAAACAAAAAAGCTACTATAATAATCAAACATTTTTCCTTTGTTTCTCAGAAGGCAAAATCAGAGTTTTCTTGTGTGTTTATGTGCATGTGTATTTAATCACAGTAATAATTATACTGGTATTAATAGATAATAACAGTTGTGATTTTGTATATATTATTGCAGTTTAAGATGGGAAAACACCCACACCAGTAGAAGTCTTTTAAAATATTCAACTTTGATTCTAAATTTCCACACTGTAGAATTAAAAGAGAAATTTTTAAAGAGAATAGTAAAATCATGACTCTCTTAGAGATATAAAATGAGCATGAAGGTGAAAGTGAAAGTCACTCAGTCGTGTCCTACTCTTTGCAACCCCATAGACTATAAAATGAGCATGTCAAAGATTTTACTTAGCTCATTAAATAAAAAGAACATCAGATCAATATTGCAACTTACTCAAAGGAGAAGTTAAAGAACCATTGCTGAGGGCAGAAGAAGGGGGAAACAGATGATATGGTTGGATGGCATTACTGGCTCAATGGACAAGTTTGAGCAAGCTCTGAGAGATGATGAAGGACAGGGAAACCTGGTGTGCTACAGTTCGAAAGAGTCGGACATGATGTAGGAACTGAACAAAAATAACAAAAGGGAATCTTGAAATGAATTTACAAATGGACTCAAAGTGGCTTTTTTCACAGATAGAAATGCAAGATTTATTGTATGATTATCAGTTGAGTTCAGTCACTCAGTCGTGTCCGACTCTTTGCAAACCCATGGACTGCAGCACTCCAGGCTTCCCTGTGGTCACCGACTCCCAGAGCTTACTCAAACTCATGTCCATCGAGTCAGTGATGCCATCCAACCATCTCATCCTCTGTCGTCCCCTTCTCCTCCTGCCTTCAGTCTTTCCCAGCATCAGAGTCTTTTCCAGTGAGTCAGTTCTTTGTATCAGGTGGCCAAGTATTGGAGTTTCAGCTTCAGCATCAGTCCTTCCAATGAATATTCAGGACTGATTTCCTTTAGGATTGAGTGGTTGGATCTCCTTGCAGTTCAAGAGACTCTCAAAAGTATTCTGCAACACCACAGTTAAAAATCATCAATTCTCAGCACTCAGCTTTCTTTATAGTCCAACTCTCACATCCATACATTACTACTGGAAAAACAATACCTTTGACTAGACAGAACTTTGTTGGCAAAGTAATGTCTCTACTTTTAATATGCTGTCTAGGTTGATCATAACTTTTCTTCCAAGAAGCCAGCATCTCAATTTCGTGGCTGAAGTCACCATCTGCACTGATTTTGGAGCCCAAGGAAATGGTCTCTCTATGTTTCCACTGTTTCACCATCTATTTGCCTTGAAGTGATGGGAACAGATGCCATGTTTTTAGTTTTCTGAACATTGAGTTTTAATCCAACTTTTCACTTTCCTCTTTCACTTTCATCAAGAGGCTCTTTATTTCTTCTTCAATTTCTGCCATAAGGGTCGAGTCATCTGCATATCTGAGGGTATTGATATTTCTCCTGGTAATCTTCATTCCAGCTTGTGCTTCATCTAGCCTGGCATTTCAAATGATGTACTCTGCATATAATTTAAATAAACAGAGTGAAAATATACATCCTTGATTTAGTCCTTTCCCTATTTGGAACCAGTCTGTCCAGTTCTGTTTTTTTTTTAATATAAATTTATTTATTTTAATTGAAGGCTAATTACTTTACAATATTGTATTGGTTTTGCCATACATTGACATGAATCTGCCATGGGTGTACATGTGTTCCCCATCCTGAACCCCCTTCCCACTCCCTACACATCCCATCCCTCTGGGTCATCCAAGTGCACCAGCCCCGAGCATTCTGTATCATGCACCGAACCTGGACTGGTGATTCATTTCACATATGGTAATATACATGTCTCAATGCCATGCTCCCTAATCATCCCACCCTCACCCTCTCCCACAGAGTCCAAAAGACTGTTCTATACATCTGTGTTTCTTTTGCTGTCTCACATACAGGGTTATCATTAGCATCTTTCTAAATTCCATATATATGTGTTAGTATACCATATTGGTGTTTTTTTTTCTGGCTTACTTTACTCTGTATAATAGGCTCCAGTTTCATCCACCTCATTAGAACTGATTCAAATGTGTTCTTTTAATGGCTGAGTAATACTCCATTGTGTATATGTACCATAGCTTTATTATCCATTCATCTGCTGATGGACATCTAGGTTGCTTCCATGTCCTAGCTATTGTAAACAGTGCTGCGATGAACATTGGGGTACACGTGTCTCTTTCAATTCTGGTTTCCTCAGTGTGTATGCCCAGAAGTGGAATTGCTGGGTTGTATGGCAGTTCTCTTTCTAGTTTTTTAAGGAATCTCTACACTGTTCTCCTTAGTGGCTGAACTAGTTTGCATTCCCACCAACAGTGTGAGAGGGTTCCCTTTTCTCCACACCCTCTCCAGCATTTATTGCTTGTAGACTTTTGGATAACAGCCATTCTGACTGGTGTGAAATGGAACCTCATTGTGGTTTCAATTTGCATTTCTCTGATAATGAGTGATGTTGAGCATCTTTTCATATGTTTTTTAGCCATCTATATGTCTTCTTGGAGAAATGTCTATTTAGTTCTTTGGTCCATATTTTGATTGGGTTGTTTATTTTTCTGGAATTGAGCTGAAGGAGTTTCTTGTATATTTTTGAGATTAGTTGTTTGTCAGTTGCTTCATTTGCTATGATTTCCTCCCATTCTGAAGGCTGTCTTTTCACCTTGCTTATAGTTTGCTTTGTTGTGCAGAAGCTTTTAATTTTAATTAGGTCCCATTTATTTATTTTTGCTTTTATTTCCAATATTATGGGAGGTGGGTCATAGAGGATCCTGCTGTGATGTATGTCAGAGAGTGTTTTACCTATGTTCTCCTCTAGGAGTTCTATAGTTTCTGGTCTTACGTTGAGATCTTTAATCCATTTTGAGTTTATTTTTGCATATGGTGTTAGAAAGTGTTCTAGTTTCATTCTTTTACAAGTGGTTGACCAGATTTCCCTGCACCACTTGTTAAAGAGATTGTTTTTTCTCCATTGTATGTTCTTGCCTCCTTTGTCAGAGATAAGGTGTCCATAGGTGCATGGATTTATCTCTGGGTTTTCTGTTTTGCTCCATTGATCTATATTTCTGTCTTTGTTCCAGTACCATACTGTCTTGATGACTGTGGCTTTGTAGTAGAGCCTGAAGTCAGGCAGGTTGATTCCTCCAGTTCCATTCTTCTTTCTCAAGATCGCTTTGGCTATTTGAGGTTTTTTGTATTTCCATACAAATTGTGAAATTACTTGTTTTAGCTCTGTGAAAACTATCATTGGTAGCTTGATAGGGATTGCATTGAACCTATAGATTGCTTTGGGTAGTATACTCATTTTCACTACATTGATTCTTCCAATCCATGAGCACGGTATATTTCTCCATCAATTAGCATCCTCTTTGATTTCTTTCACCAGTGTTTTATAGTTTTCTATATATAGGTCTTTTGTTTCTTTAGGTGAATGTATTCCTAAGTATTTTATTCTTTTCATTGCAATGGTGAATGGAATTATTTCCTTAATTTCTCTTTCTATTTTCTCATAATTAGTATATAGGAATGCAAGGGATTTCTGTGTATTGATTTTATATCCTGCAACTTTCCTATATTCATTGATTAGTTCTAGTAATTTTCTGGTGGAGTCTTTAGGGTTTTCTATGTAGATGATCATGTCATCTGCAAACAGTGAGAGTTTTACTTCTTCTTCTCCTATTTGGATTCCTTTTATTTCTTTTTCTGCTCTGATTGCTGTGGCCAGAACTTCCAAAACTATGTTGAATAGTAGTGGGGAAAGTGGGCACCCTTGTCTTGTTCCTGACTTTAGGGGAAATGCTTTCAATTTTTCACCATTGAGGATAATGTTTGCTGTGGGTTTGTCATATATAGCTTTTATTATGTTGAGGTATGTTTCTTCTATTCCTGCTTTCTGGAAAGTTTTTATCATAAGTGGATGTTGAATTTTGTCAAAGGCTTTCTCTGCATCTATTGAGATAATCATATGGCTTTTATTTTTCAATTTGTTAATGTGGTATATTACATTGATTGATTTGCAGATATTGAAGAATCCTTCCATCCCTGGGATAAAGCCCACTTGGTCACGATGTATCATCTTTTTAATGTGTTGTTGGATTCTGATTGCTAGAATTTTGTTAAGGATTTTTGCATCTATGTTCATCAGTGATACTGGCCTGTAGTTTTCGTTTTTTTGTGGCATCTTTGTCAGGTTTTGGTATTAGGGTGATGGTGGCCTCATAGAATGTGTTTGGAAGTTTACCTTCCTCTGCAATTTTCTGGAAGAGTTTGAGTAGGACAGGTGTTAGCTCTTCTCTAAATTTTTGGTATAATTCAGCTGTGAAGCTGTCTGGACCTGGGCTTTTGTTTGCTGGAATTTCTGATTACAGTTTCAATTTCCATGCTTGTGGTGGGTCTGTTAAGATTTTCTATTTCTTCCTGGTTCAGTTTTGGAAAGTTGTACTTTTCTAACAATTTGTCCATTTCTTCCAATTTGTCCATTTTATTGGCATATAATTGCTAATAGTAGTCTCTTATGGTCCTTTGTGTTTCTGTGTTGTCTGTTGTGATCTCTCTATTTTCATTTCTAATTTTATTGATTTGATTTTTCTCCCTTTGTTTCTTGATGAGTCTGGCTAATGGTTTGTCAATTTTATTTATCCTCTCAAAGAACCAGCTTTTGGTTTTGTTGATTTTTGCTATGGTCTGTTTTGTCTCTTTTGCATTTATTTCTGCCCTAAATTTTTTTTTTAAATTTTATTTTATTTTTCGACTTTACATAATTGTATTAGTTTTGCCAAATATCAAAATGAATCCACCACAGGTATACATGTGTTCCCCATCCTGAACCCTCCTCCCTCCTCCCTCCCCATACCATCCCTCTGGGTTGTCCCAGTGCACTAGCCCCAAGCATCCAGTATTGTGCATCAAACCTGGTCTGGCGACTCGTTTCATACATGATATTTTACATGTTTCAATGCCATTCTCCCAAATCTTCCCACCCTCTCCATCTCCCACAGAGTCCATAAGACTGTTCTATACATTAGTGTCTCTTTTGCTGACTTGTACACAGGGTTCTTGTTACCATCTTTCTAAATTCCATATATATGCGTTAGTATACTCTATTGGTGTTTTTCTTTCTGGCTTACTTCACTCTGTATAATAGGCTCCAGTTTCATCCACCTCATTAGAACTGATTCAAATGTATTCTTTTTAATGGCTGAGTAATACTTCATTGTGTATATGTACCACTGCTTTCTTATCCATTCATCTGCTGATGGACATCTAGGTTGCTTCCATGTCCTGGCTATTATAAACAGTGCTGCGATGAACATTGGGGTACACGTGTCTCTTTCCCTTCTGGTTTCCTCAGTGTGTATGCCCAGCAGTGGGATTGCTGGATCATAAGGCGGCTCTATTTCCAGTTTTTTAAGGAATCTCCACACTGTTCTCCATAGTGGCTGTACTAGTTTGCATTCCCACCAACAGTGTAAGAGGGTTCCCTTTTCTCCACACCCTCTCCAGCATTTATTATTTGTAGACTTTTGGATCGCAGCCATTCTGACTGGTGTGAAATGGTACCTCATAGTGGTTTTGATTTGCATTTCTCTGATAATGAGTGATGTTGAGTATCTTTTCATGTGTTTGTTAGCCATCTGTATGTCTTCTTTGGAGAAATGTCTATTTAGTTCTTTGGCCCATTTTTTGATTGGGTCGTTTATTTTTCTGGAGTTGAGCTGTAGGAGTTGCTTGTATATTTTTGAGATTAGTTGTTTGTCAGTTGCTTCATTTGCTATTATTTTCTCCCATTCTGAAGGCTGCCTTTTCACCTTGCTAATAGTTTCCTTTGATGTGCAGAAGCTTTTAAGGTTAATTAGGTCCCATTTGTTTATTTTTGCTTTTATTTCCAATATTCTGGGAGGTGGGTCATAGAGGATCCTGCTGTGATGTATGTCAGAGAGTGTTTTGCCTATGTTCTCCTCTAGGAGTTTTATAGTTTCTGGTCTTACGTTGAGATCTTTAATCCATTTTGAGTTTATTTTTGTGTATGGTGTTAGAAAGTGTTCTAGTTTCATACTTTTACAAGTGGTTGACCAGATTTCCCAGCACCACTTGTTAAAGAGATTGTCTTGAATCCATTGTATATTCTTGCCTCCTTTGTCAAAGATAAGGTGTCCATATGTGCGTGGATTTATCTCTGGGCTTTCTATTTTGTTCCATTGATCTATATTTCTGTCTTTGTGCCAGTACCATACTGTCTTGATAACTGTGGCTTTGTAGTAGAGCCTGAAGTTAGGTAGATTGATTCCTCCAGTTCCATTCCTCTTTCTCAAGATCGCTTTGGCTATTCGAGGTTTTTTGTATTTCCATACAAATTGTGAAATTATTTGTTCTAGCTCTGTGAAGAATACCGTTGGTAGCTTGATAGGGATTGCAGTGAATCTATAGATTGGTTTGGGTAATATACTCATTTTCACTATATTGATTCTTCCAATCCATGAACATGGTATATTTCTCCATCTATTAGTGTCTTTTTTGATTTCTTTCACCAGTGTTTTATAGTTTTCTATATATAGGTCTTTAGTTTCTTTAGGTAGATATATTCCTAAGTATTTTATTCTTTCCGTTGCAATGGTGAATGGAATTGTTTCCTTAATTTCTCTTTCTATTTTCTCATTATTAGTGTATAGGAATGCAAGGGATTTCTGTGTGTTGATTTTATATCCTGCAACTTTACTATAGTCATTGATTAGTTCTAGTAATTTTCTGGTGGAGTCTTTAGGGTTTTCTATGTAGAGGATCATCTCATCTGCAAATAGTGAGAGTTTTACTTCTTCTTTTCCAATTAGGATTCCTTTTATTTCTTTTTCTGCTCTGATTGCTGTGGCCAGAACTTCCAAAACTATGTTGAATAGTAATGGTGAAAGTGGGCACCCTTGTCTTGTTCCTGACTTTAGGGGAAATGCTTTCAATTTTTCACCATTGAGGATAATGTTTGCTGTGGGTTTGTCATATATAGCTTTTATTATGTTGAGGTATGTTCCTTCTATTCCTGCTTTCTGGAGAGTTTTTATCATAAATGGATGTTGAATTTTGTCAAAGGCTTTCTCTGCATCTATTGAGATAATCATATGGTTTTTATTTTTCAATTTGTTAATGTGGTGTATTACATTGATTGATTTGTGGATATTGAAGAATCCTTGCATCCCTGGGATAAAGCTCACTTGGTCATGGTGTATGATCTTTTTAATGTGTTGTTGGATTCTGATTGCTAGAATTCTGTTAAGGATTTTTGCATCTATGTTCATCAGTGATATTGGCCTGTAGTTTTCTTTTTTTGTGGGCTCTTTGTCAGGTTTTGGTATTAGGGTGATGGTGGCCTCATAGAATGAGTTTGGAAGTTTACCTTCCTCTGCAATTTTCTGGAAGAGTTTGAGCAGGATAGGTCTTAGCTCTTCTCTAAATTTTTGGTAGAATTCAGCTGTGAAGCCGTCTGGACCTGGGCTTTTGTTTGCTGGAAGATTTTTGATTACAGTTTCAATTTCCGTGCTTGTGATAGGTCTGTTAAGATTTTCTATTTCTTCCTGGTCGAGTTTTGGAAAGTTGTACTTTTCTAACAATTGGTCATTTCTTCCATGTTGTCCTTTTTATTGGCATATAATTGTTGATAGTACTCTCTTATGATCCTTTGTATTTCTGTGTTGTCTGTTGTGATCTCTCCATTTTCATTTCTAATTTTATTGATTTGATTTTTCTCCCTTTGTTTCTTGATGAGTCTGGCTAATGGTTTGTCAATTTTATTTATCCTTTCAAAGAACCAACTTTTGGTTTTGTTGATTTTTGCTATGGTCTCTTTTGTTTCTTTTGCTTTATTTCTGCTCTAATATTTAAGACTTGTTTCCTTCTACTAACCCTGGGGTTCTTCATTTCTTCCTTTTCTAGTTGCTTTAGGTGTTGGGTTAGGTTATTTATTTGACTTTTTTCTTGTTTCTTGAGGTGTGCCTGTATTGCTATGAACTTTCCCCTTAGGACTGCTTTTACAGTGTCCCCCAGGTTTTGGGTTGTTGTGTTTTCATTTTCTTTCGTTTCTATGCAAATTTTGATTTCTTTTTTGATTTCTTCTGTGATTTGTTGGTTATTCAGCAGCGTGTTGTTCAGCCTCCATATGTTGTAATTATTAATAGTTTTTCTCCTGTAATTGAGATCTAATCTTACTGCATTGTGGTCAGAAAAGATGCTTGGAATGATTTCTATTTTTTTGAATTTAGCAAGGCTAGCTTTATGTCCCAGGATGTGATCTATCCTGGAGAAGGTTCCATGTGCGCTTGAGAAAAAGGTGAAATTCATTGTTTGGGGATGAAATGTCCTATAGATATCAATTAGGTCTAACTGGCCTATTGTATCGTTTAAAGTTTGTGTTTCCTTGTTAATTTTCTGTTTAGTTGATCTATCCATAGGTGTGAGTGGTGTATTAAAGTCTCCCACTATTATTGTGTTATTGTTAATTTCTCCTGTCATACTTGTTAGCATTTGTCTTACATACTGCGGTGCTCCCATGTTGGGTGCATATATATTTATAATTGTTATATCTTCTTCTTGGATTGATCATTTGATCATTATGTAGTGACCTTCTTTGTCTCTTTTCACAACCTTTGTTTTAAAGTCTATTTTATCTGATATGAGTATTGCTACTCCTGCTTTCTTTTGGTCCATATTTGCATGGAAAATCTTTTTCCAGCCCTTCACTTTCAGTCTGTATGTGTCCCCTGTTTTGAGGTGGGTCTCTTGTAGACAACATATGTAGGGGGTCTTGTTTTTGTATCCATTCAGCCAGTCTTTGTCTTTTGGTTGGGGCATTCAACCCATTTACGTTTAAGGTAATTACTGATAAGTATGATCCCGTTGCCATTTACTTTATTGTTTGGGGTTCGAATTTATACACCGTTTTTGTGTTTCCTGTCTAGAGAAAATCCTTAAGTATTTGTTGGAGAGTTGGTTTGGTGGTGCAGAATTCTCTCAGCTTTTGCTTGTCTGAAAAGCTTTTGATTTCTCCTTCATACTTGAATGAGATCCTTGCTGGGTACAATAATCTGGGCTGTAGGTTATTTTCTTTCATCATTTTAAGTATGTCTTGCCATTCCCTCCTGGCTTGAAGAGTTTCTATTGAAAGATCAGCTGTTATCCTTATGGGAATTCCCTTGTGTGTTATTTGTTGTTTTTCCCTTGCTGCTTTTAATATTTGTTCTTTGTGTTTGATCTTTGTTAATCTGCCCTAACTTTTAAGATTTCTTTCCTTCTACTAACCCTGGGGTTCTTCATTTCTTCCTTTTCTAGTTGCTTTAAGTGTAGAGTTAGGTTATTTATTTGACTTTTTTCTTGTTTCTTGAGGTATGCCTGTATTGCTATGAACCTTCCACTTAACACTGCTTTTACAGTGTCCCACAGGTTTTGGGTTGTTGTGTTTTCATTTTCTTTCATTTCTATGCATATTTTGATTTCTTTTTTTATTTCTTCTGTGATTTGTTGGTTATTCAGCAGCATATTATTCAGCCTCCATATGTTGGAATTTTTAATAGTTTTTCTCCTGTAATTGAGATCTAATCTTACTGCATTTTGGTCAGAAAAGATGCTTGGAAAGATTTCAATTTTTTTGAATTTACCAAGGCTAGATTTATGTCCCCGGATGTGATCTATCCTGGAGAAGGTTCCGTGTGTGTTTGACAAAAAGGTGAAATTCATTGTTTTGGGGTGAAATGTCCTATAGATATGAATTAGGTCTACCTGGTCTATTGTATCATTTAAAGTTTGTGTTTCCTTGTTAATTTTTTGTTCAGTTGATCTACCCATAGGTGTGAATGGGGTATTAAAGTCTCCCACAATATTGTGTTATTGTTAATTTCCCCTTTCATACTTGTTAGCATTTGTCTTACACATTGTGGTGCTCCTATGTTGAGTGCATATATATTTATAGTTGTTATATCTTCTTGGATTGATCCTTTGATCATTATGTAGTGTCCTTTTTTGTCTCTTTTCACAGCCTTTGTTTTAAAGTCTATTTTATCTGATATGAGTACTGCTACTCCTGCTTTCTTTTGGTCTCTATTTGCATGTAATATCTTTTTCCAGCCCTTTTCATTTCGAGGTGGGTCTCTTGTAGACAACATATATAGGGGTCTTATTTTTGTATCCATTCAGCCAGTCTTTGTCTTTTGGTTGGGGCATTCAACCCATTTACGTTTAAGGTAATTATTGATAAGTATGATCCCGTTGCCATTTACTTTATTGTTTTGGGTTCGAGTTTATTCTGTGTTTCCTGTCTAGAGAAGATCCTTTAGCATTTGTTGGAGAGCTGGTTTGGTGGTGCTGAATTCTCTCAGCTTTTGCTTGTCTGAAAAGCTTTTGATTTCTCCTTCATATTTGAATGAGATCCTTGCTGGGTACAGTAATCTGGGCTGTAGGTTATTTTCTTTCATCACTTTAAGTATGTCTTGCCATTCCTTCCTGGCCTGAAGAGTTTCTATTGAAAGATCAGCTGTTAGCCTTATGGGAATCCCCTTGTATGTTATTTGCTGTTTTTCCCTTGCTGCTTTTAATATGTGTTCTTTGTGTTTGATCTTTGTTAATTTGATTAATATGTGTCTTGGGGTGTTTTGCTTTGGGTTTATCCTGTTTGAGACTCTCTGGGTTTCTTGAACTTGGGTGATTATTTCCTTCCCTATTTTAGGGAAGTTTTCAACTATTATCTCTTCAAGTATTTTCTCATGGTCTTTCTTTTTGTCTTCTTCTTCTGGGACTCCTATGATTTGAATGTTGGGGCATTTAACCTTGTCCCAGAGGTCTCTGAGATTGTCCTCATTTCTTTTAATTCATTTTTCTTTTTTCCTCTCTGTTTCATTTATTTCTAACATTCTATCTTCTACCTCACTTATCCTATCTTCTGCCTCCATTATTCTACTGTTGGTTCACTCCAGAGTGTTTTTGATCTCATTTATTTTATCATTCATTATATATTGACTCTTTTTTATTTCTCCTAGGTCCTTGTTAAACTTTTCTTTCATCTTCTCAATCCTTGTCTCCAGGCTATTTATCTGTAACTCTATTTTGTTTTAAAGATTTTGGATCATTTTCACTATCATTATTTGGAATTCTTTATCAGGTAGATTCCCTATCTCGTTTTCTTTTGTTTGGTTTTGTAGGCATTTATCCCGTTCCTTTACCTGCTGGGTATTCCTCTGTCTCTTCATCTTGTCTATATTGCTGTGTTTGGGGTGGCCTTTCCATATTCTGGCAGTTTGTGGAGTTCTCCTTATTGTGGAGTTTCCTCACTGTGGGTGGGGTTGGATGGGTGGCTTGTCAAGGTTTCCTGGTTAGGGAAGTTTGTTTCGGTGTTCTGGTGGGTGGAGCTGGATTTCTTCTCTCTGGAGTGCAATGAAGTGTCCAGTAATGAGTTATGACATGTCAATGGGTTTGGAGTGACTTTGGGCAGCCTGTATATTGAGGTTCAGGGCTATGTTCCTGTGTTGCTGGAGAATTTGCTTGGTATGTTTTGCTCTGGAACTTGTTGGCCCTTGGGTGGTGCTTGATCTCAGTGTAGGTATGGAGACGTTTGATGAACTCCTATCAATTAATGTTCCCTGGAGTCTGGAGTTCTCTGGTGTTCTCAGGATTTGGACTTAAGCCTCCTGCCTCTGGTTTTCAGTCTTATTCTTACAGTAGCCTCAAGACTTCTCCATCTATATAGCACTGATGATAAAACATCTAGGCTAAAGATGAAAAGTTTCTCCACAGTGAGGGACTCCCAGAGAGGTTCACAGAGTTACATGGGGAAGAGAAGAGGGAGGAGGGAGATAGAGGTGAAGGAGGAGGAGAAGTTCAGTTCAATTAAGTTCAGTCACTCAGTCGTGTCCGACTCTTTGCGACCACATGAATCGCAACATGCCAGGCCTCCCTGTCCATCACCAACTCCTGGAGTTCACTCAAACATATGTCAATCGAGTCGGTAATGCCATCCAGGCATCTCATCCTCTGTCGTCCCCTTCTCCTCCTGCCCCCAATCCCTCCCAGCATCAGAGTCTTTTTCAATGAGTCAACTCTTAGCATGAGGTGGACAAAGTATTGGAGTTTCAGCTTTAGCATCAGTCCTTCCAAAGACCACCTAGGACTGATCTCCTATAGGATGGACTGGTTGGATCTCCTTGCAGTCCAAGAGACTCTCAAGAGTCTTCTCCAACACCACAGTTCAAAAGCGTCAATTCTTTGGTGCTCAACTTTCTTCACAGCCCAACTCTCACATCCATACATGACCACAGAAAAAACCATAGCCTTGACTAGAAGGACCTTTGTTGGCAAAGTAATGTCTCTGCTTTTGAATATGCTATCTAGGTTGATCATAACTTTCCTTCCAAGGAGTAAGCATCTTTTAATTTCATGGCTGCAGTCACCATCTGCAGTGATTTTGGAGCCCCCAAAATAAAGTCTGACACTGTTTCCACTGTTTCCCCATCTATTTCCCATGAAGTGATGAGACCGGATGCCATGATCTTTGTTTTCTGAATGTTAAGCTTTAAGCCAACTTTTTCACTTTCCACTTTCACTTTCATCAAGAGGCTTTTTAGTTCCTCTTCACTTTCTGCCATAAGGGTGGTGTCATCTGCATATCTGAGGTTATTGATATTTCTCCTGGCAATCTTGATTCCAGCTTGTGCTTCTTCCAGCCCAGCATTTCTCATGATGTACTCTACGTATAAGTTAAATAAGCAGGGTGACAACATACAGCCTTGATGTACTCTTTTTCCTGTTGGAACCAGTGTGTTGTTCTGTGTCCAGTTCTAACTGTTATTTCCTGACCTGCATATAGGTTTCTCAAGAGGCAGGTCAGGTGGTCTGGTATACCCATCTCTTTCAGAATTTTCCACATTTTCTTGTGATCCACACAGTCAAAGCAGAAGCAGATGTTTTTCTGGAACTCTCTTGCTTTTTTGATGATCCAGCAGATTCTGACAATTTGGTCTCTGGTTCCTCTGCCTTTTCTAATACCAGCGTGAACATCTGAAAGTTCAAGGTTCATGTATTGCTGAAGCCTGGCTTGGAGAATTTTGAGCATGAGATTAATGCAATTGTGTGGTAGTTTAAGCATTATTTGGCATTGCCTTTCTTTGGGATTGGAATGAAAACTGACGTGGCCACTGCTGAGTCTTCCAGATTTGCTGGCACATTGGGTGCAGCACTTTCACAGCATCATCTTTTAGGATTTGAAATAGCTAAACTGGAATTCCCTCACCTCCACTAGCTTTGTTCATAGTGATACTTCCTAAGGCCCACTTGACTTCACATTCCAGGTTGTCTGGCTCTCGGTGAAGATCACATCATTGTGATTATCTGGGTCGTGAACATCTTTTTTGTACAGTTCTTCTGTATATTCTTGCCACCTCTTCTTAATATCTTCTGCTTCTGTTAGGTCCATAACATGTCTGTCATTAATTGAGCCCATCTTTGCATTAAATCATCCCTTGGTATCTCTAATTTTCTTGAAGAGATCTGTAGTCTTTCCCATTCTATTGTTGTCCTCTGTTTCTTTATTTCCTGCTTTTGCAGTGCATTCCCTTATAATGAAAAGGACATCTGTTTTGGTGTTAGTTCTAGAAAGTCCTGTAGGTCTTCATAGAACTTTTCAAATTCAGCTTATTCAGCTTTATTGGTCAGGGCATTGAGTTGGATTACTGTGGTATTGAATGGTTGGCCTTGGAAATGAACAGAGATCATTCTGTCATTTTTGAGATTACATCCAAGTACTGAATTTTGGACTCTTGCTGATTATGATGGCTACTCCATTTCTTCTAAGGTATTTTTGCCTGCAGTAGTAGATATAATGGTCATCTGAGTTAAATTCACCCATTCCATTTCCATTTTAGCTCACTGATTCCTAAAATGTCAATATTCACTCTTGGCATCTCCTGTTTTACTACTTCCTATTTGCCTTGATTCATGGACCTAATATTCCAGGTTCCTATGTAATATTGCTCTTTACAGCATAAGACTTTGCTTCCATCACTCATAAAATTCACAACTAGGTGTTGTTTATGCTTTGGCTCCATCTCTTTATTCTTTCTGGAGTTATTTCTTGACTGATCTCTCATAGCATTTTGGACACCTACCGACCTGGGAAGTTCATCTTTCAGTCCTATCTTTTTGCCTTTTCTTACTGTTCATGGGGTTTTCAGGCAAGAATACTGAAGTGGTTTGCCATTCCTTTCTTCAATGGATCACATTTTTTCAGAAGTCTCCACCATGACCCATCCATCTTATGTGGCCCTACAAGGCATGGTTCATAGTTTCATTGAGTTAGACAAGGCTGTGGTCCATGTGATCAGTTTGGTTAGTTTTCTGTGACTGTGATTTTCATTCTGTTTGCCCTCTGATAGAGAAGGATATGAGGGTTATGGAAGCTTCCAGATAGGAGAGACTGACTGGGGGGGAACCTGGGTCTTTTTCTGATGGGCGGGGTCATGCTAAGTAAATCTTTAATCCAATTTTCTGTTGATAGGCAGGTCTGTATTCCCTTCCTGTTGTTTGACCTGAGGCCAAACTATGGCCAGAGGTAATGAAGATAACGTCGACCTCCTTCAAAAGGTCCCATGGATGCACTGCTACACTCAGTGCCCCCGACCCTGAAACAGGCCACTGCTGACCTATGCCTCCACCAGAGACTCCTGGACACCCATGTACAAGTCTGGGTCAGTCTCTTGTGGGGTCACTGCTCCTTTCTCCTGGGTTCTGGTGTGTACAAGGTTCTTTTTGTGCCCTCCAAGAGTCTGTTTTGCCAGTCCTGTGTAAGTTCTGGCAGCTCTATGGTGGGGTTAATGGTGACCTCCCCCAAAAGGACTTATGTCACACCCAGGTCTGCTGCATCCAGAACCCTTGTCCCTGCAGCAGGCCACTGCTGGCTTGTACCTTCACAGGAGACACTCAAAGACAGTTCTGGCTCAGTCTCTGTGGGGTCTCTGGGTCTAGTTGTGCACAAGGTTTGTTTGAGCCCTCTGAGCATCTCTGGTGGGCAACGAGTTTGATTCTAAATGCGATTTTGCTCCTCCTGCCATCTTGCTGGGGCTTCTCCTTTTCCCTTGGATGTGAGGTATCTCTTTGTGGTTGGATCCAACATTCTCCAGTTGACAGTTGTTCAGCAGTGAGTTGTAGTTTTGGAATTCTCATAGGAAAGAATGAGCGTGTGCATATCCTTCTACTCCTCCATCTTATGCCACAAATGCACCTTGTTGAGAGAAGTCGTTGTATCCTTACTCATCTTTCCCTCACTGTGATCTGATCTGGAGATGGAGGAGCAACAGCAGGCAGAGGAGCAGCAGCAGCATTCAGGGGCAGGAGGCAGTGGTGCCCAGGAAGGGACGCTGGTGTAGCAGCTAAGGGGCCTCACCATAGTGGATACCTCACCTGGGATGGTGTGCCCCCCAAAACGGGAACCCTGGCCACCCCTGTATGATTATCAGATATTTAAAATTTGGAGAGTTATAAAATAATTCAAAGGCAATGAAGGGTACAGAGCCCTCTGTGGAATCAGATCATCTCCTGGAGGCTCTAGCATTCTACTGAAAAAATATCTAGTAGTTTCTTTAGTTTATTACAAAGTCTTAAAACTTTCCCTATAAAATATACCTGATAATTCCTGTGAAAGCTATTTTCTAAATAGAACAATTTTAAAAACAATATCCTATTTATTCCTAATCATGTTGTTGTGTTGCTTGGTTTCTTGTAGCAGCTGAAAAGTACACTAAATAAGCAGAAAGTATTCATAAAGAGTATTTGTTTAATGCCTATTTAAACATTATTGTGTCACAAATTGTTTTCAGAACCCTCCCTACATTTGCATAGAGATGTATGAGAAGACTCAAATAGGGCAAGTAAGGAGCAAGAAAGCAATATTGGGTGCAGTGGTAGAACAACCTGGATGATGGTGGTGGGGGGATGAGGTTCTAAGTACACATCTGTGGCTTAAATTCACTGAAAAAAAAATACAATTTAATAAGCGTGTGAGTAAATAGAATATGGTGATGTTTTGCAAAAAAATTATTGAGGAACGTTTAACTTTTGGAGTGAATGAGATGACTTCCAGGTACACAGAACTACAAAACCTCAAAACATTAATTCACATAGTGATTCAGTTCTAAGAAAGATTTTGAAATGAAATATTAGATTTCCTGACAGAAAAATGGCCAACTTACAAGGCTGACATTGAAGATCAAGTAGGATTTGTTGAATGGTTATTGAGATCAAATGATAGGCAGAGTGTGTATTTGGAGAAGGGATTGAGTATGCGGTTGTGTGTGCATGCGTGTGCATGAGAGAGAGAAAGAAAGAGGAAGAATGAACAACAGAGGATGTACTGATGCAAACCTGTGGCTTGTTTACCCATGATAGGACAAAAAAATTCATATTTCCCGTAAAATTATCTGGTCTTTCTATGAATGCAAAGAATATACTCACAAAATAGATCCACAGACATAGAAAAGAAATATATGTTTATCAAAGGAGAGAGGAGAAAGGGAAGGGTAAATTAGGATTGACATATACACACTACTATATATAAAACAGATAACAAACAAGGAACTACTGTATGGCTCAGAGAACTCTATTCAATATCTTATAAAACCTATAATGGAAAGAATCTAAAAAGAATCCTTTTTAGGAATATACATATATGTGTATATCTGTACATATGTGTATATATACAAATTACTGAATCAGTTTGCTGTACACCTGAAACTAATACATTGTCAATCTTTCAATAAAAATTTAAAAAATGAATACACATTTGCTAAAATATATGTGTGTATACATCAGTGCTCTTTCCTGGAGAATCCCAGGGACGGAGGAGCCTGGTGGGCTGCTGTCTATGGGGTCGCACAGAGTCAGACACGACTGAAGCGACTTAGCAGCAGTAGCAGCAGCATACATATATATGTGTATATGTATGTACACATATATGTATAATATATACACAAATATATACATACATATGTACATACACACATGCACTTATTTTTTAAATTAATTAATTTATTTTAGTTGGCGGCTAATTACTTTACAATATTGTAGTGTTTTTTTTGCCATACATTGACATGAATCAGCCACGGGTGTACATGTGTCCCCATCCTGAAGCCCCCTCCCACCTCACTCCCCATCCCATCCCTCGGGGTCATCTCAGTGCACCGGCCCTAAGGTCTCTGTCTCATGCATCGAACCTGGACAGGAGATCTATTTCATATATGGTAATATACATGTTTCAATGCTATTCTCTCAAATCATCCCACCCTCACCTTCTCCTACACATGCACTTATATGTAGAAGTTTCAAAAAGCAAAACACATAACTATTTCAAAAGGCACAGTTGTTACAGTTCATGATTTGGCTTTTTTCTCTAACAACCATTTTTTTTTTTTTTTTTTGTACTTTATACCTTTGAGCAATTCTATTCAAATCTGTAAACTTTTATAGCAGTTTCTACTAATATATGTAAAATGACACTTTTGAATTATCCTTCTTCTCTAAGAATTAGTGAAAGCATTGGAATTGATTTTATTGTCACTCACCAAAATGTAGCACCCATCTGCTATGCTGTCCCTCTGCTCCTGAGTTGTTTCTGGAAATGGGATATTTAGTAGACTAATTTTAGTTTCATTTATCTAAATTAATAAGTGTGACAGTGGGATTTTCCCACTATTTCTATTTTAATATAGCAGAAATTTGAAGAATAAACAAGTGGGCAAGAGAAATCCAGACTATGTATTGTATTCAGACTTTAAAAACATAATGTTTCCTTAATTAAGACCTCCTTTATAAATTAGCATTGGGCTGTTTTAATCATGAATTCTTGTTGTCTAAGAAATATAAAACAAAAGGAACAAATGAATACTTTTCTAAATGCTGTAATGTTAATAGCAGAGTCTACCAGTTCTGTCTGGAATTTTTTCCATCAAGCATTTGAATAAATGGTCTAGAAGAAGAAAAACACAATAAGATCATAATTTCTATGACTTTGAGGATGACATTAAGGGCTGGAAAAGTAGAGATATAAAAAATGCAAACTGATAAACCATGAAGCTAAATGAATCTTTATGAGAAGAGGTCTGTGGATGTCAATTAATAAGTATCTTTTTGGTTTAGACATTATTCTAAATGCTGGAAATATGGAACAGTAGAAGATGTGTCGTCATAATTATTGGTAAACTTCCCAGTGTTTGTAATGGTCCCACTTGACTTCATCTTAGTAAGTGATAAGTACAGTAGTGTACTGTTGGTATTGCAGGTTATATACAGGCTTTTTGGTAGTGCAGGAGTTAATACTATGGTATCTATAATCCTCTCTAGACGATACAAAAGATAAAATGGCCATTGCTATGAAATGAAAATAGCAGGTAAATAAAATCATTAGAAGAGTCATAGTAAAGATCTGAAGGGAAAGTTTCTAAGTCTCTATATTTTTTAAGAGGTCTTTTAATTAATATATACAATAGCCCAAGTAAACTCTAAGTAATATAATGGCAACCTGAAGGAGACAAACATGTAGAGGAAGGGATGCTGTGAGAGGTAAAATGACAGAAAAGTATGAAGAAAATACACAAGATTGCTAACACCTATGTAACTAACCCTGGAGAAGGAAATGGCAACCCACTCCAGTATTCTTGTCTGGAAAATCCCATGGACGGAGAAGCCTGGTTGGTCACTGTCCATGGGGTCGCAAAGAGTCAGACACGACTGAGCGACTTCACTGTCTATCACTATCTATCTATGTAACTATGAGTTGCTTTTATCATGTTTGAAGCAGAGTATGTGGTAGTGATAATCTTTTAATTTTTCAGAATAGAGTGACAATAACAGACCAGTATATCTTTAGTTGTGCATACTTGCCCCAGACCAAAGAAATTTGAGTGAACTGTTCTTGTGAATGACTATTCAGCAGTGAGACTATCAAGAGACATGGTTTGCCACAGGTGCAGACTGCCCTGACCCTAGACAGCTAAGTAAAGAGTGGAGCAGCGAGTGTCCTGGAGCCTGTCTATCTCTCCCCAATCTTCTCTTGATGGAACAAGACTGTTTCTCTTCTCCAGAAGAAGGGTTCCACAAATTGGTTTTACTCTGATTTCTGTGGTGTAGGCCTATGCCATGTCTTGTCATATATTCACTAGAAATACTAGAAAGTTAAAAACAAACATGCAAAAATGCCCTCAGTTTTCCCATTCTGACAACAAGGATAGAAAAAGGATTTTTCTTACCATCCAGAGCATTGCCTATGTTAAATCTGCTGCTGTTAAATTACATTCCATGACATTACACTATTTTTTTCCCTTCCTCTTATCTGTTTTATAAAACTCATCAGTGGCCACAGGACTGGGAAAGGTCAGTTTTCATTCCAATCCGAAAGGAAGGCAACACCAAAGAATGTTCAAAGTACCGCACAATTGCAGTCATCTCACACGCTAGCAAAGTAATACTCAAAATTCTCCAAGCCAGCCTTCAACAGTATGTGAACCAAGAAATTCCAGATGTTCAATCTGGCTTTAGAAAAGGCAGAGGAAGCAGAGATCAAATTGTCAACATTTGCTGGATCATCAAAAAAGTAAGAGAGTTCCAGAAAAACATCTACTTCTGCTACATTGACTACGCCAAAGCCTTTGACTTTGTGGATCACAACAAACTGTGGAAAATTCTGAAAGAGATGGGAGTACAAGATCACCTGACCTGCCTCCTGAGAAATCTGTATGCAGGTCAAGAAGCAACAATTAGAACTGGACATGGAACCATAGACTGATTCCAAATCGGGAAAGGAGTACGTCAAGGCTGTATATTGTCACCCTGCTTATTTAACTTCTATGCAGAGTATATCATGTGAAATGCCAGACTGGATGAAGCACAAGCTGGAATCAAAATTACCAAGAGAAATACCAGTAAACTCAGATAAGCAGAAGATACCACCCTTATGGCAGAAAGTGAGGCAGAACTAAAGAGCCTCTTGATGAAAGTGAAACAGGAGAGTGAAAAGTTGGCTTAAAACTCACCATTCAAAAACTAAGATTACAGCATCCAGTCCCATCACTCATGGCAAATAGATGGGGAAACAATGGAAACAGTGACAGACTTTATTTTCTTGGGTTCCAAAATCACTGCAGATGGTGACTGCAGCCATGAAATTAAAAGACGCTTGCTCCTTGGAAGAAAAGCTATGACCAACCTAGATAGCATATTAAAAAGCAGAGACATTACTTTGCCAACAAAGGTCCGTCTAGTCAAAGCAATGGTTTTTCCAGTAGTCATGTATGGATGTGAGAGTTGGACTATAAAGAAAACTGAGTGCCAAAGAATTGATGCTTTTGAACTGTGGTGTTGGAGAAGACTCTTGAGAATCCCTTGGTCTGCAAGGAGATTCAAACAGTGCATCCTAAAGGAAATCAGTCCTGAATATTCATTGGAAAAACTGACGCTGAAGCTGAAACTCCAATACTTTGGTCACCTGATGCAAAGAACTAACTCATTTGAAAAAATCCTGATTATGGGAAAGATTGAAGGCAGGATGAGAAGGGGACAACAGAGGATGACATGGTTGGATGGCATCACTGACTCAATGGACATGAGTTTGAGTAAACTCCGGGAGTTGGTGATGGACAGAGAAGCCTGATGTGCTTCAGTTCATGGGGTTGCAAAGAGTAGGACATGACTGAGTGACCGAACTGAACTGAACTTCTCTGTTCACTCCATTTCATTTTTGTAAAGTTCTCTACTCTTATCATGAATCTTAATTTGTTTTCCCTGAGCAATTTTTTTCAGTTGGAATTCACTGTAGAAAAAGTTTTCTCTAGCTAGCATAAGCAGGAAGGGATTTACTACAAGGTATTAAATTACCAACAGAGTCATTGAGAAAGACTAAGAAAAAGATTCAAGGTTGAGCTTTTAGGAACATCTTCAAGGACACAAATGGAAACACTGTCCCTTAAACCAGAAAGCCATTTTTTCAAGTATGAGGGTGCCACCAGTTCATCTACTGACCCCAGAATAGAGCCCCCCTGCTGCAGTCATGAAGCTGACCATACACATGATACATGATCAAGAAACTGCCCCAATGGGAAATATGGCACTTCCAGATATTTCTTAAAACTGAAATATCATACATTGCATCAGAATTACCCTCAATTTATCCTCACTTTCTAATTTCACAGAGGGGCATCAAATTGGTAGAATCCAAAACATATCTGGAATCCAAAATGCAAAGGAGTATGGAAAATGTAGTTTTATCCATGTAGCTTCTGAAGTAAGAATGGCATACTAGAATAGAATGAATTGTATCTATATTTCAATGGCTACTCAATACCCAGGTACATTTTTCTATCCATACTTAAATGCTAGCAACAATTCAGTATCCAAAAAAAAAAAAAAATTGCCTAAACAGATAATTAAATAATGGGCAAAGAACCCAAATAGACATTTCTAAAAGGAAGACATATAAATAGCCAACAGGTATATGAAAAATGCTCAAATCTCTTATTATCAGGGAAATGCAAATCAAAGCCACAATGAGATATCACCTCTTGGTAAAATGGCTAATATCAGAAAACAAAAGATGAAAATTATTGACACAGTACCATTTTTCTAGATTCTGTATATATATGTTAGAATATGGTATTTATAAAACAGCAAAATTCTGTAACGGAGAAGGCAATGGCATCCCACTCCAGTACTCTTGCCTGGAAAATCCCATGGATGGAGGAGCCTGGTAGGCTGCAGTCCATGGGGTCGCTGAGGGTCGGACACGACTGAGTGACTTCACTTTCACTTTTTCACTTTCATGCATTGGAGAAGGAAATGGCAACCCACTCCAGTGTTCTTGCCTGGAGAATCCCTGCTGTCTGTGGGGTTGCACAGAGTCGGACATGACTGAAGTGTCTTAGCAGCAGCATTAGCAGCAAAATTCTGTAAAGCAATTATGCTTAGATTAAAAATAAATTAATTTATGGCATTGAAACATGTAAAATATCATGTGTGAAACAAGTTGCCAGTCCAGGTTCGATGCACGATACTGGATGCTTGGGGCTGGTGCACTGGGACGACCCAGAGGGATGGAATGGGGAGGGAGGAGGGAGGAGGGTTCAGGATGGGGAACACATGTATACCTGTGGCGGATTCATTTTGATATTTGGCAAAACTAATACAGTTATGTAAAGTTTAAAAATAAAATTAAAAAAAAAAAAAGAGTGGCCCAGCCACCAGGAAAAAAAAAATTAATTAATTTAAAAAATTATTGACACAGATGGAGAGAAAAATGAATCCTTGGGCACTGTTAGTGGAAATGAAGATTGGTGCAGCCATTATGGAGAAGAGTATGGAGGTTCCTCAGAAAACTAAAAATACTACCATATGATCCATCTGTATATATCCTTTCTGAGTATATGTCAAAAAGAAATGAAAGCAGTATCATGAAGTTATATCTGCTCTTCCATGTTCACTGCCACATTATCTACAATAGCAAAGATATGGAATTAACCTAAGCATCAATCTACAAGTAAATGGATAAATAAAACCTAAGAGAGGGGGACCAAAATGGCAGAGTAGGAGGATGTGAAACTCATACCCCCCTACAAACACATCAAAAACACATCTATGTGTGGAAGAGTTCTCACAGGAAATTAACTGGCAATGGGTAGAAGAACTCCTACCCAACCAAAGCTGCAAGTAAGATATCCATATAACTAGGTATGATGTCAAAAAAAAAAGGCACTGGGCTAGGATCTGCACCACTGGGAGAGGTCTATAAGGAAGAGAAGTTCCTCATGGGTGCACACATGCCCTGGGAACTGAGCAGGATGAAACACAATCTTTGCATCTCAGTCCTGGGGTTCTGCATGAAGGAGACAGGCCCCCTTGACTGCTGAAAAATCCTCTAGGTCAGACAAAAGTGCTGGAGAAGCCTAGACTCTACTCATGAGAAGTGCGCATGTGCTGGCTTGCTGGCAATCAGAGCCGAGAGAGCCTCACTTTGGCAGATTCTACCTTGCCACACTTCACAACCAAAAGGGGCAAACATGCTCAGCTCTGCTTATTCCACACCACAAGACAGGGGAAGATATTTTGTTTAGCTGTGCATGGATAGACTGGGGTGCCTGAGGTGTGTCCTGGGCAGGGCCTCAGAGATCATTGTCTGTACCTGCAAAGGACAGATGTAGCCATGTGGATGTTGTCAGAATGTATGTGGACAGCTCTAGAGGAGTGCACAGTGGCTACGTGCTCAATCTCAGGCAGCCAGGCACTTGGAGGGGATTCATCTAACTACACATAGACAACCAGGAAGGTCTAGACTGTGGTCCAGATAGAGTGGTGATAACTATTGTCAGCCAACTCAGGAGTATGCAGGGTCTCCTCCAAGCTAGAGCACCTAAGCTCCACCCACTCTGCACTGCACACTGGATCTGGGGCAGACAGGTCCTGGGAAGAAACTGACCACAGAGGCAGCACAGATTTCTGCAGCTGCAGTGCCTTGATTCCCAGGCCTAGACTACTCCACAGCATAGCCTTGCTCAAGTCGGGAAAGGAGTACGTCAAGGCTGTATATTGTCACCCTGCTTATTTAACTTACATGCAGAGTACATCATGAGAAATGCTGGACTGGGTGAAGCACAAGCTGGAATCAAGATTGCTGGGAGAAATATCAGTGACTTCAGATATGCAGATGATACCACACTTATGGTAGAAAGCAAAGAAGAACTAAAGAGCCTCTTGATGAAAGTTAAAGAAGAGAGTGAAAAAGTTGGCTTAAAACTGAACATTCAGAAAACTAAGACCATGGCATCTGGTCCCATCACTTCATGGCAAATAGATGGGGAAACAGTGGAAACAGTGATAGACTTTATTTTGGGGGCTCCAAAATCACTGCAGATGGTGACAGCAGCTATGGAAGAAAAACTATGACCAACCTAGACAGCATATTAAAAAGCAGAGACATTACTTTGCCAACAAAGATCCGTCTAGTCAAAACTATGGTTTTTCCAGTAATCATGTATGGATGTGAGAGTTGAACTATAAAGAAAGATGAGTGTTGAAGAATTGATGCTTTTGAACTGTGATGTTGAAGAAGACTCTTGAAAGTTCCTTGGACTGCAAGAAGATCCAACCAGTCAATCCTAAAAGAAATCAGTCCTGAATATTCATTGGAAAGACTGATGTTGAAGCTGAAACTCCAATACTTTGGTCACCTGATGCAAAGAACTGACTCATTGAAAAAGAACCCTCATTATGGGAAAGATTGGAGGCAGGAGGAGAAGGGGATGACAGAGGATGAGGTGGTTGGATGGCATCAGCAACTCTATGGACATGAGTTTGAGTAGGCTCTGGGAGTTGGTGGTGGACAGGGAAGCCTGGTATGCTGTAGTCCATGGGGTCACAAAGAGTTGGACATGACTGAGCAACTGAACTGAACTGAGACCTGGGATGGACACAATGGAGAAATACACAACATTGGCCTGGCCTGCTTTTGAGCAGAATCAAAAGCCTGCATGGGCAGTACATAGGTTCTCTGTGACCACACAGGCCTCTCTAGCTTCAGCAATCAAATCCTTTGGTGCAGGGCACACACTCAAAGTTAATGGTCCCTGACTGAACCCAAACTTTAAGACTTCTACTCAAATAACTGGAGAGTAGACCCAGCCCCTAGCAGGGCAATGACAGCCACTGAGCAGAAAGGAAATCCTGTCTAACAC
Organism: Bubalus bubalis; assembly: GCF_019923935.1. Classification (NCBI taxonomy): domain Eukaryota; kingdom Metazoa; phylum Chordata; class Mammalia; order Artiodactyla; family Bovidae; genus Bubalus; species Bubalus bubalis. Next base: position 115,426,930 of record NC_059163.1, on the reverse strand, counting down.
CCTGCACAGGCTCTAGATTCTATAACACCAATTATACTCCCCGTCAAGGTGATAAGATCCAGCATGCTCAGAGGAAAGACGTGTCTGGCATCCATTCCAAAAGCATCCCTTATACCAAAAACACTGGACATACACAGTCTATGTAAGGATGCTTCCACGTTAAAAAAAAAAAAAAAAAAAGTCTTCAGGACCACAGTAGACTGCTCTCACACCTAAGTTTACAGAGCCTATGAAAGTTAAGTAAGATGAAAAAGTAGAGGAACTACTCCCAACTAAAAGAACAAGAGAAATCCCCTGAAAGGAAAATAATGAAACAGAGACCACCAGTCTATTAGACTCTGAGTCCAAAAAGGAGGTAATCAAAATGCTAATTGATTTAAGAAAGGTTATTAGTAGAAATGCAGATCACTGTAACAAGGACCTAGAAACTATGCAGAAGAACTGATCAAAAATAGACAATTCAACTGCTGAGATAAAAGCCAAATTGGAATCAATGAAGAGAGAAAGGGATCAAAATGTATTTGAAGAAATTATGGCTAAAAATGTCCCAAACCAAAGAAGGAAGCATGGAGGGTCCCAAACAAATGAACTCAAACAGACCCACACCAAGAGCTAGCATATGTAAAATGGCAAAAGTGAAAGATAAAGAGAGGGTTCTAAAGGTAGAAAGAGAAAGAGTCAGTTATAAGGATACCTCCATAGGGCTATCAACTGATTTCTCTGCAGAAACTTTGCAGGCTGGAAGGGAGTTGCAAGAAAGTATTCAAAATCCTGAAAGGTAAAAACCTGCAACCTAAGATATTTTGCCTAGTAAAGTATCTTTTTTTTTTTTAGCTAAATATTTGGCTTTTCTATAAATAAAGGTCATAACCACACTGTTAACATGTAATATTGTTATAATACAACAGTTCAACTTGTAGGTTAATATATTCATGTGTCAACAAACATGAACTCCCCATAAGTAAGAAATATACAATAGATTACAAAAACCAAAAAGAAGAAAATACAAGTATTACCAAAAAATCACCAAACCCAAAAAGGAAAGAAAAAGTAAGAAATGAACAAAGGACTACAAAAACAGATGGAAACTAAGGACTAAAATGGCAATAGATACATACCTATCATAATTACTTTTTTAATGGACTCAAAAACACAGGGTGGAGGATTAAATATAAAAGACAACAAACTGAAATATGTTGCCTCCAAGAGACTCAGTTCAGGGTGAAAATCCAACACAACTAAAAGCTGATATTGTTGTTGTTCAGTTGTTAAACCATGTCCAACTCTTTGTGACCTCCAAGGACTGCAGCACAGCAGGCTTCCCTGTCCTTCACTATCTCCCAGAGCTTTCTCAGATTCATGTCCATTGAGTTGGTGACGTTATCTAACTATCTCATCCTCTGTCACCCCCTTCTCCTCCTGCCTTCAATCTTTCCCAGCATCGGGGTCTTTTCCAATGAGTCAGCTCTTTGTATCAGGTGGACAAAGTATTGGAGTTTTAGCTTCAGCATCAGTCTTTCCAATGAGAATTCAGGACTGATTTCCTTTAGGATTGACTGGTTGGATCTCCTGGCAGTCCAAGGGACTCTCAAGAGTATTCTCCAGCACCACAGTTTAGAGACATCAGTTCTTCAGTGCTCATCCTTCTTTATGGTCCAACTCTCACATCCATACATGACTACTGGAAAAAACATAGTTTGACTATACAGACATTTTTCAGCAAAGTGATGTCTCTGCTTCTTATTATGCTATCTAGGTATGTCATAGCTTTACTTACAGGGAGCAAGTGTCTTTTAATTTCATGGCTGCAGTCACAGTGTGCAGTGATTTTGGAGCCCAAGAAAAGAAAATTTCCTCAGGTAAGGTAAAGTATTCCTGTCTCTTTAAGAATTTTCCACCATTTGTTGTGATCCATACAGTCAAAGGCTTTAGCATAGTCAATGAAGCAGATGTTTTTCTTGAGCTCCCTTGCTTTTTCCATGATCCAGAATGTTGGCAATTTGATCTCTGGTTCCTCTGCCTGTTCTAAATTCACCTTGTACATCTGGAAGTTCTCAGTTCACATGCTGTTGAAGCCTAGCTTGAAGGATTTTGAGCATTACTTTGCTAGAATGTGAAACGAGTGCAATTGTACAGTGCTTTGAACATTCATTGGCACTTACCTTCTTTGGAACTGGAAGGAATACTGACCTTTCCAGTCCTGTGGCAACTGCTGAGTTTTCCAAAATTGCTAATATGCTGAGTGCATCATTTTAACATCATCATCTTTTAGGATTTGAAATACCTCAGATGGAATTCAATCACCCCCATTAACCTTGTTCAAAGTAATGCTTCCTAGAGCCCACTTGACTTCACACTCCAGGATGTCTGGCTCTAGGTGAGTGAACACACCATTATGGATATATAGGTCATTAAGGGTCTTCCCAGGTGGCAATAGTGGTAAAGAACCCACCTGTCAATGCAGGAGACATAAGAGATGTGGGTTTGATCCCTGGGGTAGGGAGGATCCCCTGGAGGTGGGCATAGAAACCCATTCCAGTATTCTTGCCTGAAGAACCCCCTGGACAGAGAAACCTAGCAGGCTACAGTTCATAGAGAAGCAAAGAGTCAGACACAACCGAAGTGACTTAGCATGCAGGTCATTAAGACCTCTTTTGTATAGTTCTCACAGAAGAACTATTATTGCCACCTCTTCTTCATTTCTTCTACTTCTGTTAGGTCCTTACCATTTTTGTCGTTTATCATGCTCATCCTTGCATGAAATGTTCCCTTGATATTTCCAGTCTTCTTAAAGAGATCTCTAGTTTCTCCCATCTATTTCTTTCCTCTATTTCTTTGTGTTGTTTATTTAAGAAGGTCTTCTCTCTCCTTGCTATTTTCTGGAACTCTGCATTCAGTTAGTTATCTCTCCCTTACCCCCTTGCCTTTTGCGTTTCTTCTTTCCTCAGTGACTTGTGAATCATCCTCAGGCTACTTTGCCTTTTTGCTTTTCTTTTTCTCTGGAATGGTTTTGGTCACTGCCTCCTGTACAACGTTATGGACCCCGTCCATATTTCTTCAGGCACTCTGTCTACCAGATCCAATCCCTTGAATCTATTTCTCACCTCCATTTTATAATCATAAGGGAGTTGGTTTAGGTCGTATCTGAATGGCCTAGTGGTTTTCCCTACTTTCTTCAATTTAAGCCTGAATTTTGCAACAAAGAGGTCATAATCTGCTGCTGCTGCTGCTGTGTCGCTTCAGTCATGTCCGACTCTGTGCAACCCCGTAGACGGCAGCTCACCAGGCCCTGCCGTCCCTGGGATTCTCCAGGCAAGAACACTGGAGTGGGTTGCCATTTCCTCCTCTAATGCATGAAAGTGAAAAGTGAAAGTGAAGTTGCTCAGTCGTGTCCAACTCTTCATGACCCCATGGACTGCAACCTACCAGGCTCCTCTGTCCATGGGATTTTCCAGGCAAGAGTACTTGAGTGGGTTGCCATTGCCTGCTCTGAGCCACAGTCAACTCCAGGTTTTGGTTTTACTGACTGAATAGAAATTCTCCATATTTAGCTGCAAAGAATATAATTAATCTGAATTTGGTATTGACCAACTGATGATGTCTATGTGTGGAGTCGTCTCTTGTGCTGTTGAAAAAGGGCATTTGCTATGGTCAGTGTGTCCTCTTGACAAAACTCTGTTAGCCTTTGCCCTGCTTCATTTTGTACTCCAAGGACAAATTTGCCTCTTATTTCAAATGTTTCTTGACTTCCTACTTGTTCATTCTTATCCCCTATATGGAAAGGTCATCTTTTTTGGTGTTAGTTCTAGAAGGTGTTGTAATTCTTCATAGAACTGCTCAGCTTCAGCTTCCTCAGCATCAGTGGTTGGGTCATAGACTTGGATTACTGTGGTGTTGAACGGTTTGCCTTGGGAACGAACTAAGATCATTCTGTCATTTTTGAGGTTGCACCCAAGTACTGCATTTCAGACTTTGTTGTGTCTGAAAAAATGAAGGCTTTCCATTTCTTCTAAGGGATCCTTGGCAACAGTAATAGATATAATGGGCATCTGAGTTAAATTTGCTAATTCCTGTCCATTTTACTTCACTGACTCCTAAGATGTTGATATTTATTCCTGCTGTCTCCAGTTTGATCACTTCCAATTTACCTTGATTCATAGATCTAACATTCCAGATTCCTATGAAATATTATTTTTTAGAGCATCAGACTTTACTTTCACCACCAGATACATCCACAACTGAGAGTCATTTCTGCTTTGGCCCATCCACTTCATTCTTTCTGAAGCTATTAATAATTGCCCTCCAAAATCACTGAAGATGGTGACTGCAGCCATGAAATTAAAAGACGCTTACTCCTTGGAAGGAAAGTTATGACCAACCTAGATAGCATATTCAAAAGCAGAGACATTACTTTGCCAACAAAGGTTTGTCTAGTCAAGGCTATGGTTTTTCCTGTGGTCATGTATGGATGTGAGAGTTGGACTGTGAAGAAGGCTGAGTGCCGAAGAATTGATGCTTTTGAACTGTGGTGTTGGAGAAGACTCTTGAGAGTCCCTTGGACTGCAAGGAGATCCAACCAGTCCATTCTGAAGGAGATCAGCCCTGGGGTTTCTTTGGAAGGAATAATGCTAAAGCTGAAACTCCAGTACTTTGGCCACCTCATGCACAGAGTTGACTCATTGGAAAAGACTCTGATGCTGGGAGGGATTGGGACAGGAGGAGAAGGGGATGACAGAGGATGAGATGGCTGGATGGCATCACTGACTCGATGGACGTGAGTCTGGGTGAAATCCAGGAGTTGGTGATGGACAGGGAGGCCTGGCGTGCTGTGATTCATGGGGTGGCAAAGAGTCGGACACGACTGAGCGACTGAACTGAACTGAACTGACTTCCCCAGTTGCATATTGGACACCTTCCAACATGGGGGGCTCATCTGGTGTCATACCTTTTTGCCTTTTCATACTGTTCGTGGGATTCTCTTGGAAAGAATTCTGGAATGGTTTGCCATTTCCTCCTTCAGTGGGCCACATTTTGTCAGAACCCTCCACTATAACCTATTTGTCTTAGGTAGCCCTGAACAGCATTGAGTTAGGAAAGCCCTTTCACCACAACAAGGTTGTGATCCATATAGGGGAACTGAAATTTAAGGGGTAAAAAAATAGATATTTTGTGTAAATGAAAATGACAGGCAAGGTTACCAACATTTGTATCAGACCAAAAAAAAAAAAAAGGCATTATATAATGATAAAGGAATCAATGTAAGATGATATTATACTCATTAACATATACACACCCAATAGCAGAGCACCAAAATTTTTAACACTCCACTGACATCAAAGAACACATCCCCCAAACAAAAAATTAATAAGGCAACATGTGCATCTACACCAACTGTTATTTATATGATATCTACACTACCTCCAAATAAATCCCCCCCTCAAAACAGAACACACATTCTTTTCAAACACTCACGGAATATTCTATAGGATAGACCACATACTATGTCACAAAATAGGCCTCAACAAATTCAAGAGGATAGAAATTATCTCAAGCATCATTTCTAATCACACACTATAAAGCTAGAAATCAAACACAGAAACAAAATAGGGGACAAAATCACAGGGTTACTGAACAGTATGCTACTAAAAAACCAATGGCTCAATGATGAGATAAAGAAGAAATCAGAAAGTAACTTGAAATGAACAAAAATAAAAATATAATCCTACAAAATCTGTGGGCTACAGCAAAAAGCGGTCATAAGGGGGAAGTTTGCAGAAATACAGACCTTTACTCAAGAAAGAAGAAAAGCCTCAAATAAATAATCAAACCTATCATCTAAGAGAGTTATTAAAAAGGGAAAATAAAGCCAAATCTACAGAAGAAAGGAAATAATAAAGATCTGAGGAGAATAATCAAGGTTAAAAAAATAAAAAAGATGATGAAAAACCTAGAGCTGGTTTTTTTAAAGAAAAGCAAAATTAAAAAATCTTTTACCAGACCACCAAGAAGCAAAGAGGGAGGACCCAAATAAACTAATAAATGAAAAAGTAGAAATAGCAGCTGATGTCACAGAAATACAAAAATAAAATAGAATACCATGACCAGTTATATGCAAACAAATTGAATACTCTAGAAGAAATGGACAAGGTTTTGCAAATATACAGGCTTTCAAAACTGAGTCAAGAAGAAACAGATAATTGGATCAAACTGATCTCTAGAAGTAAAATCTTATCTGTAGTTAAAAAAACAAAACAAAACAAAACTTCCTGCAAATAAAAGTTTGGATGGCTTCACTGGGTAGTTCTAAACATAAAAAGAAGAACTTATATTTATCTCAAACTCTTCCAAAAATTGAAGAGGAGGAAGCACTCCCAAATTTACTTTGTGAGGCTGCCATCACTCTGATACCAAAACCAGACAAAGACACCAAGAAAAAAGAAAATCATAGACCACCATCTTTTATGAACAAGCACGTTAAGTCATCTCCAACAATTTGTGACCCCCTGGACTGCAGCTTGCCAGGCTCCTTTTTCCACAGAATGTTCCAGGCAAGAATATGGGAGTGGGTTACCATTTCCTACTCCAGGAGATATTCTGTATCAAAGGATTGAACCTGCATCTCCCATGTGGCTGGTGGGTTCTTCACCACTGAGCCAACTGGGAAGCCATCTTTTTGAATAAGGATGCAAAAATTCTCAACATAATACTATAAGTCCAATAAATGCAAAAAGTATCATAAACTGTAATCAAGTTGGACTCATTCCAATGTTACAAGGATGGTTCAACAAACACAAGTCAATCAATGTGATATACCATATTAACAAAAAGAAAGATATAAAACACATGATCATCTCAATGAACACATAAAAGTCATCTGACAAAATTTATCATCCATTCAGGATAAAAACTCTTACCAAATTGGATATAAGGAGAACATATCTGAATCGAATAAAGGCCATTTATGACAAACCCACAGCCAACATAGTACTCTATGGTAAAATTTGAAAGCCTTCCTGCTCAATTCAGAAAAAAAGGTAAGGATACGTATTCTCACTAGAAAAAGAAATAAAAAGTATGCAGATTGGGAAAGAAGAGGTAAAACTGTCACTATTTGCAGATGACTCTGTTTAGATAACCCTAAGTCTCCATACAAAACTATTAGCACTAGCAGCATTCAGCAAAATAGCAGGATACACAGACATCATTTGTGTTTCTTTATACTAACAACAAAATATCCAGAAAAAGAAAGTAAACAAATCAATTCCATTTAAAATCACACTAAGTGATTGGTTCAAAATGATGGAGTAGAAGAACATGTGCTCATCTTCTCCTGAAAGAGCCCCCAAATCACAGCTATCTGTTGAACAAACATTGACAGGAAAATGCAGAACCCACCAAAAAAAAAAAAAAAAAAAAAAGATATCCCGCATCCAAAGATGACAGAGAAGCTGCAACAAGATGGACTTCCACAAGACTAGGGAAAACAGAGACTCCACTCCTGGAGGGCACACAAAAAAATGCTTTGCATGCACCAGGACACAGGGGAAAGGAGCAGTGACTCCATAGGAGACTGAACTAGACCTATCTAGGGCCACAGGAGAAGCAAGAAGAACTACAATCCTGTAGCCTCCAGAATGAAGACCACAATCCCAGAAAGCTAATGAAAATGAATAGGAATAGGACTATGTCTCAGATGAAGGAACAGATAAATCCCCAGAAAAGCAACCAAATGAAGTGGAGATAGGCAACCTTCCAGAAAAAGACTTTAGACTAAAAATAGTGAAGATGATGCAAGATCTCAGAAAAAGAATAGAGAATATGCAAGAAATGTTTGCCAAAAACTAAAACAAAAGAACAAACAAACAGAAATGAATAACACACTAGAAGCACTCAATAGAAGGATAACTAAGTCAGAAAAATGGATAAGTGACCTTGAAGACAGGATGGTGGAAATCACTACTGTAAAACAGAATACAAAGAAAAGTGAAAAGAAATGAAGGCAGTCTAAGAGACCCTTGGGACATTAAACACACCAACATTTGCATTATAGGGGTCCCAGAAAGAGAAGAGAGAGAGAAAGGACAGAAGAAAATATTTGAAAAAAATGTTTCTAGGAAAAACTTTAGCCAAGGAAGCGAAATACTTCTGTGCTAAAAAGTATAAAACACTGATAAAGGAAATTAAAGATTATTCAAAGAAATGGAAAGATATCCCTTGCTCTGGGATTGAGAGTTGCTATACTACCCCAAAACAATCTGCAAATTTAATGAATTCCTATCAAAATATCCATGACAATCTTCACCGAGCTAGAAAAAAAATCTTAAAATTAATATAGAACCATAAAGGATTGACAAAGCAATCCTGAGTTAAAAAAAAAAAAAGCTGGAGTCATAACTCTTCCAGATTTTAGATAACACTACAAAGCTACAGTGATCAAAATTGACTGTTACTGGCACAAAAACAGACATATAGATCAATGAACAGAATAGAGAGTCCAGAAGTAAACCCACACCCCTTAAGTCAAGTAATCTACAATAAAGGAGGCAAGAGTATACAAAGGAGAATAGAGAGTATCTTCCACAATTGGCGTTAGGAAATCTGTAAAGTTATATGCAAATCAGTAGAAATTAGAACACTCCCTCATACCATGTACAAAAATAAACTCAAATGATTTAAAGACCTCAATTTAAACACAACACCATCAAACTCCTAGCAGGAAACATAGGCAAAAACATTCTCTCAATAAATTGTAGCAATATTTTCTTAATCAGTCTCCCAAGGCAAAAAATGAAAATTAACAAATGGGACCTAATTAAATTGAAAAGCTTTTTCACAGCAAAGAAAACCATAACAAACAAACAACAACAACAAAAATACCTATAGATTAAGAGAAAATATTTTCAAAGAATGAGACTGGCAAGGGATTAATATGTAAAGTATACAAACAGTTCATACCATTCAATATTAAAAACATTCAAGCAAAAAATGTGTAGAAGACATAAATAGAAATTTTTCCAAAGAAGACATACAGATGGCCAACAGACACATGAGAAGATGCCCAGCACTGCTAATTGTTGTTGATCAGTCAGTCAGTCATGTCTGATTTTTTGAGACCCCATGGCCTGCAGCACAGCACGCTTCCCTGTCCTTCACTATCTCCCAGAGTTTGCTCAAACTCATGTCCATTGAGTGGTGGACATCCAATCATCTTATCGTCTGTCACCCTCTTCTCCTCGTGCACTCATCCTTTCCCAGCATCAGGGTCTTTTCCAATGAGTCAGCTCTTCACATCAGGTGACCAAAGTATTGGTGCTTCAGCATCAGTCCTTCCAATGAGTATTCAGGGTTGATTTCCTTCAGGATTGACTGGTTTTATCTCCTTGCAGTCCAAGGGACTCTCAAGAGTCTTCTCCAACACCACAGTTCAAAAGCATCAATTCTTTGGAGCTCGGCTTTCTTTATAGTTCAACTCTCACATCCATACATGACTCCTGGAAAAGCCATAGCTTTGACTATACAGACTTGTCAGCAAGCTGATGGTTCTGCTTTTCAATATGCTGTCTAGGTTTTTGTTGTAGCTTTTCTTCCAAGGAGAAAGTGTCTTCTAATATCATGGCTGCAGTCACCATCTGCAGTGATTTTGGAGCCAAAGAAAATAAAATCTTTCACTGTTTCCATTGTTACCCCATCTATTTGCCATGAAGTGATAGGACTGGATGTCATGATCTTGGTTTTTGAATGCAGAGTTTTAAGCCAACTTTTTGACTCACTTCTTTTACTTTCATCAAGAGGCTCTTTAGTTCCTCTTCACTTTCTGGTGGTGTCATCTGCATATCTGAGATTATTGATATTTCTCCCAGAAATCTTGATTCCAGCTTGAGCTTCACCCAGATAAGCATTTCACATGATGTACTCTTTTTATAAGTTAAATAAGCAGGATGACGATGTACAGCCTTGACATACTCCTTTCCCAATTTTGAACCAGTTCATTGTTCCATATCTGGTTCTAACTGTTGCTTCTTGTCCTGCATATGGGTTTCTCAGGAGGCAGGTAAGGTGGTCTGGTATTCCCATCTCTTGAAGAATTTTCCACAGTTTATTGTGATCCACACAGTCAAAGGCTTTAGCATAATCATTGAAGCAGTTTTTTTTTTTTTAATTCCTTTGCTTTTTGGTTGGCAATTTGACCTCTGGTTCCTCTGCCTTTTCTAAATCCAGCTTGTACATCTGGAAGTTCTCAGTTCATGTACTGTTGAAGCCTAGCTTGAAGGATTTTGAGCATTACTTTGCTAGCATGTAACATGAGGGTAATTTTGCAGTACTTTCAGCATTCTTTGGCATTGCCCTTCTTTGGGATTGGAATGAAACTGACCTTTTCCAGTCCTGTGGCCACTGCTGAGTTTTCCAAATTTGCTGGCATATTGAGTTCAGCACTTGCACAGCATCATTTAGGATTTGAAATAGCTCAGCTGGAATTCCATCACCTCCACTAACCTTGTTAGTAGTAATGCTTCCTAAGCCCCTCTTGAGTTCACAATCCAGGATGTCTGGCTCAGGTGAATGACCACACCATCGTGGTTATCTGGGTCATTAACTTTTTTGTATAGTTCTTCTTTTTTGTATAGTTTTGCCACCCTTTCTTAATATCTTCTGTTTCTGTTAAGTCCATACCATTTCTGACCTTTATTGTGTCCATCTTTGCATGAAATGTTCCCTTGGTATCTCTAATTTTCTTGAGGAGATTTCCAGTCTTTCCCATTCTATTGTTCTATTTTTTCCCTCTATTTCTCTGCATTGTTCATTTAAGAAGGCTTTCTTATCTCTCCTTTCTATTCTTTGGAACTCTGCATTCAGATGGCTATATCTTTCCTTTTCTCCTTTTGCCTTTCACTTCTCTTTTTTCTCAGCTATTTGTAAGGCCTCTTCAGACAACCATTTTACCTTGTTACATTTCTTTTTCTTGGGGTTGATTTTGGTCACCACCTGCCGTACAATGTCATGAACCTCCATCTATAGTTCTTCAGGCACTCTGTCTATCAAGTCTAATCCCTTAAATCTATTTGTCACTTCCACTATAAAATCATAAGGGATTTGATTTAGGTAATTTCTGAATTGCCTAGTGGTTTCCCCTACTTTCTTAAATTTAAGTCTGAATTTTGCAATAAGGATTTCATAAAGAGTCACAGTCAGCTCTTGGTCTTTTTTTTGCTGATGGTATAGAGCTTCTCATAATTATTACAGAAATGTAAACCAAAACAACAATGGTGTATCACCTCACATTGGTCAGAATGTCTATCATCATAAAGTCTATAGTTAACAGACCATAATAAGTGCTGGAGAGGGTGTGGAGAAAAGGGAACTCCCGTACACTACTGTTGAGAATGTAAATGTAAACCTCCAGTATGGAAAACAATATGGGGTGCCATTAAAAACTAAAAAAATAGAGCTACCATATGATCCAGAAATCTCAGTCCTGGGTACATATCTGGAAAAAATGGAAACATTAATTCAATAAGACACATGTACCCCAATGTTCATAGCAGCACTATTTGCAATAGCCAAGACATGGAAAAGACATGGAAACAACTCAAGTGCCCATTGACAGATGATTGGTGCAAGAAGATGCAGTGTATATATTCAAATGGAAGATTACTCAGCTATAAAAAGAATGAAATATTGCCATTTGAAGTGGCATGGATGGACCTAAAGAATATTATAGTTAGTGAAGTAAGTTGGACAGAGAAAGACAAATACAATATGATATCACTTACATGTGGAATCTAAAAAAAAATAATGCAAATAAATGTTTATACAAAACAGACTCAGAAAGCAAATTTATGGTTATAAAGGAGGAGTTGGGTGAGAAAGAAATTAGTATGAAATTAACAGATTCAAACTACTATATGTTAAATATATAAGCAACATGGAGTTACCATGTAACATAGGGTATCCTAGTATCCTATAATAACCTATAATGGAACATAATCTGTAAAAAAATTAACTAAATCATTTCGCTGTACACCTGAAACTAACACAATATTATAAATCAACTGTACTTCAATTTTTGTTTAAATAATTGTATGTATATTGATTTGCAATATTGTGTTTGAGGTGTACAGCAAAGTATGCATATGTATAGTAGCTTGTATCTGTTAGTCTCAAACTCCACTACCACAGTCATGAACTCCCATGGTGGGAGAATAGCACATTCAAGTCATTACCACCAAGTCCAGACTCCCCCACCTTTTGTGGGCCTGCTCACCAGCAGAGATTCAGGGGATAATCTCCATCTCACTTTTGTCTTCCAAATCTTGCAGAGGTGCACCTGCCTTGTGAAATTACATCCCAAACAGCAGTGTCGAAGGAGAACATGGTGTTTCTCATTTTCAAGTTTCTGCAAAGCAGGGCAGAGTTTGGAGTAGATGTGAAGTGACAGTTTATGATATTCACAACAGGACTCTTATTGGCTCACATACTCTTTCAGGGATCTCATCCACTCAGGAGACTTCAGTTATCGTCCACAAACACTTGATACCAGATAGTTCAGAATTAGATTTTCCTTTTGGATTTTAGACATTGAAAGCACTTGCATTTATTGTATATTACTAATACCAACAGCAGGATTTAAATAGTACCCCATAAATGAATAAATACAGTAACATTTCCACAGCAACAGATATTAATAATCATACTCCTGGAGTAGAGATTTTTAACAGTTTAAAGCAGTTGGCCAGACTTTGCTTACAAATACATTTGCAGGAAACTTTGACAACTTTTCAGTTTTCAGAACATCTGAGATTTGGAATTATAGATCTGTACCAATTATTGTTGATAATTCTCTATCAGTACTTCCAGTCCTGAGGTGTATATCCTTATATGTTTATCTCTACTCCTAACCTTTATACATAGAAAACCACAATGTTTTTCAAACTGAATTCAGAACCCACTCTTCAAGTGTTCTGTGACTCAGTGAAAGGCATCAACTTCTACCTATTTGTTGAACCTGGAAACCCATATGTCATCCAAGAAAATCCCTCTCTGTCATCTACATTCAGAATTATTAATTCCTGTCAATTTTACTGCCAAAATCTCTCTCCAACATACTCACTGCTTCCCAACACTGCCACCACCTTTTGTGTTCAGATCACTAGCGTATTTTACTAAGATTACGTAAAACAGCTTTGTATCTTCTAGCCTCCTGTATTTATTCTCAAGGCAATGACACAGGGATCCTGTCACTTTCCTACTTCTAGCACTTCCTATCTCTTTCCTAGAGATAGTCAATCGTGTAAACATTGTTTGTAAGAGCCCTCTGCCTATCACTCCACTCTGACAATCTGTGTTCCAGACCCACATTGGACTCCTTTTAGAAATTTGAATTCATACTCCTTTCCTTCAAAATGAATCTCTTTTTTTCCCCTGGAACAACCTAGGCAACTAAAAGTAACACTTTTAATTCAGAATAGGCTGTTGGATAACTTTTGTCTTGGGTTTCTCTTATTTTGAAAGCATTTTCAAAAAAGTAATTTTCAACCAAAAAAAAAAAAAAAAAAAGAGATTCAATGTTCCCTACATAACAGATTTTGTTTAATTCTGACAATAGAGATAAAAGTGAGATTAGTTAAATAAAATAAGATTTAAAATGGGGACCTGTTGGAAAAACATTTTATTCCAGCCATGTAGAAGTCAGTCATCAAGATCATAAATTAACAGGCAATTACTTAGTGTAGAAAGGTAGTATCAGCTGAGCCTAATAGCCTGACTCAGGGGGATAGTAATGGGGGATAGTAATAGTATCCCCCATTACTGATCCACATAACTTGATGCTATGCATGCAGGCGAGATTGGTGCAGATTCCCGGGCTGGAGAGACTGAGAAATGGAGAAAACTGGTTATTTCTATTCTTCAACCCATAGGACAAGATAGGGCTTGTAGACAGATAGCAGAAACTGACAGACTTTGAGGCAACTTTATCAAATTGAGGATAACTAAGTGCTGCTTTGGGGACTGAAAAATAAAACAAAACAAAGTAACATAGGCTTGAGTGTGGGAGGGGAGCTCTCCTCCCTTCCACTCTGACAGGAGGCCATGGTGGAGGAGCACAACCAAGTCCCACCCTGGAGAAAGACCAGGAGTTGGCAGAGGTGGCCTCTGGAATGGGATGGAGGCTAGGCAGCAAACTGCTAAGTCACTTCAGTCGTGTCCAACTCTGTGTGACCCCATTGACGGCAGCCCACCAGGCTCCCCCGTCCCTGGGATTCTCCAGGCAAGAACACTGGAGTGGGTTGCCATTTCCTTCTCCAATGCATGAAGGTGAAAAGTGAAAGTGAAGTCGCTCAGTCCTATCCAACTCTTAGCGACCCCATGGACCACAGCCTACCAGGCTCCTCTGTCCATAGGATTTTCCAGGCAAGAGTACTGGAGTGGGGTGCCATTGCCTTCTCCAGGCAGCAGAGGGAGACTAATGAACCAAGGAAATTCAGATCATTAATGTGGCCTCATTTGTAAACTCTGTTTTAGGAAGCCTGGGGACATTCTGTCTACATAAAGATAAAGTGCTTAAAGTAATCTCAGATCCCAGAAAGTTGACATTTCTCTCTGAGAGGAATATTAAAGAATTTATGATTTCCTTCAATAAACAATAGAATACTGCCAGTTTTCCTTACAAGTTAAGAGAAGTTTGGAGTTTATCTTAGAAGTAGGTAAAACTTTACCAAAAGGAAAAAGAACATTAAAAATTATTTGGGTAAAAGAAGCATTTGTTGTTGTTCAGTTGCTGTCATGTCCAGCTCTTTGCAGGCCCGTGGACTGCAGCACTCCAGACTTCCCTGTCCTTCACTATCTCCCTGAGTTTGCTCAAATTCATGCCCATTGAGTCTGTGATGCTATCTAACCTGTGCTAGCTGCTCCTTCTTTTTGCCCTCAGTCTTTGCCAGCATCAGGGTCTTTTCCAATGAGTCAGGTCTTTGCATCAGGTGGACAAAGTATTGGAACTGCAACATCAGACCTTCCAATGAGTATTCAGGGTTGATTTCATTTAGGATTGACTGGTTTGATCTCCTTGCTGTCCAAGGGACTCTCAAGAGTCTTCTCCAGCACCGGGAAGGCATCAATTCTTCAGTTCTCAGCCTTCTTTGTGGTTCAACTTTCACATCCATATATGATTACGGGAAAAACCATAGCTTTGACTTACAGACCTTTGTCATGAAAGTGATGTCTCTGATTTTTAATATGCTATCTAGCTTTGTCCTAGAGACCTTCTTCCAAGGAGTAAGCATCTTTTAATTTCAAGGCTGCAATCACCATCTGCAGTGATTTTGGAGCCCAAGAAAATAAAATCTGTCACTGTTTCCATTCTTTCCCCATCTATTTGACATGAAGTGATGGGACTGGATGCCATGATCTTAGGTTTTTGAATGTTGGTTTTAAAGCGAACTCTTTCACTCTCCTCTTTCACCCTCCTCAAGAGACTCTTTAGATCCTCTTCACTTTCTGCCATTAGAGTGGTATCATCTGCATATCTGATTTTGTTGATATTTCTCTCAAATATCTTGATTCAAGCTTATGATTCATCCATCCAAGCATTTCACATGATGTACTCTGCATATAAGTTAAAATAGCAGGATGACAATATGCATCATATTCCTTTCCAAGTTTTGAACCAGTCCATTGTCCCATGTCCAGTTGCATACAGGTTTCTCAGGAGACAGGTAAGGTGGTCTGGTATTCCCATCTCTTTAATAATTTTGCACAGTTTGTTGTGGTCCACACAGCCAAAGGCTTTAGCATAGAAGCAGAAGTAGATGCTTTTCTGGAATCCCCTTGCTTTCTCTATGATCCAACGAATGTTGGCAATTTGATCTCTGGTTCCTCTGCTTTTTCTAAATCCAGCTTGTACATATGGAAGTTTTTGGTTCCCATACTGCTGAAGCCTAGCTTGAAGGATTTACTAACATGCAAACTGAGCACAGTGGTATGGTAGTTCTCACTGTTTTTTTTTTTTTTTTTGAT
Organism: Bubalus bubalis; assembly: GCF_019923935.1. Lineage (NCBI taxonomy): Eukaryota > Metazoa > Chordata > Mammalia > Artiodactyla > Bovidae > Bubalus > Bubalus bubalis. The sequence continues at coordinate 115,410,919 of NC_059163.1, read as the reverse complement.
GTTCACAGAGGGATTTTTTGATGAAAAAATCGCTATGACATGATTAGTAAGAAACAATCAAGATTTTAAATTTCAAATGTAGTCTACTTATATCTATGTAATAACATATAACATAAACATAAAACATACTAACATATAATATGGAAATAAATATTCCAATAAGAATCATACTTTTTAAAATTTAATTCTTAATTATAAGAAACACATGAATATATTTTTATGTAAAAAATTGAAATATTGCACTAAGGCTAAGTGTCTTTTGAGCACTGTGAAATAATCAGTTATAATAGTCTGATATATTATATAAAGTGTCTTCTTCTATGTCTCTCTTATTTTTTTATATTAGCATATGTTACTTTTATAGTACATATGTGCTTTTGCAGTCAGAAAATAATTTACAAGAGAAATGCAAAATAAAACAATCATAAGACATCATTTCACATCCATCAGAATGGAAAATATTTTACAAATCTAATAACACTATTTACTTACAGGGATGTGGGGAAGGAATGAAGGAGTGTTAACTGACACAACTACTTTAGAGAGTATTTCATAATGTATAAGATATAATTTTTTTTCTCTATAATGACACTTCTAAGCATATATTCTAAAAAAAACTCTCACACACAGACATTAGGAAACATGTACAATATTCACTACAACATTTTTATAGCAGTAAAAATTTAGAAACTAAATATTGATCAGTTGTAGGTTAGTAAGTACAGCACGTAATAACATGTATAAATAAGACCTGCATGATAGTATAAATTAAATGGAATAGTAAGCTAAGTGAATGAAATAGTCTGACATAATCTATATAGGATTTAGAAATATACAAAAACATTTCAAGTTTCAATTAAGAGGAAGTAAACACATTCCATCCTGTTTCTCCCACTGAATATAACTAAAAGCCCTGAACAGAATAGATGGAGCAGCTCTCTGAAGACTCTGAAAAGTAAATGGTATCAGGCTGATTGGGGAAAAAACTTGAACTTGATGTATGGTTGATATATTGGTGATTTTCCTGCCCTTCTATCATATTCTGTGTTAGTTCCAAGGCACTAGAATTCTGGAACTGCTCACTGAACAGAAAGAAAAAAAGAGCTCCAAGAGAAACCCTTCTTTTCTTGACAGAAGATTAGGAAGAGGAGCCCCTATTAGTCAGAGAATGGGGAAAATTTCCTATATTGTTTTCCTTCTCTCCTTAGTTTTGAAAGTGAAACCTGTCAGGGGGTGATGGTAGCAGCAGTGACCAGGCAGACATCTAAAATTCTGAGGAAGATGAATCCTTCTTTCTAAACATAACTGTTGTCTGAAAAGCGGGGGTATTCCCCACTGCTTTTTCTGTCTTTGTTCTCAAACTATTTGGCCCTTGAGGTGGACCCTATTGTGAGAAGTGCAGAGCACATTAGAGAGATGAAAGCCCTGGGTTTCCAGCCAAAGGGCAGGAAAGGGAGTCCTGGCAGAGAGTGTGAAAACAGTGGAGAGGAGGAAGATTGAGGAAGGGATCCCGTGAAATTGCTGTGGATGAACATCTGGACTCAGTCTCGAAGCTGCACACATGTGGATCTAATTCCAATAGCAAACCGACTACTTTGAGAACTGAACTTTGAGGGTATTTGACCACCCAGGTCCCCAACTGGCCCCTGGGTGACACTCACATAGAATATATCTGAATAACACTGCAAAAAGTTTGTAAACAGAACAGATATTGAAACCACAGACCACAAAAGGTAGGTCAAGAGAGATTGTTTCAAGATGGCAGAGTAGAAGGATGTGTGCTCATATCCTGCTGCAAGAGCACTGAAGTCACAACTAGCTGTTGAACAGCCATCAGCAGGAAGATGCTGGGGCTGACCAAAAAAAGATACCCCACACTCAAAGACAAAGCAGAAGCTGCAATGAGGTGGTAGGAGGGGTGCAATCACGCTAAAATCAAATCCCATATCCGCCAAGTGGGTGATACACAAACTGGAGAACAACTAGACCAAAGACGTACTCCTACTGTCGTGAAGGCTTCCCAGGTTGGTAATAGGAAAAAAGAATGAAAAAGAAGAAGAAGAAGACAGCCTAAGAGACCACTGGGACAACGTCAGTCACACCAACATTCATATTAGAGGGTCCCAGAAGAAAGAGAGAGGAAGGACCCAAGAAAATATTTGAAGAGATAATTGTTGAAAATTTCCATAACATGGGATGGGAAATAGTCAACCAAGTCCAGGAAGCGCAGAGAATCCCTGGCAGGAAAAACCCAAGGAGAAACACACTGAGACACATAGTAATCAAACTGACAAAATTAAAGACAAAGATAAAATATTAAAAGTAGCAAGGGAAAGATGACAAATAACATACAAGGGAACTCCCATAAGGTTGCCAGAGGATTTCTGAACAGAAACTTTACAAGCCAGAAGGGAATGGCATGGTATATTTAAAGTGATTAAACAAAAGAACCTACAAGCAAGAATACACTACCGAGCAAGACTCTCATTTAGATTTGATGAAGAAATCAAAAGCTTTCCAGACAAGCAAAAGTTAAGAGAATTCAGCACCACCAAACCAACATTATAACAAAGCTAAAGAAACTTCTCTAGACAGGAAACACAAGAGAAGGAAAAGACCGACAAAAATGAACCCAAAACAAATAAGAAAATGGTAGTAGGATCATACATATTGTTAATTACTTTATCTTTTTTTTTTGACTTAAATTTTACTTTATTTTTATTTTATTTTATTTTTAAACCTGAAACACTGTATTAGTTTGACCCTGCCCTTCTTTGGGACTGGAATGAACACTGAGCTTTTCCAGTCCCATGGCCACTGCTGAATATTCCAGATTTGCTGGTGTATGGGTGCAGCACACTAACAACATCATCTTTTAGGATTTGAAATAGCTTAGCTGGAATTCCATCATCTCCACTAGCCTTGTTTGTAGTAATGCTTCCTAAAGCCCACTTGACTTCAGACTCCAGGATGTTTGGCTCTAGGTGAATGACCACACCATTGGGGTTATCTGGGTCATTAGACCTTTTTTTGTATTGTTTTGTGTATTCTTGCCACCTCTTTTAATCTCTTCTGCTTCTGTTAGGTCCTTACTATTTCTGTCCTTTATTGTGCCCATTTTTGCATGAAATATTCTCTTGATATCTCCAATTTTCCTGAAGAGATCTTTAGTCTTTCCCATTCTATTGTTTTCCTCTACTTTTTTGCACTATTTGGAGCATTACAGAGAATAATAACCATTTTACCAGATGATGGTAGATGCAATAAAAATTGTACAAATGATTGATTATTAGATATGTGGAATATAAAATTAAGTGCAAAAATATTCATTTTAGTTTAAACATCAGTGGTCCTAATTAAAAGAAAGTCTCTGAATTTCAGGAACTAGCACTAATTTCCATTTATTTACAGTGAAAAATAAAGCTTTCACATTCAAATTTAACCTCACATCCACCTTCTCTGAAGACATAAGTCAGAGGTTCCCTGGCATAGAAGTTAATGCCCTGGAGTGTGTGTCGAGTTAGAGCCCTGATTGTAACTCAAATGCTGCCTGTGTGACTCTGGGAAGGTTAGTTAGCCTCTGTGTGTCTATTCATTTGTAAAATACCACAGTTGGATTAGAATATGTCTAACGTTCCTCTGTTTCTTAAAGTCTGAAGGCACAGAGTCTACAGTGAGCAGAAAATATTCAGTGAGTTGACATGTTGTACAATACAACTTTGCTGGCAAGTCAGACAGCAGGGAAAAAATCCTTTAAATATAAGGGAATTTCTGAGCTGTAATAAAATGCAGCCACATGCCTCCATGAAAGGTAGTCTCTTTGCTTTCTGCATACATGTGAGGGTTCATCAGATCCCGTATGACACTTTCTCAGCCCCAGGAAGGGGAAGGTTTTGTGTAGTGTCTTTGCTGACTCATAAAGAAAATCTGTTCCGTGACTGGTGTCTTTACAATCTGTCCTTTATATTACTGAAAGCACATAGCTTCCAAGAAGGCTGTGCTATATATATTCCCTTCTCATCCCAAGCCAATTGTTAAATGCATTCATTTGTGCAGTCATATATGTTCATGTTGTGTGTAAGTAAAAGTTAACACCACAGACATTTAATCAGTACCCCCTCTGTAGTAGGCAGAATAATGACCCTCCAAAGATGTCCACATCCTAATCCCTGAAGCCTCTATCTGATACTCTACATGGCAAAAGAGATTTTGTAGACAGAGTGAAGTTAAGCACCTTTAGATGAGAGATGATTCTGAATTTTTTGAGTATGCCCAGTGAAATCACAAGTGTCTTTATAGGAGGGAAGCCAGAATGTCAGAATCAGAAAAAGAAAGGGGTGACAGAAATCAGGTATTTGAAGATGCTGCACTGTTAGTCCCAAAGACTGAGGCAAGGGTCACAAGATAAACGTGGCCTCAGATAGCTTGGAAAGCTAAGAAAATGGATTGTTCCCTAGAGCTTTCAAAAAGAGCACAGCTTTGCTTAAATCTTTTAGCCATTTAAGACAAATATCAGACTCCCATTCCCCAAAACTGTAAATTAATAAGTTTGTATTGTAATTAACAAATTGGAGCCATTAAGTTTGTAGCAAATTGTTAGAGCAGCAAAAAGGAACTTCTATACTCTCTAATAACAGTATCTATAGAAATTAGCAAACACCATCAACTCTCCCCATTTCACGGATACAGAACTGAAGGATCAATGATATCTATATCTCTTCTATACAGTTTAATTAATGAGTTTCCCCAAAGTTCAATTTAGGAATAAATGAAAGTAAGCCTATTTGTATTAAAGCTTCATAAATCAGATCAACTGTATGAAGGTACTGGATGGTTCCATAGACAGTGATGATCCTAACATGAATCATGTGCTTTAATGGATGTTCTGCTAAGAAATATCCCCTTCTAAATTAATGTGAGAGCTATAAAAGGAACCCCGTGAAAACAAAAAAGGACTATTATTAAAACAAACCGTGTGCCAAATCTTTCTTGATAAAACAGACATTTTGTCTTGGAGACACAAAGAAAGAGATGTGGAGAAAGGATAAATGTTCAGAAAGTATGCACATTATTGTTCTTTAAACTGCATCTGTGAGGAACCAGCTCTGAAAAACCTGTCTTGGATAACCCAGAAAAAGCTGCACTTATAATAATTACTTCAGTCTAACATGATTTGAGGAAATTGTTCTGACAATTCATGACCAGATGACTAGAATCCTCCCTGGGAAAACCATTACCAGGTAAGTGTCCTGCCAAGAGTCTGGGATAGAGTCATCCAGGCCTTAGGTGATTGACATGAAATATATTCTCTGAAGAGAATGTGAAATAAGAGTTTTATTCTGTTTCTTTAGAAGTAAAAGTCAGCCCCAAGCATCCTGTATCACATGTCAAACCTGGACTGGCGATTAGCTCTATGGCATTTATGATGTATTATGGTCCCTGTTTGATACATGACCATATAAAGCATTGCCATTCAATTAGAGTAAAAAAAAAAAGAAAGAAATAAAGAAAGTGAAAAAGAACTAAAGAGCCTCTTGATGAAAGTGAAAAAGTTGGCTTAAAGATCAACATTCAGAAAACTAAGATCATGGCATTAAAAAAAAGAAAAGAATAAGTAAAAGTCAGATATTTAAAAACTTTTAAAAATGCTTAAGAGAAAATACTTGGCAAAATGCCTATACAACATATTTCATATATTACCAACAAACTCTACTGTCTGATGCTGACTTTAATTATATTGAAGTTTTCCTACAAGGTCACAAAAAAGGCATGTCCTTTTTCAGACAAGGGCATGACTAAATTCCAGATGTCAAAATTTAAAGGATGCACACACAGATACTGCTTTGATCTAATAAAGGAAACTACCATATAATATAACTTCTAGTCTTAAGGAGCAAATAGTTAAAATGTGTTGCTTCCATGTTAATTTAAAACTTTCAAAAAAATTTTTTTCTATTTTTCTATTACTTGTCTTGTGCCTCTCTTTATCATGTTCTATGTACAAAATCTCATACCATCTAAATAACTTTGAGCACACTGATTTAGCCTTAGTGTCCTTGCCTGTGAAATGGGGATTATAATATCAATTACATAAGGCTGTTGTGAGGATTAAATAGGATAATTACAAGAAATTGCTTAGCATGGCTTGATTTCACATCAAGATGCAAACCAAAAGTTCCAGGTACATCTCCCAGGAAATAAATGTAAATATGCAATAAACTGGAAGGGACAAGGAAGGATGCTGACACTTAAATTTGTCAAACATATTATAATTATTTTTCTGAATAAAATGGTGGCAAATCAGATGATCAGCTCTATCCAAGAAAGAAGAATTGCTGATTCTCTACCTCCTATAGCTATAAGGTATCCACCTTCTAGCAAACCATCAGGGCCCTGAATCTGAATGGCTGTCATTCACCAAGATTCACAGTTCTGACTTGGTAGGAGACGTCCCTGATTGGAGCTGGCAGGGAAGAGACATAAGATAATTGCACAGAATGAGTCTGCATTTACCAACCCCAAGTAAGGCAATGAATTTTTAATTTCACAGATCTCAAGTTCACAAATGTTGACATGGATAAGTGATTGTGGTAGGCAAGTGGTTGATGGAACAGTCCATTCAGTTTAGTTCAGTCGCTGAGTCATGTCCAACTCTTTGCAACCCCATGGACTGCAGCGTGCCAGGCCTCCCTGTCCATCACCAACTCCTGGAGTTTACCCAAACTCATGTCCATTGAGTTAGTGATGTCATCCAACCATCTCCTCCTCTGTTGTCCCCTTCTCCTCCCACCCTCAATCTTTCCCAGCAGCAGGGTCTTTTCCAATGAGTCAGCTCATCGCATCAGGTGGCCAAAGTATTGGAGTTTCAGCTTCAGCATCAGTCCTTCCAATGAATATTCAGAACTGATTTTCTTTAGGATGGACTGGTTGGATCTCCTTGCAGTCCAAGGGACTTTATCATATGTGAAACAGATCACCAGTCCAGGTTCGATGCATGAGACAGGGTGCTCAGGGCTGGTGCAGTCGGATGACCCTGAAGGATGGGATGGGGAGGGAAGTGTGAGGGGGGTTCAGGATGGGGAACACATGTACACCCGTGGCTGATTCATGTCAATGTATGGCAAAAGCCACTATGATATTGTAAAGTAATTAGCCTCCAATTAAAATAAATAAATTAAAAAAAAAGAGTCTTCTCCAACACCACAGTTCAAAAGCATCAAGTTTTAGGCACTCAGCTTTCTTTATAGTCCAACTCTCACATCCATACATGACTACTGGAAAAAACATAGCTTTGACTAGACAGACTTTGTTAGAAAGTAATGCCTCTGCTTTCCAATATGCTGTCTAGGTTGGTCATAGCTTTTCTTCCAAGGAGCAAGTGTTTTTTAATTTTATGGCTGCAGTGATTTTGGAGCCCAAAAAGATAAAGTCTGCAACTGTTTCCACTGTTTTTCCATCTATTTCCCATGAAGTGATGGGACTGGATGACATGATCAGAGTTTTCTAAATGTTGTGTTTTAAGATAATTTTTTCACTCTCCTCTTTTACTTTTATCAAGGGGCTCTTTAGTTCTTCTTCACTTTCTGCCAAAAGGGTGGTGTCATCTGCATATCTGAGGTTATTGATATTTCTCCTAGCAATCTTGATTCCAGCTTGTGCTTCTTCCAGTCCAGCGTTTCTCATGATGTACTTTGCATAGAAGTTAAATAAACAGGGTGACAATAAACAGCCTTGATGTACTCCTTTCCCTATTAGGAACCAGTCTGTTGTTCCATGTCCAGTTCTAACTGTTGCTTTCTGACCTGCATACAGATTTCTCAAGAGGCAGGCCAGGTGTTCTGGTATTCCCATCTCTTTCAGAATTTTCCACAGTTTGTGGTGATCCACACAGTCAAAGGCTTTGGCATAGTCAATAGAGCAGAAGTAGATGTTTTTCTGGAGCTCTCTGGCTTTTTTGATGCTCCAGAGGATGTTGGCAATTTGATCACCATTTCCTCTGCCTTTTCTAAATCCAATTGGTACATCTGGAAGTTCACGGTTCACATACTGTTGAAGCCTGGCTTGAAGAATTTTGAGTATTACTTTACTAGAGTGTGAGATGAGTGCAATTGTGTGGTAGTTTGAGCATTCTTTGGCATTGCCTTTCTTTGGGATTGGAATGAAAACTGACCTTTTCCAGACCTGTGGCCACTGCTGTGTTTTCCAAATTTGCTGGCATATTGAGTGCAGCACTTTGTCACAGTATCATCTTTTAGGATTTGAAATAGCTCAACTGGAATTCCATCACCTCCACTAGCTTTGTTCATAGTGATGCTTCCTAACGCCCACTTGACTTCACATTCCAGGATGTCTGGCTCTTGGTGAGTGATCACACCGTCACCCAGATCACATTACCTGGTCACATTACCTGGGTCATGAAGATCTTTGTATAGTTCTCCTGTGTATTCTTGCCACTTCTTCTTAATATCCTCTGCTTTTGTTAGGTCAATGTCATTTCTGTCTTTTATTGTGCCCATCTTTGAATGAAATGTCTTCTGTACAATGTCATGAGCCTCCGTCCATAGTTCTTCAGGCACTCTGTTTATCAGATCTAATGCCTTGAATCTATTTCTCACTTCCACTGTATAATTGTAAGGGATTTGATTTAGCTCATACCTGAATGGTCAAGTGATTTTCCCTTCTTTCTTCAATTTAAGTCTGAATTTGGCAGTCAGGAGTTCATGATATGAGCCACAGTCAGCTCCTTGCCTTGTTTTTGCTGACTGTATAGAACTTCTCCATCTTTGTCTGCAAAGAATATAATAGTCTATGGAGCCTGTTAAATACATAACCTAATTCTTCTCACGGAGAAGACAATGGCACCCCACTCCAGTACTCTTGCCTGGAAAACCCCATGGATGGCAGAGCCTGGTGGGGTGCAGTCCATGGGGTCGCTAAGAGTCGGACATGACTGAGCGACTTCACTTTCACTTTTCACTTTCATGCATTGGAGAAGGAAGTGGCAACCCACTCCAGTGTTCCTGCCTGGAGAATCCCAGGGACTGGGGAGCCTGGTGGGCTTCCCATCTATGGGGTCACACAGAGTCGGACACGACTCAAGCCTGCCATGTTTTCCAGTGGAAACACTGGAAATTTTTATCTTGTGTTTTCTTTTTTGGTGCATGGAAATGTGGTTTTTGAGATACTTAAAAGGGCTTTGCCACCTCCTATTTGGTTTATTTAATTTCATTTGTGCTATAAAAGCATTATTTTAAAGGTTTATTCCTTTAGCAGGTGAGTTTAAATGACCTTCACCAAACTGGATTTGACCTCTATTGTACTGATATGTTGTGAGTAAATAAAAGAGAACACCCCCCACTTTTTTTTTTTTAAAGAAAAAGGCAAGTTATACACATATCTCCCTTAGTCCTTACATCTAAAGAGGTACATTATCTTTCCCAGCTTATTGAGATATATTTGAGATAAAATATTTTGTAAATTTAAGGTGTATAACATGATGATTTAATATACATGTATGTATATTCATCTTTTTTAAGATTCTCTTCTCATATATTGGGTGGAGTTCCCTGTGCTATATGTATATATAAGTCCTTGTTGATCATCTATTTTATATACAATAATGTGCATATTTTAATACCAAACTCCTAATTTACACCCCCCACCACCACATTTCCATTTTGGTAACCGTTAAGTTTGTTTTTAAAGTCTTTGACTCTGTTTCTGTTTTGTAAAGAAGTTCATTTGTATCATTTTATGAGATTCCACAAGTAAATGAAATTATATGTTGTTTGTCTTTCTCTGACTAACTTTACTGAGGATGCTAAAATCCAGATCCATCCATTTTGCTGCAAATGACCTTATTTCATTCTTTGTGATGGTTATGATCCATTGTATATCTGTACCAAATTTTCTTTTTAAAATTTATTTTTTAATTGGAGAAAAATTGCTTTAAAATGTTGTGTTGGTTTCAGCTGTAAAATAATGCAAATCAGTCATAATTTTACACACACACACATACACATGCCCCCACACACCCTCCTCCCTTCCCCTAGTCTCACCCTCTAGGTCATCACAAAGTGCCAGGCTGGGCTCCCTGTGTTACATATCAACTTCCCACTGGCTATCTATTTTATACACGATAGTGTATATATATCAATGCCACTTTCTCAATTTGTCTCACCTTCACCATGTGTCTATAAGCCCGTTTTCTATATCTGTGTGTTCATTCCTTCCCTGTAAATGGGTTCATCAGTATCATTTTTTCAGATTCCATATATACACGTTAATATACAATATTTATAATATACAATATTTATGTTTCTCTTTCTGACTGATTTAACTCTATATAACAGGCTCTAGGTTCATCCACCTCACTACAACTGACTCAAATTTGTTCCTTTTTATGGCTCAGTAATATTCCATTGCATATATATGTATGTGTGTGTATATATATATATACCACATCTTCTTCATATGTTCATCTGTTGATGGACATGTAGGTTGCTCCCCCGTTCTAGGTATTGTAAATAGCACTGCAATGAATATTGGTTATATGTGTCTTTTGAATCCTGGCTTTCTCAGGGTATGTGCCCAGTAGTGGGATTTCTGGGTCATATGGTAGATTTTTTAAAAGGTATCTCCATACATTCTCCAAAATGGCTGTATCAGGTTATATCACTAACAGTGCCGGAGGGTTTGCTTTTCTCCATACCCTGTCCGGCATTTACTGTTTAGATTTTTTGATGATGGCCATTCTGATTGGTGTGAGATGATACCTTGTAGGCTTGATTTGCATTTCTCTAACAATGAGTAATATTGAGCACCTTTTCATGCGTTTATTGGACATCTGTATGTCTTCTTTGAAAATGTCTGTTTAGGTCTTCTGACCATTTTTTTTATTTTGTTGTTTGTTTTTCTAATATTGAACTGTATGAGCTACTTATATATTTTGGAGATTAATCCTTTGTCAGATGCATTGTTTGCAATTGTTTTCTTCATTCTCTGGTTGTCTTTTCATTTTGTTTATAGTTTTCATTGCTGTGCAAAATCTTTTAATTAGGTCACAATTGTTTATTTTTATTTCCATTACTCTAGGAGATGGGTCAGAGAGTATCTTGCTGGGATTTATGTCGAAGAGTGCACTGCCTATGCTCTCCTCTAAGAGGTTCATAGTTTCTGGCCTTACACTTAAGCCTTTAATACATTTTGAGTTTATTTTTGTGTAGAGTGTTAGGGATTGTTCTAATTTCATTCTTTTACATGTAGCTATTCAGTTTTCCCAGCACCACTTTTGAAGAGGCTGTGTTTTCTCCATTGTATATTTTTACCTCCTTTATCAAGGATAAGGTGCCCATATGTGCATGAGCTTATCTCTGGGCTTTCTTTCTTGTTCCATTGCTCTATATTTCTGTTTTTGTGCCACTACCATATTATCTTAATGACAAGCTTTGTAATGTAGTCTAAAGTCAGGAAGGTTGACTCCTCCAGTTCCATTTGCCTTTCTCAAAGTTGCTTTAGCTGTTTAGGGTCTTTTGTGTTTTCATACAAATTGCAAGCTTTTTTGTTCTAATTCTGTAAAAAATGCCATTGGTAACTTGATAGGTATTGCACTGACTCTGAAGATTGCTTTGGATATTATAGTCATTTTCACAATATTGATTCTTGCAATCCAAGAACATGGTATATCTTTATTTGTGTTATCTTTGATTTCTTTTATCTGTGTCTTATGGTTTTCTGCATACAGGTATTCTGTTTCTTTGGGTAGGTTTTTCCTAGGTATTTTATTACAATGGTGAATGAGATTGTTTCCTTAATTTGTCTTCCTGATTTTTCAGTTAGTGTATAGGAATGCAGGTATTTCTATGCATTAATTTTGTATCTTGCAACTTTACTAAATTCATTGATTAGCTCTAGTAATTTTCTGGTGGCATCTTTAGGATTTTCTATGAATAGTATCATATCACTTGCAAACAGTGAGAGTTTTACTTCTTTTCCAATATGAATTCCATTTATCTCCTTTTCCTCTCTGACTGCCGTGACTAGGACTTCCAAAACTATACTGAATAACAGTGGTGAGAGTGGGCATCTTGTCTTGTTACTGATCTTAAAGGAAATGCTTTCAGTTTTTCACTATTGAGAGAAATGTTTGCTGTACATATGTCGTGAAGTGAGTGAGTGAGTGAAAGTCGCTCAGTCGTGTCTGACTCTTTGCAACCCCATGGACTATACTGCCCGGAGCCACTACGGGAGATCCCACCCATGACAAAGGTCATGAGGAAAGAACCTGACAGGCAAAGGCGGATCAGGCCTTGAGGGACCCCCTGGATCTGCTCAAGTATCTACCCCAAAACCAGAATCTGTCTGTCTTACTATTTTGTGCCTTTCACCAAGTCTTCTGACATTAACAGGGGGCTATCCCCGACCACCTTTCTCTGGAAAAAGTCAACTTAGGGCTTTAGTTAATGTCTCCTGGGAATGAAAGGAATATTTCTATTTTAACCCCACTGTTGGCATTCTAGCTTGCCTGACAGGTTTATCCATACTCTTGCAATTAATACACGTGATTGTTCACAACTCCCCAACCTTGAAAGGCACAGGAAGCCAAAACATTCTACAAGTCCTAAAGAGCATAGAGTCCTTTAAGGGATGAAAAATTATTAGAATAGATAGTACTGGTAAAGGGCTTCATTATTGGGCCAATGCTTGCTGCCAAGTGCCCATATCCCTTATCCATTGTGCACCTGGGAGTGCATTAGTTAACACAGTTGGAATGTAAGAAAAACAAGTCGCAGCCTTGGAATTAACCACATCAGACCTTTGAGCTAATTGGTTCTTTCTTTGTTGTGACCCACTGCACCTTTGCTCCGTGAGAATGTAACTCTGTTTAGCACTTTCTGAGGCTGACATAGATTAGAAATATAAAGAAAAAACACTTCAAGGGAAAGTAAGTTTTCTGGTTGAGCAGCCTTTATCAAAAAAGAGTCATAAAATGTCCACAGGCCAATCTCTCCAAGGCCAGAAGATAATGTACACAACATTGTTTGTGGGAAAGGTATGCAGAAAAAATCCTGGTTTTGATAAAGACAAAACAGATGTAATGTTTAGGATGACTCTGTATTACTTTGCATCTTTCATTTCCCTCTATGTATAAGTCAAGGTATAAAAGTTCCTTTTGAAAATAAAGCTATGGGCCTCGCTCACTGAAGCTTGGTCTCCCCGTCTCATTCTTTTTTCCTTTTCTCTCCTTTTCTCTCTCTGTTCTTCTTTCAGGATGAGTCCTTGGGGCGCAGGGGCTCTCTGAGTTCACTTTTTTGCCTGGGCTTCTAAGACCCGATCGGGAAGGCGCCCTGCGTCTTCACCGGGGAGGGGGCGTCCTGCGTCCTCACCCCACCGAGAGGGCGCCTGCAGCCTCCGTGAACAGAGCAAGTTCTGTGCCAGGAGCTTTATTGGCTTTCTGTGTTAACCAAGGAAGGTCAAGCCTCTGTTCTCTCTGCTTTGCTATCCTTTCGCCTATGCCGTCATCCTGAGGGTACCCCTGGATCCTGCTGGGGCTGGACCCCAGCACTATACAGTCCATGGAATTCTCCAGGCCAGAATACTGGAGTGGGTAGTCTTTCCCTTCTCCAGGGGATCTTCCCAAACCAGGGATTGAACCCAGGTCTCCTGCATTGCAGGCGGATTCTTTACCAGCTGAGCCATTAGGGAAGCCATACATGGCCCTTATTATGTTGAGTTTGGTTCCTTTGTTTCTTATTTTCTGGAGGTTGTGTTTTTTTTTTTTTAATCATAAATGAGCGTTGAATTTTGTCAACATCTTTCTCTGCATCCATTGAGATGATCACATGGTTCTTATCTTTCAATTTGTTAATATGGTATATCACATTAATTTGCATATATTGAGGAATCCTTTCATCCCTGGGATAAACCCCACTTGATCATGGTATATAATCCTTTTAATGGGTTGTTGTATTCTGTTTGCTAGGATTTTGTTGAGGATTTTTGAATCTATGTTCATCAGTGACATTGGCCTATAATTTTCTTTTTCTGTGATATCTTTGGTTTTGGTATCAAGGTGATGGGGGCCCCATAGAATGACTTTGAGAGTTTTCCTTCCTCTGCAATTTTTAGGAAGAGTTTGAGCAGGATAGGTGTTAACTCTTCTCTAGACATTTGATAGAATTCGCCTGTGAAGCCATCTGGCTCTGGGCTTTTGTTTGTGGAAGATTTTTTTTTATCACAGTTTCAATTTCAGTGCTTGTGACTGGTTTGCTCATATTTTCTATTTCTTCCTCGTTCAGTCTTGGAAAGTTGTACTTTTCTAAGAATTTGTCTGTTTCTTACAGGTTATCCAATTTATTAGCATACAGTTGCTCATAGTCTCTTATGATCCTTTGTATTTCTGCATTGTCTGTTGTAATTTCTTCTTTTTAATTTTTAATTTTATTGATTTGACTCTTCTCCCTTTTTATGGTTGAGTTATATTCCACTGTATATATGGACTGCATTTTCTTTATTCATTTGGCTGTCAATGGGTGTTTAGATTTCTTCCACATCTTGCCTATTGTAAATAATGCTGCAATGAACACTCAGGCATCTTTTTAAATTATTATTTTCTCTGTATATATGGCCATGAGGTCATTGAAGGATGATTAGTTAAGTTCAGTTGCTCAGTTATGTCTGACTCTTTGCGACCTCATGGACTATAGCATGCCAGGCCTCCCTGTCCATCACCAACTCCTGGAGTTTACCCAAACCCAAGTCCATTGAGTCGGTGATGCTATCCAACCATCACATCCTCTGTCATCCACTTCTCCTCCCACCCTCAATCTTTCCCAGAATAAAGGTCTTTTCCAATGAGCCAGTTCTTTGCAACAGGTGACCAAAGTATTGGAGTTTCAGTTTCAGCATCAGTCTTTCCAATGAATATTCACATCACAGTTCAAAAGCATCAATTCTTTGGCACTCAGCTTTCTTTATAGTCCAACTCTCACATACATACATTAGTGGAAAAAACATAGTCTTGACTAGATGGACCTTTGTTGGCAAAGTAATGTCTGTTTTTTAATATGCTGTCTAGGCTGGCCATAACATTTCTTGCAAGGAGTAAGCATCTTTTAATTTCATGGCTGCAATCACCATCAGTGATTTTGGAGCCCAAAAAGATAAAGTCTGCCACTGTTTCCACTGTTTCCCCATCTATTTGCTGGGACTGGATGCAATGATCTTAGTTTTCTGAATGTTGAGTTTTAAGAAAACTTTTTCACTCTCCTCTTTCACTTTCATCTAGAGGCTCTTTAGTTCTTCACTTTCTGCCATAAGGGTGATATCATCTGCATATCTGAGGTTATTGATATTTCTCCTGGCAATATTTATTCCAGCTTCTGCTTAATCTGGCCTAGCATTTCACATGATGTACTCTGCATATAAGTTAAATAAGCAGAGTGACAATATACAGCCTTGACGTGCTCCTTTTCCTATTTGGAATCAGTCTGTTGTTCCATGTCCAGAGCTAACTGTTGCTTCCTGACCTGCATACAGATTTCTCAGAAGTCAGGTCTTAGGTGTTAGCTTAAGGGCAGGTCTTAGGACCTGGTCTGGTATTCCCATCTCTTTCCGAATTTTCCAGTTTGTGGTGATCCAGATAGTCAAAGGCTTTGGCATAGTGAATAAAACAGAAATAGATATTTTTCTGGAACTCTCTTGCTTTTATGATGATCCAGCAGATGTTGGCAATTTGATCTCTGGTTCCTCTGTCTTTTCTTTTCTTTTTTTAAATTTTATTTTATTTTTAAACTTTACATAATTGTATTAGTTTTGCCAAATATCAAAATGAATCTGCCACAGGTATACATGTGTTCCCCACCCTGAACCCTCCTCCCTCCTCCCTCCCCATACCATCCCTCTGGGTTATCCCAGTGCACTAGCCCCAAGCATCCAGTATCGTGCATCGAACCTGGACTGGCAACTCGTTTCATACATGATATTATACATGTTTCAATGCCATTCTACCAAATCTTCCCACCCTATCCCTCTCCCACAGAGTCCATAAGACTGTACTATATATCAGTGTCTCTTTTGCTGTCTCGTATACAGGGTTATTGTTACCATCTTTCTAAATTCCATATATACGCGTTAGTATACTGTATTGGTGTTTTTCTTTCTGGCTTACTTCACTCTGTATAATAGGCTCCAGTTTCATCCACCTCATTAGAACTGATTCAAATGTATTCTTTTTAATGGCTGAGTAATACTCCATTGTGTATATGTACCACTGCTTTCTTATCCATTCATCTGCTGATGGACATCTAGGTTGCTTCCATGTCCTGGCTATTATAAACAGTGCTGCGATGAACATTGGGGTACACGTGTCTCTTTCCCTTCTGGTTTCCTCAGTGTGTATGCCCAGCAGTGGGATTGCTGGATCATAAGGCGGTTCTATTTCCAGTTTTTTAAGGAATCTCCACACTGTTCTCCATAGAGGCTGTACTAGTTTGCATTCCCACCAACCGTGTAAGAGGGTTCTCTTTTCTCCACACCCTCTCCAGCATTTATTACTTGTAGACTTTTGGATCACAGCCATTCTGACTGGTGTGAAATGGTACCTCATAGTGGTTTTGATTTGCATTTCTCTGATAATGAGTGATGTTGAGCATCTTTTCATGTGTTTGTTAGCCATCTGTATGTCTTCTTTGGAGAAATGTCTATTTAGTTCTTTGGCCCATTTTTTGATTGGGTCATTTATTTTTCTGGAGTTGAGCTGTAGGAGTTGCTTGTATATTCTCGAGATTAGTTGTTTGTCAGTTGCTTCATTTGCTATTATCTTCTCCCATTCTGAAGGCTATCTTTTCACCTTGCTAATAGTTTCCTTTGATGTGCAGAAGCTTTTAAGGTTAATTAGGTCCCATTTGTTTATTTTTGCTTTGATTTCCAATATTCTGGGAGGTGGGTCATAGAGGATCCTGCTGTGATGTATGTCAGAAAGTGTTTTGCCTATGTTCTTCTCTAGGAGTTTTATAGTTTCTGGTCTTACGTTGAGATCTTTAATCCGTTTTGAGTTTATTTTTGTGTATGGTGTTAGAAAGTGTTCTAGTTTCATTCTTTTACAAGTGGTTGACCAGATTTCCCAGCACCACTTGTTAAAGAGATTGTCTTTAATCCATTGTATATTCTTGCCTCCTTTGTCAAAGATAAGGTGTCCATATATGCGTGGATTTATCTCTGGGCTTTCTATTTTGTTCCATTGATCTATATTTCTGTCTTTGTGCCAGTACCATACTGTTTTGATAACTGTGGCTTTGTAGTAGAGCCTGAAGTCAGTTAGGTTGATTCCTCCAGTTCCATTCTTCTTTCTCAAGATTGCTTTGGCTATTTGAGGTTTTTTGTATTTCCATACAAATTGTGAAATTATTTGTTCTAGCTCTGTGAAGAATACCGTTGGTAGCTTGATAGGGATTGCATTGAATCTATAAATTGCTTTGGGTAGTATACTCATTTTCACTATATTGATTCTTCCAATCCATGAACATGGTATATTTCTCCATCTGTTAGTGTCCTCTTTGATTTCTTTCACCAGTGTTTTATAGTTTTCTATATATAGGTCTTTAGTTTCTTTAGGTAGATATATTCCTAAGTATTTTATTCTTTCCGTTGCAATGGTGAATGGAATTGTTTCCTTAATTTCTCTTTCTGTTTTCTCATTATTAGTGTATAGGAATGCAAGTGATTTCTGTGTGTTGATTTTATATCCTGCAACTTTACTATAGTCATTGATTAGTTCTAGTAATTTTCTGGTGGAGTCTTTAGGGTTTTCTATGTAGAGGATCATGTCATCTGCAAATAGTGAGAGTTTTACTTCTTCTTTTCCAATTTGGATTCCTTTTGTTTCTTTTTCTTCTCTGATTGCTGTGGCCAAAACTTCCAAAACTATGTTGAATAGTAATGGTGAAAGTAGGCACCCTTGTCTTGTTCCTGACTTTAGAGGAAATGCTTTCAATTCCTCTGTCTTTTCTAAATCCAGCTTGAACATCTGGAAATTCATGGTTCACATATTGTTGAAGCCTGGCTTAGAGAATTTTGAGCATTACTTTACTAGCATGTGAGATAAGTGCAATTGTGCAGTAGTTTGAACATTCTATGGCATTGCCTTTCTTTAGGATTGAAATAAAAACTGATATTTTCCAGTCCTGTTGCCACTGCTGAATTTTCCAAATTTGCTGGCATATTGAGTACAGCACTTTGTCACAGCATCATCTTTTGGGATTTGAAATAGCTCAACTGGAATTGCATCACCTCCACTAGCTTTGTTTGTAGTGATGCCTTCTAAGGCCCACTTTACTTCGTATTCCAGGATGTCTGGCTCTAGGTGAGTGATCACACCATCGTGATTATCTGGGTCATGAATATCTTATTTGTATAGTTCTTCCGTGCATTCTTGCCACTTCTTCTTAATATCTTCTGTTTCTGTTAGGTCCATACAGTTTCTGTCTGTTTTTGAGCCCATCTTTGCATGAAATGTTCCCTAGGTATCTCTAATTTTCTTGAAGAGATCTCTAGTCTTTCCCATTCTATTGTTTTCCTCTGTTTCTTTGCACTAATCATCAAGGAAGGCTTTCTTATCTCTCCTTGCTATTCTTAGGAATGCTGCCTTCAAATGGGTATCGTTCCTTTTCTCCTTTGCTTTTCGCTTCTCTTCTTTTCACAGCTATTTGTAAGGCCTCCTCAGAGAGCCATTTTGCTTTTGTGCATTTCTTTTTCTTGGGGATGGTCTTGATCCCTGTCTCCTATATAGTGTCATGAATTCATAGTTCAGATCTAGTCCCTTAAATCTATTTCCTACTTCCACTGTGTAATCGTAAGGGATTTAATTTAGGTCATATCTGAATGGTCTATTGGTTTTCCCTGCTTTCTTCAATTTAAGTCTGAATTTGGCAATAAGGAGTTCATGGTCTGAGCCACAGTCAGCTCTCAGTCTTGTTTTTGCTGACTGTATGGAACTTTTCCATCTTTTGTTGCGAAGAACATAATCACTCTGATTTCAGTGTTGACCCTTTGGTGATGTCCATGTTTAGATTCTTCCCTTCTGTTATTGGAAGATCATATGGCATCTCTATTTTGAGTTATTTAAGAAATAAATATTGTTCTCCATATTGGCTCTAGAAATTTACATTCCCACCAACAGTGTAGGAGGGTTCCCTTCACTGCAGTTTATTGCTTGTAGACTTTTTGATGATGGCCATCGAACCAGTGTGAGGTGATACCTCATTGTAGATTTGATTTGTGTTTCTCTAATAATTAGTAATGTTGAGCATCTTTTCATGTGATCTTTGGCCATGTGCATATTTGTTTGGAGACATATCTATTTAGGTCTTCTTACCATTTTTGATTATGTTGTTTGGGTTTCTTTTCTTTTTTACATTGAGCTCATGAGAAGTTTTGCAGTTTATGTATTTTGGAGATTAATCCCCAGTTGATTGCTTTATTTGAAAATATTTTCTCCCATTCTGATGTTGTTTTCTCATTTTGTTTATGTTTTATTTTGTTGTGCAATAGCTTTTGAGTTTAATTACCTCTGTTTATTTTTCTTTTTATTTTCATTACACTATGTCATGGATCAAAATGATATTACTGCAATTCATATCAAAGAATCTACTGCTTATGCTTCCTCTAAGAGTTTTATAGTATGCAGTCATACATTTAAGCTTTAATATATTTTTGTTTATTTTTGTGTATGGCATTAGTGAATGTTCTAATTTTATTCTTTTACATGTAGCTTTCTAGTTTTCCAAGTACCACTTATTAAACAGACTGTCTTTTCTCCATTGTATCTTCTTGCCTTCCTTGTTGTAGATTAATTAACCATAGAGCATGGGTTAATTTGAATTATCACACTGAATGATTTGCAGATATTGAAAAATCCTTGCATCCCTGGGATAGATCCCACTTGATTGTGGTGTATGATTATTTTAATGTATTGTTGGATTCAGTTTGCTAGTATTTTGTAAAGTATTATTGTGTCTATGATCATAAGTGATATTGGCTCATAATTTTCTTTTTTTGTGGTAGTTTGGACTGATTGACCTCTGGGTGATGGTGTCCTCATAAAATGAGTTTGCAAGTGTTCTCTCTTCAATTTTTTAGAATAGTTTCAGAGGATAAGTGTCAGTTCTTGTTAAAATGTTAGATAGAATTCTCCTGGAATCTAGACTGATACTAGACTTTTGTTTGTTAGGAGTTTTAAAATTACAATTTCAGTTTTACTATTTGTGATTGATCTGTTCATTTTCTCTGTTTTGGTTTTTTTCCCTCCTGATTCAGTTGTGGGAGACTGAACCTTTCTAAGAATTTGTCCATTTCTTCTGGTTTTCCACTTTATTGGCATACAGTTGCTTGTAGTAGTCTCTTATGATTCTTTGTGTTTCTGTGGTATCAGCTATAACTTCTCTGTTTTCATATCCAACTTTATTGATTTTGGTGCTTATCATTTTTTGATGAATCTGGCTGAAGATTTATCAATTTTGTTTATCTTTTCAAAGGACCAACTTTTAGTTTCAGTGATCTTTTCTATCATTTTGTCTATATTTCATTTATTTCTGCTCTGATCTTTATGTTTTTTTCCCTTCTACTAACTTTGAGTTTTGTTTGTTCTTTCTCCAGTTGCTTAGGTTTAGGTTTAGGTTGTTTATTTGATATTTTTTCTTGTTTCTTGAGATAAGATTATACTGCTGTAAACCTTCTTAGAACGGCTTTTGCTGCATCCCATATGATTTGGATCATCGTGTTTTCATTTACATTCTTCATTAGGTATTTTAAAATTTCCTTTTTGAATTCTTCAGTGATTCATTGGTTGTTTAGCAACATATTGTTTAGACTCCAGGTGTTTGTGTTTTTACAGTTTTTTTTTCTTGCAGTTGATTTCTAATCTCATAGTGTTCTGGTCAAAAAAGATAACTGAAATTATTTTAACTTTCTTAAATTTACTAAAGCTTCCTTTTAGCCCAGCATGTGATCTATCCTGGAGAATGTTCCTTGTGTACTGGAGAAGAATGTATTTTCTGCTGCTTTTTTTTTAAAATTTAAATTTATTTATTTTAATTGGAGGCTAATTACTTTACAATATTGTATTGGTTTTGCCATACATCAACACGAATCTGCTGCTTTTGGATGGAATGTTCTATAAATATCAATTAATCTCATCTCCTATAATGTGTCATTTAAGGCCTGTTTTCATTACTGATTTTCTGTCTGGATGATCTGTTCTTTGCTGTAAGTGGGGTGTTCAAGTCCTCCAGTATTATTGTGTTACTGTCAATTTCTCCTTTTATGACTGTTAGCATTTGTATTATATATTGAGGAATTTGTATGCTGGGTACTTATATATTTATAATTGTTATAGCTTCTTGGGTTGATCCCTTGATCATTATATAATGTTCTACTCTGTCTCTTATGAAAGTCTTTATTTTAAAGTCTTTTGTCTGATAACCAGCTTTCTTTTGATCTCTATTTGCATGTAACAATTTTTTCCATTCCTTCACTTTCAGTCTTTGTGTCCCTAGATCTGAAGTGGATCTCTCATAGACAGGATATACAGAGGCCTTTTTTTTTTTTTAAATCCATTTGGCCAGTCTGTGTTTTTGATTGAAGCAGTTAAACTATTTACATTTAAGATAATTACTTGGTATATATGTTTTGACATTTTGTTAACTGCTCATGATTTGTTTTGGTAGTCTTTTTTCTTACCTCACTCTTTTGTTTTCTTCTCTTGTGATTTGATGACTAAATTTAATGTTGTGTTTGGATTCCTTTTACTTTTGTGTGTGTATTTTTTTGGTTTGCAGTTACCACAAGGTTATGATACAGCTGCTGCTGTTGCTGCTGCTAAGTCGCTTCAGTCGTGTCCGACTCTGTGCGACACTATAGACGGCAGCCCACCAGGCTCCCCTGTCCCTGGGATTCTCCAGACAAGAACACTGGAGTGGGTTGCCATTTCCTTCTCCAATGCATGAAATTGAAAAGTCAAAGTGAAGTCACTCAGTCATGTCCAACTCTTAGCAACCCCATGGACTGCAGCCTACCAGGCTCCTCCGTCCATGGGATTTTCCAGGCAAGAGTAGTGGAGTGGGGTGCCATTGCCTTCTCCATATGACACAGCAGTCTATGTATAAACAATATTGAGTTGCTAATCTTTTAATTTCAAATACATCACCAATATTTTGCATTTTACTCTCCCCTTCTAACAACTGCTGATTTTGATATCATCCTCTTTATGTGTGGATGGTGCTTTCCTTTACTGGTAAGCTTTCCATTGGTAATTTTCTTGTTTCTAGTTGTGTGCTTTTCTTTTCAGCCTAGAGCAGTCCCATTAGCTTTTATTGTAAAGCTGAATTGGTGTTGCTGGATTCTCTTAGCTTTCACTTATTTGTAAAGTTTTTGATTTCTCCATCAAATCTAAATTAGAGGTTCCTGGATGGTTTTCCTGGTTGTAGCTTCTTCTTTTTCATCATTTTAAATACATTGTGCCACTCCCTTCTGGTCTGTAGTGTTTCTGCTGAAAAATCACTTGATAACTTTATGGAGATTCCTTTATATGATATTTTTTGCTTTTCCCTTGTTGCTTTGACTTTTTTCCATTTGCTTTAATTTTTATCCGTTTGATTAATACATGTCTTGGCATGTTCCTCCTTGTGTTTATCCTGTATAGGACTCTCTGCACTTTCTGGTCTAAGGTGCCTATTTCCTTCCCCCTGTTAGAAACATATTCAGCTATCATTTTCATCAAATATTTTTCTCAGAGCTTTTCTCTCTCTCTTCTCCTTCTGGAATGACTATAGTGTGAATTTTGCTACATTTAATGTCATTAAATGTTTTATTGCTTCAACCATATGTGAACAGAGAAATTCCAGAAGTACAAGCTGGATTTAGGAAAGGCAGAGGAACCAGAGGTCAAATTGCCAACATCCTCTGGATCATAGAAAAAGAAAGGAAATTAAAAAAAAATATCTACTTCTGCTTCATTGACTATGCTAAAGCCTTGACTGGTGGGTCACAACAAACTGTAGAAAATTCTTAAAGAGATGGGAATACCAGATCACTTCACATTTCTCCTAAGAAACCTGTATGCAGGTCAAGGAGCAAGTTAGAACCTGACATGGAACAGTGGACTGGTTCAAAATTGGGAAAGGAGTATGTCAAGCCTGTACATTGTTACCTTGCTTATTTAACTTATATGCAGAGTACATCATGTGAAATTCTGGGCTAGATGAAGCATAAGCTGGAATCAAGATTACCAGGAGAAATATCAATAACCTCATATATGCAGATGACATCACCCTTACAGCAGAAAGTGAAGAGGAACTAAAGAACCTCTTGATGAAGGTGAAAGAGGCGAGTCAAAAAGCTTACTTAAAAGTCAACATTCAAAGAACTAAGATCATGGCATCCAGTCCCATCATTTCATGGCATATAGAAGGGGGGAAAGTGGAGACAATGACAGATTTTCCTTTTTGGGGCTCCAAAATCCCTGCAGACAGTGACTGCTGCCATGAAATTAAGATGCTTGGTCCTTGGGAGAAAAGCCATGACAATCCTAGATAGCATATTGTAAAGCAAAGACATCACTTTGGCAACAAAGTGATAGTCAAAGCTATGGTTTTTCCTGTAGTCACGTACAGGTGTGAGAGATGGACCATAAAGAAGGCTGAGCACTGAAGAACTGAATCTTTCAAACTGTGGTGCTGGAGAAGACCCCTGAGAGTCCATTGTACAGCACAGAGATCAAACCAGGCAATCCTGAAGGAAATCAGCTCTGAATATTCATTGGAAGGACTGATGCTGAAGCTGCAGTAATTTGGCAATCTGATGCAAAGAGCTGACTCTCCAGAAAAGACCCTAATGACTGGGAAAGATTGAGGGCAGGAGGAGAAAGGGGTGACAGAGGATGAGATGGTTGGATGGCATCATTGACTCAGTGTACATGAATTTAAGCAAACTCCAGCAGATAGTAAAGGCCAGGGAAGCCTAGTGTGCTGCATTCCATGAAGTCGCAAAGAGTCAGACATAGCTTAGCAACTGAACAACAATGTTGTCCCTGAGGTCTCTCAATCTATCCTCATTTCTTTTTGTTCTTTTCTTCTTTATCCTGTCCCACGGAAGTGATTTTCACTATTCTATGTACCTACAGCTCACTATTTGCTCTTCTGCCTCATTTTTACTGCTATTGATTCCCTCTAGTGAATTTTTTCATTCCAGTTATTGCTCATCTCTGTTCTTTATATCTTCTAGCTCTTTGTTAAACATTGCTTGTATCTTGGTCTGTGTCTCCATTCTTTTTATAAGATCTTGAATCATCTTTACTCTCATTATTCTGAATTTTTTTCTTTTTTTGGTAGATTGCTCTCTGTACTTCATTTTGACCTAATTTCTGTGATAGTGGTTTTAGCCCCGCAGACTGCAGGACTATAGTTCCTCTTGCTTCTGGTGTCTTCCCCATGGTGTGTGAGGCTAATCTAAGAGGTTTGCACAAGTTTCCTAGTGGATAGGACTGGTGCCCGCCCACTGATGTCTGGAGCTGTGCCTTGTCCCTCTGATGAGCAGGGCCATGTTAGAAGGTATGTTTAGAGGTAGCTATGGGCTCAGAAAGACTTTAGGCAGTCTGTCTGATGATGAGTGGGGCTATGTTCTCCACCTTGTTTGTTGTCTAGATGAGGCATCCCAGCACTGGAACATAAAGGTGTCAGGTGGGGCCAGCCTGTCAAAATACTCAAATATTGTCAATATGGTGGCCTCCAAGAGAGCTCACACCAGTTAGCTTTTCCTGGTACTACTGCCGCTACTGCCCTTGTCCCCACAGTGAGCCACAGCTCCATTCCACCTCCCCAGGATACCCTTCAAGACCCACAGCTAGGTCTGACCCAGGCTCCTATGAAGTCACTGACTTTTTCCTGTGTCCTGGTGCACACAAGACCTTGTGTAC
Organism: Bubalus bubalis; assembly: GCF_019923935.1. Classification (NCBI taxonomy): domain Eukaryota; kingdom Metazoa; phylum Chordata; class Mammalia; order Artiodactyla; family Bovidae; genus Bubalus; species Bubalus bubalis. The sequence goes on along the minus strand of NC_059163.1, from coordinate 115,385,952 downwards.
CCTCCAAAAGTGGAGTTTCTTTCTCCCTTGGTTCTGTAAAGTCCTTGCGATTAGACGCCACTGGCTTTCAAAGCCAGATGTTCTCGGAGCTCCTCCTCCCAATGCCATATCCACATGTTGGGGAGCCTGACTTGGGGCTTAGAAGTTCATACTCCTGTGGGATAACCTCTGTGATATATTTATTTTCCAGTTTGTGAGTCACCCACTCCACAGGTATGGGATTTGATTTTACCATGAGTGATCTTTTTCTACTGTTTTGTTGTGGCTCCTTTGTCTTTGGATATAGAATGTCTGTTTTGGTAGGTTCGGCTATTTTTTGCTGGTGGTTGTTCAGCAGTTAGTTGTGATTTTTGTGTTTTAATGAACGGAGGGGCTGAGCTCAAGTTGTTCTTTACCATAATGACTCCAGCCTTTCTCTGCATATTAGATTATTTTTTCCTACTGAGTTGCATGAATTCATTATGTATTTTAATTATTAATCCCTTATCTGATATATGGTGTGCAAATATTTTCTCCCAGTATATTGGTTGCTTCTTTATATTCTTGATTGTTTATTTTGCTATGAAAAGACTTTTTAATTTGATGTAGTCCCACAAACAATATCAAATAATGTAGTAGTTTGTTAATTTTTGCTTGTGCTTTTGGTGTCATATCCAAAAAACTAATGCCAAAATGAGTATCAAGGAGATTGTCCACTATGTTTTCTTCTATGAATTTCATGGTTTCAAGTCTTATATGTAAGTCTTTAATCCATTTTGGGTTTATTTTTATGAGTGGTGTGAGATAGGCATCTACATGTGAATATCTATTTGTCTCAAAACCATTCATTGAAAACTTTGCCTTTTTGTCCTTGAGTATTTTTGGCTCCCTTGTCAAATATTAGTTTAGCATATATGCATGGATTTATTTCTGGACTCTCTCTTCTATTCCATGGATCTTGTGTCTGCTTTAATGATATTAACGTACATTTTGATTCCTAAATCTTTGTAATATAGTTTTTTCCCTAAGTTCTTTATTTTCTAAATTATGAAAATATTGTAACACATTTACAGGAGACTTGGCATATACAGAACAAAGTTACATATAGTTCCACTATATATTACAATTGTTTGTTTTAAATAGATAAAGTAAGATTTTTAGTTGGAGTTTCAATATCAAACTCTCAGAAATTAATAGGATGAATGTACAGAGAAGTAGAATATAGTACACCTGAAAAAAATTATGAACCAATTTGATATAGTAATACTAGATGCCAAAATATCAACATTTTGAGTGAATATAAATTAGAAATCTAGCATTCTATTCTATTCTACTAAGTCAAAAAAGTGGAATCAAAATTTCAGAAATTTTTTTATATACTCTCTGTCTCTACACACACACACACACGCACAGTATGTACACAAAAGCTTTTCTACTACTCTTGGTAAAGGTTTGAGAAAGAACATTTTTTAAAAAAGAGAAATTGGAAAACATAAATGAAATGGTAACGTGAATAAAATATAAAAAGTGAAACAAACTAGATAAAAGTAAAAGATCATCATGCAGTCCAGTTGTTTCTAAACATGGCTGCTCATTAGAAACACATCTGGCACCTTGAGAAGGAAAAAAAAAGCAATACCTGGGCATTTGTATTTTTCAAAAAAAAAAAAAAAAATCCAAGACAATTCTGATATACATCTGGATTTTAAAAAGTGATTACTGGTTTTTCTATTAAATGGTAGTTTTAGTGATATAGAATTCTATTATTTTCTGTTGACCAATTATGATAAATTTATTGTATTAAGCAAAAATCACAATAGTAGAAGTTTATCAGTTTTCACAATCAATAGCCAGATTGATTTAGCTATTATTATTATTACTATTATTATTGATTTAGCAAAAATAAAAGATCATTACAATTGTGAGCCATAATGGAAACATGATTAACCTAACCATATAAAATAATTAAATACAATTTAGGGCTTCCCTGGTGGCTCAGATGGTAAAGTGTCTGCCTGCAACACGGGAGACCTGGGTTTGATCCCTGGGTTGGGAAGATCCCCTGGAAAAGGAAATGGCAACCCACTCCAGTATTCTTGCCTGGAAAATCCCATGGACAGAGGAGCCTTGTAGGCTATAGTCCATGGGGTTGCAAAGAGTCAGACATGACTGAGCAACTTTTTCTTTCACTATGCACTTTTTCTTCCACTAGGGGGTTAAGTAGAATGATGTAGTAAGTGGAAGTGCATACAGCACATGTTTTCATCTTCTCAGCCAATCTATGTCTTTTGGTTTTGCATTTAATTCCATTTACATTTAAGGTAATTATAAATATATATGGTCCTATTACCATTTTCTTAATTGTTTTATTTTGGTAAGTCTTTTCCTTCTCTTGAGTTTCCTGCTTAGAGAAGTTCCTTTAGCATTCATTGTGAAGCTGGTTTGGTGGTGCTGAATTCTCTTAACTTTTGCTTGTCTGTCAAGCTTTTGATTCCTCCATCAAATCTGAATGAGAGTCTTGCTGAGTAGAGTATTGCTGGTTGTGGCTTTCTTGCTGGGTAGAGTATTCTTGGTTGTAGCTCCTCCTCTTTCATCACTTTAAATAAGCCATTCCCTTCTGACATGTAGAGTTTCTGTTGAGAAATCAGTTGATAACCTTATGGGAGTTCCGTTGTATGTTATTTGTCATTTTTCCCTTGTTGTTTTTAATATTTTACCTGTTTTTAATTTTTGTCAGTTCGATAACTGTGAGTCTTGGTGTGTTCCTCCTTGGGATTATCCTGCCTGGGACCCTCTTTGCTTCCTGGAGTTGGTTGACTGTTTCCTTTACTATGTTTGGGAAGTTTTCAGCTATTATCTCTTGAAATATTTTCTCAGGTCCTTCCTCTCTCTCTCTCCTCCTTCTGGGACCCCTATAATGTGAATGTTGGTGCATTTAATGTTGTCCCAGAGGTCTCATGCCATTGCTTTTCATTCTTTTCTTTATTGGTACTTTTCTGTATTTGGTCCTGCAGCAGTGATTTCCATCATTCTGTCCTCCAGGTCATTTATACATTCTTCTGCCTCAGTTATTCTCTGTTATTTCCTTCTAGTGTATTATTCATCTCTGTTTGTTCTTTAGTTCTTGTAGGTCTTTGGTAAACATTTATTGCATCCTCTTCATTATTTTCCCGAGATCCTAGATCATTTTCACTATCATTATTCTGAATTCTTTTTCTGGAAGGTTGCCTATCTCCACTTCATTTAGTTGATTTTCTGGGGTTTTATCTTGCCCCTTCATCTGGAACATAACTTTCTGTTTTTTCATCCTGATTAACTTTCTATAATGTGGCTTTTATTCTAGCTGCTGTGGGATTGTGCTCTTCTTGCTTCTTCTATCTGCCCTCTGATGGAGGAGGTTAAGAGGTTTGTGTAAGCCTTTTGATGGGAGAGACTGGCAGTGGGAAAAACTGGATCTTGCTCTGGTTGGCAGGGGTGTGCTCAGTAAAACTTTAATCCAATTGTCTGCTGATGGCTGGGATTGTGCTCCCCCCTTGTTAGTTGTTTAGCCTGAGGTGACCTAGCCCTGGTGTCTATGGGCTCTATGGTAAGGTTAGTGGCAATTTCCAAAAGGCCTTAGGCCAAGGGGTCCCTTGCTGGACTCCTACTGCCAGCACCCCATCCCTGTGGCAAGCAAATGCCAACCCATGCCTCCACAGGAGACACTCCAACACTAGCAAGTGGGTCTGATTCAGTCTCCTGTGAGGTTACTGCTCCTTTGCCCTGGGTCTTTGTGCACATCATATTTTGTTTGTGCCTCCAAGAGTGAAGTCTGTTTCCCCCAGTACTCTGGACATCCTGTAATCAAATGCTGCTGGTTTTCAAAGGCAGGTTCCCTTAGGATTCCCATTCCCTCCATTGGATTCCCTGACTGGCAAGCCTGACATGGCACTCAGAACCTTCACAACAGTGGGAGAATTTCTTTGGTATTATTTGTCTCCAGTTTGTGGCTTGCCCACCCACCAGGTATGGGATTTGATTTTATCATGATTGCACCCATCCTACCATCTCATTGCTGCTGCTTCTTTGCCTTTTATCATATGGTATCTTTTTTTTGGTGTGTTCCAGTGTCCTCCTGTTGATGGTTGTTCAACCACTAGTTGCAATTGTGATGTGCTCCAAATCTTTGTAATATAGTTTGAAATCAGGATGTGTAATGTCTCCAGCTTTGTTCTTCTTATTCAAGATTACTTTGGCTATTCAGGGTCTTTTGTGGTTCCATATGAGTTTGGGGATTGCTATTTCTATTTCTGTAAAAAGTGTCATTGGAATTTTGATAGGAATTGCATTGTATTTATAGATGACTTTAGGTGGCATGGGCATTTTAGTGTTCTTCTGCTCCATGAATGTGGACTATTCATATTTTCATTTATTTGTGTCTTCAATTTTTTTTATCAATGTCTTATAGTTTCAGTGTAGAGATCTTTCATTTTTTGGTTAAATTTATTCATAAGTATTTTATTTGCCATGCCCCCCTCCCCCAGCTTTATTGACATATAACTAACGTGGAACATTGTGTAAGTTTACATATTTACTTGATTAATTTATAGATTGGAAAATTATTAATACCATGTAATTAGCTACCACTGCAATTCCATCATATAGTTATCATCTCTTTTCTTTTGTGAGAATATGTAAGATTTACTCTCTTAGCAGTATTGTAGTATATGATACAGTATTTTTAGCTATAACAACCATGCTTTACATTGGATCACCAAAGTTATTAATCTTACAACTGGAGGTTTGCATCATTTGAGTAATATCTCCCCTTTTCCACTACTTGCTAACCTTACATAACCACTACTCTACTCTTCCTGTGAGTTTATCTTTTTTAGATCCTACATATAAATGATTGTCACAAAGTATTTGTCTTTGATTAATTTCACTTAACATAATACCTTCAAAGTCCACCCAAGTTGTTGCAAGTGGCAAGATATCCTTCTTCCTCAGGGCTGAATAACATTCCATATAATATTCCATATATGTGTGTCTCTGTGTGTGTGTGTCGTCTGTCTATGTCTGTGTCTGTCTTCTTTATGCAATCATCTGTTGAAGGCCAGTTACGTTATTTCCATGACTTTGCTATTGTGAATATTGCTTCAAGAACATGTGAGGGCAGATACCTCTATAAGCTCCTGATTTCAATTTCTTTGGATATATATGCAAGAGTGGAATTGATGGGTCATATGGAAATTCCATTTTTAAGTTTTTGAGGGCCTCTATCTTCTTTTCCATTGTGGCTGTACCAATTTACATTCCCACCAACCATGCACTAGGATTTCTTTGCTACACAGCCTCACCAATACTTGCTATTTCTTTTCCTTTTAATGAAAGCCATTCTAACTGTTTTAGGTGATATCGCATTGTGTCTTTGTTTTGTGTTTGCCTAGTGATTAGTAATGTTGAGAATCTGTACATGCATCTGTTGGTCATTTGCATCTCTTCCTTGGAAAACTATTCAGTTCCTCTCCCATTTTTTCTAAACAACTGTGTTAGAATTTTTGCTCTTGAACTGTGAGTTCTTTATATACCTTGGATATTAACCCTTATCATATATATAATTTTATTCTATTGGTTGCCTTTTCATTTTGTTGATTGTTTTATGTGTAGAATCTTTTTAATGTGATTCCACTTATAGGTTTTTGCTTTTCCTGGTTGTGCTATCACATTCAGTAAATCACTTGTTATACCAATGCCAAGGAGACTTTTTTTCATTTTTTTATAGAACATTATGGTTTCAGAACTTAAATTTAAGTCTTTAATCCATTTTGAGTTCATTTTTTGTGAGTGGAGAAAGGTAGGAGGCCAATTTTATTCTTTTCTATGTGGTTATCCTGTTTTCCCAAAACCATTTATTGAAGAGACACTTCTCCCATTGAGTATCCTTGGCTGCTTTGTCAAAGTAGTTGGCTAAATAATCTGATCTGATCTGAAATATGAAAAGATTCATTTCTGGGCTCACAAATCTGTTCCAAACATTCTGCTTTGGCTAAAATATCTTTTTAGTATAATTTGAAATCAGGAAGTGTGATGCCTCCAGCTTTGTCTTCTTTCTTAGGATTGCTTTGGCTGTTTGGGGTATGTGGCTCCATACAAATTTTAAGATTGTTTTTTCTATTTCTGTGAAAAATGCCACTGGAAGTACACTGAATCTATAGATGACTTTGGGTGATATAGATGTGCTATTGCTGTTGCTTGGTCACTAAGTCACATATGACTCTTTTGCAACCCCAAGGATTGTAGCCCTCCAGTCTCCTTCTGTCCATGGGATTTCCCAGGCAAAAGTACTGGAGTGGTTTGCCATTTCCTTCTCCGGGGAGAAGCAATTTTATTCTTGGTTAGGAATAAATCTAACCAATATTAATAAATCTAAGTCTAATCAATATTGCTAATATGTTTATATTAATTCCTCTAATCCATGAACAAAAGCTATTTTTCCATTTGTTTTGTCCTCAATTTCTTCTATCAAAGTCTTGTAGTTTGCAATTCAAAGAATTTCACTTCCTTGGTTAGATTTATTCCTGAGTATTTTATTGTTTTTGATGCTATTGTGGCTGAGATTCTTTCTTTCTTTTTCAGACATTCTATTGATAGTTGAATATACTGTTATATATATATTCACGTGTTTTTCTACATGATGATTTTGTATCCTGAAACCCTATTGAAGTTTTTGACTAGTTCTAGCAGTGTTTTGTGGAGTCTTTGGGATTTTCTATATGTGAGATCATATAATCTGCAAAAAAAAAGCAATTTTATTTTTTCTTCCTTTCCTGTTTGGAAGTCTTTTATTTCTTTTTCTTTCCCAATTTCTCTGGCAAAGATTTCCAGTACTCTGTTGAATAGGAGTGTGAGAGTGGGCATCCTTGTTTTATTCCTGATCTTAGATAAGTATTCAACATTTTACCATTGAGTATAATAAATGCAGGCTGTGAATTTGTCATATATAGCCTTTATTTTGTTGAGGTAACTTTTTTCTATACCTATTTTGTTGAGGGTTCTTATCATTAAAGGATTTTGGTACTTTGTTAAGTGCTTTTACTGCGTCTTCTAAGGTGATTAAATAATTTTTATCCTTCATTTTGTTAATGCAGGTTATCACATTGATTTTTTTCTATATTAAACTATCCTTGCATCCTAGGAATGAAATCCACTTAATTATGGTAAATGGTTCTTTTAATGTGCCGTTAAATTTGGTTTGTTAATACTTTGTTGAGAATTTTTGCACCTCTACAGTTGACTCTTGTACAATGCAGGAGTTGGGGTACTCCCCTGTTATGCAGTTAAAAATCCTCGCATAACTTTATATTTGGCCTTGTGTATCTGCAATCCCATGTACTGCTATGTGAGCCCTGGCTGTTGATGGGTTTACTCATGGCTGTGTGTTGTCTCCTCACTCCTGCTGTGATCAAGGCCAGTTTTGGGCATCAGGACAGTGGCACAGCTTGTGGTGTGAGCCCCAAGTGTGGACTTGATGGTGAGAGTAAGGAGCATAGGAGGCACTGTGCTGGGTTCTTGCACTTGCGCAGCTAGAGGAGGCTGAGCTAGTTGCCAGCATAGCTCCCAGGCTCTGGTGGGGGACAGGGAGGGGCCTCAGTGTCTGACATTTATACTTGCATAACCATAGAGAGCTTGGATGGCTGTCAGTGTGGGCCTGGGCTCCAGTGGAAGTGTGAAGAGTATGAGAGAGAGAGAGAGTATGGGTTGGGGAAGGAGGAGAGAGGCATTGAGGTAAAACTGGCATTCACAAACATAAATACCTGTGGGGCAACTGGTGAGATCTTTGTAGCTGACCCCTGACTGTCAGTTGCAGAAGCTGCTCCTTTGTTTGCAAAGCAGGTCTCTGTGAATTGATAATCAGCCTTGCTACATGTTTGCTAATAAGAGCCTCTGCTTTACTTTCTTGTTCCTGGACAGCTCTTTATTTATCTGGGTGGGGTGAAACCAAAGCTAGACATTAATGCAGTATCTTGGAAGAGCTAGAGAAGCTGGTCACCCATCCCACTCTTCCTTTCCTGGTGAGAGAAATTCTTTCTAGGGGAGAAGTTCCTTCTTGGTGCTGAACAGTGCCAGTTTGGGGTATAGGGTGACACAGACAAGATGAAGTTGTATTTTCTTCTTGGGTAATTACTCTGTTTGTGTATGTGTGTGTGTGTGTGTGTGTGTGTGTGTGTGTTGTTGTTGTTGTTGTTGTTGTTGTTCTGTGGTGTCCCTAAAATTTCCTAAGTGGAATATAGGGGTCTCCAGGAGCTGTTTTTTGTTTGTGGCTAGCTGTCTAATCACTGATCTTGGTTGGGAGAAGTTGGGATGTCCTATACACCACTGTTTTTTTTCTGAGAATGTATGATCTTGTAATCATAACAAACATAATTGTAAATGATAACAATTACTTCATTGTTTATGATTCTATTGTAAATGGGATTTTTTCTTTATTGCTTATTCAGTTATTTTTGCTATATATAGAAAATCAACTGCTTTTATGTATGTTGTTTTATATCCTGCAACTTTACTGACTTCATTTATTCTAAAAGTTCTTTGGTGGAGTCTTTAGAGTTTCTTATAAATAAGGTAATGTCACTTGAAAATAGATACAATTTTACTTCTTTCTTTCTGATTTGGATGCTTTTTATTTCTCTTCCTGTCTAATTGCTCAGGGTAGGATTCCTGATACTATGTTTAACATAAGTGGCAAGAGTGGGCATCCCTGTCTTCTTCCTGATTTTATAAGAAACACTTTCATCTTTTCACTAATAAATATAATGTTAGTTCTTTGTCTAATGGCCTTTTTACCCCATTACAAGTTCCTTTCAGTGTCTACAGTTTGACCCAGTTTGGTGGGTTTATCTCCAGGGGCTCCCAGACATAGCCAAGAGGTCACTTCAGGATCCACAGCTGGAACCAAGGACTGTGTGTCTATTACCAGATACAGAGCGAGCAGGACTACTCTTGGGTTCCTTGGTGTATGATGCTGGTGACAGGATCAAGCCAAACAGAGCTATCGCCCATTCCCCATGGGTAGAGATCTACTTCTATAGCTGGGACCATGGTCAGTGAGTCAGCCACCTTGCTATGAACCTATTTAACAAAAAAAGCTCTCTCTGTTTGTAACAGGAAGAAGATTCAATCCCTGTCACTCTGAAACAAAAGCCTGCTGATTTTATCATACAACCTCCTAACCTCCTAGTAAAATTAAAGTATATCCTCTTCCAATGATGACAGCATAGGGACTGTTTGATATGTCTTGTTTTCCAAAATTGTAGCCTCAGAGCCTGGAACTAGCAAGAAAAGCAATATTATTAAATAAAATAATATAGCTCAGTTTTCTCAGGAATTGTGGCAGCATCTTGGAAGAGGAGACTTTTGGCTTAATTCTTTAATAGATTCTATTTATCACACCCTGAAGAGGAGACAGGAAGAGAACGAGCAAGCAGAAGTGCTCTGTATCACTTTGTGGACAAAACTCCACAAAGAAATCTTTGTATTAGTATCCTTAATCAGCAAATAAAAGAATGCCACTAGTGATGTGCCCTACAAGAATGCAGTTTCCTTTGTCTTACAGTTGTTTATACCATCTGCTGAGACATTATTTGTTCTTGAAGTTGTATGAAGGTCAGAGGTATGTCTGCACAGTAGGAAAGGGGAGAGGGAGAGACAGACATCTGTGCAAGGATTACAGCAAGAGACTTGAAGCACATGTGGAAGGCCACAGGGACAGGTGGCGACACATCACCAGATCCCTCCATGGTGGGGTGCAGGAGGCTCACACCTGGGCACCGGAGGCTGGCCTCACCCACCCACTGTGTTTGCAGGGTAGGAACTGGGTCCTTTTAAAAATGCATTGTCATAGGTTATTGAGTCCCTTAATCTTGTTGGGAGCAAGACAAGAAGGAGTGGATTCTCAGGAAAAGATTCAATGGTAGGACAATAAGATTTTCCTGAACTTGGCTGAGGATTTATTGTTTGAAAATGAAGAGGAAGATATCTTTCTGAGACAAAAGAGGAAGACCTTAAGATCAAAAATGAATATGCCTATGAGAATAAATCCCAGAAGGGCTTACCTTTTCCTTGAATTCTGAGAATCAATTATACTTAGTATCAAATGTTAAGTTGTTTTCTGCTATATTGCAGTTTCCTCTAGTTATCTTTCAGTAGTTGCCTGATAAAGTCTATTTCTTGTACTTATGTTGGGCAGTGATACTTTGGAAGTTAATGGAAGAGCAGTGAACTTTGTGCCTTTTAAGTAAAGTATTGTTTGCCCTACCCTGTACAGTCCCCCCACCCCCAGCCCCAGGGTTCACCAAACAGCATACTGAGAAGTTCTAGGCAGGTATAAGCTATCCAATGAGCAGATGCCCAAGCAAGGTGAACCTGGAAAATTGGCCTATAACACATTCTCTCATAGGTATATGTTAGAAGCAAGCCTTCCTTTCCCCCACATAGTTAGGAACAGATGATTCCAGAAAAATCATCTAGAAAGAGGTAGAGAAACAGGGAGAAAGTATCTGCATGGAGGCTAGTTACATATATTCTATACAAGGATACACATGTGGGCCATAGTAAGAGCATGATATGTGAGATTTCTTATTTTTTCAAACAATGGCCTGGTTCGTATTTAGAGTTTCTCAGTAGAGCATTTGAGAATGTTCACAATCTATGGGCTTGTCTCCATGGAGCTTGCGGGAGAATGATAATGCATTTTTTCTTACTGCGAAGCACTGAGCACTATATAGTGATTAAGCAAATGGGCTCTGGCACTAGATTTCCTGGTGCTATTTCTAGATTTTTAATTTAATTGCTAGGTGGCCTCAGGCAATTTACTTAGTCTCTCTCTAAACCCTAATTTTCTAAGCTATGTAAACAGGTAGTAATGGTGCACACCCTGTTACATATTGCAGTGATTACATGGGAGAGTTAGTGTAATTTGTAAATATGGTGGCAGATAATAAGGGCTCAGGAATGCTATTTCTAATTATAATTATCATTATTTCTAAAGTGCTAGGAAACCTCAGTAGTTGACTGGGGACACTTGTAGGAAAGGATTATAGGGTTGGCAATATTTTGATAGATAGAGTGTCTGCAGAACTATGGATGGAGGTTCGTAACATTGCACAGAAGGCGATGATGAAAACCATCCACAAGAAGAAGAAATACAAAAAGGCAAAATGATTGTCTGAGGAGGCCTTACAAATAGCTGAGAAAAGAAGAGAAGCAAAAGGCAAAGGAGAAAAGGAACGATATATCCATCTGAATGCAGGATTCCAAAGAATAGCAAGGAGAGATAAGAAAGCATTCCTCAGTGATCAATGCAAAGAAATAGAGGAAAACAATAGAATGGGAAAGACCTCTTTTTGAAAGACCTCTTCAAAAAAATTAGAAATACCAAGGGAACATTTCATGCAAAGATGGGCACAATAAAGAAGAAATGGTATGGACCTAACAGAAGAAGAAGATATTAAGAAGAGGTGGCAAGAATATACAGAAGAACTACACAAAAAGATCTTCATGACCCAGATAACCACGATGGTGTGATCACTCACCTAGAGTCAGAAATCCTGGAGTGTAAAGTCTAGTGGGCCTTAGGAACCATCACTATTAACAAAGCTTGTGGAGGTGTTGGAATTCCAATTCAGCTATTTCAAATCCTAAAAGATGATGCTGTGAAAGTGTTGCACTCAATATGGAAGCAAATTTGGAAAACTCAGCAGTGGCCACAGGACCGGAAAAGATCACTTTTCATTCCAATCCCAAAGAAGGGCAATGCCAAAGAATGTTCAAACTACCGCACAATTGCACTCATTTCACACATTAGCAAAGTAATACTCAAAATTCTCCAAGTTAGGTTTCAACAGTATGTGAACTGAGAACTTCTAGATTTTCAGGCTGGATTTAGAAAAGTCAGGGGAACAACAGGTCAAATTGTCAACATCCATTGGATCATAGAAAAAGCAAAATAATTCCAGAAAAACATCTACTTTTGCTTTATTGACTATGCTAAAGCCATTGACTGTGTGGATCACAACAAACTGTGGGAAATTCTGAAAAGAGATGGGAATACCAGACCACCTTACCTGTCTTTGAAAAATATGTATGCAGGTCAAGAAGCAACAGTTAGAACCAGACATGGAACAAAGGAATGGTTAAAAATTGGGAAATGAGTACATCAATGCTGTATATTGTCATCTTTCTATTTAACTTGCAAGAGTTAAATGTGAGATGCCAGGTTGGATAAAGCATAAACTGGAATCAAGATTGCCGGGAGTAATATCAATAACCTCAGATATGCAGATGACACCTTCCTTATGGCAGAAAGCAAACAGGAACTAAAGAGATCTTGATGAAAGTGAAAGAGCAGAGTGAAAAAGTTGGCTTAAAACTCAGCATTCAAAAAGTGAAGATCATTGCATCTGTTCCAATCACTTCATGGCAAATAGATGGGACAACAATGGAAAGAGTGACAAACTTCATTTTCTTGTGCTCCAAAATCACTGCAGATTGTGACTGCAGCCATGAAATTAAAAGACACTTGCTCCTTAGAAGAAAAGCTATGACAAACCTAGACAGCCTACTAAGAAGCAGAGATGTTACTGACAAATGTCCATATAGTCAAAGATGTTGTTTTTCCAGTACTCAAGTGTAGATATGAGAGTTGGATCATAAAGAAAGTTGAGCACCAAAGTAGTGTTGCTTTTGAAATGTGGTGTTGGAGAAGACTCTTGAGAGTCCCTTGGACAGCAAGGTGATCAAACCAGTCAGTCCTAAAGGAAATCAGTCCTGAATATTCATTGGAAGGACTTATGCTGAAGCTAAACTCCAATACTTTGTCCACCTGATGCAGAAAACTGACTCACTGTAAAAGACACTGATGTTGGGAAAGATTGAAGGCAGGAGAAGGGGAAAACAGGATGAGATGATTGGATGCCATCATCAGTTTGATGGACATGAGCTTGAGCAAGCTCCAGGAGTTGATGGACAGGCAATCCTGGTGTGCTGCAGTTCATGGGGTCGCAGAGTCAGACACGACTGAGTGACTGAACTGAACTGAATATTTTGGGCAAGGTCGAGCTGGAAGGAGCTCCAAGGTTTCCCTCACTGGTTCTTAACTTTGGCTGCACATTCACATCCTCTGGGACCACCTAAAGCTCCTGATGCTAGGCCATTTCCAGATTAAGTAAGTCTGAATATCTAGGGGTGACATCATTTTTATAGCTCTTCAGTGGAGTTGGATGTGCAGCCATTGGATAAGAAAAATTACCAGTATTCTTGTCTGGAGAATCCCATGAACAGAGGAATCTGGTGGGCTATAGTTCATGGGGTTGCAAGGAATCAGACACACTGAAGCAAGAAAGCAAGAGTGAGACAACGGTAGCTCACCAGGCTCCTCTGCCCATGGGATTTCCCAGGCAAGAATACTGGAGTAGGTTGCCATTCCCTTTTCCAGGGGATCTTCCCAACCCAGGGATCAAACCTGTGTCTTCTGCTTGGCAGGCAGATTCTTTACCACTGAGCCACCTGGGAAACCCCTGAGAGCTTGTTAGTAGTGTTCAATTTGCCCAATCCCAGCCCTCAGTTCAGTTCAGTCACTCAGTCGTGTCCGACTCTTTGCGACCCCATGAATCGCAGCACGCCAGGCCTCCCTGTCCATCACCATCTCCCGGAGTTCACTCAAACTCATGTTCATTGAGTCATTGATGCCACCCAGCCATTTCATCCTCTGTCGTCCCCTTTTCCTCCTGCCCCTAATACCTCCCAGCATCAGAGTCTTTTCCAATGAGTCAACTCTTCACATGAGGTGGCCAAAGTATTGGAGTTTCAGCTTTAGCATCAGTCCTTCCAATGAACACCCAGGACTGATCTCCTTTAGAATGGACTGGTTGGATCTCTTTGCAGTCCAAGGGACTCTCAAGAGTCTTCTCCAACACCACAGTTCAAAAGCATCAATTCTTCAGCGTTCAGCTTTCTTCACAGTGCAACTTTCACATCCATACATGACCACTGGAAAAACCATAGCCTTGACTAGATGGACCTTTGTTGGCAAAGTAATGTCTCTGCTTTTCAATATGCTATCTAGGTTGGTCGTAACTTTCCTTCCAAGGAGTAAGCATCTTTAAATTTCATGGCTGCAATCACCATCTGCAGTGATTTTGGAGCCCCCCAAAATAAAGTCTGACATTGTTTCCCCATCTATTTGCCATGAAGTGATGGGACCAGATGCCATGATCTTAGTTTTCTAAATGTTGAGCTTTAAGCCAACTTTTTCACTCTCCTCTTTCACTTTCATCAAGAGCCTTAGACATACTGAATTACTCTGTATTTTAATACAATTCCTAGGTGATTCATTTGCACATCCAAGTTTGAGAAGCACTGCTCTAGCTTGATATTTCCAGCAATATTTCTCAGCAATTTCTCTTAGCATAAGTAATTTCACTAGCAACAGAACCAACTGGTGGTCATTTTTTCCCACTCTTTATCTGGGCAGCAGCTCCCAAGAATGCTTCCTGTCATACCTCTTTTTTTTTTTTTTTTTAATTTATTTTATTTTTAAACTTTACATAACTGTATTAGTTTTGCCAAATATCAAAATACTGCCTCAGTCTGGAAATAGCCTGGTTCCCTGTTTCTTGTTCATTGTTTCCTCTAGAGGCCACTGCCATACAGCTCTTTGGAGGACCTGGTTCAAAGACCCACTGGATATCATAAAGCACATGATATGCTTCTAGGCAAAAAAAAAAAAAATCATTTTTGCACTTTAGTTATTAAGGATAGAGGTTTATTGGCACTCCTTGGCTTGAGAATAACTCACATACTCTTGGAAAAGGCATCTGAAGAGTTGGTATGCATAACCCAACACTACATCAGGCAGTCTCTGAAGTCAGGTAACTAGGGAGAGGACTTGGCAATACTCTAATTTTTATCAGATAAGCCGTTAAGGAATAGAAATAAATAGATGAGAAATGTCAGTATCAGTCAGCAGAGGCTCAGTAACAATGCCATAACAATCAATTCCAAGACCTCATTTGCTGCATACAGAGTTTGTTTGCTACTAACAAGATTTGGTAGCAGGGCTCTGCTGGTCATAAGCACTTAGGTACCCAAGCTGACCAAGACTCCATATGATCGTATGCTTCATCAATTGCTGAGCCTGGAAAAAGGGAATTGTAGTTTCTTACACAGAAATGAAATGCTTTTGTCTGGAAGTGACACATGTCTCTTTCATTCTCATTTCACTGTCTTTGCAAGCTTACAGGACTAGCTTAGAAAAATGAGAGGGAATGAAACCTATGTCCCTTTAAGGAGAGATGTATTCATTATGAATGGTTGTACTTCTTTACTCTCCATTTTCAGTTTCTTTTGATATCTAAAAAAAGATTTTGATATTTATACTGACACCATAATAAGTCAAAAACAATAGTTTAATCCCACATCCCTTTGTTTATTGCCCAATTCTCATCATACCATTTTCTAGACTTTTCATTCTGGGCTATTGCAGGTATATTTCTTCTTTTCCTTGGTCTTGGGTATTTATTTTATAAATAAACTTTATCAAATAAAATAAAGTCTTTTTTCAGGTAAAATACATTTTACTTTTATCAGGCAAAATATATTAGGCATAATATGATTTTCTTTTGCATTTCCCCAGATTTGAATTATTTCATATTTAAATACTTCATCAAAAACCATTCTCAATGACAGTCTTGGTATGTCAAAGCTGCTGATGCTTTATAAGCCTTGGAATATTTTTATTATGTTGTGATCTTTAAATGATAGTTTGGCTGGATATATAGTTCTAAGTTCAAATCTCTTTTCTTAAATTCTATGAAAAGACAGTTTGTTTCACTTTGTGTTGTTGTTGGAAATCTGATGGAAAGTTAAAACTCATTCCTTAATAAGTAATCTGCTCTTTCTATCAGCTTTTGCAATTTGTCTTTAAAGTTCTTAAATTTTGCTGCCTTTTGTCTATATGTAGCTCTGCCCTTATCATCTTCTTTATCATTGTATGATGTCTTCAATCTGAGATCTTCATCTTTTTTTTTCTATTCCAAGAAACTTTTTTCATTAGCTATTCAAATATTACCCTCTCTTATTTCTCCTTCTTTCTAAAATCTCCTAGAATTTTATTAATACTCAAATACTAGTATCTGAGTATTAATCTTTCCACATGAAAAAAAGTCCATGTTTTCATCCACTCCTTCAGGGATATTTCCTCTATCCGATCTTCCAATTTACATATTTATTTTCAGCCATACCTTTTCTGCTATCTAGCCTATGTGTTATGACTTTTACTTCAAATATTATGTTTTTAAATCTGATATTTTTGTTTGATTATTTACTACTTCTTTGTTCTTATTTTACACTAGTCATATATTCTGTGGGATTTTTTTATTTTAAATTCTTTAAAAAATTTTTATATTTATATTTTATATAAATATATATATTTTATATTATATATATATTTTATATTTTATATAAAATATAAAAAAATTTATATTTATTTTATATTGGAGTATAGTTGATCTACACTATCATGTAAGTTTTCAGTGTACAGCAAATTGATTCAGTTGTTCAGTTCAGTTCAGTTACTCAATCCCGTCCGACTCTTTGTGACCCCATGGAATGCAGCACGCAAGGCCTCCTTGTCCATCACTAACTCCTGGAGTTTACTCAAACTCATGTCCGTTGAGTCAATGAGGCCATCCAACCATCTCATCCTCTGTCGTCCCCTTCTCCTCCTGCCTTCAATCTTTCCCAGCATCAGGGTCTTTTCCAATGAGTCAACTCTTTGCATCAGGTGGCCAAAGTATTGGAGTCTCAGCTTCAGCATCAGTCCTTCCAATGAATATTCAGGACTGATTTCCTTTAGGATTGACTGGTTGGATGTCCTTGTAGTACAAGGCACTCTCAAGACCTTCTTCAACACCGCAGTTCAAAAGCATAAATTCTTTGGTGCTCAGCTTTCTTTATACTCCAACTCTCACATCCATATATGACTACTGGAAAAACAACAGCTTTGACTAGACAGACATTTGTTGGCAAAGTAATGTCTCTTCTTTTTAATATGCTGTCTAGGTTGGTCATAGCTTTTCTTCTAAGGAGAAAGTGTCTTAATTTCAAGGCTGCAGTCACGATCTGCAGTGATTTTGGAGCCCCCCAAAATTAAGTCTGTCACTGTTTCAATTGTATCCCTATCTATTTGCCATGAAGTGATGGGACCTCTTTCACTTATATCAAGAGGCTCTTTAGTTCTTTGCTTTCTGCCATAATGGTGGTATCATCTGCATATCTGAGGTTATTGATTTTTCTCCTGGCAATCTTGATTCCAGCTTGTGCTTTATACAGCCTGGCATTTCACATGATATACTTTGCATATAAGTTAAATAAGCAGGCTGACAATATACAGCCTTGACCTACTCCTTTCCCGTTTTGGAAATAGTCTGTGGTTCCATGTCCAGTTCTAACTGTTGCTTCTTGATTTGCATACAGATTTCTCAGGAGGCAGGTCAGGTGGTCTGGTATTCCCATCTCTTTCAGAATTTTTCACAGTTTGTTTTGATCCACACAGTCAAAGGCTTTAGCATAGTCAATAAAGCAGAAGTAGATGTTTTTATGGAACTCTCTTGTTTTTTTGATGATCCAACGATGTTGGCAATTTGATCTCTGGCCCATCTGCCTTTTCTAAATCCAATTTGAACATCTGGAAATTCTCGATTCACATACTGCTGAAGCGTGGCTTGGAGAATTTTGAGCATTACTTTGCTAGCGTGTGAGATGAGTGCAATTGTGCAGTAGTTTGACATTCTTTGCCATTGCCCTTCTTTGGGATTGAAGTGAAAATTGACCTTTTCCAGTCCTGTGGCCACTGCTGAGTTTTCCAAATTTGCTGGCATACTGAGTGCAGAACTTTCATAGCATCATCTTTTAGGATTTGAAATAGTTCAACTGGAATTCCATCACCTCCACTAGCTTTGTTGGTAGTGATGCTTCCTAAGGCCCACTTGACTTCCAGGATTTCTGGCTCTAGGTAAGTGATCACACCATCATGGTTATCTGGGTCATGAAGATCTTTTTTGTATATAGTTCTTCTGTTTATTCTTGACACCTTTTCTTAATATCTTCTGCTTCTGTTAGGTCCATATAATTTCTGTCCTTTATTGTCCCCATATTTGCATGAATTGTTCCCTTGGTATCTCTAATTTTCTTGAAAAGATCTGTAGTCTTTCCCATTCTGATATTCCTCTATTTCTTTGCTTTGATCACTTAGGAACGCTTTCTTATCTCTCCTTGCTATTCTTTGGAACTCTGCATTCAAATGGGTATATAGTTCCTTTTCTTCTTTGCCTTTAGCTTCTTTTCTTTTCTCAGCTATTTGCAAGGCCTCCTAAGACAACCGTTTTGCCTTTTTTGCATTTCTTTTTCTTGGCGATGGTCTTGTTCACTACCTCCTCTACAATGTCACAAACCTCTGTCCTTAGTTTTTCAGGCACTCTATCAGATCTAATCCCTTAAATCTATTTGTCATTTCCACTGTATAATCATAAAGGATTTGATTTAGGTCGTACCTGAATGTTCCAGTTATTAGAGAATATTGGGTAAAATTCCCTGTAACATACAGTAGGTCCCTGTTGATTGTCTACTGTATATATAGTAGTGTGTATATGTTAATCTGAAACTATTAATATATCCCTCCCCACTGATACTTCCACTTTGGTAACCATAAGTTTGATTTCAAAGTCTTTGATCTATTTCTGTTCTGTGAATAAGTTCATTTTTATGCTTTTTTTACATTCCATATGCAAGTGATATCACATGATATTTGTCTTTCTCTATCTGACTTATTTCACTGAGCATGATAATCTCTAGGTTCATCCTTGTTACTGCAAATGGTGTTATTTCATCTTTTAGTGGCTGAGAAATATTCCATTCTATATATATAGCACAACTTCTGTATCCATTGCTCTCTTGATAGACATTTAGACTGCTTTTAAGTCTTAGCTGCAATGAATATTGGGGTGTATATATCTTTTCAGAGTATGATTTTCTTTGGATATACTCCCGAGAGTGGGATTACAGGATCATATGTTAGTTCTATTTTTAGTTTAAAAAATCTTAATACTGTTCTCCATAGTGGCTGTACCAATTTACATTCTCACCAATAGTGTAGGAGAGATGCATTTTCTCTACACCCTCTCCAGTATTTGTTGTTTATAGACTTTTTGATGATGACCGTTCTGATGGATGTGAGGTGATACCTCATTGTAGGTTTTATTTGAATTTTGCTAGTAATTAGTGATGTTGAACATCTTTCCATGTGATTTTTGGCCATCTGTATGTATTCTTTGGAGAAATGTCCCTTTGGATCTTTTGCCCACTTTTCCCCACTTTTAAAAGAATCTATTTATTTTAATTGGAGTATGAATACAATATTGTGATGGGTTTTGCCATATATCAGTGTGAATCGGCCGCAGGCATACGTGTGTCCCATCCCTCCTGAATCCCCTGCCCACCTTCCTCCCCAGCCTACTCGCTCCCTCCAGGTTGTCACAGAGAGCCAGCTTTGGGTGCCCTGTGTCATACTTCAAACTTGCACTGGTTATCTATTTTACATATGGTCATGTATTATGTTTCAATGCTATTCTCTCAAATCATCCCACCCTCTTTTTCTCCCACTGAGTCCAGAAGACTGTTCTTTACTTTTGTGCCTCATTTGTTGTGCTGCACATAGGATCATCAGTACCATCTTTCTAAATTCCATATATATGCATTAATATATGATATTTGTCTTTCTCTTTCTGATAATAGGCTCTAGGTTCATCCACCTCATTAGAACTGACTCAAATGTGTTACTTTTTATAGCTGAGTAATATTCTATTTTGTATATGTACCACGACTTCCTTTATCCATTCATCTGCTGATGGACATCTAGGTTGCTTCCATGTCCTAGCTATTGTAAATAGTGTCACAATGAACATCAGGGTACATATCTTTTTCAATTCTGGTTCCCTCAGGATATGTGTCTAGTAGTGGGGTTTCTGGGTCATATGGTAATTTTATTCCAAGTTTTTAAAGGAATCTCCATAGTGTTTTCCATAGTGTTTGTATCAGTTTGCTATTCCTACCAACAATGTAACAGGGTTCCCTTTTTTCAGCACCCTTTCCAGCATTTATTGTTTGTAGATTTTTTGATGATGGCTATTTTGATGCTGGCCACATTCTGGTGTGAGATGATACCTCATTGTGGTTTTGATTTGCATTTCTCTAATAATGAGCAATGTTGAGCATCTTTTCATGTGTTTATTAGCCATCTGTATGTCTTTGAAGAAATGTCTGTTTAGGTCTTCTGCCCACTTTTTGATTGGGTTGTGTGGTTTTTTGATATAGAACTTCATTTGTTATTTCTATATTTTGGAGAACAATCCCCATTTGCTTGAAAATATTTTCCAATCTGTGGGTTGTCTTTTTGTTTAGTTTATAGTTTCCTTTGCTGTGCAAAAGCTTTAGAGTTTAAGTAGGTCCCATTTTTTTATTTTTTATTTAATTTTCATTAAACTAAGAGGTGTATCCAAAAAGATATTGCTGCAATTTATGTCAGTGTTCTGCCTGTGTTTTCCTCTGAGAGTTTTACAGTATCCAGTTTTACTTTAGGTCTTTAATACATTTTGAGTTGATTTCTGTGTATGGTGTTACAAAATGTCCCAATTCACTCTTTTACATACAGTTGTCCAGTTTCCCCAGCATCATTTACTGAAAACAGCATCTTTATTCCATTGTATATTGTTGTCTTCCTTGTTGTAGATTAATTGACCATAGGTCCTTGAGTTTATTTCTGGGCTTTCTACCCTCTTCCATGGATCTCTCTTTGTGCTGGTATCTTTCTGTTTTGATTATTGGTTTTGTAGAATAAACTGAAGTGAGAGAGCCTGATTGCTCCAGCTCCATTTTTCTTATTCAAGATTGCTTTGGCTATTCGGGGTCTTTTGTGTTTCCATAAAATCTAAAAAATTTTGTTCTAGTTCTGTGAAAAATGACAGTGATATTTTTATAGGGATTGCATTGACTCTATAGATTGCCTTGGGGAGTATGGTCATTTTGGCCATATTGATATTTGAAATTGAAGAACATGGTATATATTTCCATCTGTTTGTGTCATCTTTGTTTTCAGTCATTAGCAACTTGCACTTTTCAGTGTTCAGGTCTTTTTTCCTTCTTAGGCAGGTTTATTCCTAGGTGTTTTGCTCATTTTGATATAATGGTAAGTAGGGTTGTTTCTTCAATTTCTCTTTTGAACCTTTCATTGCTAATGTATAGAAATGCTGTGGATTTCTGAGTCTTAATTTTGTATCCTACACACATGCTAAGTTGTTTCAGTCATGTCTGACTCGGTGACCTTATGGACTTTAGCCTGCCAGGCTCCTCTGTCCATGGGATTCTCTAATTAGGAATAATGGAGTGGTTTGCCATGCCTTCCTCCAGGGGATCTTCCCAACTCAGGGATCAAACCCATATCTCTCGAATCTTCAGCATTGGCAGGCAGATTCTTTACCACTAGTGCCACCTAGGAAGCGCAAGTTGTATCCTGCAACTTTCTGAATTCATTACGAGCTCTACCAGTTTTCTGGTAGCATCTTTAGTGTCTTCTGTGTATAGTATGTCATCTGCAAACAGTAACAACTTACTTTTTTTTTTTTTTTTCCAATTTGTATTTCTTTTATTTCTTTTCTTTCTGATTGGCTAGGACTCCCAAGACTGTGTTGAATAAAAGTGCTGAGAGTAGACATACTTGTCTTCTTCCTGATCTTAGAGGAAATGGTTTCAGCTTTTCATCATTGAGTATAATTTGGTGTATCACAGTGACTGATTTGCATATATTGAAAAAATCCTTGCATCTCTGGGATGCATCTCTTTTAATATATTGTGGGATTTGGATTGCTAGTATTTGTTGAGGACTTTTGCATCTATGTTCATCAGTAATGCTGACTTGTAATTTCCTTTTTTGTATATGTGGTGTCTTTGTTTTGGGTATCAGGGTGGTGGTGGCCATATAGAATGAGTTTGGGAGTATTTCTTCCTCAATTTTTTGGAACAGTTAAGAAAGAAAGGGGTTAACTCTTTTCTGTTTGATAGAATTCACCTGTGAAGCCATCTGATTCTGGACTTTAATTCATTGAGAGCTTTTTTAGTCACAGTTTCAATTTCAGAAATTATGATTAGTCTATTTATATTTTCTATTCCATCCTGGTTCAGTCTTAGGAAACTGTACTTTTCTAAGGATTTGGCCATTTCTTCCAGGTTATCCTTTTTATTGGCATAAATTGGTTATTGTATCTCATGGCCCTTTCTATTTCTTTGGTGTCCATTGTAACTTCTTTTTCATTTCTAATTTTTGATATGAGTCTTCTCCCCTTTATTCTTGATGAGTATTGCTAAAGGTTTATCAATTGTGTTATCTTTTCAAGAATCAGCATTTAGTTGCATTGATCCTTTCTATTGTTTTTGTATTCTCTATTTCATTTATTTCTGCTCTGCTCTTTATTATTTCTTTCCTTTTACTCATTTTGGGTTTTATTTGTTATTCTTTCACTAGTTGCTTTAAGTGTAAAGTTAGGTTGTTTGGGGCTTCCTTCATAGCTTAGTTGGTAAAGAATCCACCTGCAATGCAAGAGACCCCGGTTCAATTCCTGGGTCGGGAAGATCCCCTGGAGAAGGAATAGGCTACGCATTCCAATATACTTGGGCTTCCTTTGTGGCTCTGCTGGTAAAGAATCCGCCTGCAATGTGGGAGACCTGGGTTCAGTTCTTGGGTTGGGAATATCCCAGACGTTTGTGTATTTTACAGTTTTTTTAGTTTTATAATTTCATAATGTTGTGTTTGGAAACGATGCTTGATATGATTTCAGTCTTCTTAAGTTTACCAAGGGGTGCTTTGTGCAGTTGTGTTTGAATTTCTTTTTCTTTCTTTGTGTGTGGATCTATTATAAATGTTTGGTTTGTGGCAATCATGAGGTGGGGGAGAAAGGGGCAGAGAGGGGGGCTTTTCTTTTCTGTTAAAGACATTCCTTTAGCATTTGTTATAAAGCTAGTTTGTTGGTGCTGAATTTTCTTAGCTTTTTCTTGTCTGTAAAGCTTTTGTTTTCTCTACTGAATCTGAATGAAAGCATTGCTGTGTAAATTATTCTTGGTCGAAGGTTTTTCCTTTTCATTACTTTAAATATATTGTGCCACTCCTTTCTGACCTGCAGAGTTTCTGCTGAGAAATCAGTTGATAACCATTAGGGCTTCCATAGTATGTTAGTCATTGTTTTTCCCTTGTTGCTTTTAACATTTTCTCTGTCTTTAAATTTGTCAATTTGATTAATATGTGTTTTGCTATTTTCCTTCTTGGGTTTATCCTGTATGGGACTCTTTGCTTCCTAAACTTGAATGCTTCCTTTCCCATATTAGGGAAGTTTTTGGCTGTTATCTCTTCAAATATTTTCTCAGACCATCTCTCTTTTCTTCTTCTGGGACCCTATAATGTGAATTCTTCTGGGAAGAAATTTGGCATTTCATATTATCCTAGAGGTCTCTTAGACTTTCCTCATTACTTATTCTTTTATCTTTATCCTGTTCCACAGCAGTAATTTCCATCAATCTGTCTTTCAGCTCACTTATTTGTTCTTCAGGTTCATTTTTTTCTACTATTGATTTCTTCTAGTATATTTTTCCTTTCAGTTATTATTCATCTGCTAGTTTGTTCTATAAATATTCTAGCTCTTTGTTAAACATGTCTTGTATGTTTTTCGTCTGTGCCTCCATTATTTTTCTGACATCTTGGATCATTTTTATCACTACTCTGAAAACTTTTCAGGAAGATTGTCTGTTTCCACTTAATTGTTCTTCTGGGATTTTCATCTTGTTCATCTAGAACCTATTCCTCTGCCATCTCATTTGGCTAATTTTCTCTGTTTCTTGGACAGCTGGTTAGTTCTCTTGCTTCTGATGTCTGCCCTCTGGTGGTAGAAGTTAGTCCAGAGGCTTGTCCAGGCTTTCTGGTGAGAGAGACTGGTGCCTGTCCACTGTGAGTGGAGGTGAGTCTTGTCCCTCTGCTGTCCAGGGGCGTGTTTAGAGGTTGCTGTACACCCAGGACAACTTTAGGCAGACAGTCTGCTGATGGATGGGGCTGTGGTCCCACCCTATTGGTCATTTGACCTGAAGCGTCCCAGCACTGGACTCTGCAGGTTGTGGGGTGGGGCCAGGTCTTGGTACCAACATGGTGACAGCTCACCACAGATATTCTCTGGGGCCTCAGCCACTAACGTCCTTATCCCCAGAGTGAGCCACAGCTAACCTCCACTCCCACCCCAGGGACCTTCTAGGACCCACAGGTTGCTCCGACCCAGGCCCCAGTGGAGTCATTTCTTTGAAGTGGGTCCCAGTACATATGAAACACTGTGTGCACCCTCCAGGAGCGGAGTCTGTTTCCTCAGTCCTGCTCTCAAGCCCCACTGGCCTTCACAGCCAACTACGTGGGGTTCCCTACCAATGCCAGAGCCCCAGGCTGGGGAGGGTGACACGGGACTCAGAACGCCTGTGGAAGAATTGTAATATCATTATTTTCCAGTTTGTAGTTTTGTGTCACCCATATGGGACATAATGGGGTTTGATTATATCACAAAAGCACACCTTCTACTCTCTTGCTGTGGCTTCTTCTTTGTCTTTGGATATAGAATATCTTTTGGGAGGAACTTCCTGTCTTTTTGTCGATAGTTTTCAACAGTTAGTTGTGATTTGAGTGTTTTCATGACAAGAGGTAAGCACACATCCTTCTACTCCGTCATCGTCTTTCCTCATAGTTTAAAGTAAGGAAAAAACTTTGAAGCTGCACTTTAGGACGGGAGAAAGGGCTGGGAGGGCACCCTTTCCTCGGCGCTATCCTCCATAAAACACCATCTGCACTGTTGCTGCACCAGACCCAGGAGGAGGAAGGGTAGCGGTTTCTAGGGGGGTTGGCTCCTGATTCTGAGACTTGCCTCTCACTGGCCCTACACCCCCACACAGGTTCACTTTCCGCTCACAGCTCCAGAATGAGGAGCTGGAGCAGTCGTGTCTGCTGCAGACCCCAGGTCCCGATCGGCTGTGGTTGCAGCTGCTACCCCCTTTCTGGCACTGCAGACATCTCAGACTCAGCCAGGTCCTCTCTGAGTTTTCTTTATCTTCTTTTTTTCTCTGCTCCTTTCAGCCTGTCAGCCACAGGACTCACTCTTATGACAGAAGGGAGGCTAGAAGGGAACTAGGGCGAGCAGAGAGTTCAGTAAGCTAGGAGCTCTTCACTGACTGGAGGAAGGTGCCAAAGTTTCAGAATCTTTGTTTTATAGGTAAACTACTTAAAACATAATGAAGAGTCTCTTACAATCTTATTAAAAAAAAAAAAAAGAACAACAAACCAATAGTCCCAAAATAATTATTTTTGCTTTTTTTAGCAGATGAAAAATACATTATTTACATAAAAACTTATTCTTTAAGCCAATTAAATAGAGCTTTTTCTGAATTTAACGTTGGCAATACCATTTAGGGATTTCCTAGATGGTGTGGTGGTAAAGAATCCGCCTTTCAATGCAGGAGATGCAAAAATTGCAGGTTTGATGCCTGGGTCAGGACTATCCCTTGGAGAAGGGAATGGCTACACACTCTGGTATTCTTGCCTAAGAATCCCATGGACAGAGGAGCCTGGTGGGCTACAATCCATGCTGTTGCAAAGAGTCAGACACAACTGAACACATGAGTGCATACAATAGTGTCTAGAGGTAGAAAAATATCACATTTATGTAACATATGTCAATAGACACACATAAACATGCACGCAGACGTGGCCGAGACCCTCTAGCTTCCATTCCAAAACTGTAGCCATGAATCAGGCACAACGATACAAAATCCCCTGGTTTACAAAAAGCAGGTATATCCAAACTGTGTCTCTGACAAGCGTAACAAGTTAAAAGTTATCCACTCAAATGGATAAAACTTTCTTATGGAGAAGACTTTAAGACTTTTCTTTGCCCTTGACAAGTAATTTTATGGAGTTTGTGGGCTAGATTTTGGGCAAGGGAGCTTCTATGACAGCCTGTGTTTTTAAAAGCCTCTCTTTTCTTCCTTTCTTCAGTCTCAGGTGATGGTGGGCAGTGTTTTATTTGTCTCCTGAGATAATTGCATTTCAAAGACATAAGATTTATACCTTTATGGCACAGAGAAAGAAGAAAAATTTTTTTCCTTGGAGTTTTGTCATACATTTCTCTACTGCAAGAAGTCTAGGATAATTTCTATTTAAAATTTTACTTTATATTAGGGGTTGCAAAGCATGGGATGCTTCATCCTTTTCACTGTTAATAATCACAACACCCTCCCCTTTACTTTCCTCACTCTCCCTGGGATTCTACCTCTTATTACTAGTGCCCCAGTCAGGCTTTGTGACACGTGCTCAGACCTCAATCTGTGGCAGCTCACACCCTCCCAAGCTTTTGGCACACAGAGGACTCCATCTTTCTAGCTTACTTTCTCACCTTGTCTGCTAGCCCCTCAGCTATCATAGTAGTAGAAAACCTACTAACCTCACCTCAGCTTTTCTTATAACTTTCTAACTTGAGTTTCAGCCTCTAGAACAATATCATATGGTATTTGTCTTTCCCTGACTTACTTCACTTAATAGGATGATCTCCAGCTCCATCCATCTGCTACAAATGGCATTTTTTCCCTCTTTAAATTCTGAGAAATATTCCAATATATACAGACAAATATATTGCCTATTTTATCCATTCACCTGTTGATGGACATTGAGGTTACTTCCATGTCTTAGCTACTGAAAACAGCACTGCATTAAATACTGAGGAGCATGTATCTTTTTGAATCATGTTTTTCTCTGGGTGAATGCTGAGGAGTGGAACTGCAAGATTACATATGGTAGGTCTATTTTTTGTTTCTTAAGGAACATATACACTGTTCTTCATAGAGGCTGTACCAATGTACATTCCCATCAACAGGGCAGGAGGGTTCACCTTTTTCCATACTCTCTCCAGCATTTATTGTTTGTAGACTTTTTGACTATGCCATTCTCACTGGTGTGACATGATTCCTCATTGCAGTTTTGATTTGCACTTCTCTAATAATTAGTGATGTTGCACATCTTTTCATGTGCCTTTTGGCCATCTGTATGTGTTTCTTGGAGAAATGTTTCTTGGGTCTTCCACCCACTTATTGATTAGGTTTTTTTCTTCTTTTTTTGATATTTAGCTGCATGAGCTATTTGTAAAAATTGGAGTCTAATCTCTTGTTGGTTGCATCATTTGCAAATATTTTCTCCCATCCTTTGAGTTTTTTGTTTTGCTTATGGTTTCCTTAGCTGTACAAAAGCAATTGAGTTTAATTAGGTCACATTTGCTTATTTTTATTTTCATTATTCTAGGAGAGGGTGTGGGAAAGATATTGCTACAATTTATATCAAAGAGTTTTTGCCTAATTTTTGTTGAAGAGTTTCATACTATCTGGTCTTACATTTAGGTCTTTAATCCATTTTGAGTTTGTTTTTGTGTATGATGTTAGAGAATGTTCTAATTTCATTTTTCACATGTAGATGTCCTATTATCCCAGCACCATTTATTGAAGAGACTGTCCTTCCTCCAATGTATGGTTGTCCCTCATTTAAGTTAATTGACTTTAGGTGCATGGGTTTATTTCTGGGCTTTCTATCTGGTTCTGTTGATCTAGATTTCGGTTTTTGTGCCAGTACTGTACTATTTTGATGACTGTGGCTCTGAAGTAAGGCAGCTTGAATTCTCCAGCTCCATTTTCTTTCTCAAGATTACCTTGGCTATTCAGGGTCTTTTTTGTTTCTACACAAATTTTTAAACAACTTGATTCTAACTCTATAAAAATGTCATTAGCAGTTTGACAGGGATTGCATTGAATCTGTAGATTATCTTCAGTAATACAGTCATTTTAAAAATATTGCTTCTTCCAATCCAAGAACATGGTATATCTTTTTATCTCTATGTGCCACTCTTGATTTTATTCATTAGTGTTTTATATTTTCGACTACAGGTCTATTGCATCCTTAGGTAGATTTAGTCATAGGAATTTTAGTGTTTTATGTGATGGTAAATGTGATTGTTTAATTGATTTCTCTTTCTGATCTTTCATTGTGGTCTGTAGAAATGCAATAGATTTCTGTGTATTAATATTTTATCCTGAAACATTATCAAATTCATTGATGAGCTCTAGTAGTTTTCTGGTAGCATTTTCAGGATTTTCTACATATAGTATTATGTCATCTGCAAACAGTGACAGTTTTACTTCTTTTCCAATTTGGATTCCTTTTATTTCTTCTTGTTCTCAGATTACTATGGCTAGGATTTCCAAAACTGTGTTGAAAATAAGTGGTGAGAGTGGATATCCTTGACTTGTTCCTGATCTTAAAGGAAATGCTTTCAAGTTTTTCACCATTAAATATGATGTCAGTTGTAAGTCTGTCATATATGGACTTTATTATGTTCAGGTATGTCCCCTCTTTGCCTACTCTTTGGAAAGTTATTATCATAAATGGGTTTGAATTTTGTGAAAAGACTTTTTTGCATATATTAAGATAGTTATATGATTTTCTATTTTTCAATTTGTTGATGTGGTGTATCACACTGATCATTTATGGATTTTGAAAAATATTGAAAAATTGAACATAGATGCAAAAATCCTGAACAAAATACTAGCAATCCAAATCCAACAATACACTAAAAGGATCATAAAGCAAGATCAAGTAGAAAGTATCCCAAAGGTATGAGATTTTTCAATATTTGCAAATCATTCAGGGTGATAATCACATGGGTTTTATCCTTCAATTTGTAAATGTGGTATTTCTCAACAGATGCAGAAAAAGATTTTGACAAAATCCAACATCCATTTATAAGAAAACTTCTGCAGAAAGTAGGCATAGAGGGAACCTACCTCAACATAATAAAGGCTATTTATGACAAGCCTATGGCTGATATCATACTTAATGGTGAAAAGCTGAAAGCATTTCCTCTCAGATCAAGAACAAGACAAGGATGTCCACTCTCGCCACTTTTCTTCCACATAGTTTTGGAAGTCCTAGCCTCAGCAATCTGTGAAGAGAAAGAAAGAAAACAAATCTAAATTGGAAAAGAAGTTAAATATCACTGATTGCAGATGACATGATACTGTGCACAGAAAACACTAAAGATGCTACTAAAAATGACTAGGGCTCAATGAATTTGGCAAAGTTGCAGGATACAAAATTAATACACAGAAATCTGTGGCATTTCTTTTTTTTTAATTAATTTTATTTTATTTTTAAACTTTACAAAATTGTATTAGTTTTGCCAAATATCAAAATGAATCCGCCACAGGTATACATGTGTTCCCCATCCTGAACCCTCCTCCCTCCTCCCTCCCCATACCATCCCTCTGGGTCGTCCCAGTGCACCAGCCCCAAGCATCCAGTATCATGCATCGAACCTGGACTGGCAACTCGTTTCATACATGATATTATACATGTTTCAATGCCATTCTCCCAAATCTTCCCACCCTCTCCATCTCCCACAGAGTCCATAAGACTGTACTATACATCAGTGTCTCTTTTGCTGTCTCGTATACAGGGTTATTGTTACCATCTTTCTAAATTCCATATATATGCGTTAGTATACTGTATTGGTGTTTTTCTTTCTGGCTTACTTCACTCTGTAGAATAGGCTCCAGTTTCATCCACCTCATTAGAACTGATTCAAATGTATTCTTTTTAATGGCTGAGTAATACTCCATTGTGTATATGTACCACTGCTTTCTTATCCATTCATCTGCTGATGGACATCTAGGTTGCTTCCATATCCTGGCTATTATAAACAGTGCTGCGATGAACATTGGAGTACATGTGTCTCTTTCCCTTCTGGTTTCCTCAGTGTGTATGCCCAGCAGTGGGATTGCTGGATCATAAGGCAGTTCTATTTCCAGTTTTTAAAGGAATCTCCACACTGTTCTCCATAGTGGCTGTACTAGTTTGCATTCCCACCAACAGTGTAAGAGGGTTCCCTTTGCTCCACACCCTCTCCAGCATTTATTACTTGTAGACTTTTGGATCGCAGCCATTCTGACTGGTGTGAAATGGTACCTCATAGTGGTTTTGATTTGCATTTCTCTGATAATGAGTGATGTTGAGCATCTTTTCATGTGTTTGTTAGCCATCTGTAGAGAAATGTCTATTTAGTTCTTTGGCCCGTTTTTGATTGGGTCATTTATTTTTCTGGAGTTGAGCTGTAGGAGTTGCTTGTATATTTTTGAGATTAGTTGTTTGTCAGTTGCTTCATTTGCTATTATTCTCTCCCATTCTGAAGGCTGCCTTTTCACCTTGCTAATAGTTTCCTTTGATGTGCAGAAGCTTTTAAGGTTAATTAGGTCCCATTTGTTTATTTTTGCTTTGATTTCCAATATTCTGGGAGGTGGGTCATAGAGGATCCTGCTGTGATGTATGTCAGAGAGTGTTTTGCCTATGTTCTCCTCCAGGAGTTTTATAGTTTCTGGTCTTACGTTTAGATCTTTAATCCATTTTGAGTTTATTTTTGTATATGGTGTTAGAAAGTGTTCTAGTTTCATTTTTTTACAAGTGGTTGACCAGATTTCCCAGCACCACTTGTTAAAGAGATTGTCTTTAATCCATTGTATATTCTTGCCTCCTTTGTCAAAGATAAGGTGTCCATATGTGCATGGATTTATCTCTGGGCTTTCTATTTGTTCCATTGATCTATAAAGGTCCAAAGGATAAATTCCATTTATCAATTTATCATATTTTGATAAATACTTATGATAAACATTTATGATATTTATCAATTACATTTATCATTGAAGAAAAAGAACAACATATTTAGGAGTCAAAAAGCCTATCTAAGGAAGTAAAGGACCTGTACTCCAAAACTAGGGAAAAGATAAAGATGATACAAACAAATGGAAAGATATACCATATTCTTGAATTAAAGAATCAATATTTTCAAAAAGACTACATACCAAAGGCAATCTATAGATTTAATGAACTCTATAAAATTCCCAATGGCATTTTCACAGAACCGTAACAAAAAAATCTTAAAATTTGCATGGAGTCTCAAAAGACCCCAAATAGCTCGAGCAACCTTGAGAAAGAAAAACGGAGCTGGAGATATTAGTTGCCCAGACTATACTACTAATCAACAGTAATCAAAACGCTGTGGCACTGGCACAAAAACAGGCAGATCAATGAAAGAATATAGAATGCCCAGAAAGAAACCCATGCTCCTATGGTCAATTAATCTATGACTAAAGAGGCAAGAACATACCATGGAGAAAAGACAGTCTCTTTAATAACTTGTGCTGAAAACTGGGCAGCTACGTGTAAAAACTAGTAAAATTACAACATTCTTTAATGCTATGGTGGCTACCCAGATGGCTCAGATGGTAAAGAACTCACCTGCCAATGCAGGAGGAACAGGAGACCCAGGTTTGATCCCTGTGACTGGAAAATCCTCTGGAGAGGAAATGGCAACCCACTCCAATATTCTTGCCTGGAGAATCCCAGGGACGGTGGAGCCTGGTAGGCTGCTGTATGTGGGGTCGCACAGAGTCAGACACGACTGAAGCGACTTAGCAGCAGCAGCAGCAGCAGAGCAACTAACATTTTCACTTTCACACCATACACAAAAGTAAACTCAAAATGGATTAAAGATCTAAGTGTAAGACTGGATGGTATGAAACTCTTTTAGGAAGACATAGGCAGAACATTTTTTGGCATAAATCCCAGAAATATATTTTTGAGCCTTCTCCTAGAGTAATGGAAATAAAAACAAAAATAACCAAATATTACCTAATTAAATTCAAACACTTTGGCACAGCCAAGGAAACCATCAACAAAATGAAAAGACAATCTACAGAATGAAAGAAAATATTTGTAAATGATGTGACCAATAGGGGTTAATTTTCATAATATGCAAACAGGTCATGCAACTCTATGTAAAAAACAATGACAACAACAACTCAGTCAAAACGCAAACAGAAGATCTAAACAGACATTTCTCCAAAGAAGATATATGGATGGCCAAAAGCACATGAAACGATGCTCAATATAATTATCAGAGAAATGCAAATCAAAACTACAATGATGTATCACCTCTTGCCAATTAGAATGGCCATCATCAGAAAGTCTATCAATAATAATTGGTGAAGAGGGTATGGAGGAAAGGGAACTCTTTTACACTGTTGGTAGGAATGCACATTGGTACAGCGGCTATGGAGAATAGTATGGAAATTGTATTTTTTTTTTTTAAGGTAAAAATAAAGGGTGTATATCCAGAGAAAAATCTAATTTGAAAAGAAATATGTGCTTCAAATGGTCACAGCAACATAACCAAGACATGCAACCTAAGTGTCTGTTGCCATCCAACCATCTCATCCTCTGTACTCCCCTTCTCCACCCGTCTTCAATCTTTCTCAGCATCAGGGTCTTTTCCAATGAGTCAGCTCTTCGCATCAGGTGGCCAAAGTATTGGAGTTTCAGCTTCAACATTAGGCCTTCCAACGAATACTCAGGACTGATTTCCCAGAGATCAAAGCCAGTTCTCCCTCATTGCAGGCAGGTTCTTTACCAGCTCAGCTACAAGGGACGCCCAAAGATACTGGAGTGGGTAGCCTATCCCTTCTCCATGGGATCTTCCCGACAAAGGAATCAAACCCGGGTCTCCTGCCTTGCAGGCGGATTCTTTACCAACTTAGCTATAAGGGAAGCCCATCCAAAGCTTCAGTTCAGTTCAGTTCAGTTCAGTTGCTCAGTCGTATCTGACTCTTTGCGACCCCATGAACTGCAGCATGCCAGGCCTCCCTGTCCATCACCAACTCCTGGAGTTCACTCAAACTCATGTCCATCGAGTCGGTGATGCCATCCAGCCATCTCATCCTCTGTTATCCCGTTCTTCTCTGCCCCCAATCCCTCCCAGCATCAGGGTCTTTTCCAATGAGTCACATCTTTGCATGAGGTGGCCAAAGTCCTGGAGTTTCAGCCTCAACATCAGTCCTTCCAGTGAACAACAAGGACTGATCTCCTCTAGAATGGACTGGTTGGACCTACTTGCAGTCCAAGGGACTCTCCAGAGTCTTCTCCAGCACCGCAGTTCAAAATCATCAATTCTTTGGCACTCAGCTTTCTTCACAGTCAACTCTCACGTCCATACATGACCACAGGAAAAGCCATAGCCTTAACTCGACGGACCTTTGTTGGCAAAGTAATGTCTCTGCTTTTGAATATGCTATCTAGGTTGGTCATAACTTTCCTTCCAAGGAGTAAGTGTCTTTTAATTTCATGGCTGCAATCACCATCTGCAGTGATTTTGGAGCCCCAAAAAACAAAGTCTGACACTGTTTCCACTGTTTCCCCATCTATTTCCCATGAAGTGATGGGACCAGATGCCATGATCTTCGTTTTCTGAATGTTGAGCTTTAAGCCAATGTTTTCACTCTCCTCTTTCACTTTCATCAAGAGGTTTTTTAGTTCCTCTTCACTTTCTGCCATAAGGGTGGTGTCATTTGCATATCTGAGGTTATTGATATTTCTCCCGGCAATCTTGATTACAGCTTGTGCTTCTTCCAGCTCAGCGTTTCTCATGATGTACTCTGCATAGAAGTTAAATAAGCTTACCAGAATCAAATATATTATCTGAAAGACATTTCCAAAACAATATATTAAAATACCATCTGATATTGGTGCCTCTGACTCTATCTCCACATTAATTTTCCCTATTTCTACATAGTTGACAAGTGGAAATAATTAAACATGCTATTGTTTCATAGGCAAAAGAAGTTATTTTTTCTCTCCCTTTGAAAATATATTAAGGTCCAGAAAATAAATATATTTTGACCCAAATATATCATGATGCAAAGGTCTCCAGTCTGGTCAATATATTCCAGCACATTAAATGTTCTATTTTATTTAATATATCTGTGGACAGGAATCCCTTAGAAGAAATGGAGTAGCCATCATGGTCAACAAAAGCGTCTGAAATGCAGTACTTGGATGTTATCTCAAAAATGACAGAATGATCTCTGTTCATTTCCAAGACACACCATTCAATATCATGGTAATCCAAGTCTAGGCCCCAACCAGTAATGCTGAAGAAGCTGAAGTTGAACAGTTCTATGAAGACCTACAAGACCTTTTAGAACTAACATCCAAAAAAGATGTCCTTTTCATTACAGGGGACTGGAATGCAAAACTAGGAAGTCAAGAAACACCTGGAATAACAGGCAAATTTGGCCTTGGAGTACAGAATGAAGCAGGGCAAAGGCTAATGGAGTTTTGCCAAGAGAACGCACTGGTCATAGCAAACACCCTCTTCCAGCAACACAAGAGAAGACTCTACACATGGACATCACCAGATGGTCAACACCGAAATCAGATTGATTATATTCTTTGCAGCCAAAGATGGAGAAGCTCTATACAGTCAGCAAAAACAAGACTGGGAGCTGACTGTGGCTCAGATCATGAACTCCTTATTGCTAAATTCAGACTTAAATTGAAGAAAGTAGGGAAAACCACTAGATGATTCAGGTATGACCTAAATCAAATCCCTTATGACTACACAGTGGAAGTAAGAAATAGATTTAAGGGATTAGATCTGATAGAGTGCCTGATGGACTATGGACGGAGGTTTGTGACATTGTACAGGAGACAGGGATCAAGACCATCCTCATGGAAAAGAAATGCATAAAAGCAAAATGGCTGTCTGGGGAGGCCTTACAAATAGCTGTGAGAAGAAGAGAAGCAAAAAGCAAAGGAGAAAAGAAACAACATAAGCATCTGAATGCAGAGTTCCAAAGAATCGCAAGGAGAGATAAGAAAGCCTTCCTCAGTGATCAATGCAAAGAAATAGAGGAAAACAACAGAATGGGAAAGACAAGAGATCTCTTCGGGGAAGGTGATGGCACCCCACTCCAGTACTCTTGCCTAGAAAATCCCATAGATGGAGGAGCCTGTTAGGCTACAGTCCATGGGGCCGCTGAGAGTCGGACACGACTGAGCGACTTCACTTTCACTTTTTGCTTTCATGCATTGGAGAAGGAAATGGCAACCCACTCCAGTGTTCTTGCCTAGAGAATCCCAGGAACAGAGGAGCCTGGTCGGCTTCCATCTATGGGGTCGCACAGAGTCGGGTACGACTGATGTGTTTTAGCAGCAGAGATATCTTAAAAAAGTTAGAGATACCAAGGGAAAATTTCATGCAAAGATGGGCTTGATAAAGGACAGAAATGGTATGGACCTAACAGAAGCAGAAGATATTAAGAAGAGGTGGCAAGAATACACAGAAGAACTGTACAAAAAAGATCTTCACAACCAAGATAATAACGATGGTGTGATCACTCACCTAGAGCCAGACATCCTAGAATGTGAAGTCAAGTGGGCCTTAGAAAGCATAACTACAAACAAAGCTAATGGAGGTGATGGAATTCCAATTGAGCTGAAAGATGATGCTGTGAAAGTGCTGCACTCAATATGCCAGCAAATTTGGAAAACTCAGCAGTGGCCACAGGACTGGAAAGGTTGGTTTTCATCCCAATCCCAAAGAAAGGCAATTGCAAAGAAGGCTCAAACCACCACACAATTGCACTCATCTCACATGCTAGTAAAGTAATGCTCAAAATTCTCCAAGCCAGGCTTCAGCAATACGTCAACCCTGAACCTCCAGATGTTCAAGCTGGTTTTAGAAAAGGCAAAGGAACCAGAGATCAAATTGTCAACATCCGCTGGATCAGGGGAAAAGGAAAGAGTTCCAGAAAAACATCTATTTCTGCTTTATTGACTATGTCAAAGCCTTTGACTGTGTGGATCACAATAAACTGTGGAAAATTCTGAAAGAGATGGGAATACCAGACCACCTGACCTGCCTCTTGAGAAATCTGTATGCAGGTCAGGAAGCAACAGTTAGAACTGGACATGGAACAACAGACTGGTTCCAAATAGGAAAAGGAGTTCGTCAAGGCTGTATACTGTCACCCTGCTTATTTAACTTCTATTCAGAGTACATCATGAGAAACACTGGGCTGTGTCAGCCTGAGAAATTCCATGGACAGAGGAGCCTGGCAGGCTACAGTCTAGGGGGTTGCAGAGAGTTGTACACCACAAACTATACTTAAATAGTGAAGGCAACAATAATTAAAACCCTGTTACTATGACCAACTTGTATGGAAACATAACCAAGGGACACATAAGCCCTCACTTCTAAGGTAAAAACCCGAGGAATTGGGAGAAGGGAATAGCTAGTATTCAGTGTTATATTGTTGGATGTGTATTCACACAGGAGAAATTCTGCAGGAGCACTTAGCCGTGTTCACAAAATCAGGCTGCTCTGAGTGGCTCTACCTCCATTCTATCCTGATGATGACATAAGCCACAGCTCTTTACTCTTTACATGGGGACCCATGCCAGCAAGCACCTTTTATGAGGAACCATTTACTACTCATATTCATAATCACATCTCTTCCAAGAGAAGGAGTATTCTGCCCTGAAAGTGACCCTACCTGGCTTAAGAATTTAAAAGGAATTATTCTAGGTATACAGGGCTATTTCATTGGAAGACAAGGAAGGATACAGCTAGCCTCAAGAGTAATTTCACAGAACCAGAAATAGAAATTTGAATTTTGAACTGAGGAACCTACCCTCTCAGCTCTTTTGACCATGGGATTTCATACCTTTCTCTCTGTCCCCCTACTTCCCGCATTCTGTTTTTCCCTAGTGGGCTGTTGTTCCCATGTATGTGCTATAGTTTCATCCTCTTGTTCCTAAATGTCTGAGAGATTGAGTATCACTGAGTTTCAGTTTCAAACTTACTAGAGTTAAGACTTAGTACCATGGCTAGCATCAGGTGCGCACCTCTGCTGTAACCACTTATTATGAGAGATAGGGGTCCACAGTAGATATGGCAGTTGGGGCTTATTTATGTAGGTCAAGGGTAGTTCAGAGATAATGATTGTGCTACATGTGGCAGACAACCCAAAAAGTATTAAACTGAGATTGTGGAAAGCTAAGCCAATTCTTCCTACCTACAGTCAAGAAATAAAAGGGTCACAAACCTACATAGTACTGTCTTACAGACTGATAAAAATACCTATTCCGTTTATATATCTATCAATCTATCTATATATGCATGTATTGATATTTGATCTCTACTAGTTATATTTAACTATACTCATCTATCAATCAATTGATATAGACATACTTAATACACATATATATGTTGACTGATAAATATACATATCTAAAATAAATCATATCACAATAGCCTATAGTTCAGCTCTTTTCCAGGTAGGCCAATACCAGGAAACTATTTAGAGGAATCTTAGTGGTAATCTTATACTACCACATCAGAGGGAAATTGACTCAACCTATCTACAAACTCTGACAACATCAGTATCAGGCAACCTCCAAGCACTTGATACAGCCCAGAGGCTGACAACCATGGTGTCCTCTCAGGCAGCAAATCTGCCTGGTTTGATCATTCTCATAGGACTATATAGCTTGAAGCAGAGGAAACATTTTAAAGAAGCTTGAAAACCACTACATTATACCAGGTGCTTCTCCGTACAAAGAGAATTGTAAAGTGCACCCTCTCACCTAAGCGCAGATCTAATCCAGGACGGAATCAGAAGAACCTCTTCCATCAAGCATCATGTAATACATATCAAGTAAGCACATCAGCTGAGAGAATGTTGAACTGTGTGACCCTCTACTTGAAGGCTCCTTGAACTTTCTGGATGCAGTTCTTTAACCAGTAAACAAAGCTGTTATGAATCCATGGTTTGCCTTTTGTCCACCGTAGGAGAGAGGAAGAATAAAAGAAAAGCAGGCCCCAGCAAGGGCTGCAAAAGAAATTTATAATTATTAATAAACTGGATGCTATAAGGCATGAGACTCTTGGAACAAGTCCAGAGGGAACAGTTCATAGTCTTGAAAACAAGATATGATCCTGGGATCAGAAAATCAACCCCAGACTGTTTCTTAACTGGCGTCTCAGAGTCACATGTTTTACATATCTGGTGGAAAATCTATAGATAAGAATATTAGTCTTAGTTACTGATTTATTATTGATTACTGTTTCCTAATTACTCAATGGTTAATGATCATTTTGTTCTTTGGCCCTGAAGGCCACATGAGTTATAGTTTAACTTCCCACATATTCTTTCCTTCACAGCTGAAAGTATAATAAAACTGGCTTGAATTCAGTTTCAGCACCTTTGCCTTGGAGCAGCATTGGTCCCCTGATCCTCGCTTTTCACTGAATTCTTGTGTCTCGTTTCTCATTCTCTCACTGTATCATGTTTTCAGAAACCCTGCTTGTCAAGCCTGTGTCGACAGTCCATAAGAATGATTCTTCAAAGAAAATTTTATAAATTTTTTGTTCAGGTTGAGATACGCTATATATAAAATTAATTACTATTAATTTTGTTAATGAAATTAATATCAAAACTAAAGGCATATACAAATAGATCAGTAATTACATGTGAATTAAATAAAACTCCAAGATAGTTTATCAAACTTGTTAAAAATAAAAACAATTATATGCTGCTAACACATTTAAAGTTGAAAGTAAAAGACTGGAAAACATACACCATGAAAACATACACCATATAAACATTAACAAAGGCAGATGCTATTGCTATACTAAGATCAGACTCAGCAGAATTTAAAGTATTAATAGGCATAAGAGGAACACCTGGGTAGCTGGCAGTCACAATTCAATTCTATTGTCTTTAGCTCCCGCACACCAAAACACGTGCTCTAGAGTCACATGTTTCCACAGTTTGCAGTTTCTAATTCCCTGCAGTGTATAGCAAAATTTTGAGTTTCTAGAGTTTCTGTGTTAATTTCTATTACCTCTCTGTCTGCTTGACTTCAACATTCTCTATCTAGCAAGCTAGCTCATAAATAATAGGAGAGAAATACATCAAAGTTCTACTTCAGAAACATCCTCCACTGTTATCCATTCCTATAGTACTGTTACTTCCAATGCCTTCTCCATACAGTATCTATAGTGATACTCCTGAATTTAAACATGACCTCTTAAAACCCTGATGGCTCTTTAATGCTTTCAGAAGCTGGATGATCCTCAATAAATGAGCCAGAAAAGCTAATTCAAAAACAAAATACTTATATTATTTTTATAAGAAGATAATTACCATCAAGACATTCATGATGAAATCATTCAATTTAAAGGGTAAAGAGATAGAGGATCGAGATGGCAGAACAGGAGGGTGTGGGGCTCACCTCTCCCCACAAGTACATCAAGAATACATCTACAAGTGGAACAACTTGCACAGAGCACCTGCTGAACACTAGCAGAGGACCTCAGACACCAAAAGGACAAGAAAATATGCCTGCATAATGGGTAGGACAAAAGAGAGAAAAGGAAGAAAAGAGAGGAACTAGAATGGGATCTGCACCTGTGGGAGGGGAGCTGAAGGAAAAGAGAGGTTACTACACCTGGGAAGGCCCCCTTTCTGGTGGTGAGATCAGGTGAAGTAGAGGGGGTGTTCTGGGGACTATCAGAGGCAAGTGCACAAGCTGGTCCATGGACGGCAGGACAGAACAAGACTTGTACAGATGGTCTGTGCCACAGCCCTTCAGACCCCAGTCTGAGACAAGTGTCTGCCAGTACTGGTGGGGGCTGGGCACTGAAACAGGTTTGGAGAGAGTCTTCAGGGAGAGGACTGCTGTTGGCCACACAGACAGCCTTGGGGGTTGTCTTATGGTGAAAAGCAAAGTATTTCCTCTAAGACTCTAAGGATTTCCTCTAAGGATGTCCACTCTCACCATGACTATTCAACAGTTTTGTAAGTCTTAGCCAAAGCAATCAGAGAATAAAAAGAAATAAAAGGAATCCAAATTGGAAAAGAAGTAAAACTGTCACTGTTTGTAGATGACATGACCATATATAGAAAACCCTAAAGATGCTGCCAGGAAACTGAGAGCTCAGTGAGTTTGGTAAAGTTACAGGATACAAAATTAATACACTGAAGTCTCTTGAATTCCTATACACTAATAGGAAAAGATCTGGAAGAGCAATCAAAGAAACAATCCCATTTACCACTGTATCAACAAGTATAAAATATTGAGGAATAAATATACCTAAGGTGGCAAAAGACCTATATTCAGAAAACCATAAGATACTAATAGAAGAAATAAAAGATGACACAAACAGAGGAGAGATATATCATACTCTTGGATTGGAAGAATGAATACTGTGAAAATGACTATACTACACAAAGCAATCTACAGATTCAGTGCAATCCCTTTAAAATGACTAATGGCATTTTTCAAAGAATTAGAACAAAAATGTTTACAATTTGTTTGGAACACAAAAGACCATGAAGCCGAAGTAATATTGAGAAAGAAAAATGGAACTGGAGGAATAAGGTTCTCTAATTTTTAAGTATACAAAAAATCACAGTCATCAAAACAGCATGGCACTGGCACAAAAAGACAGGCAAATAGACCAATGGAACAAGATAGAAAGTCCAAAAAAACCCCACACGCCTATGGTCACCTAACTTATGACAAAGGAGGAAAGAACATACATTGGAGGAAAGACAGTCTCTTCAACAAGTGATGCTGGGAAAACTGGATAGCTGCATGTAAGAGAATGCAACTGGAACACATTCTAACACCATACACAAAAGTAAACTTGAAATGGATTAGAAACCTAAATGTAAGGCTGGATATGATAACGCTCTTGGAAGAAAACATAGATAGAACACTCTCTGAAATAAATCATACTTAGATTTTTTTCATTCCACTCTATACAGTAATGGAAATAAGAGCAAAAATGAACAAATAGAACCTAGTTAAACTTAAAAACTTTTTCACAGCATAGGAAACCATAAAATGAAAAGACAATCCTTGAAATGGGAGAAGATGTTTTCAAATGAAGCAACTGACATGGGATTAATCTTCAGTATACACAAACAGCTAATGTGGTTCAATATAAAAAAGAAAAACTAAATAATCCAGTAAAAGATAGGTATATCTAAATAGTTCTCCAAAGAAGACATATAGATGGTTAAAACACACGTGAAAAGATGCTCAACATCACTTATTATTAGAGAAAAGCAAATCAAAACTATCATGAGGTATCACTTAACATCAGTAAGAATGGCCATCATCGACTACAAACAATGTTATGTATAAAACAGATAACTAAGGAGAACCTATTGTTTAGCACAGGGGACCCTGCTCAATGATCTGTGGTAACCTAAATGGGAAGGAAATTGAAAAAAGAATGGATATATGCATACATATTACTAATTCATTTTGTAGTACAGCAGAAGCTAATAACATTGTAAAGTAACTATACTGCAATAAAAATTAATTTTTAAAAAGTACAATGATAAATGCTGGAGATAGTGCGGAGAAAAGAGAAGTGTCCTACTCTGTTAATGAGAACATAAACTGGTACAGCCACTATGGAGAGCAATATGACCAGATCAGATCAGTCGCTCAGTCATGTCCGACTCTTTGCGACCCCATGAATCGCAGCACGCCAGGCCTCCCTGTCCATCACCAACTCCAGGAGTTCACTCAGACTCACATCCATCGAGTCAGTGATGCCATCCAGCCATCTCATCCTCTGTCGTCCCCTTCTCCTCCTGCCCCCAATCCCCCTTGGACTGCAAGGAGATCCAACCAGTCCATTCTGAAGGAGATCAGCCCTGGGATTTCTTTGGAAGGAATGATGCTAAAGCTGAAACTCCAGTACTTTGGCCACCTCATGCGAAGAGTTGACTCATTGGAAAAGACTCTGATGCTGGGAGGGATTGGGGGCAGGAGGAGAAGGGGACGACAGAGGATGAGATGGCTGAATGGCATCACTGAGTTGATGGACGTGAGTCTGAGTGAACTCCGGGAGATGGTGATGGACAGGGAGGCCTGGAGTGCTGCAATTCATGGGGTTGCAAAGATTCAGACACGACTGAGCGACTGAACTGAACTGAGTGGATGTAAACCAAACCAATATGAAAAACACACACAGATCATATCATTCCATTTCCTCCTTAAATTTTCCAGTGGTTTTCCAATGTACTTAAAATAATGACTAAATTCATGTCAATCGTCTGTACTTTCAGACATGATCAGAGATCTGCCCTCTTCCTCATATTAATCTTATGTCCGACTACACTAATCAAGCATGCTCTCTCCTCAGGACCTTGGCATTTGCTATTCCCTCTGCCTAAATCTCTTTTTTTCCAAATCAACACTTGTTAGTTTTTTTCTTAAATTCTTTGCTCAAATATGACTACCTTCTTCTCATGGGACTGCCTTTCCCATGCCCTACATGGCCTCCCTCTGAATACTGTCTACCTCCTTCCCTTGCTTTATTTTATAAAACATACTCATAATTTTCTGATAGAACCTATTTCATCTTTTTCCTGATTGTCTTTCTTCCATTATAGAGGAAGACCATGACAGTAGGACCATTTGGATCCTACTTAGGTTCATTTAAAACCAAGAACCCAGAACAGTGCCTGGCCCATGCTAGTTACTAAATAATTATTTGTTCAATTAATGATGAATTAAAGGCCAGATGATAAACTAATAGCACAAGATCCTAGGGTAGAGGGCATAATTATGCCTTTTAAAAACCCTGATAGCCTTGGAAGATCCATTTTTCAACTTCAGAAACTCAGAAGTAACAAAATTACCAGCATTAAATCAGCATTGGACACCTCTTATGCATTCACTGTCTTTGGGGTGTCAGCCACTTGCTTCCACCCAGCAACCTACACAGCACCTTCACTACAGCACAGGCAGATAGTGCTCACACCACATCTGTGCCATATGTCTTATGCTTTTCACTCTTACACTTCCCTGTTAATGCTGAAAAAGGAGGCACTTGCATACAAGCACAGTATTGAATGAGGGTAAATTCCCACTTCAGTAAAGTTTGATGTATGAAATAAGGGAGCTAGAGACCACATTTTCCTCCCTTCCTATTCCTGGACTAACTGTCCTGAGAAAGTAAATTACATATATATCTTAGAAGATGGCCCCTTGAAACCAAGCATTCAATTGCACTTAATATCAAGCAGTGGCCAGCTCAGTAACACACCCTATACTTGTCCTCCTTCCTTGCTTCATTTCCTTTTCCCCCAATGTTACCAAGAGTGTGAAGAAACTGAAACTTTTTTCTTCTTACCACTCAGACCACGTTCTCTCCTTCTTACTCTCCCAAAGGAAGAGAAGAATGACCATTAAGTGGCCAATGGCAGTTGCAGAAGCAGAACCAAGTGCCGGTTTCACTCTCAGGAGAGAGCATTGCATTTCCTTCTTGTGGTTTTGGGTGCTCTACATGTTCAGAGAACCTTCTCTAGTAACAAACTATAGAAATGATCCCTGAAAGTATAGTCTTGAAGCAACTGAAATTTTATCCACTCTGGTCAGGATGCAAAATTACATAACCTCTCTGATTGCCTGAACATTTCCCCTCCTGTTTGCCTACCTTGTGAAAGCCTTATGTGAGCATACCCGATGGCGTCTTATGGGCCTTTTCAAATATGCAGTGCAGTGCATACAGTGGTAGAACCAGAATTTGAATGCAGATAATATAAGTCCAGTGTGTGTGCTTTTAACCCTACACTCTGCTATGTGGTGTAACTCAGAAAATGAAACAGAAAAGATGGGGGATGGAATGACAATGTTTTCAGGAAAAAAAGAATAAAGACAATGAGAAAGAGATAATAATAAAATAAATAAAAAAATAAGAGTTTTCCAGAATTGAAAATGTCTTGTTTTCACACTTCAAAAGTACACTAAGTCCTGATTAAAAATAAAAAATGAGGGGTGTATCATTGGCCAATTTATTTCCTCTCAGCTCCAAATTCACTTTTTAATATATGCACACAATAATGGATGAAATTCCTTTAAACATTTTTTTACAGTGCACACATGTTAAGTGAAGGATATTGGAATGACATTGCAGGAGTACATGTTGCACCTTCAGTCAATACTATAGGTGTAAAAATATACCAGTGGTGGATTCTGATTGCTAGAATTTTGTTAAGGACTTTTGCATCTATGTTTATCAGTGATATTGGCCTGTAGTCTTCTTTGTTTGTGGCATCTTTGTCTGGTTTTGGTGTTAGGGTGATGGTGGCCTCAGAGAATGAGTTTAGGAGTTTACCTTCCTCTGCCATTTTCTGGAAGAGTTTGGGTAGTATAGGTGTTGGCTTTTCTCTAAATTTTTGGCAGAATTCACCTGTGAAGCCATCTGGTCCTGAGCTTTTGTTTTTGGGGAGATTTTTTTTTATTACAGTTTTGATTTCTGTGCTTGTGATGGGTATGACAAGATTTTCTATTTCTTCCTGGTTCAGTTTTGAAAGGTTACACCTTTCTAAGAATTCGTCCATTTCTTCCAAGTTGCCCATTTTATTGGCACATAGTTGCCAATAGTAGTCTATTATGATCCTTTGTATTTCTGTGGTGTCTGTTGTGATTTCTCCATTTTCATTTCTAATTTTGTGATTGGATTCTTCTCCCCTGTTTTCTTGAAGACTCTGACTAATGGTTTGTCCATTTTATTTATTTTCTCAAAGAACCAGCTTTTAGTTTTGCTGATTTTTGCTACAGTCTCATCTGTTAATTTTTCAATTATTTCTGCTCTGATTTTTATGATTTCTTTCCTTCTATTAAATTTGGGGTGCTTCATTTCTTCTTTTTCTAGTTGCTTTAGATGTAAAGTTAGGCTATTTATGTGATGTTTCTCTTGTTTCTTCAGGTAAGCTTGTGTGCTATGAACCTTTCCCTTAGCACTACTTTTACTGAATCCCATAGGTTTTGGGTTGTCGTGTTTTCATTTTCATTTGTTTTTATGCATATTTCAATTTCCTTTTTGATTTCTTCCATAATTTGTTGGTTACTCAGAAGCATGTT
This sequence comes from Bubalus bubalis, assembly GCF_019923935.1. NCBI lineage: Eukaryota > Metazoa > Chordata > Mammalia > Artiodactyla > Bovidae > Bubalus > Bubalus bubalis. The sequence continues at coordinate 115,340,981 of NC_059163.1, read as the reverse complement.
ATTTAGCTTCCGTCAGTTCAGTTCAGCTGCTCAGTCATGTCCGACTCTTTGCGACACCATGGACTGCAGCACGCCAGGCCTCCGTGTGCATCACCAACTCCCAGAGCTTACTCTAACTCATGTCCATTTAGTCAGTGAAGCCATCCAACCATCTCATCCTCTGTCGTCCCCTTCTCCTCCTACCCTCTATCTTTCCCAAAACCAGGGTCTTTTTAAATGAGTCAGTTTTTCACATCAGGTGGCCAAAATATGGGAGTTTCAGCGTCAGCATCTGTCCTTCCAATGAATATTGACGACTGACTTCCTTTAGGATTGACTGGTTGAATCTCCTTGCAGTCTAAGGGACTCTCAAGGGTCTTCTCCAACACCACAGTTTAAAAACACCAATTCTTTGGCACTCAGCTTTCTTTATAGTCCAACTCTCACATCCATATATGACTATTGGAAAAACCATAGCATTGACTAGATGGACCTTTGTTGGCAAAGTAATGTCTCTGCTTTTAAATATGCTGTCTAGGTTTGTCATAGCTTTTCTTCCTAGGAGCAAGTGTCTTTTAATTTTATGGCTGCAGTCACCATCTGTGGTGATTTTGGAAGCCAAAGAAATAAAGTCTGTCACTGTTTCCATTTTATCCCTATATATTTGCCATAAAGTGATGTCAGGATCTTAGTTTTCTGAATGTTGAGTTTTAAGCCAACTTTTTCACTTTAATCAAGAGGCTATTTAGTTCTTCTTCACTTTCTGCTATTAGGATGGTGTCATCTGCATATCTGAGTTTATTGATATTCCTCCTGGAAATCTTGACTCCAGCTTGTGCTTCATCCACCCCAGCATTTCTGTGATCCACACAATCAAAGGCTTTGGAATAATCAAAGCAAAAGTAGATGTTTTTATCGAACTCTCTTGCTTTTTCTATGATATATGTTTTTATTTTTAATAGTTATTTTCCTGTAGTTGATAGATCTAATTTTACAACACTGTGATCAGAAAAGATACTTGAAAGGATTTCAATATTTTTGAATTTACCAGGGTTAGATTTATGGCCCAAAATGTGATCTATCCTGGAGAATGTTCCATGTACACTTGAGAAAAAGGTGAAATTCATTGTTTTGGGGTGAAATATCTTAGAGATATCAATTACATCTATCGGCTCCATTTTATTAATTAAAGCTTGTGTTTCCTTGCTAATTTTCTGTTTGATTGATCTATCCATAGGTGTGAGTGGGATATTAAAGTCTCCCACTTTGATTATGTTACTGTTAATTTCTCCTTTCATACTCATTAGCATTTGCCTTACATATTGCCTAGCTATGTTGGGTGCATATATATTTATAATGATTATATATTCTTCTTGTATTGATTCTTTTATCATTATGTAGTGTCCTTCTTTGTCTCTTTTCAAGGCTTTTATTTCAAGGTCTATTGTATCTGATATGAGTATTGCTACTCCTTCTTTCTTTTGGTCTCTATTTGCATGGACTATCTTTTTCCAGCCTTTCACTTTAAGTCTGTATATGTCCCTTGTCTTGAGGTGGGTCTCTTGCAGACAGCATAAATAATGGTCTTGTTTTTGTATCCATTCAGCCAGGCTTTGTCTTTTGGTTGGGGCATTTAACCCATTTATATTAAAGGTAATTATCTATTTCTGCTTTACTGACTATGCCAAAGCCTTTGACTGTGTGGATCACAATAAACTGTGGAAAATTCTGAAAGAGATGGGAATACCAGACCACCTGACCTGCCTCTTGAGAAATCTGTATGCAGATCAGGAAGCAACAGTTAGAACTGGACGTGGAACAACAGACTGGTTCCAAATAGGAAAAGGAGTTCGTCAAGGCTGTATATTGTCACCCTGCTTATTTAACTTCTATTCAGAGTACATCATGAGAAACTCTGGGCTGGAAGAAGCACAAGCTGGAATCAAGATTGCTAGGAGAAATATCAATAACCTCAGATACGCAGATGACACCACCCTTATGGCAGAAAGTGAAGAGGAACTAAAAAGCCTCTTGATGAAAGAGAAGGAGGAGAGTGAAAAAGTTGGCTTAAAGCTCAATACTCAGAAAATGAAGATAATGACATCTGGTCCCATCACTTCATGGGAAATAGATGGCAAAGGAGTGGAAACAGTGTCAGACTTTATTTTTGGGGGCTCCAAAATCACTGAAGATTGTGACTGCAGCCATGAAATCAAAAGACGCTTGCTCCTTGGAAGGAAAGTTATGACCAACCTAGATCAGATCAGATCAGATTAGACCAGGCGCTCAGTCGTGTCTGACTCTTTGAGACCTCATGAATCGCAGCACGCCAGGCCTCCCTGTCCATCACCAACTCCCGGAGTTCACTCAGACTCATGTCCATCGAGTCAGTGATGCCATCCAGCCATCTCATCCTCTGTCGTCCCCTTCTCCTCCTGCCCCCAATCCCTCCCAGCATCAGAGTCTTTTCCAATGAGTCAACTCTTCGTATGAGATGGCCAAAGTACTGGAGTTTCAGCTTTAGCATCATTCCTTCCAAAGAAATCCCAGGGCTGATCTCCTTCAGAATGGACTGGTTGGATCTCCTTGCAGTCCAAGGGACTCTCAAGAGTCTTCTCCAACGCCACAGTTCAAAAGCATCAATTCTTCGGTGCTCAGCCTTCTTCACAGTCCAACTCTCACATCCATACATGACCACAGGAAAAACCATAGCCTCGACTAGACGAATTTTTGTTGACAAAGTAATGTCTCTGCTTTTGAATATGTTATCTAGGTTGGTCATAACTTTCCTTCCAAGGAGTAAGCATCTTTTAATTTCATGGCTGCAGTCACCATCTGCAGTGATTTTGGAGCCCAGAAAAATAAAGTCTGATACTGTTTCCACTATTTCCCCAACTATTTGGAATGAAGTGATGGGACCAGATGCCATGATCTTCGTTTTCTGAATGTTGAGCTTTAAGCCAACCTTTTCACTCTCCAATTTCACTTTCATCAAGAGGCTTTTTAGTTCCTCTTCACTTTCTGCCATAAGGGTGGTGTCATCTTCATATCTGAGGTTATTGATATTTCTCCCAGCAATCTTGATTCCAGCTTGTGTTTCTTCCAGTCCAGTGTTTCTCATGATGTACTCTGCATATAAGTTAAATAAACAGGGTGACAATATACAGCCTTGACGAACTCCTTTTCCTATTTGGAACCAGTCTGCTGGTCCATGTCCAGTTCTAACTGTTGCTTCCTGACATGCATACAAATTTCTCAAGAGGCAGATCAGGTGGTCTGGTATTTCCATCTCTTTCAGAACTTTCCACAGTTTATTGTGATCCACACAGTCAAAGGCTTTGGCATAGACAATAAAGCAGAAATAGATGCTTTTCTGGAACTCTCTTGCTTTTTCCATGATCCAGCAGATGTTGGCAATTTGATCTCTGGTTCCTCTGCCTTTTCTAAAACCAGCTTGAACATCAGGAAGTTCACGGTTCACATATTGCTGAAGCCTGGCTTGGAGAATTTTGATCATTACTTTCCTAGCGTGTGAGATGAATGCAATTGTGTGGTAGTTTGAGCATTCTTTGACATTGCCTTTCTTTGGGATTGGAATGAAAACTGACCTTTTCCAGTCCTGTGGCCACTGCTGAGTTTTCCAAATTTGCTGGCATATTGAGTGCAGCACTTTCACAGCATCATCTTTCAGGATTTGAAATAGCTCAACTGGAATTCCATCACCTCCACTAGCTTTGTTTGTAGTCATGCTTTCTAAGGCCCACTTGACTTCACATTCTAGGATGTCTGGCTCTAGGTCAGTGATCACACCATCGTGATTATCTGGGTTGTGAAGCTCTTTTTTGTACAGTTCTTCTGTGTATTCTTGCCACCTCTTCTTAATATCTTCTGCTTCTGTTAGGTGCATACCATTTCTATCCTTTATTGAGCCCATCTTTGCATGAAATGTTCCTTTGGTGTCTCTAATTTTCTTGAAGCGATCCCTAGTCTTTCCCATTCTGTTGTTTTCCTCTATTTCTTTGCATTGATCACTGAAGAAGGCTTTCTTTTCTCTTCTTGCTATTCTTTGGAACTCTGCATTCAGATGCTTATATCTTTCCTTTTCTCCTTTGCTTTTCGCTTCTCTTCTTTTCACAGCTATTTGTAAGGCCTCCCCAGACAGCCATTTTGCTTTTTTTGCATTTCTTTTCCATGGGGATGGTCTTTATCCCTGTCTCCTGTACAATGTCACAACCTCATTCCATAATTCATCAGGCACTCTATCTATCACATCTAGACCCTTAAATCTATTTTTCACTTTATTGTATAATCATAAGGGATTTGATTTAGGTCATACCTGAATGGTCTAGTGGTTTTCATTACTTTCTTGAATTTAAGTCTGAATTTGGCAATAAGGAGTTCATGGTCTGAGCCACAGTCAGCTCCTGATCTTGTTTTTGCTGACTGTATAGAGGTTCTCCATCTTTGGCTGCAAAGTATATAATCAATCTGATTTCGGTGTTGACCATCTGGTGATGTCCATGTGTAGAGTCTTCTCTTGTGTTGTTGGAAGAGGGTATTTGTTATGACCAGTGCATTTTCTTGGAAAAACTCTATTAGTCTTTGCCCTGTTTTATTCCATATTCCAAGGCCAAATTTGCCTGTTACTCCAGATGTTTCTTGACTTCCTACTTTTGCATTCCAGTCCCCTGTAATGAAAAGGACATCTTTTTTGAGTGTTAGTTCTAAAAGATCTTGTAGGTCTTCATAGAACCGTTCAACTTCAGCTTCTTCAGCGTTACTGGTTAAGACATAGACTTGGATTAGTGTGATATTGAATGGTTTGCCTTGGAAACGAACAGAGATCATTCTGTCGTTTTTGAGATTGCATCCAAGTACTGCATTTCGGACTCTTTTGTTGACCATGATGGCCACTCCATTTCTTCTGAGGGATTCCTGCACGCAGTAGTAGATATAATGGTCATCTGAGTTAAATTCACCCATTCCAGTCCATTTCACTTCGCTGATTCCTAGAATGTTGACATTCACACTTGCCATCTCTTGTTTGACCACTTCCAATTTGCCTTGATTCATGGACCTGACATTCCAGGTTCCTATGCAATATTGCTCTTTACAGCATCAGACCTTGCTTCTGTCACCAGTTACATCCACAGCTGGGTATTGTGTTTGCTTTGGCTCCATCCCTTCAGTCTTTCTGGAGTTATTTCTCCAGTGATCTCCAGTAGCATATTGGGCACCTACTGACCTGGGGAGTTCCTCTTTCAGTATCCTATCATTTTGCCTTTTCATACTGTTCATGGGGTTCTCAAGGCAAGAATACTGAAGTGGTTTGCCATTCCCTTCTCCAGCGGACTACATTCTGTCAGATCTCTCCACCATGACCTGCCCATCTTGGGTTGCCCCATGGGCATGGCTTAGTTTCATTGAGTTAGACAAGGCTGTGGTCCTAGTGTGATTAGATTGACTAGTTTTCTGTGAGTATGGTTTCAGTGTGTTTGTCCTCTGATGCCCTCTTGCAACACCTACCGTCTTACTTGGGTTTTTCTTACCTTGGGCGGGGGGAATCTCTTCATGGCTGCTCCAACAAAGCACAGCCATTGCTCCTTACCTTGGATGAGGGATATCTCCTCACCGCCACCCTTCTTGACCTCGGACGCGGGGTAACTCCCCTCGCCGCCACCCCTGACCTCGGACGCTGGGTATCTCCTCTCGGCCTACCCCCCGATCTCGGACACGGGGTAGCTCCTCTTGGCCATTCCTGCGCCATTGCAGTCTGGTACTCTCGGCCTCTGCCCCTGACCTCGGACATGGGGTAACTCCTCTTGGCCGCCGCCCTTCGGGCATGGGGTCCTCCTGGCTTCTGCCCCTGACCTCGGACGTGGGGTGGCTCCTCTCGGCTGCGCTTAGCGCGCCCGTCACAGCCGCCTGCGCTTTTGACCAACCTAGATAGCATATTGAAAAGCAGAGACATTACTTTGCCAACAAAGGTCCGTCTAGTCAAGGCTATGCTTTTTCCAGTGGTCATGTATGGATGTGAGAGTTGCACTGTGAAGAAAGCTGAGCGCCAAAGAATTGATGCTTTTGAACTGTGGTGTTGGAGAAGACTCTTGAGGGTCATTGGGCTACAAGGAGATCCAACCAGTCTGTTCTAAAGGAGATCAGCCCTGGGTGTTCTTTGGAAGAACTGATGCTAAAGCTGAAACTCCAATACTTTGGCCACCTGATGTGAAGAGTTGATTCATTGGTTGACTCATTGGAAAAGACCTTGATGCTGGGAGGGATTGGGGGCGGGACAAGAAGGGGACGACAGAGTATGAGATGGCTGGATTGCATCACCGACTTGATGGACATGAGTTTGAGTAAACTCCAGGAGTTGGTGATGGACAGGGAGACCTGGCATGCCACGATTCATGGGGTCACAAAGAGTTGGAGATGACTGAGCGACTGGACTGAACTGAACTGAACTGAACTGATGATCCCATTGCCATTTACTTTTTTGCTTGGGGTTCGATTTTATAAACCTCTCCTGTCTTTCCTGTCTAGAGAAGATCATTTAGCATTTTTTTAAGAGCTGGTTTGATGGTGGTGAATTCTCTCAGCTTTTGCTTCTCTGTAAAGCTTTTGATTTCTCCTTCATATCTGAGTGTGATCCTTGCTGGGTATAGTAATCTTGCTTGCAGGTTTTTCTCTTTCATCACTTTAAGTATGTCATGCTATTCCCGTCTGTGCGGAAGAGTTTCTGTTGAAAGATCAGCTGATATCCTTATGGGGATTCCCCTTGTGTGTTATTTATTGCTTTTCCCTTGCTGTTTTCAATATTTGCTCTTTGTGTTTGATCTTCATTAATTTGATTAATATGTGTCTTGGGGTGTCTCCCCTTGGGTTTACCCTTTTTGGGACTCTCTGATCTTGGACTTGAGTGGCTATTTCCTTCCCCATTTTAGCCAAGTTTTCAACTATTATCTCCTCAAGTCTTTTCTCATGCCCTTTCTTTTTGTCTTCTTCTTCTGGGACTCCTATGATTCAAATGTTGGGGCATTTCACATTGTCCCAGAGGTCTCTGAGATTGTCCTCATTTCATTTAATTCTTTTTTCCTCTCTGCTTCATTTATTTCCACACTTCTATCTTCCACCTCATTTATCCTCTCTTCTGCCTCAGTTATTCTACTGTTGGTTCCCTCCAGAATGCTTTTGATCTCACTTGTTGCATTATTCATTATTTATTGACTCTTCTTTTTCTTAAAGTTCCTTGTTAACAATTTCTTGCATCTTCTCAATCCTTGTCTCTAGTCTATTTATCTGTAGCTCCATTTTGTTATCAAGAATTTGGATCATCTTTACTATCATTTTTCTTAATTCTTTTTTAGGTAGACTCCCTATGTCCTCCTCCTTTGTTTGGTTTGGTGAGTATTTATCATGTTCCTTTGCCTGCTGAATATTTCTCTGTCTTTTCATTTTGTTTATATTGCTGTATTTGGGGTGCCCTTTCTGTAGGCTTGAAGTTCATGGTTTCTCTTTGTTGTGGAGTCTGCTCCCTGTGAGTAGGGTTGCTCTAGTGGCTTGTCAAAGTTTCCTGGTTGGGGGAGCTTGTGTCTGTCTTATGGTGTGTGGAGCTGGATCTCTTCTCTCTGGAATGCAATGAAGTGTCCAGTAGTGAGTTTTGGTGTGTGTATGGGTTTGGCATGGCTTTGGGCAGCCTGTCTTTTAATGGTCAGGGTTGTGTTCCTGGAGAATTAGTGTAGTATGTCTTGCTCTGGAACTTGTTGGCTCTTGGGTGGAGCTTGGTTTCAGTGTAGTTATGGAGATTTTGGGTAAGCTCTTGTCTATTAATGTTCCATGGAATCAGGAGTTCTCTGATGTTCTCAAATTTTGGAGTTAAGCTTCCTGCCTCTGGATTTCAGTCCTTCTCTTACAGTAGCCTCAAGACTTCTCCATTCATACAGCACAGATGATAAAACACCTAGGTTAGTGGTGAAACAATTATCCACAACAAGAAACAGCCAGAGAGATTCACAGAGTTACATACAGATGAGAAGAGGGTGGAGGGAGTTAGAGGTAATCAGGAAGGGGGGAGGGGAAAAAGGGGAGAGAGCAATCTAGCCAGTAATCAGTTACCTAAGTATTCTCCACAGCCCAGAACACCCAGAGAGATTCACCGAGTTAAGTAGAGAAGAGAAGGGGGAGGAAGGAGATAAAGGTGACCTGGGGATAAAAAGAGAGAGCCCAAAGGGGAAGAGAGCAATCAAGCCAGTAATCATATCCTTAAGTGAAAATGGATACTAAAGATTAGATTCTTAAAGGTACAAAATTGATAACAAATACCCAAAAGCAAAGATTAAAAATCTAAAATGGAGGTTAGACTCTCAAAAATACAAAACAAGATCAACCATAAAATTAAATATTCTGACAAGGTAATAACAGGTTATAAAAATGAAAATTAAAGAAGTAATAAAGAACTTTAATTTTGAAAAAAAAATTTTAAAGTGATAATAGTAAAAATATATCTAGGAATTTCTCTGGAGCTTTTGTGGGCAGTGTGGGGTCAGTTCAGTTTCAGATAGTTCCTTGTTCCAGCTTATACTTGTTCTCAAGGTCTATAGGCCCCCTTCAATGATCGGTCAATGTTAACAACAGGGTTTTAATTGGTTGCACCTCTCACTTCCAGAGCAGCTCCCTCTTCTTTATTTTGGCTTCCTCTGTTTGCAAGTCTCTTTGGTGTCTAATTTCCACCATGACACAAAGGGGTGAAAGCAGTCACTTATTTAGCCTCACTTGTTCAGTTGTGTTGTGGGGAGGGAGGGACACTGCAAACAAATATCACTGTGTGTGTTGGGAGTGCTTACAGTGTATGTACCACACTGGGTTTGCCACAGTCCAAGGAAACACGTGCTTCCCAGATCTACACTGCTCAGGCTCCAGGGTGCTCTGCAAGGGCACTGTCCCAAGTGGGCCCTGTGCTTTGCACACTTCCCAGGTCTAAGCTTGTTCAGGTTCTCGGATACTCAGCAAGGGCACAGGCCCGGTTGGGTGTGTGTTTTGTGCCTTTCCCAGGTTGGAGAAGCTCAGGTGGCCAGGTGCTTTGCGAGTGCCCTGTCCCAGGTGAGCCGTGCATCTTAATCACCTCCCTGGTCCCAGACACTCAGTTCTCCGGGTGCACCATGACAGCACCATCTATGGTGTGCTGTGTGTCTCCTCTGGGGAGCTGATCTCAGGCTGTGACCCTTCTGGCAGATGTCAACCATCCAGGATCCCAGGAAGACGTGGTTAGCAACTGGGAGCCTGCTCACAGTTTGGTGGAAGATGCCGCTCTCTGGGGCTGAGAGTGCAGCAGCCCCTTGCCTTCTGGCTCTGGCTGTCACATGCCTGCCTCTTTGACTCTGGGTGGGGAGGAGCCTACATGCAGCCAGCTAGCTCTCCTTTGGTATTTGCTCAATCCTTTATTCTGTGAGTGCACCTGGCTGTGCATTAGAGCCTTTCACATGAAAGGTTTTTTTGTGCGTATGTGTGTCTCTTTGGCGATTCCACAATTTGGGTTGCTATCTCATGTTAGTTCCCTCAGATTGTCCTCAGGGCATTCAGGCCCAGTCCTTGCCCTAAGAACCGATGATGCAGCCCACGCCTCCCTGCCCAGCCCCAACTCCCTGGTGGCAGACATGAGCATCTGGGCTACTTCTCAGCTGGCAGTTGTGGTTAGGTGCATATTCTGTGGGGTTTTATTTTCTCCCAGTTATGTTGCTCTCTGAGATTCCAAAACTCCCCACAGACCTGCCTGTGATAGAGTTTCTACTGTGTGGAAAGTTCTCCTCCTTTATGACTCCCTCCCCAGGACGGGTCTCCATCCCTAAACCTTTTCTTTCTCTTTGTCTTTTATATTTTATCCTACCTCCTTTTGAAGAGAAAGGGCTGCCTTTCTGGGTGCCTGGTGTCCTCCGCCAGCATTCAGAAGTTGTTTTGTGGAAGTTGCTCAACATTCAGATAATCTTTTGATGAATTTATGGGGGAGAAACTGGTCTCCCATCCTATTCCTCCACCATCTTGAGACAGCCCCCCTTGTTTCCATTTTCAAAAGAAGAAAATCAGTAAATAACACCTGTGGAGACACATAGATTTAGAGATGGGACAACATAGGCACTCCTGTTCTGAGTACTTCTATTTCCTATAAATAGCAGGAAAAGTTATTTACTGACAGAGATGGTTAGGTAGAGGCTATTTATAGATGCAATGATGAGAAAGCATGGAATATTCAACAGGAAAGAAAATGAAGTAGGGAAGTGTCATAAGATTGACAAATGGTGTTAAATGTCCTCTTAGATTCACAAAGATTATAAAAAATGATAGGAATCACGAATTGTATGACTTTCTCAAAGAACTTTCAGCTGCTTCAGCACAGAAAAGGCAGTACTCAGGTTGAGCTAGGACTGAATTTTTTTCTAGATATGATAGAACAAGAAGAGAATTAAACATGTTAGTATAAGAGTAATTATATTGCTGGACCATAAAATTTTAAGCTGGGTGAAGAAGGGAGTGAAGACTTTATTTTTAATTAATGAATGAGTAATTGGAAGGACAACAGATTGGAGGCACTTTGAAGATGAAGTTGAATACTACAAGAAGCAGTATTGGAATGGGATCCTAGGAGAGGAGGCTTTAAGGAGAGACCATAGTAGTCAGAATGGATGCTTGAAATCAATATTTTGAAGGGGCTCCAGTTAAATATGATGATAATGTCTGAGGTAGTACCATGAAATCTGTAGGCTTGAGGAGATAACTAGAGGCAAAGGGAATTATGACATCAGTGTTAGATGAGTCATCCAAAAAACGCTGATTGACTCCACATGATTAATTTTTGAAAACAGTTGAGAAAATAAGGTATTTTGGTATTGCGGTGAAGCAAAAGGCAATGAACCAAGTTTTATAAAGCTTTTGGTGAACATGAGTTTAAAGAAGGTTGACACATAACAGAATATAGAAAGGAAAACTAGCAGCATAGTCTGAGTATGTATAAGCTCGAAAGGAGACATTTTTTAAAATTAATTATTTTAATTGGAGGCTAAATACTTTACAATATTGTAGTGGTTTTTGCCATACATTGACATGAATCAGCCATGGGTGTACTTGTGTTCCTTATCCTGAACCCCCCTCCCACCTCGCTCCCCATCCCATCCCTCAGGGTCATTCCAGTGCACCAACCCTGAGCACCCTGAGGAGACGATTTTTGAAAGAGGAGGAAGGATTAGTGCCTTGGAAGCCTTAAAAATGACATCCCACCTCTGAATATGAATTGTGAGTATTAAAAAAGTCTGTAGAATGGGAAAGTAGAACTATAAAGAGTTGTGAGGAAAATTTAGGCAGCAATGGATGCTCATTGTCTTACATGATAGATTCATGGGTATATATACAAACATAAAATTTGGCAATATAAGCATTTGCAATGTTATATACCAGCTACATCTTGAGAAAGATTAGAAAACAACAAAGATTTGAAAACAAATTACAAAGATTTCAGGGGAACATGGATATTCAGGTGAGAGTAAGAATTCACTGGCAAACAGGAGATAAACATTCAGGGAAATAGTTGAGAAAATAAGGAACTTTGTGTATTACAGATGGTTTACATTTCGTTAAACTCAATGGAAGGATTAAGAGGACACACTGAAAGGAGCGGCTCACATTCGAGGATACATAAAGCAAAATGGGACAAGAACCTGGTGATGACAAGTGACTCAAAAGCCTTGGATGGTAAAGTGATAAGAGCGCTTGGTGATATGAGGGCTGTGAGACTTGATGAGGTAGTCCTAATGGTCTCATAGAGAAAGCATAATTACTAAAGAACTAAAACATCAAATTCCTTTTCATTGCTGCATAGAAAAGCTTTCTCTCATCAACTCTTTCTGCCAGAAATATGTTTGGGTATAAAATTTTTATTTTTGTTGTTATTTTGAGGCATCTATGTGTGTCAGTGTATATTTATGTGGGTGTGTATCTGCAGCAGTAATTCATTTTTCTACCTATTGATTTTTTTTGCTACATTTTGTACTTAAAAAGCAAAATACACAGTGACTCTAGGGTATACTGATGATTAATTTCAGGTAGTTATCAATAGCAGAGAAGGCAATGGCACCCCACTCTAGTACTTTTGCCTTGAAAATCCCATGCACTGAGGAGCCTGGAAGGCTGCAGTCCATGGTTTCGCTGAGGGTCGGACATGACTGAGCACCTTCACTTTCACTTTTCACTTTCATGCATTGGAGAAGGAAATGGCAACCCACTCCAGTGTTCTTGCCTGGAGAATCCCAGGGACGGGGGAGCCTGGTGGGCTGCCGTCGCACTTTTCCTGCAGGAACAATAAAGGAGAGAGATTGAATAAACATTCAATCGATAATGTTGTCTTTATAGTTTGCCCACTTTTTATGTCCCTGATACTTAGTCCCCACCTATCAAAGATACCAACACTAACTTATGGAAAGATTCCTACTGTATAGAAATGGTATTAAAGATATCAAGTGATTTATTTGTTTTGATGAGAAACCTAAGAGATCAATATATATATCAAAAGAGTCTTTTGAGTTTCTTTGACAGAACCCCTTAACATTTCCACCATGTACCTTACTTTATTTAATCCTCAATAAATTAAAGTTGAAATGACCAAACACACATTCCCTTTTTTACTCCTGACACACAATAATAACATACCTCAAAGACTTGAACATAGCACATAAAATCATAAATTTAAAATACTGTAAGTTTCTTAACACTGATCTTGGTGATGACTTTTTGGCATTAACACCAAAAATAAAGGCAACAAAAGCAGAAATAAACATCAGACTGAAAAGTTTCTGCATAGCAAAAGAATCTAAAAAAAAGAGAGAGAGAGATAGAAAGAAATGACACTGTACTGAATAGGAGAACATATTTGCAAATTATAAAACCAACAATGGGTTAATATCCAAAATATATGAAGAATTGATAAAGTTTCATAGAAAGAAATTTTGACCAAAAAATGTGCAGAGGAACTGAATTCCAATAGGTACATGAAAATGTGCTTATCATCAAGAACAGCCAAGATGGCAGAGTAGAAGGACCCTAAACTCGTCTCCTCTCATGAGCACACCAAAATCAAAATTAACTGGGAATGTAAATTGGTATAGCCACTATGGAAGACAGTATGGAGATCCCTTAAAAAATGAGGAACAAAACTACCATATGACCTAATAATTCCACTACTGGGCACATACCCTGAGAAAACCATAACTGAAAGACACATGTACCCCAATGTTCATTACAGCACTATTTACAATATTTACAATATCTTTGTAAACAGCTCACAGTTTATTTACAATAAATAGCACTATTTACACTATTTACAATAGGTAGTATGTGGAAGCATCCTAGATGTCTATTGACAGATGAATGGATAAAGAAGCTATGGTATGCATATACAATGGAATATTACTTAGCCATAAAAAGGAATACATTTGAGTCAGTGCTAATGAAGTGGGTGAATCAAGAGTATATTATACAGAGCAAAGTAAGTCAGAAAGAAAAAATAAATCTCATATATTAATGCATATATATGTAATCTAGAAATATTGTACCGATGAACGTATTTGCAGGCAACAATAGAGACGAAAAAAACAGACTATGAACACAGGCGGAGTCGGGGAAGGAGAGGGTGGTACGAAAGCAGAGAATGCATGGAAACATACCCACTACCATATGTAAAATAGATAGCCAGTGGGAATTTGCTCAGGGAACTCAAACTGGGGCTCTATGACAACCTAGAGGGATAGGATGGGGGAGGAAGTGGGAGGGAGGTCCAGGAGGGAGGGGGCATATGTATACCTATGGCTGATTCATGCTGATATATAGCAGAAACCAACACAATATTGTAAAGGAATTATCCTTCAATTAAAAATAAAGTTTAAAAGATTAACTACACAACAGCAATTGATTAAAAAAGACTGGGACTTACAGAAAAGATCTACAACTAAAGACATAAGGAAAAAACCACAATGAGATAGGTAGGAGGGGTGCTCTCAGGATATAATCAAATCCCATATGCCCTGGTGAGCAACCCACAAGCTGGAGAATAATTATATCACAGAGATTCTCTCAGATGAGTAGGAATTCTGAGCCTTATGTCAGGCTCCGCTATCCCAGGAGTCCAGGACCAGGTAGAGGAGCCTACAAAGCATTTAGCTTTGAAGGCCAACAGGGCTTGATTGCAGGAGCTCCACAGGATGCATAAATAGAGGCCTCACTCTTAAAGGGTACACACAAATTTTCACACACACCAGGAGCAAGGGAAAGACAATAATTGGTTGGCACCTGAGCCAGATCTACCTGCTGGTTTTGGAGAGTCTCCTCTGGAGGCAGAGGCAACTGTGACCCACCCTGAAGACATAGACATTGGTGACATATTGGGGAGCATTCATCTGCCTGATCTCTCCTGGAGGCTTACATCTTGGCACCAAGTCCTGGCCCCACCCAACAACCTATAGGTGCCAGTGGTTGTACACCTCAGGCCAAATAACAAAGTAGGCAATGACACACCCCACCCACAAGCAGACAGTCTGCATAAATACTTCATGAGCCCATAGCTGCCTCTAGACCTACCCTAGACTTACTCCTGCCCACTGGGGGCCAAGACCCAGCTCCATGTACCAGTAGGCAGACAACGGCCCATCCTACCAGGAAGTCTGCACAAGCCTCTACACTAGACTCACCCAGTGAAGTCAGACACCAGAAGCAAGTAAACTGCAATCCTGCATCCTGAAGACCAAATTAGCAAACAGTCAGACAAAACCCTTAGACAAACTGGCAACTTATCCATGAATGATGAGAGGGGAGCATGGGATATTTCCTACAGAGGGCCACTTCCACAAGGTTAAGAAACATAACCAACATATCATATACATAATATGGCAAATACAAATTTAGACAAAAAGAGATAACAAAGGAATATGTTTCTAATTAAGTAATAAGATAAAACCCTAGAAAAAGAACTAAATGATATGGAGATAGGCAATCTACCTGTTAAAGAGTTCAGAGCAAAGATTGTAAAGATGATCCAAGAACTCAGGATGGGAATGGATGCACAGAGTGAAAAAAAGTTTAACAAAGAATTAGTTAATATAAAGAATAAACAGAATTGAATAATACAAGAATTAAAATGAAAAAATACACTAGAAGTCACCACCTGGGATGCCCAGAAGGAATTAAGAGTACACTTAATCAGGCAGAAGAATAAATCAATGTTCTGGAAGGCAGAATAGTGGAAATCACTGATGCTGAACAGAAAAAAGAATGAAAAGCAAAGAGGACAATTTAAGAGACCACTGGGACAACATAAGCATACTGATATTCATAATAGGGGTGTCAGAAGAGAGAAAAGGCCTGAGAACATATTTTAGAGCTCATAGCTTAAAGTCTTCCTAAGTTGGAAAAGAAATAGTCACTCAAGTAAAAGAAGCAAATTAAATAGCCATAGAAGATTAATCTACAGAGAAACACAGGAAGAAATGATGCAATGAAAATGATAAAAAATTAAAGATCAAGAAATAATATTAAAAGCAACAAGGGGAAAGCAAAAAATATATTCAAGGGAACTCCCATAAGGGAATTCCCGTAAGCCTACTGGTTGATTTTTCAGAAGAAATTCTTCAGGTCAGAATGGAATGCTATGATATATTTAAACAGAGGGAAGTAAAAAATAAACCTACAACCAAGAATACTCTATCTAACAAAACTCTCATTCAGATTTGATGGAAAATCAAAAGTTATACAGACAAGGAAAGGCTGAAAGAATTCAGAACCACAAAATCAGCTTTATAACAAATACTGAAAGAACTTCTCTGGGTGGAAAAGGAAAAGTCCCAGCTAGAAACCAGAAAATATGAAATAGAAAAGCTCACTGGTAAAGGTAAACATATGATAAAAGTAGAAATTCATCCACACACAAAGATAGCAGATAAGTTAAAAGACACAAGTAGTAAAATCATTTGTATATACAAAAGCAGTTAAACAATACACAAAAGAATTAGATGTAAAATATCATATCAAAGACAATGATCTTGAAGGGAAGAGAGTACAAATGAAGGATATCTAAAATGCATATGAAATTTAAAAGATGAACAACTGAAAACAAGTATGTGTGTGTGTGTGTGTGTGTGCATGCACACATACTCAGTCAGTCAGTCGTGTCTGACTCTTTGTGACCCATGGACTGTAGCCGACCAGGCTCTTCTGTCTCTGGAATTTTCCAGGCAAGAATACTGGAGTATGTTGCCATTTCCTACTCCAATATACCCCCCCCAACACACACACACACACATAGAGTGCCACAAAAAATCTTATGGTAACTGCAAAACAAAACTCTAAAATAGTTATACAAAAAAAAAAAAAAAAAAAGAAAGAAAAGAAAGAAAGAAATCCAAACATAACACTAAAGATAGTCATCAAATCACAAGAGAAGGGAACAAAAGAAGAAATGGGGGTAAAAAGAGCTACAGAAACAAATCCAAAACAATTAAAAAATGTCAACAAGGAGGTACACATTAATAAATTATCTTAAATATAAATGGACTAAATGCTCCAACCAAAAGATACAGACTGGCTGACTGGATACAAAAATAAGGCTATATATATGCCTACAGGGCTTCACAGGTGGCGCTAGTGGTAAAGAACCTGCCTGCCAATGCAGGAGACATAGGAGATGCAGGTTCAATCTCTGAGTAGGGAAGATTCCCTGGAGAAGGTCATAGCAACCCACTCTAGTATATTTGCCTGGATAATCCCATAGACAGAGGAGCCTGGTGGGCTATTATCCATAGGGTCACAAAGAGTCAGATATGACTGAAGCGATTTAGCATGCATGCATGCTGCCTATGATCAACTCACTTCAGATCTACAGTCACATACAAAATGAAAGTGAGGAAATAAAAAGTGTTAATTCAAGCAAATGAAAATCAAAACAAACCCAGAGTAGTAATATTTATATTAGACAAAATAGATTTCAAAATAAAGACTATTACAAGAGACAATACATAATGATCAAGGAATCAAACAAAGAAGGAGCTATAACAATTATAAATATATATGTGCCTAACATAGGAGTACCTCAATATATATGGCAATTATTAAGAGACATAAAAGGAGATGCTTACAGTAAAACAATAATGGGAGACTTCAACAATCCACTTACATCAATGGAAAGATCATCCACACAGAAAGTACCCACAGGCCTTAAATGACACATTAGAGCAAATGGAGTTAATTGATATATATGGCATTTCAACTGAAAGCAGCAAAATATACATTTTTTTTTCAAGTGGATATAAAACAATCTCCAGGACTGAGCACATATTGGGCTACAACACAAACAATGGTAAATTTAATAAAACTGAAAACATATACTGAAAACAAAACTGAAAGCATCTTTATAACAATTTCTTACAGAAATCAACTACAAGAAAAAAGCTGTAAAAAACACAAATACATGAAGGCTAAACAATATGCTACAAAATCACCTAATGAAAAATGAAAATGAAAACACAATGATCCAAAACTTATGAAATGAAGCAAAAGCAATTGGAAGAGAACAGTTAGTAATGATACAAGCTTACCTCGGGAAACAATAAAAACATAAAATGAACAGCCTAATGTTACAGCTAAAGCAACTACAGAAAGATGAGCAAACAAAACCCAAAATAATAGAAGGAAAAAAGTCATGAAGATCATAGCAAAAATAAATTGAAAAAGAGATGAATAAAACAATAGCAAATATCAATGAAACTAAAAACTGGTTTTATGAAAAGATAAACAAAATTGGTAATCTTTAACTAGATTCATAGAAAAAAAGGAAATGGGCTCAAATCAATAAACTCAGAAATGAAGAAGTTGCAACTAACACCACAGAAATACAAAGGATCATAAGAGACTCCTACAAGCTTCATGCCAATAAAATAGAAGAAATTGACAAATGTTTAGAAAAGTACAATCTCTCAATACTGAACTAATTCAAAATAGATAGTGTCCATCTCTTTGCAATCCCATGGACAGTAGCCCACCAGGCTGCTCTGTCCATGGAATTCTCTGGGCAAGAATCATGGAGTGGGCCATTCCCTTCTCCAGGGGATCTTCCTGACCCAGGGATTGAACCCTGGTCTCCTTAATTGCAGGCAGATTCTTTACTGTCTGAACCACCAAGAAAGCCCCTGAAAATACGAACAGATCAATTACCAGTACTGGAATTGAATCAGAAATTTTAAAATTATCATTTTGATATTTGGCAAATCTAATACAGTTATGTAAAGTTTAAAAATAAAATAAAATTAAAAAAAAAAGAAAAAAAAAATTATCAAAAAACAAAAGTCCCAGACCAGAGAGCTTCACAAGTGAATTCCACCGAACATTCAAAGAAGAGTTAACACCTACCCTTCTTAAATTCTTGCAAAAAAGTACAGAGGAACAGTCCCAAATTCATTCTATGAGGCCACCAGTGCCCTGATACCAAAATCACACAAAGATATCACACACAAAAAAATAAAACTACAGGCCAATAACACTGATGAACATGAACTCAAAAATCCTCAACAAATACTGTCAAATTGAATCCAACAACACATTAAAAGAATCATACACCATGAGTAAGTGGATTTTATTCCAGGGGGAAAGAGTTCTTCAATATCTGCAAATCATACAGTAAGATACACCACACCAACAAATTAAAGAATAAAAATCATATGACCATCTCAATAGATGCAGAAAAAGCTTTTAACAAAATTCAGCACCCATTTATGATTTAAAAAAAAAAAAAACAAAACTCTCCAGATATTGGACACAGAGGAAATATACCTCAACATAACAAAGGCCATGTACAAAAAGTCCACCACAAACATCATTGTCGATGGTGAAAAAGTGAAAGCATTTCCTCTAAGATCAGGAAAAAGACAAGGAGGTCCACTCTCACTGCTTTTTTTCAATATAGCTTTGGAAATTTTAGTCAAGGCATTCAGAGAAGAAAAAAACAAAAAGAATCCAAATTGGAAGATAAGAAGTAAAGCTGCTACTGCTTGCAGATGGCATGACTCTATGCATAGAAAACCCTAACGATGCTACCAGAAAACTACTAGAGCTCATCAGTTAATCTGGTAAAGTGACAGAATACAAAATCAAGGACAAAAATCTTGCTTTCCTACACACTGAAAACAAAAGCTCAAAAAGAGAAATTAAGGAAACAATCCCATTTACCATCATATCAAAAAAATAGAATACCTAGGAATAAGCCTACATAAAGAGGGAAAGACCTGTAATCAAAAAAGTAAGATATTGATTAAAGATGATACAAACAGATCAAGAGCTATACCATACCCTTGGGGTGGAAGAATCAATATTGTGAAAAATGACTATACTTCGCAAGACAATCTATGGATTCAGTGCAATCTCTATCAAATCACCTATGGTATTTTTCATAGAATTAGAACAAAAAAATTGCAATTTGTATGGAAACACAAAAGAACTTGAATGGCTGGAGAAATCTTGAGAAAGAAAAATAAAGCTGGAGGCATGAGATGCCCTGACATTAGACTATACTATAAAACTACAGTCATCAAAACAGTATGGTACTGACACAGAAACAGAAATATAGATCAATAAAACAGAATAGTAAGCCTAGCTATAAACCCAAGTCTCCTAATCTATGACAAAGGAGGCAAGAATATACGATGGAGAAAAGACAATCTCTTCAATAAATGGTGTTGAGAAAACTAGACATCTATGTGTAAAAATTAAATTAGAACCTTTTATAACATCATAGACAAAAATAAAAACTCAAAATGGATTAAAGACCTATATGCAAGACTACAAAACTCTTATAAAAATACTATAAAGTTATTAGAGGAAAACATAGGCAGAACACTGTTTGACATAAATTGCCACAAGATCTTTTTTGATTCATTTCCTAGAGTAATGAAAATAAAAACAAAGCTATAAAAAGGGGATCAAATTAAACATTTTGCACATCAAAGAAAACCATAAACAAAAAGAAAAGATAATCCCCCAAATGGGAGAAAATACTTGTAAATGAAACAACTGACAAGGGATTAATCTCCAAAATACATAAACAGTGCATGCATTTCAATATTAAAAAAACAAACAATTAAAAAGTAGGTTGAAGATCTTAACAGACATTTCTACAAAGAAGACATACAGATGGCCAAAAGGCACATAAAACATGCTCAACTAATTATCAGAGAAATGCAGATGAAAACTTCAGTGAGGTATCACCTCATACCAGTCAGAATGGCAATCATCAAAAAGTCTACAAACAATAAATGCTGGAGAGGGTGTGTAGAAAAAAGAATCTTCCTACATTGTTAGTGGGAATGTACATTGGTAGAGCCACTATGGAGAACAGTATGAACACTCCTTAGAAAATGAAAAATAGACCTGTCATATGACCCTGCAATCCCACTCCTGGGTATATATCCAGAGAAAACCATAATTTGAAAAGATACATGTGCCCAAATGTTCACTGTAGCACTATTTATAATAGCCAAGACACAGAAGCAATATAAATGTCCATCAATAGAGAAATGGATAAAGATGTGGTGCATATGTACAATGAAATATTACTTAGCCATAAAAAAGAACAAAATAATGCCATTTGCAGAAACATGGATGGATCTAGAGATTGTCATTCTGAGTGGAGTTGGACCAAAAGACAAATATCATATGATATAGATTATATGTGGAATCTAAAGAAGAAAGTGAAGTTGCTCAGCCATATCTGACTCTTTGCAACCCCATGGATTGTAGCCTACCAGGCTCTTCGGTCCATGGGATTTTCCAGGCAAGAGAACTAACTGGAGTGGGCTGCTATTTCCTTCTCCAGAGTATCTTCCCAACCCAGGGATCAAACCCAGGTCTCCCACATTGCAGGCAGACACTTTACTGTCTGAGACATCAGGGATGCAGAATCTAAAAAAGGGCACAAATGAGCTTATCTACAAAATATAAATATAGTTACAGATGTAGAGAACAAATTTATGCCTAACAAGTGGAAAGGGGTAGGGGAAGGGATAAATTGGAAGGCTGAGATTGCCAAATACACAATTATATATAAAATATATAATTAAGAGCAAACTGTATAACACAGGCAACCTATTCAATATTCTGTAATGGCCTACATGGGAAAAGAGTACATATATTTATTTGTATAAATGATTGACTTTGCTCTACACTGGAGACTTACACATTGTAAATCAACTATATTCAAAAAAAAAAAAAAAACAATAGCTAAGATGTGGAAGCAACCTAAATGTCCATCAACAGATGAATGGATAAAGAACATGTGGCACATATGCACAAGGAATATTACTCAGCCATAAAGAAGAATGAAATAATGTTATTTAAATGACATGGATGGACCCAGAGATGACCATATTAGGTCAGACAAAGACAATTATCATGTGATATCATTATGTTAATGATAGCATTATGTTAGTGACATGTAGATTCTTAAAAAAAAATGATGCAAATGCACTTATTTACAAAACAAAATAAACTCACGGTATAGAAAATAAACTTATGGTTACCCAAGTTGACAGTAAATTGGCAGATATAGATTAGGAGCTTGTGATTAACATATATGCACTATTATATATATAATATATCAAGAGCCTACTGTATAGCACAGGGAACTATATTCAATATCATGTAACGAGCTATAAGTAAAAGAATCTGAGAAACTATACTTGTGTGTGTGTGTGTGTGTGTGTGTATATGCATAACTGAATCACTTTGCTGTAAACCTGGAACACAATAATGTAAATTAAGTATATTTCAATTTTTAAAATGATTAAAAAAGGGTGATCAATATCAGTAAACACCAGAAAAATGCAAGTCAAACAACACTGAGATTTTATCCCACACTTGTTAGAATGACTAACATCAAAAAGATGAGAAATGATGAATGCTGACAAGGGTATAGAGGGTAATGTGACCTCTGCTACTGGTGGGATTGTAAAATGGTGCAAGCACTATGGAAAATAGTATGCAGTTTCCTCAAAAAATTAAAAATAGAAATACTATGTGATCTAGCAACTCCAATTATGAGTACTTACTCAAAGCAAACAAATAACTATTTCAAACAAGTATCTGCAAGTCCATATTCATTGCAGCATTCTTTACAATAGCCAAGATATTGTAAAGATATTGAAAGCAACCTCAGTGTTCCTTGATGGGTAGATGGATGGATGAAGAAAACATGGTGTATCTACAAAGGAATATTTTTGATCCTGAAAAAAGGAAACCCTGCCATTTGAGACAGGTTGGATGGTCCTTCAGAACATTATGCTACATGAAATGTCAGAAAAAGAAAGACAAATACCATACGGTATCACTTATATGTGGAATCTTAAAAGAAATAACCTTATAGTTACAAAGCAGATATTGGTGGTTGTCAGAGGCAGGAAGATGGCAGGTAGATGGTGGGTGTGAAATGGTGAAAGTAGTCAAAAGGTGCAGAATTTCACCTATAAAATAAATAATTCCTGGGGATGAAAGGTACAGCATGGTGACTCTGGTTAATAATACTGTATTTTTGAAAGTTGCTATTAGAAAGTTGCTTAAAAGTTCTCATCACAAGAAACTAAATATGGTGATAGATGTTATGTATATGGTGATGTCTGTTAACTAAATTTACTGTGGTAATTATTTCATAATATATATGTTCAAGCTGGTTTAGAAAGGCAGAGGAACCAGAGATCAAATTACCAACATCCGCTGGATCATCGAAAAAGCAAGAGAGTTCCAGAAAAACATCTATTTCTGCTTTATTGACTATGCCAAAGCCTTTGACTGTGTGGATCACAATAAATTGTGGAAAATTCTGAAAGAGATGGGAATACCAGACCACCTGACCTGCCTCTTGAGAAACCTATATGCAGGTCAGGAAGCAACAGTTAGAACTGGACATGGAACAACCAACTGGTTCAAATAAGAAAAGGAGTACATCAAGGCTGTATATTGTCACCCTGCTTATTTAACTTATATGCAGAGTACATCATGAGAAATGCTGGGCTGGAAGAAGCACAAGCTGGAATCAAAATTGCTGGGAGAAATATAAATAACCTCAGATATGCAGATGACACCATCCTTATGGCAGAAAGTGAAGAGGAACTAAAAAGCCTCTTGATGAAAGTAAAAGAGGAGAGTGAAAAAGTTGGCCTAAAGCCCAACATTCAGAAAATGAAGATTGTGGCATCTGGTCCCATCATTTCATGGGAAATAGATGGGGAAACAGTGGAAACAGTGTCAGACTTTATTTTTTGGGGCTCCAACATCACTGCAGATGGTGACTGCAGCCATGAAATTAAAAGATGCTTACTCCTTGGAGGGAGGGTTATGACCAAGCTAGATAGCATATTGAAAAGCAGAGACATTACTTTGCCAACAAAGGTTCGTCTAGTCAAGGCTATGGTTTTTCCTGTGGTCATGTATGGATGTGAGAGTTGGACTGTGTAGAAGGCTGAGCATCGAAGAACTGATGCTTTTGAACTGTGGTGTTGGAGAAGACTCTTGAGAGTCCCTTGGATTGCAAGGAGATCCAACCAGTCCATTCTGAAGATCAGCCCTGGGATTTCTTTGGAAGGAATGATGCTAAAGCTGAAACTCCAGTACTTTGGCCACCTAATGTGAAGAGTTGACTCATTGGAAAAGACTCTGATGCTCGGAGAGATTGGGGGCAAGAGGAGAAGGGGACAACAGAGGATGAGATGGCTGGATGGCATCACTGACTCGATGGATGTGAGTGAGTGAACTCCAGGAGTTGGTGATGGACAGGGAGTCCTGGCATGCTATGATTCATGGGGTCGCAAAGAGTCAGATACAACTCAGCGATGAACTGAACTGAGCTAAAGGTTGATTAATCCTTCCTTTCTCTCCATTTAGAAGCCCTCTTTTTACTCTTTCTCAAGAGTAAAACTCCAGACTTCTGTCAGTGTGGGTCAAGGGCAGTTGCCTAGCAGTGTGTAGTGAAAGAGTTAGTTACTCAGTCATGTCCAACTCTGCAACCCCATGGACTAGAGCCCACCAGGCTCCTCTGTCCATGGAAGCCTCCAGGCAAGAATACTAAAATGGGTTGCCAATCCTTTTTCCAGGGGATGTTCTCGACCCAAGGATCAAATCCAGGTCTCCTGCAATTCAGGCAGATTCTTCACCATCTCAGCCACCAGGGAAGCCCAAAATGAAAGTGTTAGTTGCTCAATGACCACTAACAGTTGTCATGTAGTGAGTGCTGGAATCTAGAAGTTCCAGAAAGAGAAAATAGAAAAACAAGAGTGAAATCATTATGAAAATAATCCAAGAAGGTTCCTTCCAGAACTGAAACACATGAATTGCCAGAGTGAAAGTCTCCACTTAAAGTCCAGAAAAGGAGATGAAACTATGCACATGCCAAACCTCTTAAACAGCTTTCACTCAGGCCTCCTTATTTCAGACTCCAAATTGTACCTCTAATTTCAGAGCTACCTGGTACTTTCCTGTGCTTCTTGAGGATTCTGCAGAGGATTCTTGGACTGGCTCTCACATGGTCTTCAGTTTCCTGGGTCTGCTGAATCGCTTATTATTTGTATATATGCCTTTTAACATCCCACAGTTTATTGTATTTTTCTCCTTTCCTGTTACTTCCTTTCTTATCATGTTAAGCCTCTTGAAAATTAATTTTAGTAAATATAAGGAGGTTTTCAAAAGGATGAAATCAACATTAAATGCATGTGTTCAATCTGCCATCTTAATCTGAAGCCCCTCATTCCTTTTTGGTATCCTTTGAATGGGGATTCAGAGATTTGGGGAAAGGGGCTGGGTTAATTATGCGCCTAAACTGCCACCCTGAAACACAATCAGATATTAAAACCCTAAATTGCAATTATAACTTTAAGTATTTTGAATTAGAAGTCGTATATTTTAAAATTTGAGATGTAAATTCTGAGTACTAAGAAAAGATATTGAAATACATAATTATACAATATTAGAGATTATTTAAATCACATAATTTTTAAATGTTTATGCAAATCTGTTTCCAACTTATGTTTTCTAGCTGATATTCCTAGCACTCAATGCCTGAGTAAAGGTCTTCAGGCTTAATAGAGAATAGTCACCCTTGACATTATCCTCCTCTTGTAATATCACTTAGAATATATTTCAGGGTTAAGGGTGAATTATTCAAAATTGATGAATATACTGATTCATATTTAAAGTATTCTGGTAAAAGTCACCTAAATAATGCCTTAAAGTCAGCTTGAACAATAATATAGCTCTCAACAATCTATCCTTTCCTTTTTGTAAAAACTTTTGTCATTTTGAGTTATTGATTTGAATTTGAAATTTAATTTGGGGATTAAAAAATTTGATAAAATTTGTGTTTTTTTTTCTGACTCCAATAATGAATATAAAATCAAACAGAAATTACATTAGCCCATTAACTGTATGACTTAAATTTCCCATATTGACCTGGATAGATGATAGTCACATTATAGATGCATAGTATATAACTCATTGCTACAGCAGCAAAATTTATTGGAAAATCTATATGAACACTGCTTCAAAGAATGAAGCACATAATAGAAAGTTGTCAAGAGTGTTCAATCCTGCTATAGTAAAGACCAGTAATAGTTTTTGCTAAAAATTATTACATTGTATCTTTCGGCAAGTGGCATAAATCATTTCATTTAAATTGTTTACCCTCAATAATCAAGCTTTGTTTTCCTTGTGTAAATCAACATATCACCTTTATATTAGTGATGTTGCTATTTGAAAACGGATTAAAAGGAAAGAAGCCAAAATGTTGTGAGGCAGTCCTGGGATCTGAGATCCTTTTCCGCAGTACTGCGACGCCTGCCTCTCTGCTCAAGCTACAGCATACAAAGAAACTATATGGGACTAGAAAATAACTGCATTCAGGCACAGTTGGGGCAAATTCAGGACCAAAAGATACTGAAGGACAAAAACAAAAATGAACTGCTATTTCTGAAGAGCCAGGAGCCAAAAACTGGGCGCAAAAGCAGGTCAGGTACTACGCATGCCCCCAGTACCAGCATTATGAAGAGGCAGGGAAACCACCTGAGCCATCTGTCCAGCCCGGCCCCTGGGCGTTCCCCTACCTTCACCTCATACAAAGAGTGAGCTTGACCCCTTTCAAGGAGCAGGCAAGGGAACCTGTTACTTGTTTTCACTCCCTCCTGCAGCAGGCCCAGGAGCCCCAGTAAAGCCTTGCCTGAATTTCTTGTCTGGCTTATAGTCAATTCCTATTGATTGGGGAAGGCCAAGAACCCTGGTCAGTATCAGCTCCACTGACAACAAATACAGGTTTTCATTTCTGCCTGAAGGGTATCTTGTTTCTGTAACTGCTATTCAATTATAACACAGCTGAGTGCTGTCTTTTTTGGAACCTAACACTAGTGTTCGGGATTATTTTTGTTCTTTTACAAATACGTAGAATTCACAGAAAGACATAATGATAGGCAATTTACTTCACAAATAAGTAGCAAAAATATTTCTCATAGACTTAAGCAAGAGGATGTTGAACTTATCCAGGAATTGAATAAGCAATAGTGTACAGCAGTTAGCAGGCAGGCTCTGAAGTCATTTATTCAACAAATATCTGCAGAGCACCCGTGACGTGTCTGCTGAATACAGTGGTGACCTCACAGAGTTTCCAGTCTGTTAGGTTTTCAGAAGGTGGCCTGTTTTCTATCGTGCTGTCTTCTATTCTGGATTTTTTCTTGTTGTTATTGCTGTATGGTTTAAATTGGAATACATTTTGACAATGACTTTTGCCCTCTAGTTTTGCCACAGTACCTGCTACTTTCTTTATGCTATCCATGGGCTTCATCTTTTCTGCTAAAATCCTGCCAGCATTGGGCCTTGTGTCCTAAGATCTGGTAAGTTGTTATGGCCAACATAGCAGGTAGGGGTCAAAAGTGGTCAATGCACAATTTGGGCAAAAGAAACTGGAGACAGAATTAAAGTTTTAAAGATGGCCCAGAGGACTCAAGACTTACTGGATCAAAAGCCCTGTTCCACAGAGTCACATCACATTTATTTAGTGTTGTAGCATGAGGAAAGTATCTGTTGTGTTATGATAAGATCAGCTTCCTGTGTCCCCTGTCACATCTCCCATTTTATTGATTACTTTAAACTGTCTTTGTTATTTTCTTGTACAAGGGATATCACCCAGCTGGAGGTCATAGACCCGCATATGCTTTGGAAAAACATCTCAGTGTGTGCACAAGCAGCGTTCTGAACTTGTGCTGACCTGATGTTCCAAAGTCCACACTATGTTTTTACTTAGCTTAGCAGGGCATGATGACCCCAATAATCAAACTGATGTACTTTTGTTTAGATTATACTGTATTGCTATATTTTGCTTTTATTCTTTTCCCATGGTGTTTTTCTCATGGCTTAGCCAAAGAAACAGGGGGCAGATTATTAACCCCTGCAGGAAGTCAGACCAACTTGGATTTAAACTCCAACTCTATTATGTACTGTGTGACCCTGGGCAAGTTAGTTTACCAATCAAAACCTCAGCTGTCTCTTACATAGAATGAGTTTAATAAAAAGCATCTGCTTGTCAAGACAACCCTCAGAATGGGAGAAAATAATAGCAAGTGAAACAACTGACAAAGGATTAATTTCCAAAATATACAAGCAGTTCACACAACTCAATGCCAGAAAAACAACCAACCCAGTCAAAAAGTGGGAAAAAGACCTAAACAGACATATCTCCAAAGAAGACATACAGATTGTTGGGGATTTTTCCCCCGGACTTGGAAGCAATGAACCTGAAAGAATGACACTCGGACAGTCTCTTTCAAGGACTGACAAGTTTATTTCTGCAGTCAAGCCTTTTTATAGAAGCAAGAACAAAGAGCTTAAAGTATACGGCCAGCAGAGTGCATATGGGGTTAACACATAATGAGTAAAAATATTTCAAGGACAGAGCGCTCTAAGTGACTCATGTGTTTATCCCACAACCCGTTTTCTCAAGTAACATCCCTATTTATTATTAAATCTTGGCGCTGAGCATAACCAAAGGCAGGAGATGTTTTTCTGTCCGCAGTACACAAAGCCAGGTACTTCTGGCCCTTCACCATTTTCCCAAGGACTTTCTCCTAATACGGCTATTTTGTACTATGCTTCCCAACACAGAAGGATAACAAGCACATGAAAAGATGCTCAACATCGCTCATTATTAGAGAAACACTAATCAAAACTACAATGAGATATCATCTCACCACAGGTATACATGTGTTACCTGTGGCGGATTCATTTTGATATTTGGCAAAACTAATACAATTATGTAAAGTTTAAAAATAAAATAAAATTAAAAAAAAAGAGATATCATCTCACATTGATCAGAATCAGTTCAGTTCAGTCACTCAGTTGTGTCCAACTCTGCAACCCCATGGATTATAGCTCACCAGGCTCCTCTGTCCATGGAGTCCTCCAGGCAAGAATACTGAAATGGGTTGCCATTCCCTTTTCCAGGGCATCTTCTCGACCCAAGGATCAAATCCGGGTCTCCTGCAATTCAGGCAGATTCTGCACCATCTCAGCCACCAGGGAAGCCCAAAATGAAAGTGTTAGTTGCTCACTGACCACTAACAGTTGTCATGTAGTGAGTGCTGGAATCTAGAAGTTCCAGAAAGAGAAAATAGGAAAACAATGAGTGAAATCATTATGAAAATAATCCAAGAAGATTCCTTCCAGAACTGAAACACATGAATTGCCAGAGTGAAAGTCTCCACTTAAAGTCCAGAAAAGGAGATGAAACTATGCACATGCCAAACCTCTTAAACAGCTTTCACTCAGGCCTCCTTATTTCAGACTCCAAATCGTACCTCTAATTTCAGAGCTACCTGGTACTTTCCTGTGCTTCTTGAGGATTCTGCAGAGGATTCTTGGACTGGCTCTCACATGGTCTTCAGTTTCCTGGGTCTGCTGAATCGCTTATTATTTGTATATATGCCTTTTAACATCCCACAATTTATTGTATTTTTCTTCTTTCCTGTTACTTCCTTTCTTATCATGTTAAACCTCTTGAATATTAATTTTAGTAAATATAAGGAGGTTTTCAAAAGGATGAAATCAACATTAAATGCATGTGTTCAATCTGCCATCTTAATCTGAAGCCCCTCATTCCTTTTTGGTATCCTTTGAATGGGGATTCAGAGATTTGGGGAAAGGGGCTGGGTTAATTATGCACCTAAACTGCCACCCTGAAACACAATCAGATATTAAAACCCTAAATTGCAATTATAACTTTAAGTATTTTGAATTAGAAGTCGTATATTTTAAAATTTGAGATGTAAATTCTGAGTACTAAGAAAAGATATTGAAATACATAATTATACAATATTAGAGATTATTTAAATCACATATATTTTTAAATGTTTATGCAAATCTGTTTCCAACTTATGTTTTCTAGCTGATATTCCTAGCACTCAATGCCTGAGTAAAGGTCTTCAGGCTTAATAGAGAATAGTCACCCTTGACATTATCCTCCTCTTGTAATATCACTTAGAATATATTTCAGGGTTAAGGGTGAATTATTCAAAATTGATGAATATACTGATTCATATTTAAAGTATTCTGGTAAAAGTAAATAATGCCTTAAAGTCAGCTTGAACAATAATATAGCTCTCAACAATCTATTCTTTCCTTTTTGTAAAAACTTTTGTCATTTTGAGTTATTGATTTGAATTTGAAATTTCATTTGGGGATTAAAAAAAATTTGATAAAATTTGTTTTTTTTTCTGACTCCAATAATGAATATAAAATCAAACAGAAATTACATTAGCCCATTAACTGTATGGTTTAAATTTCCCACATTGACCTGGATAGATGATAGTCACATTATAGATGCGTAGTATATAACTCATTGCTACAGCAGCAAAATTTATTGGAAAATCTATATGAACACTGTTTCGAAGAATGAAGCACATAATAGAAAGTTGTCAAGAGTGTTCAATCCTGCTATAGTAAAGACCAATAATATTTTTTGCTAAAAATTATTACATTGCATCTTTTTGGCAAGTGGCATAAATCATTTCATTTAAATTGTTTACCCTCAATAATCAAGCTTTGTTTTCTTTGTGTAAATCAACATATCACCTTTATATTAGTGATGTTGCTATTTGAAAATGGACAAAAAGGAAAGAAGCCAAAATGTGAGGCAGTCCTGGGACCTGAGACCCTTTGCCGCAGTACTGCAACACCTGCCTCTCTGCTCAAGCTACAACATACAAAGAAACTATATGGGACTAGAAAATAACTGCATTCAGGCACAGTTGGGGCAAATTCAGGACCAATAGATACAGAAAGACAAAACAAAAATGAACTGCCATTTCTGAAGAGCCAGGAGCCAAAAACTGGGCGCAAAAGCAGGTCAGGTACTGCACATGCCCCCAGTACCAACATCACGAAGAGGTGGGGAAACCACCTGAGCCATCTGTCCAGCCCGGCCCCTGGGTGCACCCCTACCTTCACCTCATACAAAGAGTGAGCTTGACCCCTTTCAAGGAGCAGGCAAGGGAACCTGTTACTTGTTTTCACTCCCTCCTGCAGCAGGCCCAGGAGCCCCAGTAAAACCTTGCCTGAATTTCTTGTCTGGCTTATAGTCAATTCCTATTGATTGGGGAAGGCCAAGAACCCTGGTCAGTATCAGCTCCACTGACAACAAATACAGGTTTTCATTTCTG
The DNA here is from genome assembly GCF_019923935.1 of Bubalus bubalis. NCBI lineage: Eukaryota > Metazoa > Chordata > Mammalia > Artiodactyla > Bovidae > Bubalus > Bubalus bubalis. The sequence goes on along the minus strand of NC_059163.1, from coordinate 115,310,241 downwards.
CCTGAAGGGTATCTTGTTTCTGTAACTGCTATTCAATTATAACACAGCTGAGTGCTGTCTTTTTTGGAACCTAACACTAGTGTTCGGGATTATTTTTGTTCTTTTACAAATACGTAGAATTCACAGAAAGACATACTGATAGGCAATTTACCTCACAAATAAGTAGCAAAAGTGTTTCTCATAGACTTAAGCAAGAGGATGTTGAACTTATCCAGGAATTGAATAAGCAATAGTGTACAGCAGTTAGCAGGCAGGCTCTGAAGTCATTTATTCAACAAATATCTGCAGAGCACCCGTGACGCGTCTGCTGAATACAGTGGTGACCTCACAGAGTTTCCAGTCTGTTAGGTTTTCAGAAGGTGGCCTGTTTTCTATCATGTTGCCTTCTATTCTGGATTTTTTCTTGTTGTTATTGCTGTATGGTTTAAATTGGAATACATTTTGACAATGACTTTTGCCCTCTAGTTTGGCCACAGTACCTGCTACTTTCTTTATGCTATCCATGGGCTTCATCTTTTCTGCTAAAATCCTGCCAGCATTGGGCCTTGTATCCTAAGATCTGGTAAGTTGCTATGGCCAGCATAGCAGGTAGGGGTCAAAAGTGGTCAATGCACAATTTGGGCAAAAGAAACTGGAGACAGAATTAAAGTTTTAAAGATTGGACCGGAGGACTCAAGACCTCTTGGATCAAAAGCCCTGCTCCTCAGAGCCACATCACTTTCATTTAGTGTTGTGGCATGCGGAAAGTATCTGTTGTGCTATGATAAAATCAGCCTCCTGTGTCCTCTGTCACATCTCCCATTTTATTGATTACTTTAAACTGTCTTTGTTATTTTCTTGTACAAGGGATATCACCCAGCTGGAGGTCATAGACCCGCATATGCTTTGGAAAAACATCTCAGTGTGTGCACAAGCAGCGTTCTGAACTTGTGCTGACCTGATGTTCCAAAGTCCACACTATGTTTTTACTTAGCTTAGCAGGGCATGATGACCCCAATAATCAAACTGATGTACTTTTGTTTAGATTATACTGTATTGCTATATTTTGCTTTTATTCTTTTCCCATGGTGTTTTTCTCATGGCTTAGCCAAAGAAACAGGGGGCAGATTATTAACCCCTGCAGGAAGTCAGACCAACTTGGATTTAAACTCCAACTCTATTATGTACTGTGTGACCCTGGGCAAGTTAGTTTACCAGTCAAAACCTCAGCTGTCTCTTACATAGAATGAGTTTAACAAAAAGCATCTGCTTGTCAAGACAACCCTCAGAATGGGAGAAAATAATAGCAAGTGAAACAACTGACAAAGGATTAATTTCCAAAATATACAAGCAGTTCACACAACTCAATGCCAGAAAAACAACCAACCCAGTCAAAAAGTGGGAAAAAGACCTAAACAGACATATCTCCAAAGAAGACATACAGATTGTTGGGGATTTTGTCCCCCGGACTTGGAAGCAATGAACCTGAAAGAATGACACTCGGACAGTCTCTTTCAAGGACTGACAAGTTTATTTCTGCAGTCAAGCCTTTTTATAGAAGCAAGAACAAAGAGCTTAAAGTATACGGCCAGCAGAGCGCATATGGGGTTAACACATAATGAGTAAAAATATTTCAAGGGCAGAGCGCTCTAAGTGACTCATGTGCTTATCCCACAACCCGTTTTCTCAAGTAACATCCCTATTTATTATTAAATCTTGGCGCTGAGCATAACCAAAGGCAGGAGATGTTTTTCTGTCCGCAGTACACAAAGCCAGGTACTTCTGGCCCTTCACCATTTTCCCAAGGACTTTCTCCTAATACGGCTATTTTGTACTACGCTTCCCAACACAGAAGGATAACAAGCACATGAAAAGATGCTCAACATCGCTTATTATTAGAGAAACACTAATCAAAACTACAATGAGATATCATCTCACCACAGGTATACATGTGTTACCTGTGGTGGATTCATTTTGATATTTGGCAAAACTAATACAATTATGTAAAGTTTAAAAATAAAATAAAATGAAAAAAAAAGAGATATCATCTCACATTGATCAGAATCAGTTCAGTTCAGTCACTCAGTTGTGTCCAACTCTGCAACCCCATGGATTATAGCTCACCAGGCTCCTCTGTCCATGGAGTCCTCCAGGCAAGAATACTGAAATGGGTTGCCATTCCCTTTTCCAGGGCATCTTCTCGACCCAAGGATCAAATCCGGGTCTCCTGCAATTCAGGCAGATTCTGCACCATCTCAGCCACCAGGGAAGCCCAAAATGAAAGTGTTAGTTGCTCACTGACCACTAACAGTTGTCATGTAGTGAGTGCTGGAATCTAGAAGTTCCAGAAAGAGAAAATAGAAAAACAATGAGTGAAATCATTATGAAAATAATCCAAGAAGGTTCCTTCCAGAACTGAAACAAATGAATTCCCTGAGTGAAAGTCTCCACTTAAAGTCCAGAAAAGGAGATGAAACTATGTACATGCCAAGCCTCTTAAACAGCTTTCACTCAGGCCTCCTTATTTCAGACTCCAAATCGTACCTCTAATTTCAGAGCTACCTGGTACTTTCCTGTGCTTCTTGAGGATTCTGCAGAGGATTCTTGGACTGGCTCTCACATGGTCTTCAGTTTCCTGGGTCTGCTGAATCGCTTATTATTTGTATATATGCCTTTTAACATCCCACAGTTTATTGTATTTTTCTCCTTTCCTGTTACTTCCTTTCTTATCATGTTAAGCCTCTTGAAAATTAATTTTAGTAAATATAAGGAGGTTTTCAAAAGGATGAAATCAACATTAAATGCATGTGTTCAATCTGCCATCTTAATCTGAAGCCCCTCATTCCTTTTTGGTATCCTTTGAATGGGGATTCAGAGATTTGGGGAAAGGGGCTGGGTTAATTATGCACCTAAACTGCCACCCTGAAACACAATCAGATATTAAAACCCTAAATTGCAATTATAACTTTAAGTATTTTGAATTAGAAGTCGTATATTTTAAAATTTGAGATGTAAATTCTGAGTACTAAGAAAAGATATTGAAATACATAATTATACAATATTAGAGATTATTTAAATCACATATATTTTTAAATGTTTATGCAAATCTGTTTCCAACTTATGTTTTCTAGCTGATATTCCTAGCGCTCAATGCCTGAGTAAAGTTCTTCAGGCTTAATAGAGAATAGTCACCCTTGACATTATCCTCCTCTTGTAATATTACTTAGAATATATTTCAGGGTTAAGGGTGAATTATTCAAAATTGATGAATATACTGATTCATATTTAAAGTATTCTGGTAAAAGTCACCTAAATAATGCCTTAAAGTCAGCTTGAACAATAATATAGCTCTCAACAATCTATCCTTTCCTTTTTGTAAAAACTTTTGTCATTTTGAGTTATTGATTTGAATTTGAAATTTAATTTGGGGATTAAAAAATTTGATAAAATTTGTGTTTTTTTTTCTGACTCCAATAATGAATATAAAATCAAACAGAAATTACATTAGCCCATTAACTGTATGGTTTAAATTTCCCACATTGACCTGGATAGATGATAGTAACATTATAGATGCTTAGTATATAACTCATTGCTACAGCAGCAAAATTTATTGGAAAATCTATATGAACACTGCTTCGAAGAATGAAGCACATAATAGAAAGTTGTCAAGAGTGTTCAATCCTGCTATAGTAAAGACCAGTAATAGTTTTTGCTAAAAATTATTACATTGTATCTTTTGGCAAGTGGCATAAATCATTTCATTTAAATTGTTTACCCTCAATAATCAAGCTTTGTTTTCTTTGTGTAAATCAACATATCACCTTTATATTAGTGATGTTGCTATTTGAAAACGGATTAAAAGGAAAGAAGCCAAAATGTTGTGAGGCGGTCCTGGGATCTGAGATCCTTTTCCGCAGTACTGCGACGCCTGCCTCTCTGCTCAAGCTACAACATACAAAGAAACTATATGGGACTAGAAAATAACTGCATTCAGGCACAACTGGGGCAAATTCAGGACCAAAAGATACAGAAAGACAAAACAAAAATGAACTGCTATTTCTGAAGAGCCAGGAGCCAAAAACTGGGCTCAAAAGCAGGTCAGGTACTGCACATGCCCCCAGTACCAACATCACGAAGAGGTGGGGAAACCACCTGAGCCATCTGTCCAGCCCGGCCCCTGGGTGCACCCCTACCTTCACCTCATACAAAGAGCGAGCTTGACCCCTTTCAAGGAGCAGGCAAGGGAACCTGTTACTTGTTTTCACTCCCTCCTGCAGCAGGCCCAGGAGCCCCAGTAAAGCCTTGCCTGAATTTCTTGTCTGGCTTATAGTCAATTCCTATTGACTGGGGAGGGCCAAGAACCCTGGTCAGTATCAGCTCCACTGACAACAAATACAGGTTTTCATTTCTGCCTGAGGGTATCTTGTTTCTGTAACTGCTATTCAATTATAACACAGCTGAGTGCTGTCTTTTTTGGAACCTAACACTAGTGTTCGGGATTATTTTTGTTCTTTTACAAATAGGTAGAATTCACAGAAAGACATAATGATAGGCAATTTACTTCACAAATAAGTAGCAAAAGTGTTTCTCATAGACTTAAGCAAGAGGATGTTGAACTTATCCAGGAATTGAATAAGCAATAGTGTAAAGCAGTTAGCAGGCAGGCTCTGAAGTCATTTATTCAACAAATATCTGCAGAGCACCCGTGACGTGTCTGCTGAATACAGTGGTGACCTCACAGAGTTTCCAGTCTGTTAGGTTTTCAGAAGGTGGCCTGTTTTCTATCATGTTGCCTTCTATTCTGGATTTTTTCTTGTTGTTATTGCTGTATGGTTTAAATTGGAATACATTTTGACAATGACTTTTGCCCTCTAGTTTGGCCACAGTACCTGCTACTTTCTTTATGCTATCCATGGGCTTCATCTTTTCTGCTAAAATCCTGCCAGCATTGGGCCTTGTATCCTAAGATCTGGTAAGTTGCTATGGCCAGCATAGCAGGTAGGGGTCAAAAGTGGTCAATGCACAATTTGGGCAAAAGAAACTGGAGACAGAATTAAAGTTTTAAAGATTGGACCGGAGGACTCAAGACCTCTTGGATCAAAAGCCCTGCTCCTCAGAGCCACATCACTTTCATTTAGTGTTGTGGCATGCGGAAAGTATCTGTTGTGCTATGATAAAATCAGCCTCCTGTGTCCTCTGTCACATCTCCCATTTTATTGATTACTTTAAACTGTCTTTGTTATTTTCTTGTACAAGGGATATCACCCAGCTGGAGGTCATAGACCCGCATATGCTTTGGAAAAACATCTCAGTGTGTGCACAAGCAGCGTTCTGAACTTGTGCTGACCTGATGTTCCAAAGTCCACACTATGTTTTTACTTAGCTTAGTAGGGCATGATGACCCCAATAATCAAACTGAGGTACTTTTGTTTAGATTATACTGTATTGCTATATTTTGCTTTTATTCTTTTCCCACGGTGTTTTTCTCATGGCTTAGCCAATGAAACAGGGGGCAGATTATTAACCCCTGCAGGAAGTCAGACCAACTTGGATTTAAACTCCAACTCTATTATGTACTGTGTGACCCTGGGCAAGTTAGTTTATCAATCAAAACCTCAGCTGTCTCTTACATAGAATGAGTTTAATAAAAAGCTTCTACTTGTCAAGACAACCCTCAGAATGGGAGAAAATAATAGCAAGTAAAACAACTGGCAAAGGATTAATTTCCAAAATATACAAGCAGCTTACGCAACTCAATGCCAGAAAAACAACCAACCGAGTCAAAAGTGGGAAAAAGAGCTAAACAGACATATCTCCAAAGAAGACATGCAGATGGCTAACAAGCACATGAAAAGATGTTCAAGATCGCTCATTTTTAGAGAAATACAAATCAAAACTACATCACCTCACACTGATCAGAATCAGTTCAGTTCAGTTCAGTCACTCAGTTGTTTCTGACTCTTTGCAACCCCATGGACCACAGCATGCCAAGCCTTGCTGTCCATCACCAACTCCTGGAGCTTCGTCAAACTCATGTCCTCATATCCATAGAGTCAGTGATGCCATCCAACCATCTCATCCTCTGTTGTCCCCTTCTCCTCATGCCTTCTATCTTTCCCAGCAGTGGGGTCTTTTCCAATGAGTCAGCTCGTCACACCAGGTAGCCAAAGTATTGTAGTTTCAGCTTCAACATCAGTCCTTTCAATGAACACCCAGGACTGATCTCCTTTAGGTTGGACTGGTTGGGAATCCTTGCAGTCCAAGGGACTCTCAAGTTTCTCCTCCAATACCACAGTTCAAAAGCATCAATTCTTCAGTGCCCAGCTTTTTTTTTTATAGTCCAACTCTCACATCCATACATGACTACTGGAAAAACCATAGCCTTGACTGGATGGACTTTTGTTAGCAAAGTAATGTCTCTGTTTTTTAAGATGCTGTCTAGGTTGGTCATAACTTTCCTTCCAAGAAGTAAACAAAGAAGGGCCATCATCAAAAAGTCTACAAACAATAAATGCTGGAAAGGGTGTGGAGAAAAAGTAACCCTCTTTCACTGTTGGTGGGAATGTAAACTGATACAGTCACTTTTGGAAGATGGTAAGGAGATTCCTTAAAAATCAAGGAATACATCACCATATGACCCAGCAATCCCACTCCTAGGCATATACCCTGAGGAAACCAAAATTGAAAAAGATACATATATCCCTTTGTTCATTGCAGCACTGTTTACAATAGCTAGAACATGGAAGCAACCTAGTTGTCAATTGACAGATGAATGCATAAACAAGCCATGGTACATATGCACAATGGAATATTACTCAGCCACAAAAGGAATGCATTTGAGTCAGTTCTGATGAGGTGGGTGAATCTAGAACCTATTATACCAAGTGAAGTGAGTCAGAAAGAGAAAGATAAATACTGTATTCTAATACATATATACAGAATCTAGAAAAATGGTAGTAAAGAATTTATTTACTGGGCAGCAATGGAGAAACAGACATAGAAAACAGACTTATGTACATGGTGAGAGCGGAGGAGAGGGTGAGATGTATGGAAAGAGTAACATGGAAACTTATATTACCATACGTAAAATAGATAGCTGATGGGAATTTTCTGTATGGCTCACAAAACAAACAGGGGCTCTATATCAATCTAGAGGGATGGGAGGAAATATATGTGTACCTATGGCTGATTCATGTTGAGCCTTGACAGAAAAAAAAACAAAATTCTGTAAAGCAATTATCCTTCAATAAAAAAATAAATTAATAAAAAGCACCTACTTTTCAGAGTTGTTAAGCATAACAATAACAAAAAATATTTAGTACGTGGCATATAGATCAATTAGTATAATTTAGGTAATATATTCCCAATTCAGTAAGGAATAGAAAACTGTGTATCTTTTTTAAAAATGAAAAAGGCATTTTAAAAATAAAATAAATTTTAAGTAATAACTAAACACAATATTCTATTTTTCACTGAAATTTCCCCTAACTATATGGTAAAGGAGTTATCTTCCTTAAAGCACTTAGCAATGATACAGAGAAATTTGGGAGGAATATTAGACATTTGACATAAGATATTGATATATAGGACATTTATACCTATTACCTGAATTTATTTCACCCAGGATAAGTAAATTACTGTAACCCATGCTCCCTAGGACAATCTATCAGACTGTAGAAAATTTTTCTAACTAATCATTACTGAAGCAGATGAAAAGTACTTACATAATGTCTGGCTTATAGTAAGCTTTAAGAGATTTACAAAAATGGTTTTATTTTACCCTAACATCATTCCTTTGAAATAGAGAAAGGAAGGCTTCAAACTTAATATTATACAACCCAAATCACAAGGTACAGAGAAGCTAAATGGATTTGAATATGTTTGAAAAAGAATAGTCAGAACCTATCTTCACCATCATTCCATGTATGAGACTGTTCCGTTTCCATTGAGGACATAAAAATTATCTTGATTTTACAATGTAAAGATGTGATTGTAACCTAACACCAACTAATTAATTTACCGGTTAAGTATTTATTGAAGTTTTACTATGGGCCAAAGATAGTGTCAGTTTTCATTCCAATCCTAAAGAAAGGCAATGCCAAAGAATGCTCAAACTACTGCACAATTGCACTCATCTCACATGCTAGTAAAGTAATGCTCAAAATTCTCCAAGCCAGGCTTCAACAATACGTCAACCGTGAACTTCCAGAAGTTCAAGCTGGCTTTAGAAAAGGCAGAGGAACCAGAGACCGCATTGCCAACATCAGCTGGATCATGGAAAAAGCAAGAGATTTCCAGAAAAACATCTACTTCTGCTTTACTGACTATGCCAAAGCCTTTGACTGTGTGGATCACAATAAACTGTGGAAAATTGTGAAAGAGATGGGAATACCAGACCACCTGACCTGCCTCTTGAGAAATTTGTGTGCACATCAGGAAGCAACAGTTAGAACTGGACATGGAACAACAGACTTGTTCCAAATAGGAAAAGGAGTATGTCAAGGCTGTATATTGTCACCCTGCTTATTTAACTTCTATGCAGAGTACGTCATGAGAAACGCTGGGCTGGAAGAAGCACAAGCTGGAATAAAGAATGCCGAGAGAAATATCAATAACCTCAGATATGCACATGACACCACCCTTATGGCAGAAAGTGAAGAGGAACTAAAAAGCCTCTTGATGAAAGTGAAAGAGGAGAGTGAAAAAGTTGGCTTAAAGCTCAACAGTCAGAAAATGAAGATCATGGCATCTGGTCCCATCACTTCATGGGAAATAGATGGGGTAACAGTGGACACAGTGTCAGACTTTATTTCTTTGGACTCCAAAATCACTGCAGATGGTGATTGCAGCCATGAAATTAAAAGACGTTTACTCCTGGAAGAAAAGTTATGACCAACCTAAATAGCATATTATAATATTATATTAAATATTAATATATATTATATGTATTAATATATTATAATATAAGTATATATTAATATATAGTCATATATAATAATATATTATATCATATATATTATTATTTATAATAACTATATATTAATATTATGTATATTATATAATATTAAATATTATATATATTATAATTTACTATATAATATAATATATAATCTAATAATATATATTATATAATATATATATTCTTTATATTATATTATATATATTTACATTATATCACATATAATATAATATATATTGTATATTTTATAATATATATGATTATATATACATTATATTAATATAATATTAACATATATTATATTATATGTTTATATAATATATACATTAATATACTGTATATAATTAACATATGCATTAACATATTATATTAATATAATATTAATATCAATAAATATATATAATATATACAGTATATATTATGCATTGTTATATTATATATAATATATTTTTATTATATATATTATACTAATTATTATATTATAAATTATATATATTTATATATAAATATATATAATATAAAATAAGATATATATATTTACATATGCTTATATATATTTATATATTATAAAATTATAATAATGTTTACATTATATTATATATTATTATGTATATATGATTATATATTATATATAAATATAATTTTTATATATTTATATATAATGTATTATATATAATGTATATAAATATATATGATATTATATATGTAATACATTATATATATTATATAAATATTATATATTCATATATTATATAATGTACTATATATACATTATATATAATTTATATGTATATATAAATTATATATAAATAAATTATACATATAAATATATATATGAATACATAAAATAAAAATATAAAGAAATATTTTAAATGTATATAATATATAAATAAATATATATAATAAATAAATATATAATATATATTTTTATATATAATATTATATATATCATATAATATACATCTATTATATTATATATGATATGATATATATCAAAATATATATTATATTACATAATATATTATATAATAACAGTATATATTATAATATATTATATATTATGTGATATATTATATATTAATATAAATTATAAATAATATAATATATTGTATATAATATATGCTACCACTAAGTCGCCTCAGTCCTGTCCGACTCTGTGTGACCCCATACACGGCAGCCCACCAGGCTCCCCTGTCCCTGGGATTATCCAGGCAAGAACACTGGAATGGGTTGCCATTTCCTTCTCCAATGCATGAAAGTGAAAAGTGAGAGTGGTCACTCAGTCATGCCTGACTCTTAGTGACCCCATGGACTGCAGCCTACCAGGCTCCTCCATCCATGGGATTTTCCAGGCAAGAGTACTGGAGTGGGGTGCCATTGCCTTCTCCGATATAATACATAATAATATGTAAATAATATATATATATATAATATAATAAGCATATACAATATATAATATATATTATTATATGATTATATACTATACTATAATATATATTATATATGTCAAATATATTATATTATATATTATATATATGATTATATAATATATATGTATATAATATATAGATATATTATATATAATCTATAATATATTATATAATTATATAATAATATATTATATATATTCATTATAAATATATAAAATAATATAATATATAATATAATTACATATTTTATAATATATTATAATATATAATATATATATTATAAATGATATATATTATTCAATCCCAGGAATGTTTTACACAATTATATATGCACCCAACATCAGAGCATCTAAATATATAAAGCAAGCAGTGACAGAGCTAAGGGGAGAAATAGACATCAATAGATAGATAGTAGGAGGCTTCAATATCCCACTGTTAACTGTAGATAGACCACACAGATAGAGGATTATAAGGAAACAGAGAACTTGGCCAATACTATCTACCAATGGACCAAGAGATATACACAGAACATTGCACCAAATGGTAATGGAATACCCATTCTTAAGTCTGTATAGATCTTTTTGTGGGATAGATCATAGTTTAGATCCAAAAGAATCTCAACAAACTTAAGAAGACTGAAATCACATCATGTATCTTTTTGACTTCAACAGCTGAAACTAGAAATCAATAACTTTCCAGAAGTAAAACTGGAAAATCCACAAATATGTGAAAATTAAACAACATACTCTTAAATAATCATATAGTCAGAGAAGAAATCAACAAGAGAAATAGAAAATATCTCAAGACTAAAGGAACAAAACTTTACAGCAAATTACATGTTAACAAACTGGATAACCTTGAATAAATAGACAAATTACTAGAAACATATAATCTGATCATGCTAATTTATGAAGAAACAGAAAATTGAACAGATCTATTACTAATTTAGAGATTGCATTGGTAATTACAAACTTCCAACCAAATAAAAACCTAAAATCAGATGGTTTTGCTGTAATTTTGATCAAATATTTAAAGATTAGTTAATGTTGATCATTTTCAGTTTCTTCTCAAAAACTGAAGAGAACAGAGTACTTCCAAAATCATTTTGAGGCCCATATTATGCTGATACAAGAGCTAGACAAAGACACCACTAGGAAAAAAAAATACATCCCCTTTGTGCATGATTGAGATGCAAAAATGGGATGTGTTTTTTATTTTATATGTTTTATGGATGAACACAGATGCAAAAATCCTTAGCAAAATACTAACAAATTGAGTTTAACAGTATATTAGAAGGATCATATATCATGACCAAAAGGAATTTATCTCTGGGATGCAAGGATGTTTCAACATATGAAAATTAATTAATGTGATATGTTACATTAAGAGAATAGAAGATTAAAATCACACAGTCATCTCAATAGATGCAGAAAAAGCATTTGACAAAATTCAACACCCTTTAAAAATAAAAACTCTCAATAAGCTAGAAATAGATGGAAAGTGCCTGAACAAAATAGAGTATATATATGAAAATCCCATAGGTAACATACTCAACAGTGAAAACTGAAAGCTTTTTGCCTAAGATTAGAAACCAGGCTAGAATGCCTACTCTCAGCACTTCTATTCAACATAGTACTAGAAGTCCAAGCCAGATCAAGTAGGCAAGAAAAAGCAGTAAAAGGCACTCAAATCAGAAAGGAAAAGTAAAATCTTTTATGTTTGCAGTTGAAATAATCTTTAATGTAGGGAACCCTGAAGACTACATCTAAAACTCTTAGAACTAAAAGATAAATTCAGTAATATTGTAGGACACATATCAATATACAAAAATCAGTTGGTTTGCTATATTCTAGAAACAAACTATCTGGAAAATAAATTAGGAAAATAATCCCACTTACAATGACACTAAAAAGAATAAAACTCTTAGGAATAAACTTGACTGGGGAGGGGTGAGAACTGTATGCTGAAAAGTACAAACTATTAATGGAAGAAGTTAAGGAAAACACAAACAAATGGAACAATAGTCTGTGGACATGGGTTGAAAGACAATATTTTTTAAATGTCCATACTACCCAGAATAATCTATATCAAAATCCAAGTGGTGTTTTTTATAGAAATTGTTAAAAATTTGTAAATTTATATGGAACCACAAAAGAACACTAATAGCTCAAGCAATCTTGAGAAAGAAGAGAAAAGCTGGAGACTTCATACCTCCTGATTTTAAATATATTGTACAGCTTCAGTAATCAGAACATTATCTTGCATAAGACAAACATATAGACCGATGGAACAGAATAGAGAGCTCAGAAATAAACACACACATATATAGTCAATAGATCTTTGACAAGGGTTCTGATAAAATACAGTGGAGAAAGGATAGCATTCAACAAACTGTTGCATAAAATGGATATCCATGTACAAAACAGTGAAACTGGACCTTTATATCATATGCAAAAATCAACTTAAAATGTATTAAAGGTTTAAATATGAGATCCAAAACTATAACAATTTCTAGAAGAAAAGAGGAAACGCTTCATGACACTAGTCTAAACAATAATTTCTGGGATATGGCACTGAAAGATCAGGCAACAAAAACAAAAATAAGAAAGTTGGACTACATTAAACTAAAAAGCTTCTCTACAGCAAAGCAAACAACCAAATGGTAACATATGGAATAGGAGAAAATATTTGCAAACCATATATGCAACAATAGATTACTCACCAAAATATATACTAACTCCTATAAAACTAAAAAAAGAAAAAATTCAATAACCAATTTTAAAATGGGCTAAGGACTTGAATAGGCATTTCTTCAAAGAAAACTTACAAATGGTGAAGAATTGATGCTTTTGAACTGTGGTGTTGGAGAAGACTCTTGAGAGTACCTTGAACTGCAAGATCAAACCAGTCCATCCTAAAGGGGATCAACCGTGCACATTCATTGGAAGGTCTGATGCTGAAGCTGAAGTTCCAATACTTTAGCCATCTGATGTGAAGAGCTGACTCATTGGAAAAGACCCTGATCCTGGGAAAGATTGAAGGCAGGAAGAGAAGGGGACGGCAGAGGATGAGATGGTTGGAGGACATTACCGATTCAGTGGACATGAGTTTGAGCAAAGTCTGGGAGGTTGTGAAGGACAGGAAGACCTGGTGTGCTGCAAGCCACGGGGCCACAAAGAGTCTGCTACAACTAAACAACATCACTAATAATCAGGGAAATTAAAGTCAAACACACAATGAGATGTCATCTCACACCTATTTAGATGGCTATAATAAAAAAAAATAAAATAAAACAAGTGCTGGGAAGAAGGTGGATAAATTAGGACATTAGCACACTCCTATGGAGAATGCAAAATGGTGTAGTCACCATGGAAAATGCTATGGAGCGTCCTAAAAAACTAAAAACAGAACTATCATTTGATCTAACAGTCCTATATCTGGGTATGTAGTCAAAAGAATTTTTTAAATTATACAAATGAACAAATAGATTCAAGGGATTAGATCTTATACACAGAATGCCTGAAGGACTATGGATAGAGGTTCAAAACACTGTACAGGAGTTGGTGACCAAAACCATCCTCAAGAAAAAAAAAATTCAACTAAGGCAAAATGCTTGCCTAAGCATTACAAACAGCTGAGAAAAGAAGAGAAGTGAAAGGTGAAGGATAAAAGTAAAGACATACCCATCTGAATGAAGAGTTCCCAAGAGGAGCAGTGAGAGATAAGAAAGCCTTCTTAAGTGAACAATGTAAAGAAAGAGAGGAAAACAATAGAATGGGAAAGACTAGAGATCTCTTCAAGAGCATTAGAGATACCAAGTATGAATTTCATGCAAGGATGGCACAATAAAGGACAGAAATGGTATGGACCTATCAGAAGCAGAAGAGATAAAGAAGAGGTGGCAAGAATACTCATAGGTGTTAAAAAAAAAAAAAAAAAAAAAGGTCTGAATGACCCGGATAACCATGATGGTGTGATCACTCACCTAGAGCCAGATATCCTGAAGTGTGAAGTCTAATAGGCATTACGAAGAATTACTACAAACAAAGCTCTTGGAAGTGATAGAATTCCAGTTGAGCTATTACAAATCCTAAAAGATGATGCTGTTAAATTGCTACACTCAATATGCCAGCAAATTTGGAAAACTCGGCAGTGGCCACAGTCCTGGAAAAAGTCAATTTTCATTCCAATCCCAAAGAAGGGCAATGCCAAAGAATGCTCAAACTACTGCACAATTGTACTCATTTCACATGCTAGCAAGGTAATTCTCCCATCAAGCTACATTTCAACAGTACATGAACTAAGAACTTCTAGATGTACAAGCTGGATTTAGAAAAGGCAGAGGAACAGAGATCAAATTGCCAACATCCACTGGACCATAGAAAAACTAAGGGAATTCCAGAAAATATCTACTTCTGGTTCATTGACTACACTAAAGCATTTGACTGTGTGGATCACAATAAACTGTGGAAAATTCTTAAAGAGATGGGGATACAAGACCACCTTTCCTGCCTCCTGAGAAACCTGTATGCAGGTCAAGAAGCAACAATTAGAACCTGACATGGAACAATGGACTGATTTCAAATTGGGAAAGGAGTATGTCAAGAATGTATCTTGTCACCCTGCTTATTCAACTTGTATGCAGGGCACATTGTGAAAAATGCCAGCCTGGATGAATCACAAGCTGGAATCAAGATTGCCAATAACCTCTATATGTAGATGACACCACCATAATGGCAGAAAGCAAAGAGGAACTAAAAAGGCTCTTGATAAGAGTGAAAGAGAAGAGTGAAAAATATGGCTTAAAATCAATATTCAAAAAAAAAACCAAGATCATGGCATCTGGTCCCATCACTTCATGACAAATAGATGGAGGGGAAATGGAAACAGTAATAGACTTTATTTTGGGGGGCTCCAGAATGACTGTGGATAGTGACTATAGCCATGAAATTAAAATACACTTACTCCTTGGAAGAAAAGCTATGAGAAATTTAGCATATTAAAAGCAGAGACATCACTTTGCTGACAAAGGTCCATATAGTCAAAGCTATGGTTTTTCCAGTTGTACGGATGTGAGAGTTGGACCGTAAAGAAGGCTGAGGGTCAAAGAATCAATGCTTTCAAATTGTGGTACTGGAGAATACTCTTGAGAGTCCTTTGGACAGCAAAAGAGATCAAACAAATCAATCCTAAATAAAATCAACCCTAACATTCATTGGAAGGACTGATGGTGAAGCTGAAGCTCCAATACTTTGGCCACCTGACGCAAAGAGCCAACGCACTGGCAAAGACCCTGATACTGGAAAACACTGTGGGCAGGAGGAGAAGGGGACCACAGAAGACAGGATGGTTGATGGCATTATCAACTTAAAGGACATGAGTCTGAACACACTCTGGGAGATAGGGAAGGACAGGGAAGCCTGGGGTGCTGTAATCCATGGGGTCACAAAGAATTGGACACAACTTAGCAACTGAACAACAACAACACATTAACTTATTTACACAACAAAAACAGAGTCACAGATGTAGAAAACAAAGTTATGGTTACTAACTGGCAAAGTGGGTGGAGGGAGGGAGGGAGGGAGAGAGAGGAATCAGGGGATTGAGGTGTACATACATACACTACAGTATATAAAATAGGTAACTAATAATGGATCCATAGCACTGAGAACCATACTCAATACTCCATAATGAAAACAATCTAAAAAAGAGTGGTTATATATATTTATATTTGAATAACAAATTCACTTTGGTGTACTCCTGAAACTACAACATTGTAAATCAACTGTACTTCAATAAAAATTTTTAAAAATAATTAAAATCAGGAAGAATCTCATAGATACATTAATATTTCATGTTCATGGCAGCACAATAGCCAGGACGTGGAAACAGCCTAAACGTCCATCAACAGATGGATATGTAAAGTATGACACATACATTACAATGGAATATGATTTGCCTTAATTCTGAAGGGAAATCAGAAGGAAACCGCATTACGTGCAAAAACATAGATGAACCTGAGGACACTATACTAAGTGAAATAAACCAATAATATATAAACAAATACTGCATAATTCTTCTTATATAAGGAACCTAAATTGTCAAGTTTATATAATCAAAGAATGGACTAGTGACTTCCAGAGGGTAAGGGAGAGAGGGAAATGGGAGTTACTAATCAAGGAGCAGAAAATTTCAGTTAATTAAGATGAATAAGTTCTAAAGATGTGCTGTATAGCATTGTATTTATAGTCAACAATACTGCATTAAAACTTTGTTAAGAAGATAGAGCTCATGCTAAGTGTTTTTATCACAATAAAATACAATTTTTAAAAAAGCGTGGCAGCTAGAGAACATAATCGCTAGATTATGGAGGTTGAAGAAGGGCCTGTCTGCAGAGCTGTTTGAGCTGGGTGAGATCTGAATGAGTCAGACAAGTGATTGTTTGGGTGCACATATTCAAGACAAAGAGCCAAAGATTGAAAAAAATTTCAACATGTTTAAAAATTATAAAAACAGGAAAAAAAAAAAAGACAATGTGTCCTTTCCACTGCTCCCTTTCAGGAGCATTGTGATCAAGGACAGTGATAGGAAATAATTCAGAGTGTTAAGTGGAAGCTGAATTGTGAAGTACCTCCCAAGTTGTCTTCAAACTTTAGATCTTATTCTAGTAACAGTGAAAAGCTAGTCAAGTGTTTTCACAGAAGGAGCTAATAATTTTCTTTGCATTTTAAAAGATCATTCTGGCTGCTATGTGTGTGTATATGTGAAGGGATGTAGGGGTGTACACAACACTATACAGCAGATCTTTAGAGCTTATTCATCTTGATTAACTGGAATTTTATGCTCTTTGTACTAGCAAGAGGGTAGCCAGTAGGAGTGAAGCAGGGTGAGCTGTTGAGAGCTACTGAGGCAGGCCAGATATTACTGTCATGCACAAGTTGAGCACAGGGGGTCAGGAGCAGGGCAGCTGACCCTTGAACAAAGTGGAAGTTAGAGGTGCTGAAACCCTCTGCACAGTCAAAACTTTACATATAATTTTTATAATTACTAACCTCCTTTTACATGGTTTCTCTGTATCTGTGGTTCTGTATCTATTGATTCAATCCAATTATATAGCACTGGATTGCATTTACATAGTATTCAAACCACTTATATACTCCTGTAGCATTAACTATTGAAAACAAATTTAGGTATTATATAGGTGGACCCACACAGTAATATCAACTACAGTTATATTTAGGATATATTTTGAAATTAGAACTCACAGGATTATATAGATGGGTGGTAAATTAGCTGACACAAATTTCTTCCATCCCAATATATATGATCCCTTGCAAGGTGAATTTCTTTTGTTTTAATTTTTGCTAGTCTTTTATTTATTTTTTTAATTGGTGGAAAATTGCTTTACAGTTTTGTGTTGGTTTCTGCCATACGACAATGTGAATCAGTCATGATTATATATATATATATGTATATATATATATATATATATATAAACATATATACACACACACACACATACATATCTCCCTTTGTTCCTGGGCCTCCCTCTCCTCCCTCAACCCCACCCCTGTAGGTCATCATAGAGCACCAGGCTGGGCTCCCTGTGTTATTTAGCAACCTTCCACTAACTATTTTACACATGATAATGTATACAGGTCAATGCTACTTTCTCAATTCATCCAACCCTCATCTTCCCCCACTTGATCCGCAAGTCTGTTTTCTGCTAGCTTTATCAGTACCATTTTTCTATATTCCATGTACATGCATTAATATACAATACTTGTTTTTCTCTGACTTACTTCACTCTGTATAAGAGGTTCTAGGTTCATCTACCTCACTACAACTAACTCAAATTCATTCCTTCCTGTGGCCGAGCAATATTCCATAATAAATGCAATAAATGTTCCACACCTTCTTTAACCATTCATCTATCTGTGGACACCTAGGTTGCTTCCATGTCCTGCCTATTGTAAATATTGCTTCAGTGAACACTGGGGTACACATGTCTTTTAGAGTTGTAGTTTTCCCAGAGTGTATGGGGTTGCTGGGCCATATGGTAGATTTATTCCTAGGATTTTTTAAGGACTCCATACTGTTCTCCATAGTGGCTGCTTCAGTTTACATTCCCACCAACAGCACAGGAGGGCTCCCTTTTCTCCACATCCTGTCCAGCATTTATTGTTTGAAGATTTTTTGATGATGTCACTCTGAAAGGTATGAGGTACCTCATTGTAGTTTTGATTTGCATTTCTCTTATAATTAGTGATGTTGAGCATCTTTCTATGTGTTTATTGGCCATCTGCATGTCTTTTGGTCTGTTTAGATCCTCTCCCCATTTTTTGATTGGGTTGTTTGTTTTTCTGATATTGAGCTGTATGAGCTACTTATATATTTTGGAGTTTAACCCTTTGTCAGTTGTTTCATTGGCAATTATTTTCTCCCATTCTGAAGGTTATCTTTTCATCTTGTTTACAGTTTCCCTTGATGGGCAAAGGCTTTAAACTTTTTAGGTCCCATTTTTTTTTTGTTTGTTTGTTTTTATTTCCACTAAGCAAGATGAATTTCTTCTCCCCTCCAGATATGAAATCTATCTACCCTCTTGAATCTGGTTGCTTTATAACTTGATTGACCAGTAAATTGGGGAAGAAGTGACTTCATGCAAATCTTAAAGCTAGGCATTAAGAGATATTGCAGCTTAAGGTTTTGCTCTCTTAAAATGTTGTGATGAGGCACTTTTATAAGAAAATGTATTTAGCTTGTTATTGAACAAAGAATCATGTGGAAAAGAGTCAAGCACTCCAACTAACAGCATCAACTGCCAGACAGGTGAATAAAACCTTGGTCCTTGCAATCCAGCCAGCTTGTCAGCTGAATGAGCCACATGAGTGCAGATGAACCTAGCAAGATAATCTCCCAGCCCACAGAATTGTGAAAACCAATAAACCACTGTTTTTTTAAGCCCCTATGCTTGTTGTAGTTTGTTATGTAGCAATATGTAGCTGAAACAGATGATATCTCAAGTTTGAGGAACACAGGGGAATTATGGATAGGTCTTAAATGCTCAGCTTCAACAACTGTAGTGCCACTTGCTAAACCAAGGAACGCTAAGGGAGGATGGGTTTTGAGGTGGACAACTACAAGTTCTGTTTTGGCTATGTTGAGTTTGGAAATATCTGTTAACCATGTATTTGAATTTAAGTGGAGGAGTCAGCAATGGTTATTGTTTTGAAACCCATCAAAATATAAATAGCATTTAAAGCCGTATAAATAAAAGACACACTTAAGAATAGAGTGTAGTTAGTGAAGAGGACCAGGACTTTGGGATTCTTTAACTTTCCCAGATTGAGTAGAAAAAGAATCAAAAGAACAACAAAAACAGGAGAATCATCTAATGAGGTAGGAGAAAATCCAGAAAGGAGAAAATGGTTCCATGGAAGCCAAGAGAAGAGCACACTTCAAGAAGAGCATGCTAGGAGGCAGTTGGGGGACTATGGCAATATCATCCTGGGAATCATTGAAAACCATGAGCGCTTTCAATGGAATGAAAACTGCCCTACAGACCACTCATGTTAGGAGCACAGAAATGCCTCAGGAGCTTGAGGGAGCTAGGGAACCATTAAGTCAAGGAGGTTTGATTTGTTTGTTTTGTTATACTGTTTTACTTTTAAACCCTCCTAACCTCAAGTAACATCATGGAATCATAAAGCCAGAAAGTACCACACATTCCAGCTAACCCTCTCAATTTACATATTAGGAAACTAAAGAGAGACAGACAAGGCAATTGCTCTGCCTACTCTGTCTATAATTGCATAGAAAGCTGACCACATGAGATTTTTTCTTTTTTCTTTTTTTGTGAATATGAACTGAATACTAGATTTTATGATGAAACTACTAATTACTAACTACTTTAGTCATTTAAGGGCAGTAATTTTATGGTAGTTGTCGAAGAGAATGTCTTATTCTTTTTAAAAACATTTTAAAATAAATTTATACACCACCCATTTCTCCTACCTTCCCCTTCTATCTCTGGAAACCACCAATCTGTTAACTGCATCTATGACTTGTTTTTTTGTTTTATATTTCATCTATAAAAAAGATAATACAGTATTTGTCTTTAACTCTTTTGCTTAGCATACTGCCTTCAGGTCTATCCATATTGCTGGAAATTATAAGATTTCATTCATTTTTATGGCTGAATAATATTCCACTGTGTACATATATATACACATGATTTCTTTATTCATTTATGCATTGATGGATACACACATTGTTTCCCATATCTTGGCTATTATAAATAATTCTGTAATGAACATATGGGTGAAAATATCTTTTTGAGTTACTGTTTTCATTTCTTCAGGTTAATACCTCAAAGTAGAACTGCTGGTTTGTATGGCAGCTCAA
Organism: Bubalus bubalis; assembly: GCF_019923935.1. Taxonomy (NCBI): domain Eukaryota; kingdom Metazoa; phylum Chordata; class Mammalia; order Artiodactyla; family Bovidae; genus Bubalus; species Bubalus bubalis. Next base: position 115,289,469 of record NC_059163.1, on the reverse strand, counting down.
TTTTTTTTGAGGAAACTCCATACTGTTTATATGGTGGCCACACTAATTTATATTCTATCAAACATTCATAATGAGAGTTGCACAAATTTTTTTGGTTTCCCAGTACATATAAACGTTATGTTTACACTTTAGTCTATTAAGTATGTAGTAGCACTGTGTCTTAAAAAACAACGTAAGGGCTTCCCTGGGGGTCCAGTGGTTAAGCGTCCACCTGCCAATGCAGGAGAAACGGGTTCCCTGGTACAGGAAGATCCCACATGCCACAGGGCAACTAAGCTCACATGCCACAAGTACTGAGCCTGAGCACCCTAGAGCCTGTTCCCTGCAACAAGAGAAGCCTGCACACTGCAACTGGAGGGCAGACCCCACTCACTGCAACCAGAGCAAGCCTGAGTGCAGCAACAGAGACACTGTGCAGCCTAAAGTAAATAAATAAATATGTAAAAATCGATGTAAATACCCTAATTTTACAATGTTTCATTGCTTAATATGCTAACCATCATCTGACAATACAGAGTTTCCATAAAGCTTCAAATTGTAAAAAAATAACAACAACAAAACACAATATTTTGAAGTGCAATGTAAATAAACCACAATAACACAAAATACCCCAGATAATTGCATATCTGTACAGTTGTCCCTTCGTGTCAGTGGTTCCACATCCACAGTTCAACCAACTGCCAGCTTTGTAGTACTATGATACACATGTGTGCTCAGTCCTGCCTGACTCTTTTCAACCCCAAGGACTATAGGCCACCAGGCCCCTCTGTCCATGGGGTTCTCCAGGCAAGAATACTGGAGTGGGTTGCCATTTCCTTCTCCAGGGGATCTTCTGAACCCAGGGATCGAACTGGTGTCTCCTGCAACTCCTGCCTTGGCAGGAGGATTCTTTTACCACTGAGCCACGTGGGAAACCCATATGCATTTTTTTAACCTGCATATAAGTGGATTCACACAGTTCAAATCCTTGTTGTTAATGGGTCAACTGTACTATCTCAGAAAACACTGTTAGAAGAAAGAGCTGGCTCTCTCAAGGTAGACATTTTTTAGGTGCTTGGAATTCAAACTGACAGTTACATACTTCTACTTTCCTTCCAAATCTCTGATGATTGTTAATTCCCAGTGGAAGCAAAATAGAAGGATTTTAAACTTTATCTGCAAAGAAACCCTAAGCATTTTAAGATATTAATAAAATATTTGTTACAATAGATCAGTGTTTCATTCTCTTCTTTGTCCACAAACCTTGACAAACAAATGTGCTGCCTATCACTATGGAACATATATAACCTAAATATCTAGACAGATGAGGTAATGCTCTTACGTACCCTGCGCTGACAGCCTTCAGAAATGGCTCCATCTTTGGTAACATTTGGGGCTACCATTCTATTAATATCAGAAGAGGCAATGGCACCCCACTCCAGTACTTGTGCCTGGAAAATCCCATGGACGGAGGAGCCTGGTAGGCTGCAGTCCATGGGGTCGCTAAGAGTCGGGCATGACTGAGCGACTTTACTTTCACTTTTCACTTTCATGCATTGGAAAAGGAAATGGCAACCCGCTACAGCGCTCTGGAAGCTGCCAGGATATGATTCTGGGGTTTCTGTACTCCAGGGTGCTCTGTTTTCATTCCATCACATCTCCGCAACAGCGAGGTCAGACACAGCCAACATCTTTCAGAGCTGAGAGACCAAGATGTCCAGATATGCTTGTTAAAGAGTAGACAAGTCAAAATCTTCCTGCTGCAGCAGAGTCGCTTCAGTTGTGTCCGACTCTGTGCGACCCCATAGACAGCAGCCCAACCAGGCTCCTCTCTCTCTGGGATTCTCCAGGCAAGAACACTGGAGTGGGTTGCCGTTTCCTTCTCCAATGCATGAAAGTGAAAAGTGAAAGTGAGGTCGCTCAGTGGTGTCCGACTCTTAGCGACCCCATGGACTGGAGCCTACCAGGCTCCTCCATCCCTGGGATTTTCCAGGCAAGAGTGCTGGAGTGGGGTGCCATTGCCTTCTCCCAAAATCTTCCTAGTCTTCCTTAAAAGCCTGGGGTGCAATGCTCTAACAAAGGAGCCAATCTCTAATCTTGTCACAATTAACTCCTTAATCCCAAAAGCATTTACTAAGTGTGTACTCTATGACAGACGCTGAGGGATACAAAAGTAAAGTAGGAAGCCATCATAACAAGCCTTCACATCTTCCGTGTGTCCATCCCTGGGTTACATTCCTCAAGTGCTTGTACCCAGCAGCCTATGTGTTCTAACTTCCAACCCTGACCTTCCCTTCAACAAATAGTTTCTCTCAAGCTCATTGTCAGTCACCCAAACATTTGTCTCCACTCAGTCTATTTTTAAAAATAAAGATTGAGATGCTGACTCTGTGATGCTAATCATCTGCTGCGTGTCTGCAATTACTGATATGTTTTGTCCCTGTCTTGCCCGTCAGTTTGTGCCTCAAAGAAGTGAAGAGAGTCCCTGGCTACCAGAAGTTTGAGATACTTTAACTACTTAAACCCTCTAAACTATAAGTTAAATCTTCTGAACTTCATTATAAATCCACATGCAGAGTAGCCAGATCAAAGCCCCAGCAATAAAGATTTATTTGTAGTATCCCAGATGAGGAAGGCAGTCCATGAAAAACTTTTTCTTTCATTCCTCCAGTGAGAGCCATCATAAGTCCAACTTAAGGGTCTTGTTATGATGAGGATGTAGTGCGGTTGTAGTTACAACAGGCAACAGATTAAATGCATTGACCAAGGAGCAAGAGAGTTCCAGAAAAACGCCTATTTCTGCTTTATTGACTATGCCAAAGCCTTTGGCTGTGTGGATCACAATAAACTGTGGAAAATTCTTCAAGAGATGGGAATATCAGACCACCTGACCTGCCTCTTGAGAAACCTATATGCAGGTCAGGAAGCAACAGTTAGAACTGGACATGGAACAACAGATTGTTTCCAAATAGGAAAAGGAGTATGTCAAGGCTGTATATTATCACCCTGCTTATTTAACTTCTATGCAGAGTACAGAATGAGAAACGCTGGGCTGGAAGAAGCACAAGCTGGAATCAAGATTTCCGGGAGAAATATCACTAACCTCAGATATGCAGATGACACCACCCTTATGACAGAAAGTGAAGACGCACTAAAAAGCCTCTGATGAAAGTGCTTGGGGTTGGTGCACTGGGACGACCCAGAGGGATGGAATGGGGAGGGAGGAGGGAGGAGGGTTCAGGATGGGGAACACATGTATACCTGTGGCGGATTCATTTTGATATTTGGAAAAACTAATACAGTTATGTAAAGTCTAAAAATAATAAAAAATAAATAAAAATAAATAAATAAAATAAAAAGAAAAAAAATTAAAAAATAAAAAAAAAAGAAAGTGAAAGAAGAGAGTGGAAAAGTTGGTTTAAAGCTCAATGTTCGGAAAACTAAGATCATGGCATCTGGTCCCATCACTTCATGGCAAATAGATGGGGAAACAGTGGAAATAGTGGCTGACTTTATTTTTCTGGGCTCCAAAATCACTGCAGATGGTGATTGCAGCCATGAAATTAAAAGACACTTACTCCTTGAAAGGAAAGTTATGACAAACCTAGACAGCATATTAAAAAGCAGAGACATTACTTTGCCAACAAAGGTCCATCCAGTCAAGGCTATGGTTTTTCCAGTAGTCATGTATGGATGTGAGAGTTGGACTATAAAGAAAGCTGAGCACCGAAGAATTGATGCTTTTGAACTGTGGTGTTGGAAAAGACTCTTAAGCATCCCTTGGACTGCAAGGAGATCCAATCAGTCCATCCTAACGGAAATCAGTCCTGAATATTCATTGGAAGGACTGATGCTAAGGCTGAAACTCCAATACTTTGGCCACCTGATGTGAAGAGCTGACTCATTTGAAAAGACCCTGATGCTGGGAAAGATTGAGGGCAGGAAGAGAAGGGGACAACAGAGGATGAGATAGTAGGATGGCATCACTGACTCAATGGACATGAGTTTGAGTAAACTCCAGGAGTTGGTGATGGACAGGGAGGCCTGGCGTTCTGCAGTCCATGGGATCTCAAAGAGTCAGACATGACTGAGCGACTGAACTGAACTGAACTGAAGGATCATGAATCACTAAGTCCATTTCTTGATACAAGAAGTCATACATTTGTTGGCCTTACCCTTCAGATGATATGGTTGTGGAAGAAAGAGGACCAGAAGTCCCTTTCCCTTGCTTATGTGTATTTTTAATGGTGATGACACATTTGGTTTGACATCTTATTAAATATGTTAGGAGGGTCAGGACAGGAGGAAAACTTCAGGAGTAGGCAGATATATTTGTGTGTGCCCTTATGGAATGTGGTTTGATTCATCAAACAGATATTGTGGCTCAGGATTGTGTGATGAAGAACAGGATTTAGAGACAGTGATGGAGCCCTCAAAGTGGAGGTAGGATACCTAAGAGAGGCCAGGAGAGGAGTGTGTGCTCAATGGGAATGTTGAAAAGGCTCTTACATGGAGTAATTAAGGTTTCCAAGCTCTCAAACTGGGAAGAAAATACTCTCCATTTGCTCCCTTCTGTTTAATGGACCCACAGAAGGGGAAGAAAAGTGGACTTTGCTAAGTTCTGGCTCTTGTGAGGAAACACTGTGTCTTCCTTACTCTAAGTGTCCCTCTTTTTTGTATATTTATCTTGGCTTTTAAAAAAATATATGATGCTTCTATATGATACGAAACAACTTTAAATCATCTACATAATTATTCATCATCCTGAACAATTTTTCTGCTAGAATATTGCTTTAAAAACAAAAAGCAGTGTCACACTCCTAATGAAAGATTGATTGTTTTACAGCCATGGTAATAACCAGCACAGCTAGTTTAACCTAATACATCAGTGACAACTTGCTTCAGTGAACACGCCTCTGAAAGTCAACCGACCAGTGACACCAAAAGTCATCCAGTTAGCAGACGACTTACCCTAGAAAACATGCTTCTAAGGCTAAGGTCAGTACACTATCAACACATTGTCTTGTGGAAGCAACCCAACCGTGTCTCTCAGACTGATTTAACCCACTTCTTTCCCGAAACCAATATACATTTGAACAAATCCTTCCCCTAAACTCTATATAAAACCAGCACTTCACTTTGCTTAATGAGCCTTTGACTACTCAGTCTAGTTCTTCCTTACTTAAGTTAGAAATAAGTTCAGCTTTGGTTTTCATTCCAGATTTTGAATGGTGACCTCACCCATTCAGTCTTCGTTTGAAATATGCCACAGTGACACCTAAGTTATGCCACCTAGCGTCTTGAAAAGAGCATCAGATTTGGTTCTAGAATTTCCTGTGAGACTTCCTGTTGATTCAGATGGTACAGAATATGCCTGCAATGCAGATAGACCCAAGTTCAATCCCTAGGTTGGGAGGATCCCCCGGAGAAGGAAATGGCAACCCACTAGTCTGGCGTATGATATTAGAGGAAACACTTTATCCCACAAGCATCTGTTTCTTTATCTGTAAAAAATAAGGGGTAAACTAGATGACCTTTACCTTCCTTTAACTTAAATATTGCACATTTTGTTCCTTGTAAAATCCAACATGATGTGATTATCTTTCTCTATTCCTACATGTTTATAAAGGCTGATTTCTGATATTTTAACATAAACATATGTCAAAAATTGACATCTCAAAGCAGCAGCAATAGCTTACGCATTATTTAGTACTTATATTCACTATTCTAATTAAATACTTTATATGTATAAACTCATTTGATTATCATAAAAATTTCAACAAGGAACTATTGTTAACATTCCTACCTTATTTATGAAGAATGGAGGTATAGAAATGTTAAAAAAACTTTCTCAGAAAGCACACAGGTAATAACTAGTAAAACAAGGATTCAAGCCAGATTGTCTTAATTCAGAGACAGGTTTTGGCTACAACAAACTATAGAAATAGAGACTGGTGCTTAGCTATACTCTACAACAATATAGACTCTTATTTTAGAATTTCTTCCTGTTAAGCCTTTTCATTTGTTGTTTCCAGCTCTCCAATCTAGTTATTGTCCATTACTATTAAACATTCATGAGGTCTATTATTTTGTATACTTTCAACCTTTAAATAGTTGAATAATCTAACAAATGTACACTTAAATGAAGACTCATTCTGTATGTGTGAATATATATATGGATATATATGTGGTTATAAGTGAAAGTCGTTAGGTCATGTCTGACTCTTTGAGACCCCATGGACTGTAGCCCACCAGGCCCCTTTGTCCATGGAATTTTCCAGGCCAGAATGCTGGAGTGGGTAGCCATTCCCTTCTCCAAGGGATCTTCCCAACCCAGGGATTGAACCCAGGTCTCCCACCTTGCAGGTGGATTCTTTACCATCTGAGCCACCAGGGAAGCCCATATGTGGCTATACATATGTATTAATATATTACACGGCTGCTAAATCTAATTGCAAAAAGAACTAGCCATAGAAAACATCAGTAACTCTGCAACTGATGTAACAACAACAACAACAAAAACCCTCCTTTTTGCAATCCCTCAAGCAATAGTTTAACATATAATGCAATTCATCTTGCAGTAGTTTTACTTTCTTTTGTAATTGTTCGGTGCTGCAAGAATGTATTTATTTTGCTTTTAATAAATGACATTGGTAACACAGAGAAAAAGTCATCTCTGTCCAATAAAATTTCAGATCATGTTCAGAGTACTCCTCCTAGCCTGCACTCTTTTTCAATCAAAAGGGATCTTTGAAAGTAGTAATAGAAATGTAATAAGATCAGAACATTCTGACCCTACTTCTATTAATAAATTTAGCTTGTTGGCTCCACTGTTTCAGATGAATCTTTTAGAAAACTTACTAATAAATTTCTTCAAATGAATAATATATTAGGGCAGTACCAGTCATAGAAAAATTACTGTCAATTTATCTCTAGAGGAGGACATAAAACGCACTGGTACAATAACTGAAGTTTCGTTTCTCTTTTATAACTACTCTCAATTACCTGCATGTTTCTTGTAAATTCCAAATAAGGCTCCTATGCAGTATGGTCCCAGACAGTTCTCTTCTCTGTGGCCTTAGAAATGTCAACTAAATTTAATATTACCCTAAGCAAGCAATAAGCACAGGTAAATATATAGTATGCATTCAGAAACTCAGAGACAAAATAGAAATTATAGTCTAGGGAAATTTTTGAAACTTAAATTTAACATGACATGCCTGTGAAGAATGTACATCAGATGATTTCTTTGTCTTAATTAAACATTTTTTTAAATTTTATTTTATTTTTTAAACTTTACATAATTGTATTAGTTTTGCCAAATATCGAAATGAGTCTTTGCACATAGTGAAAGACCAGGTTTATACATAACAAGATACCTCCTGGGTATCTGAGTTAAAACAGTCCAAATGAAATAGCATACTACATTGAACCTAAAATGCCACAGATTGAGCAATACTTTCCAACTTCAAGGATGCTAAAATACACATTTTTTAAAAATTCTACATTAAAACCGACAAAATGTTGGTATTTAAAACTCCAGAAAACAATATATATCAAAAGGCTGGGACAAGTGCCAGACTAAGAAGATATTTTTACTAGGTGGGTCACTGCAGAGATAACTCCCTGATCTGTTAGGAAATCACTCCATGGCTCTCTGTATTCAGAAGAGCTGTACTTTCCTTGGGCCACAGTGATTATTACTACTATGTTATGGATTTATCTCTTTAAAAGGCAATAAAAGGCAAGAACCAAGAACTGTTCATGTGCCCTGCCTATTGAACCCATCTCAGTAACTTAGAATGTGCCTTTGAAACTTATAGCCTCCTCTTCCTTAAGCTTGCACCCCAATTTCACTCTTCTTTTTTCCTTGTAGCATGGTGTATCTTTGAGATGCCTTCTTAAATCTTATTTTATTACACCATGCAGTATAAACAAAGATACATGCACTGAGAATGTATGATACTCATAATGAGCTGTAAGCTTTACAAAGAAGCCTTCGGGTCAGAACATCAGATATGAATGGAATAAATATATAAGCCATTATGAAAACAGGACAGATGTTCTCTTTTAATTTTTATTCTGTCACTTTCTACCTGTTGGCCTACTCCTACCACCACAACCTAATACATTTTGAAAGAGTACCAAGATTCAAATAGAAAATTCTTTTCTTTAAGTTAGATGCTGTAGGAGAATTAACAAATTTTCTTCTGAATTAAAGAATTAAAAGCAGTTTGCTTAAAATATTTCCCACAAGAAAAAAAAATCCATAAAACACTGATTCCCTGGATGTAAACAACTTTTCTTGCAAGCACCTCTAAAATCTGTGGAAATTATTTCTTTATAGAGTCATAAGTTAAACTTTAGAATAATTTTTACATTTCATGTTGATCTGAAAAAAAAAACTGGAGAATCAAATAGTATAAAATATGATCAACAATTATCAGATATCTGTAATGCACTAGGTACCCTTCTTCACAGTGGTAAAGAAAGGGCTTTACCATTTTACACAGGGGCTTCCCACTTCTTTACAGTGGTAAAGAATCCACCTGACAATGCAGGAGACGTAAGAAATGCAGCTTTGATGCCTGGGTCAGGAAGATTCCCTGGCATAGGGAATGGCAAACCACTCTGTATTCTTGCCTGAACAATTCCATGGACAGAGGAACCTGGTGGGCTACAGTCCGTGGGGGTGCAGAGTTGGACTTGACTGAGGAGCTGAGAACACATGCACTCTACACATGATTTAATCTTCACATCACACCTCTAAAACTGTTACTTTTTCCCTCACTTCACATAAAAGAAAACAGAAGTTTTGAGAGATTAGGCAAAACATGCAAGATCACATAGCAAATAGTGATTTAAAAAATTTCAAGCTCATACCTGTTTGACCCAAAACCTATGTTCTTTGTTCTTCAGCACATGGATAGCCAATATAATAATAGTTTTATGACTTCCAGAAGGCACCTCTACCTTAATTTTCTAAAGACATATACATTAAGGCATAAACTATTAGCAGGCCAATGTGAGAAACCTATGTGTAGGTCAAGAAGGAACAGTTAGAACCTGACATGAACAATGGACTGGTTCAAAATTGGGAAAGAATTAATCAAGGCTGCACATTGTTACCCTGTGTATTTAACCTATATGCATCATAAATCTATATGCATCATTTAGCCTACATCATGCAAAATGCCAGGCTGGTTTAATCACAAGCTGGAATCAAGATTGCAAGGAGAAATATCAACAACCCCAGATATGCAGATCATACCACCCTAATGGCAAAAAGTGAAGAGGAACTTAAGAATCTCTTGTTGAAGGTGAAAGTGGAGAGCGAAAAAGCTGGCTTAGAACTCAATATTCAAAAAACTAAGATCATGGCATCTGGTTCTACCACTTCCTGACAAATAGATGGAAAAAATGGAAACAGTGGCAGATTTTATTTTCTTGGGCTCCAAAATCATTGAGGATGGTGACTGCAGCCATGAAATTAAAAGATGCTTGCTTCTTGGAAGAAAAGATATGACAAACCTAGACAGCATATTACAAAACAGGGACATCACTTTGCTGACAAAGGTCCATATAGTTAAAGCTATGGTTTTTCCAGCAGTCATGTATGGATGTGAGAATTGGACCAGAAGAACTGATGCTTTCAAACTGTGGTGCTGGAGAAGACTCTTGAGAGTCCCTTGGACAGCAAGGAGATCCAACAAGTCAATCCTAAAGGAAATCAGTCCTGAATACTCATTGGAAGGACTGATGCTGAAGCTCCAATACTTTGGCCACCTGATGTGAAGAGCTGATGCATTGGAAAAGACTGATATTGGGAAAGATTGAGGGCAGGAGGAAAAGGGGGAAACAAGAGGATGAGATGGTTGGATGGCATCACCAACTCAATGGACATGAGTTTGAGCGAACTTTGGGAGATAGTGAAGAACAAGGAAGCCTGGAGTGCTGCAGTCCACGGGGTCTCAAAGAGTCAGACATGATTTAGCAGCTGAACCACAATGAACAACGAAGATCTTAGGAGGTTCTCTTGATGATATGGTACCCATACACTAAGAAAGTTTCTGAACCAATTTATCAAGCTCAATTCAGAAGGGAAAAAAGTCTGAACAATTCTATAGACTGAATTTTGCTAGTTTTAGTGCAACAACATTCTCCTAGACTAATGGCAGAAAGGCACAAGAGATAGGGATATGAGAGGGAAAATTATCAGGAGAGACCGAGCACCTTAGATTTCAACAGAACGTTGGCGTCTATCCTAACTGAATGCTCCCCACAATATGATCATGTGCAGCAAAGAAAGAGAGAATTTTATCTCTCCTTAAATTTTTATTATGAAATATATATACAAAAAATTTAAAAATAACATATTAAATTACGCATTATTTACTTCACAGGGAAAGAAATAAAATGTGACAAATACAATCACAGATAAAGTTGGAGTCCCTTTTTACCTTTTAGAAAGGCATTATCACCCTTCCTTCTGCCTCAAAAGTAATGACTATCCTTAATTTTGTGCTTACTTTCATAATCTCATCAAGTAAATTAACAACCTATAATGTATAGTTTCCTTTTGGATTTTGCATAAAATTTTGTATGAAATTCTGTATACATTTTGTATAGACACTTGTGCAGCAGGCAACTTCTGACATGACTCTCAGGGATCCCTACCTGTTGACAGTCACATCCTGTGACTGCCCCTCCCGCATAAAAGTGGGCTGAACCTAGTGACTTACTTATAAAGAGGAGAATATAGCAGTAGTGAGGGGATGTCACTTTCATCATAAGGATACAAAAGACTGTGACTTACAACTGGCTAATGCTCTCTCACGCTGACAGTTCCTGTTGCCTTCTTGCTTGCTTGCTCTGATACAGCAAGCTGCCACAGCGTGAAATGCTCTGTTGAGAGAACCACTTGGCAACAAAAGCTCCTGGAATTTAAAATCTCCAGACACTTAAGCTACCTGATTTCAACTAAATGTCTCCATTCCAGTTGCTGTGTCCCCTCCCTTTCCATAGCAGTGTTCTAACTCTTACATTAGAGTCCTGACAAGCCTGTACTTTATCAGCATTCAAAGTCAGACTCATGTCTGTTTTCTGGCTATACCAGTCCTAGAACTACAAAAGATAAAGATTTTTTTGATGTCAATCATTGTACCCTGGTCCTCTGACTATCGCATTAGCAAAGAATTTAAAACTGTTAGCCCATTTTAAGCACTGTCAGAAATATCCAGTCCACCTCACAGTTGTGCATTCTTTATTCCTATTAAAACACAACAGCTACTGAAAGTACTGTTTAGTGCAGCTACTGTAGAGTGCAGGGAACTCCACTCAGTATTATGTAATAACCTAGATGAAAAAAGAATCCAAAAAAGAATGAATATATGTATAACTGAATCACTTTCCTGTATAACTGAAACAAATACAAAATTATAAACCAACTATACTCCAATAAAATGTAAAAAACACACAGAATAGCCAGCTGATTTTCCAAAGTCTTGCATTTACATATAACAAGTAAAGTAAATGTCTGTCACCATATGTCATTATTGAAACTGAAAGTCCCTCAGTCATGTCCAACTCTTTGTGACCTCATGGACAGTAGCCTGCCAGGCTACTCTGTTCATGGAATTCTCCAGTTAAGAATACTGGAGTGGGTAGCCATTCCCTTCTCCAGGGGATCTTCCCGATGAAGGGATTGAACCTTGGTCTCCTGCATTGCAAGCAGATTCTTTACCATCTGAGCCACCAGGATATCCTATTTCCAAGGCTTTAGGGTCATCACAGTTTTCAAACTCAATCAGGCCAAAGAAGCAAGCTGACTTGCTAGCACCCTGATCTCAGACTTCCAGCCTCCAGAACTGTGAGGAATAAAGGTCTATTGTTTATTAGCCACCAGTCTATTTTGTTGTAACAGGTCAAACCTACTAAGTAAGGAAAGAACAAAACCCTTATTACTTTCAGATGATAACATTATCTACACATCAGTGCTTCTCAGATTTTCATTGCTAAGAATCAGCTTTTCCCCACAATCTACATAAACTGATCTTTGTAAAATAAAATAGAGAAGGAAAAATAAAGACATACAAAATACAAACCAAAATTTTTATTGTTAGATTCTCAGTCAGTTCAGTTCAGTTCAGTCACTCAGTTGTGTCCGACTCTTTGTGACCCCATGGGCTATAGCACGCCAGGCTTCCCTGTCCATCACCAACACCCAGAGCTTGCTCAAACTCAAGTCCATTGAGTCAGTGATGCCATCCAGCCATCTCATCCTCTGTCGTCCCCTTCTCCTCCTGCCTTCAATCTTTCCCATCATCAGAGTCTTTTCCAATGAGTCAGTTCTTCACATCAGGTGGCCAAAGTATTGGAGCTTCAGCTTCAGCATCAGTCCTTCCAATGAATACTCAGGACTGATATCCTTTAGAATGGGCTTGTTAGATCTTCTTGCAGTCCAAGGGATTCACAAGAGTCTTCTCCAGCACCACAGCAGAAGCAACAATTCTTCAGTGCTCAGCTTTCTTTCTTTAATCAACTCTCACATCCATACATGACTAGTGGGAAAACCATAGCTTTGATTAGATGGACCTTTTTTGGCAAAATAATGTCTCTTCTTTTTAATATGCTGTCTAGGTTGTGTTGGAAAAGACTCTTGAGAGTCCCTTGGACTGCAAGGAGATCCAACCAGTCCATTCTGAAGGAGATCGGCCCTGGGATTTCTTTGGAAGGAATGATGCTAAAGCTCAAACTCCAGTACTTTGGCCACCTCATGCGAAGTTGACTCATGGGAAAAGACTCTGATGCTGGGAGGGATTGGGGGCAGGAGGAGAAGGGGACGACAGAGGATGAGATGGCTGGAGGGCATCACTGACTCGATGGACATGAGTCTCAGTGAACTCCGGGAGTTGGTGATGGATAGGGAGGCCTGGCGTGCTGTGATTCATGGGGTCGCAAAGAGTCGGACATGACTGAGTGACTGATCTGATCTGATCTCTCTAGGTTGGTCATAGCTTTTCTTTCAAGGAGCAAGAGTCTTTTGATTTAAAGGCTGCAGTCACCATCTTCAGTGATTTGGGAGCCCAAGAAAATAAAGTCTGTCACTGTTTCCATTGTTTCCCCATCTATTTCCCATGAAGTGATAGGACCAGATGCCATGATCTTAGTTTTTTGAATGTTGAGTTTTAAGCCAACTTTTCACTCTCCTGTTTCACTTTTATCAAGAGATTCTTTATTTCTTCTTTACTTTCTGCCATAATGGTGGTGTCATCTGCATATCTGAGGTTAGTGATATTTCTCCTGGCAATCTTGATTCCAGCTTGTGCTTCTTTCAGCCCAGTATGTCTCATGATGTGCTCTGCATAGAAGTTAAATAAGCAAGGTGACAATATACAGCCTTAACATACTCCTTTTCCTATTTGGAACCAGTCTGTTGTTCCATGTCCAGTTCCAGCTGTTGCTTCCTGACCTGCATATAGGTTTCTCAAGAGGCAGGTCAGGTGGTCTGGTATTCCCATCTCTTTCAGAATTTTCCACAGTTTATTGTGATCCACACAGACAAAGGCTTTGGCATAGTCAATAAAGCAGAAATAGATGTTTTTCTGGAACTCTCTTGCTTTTTCAATGATCCAGTGGATGTTGGCAATTTGATCTCTGGTTCCTCTGCCTTTTCTAAAACCAGCTTGAAGATCTGGAAGTTCATGGTTCACGTATTGCTGAAGCCTGGTTTGGAGAATTTTGAGCATTACTTTACTAGCGTGTGAGATGAGTGCAACTGTGTGGTAGTTTGAGCAGTCTTTGGCATTGCCTTTCTTTGGGATTGGAATGCAAATTGACCTTTTCCAGTCCTGTGGCCACTGCTGAGTTTTCCAAATTTGCTGGCATATTGAGTGCAGCACTTTCACATCTTTTAAAATTTTAAATAGCTCAGCTGGAATTCCATCACCTTCACTAGCTTTGTTCATAGTGATGCTTCCTAAAGACCACTTGACTTCTCATTCCAGGATGTCTAGCTCTAGATGAATGATCACACCATCGGAGTTATCTAGGTCATGAAGATCTTTCTTGTATAGTTCTTCTATGTATTCTTGCCATCTCTTATTAATATCTTCTGCTTCTGTTATGTCCATACCATTTCTGTCCTTTTTTGAGCCCATCTTTGCATGAAATATTCCTTTGGTGTCTCTAGTTTTCTTGAAGAGATCTCTAGTCTTTCCCATTCTATTGTTTTACTTTGGCTCAGATGGTAAAGCATCTGTCTGCAATACAGAAGACTGCTGTTTGATCCCTGGGTCGGAAAGATCCCCTGGAGAAGGAAATGGCAGCCCACTCCAGTATTCTTACCTGGAAAATCCCATGGATGGATGAGCCTGGTAGGCTACAGTTCATGGGGTCACAAAGAGTCGGACACTACTGAGTGACTTCACTTCACTTTAATTGCTGAGGAAGGCTTTCTTATCTCTTCTTGCTATTCTTTGGAATTCTGCGTTCAAATGGGTATATCTTTCCTTTTCTCCTTTGCCTTTTGCTTCTCTTCTTTTCTCAGCTATTTGTAAAGCTTCCTCAGGCCATCCTTTTGCCTTTTTGCATTTCTTTTTCTTGTGGATGGTCTTGATCACTGCCTCCTGTACAATGTCACAAACCCTCATCCATAGTTCTTCAGGCCCTCTGTCTATCAGATCTAATCCCTTGAATCTATTTGTCACTTCCACTGTATAATCATAAGGGATTTGATTTAGATCCTACCTGAATGGTCTAGTGGCTTTCCCTTATTTTCTTCAATATAACTTGGAATTTTGCAATAAGGAGTTCATTTTCTGAGTCACAGTCAGCTCCCAGTCTTGTTTTTGCTGACCATATAGAGCTTCAATCATGTTTGGCTGCAAAGAATATAATCAATCTGATTTCTGTATTGACCATCTGGTGATGACCATGTCTTCTCTTGTGTTGTTGGAAGAGGGTGTTTTGCTATGACCAGTGCATTCTCTTGGCAAAACTCTATTAGCCTTTGACTTGCTTCATTTTGCACTCTGAGACTAAATTTGCCTGTTACTCTGGGTATCTCTTGACTTCCTACTTTTGCATTCCAGTCCCTTATGATGAAAAGGATTTTCGTTACCAAAAAAAAAAAAAAAAAAAAGGATTTTTTTGGTGTTAGTTCTAGAAGGTCTTGTAGGTCTTCATAGAACTGTTCAATTTCAGCTTCTTCAGTATTACTGGTTGGGGCATAGACTTGGATTACTGTGATATTGAATGGTTTGCCTTGGAAACAAACAGAGATCATTCTGTCATTTTTGAGATTGCACCCAAGTACTGCATTTCAGACTCTTTTTTTTTACTATGAGGGGCTATCCCATTTCTTCTAAGGGATTTTTGCCCACAGTAGTAGACATAATGTTCATCTGAATTAAATTCACCAATTCCAGTCCATTTGAGTTCACTGATTCCTAAAATGTTGATGTTCACTCTTGCTATCTCTTGTTAGATTATGCAAATATATAATTACCCTATCAAATTATTATGAACATTTCTAACCTCTTACTCTCAACTTCTTATCTCATTGCAGACCAGTAACAAACAGTTCAGGAACTAACACTGGCTCATGAAACACACATTGGGTAACATGTAAGAAAATTTTTAAATCTATGTCAGATTCTTAGAATTAATAAAAGGATTGATTTACCAATGTAGCTACCTTTAAAATAAACGTACAAAATTATTTATATACCTCAGCAACAAACACAAACAAGTAAAGATATTTATAAACAAAAACAAGATAAAGATATCTTATCTACATATAATAAAGTTATCTAGAGAAAATTTGGAATATTTATTGAGATATATTAAAGAACTGGGGCTTTCCTAGTGGCTCAGATGGTAAAGAATCCACCTGCAATGCAGGAGACCTGGATTCAATTCCTGGGTTGGGAAGATTCCTTGGAGAAGGAAATGGCAACCCACTCGAGAATTTTGGCCTGGAGAATCCCATGGACAGAGGAGTCTGGCAGGCTGCAATCCATGGTGTCACAAAGAGTCGGACATGACTGAGTGACTACGCACATATTAAAAAACTAAATAAAGCCACATTTATTGAATATCAAGAATGTATATTATTTTAGTGTTAATTCTTCACCAATTGATTTGGAAATTCTAATATGAAACTTTTCTTTCAACCCAGGTATTGATAATTTGGGCTCTTCCTCTCATCTTCCTTACTCCCCTCCTTTCTTCTTTCTCTCTCAATCAATCTAGTAGGGGTTTCTCAATTTCATTGAACTTTTAAAAGAACCAGATTTTGGCTTTTTCTGTTGCTTGTTTTCTATCTCAGTGATTTTTTGCATTTATTATTATTTCTTTTGTTTTTACTTACAATGGATTTACTTTGCTCTTCTTTTTGTAGTTTCTTAAGCTGGAAGTTAGGTCACTGGATTTTAGGCCTGTTTTCATTTCTAATATAAGCATTTAGAAATATAAAATTTCTTCTAAGCACCACTGTTACTGTATCCCACAAATTTTGATATTTTTATTATCTAGATTCATGCTGCTGCTACTGCTGCTACTAAGTTGCTTCAGTCGTGTCTCACTCTGTGCGACCCCATAGACTGCAGGCCACCAGGCTCCCCTGTCCCTGGGATTCTCCAGGCAAGAACACATTTCCTTCTTCATGCATGAAAGTGAAAAGTGAAAGTGAAGTCACTCAGTTGTGTCCAACTCTTCGTGACCCCACGGACTGCAGCCTACCAGGCTCCTCCATCCATGGGATTTTCCAGGCAAGAATACTGGAGTGGGGTGCCATTGCCTTCTCCTATCTGGATTCATAGATTGTCTAAAATATTTATAGTCTCCTTTGATTCCTTCCTTGATTCATAGATTACTTAGAAGCATGCTATTTAATTTCCATGTATTGGGTGATGTTTCCCAAGGTACTTTAATGTTGTTGATATTTTATCTGATTTCAAAATGGTCAGAAAATATTCTATGTACAATTTCAATTCTTTTAAATTGGTTGAGACTTACTTTATTGCCTATAATACAATCTTTCTTGTATAATTAACCATGTACAGTTCAGAAGAATGTGTATTTTGCAGTTATTAACCAGTGTTTTATAATTATTATTAAGGTCAAAGTTGCCAATACTGCAATTCAGATCTACTATGTCTCTACTGATTTTTCTTTTTTTCCTTTGCAGAGGAACATTTGGTAAACATTCATTTGGGCCAAGCATGTTCTTCCATGCTGTGACTATGAAAGTTTTATCCATATCATACTTTTCCTCAGTTCTCTTTGTTGCAAATCTTCCAATTTTATTCTTTCTACTAAAGCATTATTCTGAGCTCCCAAACTGGAATGCATTCATGCTTCTGCACAGCTCTCCCTCCAGGCAAAACAAATAATCAGATATATTCCTTGACGTTCAACCCAATGAGAGAGAGGATTTTCTTTTCTCTAGTATTTTTCAGAGCTACCCCTAAGTGGGGCTGTAACATTGTAACAGCTTACTTTAGCAGATGTAACCACCCAAACCATGCTCAAATGGTTCTTGCTAGCCTACTGGTCATGTAGAACTGTACATGGGTTGTAGGTATAGGCTAAGGGTGAGAAAAAAATACAGAAGTAGTTGGTGCCATGAGAGTGTGAACTACAAGATCATGCACCTAATTTGTGCCTGAGTCCTGCTCAGATCACATCTTGATGCCTCCTCTTGGTGACAGAGCACTGCCAAGCACACCAAATCTAAGGCCTCATGAATAAAATAATTCCTATTTTGTGATGAGCAATTTTGTTCTCCTGGTTACTTGAGCATTCATGATATGAGGTTCTGGTTTCTCAAAAAGAAAATCATTATTTAACTAATATGGCATATATTTGCTCAAAAGCCCTAGAGGCCTTCACTGTGAGACTTCTTTTAGGGCATGCTCAGACCCAAGAAAGCAATGTGAGCTGCCACAAACATGCCAAGATCATGGAACACACTACATTGTCAAGATTAAGCAGCCAGTGTTTTCCACAGCAACATAAACAACCTGAAGAGACTTCTCTTGTTCTATGTGCCATTCAAATTGGGAACTTCAGAGATAATTTCATAACTAGACAAGTAGTACACCCAAACATGTCAGATGCTGCTTAAAATATACACAGAGAACCAAAAAGCTTTGGATTTATTTCTCAGTGATGGGAGATTTGAGATGCAGCAATTTCCTTTTTGCTTTGGAGAAGATATCACAGCTGGCTCTGAACTACTGGATCCAGAACATTTCCTAATGTAGAAGGTTCATAAATTTTCACGAATCTATTCGCACTCTGACAAGTGTCTTATTGAAGCATAAAATATTCTTGTGTGTGTGCTTAGTCACTCAGTCATTTCCAACTCTTGCAACCCCAAAGATCAGACTGCCAGGCTCTTCTGTCCATGGGATACTCCAGGCAAGAATACTGGAGTGGGTTGCCATTTCCTTCTCCAGGGGATCTTCCCAACTCAGGAATCAAACCTGGGTCTCCTGCATTGCAAACAGATTCTTTACTGACTGAGCTATGAGGGAAACCAGAATATTCTTACTACTTACCAATCATCAAGTCCAATCAGCATGATTTCATCAAGATTGTGGATAAGCATTACATTGTTTGAGATACTAAGATATCTAAGATACTAAGATACTAAGGCCATTGCAAACCAAATAGTGACTAAGAATTGAGAATTGACATGGCTCTGAGGAATAATGAAGGTATACCTTGGTCCCTGCTAAGAAAAACCAAAATACCTGTTCTCTACTTATTAAAATAGAAGAAAAAAAAAGGGTTCTGCCAGATTAATAGTTGTCTGTAAGTGTCAGGATTCATATTGACTTGTTCTTATGAGAGATGTCAACTGAAACAGCAGATACCATCATAATCACCACATGATTAGGTTTATAACAATCTACTATAATTTTCCAGGATCCAAATTTATTCTGCACAAGGCAAAAAGGCAAACTAAATGCACATGCTATAAAAATAACCACTCTTGTAGCCTTTATGGTGACACTAATTTTCTGTGAATCTCCCTGAGTTTGGGAATTGTTTTACTGTTTTGGTAGGTGAGGGTAATTTCAGAGGTTTTCAATAAGTTCAATCAAATAAACCTTGCTGTATGAATCAGAAAGCAAATGGAAGGAATTCTGTGGTTGTTGCATCTGTCTAATCCAGTCACACATCCCAGACACTGGGAAATTATTCTAGCATCACAAATCTACTCAGTCCTCCACGAAAAACAACCAAGCCAAAATGTTTTAATCACCTGACCCACTCAAGTCCCCACCACCAATGGACTACAGTGGTATTCTCAGTTCCTAATAAGCCCCCAAAAGTTGTAGATATTTTCCTTTTCCCAGGATGTAGTTACATCAGTCAGTGGCTTCAGCTCTCTTTGAGAAAGGCAAGGAGTGCTTTATGTACTTGAAGTATCATCACAAGACCTTTTAATCCCACTTCCCCTTTATTCAAGGATCCCTGAACATGTGAATCAGTGTGAGACCAGGACTTCAATATACTGATGATTCAAGCAGACTTCTGTTCAATGAATGCAGTCTGCTGCTTTTGGAATACATTCTCACACACACACTCAGGGCTCTGCCCACAAACATTAGTAACATATGTGTGTGTTAGTCGCTCAGTTGTGTCCAACTCTTTGCAACCTCATGGGATGTAGCTCACCATGCTACTCTGTCCATGGGATCTCCCAGGCAAGAATACTAAATATGCATATTGCTCCACTCTTGCCTGGAGAATCCCATGGACGGAGGAGTCTGGTAGGCTGCAGTCCATAGGGTCGCTAAGAGTCAGACATGACTGAGCGACTTCCCTTTCACTTTTCACTTTCATGCATTGGAGAAGGAAATGGCAACCCACTCCAGTCTTCTTGCCTGGAGAATTCCAAGGATGGGGGAGCTTGGTGGGCTTCCGACTATGGGGTCGCACAGAGTCGGACACGACTAAAGCGACTTAGCAGCAGCAGCAGCAATATAATATATAGAATTCTCTTGAGTCTAAGCCTCTACTCATATGGTTTACCCTGTACTTGCCCTTTGAGACACGCTTGACTTGGACTCCAGTTATAGGTCAACTAGCAATGCCAAGTGGTATGTGTGGGCTATGACATGGAACTGCATCTCATTTCAAAGCAGCTGGCACAAGTGAGGTCCTTAAAGTTCTTTAGGAACTAGAACAACTTAACCAACAAAGGAGGATGATTTGTCTGCATCAAGGAGACTTGGTGGGGTTGGAAAGTGTGGGGCACTTAAATACATCTGAATTTACAAAATATTCATCTTCTGATTCTTGGGCTCTTACATTTTCCCCATCGATATCTTAACTTCCCCTTAAGAGAACTGGCAAAGTATAAATTCAACCTACACATTAATTCAACAAAATGTAATATTAGATTCAGCATCTGACTTGGGGATATGTTGGCTCTAAAAGGGATTTAAAAGGGATCAGAGATACCTTCTGTGCATCAGTGGATGCTGTCTAGCACTTAGGATCCTGTCTTGAATTTAAAACCTTAGTCTTGCTATTTTTTTAAGCTCTCTAGTGCAGTTAGATATATGCAGCCCACCTATCGTCTTTATATTCCACCTTCTTGCCATAGTATTTCATCTTAGAAACAAATGATCCTAACAAAACCATTTTTTTTTAATACACACTTCATTCCAGGAGTTCAAGTACATATTTTACCATGATATACTATAGTTTTGGTGTTCCACCCTCTGGTCCTAGTGATACCTTTAAAGACTTCAAATATAACCAGATTAGAAACCAGTTATATATTCACATTTCCTTGAGAGTCTGTGGCCTGTACCACGCTCAGTATTGATGTTGGCATTGTGAGGATTCCAATAGAAAGAGTTAAGATCACACTGAAATTGCTTAAGGATAAAGAATTGATTCTGGTTAATAAAAGGCAGGAGGAGAAAGGGACGGGGCAAAGGCTGAGATGGTTGGATGGCATCATGGACTCAATGGACATGTGTTTGAGCAAGCTCCAGAAGTTGGTGATGGACTGGGAGGCCTGGTGTGTTGCAGTCTAGGGGGTCACAAAGAGTCAGACACGACTGAGCAACTGAGCTGAATGAAATAAATGGCTTATATAATCATTGAGCTAGCAGAAGAATCAGATTATAGGCTCAGCTTCCAGGAATGGAAAGTGATAGCACAAAACTGAACTGACACAGCAAGAAACCACTTTGCAAGTACTCAGGAGGCCAGCTACCAGCTCCAGAACCACACCACCACCTACCACAAGAAAGCACATGCCAAGGTGAGATGTTGCCACCTCCAGAAAAGTGGGGTGGCCTCTGCTAAGAGCCATCAATAAAATATCTCTCCCTGACATCAGTTGTGAATTGAAGTCTCCTGTGAGTATATCTGACAGAGAAATCCATCCCAGAACTCTTGGCTGCAAGAAAACCTAGGGAATACAACTGTTCTCTTTCTAGGCTCTGCTAAATAAGAAGGCAGATGAATAAATGTAAATAAAAGGAAGATAAATGAAAAACATGCCAACCCATAGTATCTGCTTCCATACTTTAGGCGGAGAAACTGTACTAGGCTATATGTCCAAAGCATTGTCATTAGCAACTTCAAAAAAATGTGAAAATAGGAAAACTGTAGCCAGGTCTATATCCAGTTATGTACATACACAGGGAAAAATGAATTCTCACAATAGTAGTAAGTGAATGAATTACAGCTACATGGGTGATACTTAGCAACATAATATTGAGAGTAAAGCAAGTCAAAACTACTATATACAGCATAATATGATTTTCATAAAGCTTCAAAGCAAACAAACTATATTGTTTAATGATACATGCAGATGTAGTATAATTATACTTGAAAAAGCAAAGAAATTATGACCATCAAATTCATGAGGGAAGAAAAATTAGAATTGAGGAAAAAATATTTTGCTTCAATGGAGCTGGTAATAGTCTACTTGATAGGTTGACTGTGGGTGCTCATTTTTTTAAACTATAGTTTAAAACATGTTACATTCTATGTATATGTATTATATAGTTATATGCTAGAGATTTTTAAAGTTTATGTTAGCTTAGTTTGCATCTTAAAAGCATGAGGTTCAAATAAAAGAAAATAAAATAGTAATGGTTTTTCTACTTTATGTGTGATCAGTATATGTGCTATATCTACTTCAGGTAATAACATTTAAGGCGAATATTTGTAAGCTATAGGGTCTTTGCAGAAATGCTTCTCCACCTTGACTGTACATTGGAATCATCTGCGAGCATTAAAAAATACTGATGTCAGCTTTCTGCCACTGTGAAGATGATGATAGTGGGTTTGGAGTGCGACCTGGGTATCAGGAGTTCATAAAGCTCTCCAAGTGGTAACATTTGTATGCAAGGTTGAAAACTACTGCTTTTGGAGGAATACAATCCAGATTGGATGCTTCCACAAAAGAGGCATCAAATGAGTATTGATCCCTAGAGAAGGAAATGGTTAAACTGAAGCACAGCATTAGCAGGGTTTCATGTTAAAGGGTAAGTAGATTTATTCCATCTACTTCAGACAGCCTGCAATGCTAGTCTGCCATGTCTCATGTTGCACTCAAAACTTAAGTCCTATGCCTCATAAATGTGGGGGTGCCTAAGGTCATGTTTTCATGTTTCTGGCATCTTAAAGTAGCCAGGTATGCACAGCACACTGAGTTACACATTGCTGGAATTTTATATAGGGATTTAAGAAATGTAGGATTCCTTTCTGGTGAAAGTATCTTTCTGTCAATCAGGAGAGCAGACATGGAGAAAGGCTGTTATAACTGCACTCCAGGGACAGCAGACAGAGAGCAGGGACCCAGTGCAGGGTGGATTTTCTCAAACAACGAGGACCTAACCTACCCTAAAGGTCTGGGAATGTGTGTGTGCATATGGGTTAGGCAAAGGTTTGGAGACATGACTACAGAACACAAGCCAACCTATGATATTGTGTTCCCATCAGTACCTTTGCTATAAAAGAATATTTGTGTTATCTTAACAGCCAAAATGAGTGGATAGGATAAGTTGATGGCTAAAGTGAATCTCTCCTTCACCAGGACACCCACCTTGTACATACTTACATGTATCCAGATCATCTATAACTAGTTAACTCACTCAGAAAATAATATAAGTATAGTTCCAGTCCTGTCTTCCAGCCCCTCATGGGTGAGTTAGCTTCATTCTGCTCCACAGAAATTCACCTCAAATCCAGCAAATGTGTGCTTCAGGAAATAAATTATTATACCTATAAAGAAAATGTGGAAGGTTACTCCAACCTATCCTTGCTGAGAAAGCGTAGTCAAGTGTATACTTTGTAAGATTGTGGTGGGAGAAGCAGCATCTGACCAGCTTACAAACAGTTAGAAAATACAACTTAGAAAGTTGCACAAATGAAACAAAAAAATTCCCAATCACAGAGCTGGGGGCTTTGGTCCCAAAGCCCAGCACACAAGTCCAACAAACTAGACCAGTCTACATGGAGATCTCTGCTACTCAAGCAAGGATGGCTGGCAGGGATGAAAATGAACAGAGTGTGAAACATGCTTTGTTGGTTTCCCCGGCTGACATCAACTAAGCCTGAGATCTTACGCACAGGGTGGTATATCACATGGAAAATCTATTCCCAAACCAGAGAACAGCAGATGGGAACAAAGACTGAAAGAGTAGTTGATGCATTCTTAACCCACCTATTCCAGGTCTTCTCAGACCAAGGTAAGAGGTTAAGCAGGGAGTTTAAACAGAGAGAAGGAGGCTTCCTTCTCCCATTGTTCCTTATTCTTCCAGACAGAAGGACACAAAGAGAAAAGCAACATTATCCCCACACAGGAGTTCAGCCCCTCTGACATATCTGCCTTTGAAAATGTGGCCCCATTAGAGTGCTTGAACTTGAGTGACTCCTCTCCTCCTTGTGAAATAAAGCTCATTTCCCTTGTTGAGTTCCAACTTTTTTGTGCGGAAGTGGTAAGAGCCAAGCAAAGGAAAGTCCTTGAGTTCCATCAAGGGCTAAACATATCCTTTCAGAAATGAAACACTAATATAATTTTCAAATACAATAGAAGCATATTATGGGTGTTTTATTAAAGCTAGCCTTAAAATAACCTTCAAAGATTCCACGCTGAACATGTCACAGCCAACACTAATTCTTAGGGGTAGGAAGGAAAAACTACCATTCATTGAGAAGCTACCTATTCTCAACACTCAGGTGTCAGGCACTGTGCTAGGAGGTGAATACAACCCTTTTGAGCTCAGGATTGCTCTTCCTCATGTTATAGACAGAAATAAAGGCTTGGGAAAATCTGCTTTCCTGCCCACTAAACTGACAATAGAAAAGAGGATTTTCAACCAAACCATATTTCCAACACCCATGTTCTTCCTCCTACAGCACAAGCCCCAAGGAAATGGCAACCCACTCCAGTGTTCTTGCCTGGAGAATCCCAGGGACGGGGGAGCCTGGTGGGCTGCCGTCTATGGGGTCACACAGAGTCGGACACGACTGAAGCGACTTAGCAGCAGCAGCAGCATATGTGACAATGCCTAAGGGCAAGCAGTGGTCTGTTCCATCTAAAGGAAACAGTCAAGAACAACCACAGCCAAAAAGGAAACAGAATTCTGCTCTCCCAAGTCCAGTAGTCTTACTTTCAGAAGGGAACGGCAGGAATAAAAAAAGGAAGTTCACTCTTAAACGTTCCCACCCACGAGTAACTGATCTGAAATGTGCGCACCAGACAGGAAAAGTAATTTAGAAAACTGTAAAATTAGTGACTAGTGGATAGTATATTCAGTTTAGAAAGAAATGGATTTAATACGGAAACATGCATGGATACGTTTTTTCATTTGGGTCACCTACCTCTCATACAGTCACACTAAGGAACTAGTTGTCTATAAGTTGCTTTTGTCAAAATCCCATCTTTATATTCTGAGGGCAAGCTATGTTTCACATTCTAAAACTTTCATACTTAAAAACTTTGAGAACTAGACAAGCTGGCCAGTCCCTCAATAGTCATGATTCACTCCACATAAATGCATTGTATATCTTCCAGCAGATACAAAATCCCTCAGCTGCCCACTTTCTCTTCAAAAGCCCTACCTTTATCAAAGCTGTTGTTAAATTCCTCTAATCACATTATAGAGGAAGCTTCAAGCATCCTTCAAGCATATTATTTGCCTTTAACAGCTATCTTTAGCACCTGATGATTGTTTTTTAATGAGAACACTATGCCTTAGGCCCCAAGAAAACTGCAGGCAATTGCAGAAGCAGCCAGGTAGAGGCAAAAAGAAGGGCTGAAGGACACCCACGGGATGGGAGGAAGGGAATAAACAAAGCTGCTGCCGCTGCCGCTAAGTCGCTTCAGTCGTGTCCGACTCTGTGGACCCCATAGACGGCAGCCCACCAGGCTCCCCCGTCCCTGGGGTTCTCCAGGAAAGAACACCGGAGTAGGTTGCCATTTCCTTCTCCATAAACAAAGCTGCTGCTGCTGCTGCTGCTGCTAAGTCGCTAAAGTCGTGTTCGACTCTGTGCGACCCCATAGACAGCAGCCCACCAGGCTCCCCCATCCCTGGGATTCTCCAGGCAAGAACACTGGAGTGGGTTGCCATTTCTTTCTCCAATGCATGAAAGAGAAAAGTGAAAGTGAAGACGCTCAGTCGTGTCTGACTCTTAGCGACCCCATGGACTGCAGCCTACCAGGCTCCTCCATCCATGGGATTTTCCAGGCAAGAGTACTAGAGTGGGGTGCCATTGCCTTCTCCGATAAACAAAGCTATGAATCCATAAATAAAAAGGTTACCTGTAAGTAAACGAACACATTTAGAGAAAGAAGAGAGGATAACTAAATGATTCTGGGTAGAAGAAAAATCATGTGGATTTTCTAAAACTCGGCCTTCTCCTTTACATATTCCCCTGAAGAATGTTAGCTTCCCCAGAGCGCAGTTTGAAAATCTTAAATCTAGCTGAGCTCTCAAGGGCTCCCCGGCATGTGTGATCTCAAGAACGGAAACAATCCTTTATATACCAAACTTATGAAGTTTTGTTACTCACTAAAAATTCATGACAATGATATTTTTAGAAAAGTATGCAGAAAAAATCTTATGTGAAGTGTTTTGGGAAATTTTTAAGTTGGTCCCTTGCCTTATCACTCCTACTAGGGTGGTTCCTCAAAGGACCACAACACTTAAAACATATTTCTATAATCAAGGGAGTGTAACAAAGATCCAGGAATTTTTCTTTTTCTTTTTCTTTTTTTTTTTTTACAAAACACCCTTCACAAGGCACAGAAGCCAAAGTCAGATTCTCCACTGAGTCCTAGGGCTACCCATGACCCCAGCTTTTAAAACTGCTTTTGGCTGCACAGAAGATACTTGGTGTGAGCCAACCTTCTCACTTCCATTAACAAAATTTGCACCCAGGCAAAAGATCAGATGGGAAAACTAAAAGGAAGCCTATGCATTCTATGCATTTCCGCCAGATGAAGGCCCAAAGTCTTCATCAGCAATATAATATTCTCAGGACAATTCTCAGTTATTTCCAGACTAAGAGCTCCAGACCCTGACACTGATGCAGATTCATATCTGACAACTCCACGTGGATGTCCACCAGTCCTTCAAATTCAACATGATCAAAACTCACCCACTGTCTTTTCACCAAAATCCCTCCTTTCTCTGTCTCAGTCATAGATAGTGATCTCACCATCTACTTGGTTTCCTAATCTAGAAAGCCCAGCAAATTACTCCTTCCTCATTAAGTCTAATCAACTCTGCCTCCAAAGTCTTCCTGTTTTCTGTGCTCTTCCTTGTCCACCTCCTTAGCCTGTGCCCCAATTCCCTCTTACCTGGACAATTACAACAGCCATGAAACTGTTAGGTAGGTAGAATAGGGAAAAGGAGTCCAAAATGGCAGTGGCTAAAAGACAAGAAAGGGAAAAGCCCGTGAAAATAGACCAAAAGAAGGTCCAAGGACCAGAGTGAGGACCTCAGGTAAAACAAACAACACTCCTGCCTGGCCCAGTTTATATAGGACAGGCCCAGGGAGAGATAAACATATAAATAGAGGAGCCAAAGCTAGCTCTCTCTCTCCCTCTCTCTCTCTCTCCCTCCCATGCTGGGGCACTCTTCTCCTCATTTCCTTGGATCCACGTGTCCTCATGACTCGAAGATGGATTTTTCTGCTATATTCTAAATAAAATAGAGCTGTAACACTGAGCTGTAACACTGATTTGTCTAAGAGCTATAACCAGGTCCTTTTGAGACCTGAGAGCTATAACACAGTCTATCCAAGACCTGAGAGCTGTGACATGCCGAGGGGGCTTTAATGTCCATCACTCCAAATCTTTGTTGTGACGAGACGAAGAACTGAGAAAATTACACTCGTGTGACAAAACCAAGGGAGTGCCCTAAACTTCTTCCTGCATCCTGCTATCCATCCTCACAGCAGCACAAAGACATCTCTCAAACACAAATCAGATTTCACTCCTTGCCTACATCTAAGCCTCGAAAGATTCCCATTTTCTTCAGGATGAAGACCAATTCTTGGGCAAAGCTGTAAGAGTCCTTTACAAGCTGGTGTCAGTCTGCACGTCTAGTTTCTTTCCCCAAAGCTTTGACACTGTATGCCTTATGCTTCACTATACAAAAGTTGTCATTCCCATAGTGTGCCTATGTTATAACATATGCTTTGATATCTGTGTAAATGACCTCCCCTTTGCTCTTTAGATGGCAGATAGCAGATACCTGCCTATCTTTCAAGATCTGGCTCCTGTATCACTTTCTCTGAAAGATTGTCCCGCCTTCCTGCAGGCTGCTAGTTGCTTCTTTTTCAGTACCAACGCCAACACCCTCTATTTGCCTCTTGTGGATTGAACTGGGTTTCCCCAAGATATATGTTTAAGTCCTAATCCTTAATACTTGTAACTTTATTTGGAGCTAGGGTCTTTATAGATGTAATCAAGAGAAGCTGAGGTCATATTGGATTAAGGTGAGCCCTCATCCTTCTAAGTGTCCTTTTAAGAAAAGGAACCCCTTTATGGATCACTGCCTTGTCATGGAGAAGGAGCTTGGGTAACTCAATGAAGTTATGAGCCACGCTGTGTAGGGCCCCCCAAAAAGGGTCATGGTGGAGACTTCTGATAAAATATGGCCCATTGGAGGAGAGAATGGCAAACCATTCCAGTATTTCTTGCTGCGAGAACCCCATGAACAGTATAAAAAGGTAAAAAGATATGACAATGGAAGATGAGACCCCAGGTCAAAAGGAGTCTAATATGCTAATAGGGAAGAGTGGAGGGCAATTACTAATAGCTCCAGAAAGAATGAAACAGCTGGGCCAAAGAAGAAATGATGCTCAGTTGTGGATATGTCTGGTGGTGAAAGTAAAATCTGATGCTGTGAAGAACAAGTCTTATTTAGGAACCTGGAATGTTAGGTCCATGAATCAAGGTGAACTAGACACGGTCAGGCAGAAGATGGTAAGAGTAAACATTGACATCTTAGGAATCAGTGAACTAAATGGACAGGAATGGGTGAATTTAATTTGGGTGACCATTATACCTACTACTGTGGGCAAGAATCTCATAGAAAAAATGGAGTAGCCCTTATAATCAACGTGGGGGCAATCTGAAAAGCAACAGAATGATCTTGGTTTGTTTCCAAGACAGACTATTCAACATCGCAGTAATCCAAGTCTATGCCCCAACCACTGATGCCAAAGAAGCTGATATTGATCTGTTCTATGAAGAGCTATAAGACCTTCTAGATCTAACACCAAAAAGAAGAAGAAGAAGGCCTTTTCATCATAGGGGACTGGAATGCAAATAGGAAGTCAAGAGGTACTTGGAGAAACAAGCAAGTTTAGCCTTAGAGTACAAAATGGCAGGGCAACAGTTAAAAGAGTTTTGCCAAGAGAATGCAATGGTCATAGCAAACACCCTTTTCTAACAACACAATGTTTCTACATATGGAAATCACCAAATGGTCAAGAGTGAAATCAGATTGATTATATTCTTTTCAGCCAAAGCTGGAGAAGGTTTATACAGTCAGCACAAACAAGACCTGGAGCTGACTGTGTCTCAGATCATCAGCTCCTTATTGCAAAATTCAGGCTTAAACTAACAAAAGTGGGGAAAACCACTAGGCCGTTCAGGTGACCTAAACTAAATCCCTTATGATTAAACAGTGAAAGTTATGAATAGATTCAATGGATTAGATCTGGTATACAGAGTGCCTAAACAACTATGGACAGAAATCTGTAATAATGTATAGGAGACAGTGACCAATATCATACCAAAAAAGAAGAAATGCAAGAAGGCAAAGCAGTTGTCTGAGGAGGCTTTACAAATGGCTGAAGAAAGAAGAGAAGCAAAAAGCAAGGGAGAAAGGTAAAGATATACTTAACTGGATGCACAATTCCAGAGAATAGCAAGGAGAGATAAGAAGGCCATCTTCAATGAACAAGGCAAAGAAATAGAGGAAAACAATAGAATGAGAAAGAATAAAGATCTCACCAAGAAAATTAGAGATATCAAAGGAACATTTCATGCAAGGATGGGCTTGATAAAGGACATAAATGGTATGGATCTAACAGAGGCAGAAGAAATTAAGAAGAGGTGGCAAGAATACAAAGAAGAACTATACAAAAAAGATCTTCATAACTGAGATAATCATGATGGCGTGATCACTCACCTAAATCCAGACATCCTGGAGAGTGAAATCAAGTGGGCCTTAGGAATCATTACTATAAACAAAGCTAGTGGAGGTGATGGAATTCCAGCTGAGCTATTTCAAATACTAAAGATGATGCTGTTAAAGTGTTGCATTCAATATGCCAGGAAATTTGGAAAACTCATCAGTGGCCAAATGTCTGGAAAAGGTCAGTTTTCATCCCAATCTCAAAGAAGTGCAGTGCTAAAGAATGTTCACACTACTGCACAATTGCACTAATTTCCCATGCTAGTAAGGTCATGCTCAAAATTCTTCAAGCTAGGCTTCAGCAATACGTGAATCAAGAACTTTCAGATGTACAAACTGGGTTTAGAAAAGGCATAAGAACCAATGATCAAATTGCCAATGTTCATTGGATCATAGAGAAAGCAAGGAAATTCCAGAAAAACATTGACTTCTGCTTCATTGACTAAAGCCTTTGATGTGTGGATCACAAAAAAATCTGTGGAAAATTTTTAAAGAGGTGGGAATACTAGGCCATCTTACCTATCTTTTGAGAAACCTTTATATGGATCAAGAAGCAACAATTAGAACGTTACATGAACAACTGACTGGTTCAAAATTGGGAAAGGAGTACGACAAGGCTGTATATTGTCACTCGGTTTATTTAACTTATTTAAAGTCTGCATCATGTGAAATATTGGGCTAGATGAGTTACAAGCTGGAATTAAGATTGCTAGGTGAAGTATCAACAATATCAGATATGTTAGATAATATCACTCTAATGGCAGAAAGGGAAGAGGAACTAAAGACCCTCTTGAAGAGGGTGAAAGAAGAGGGTGAAAAAGCTGGCTTAAAACTCAACATTCAAAAAACAAAGATCATGGCATCTGGTCCCATCACTTCATGGCAAATCGAAGGGGGAAAAGTAGAAGTAATGACAGATTTTTCTCTTCTTGGGCTCCACAATCACTGGATGGTGACTGCAGCCATGAAATTAGAAGATGCTTGTTTCTTGGAAGTAAAGCTATGACAAACCTAGACAGCATATTAAAAAGCAGAGACATCACTGCCAAAAAAAAAAAGTCCATATAGTCAAAGCTATGGTCTTTCCAGTAGTCATGTACAGATTGTGAGAGCTGGACCATAAATATGACTGAGCAACAAAAAATTGATGCTTTCCAATTACAATGTTAGAGAAGACTCTTGAGAGTCCCTTGGACTGCAAGGAGAACAAACCAGTCAATCCTAAAGGAAATCAACCCTGAATATTTATTGGCAGGACTGATGCTGAAGCTCCAATACTTTGGCCACCTGATGCAAAGAACTGACTCATTGGAAAAGACACAGATGCTGAGAAAGATTGAGGGAAGGAAAGGGGAGGGGGCAGAGGACGAGATGGCTGAATAGCATCAACGACTCAGTGGACGTGAGTCTGAGCAAACTTAGGGAGATAGTAAGGAACAGGGAGGCTTGGCATGCTGCAGTCCAAGGAGTTGCAAAGAGTCGGACGTGACTTAGCAGCTAAACAACAGCATAAGAAAAGAAAAGACTTAGACACAGAGGGGTGAGTGCTGAGTAAAGACAGAGAGATGCAGGCATGTGCATGTATATCAAGATAAATTCCTAGTGTTGTTGTCCAGGAAATTCTCATTAATGAACTCTCAACTTGCTATCCATAACCCATAGTATGTGATTCTTCAGGTTTCTTCTCTCACTCTCCAGAACTGCTGTCCAACACTGAGGTAAAGGAAAGGGCAAAGACAGCAACTTTGCTCTTTTCATAAGCTAAATGGCTGCAAGCTTGGGTTCACTAAAAATACTTTGTATTTATTTTTTTAAGGTTATTTCTATTTATTTCCATCCTTTGAAACAACAAGTCAGAAGCTTTTAAGGTTAATTAGGTCCCATTTGTTTATTTTTGCTTTGATTTCCAATATTCTGGGAGGTGGGTCATAGAGGATCCTGCTGTGATGTATGTCAGAGAGTGTTTTGCCTATGTTCTCCTCTAGGAGTTTTATAGTTTCTGGTCTTACGTTTAGATCTTTAATCCATTTTGAGTTTATTTTTGTGTGTGGTGTTCGAAAGTGTTCTAGTTTCATTCTTTTACAAGTGGTTGACCAGATTTCCCAGCACCACTTGTTAAAGAGATTGTCTTTAATCCATTGTATATTCTTGCCTCCTTTGTCAAAGATAAGGTGACCATATGTGTGTGGATTTATCTCTGGGCTTTCTATTTTGTTCCATTGATCTATATTTCTGTCTTTGTGCCAGTACCATACTGTCTTGATAACTGTGGCTTTGTAGTAGAGCCTGAAGCCAGGTAAGTTGATTCCTCCAGTTCCATTCTTCTTTCTCAAGATCGCTTTGGCTATTCGAGGTTTTTTTGTATTTCCATACAAATTGTGAAATTATTTGTTCTAGCTCTGTGAAGAATACTGTTGGTAGCTTGATAGGGATTGCATTGAATCTATAGATTGGTTTGGGTAGTATACTCATTTTCACTATATTGATTCTTCCAATCCATGAACATGGTATATTTCTCCATCTGTTAGTGTCCTCTTTGATTTTTTTCACCAGTGTTTCATAGTTTTCTATATATAGGTCTTTAGTTTCTTTAGGTAGGCATATTCCTAAGTATTTTATTCTTTCTGTTGCAATGCTGAATGGAATTGTTTCCTTAATTTCTCTTTCTGTTTTCTCATTATTACTGTATAGGAATGCAAGGGATTTCTGGGTGTTGATTTTATATCCTGCAACTTTACTATAGTCATTGATTAGTTCTAGTAATTTTCTGGTGGAGTCTTTAGGGTTTTCTATGTAGAGGATCATGTCATCTGCAAATAGAGTTTTACTTCTTCTTTTCCAATTTGGATTCCTTTTATTTCTTTTTCTACTCTGATTGCTGTGGCCAAAAATTCCAAAACTATGTTGAATAGTAATGGTGAAAGTGGGCACCCTTGTCTTGTTCCTGACTTCAGAGGATATGCTTTCAATTTTTCACCATTGAGGATAATGTTTGCTGTGTGTTTGTCGTATATAGCTTTTATTATGTTGAGGTATGTTCCTTCTATTCCTGCTTTCTGGAGAGTTTTGATCATAAACGGATGTTGAATTTTGTCAAAGGCTTTCTCTGCATCTATTGAGATAATCATATGGTTTTTATTTTTCAATTTCTTAATGTGGTGTATTACATTGATTGATTTGCGGATATTGAAGAATCCATGCCCACTTGGTCATGGTGTATGATCTATTTAATGTGTTGTTGAATTCTGATTGCTAGAATTTTGTTAAGGATTTTTGCATCTATGTTCATCAGTGATATTGGCCTGTAGTTTTCTTTTTTTGTGGGCTCTTTGTCAGGTTTTGGTATTAGGGTGATGGTGGCCTCATAGAATGAGTTTGGAAGTTTACCTTCCTCTGCAATTTTCTGGAAGAGTTTGAGCAGGATAGGTGTTAGCTCTTCTCTAAATTTTTGGTAGAATTCAGCTGTGAAGCCGTCTGGACCTGGGCTTTTGTTTGCTGGAAGATTTTTGATTACAGTTTCAATTTCTGTGCTTGTGATCGGTCTGTTAAGATTTTCTGTTTCTTCCTGGTCCAGTTTTGGAAAGTTGTACTTTTCTAAGAATTTGTCCATTTCTTCCACGTTGTCCATTTTATTGGCATAATTGTTGATAGTACTCTCTTATGATCCTTTGTATTTCTGTGTTGTCTGTTGTGATCTCTCCATTTTCATTTCTAATTTTATTGATTTGATTTTTCTCCCTTTGTTTCTTGATGAGTCTGGCTAATGGTTTGTCAATTTTATTTATCCTTTCAAAAAACCAGCATTTGGTTTTGTTGATTTTTGCTATGATCTCTTTTGTTTCTTTTGCATTTATTTCTGCTCTAAGTTTTAAGATTTCTTTCCTTCTACTAACCCTGGGGTTCTTCATTTCTTCCTTTTCTAGTTGCTTTAGGTGTAGAGTTAGGTTATTTATTTGACTTTTTTCTTGTTTCTTGAGGTGTGCCTGTATTGCTATGAACTTTCCCCTTAGGACTGCTTTTACAGTGTCCCACAGGTTTTGGGTTGTTGTGTTTTCATTTTCATTCGTTTCTATGCAAATTTTGATTTCTTTTTTGATTTCTTCTGTGATTTGTTGGTTATTCAGCAGCGTGTTGTTCAGCCTCCATATGTTGGATTTTTTAATAGTTTTTCTCCTGTAATTGAGATCTAATCTTACTGCATTGTGGTCAGAAAAGATGCTTGGAATGATTTCTATTTTTTTGAATTTACCAAGACTAGCTTTATGGCTCAGGATGTGATCTATCCTGAAGAAGGCTCCATGTGCGCTTGAGAAGAAGGTGAAATTCATTGTTTTGGGATGAAATGTCCTATAGATATCAATTAGGTCTAACTGGTCTATTGTATCATTTAAAGTTTGTGTTTCCTTGTTAATTTTCTGTTTAGTTGATCTATCCATAGGTGTGAGTGGAGTATTAAAGTCTCCCACTATTATTGTGTTATTGTTAATTTCTCCTTTCATACTTGTTAGCATTTGTCCTACATACTGTGGTGCTCCCGTGTTGGGTGCATATATATTTAAAATTGTTATATCTTCTTCTTGGATTGATCTTTTGATCATTATGTAGTGACCTTCTTTGTCTCTTTTCACAGCCTTTGTTTTAAAGTCTATTTTATCTGATATAAGTATTGCTACTCCTGCTTTCTTTTGGTCCCTATTTGCATGGAAAATCTTTTTCCAGCCCTTCACTTTCAGTCTGTATGTGTCCCCTGTTTTGAGGTGGTCTCTTGTAGACAACATATGTAGGGGTCTTGTTTTTGTATCCATTCAGCCAGTCTTTTTCTTTTGGTTGGGGCATTCAACCCATTTACGTTTAAGGTAATTACTGATAAGTATGATCCCATTGCCATTAACTTTATTGTTTTGGGTTCGAATTTATACACCGTTTTTGTGTTTCCTGTCTAGAGAATATCCTGTAGTATTTGTTGGAGAGCTGGTTTGGTGGTGCAGAATTCTCTCAGCTTTTGCTTGTCTGAAAAGCTTTTGATTTCTCCTTCATACTTGAATGAGATCCTTGCTGGGTACAATAATCTGGGCTGTAGGTTATTTTCTTTCATCATTTTAAGTATGTCTTGCCATTCCCTCCTGGCTTGAAGAGTTTCTATTGAAAGATCAGCTGTTATCCTTGTGGGTATTCCCTTGTGTGTTATTTGTTGTTTTTCCCTTGCTGCTTTTAGTATTTGTTCTTTGTGTTTGATCTTTGTTAATTTGATTAATATGTGTCTTGGGGTGTTTCGCCTTGGGTTTATCCTGTTTGGGACTCTCTGGGTTTCTTGGACTTGGGTGATTATTTCCTTCCCCATTTTAGGGAAGTTTTCAACTATTATCTCCTCAAGTATTTTCTCATGGTCTTTCTTTTTGTCTTCTTCTTCTGGGACCCCTATGATTCGAATGTTGTAGCGTTAAATATTGTCCTGGAGGTCTCTGAGATTGTCCTCATTTCTTTTAATTTGTTTTTCTTTTATCCTCTCTGATTCATTTATTTCTACCATTCTATCTTCTTATTCACTAATTCTATCTTCTGCCTCTGTTATTCTACTATTTGTTGCAAAGGAAACTATTAGCAAGGTGAAAAGACAGCCTTCAGAATGGGAGAAGATAATAGCAAATGAAGCAACTGACAAACAACTAATCTCAAGAATATACAAGCAACTCCTACACCTCAACTCCAGAAACATAAATGACCCAATCAAAAAATGGGCCAAAGAACTAAATAGACATTTCTCCAAAGAAGACATACAGATGGCTAACAAACACATGAAAAGATGCTCAACATCACTCATTATCAGAGAAATGCAAATCAAAACCACTATGAGGTACCATTTCACACCAGTCAGAATGGCTGTGATCCAAAAGTCTACAAGTAATAAATGCTGGAGAGGGTGTGGAGAAAAGGGAACCCTCTTACACTGTTGGTGGGAATGCAAACTAGTACAGCCACTATGGAGAACAGTGTGGAGATTCCTTAAAAAACTGGAAATAGAGCTGCCTTATGATCCAGCAATCCCACTGCTGGGCATACACACTGAGGAAACCAGAAGGGAAAGAGACACGTGTACCCCAGTGTTCATCGCAGCACTGTTTATAATAGCCAGGACATGGAAGCAACCTAGATGTCCATCAGCAGATGAATGGATAAGAAAGCAGTGGTACATACACACAATGGAGTATTACTCAGCCATTAAAAAGAATACATTTGAATCAGTTCTAATGAGGTGGATGAAACTGGAGCCTATTATACAGAGTGAAGTAAGCCAGAAAGAAAAACTAATACAATTATGTAAAGTTTAAAAAATAAAATAAAATTAAATAAATAAATAAATTAAAAAAAAAAAAAGAAAAGAAAAACACCAATACAGTATACTAATGCATATATATGGAATTTAGAAAGATGGTTACAATAACCCTGTATACGAGACAGCAAAAGAGACACTGATGTATAGAACAGTCTTACGGACTCTGTGAGAGAGGGTGAGGGTGGGAAGATTTGGGAGAATGGCATTGAAACATGTAAAATATCATGTATGAAATGAGTCGCCAGTCCAGGTTCGATGCACGATACTGGATGCTTGGGGCTGGTGCACTGGGATGACCCAGAGGGATGGTACGGGGAGGGAGGAGGGAGGAGGGTTCAGGATGGGGAACACATGTATACCTGTGGTGGATTCATTTTGATATTTGGCAAAACTAATACAATTATGTAAAGTTTAAAAATAAAATAAAATTAAAAATAAAAAAACAAGTCAGAGTTCCTTTGCATAGCTAACCTGCTAGACAAACAAATGCTGTTCTACAAGTAAATTCTTTTTTTTAATTTTATTTTATTTAACTTTAGCAATAGGTGAACCGTGAACTTCCTGATGTTCAAGCTAGATTTAGAAAAGGCAGAGGAACCAGAGATCAAATTGCCAACATCCGCTAGATCATAGAAAAAGCCAGAGAGATCCAGAAAAACATCTATTTCTGCTTTATTGACTATGCCAAAGCCTTTGACTGTGTGGATCACAATAAACTGTGGGAAATTCTGAAAGAGATGGGAATACCAGACCACCGGATCTGCCTCTTGAGAAATTTGTATGCAGGTCAGGAAGCAACAGTTAGAACTGGACATGGAACAACAGACTGGTTCCAAATAGGAAAAGGAGTTCGTCAAGGCTGTATAATGTCACCCTGTTTATTTAACTTATATGCAGAGTACATAATGAGAAACGCTGGACTGGAAGAAACACAAACTGGAATCAAGATTGCTGGGAGAAATATCAATAACCTCAGATATGCAGATGACACCACCCTTAATGCAGAAAGTGAAGAGGAACTAAAAAGCCTCTTGATGAAAGTGAAAGGGAGAGAGAAAAAGTTGGCTTAAAGCTCAACATTCAGAAAACGAAGATAATGGCATCTGGTCCCACCACGTCATGGGAGGTAGATGGGGAAACAGTGTCGGACTTTATTTTTCTGGGCTCCAAAATCACTGCAGATGGTGACTGCAGCCATGAAATTAAAAGACACTTACTCCTTGGAAGGAAAGTTAGGACCAACCTAGACAGCATATTCAAAAGCAGAGACATTACTTTGCCAACAAAGGTTCATCTAGTCAAGGCTATGGTTTTTCCTGTGGTCATGTATGGATGTGAGAGTTGGACTGTGAAGAAGGCTGAGCACTGAAGAACTGATGCTTTTGAACTGTGGTGTTGGAGAAGACTCTTGAGAGTCCCTTGGACTGCAAGGAGATCCAACCAGTCTATTCTGAAGGAGATCAGTCCTGGGATTTCTTTGGAGGGAATGATGCTAAAGCTGAAACTCCAGTACTTTGGCCACCTCATGCGAAGAGTTGACTCATTGGAAAAGACTCATGCTGGGAGGGATTGGGGGCAGGAGGAGAAGGGGACGACAGAGGATGAGATGGCTGATGGCATCACTGACTCAATGGACGTGAGTTTGGGTGAACTCCGGGAGCTGGTGATGGACAGGGAGGCCTGGCGTGCTGCGATTCATGTGGTCGCAAAGAGTCAGACACGACTGAGCGACTGATCTGATCTGATCTGATACAGGGTTATTGTTACCATCTTTCTAAATTCCATATATATGCATTAGTATACTGTATTGGTGTTTTTCTTTCTGTCTTACTTCATTCTGTATAATAGGCTCCAGTTTCATCCACCTCATTAGAACTGATTCAAATGTATTCTTTTTAATGGCTCAGTAATACTCCATTGTGTATATGTACCACAGCTTTCTTGTCCATTCATCTGCTGATGGACTTTGAAAACAAGTTTGATAAGAAAATGCAAAATTCTAAAATACACTTTACATCACAGTATTAGCCCAGACACACCCACATAAAAAAAAAAACTCAGTTAGAATTTATGTGTACCTTTCTTGACCAGTCTCTTCAACATTTCCTTTTCCCTCGGAGAAATTAAAAAAAGAACTAAAGGCTTAGATCAAAAATTAAGGGAAAAATACATCTTCAGATAGAAAAAGATAATCATAATACCAAGTTTTAGTTCCTGAAAGTTATATTTTAATACAATATATTAATTATGTTTTTATATAATTTTACATTTAATTTTTTATAAGTTTATATAATTATATTTTTAATATAACTCAGTCACAATATTATGTACTATATATAATATTCTATATATATTATATGTTTTAATATATATAATATACATATATAATTATATTATTATTATATAATATATAATATATATTATATATAACACATAATATATATAACATATATATTATATATAATTATATATATTTTTTAAAATATGTAATATATATTTATATATTATATATAACATATAAGTTATATATGGTATATGTTATATATCTAATATATCTAATATATATATTATATAATAATTATATATAATATATATGTATATGTATATTATATGTTATATATATAATATATGTTATATATAATATGTACAATATATGTTATATATCATATATTTAATTATATTATATAATAATATAATTATGTGAATATAATTATAATATATTATATTTATATTATATTATTATATTATATATTATTATATTATCATATATAATATATATATTATATATAATATAATATATATAATATATAATATAGTATATATTATATATATAATATATATAATATATAATATATAATAAATATAATATATTATATTATATCATATATTATAATTATAATATATGATTATATAATGTGTAATATATTATAATTAATATATCATATAGCATATATTTTATTTTATATTAATATAATATATATAATATATCATATATAATCATAATATATTGTGATATATTAATATTATAATATATTATAATTCATTATAATACTATATTCATTAACTCATTCAATATTTCAGTATTCATTAACTCATTAAATAATTCAGTATTCATTCAATAATACTAATTCATTAACATACTATATATAGTATGTTATAATATATATAATATATATTAATAATAATATAATTATATAATATATGTATATTATATATATTAAAACATAATATATAATATAACATATAATATGAATCACATGTATATTATATAATATATAATATAATATATATAATTATATATCATATATAATTATAGATCATATATATTATATAATATAATTATATTATAATTTTATAATATTAATATAATTTATATAATTTATAATATTAATAATAATATTATAATTATTTACTTATAATTATATAATATATAATGTTAATATAATATATAATAATTATAATAATACATAATATATTCTATGATATATAATATAATTATAATATATATCATATAATATATATAATGTATATAATATTAATAAAATTAACCATGTATCATGTTTTCTTTGGGAAAAGTTCTGCTTAGATTTTCTACCCATTTTTAATTGTATTTTTGGAGTTTTTTTCATTTGCTTCTTTGTTTTTTTTTGTTATTGAATTGTATGAATTTTTCATACATTTTAGTCCCTATTTGGAGAAGGTAATGGCACCCCACTCCAGTACTCTTACTTGGAAAATCCCATGGACGGAAGAGCCTGTTAGGCTGCAATCCATGGGGTTGCTAAGGGTCGGACACGACTGCGTGACTTCACTTTCACTTTTCACTTTCATGCATTGGAGAAGGAAATGGCAGCCTACTCCAGTGTTCTTGCCTGGAGAATCCCAGGGACGGGGGAGCCTGATGGGCTGCCGTCTATGGGGTCGCACAGAGTCAAACACGACTGAAGTGACTTAGCATTAGCATTAATCCCTTATTAGATATATGATATTCTCACGTTTAATAGGTTGTCTTCTCATTTTGTTGATCATCTTCTTTTTTGTACAAAAGACTTTTATAATGATATGATTCAACTTATTTATTTTTGTGGCTTTTGCTTTTGGTGTCAAATTCAAAAAATCATATCTAAGACCTCTGTCAAGGAGTTTATGGTTTGTATTTTCTTCTAGGAGTTTTATGGTTTCAGGTCTTATGTTCAAGTCTTTGATCCATTTCAATATATTTTCAATATAATGGAAGATAGTAGATGAATTCCATTCTTTTGCACACAGCTGTCCAGTTTTTCCAACACAATTTAATGAACAGAATATCCTTTCCCACAAGAGACTGAGCTAGACCTGCCTGTGAGTGTTTGTGGGTCTCCTGCAGAGGAGTAGGTTGACAGTGGCCTGATGCAGGATCGGGGCACTGGCAGCAGCAGTCCTGGGAGGCACAGGTTGTTGGGATAAGTTCTCTTGGAGAAAGTCACCATTGGCCCTACCATAGAGCCTGTAGCCCTACCATAGTGACTGAAGACTTCAAGACTGGACTGGCTCAGGCCAAACAATAAATCAAAGAGGGATCATAGCCCCACCCATCAGCAGAAAATAGGATTAATAATTTACTGAGCATGGCCATGTCCACCAGAGCTAGATCCAGTTTTCCCCACAGCCAGACCCTCCCATCAGGAAGCTTGCTTGCACAAGCCTCTTATCCTCACCTTCAATGGGAAGAAGGAAGAAGCAAGAACTACAATCCCATGACCTCCAAAAAGAAAACTAACCAAAATGATTGCATGGACCACAGCCTTGTGTAACTCAATGAAACTATAAGCCATGCCATGCAGGGGCACCCAAGATGAATGGGTCATGGTGGAGAGTTCTGACAAAATGTGGTCCACTGGAGAAGGGAATGGCAAGCCACTTCAGTAAAGTTGCCTTAAAAACCCCATGAACAGTACAAAAAGGCAAAAAGATATGACACCAGAAGATGAGCGCCCCGGGTTGGTAGGTATCCAATATGCTACTGGGGAAGTATAGAGAAATAGCTCCAGAAAGAACAAAGAAATTGAGCCAAAGCAGAAATGAAGCCCAGCTGTGGATGTGTCTGATGGTAAAAGTAAAGTCTGATGCTGTGAAAAACGATATTGCATAGGAACCTGGAATGTTAGGTCCATGAATCAAGGTAAATTGGATGTGGCCAAACAGGAGATGACAAGAATGAAAATTGACATTAGGAATTAGTGAACTAAAATGAATAGGAATGGGTGAATTTAATTCAAATGACCATTATATATACTACTGTGGGCAAGAGTTCCTTAGAAGAAATGGAATAGCTCTCACAGTCAACAAGAGTCCAAAATGCAGTACTTGGGTGCAATCTCAAAAACAATAGAACGATCTCAGTTCCTTTACAAGACAAACCGTTCAACATCACTGTAACCCAAGTCTATGCCCCAAGCATTATGCCAAAGAAGCTGAAGTTGAACAGTTCTATGAAGACCTACAAAACCTTCTAGAACCAAGACCAAAAAAAGATACCCTTTTCATCAAAGCAAATTGGAATGCAAAAGTAGGAAGTCAAGAGATACATGGAGAAATGAGCAAGTTTGGCCTTGGAGTACAAAATGAAGCAGAGCAAAGTCTAACAGAGTTTTGTCAAGAGAGTGTACTGGACATAGCAAACACACTCTTCCAGCAACAAAA
Organism: Bubalus bubalis; assembly: GCF_019923935.1. Taxonomy (NCBI): domain Eukaryota; kingdom Metazoa; phylum Chordata; class Mammalia; order Artiodactyla; family Bovidae; genus Bubalus; species Bubalus bubalis. Next base: position 115,247,772 of record NC_059163.1, on the reverse strand, counting down.
GAGACTACACATGGACCCCAGATTCTCAATACTGACATGAGATTGATTATATTCCTTGCAGATGGATAAGCTCCATACAGTCAGCAAAACAAGACCTGGAGCTCTCTGTGGCTCAGATTATAAGCTACTTATTGCAAAATTCAGACAAATTGAAGAAAGCAGGAAAAAACCACTAGGTTATTCAGGTATGACCTAAACCAAATCCCTTATGATTATACAGTAGAAGTGACAAATACATACAAGGGATTAGATCTGATAGTGTACCTGAGGAACTATGGAAGAGGGTCATAACTGTGTACAGGAGGTGTTAACTAAAACCATCCCTAAAAAAAGAAATGGATCCCTAAGAAAAAAAGAAAATGCACAACTGTGTATAGGATGGAGAAGGCAATGGCACCCCACTCCAGTACTCTTGCCTGGAAAATCCCATGGATGGAGGTGTTACCTAAAACCATCCCTAAGAAAAAGAAAAATGCATCCCTAGGAAATCCCTAAGAAAAAGAAGGCAAAAATGGTTGTCTGAGGAGGCTTTACAAATAAATGAGGAAAGAACAGAAGTGAAAGGCAAAATAGAAAGGGAAAGATATACCAACTGAATGCAGAGTTCCAAAGAGTAGCAATGAGAGATAAGAAAGCCTTCTTAGGTGAACAATGCAAAGAAACATAGGGAAAAATAGAATGGGAAAGACTAGAGATCACTTCAAGAAAATTAGTGACTCTAAGCGAACACTTCATGAAAACATGGGCACAATAAAGTACAGAAACAGCAAGGACCTAACAGAGACAGAAGAGATTAAGAACAGGTGGCAAGAATACACTGAACAACTGTATAAAACACGTCTTAATGACCTGAGAAAACCATGATGGTGTGATAACTCACCTAGAGACAGATCTCCTGGAGTGTGAAGTTAAGTGGACCTTAGGAAGCCTTACTACAAACAAAGCTCATGGAGGTGGTGGAATTCCAGCTGAGCTATTTCTAATCCTAAAAGTCAATGCTATTAAAGCACTGTACTCAATACACCAGCGAATTTGGAAAACTCAGCAATGGCCACAGGTCTAGAAAATCTCAGTTTTTATCCCAATCCCAAAGAAGGGCAGTGACAACGAATGTTCAAATTACCGCCCGTTTTGAGCTCATTTCACAAGCTAGCAAGGTACTGCTCTAAATGTTTAAGCTATGCTCCAAGCTATGCTTCAACAATATGTGAACCAAGACCTTCCAGATGTACAAGCTAGATTTGGAAAAGGCAGAGGAGCCAGAGATCAAATTGCCAATATCTGCTGGATCATGACTATGTGGATTACAACAAACTGTGGAAAATTCTTGAAGAGATGGGAATACCAGACCACCTTACCTGCCTCCTGAGAAACCTGTATGCAGCTCAAGAAGCAAGAGTTAGAACCAAACATGGAACAACTGACTAGTTCAAAATGGGCAAGGAGTATGTTAAAGCTCTGTACTGCAGAGTGAAAGTGAAAGTCTCTCAATTGTGTTCGACTCTGCGACCCCATGGACTATAAAGTCCATGGAATTCTCCAGGCCAGAATACTGGAGTGGGTAGCCTTTCCCTTCTCCAAGGGATCTTTGCAACTCAGGGATTGAACCCAGGTCTCCTGCATTGCAGGCAGATTCTTTACCAGCTGAGCCACAACAGAAGCCCAAGAATACTGAAGTGAGTAGCCTATCCCTTCTCTAGCGGATCTTCCCAACTCAGGAATTGAACTGAGGTCTTCTGTATTGTAGGTGGATTTTTTACCAACTGAGCTATGAGGGAAGCCCTCATAGGCAGAATACATCATGTGAAATGCTGGGCTGAAAGAATCACAAGCTGGAATCAAGATTGCTAGAAGAAATGTCAATAACCGCAGATATGCAAATGACACCACCCTAATGGTAGAAAGCAAGGAGATCCTAAAGAGCCTCTTAATGAAGCTGAAAGAGGAGAATGAACAGGTTAGCTTAAAACTCAATATTCAAAAAATGAAGATCATGGCATCTGGTCCCATCACTTCATGGCAAATAGATCGGGGGAAATAAAGTGTCAGACTTTATTTTCTTGGCTTCAAAATCACTGTGGACAGTGACTGAAGCCATGAAATTAAAAGACATTTGCTCCTTGGGAAAAAAACCTATGACAAACCTAGATGTTGTATTAAAAAGCAGAGTCACCACTTTGCCAACAAAGGCCTATATGTCAGACCTATGGTTTTTCCAGTAGTCATGTACAGATGTGAGAGTTGGAACACAACGATGGCTGAGCACTGAAAAATTGATGCTTTCCAGCTGTGGTGCTGGAAAAGACTCTTAAGAGTCCCTAGGATTTCAAGGAGATCAAACCAGCCAATCCTATGAAATCAATCCTCAATATTCGTTGGAAGGACTGATGCTGAAGCCGAAGCTCCAATACTTCAGCTGACGCTGAAGCCTCCATCAGGTGGCTCCAACACTTTGCCACCTGATGCGAAGAGCTGACTCATTGGAAAAGACACTGATGCTGGAAAAGATTGAAGGCAAAAGGAGAAAGAGGTAACAGAGGATGGGATGGTTAGACAGCATCACCAACTCAATGGACATGAGTTTGAGCAAACTCCGGGAGGTAATGTAGGACGAGGAAGCCAGGCATGCTGCAGTAGAGTCACACATGACTGAGTGACTGAACAACAGTATATAATTTCATATCATGTGCAAATAGTTACAGTTTAACTTATTCCTTTTCAGTTTGAATGCTTTTAATTTACTTTTACTAATTGGTCTGGCTAGGATTTCCAATACTATATTGAATAAAAGTGGGAAGAGTGGGCATCCAATCTTAAAGGATTTCAGTTTTTCATAGTTGAGTATGATATTAGTTCTGGGCTTGTTATATATGGCCTTTATTATGTTAAGGTATGTTTCCTCTATGTCCACTTTTTTGCAAGTTTTTTTTTTTTATCATAAATGGATGGTGAATTTTGTTATATGCTTTCTCTGCATCTGTTTATGTGACCAAATGATTTTTATCTTTCATTTTAATAATGTGGTATATCACACTGACTGATTTGTAGATGTGGAATAAATCCTATTTATCATGTGTATGACCCTTTTAATGTATTTTTGAATTTGATTTACTAATATTTTGTTGTGGATTTTTTCATTTATGTTAATCAGACTTACTAGCCTATAATTTTCATTTCTCTTAGAGAAGTTTGGAAGATTTTTCTCCTCTTTAAATTTTTGGAACAATTTGGGAAGTATTCATATTATTCTTTGAATATTCACTAGAATTCACAATGAAGAGCTCTGGTCCTGGACTTTTGTCCACTGGGAAATTTTTTTATTACTAATTTAATCTTTACCTGTAATAAATCTGTTGATATGTTCTATTTCATCACGATTGAGTCTTTGGAGATTGTATGTTTCTAGGAATTTATCTGTTTCTTCTAGATTGTACAATATGTTGGTGCATAATTGTTCAGAGTTCAGTCTTTTATGATCCTTTGTGATTAGGTGTTATCAGTTGTAACATTCCTTCTTTCATTTCTGATTTTTTTTTAACTCTATCTGTCTTTTTTCTTGGCCTTGGTAAGTCTAGCTAAAGACTTATCAATTTACTTTGTTTTCTTGAAAAACCAACTCTTAGTCTTATTGACCTTTTCTATTGTCTTTTTAGTCTCTATTTTATTTATTTCTGCTCTAGTCTAGTATTTACTTTCGACTTTGTTGTTTTTCCTTTTCAGAGTTGGCACACATCTTATGGACTGAGGAACTTCTTTTAAGAAACATGGGCTGTGGACACCATTTTGCTGCTCTGTCCTGACTTGCTCTAGCTTACTGGTATCTCACAGGAAAGAACTTATACACTTGTCTGGAGCTCCTAATTTTTGAGACTGCCACCTAGGGAACACAGCCAGATCCTCTGGCCAGCAAAGGTTACTCTTTAGGTCCCATAGGATTGTATATATTTGCATTCTTTTAAACACTGCTGCCTGAGGATCCGGTTTCTGAATACCTTGAATCTAGGTGCTGAAATACTTCCCTTAGGGATACTGACATGTCTTGGCATATCCTCAACTACCAGGGCTATTAAAAGTATAATAGGCTGCTTGGATGAGCACAAAGGTTTTAGAGACCAAAAAGAGCTAGGACAGGGTTGAATAACAAGGTTCACCACCTGTATAAGGTCATTCCTTCAGACTGTGAGATGTGGTTGTTTCATCTACTGTATAGAAACCTACAAAGAGAGTTGAGTTAAATGAAGAAAGAAAGGATGGAGAGAGAACAGGATGGCGGGGGAGTAGATAGACTTGGAGTAGTTTCTCTCCGTGGAAACATCAGGAATACACCATCAGACACAGAAGTGCTTGCAGAACACCAAATGAGAGCAGGCAGGAGAACCTGACCACCAGAAAAAATATGTAGAACCACACAAAACTTGGCAGGATGAAGGAAGTAGTGGGGAAATGAGGAGAGTTAGGAGGACTAGACCTGCCCTTGGTGGGTAGAGGAACTGAAGCAAGGGTGTGATCCCCACATCAGGGCAATTGTTAGGGACAGAGGAGAAACATTTGAGGCTGAGAGTGAAGCAGCTGATCTGTGACAGTCTAAATGGAATGAGAATCATACAGAAAATCCTTGCCACAGTCATATGTACAGTTGTATGTACCCCAGACAGCGATGTGGGTCCCCTGCCAGGCACAGCAGCTGGGAGCTGGAGCATAGGGATTGTGGAGCAATCCCAGGGTAAGGGCTGCTGGTGACTATGTTGATTGTGCCGACTGTGCCTCCCAAGGGGACAGGAGAGTGAAGATTGTGGTGGGAAATACTTATGGATGAAAAACAAGCAGCCATGGAGGCAAGGCAATTCTGCTGAGTCATGTGTAGATGGTGCAGCCATGACTGTAGCCTCTCTCTCCCCACACACCAGCACGGGCAGCTGGACAATAGAGAGTTTGGCCCTTTAAGTGCTTGACACACCAAACAACAGAATAGGACCCCAGCCAGGTGGCCCCTTTAAGAGCCTGAACAGGTGAAGCAACAGAGAAGGACCAGCCAAAGAGGCCTTCTCATTGGCCACTGTGAGGCTAGGAAGACTGTGATGGGGCCATAGCTCCTGCAGCTGAGGCAGTCGGTGTCCCTGCACTTGGCACCACCAGGGTCCCTCCAACCCAAGCAGCTGTGCCACCACCATGCTTAGTCCTCTCTGGGGCAGAGCTGCCACAGGCTAGAAAGAGCCCTTTTGCTGATCAGTCACTCAGTCATGTTCAACTCTGTGACCCTGTGGACTGCAGCACACCAGGCTTTTCTGTCCTTCACTATCTCCTTACTCAAACTCTTATCCATTGAGTTGGTGATGCCATCCAACTATCTCATCCTCTGTGAGAGGCAGAAGAATGATATCTGAGGCAGAAGAATGGATAAGTGAGCTGGAAGTTAGAATGGTGGAAATAACTGCTGAAGAGTAGAATAAAGGAAAAAGATTGAAAAGAACTGAAAACAGTCTCAGAGGCCACTGGGATAATATTAAATGCATCAACGTTTGAATTATGGGGGTCCCAGAAGAGGAAGAGAAAAAGAAAGGGTATGAAAAAAATTTTTAAGAGATTATAGCTGAAAATTTTGCCCAACATGGGAAAGGAAATAGTCAAGAAGCACAAAGAATCCCATACAGGAGAAGCCCAAGGAGAAACACCCCAAGATACATACTAATCAAACTATCAAAGATTAAACACAAAGAAAGAATATTAAAAGCAGCAAAGGAAAAGCAATAAGTAACAAACAAGGGCGGGGGGAATACAAGGGAAACCCCATATGTTTAACAGCTGATCTTTCAACAGAAACTTCCAGACAATAAGGGAGTGGCAGGATATATTTAAAGCACTGAATGGGAAAAATCTACAACCAAGATTACTCTACTTAGCAAGGATCTCATTGAGAATTAATGGAGAAATCAAAAGCTTTACAGACAAGCAAAAGTTAAGAGAATTTAGTACCACCAAACCAGCTTTACAACAAATGTTAAAGGGACTCATATTGTCAGGAAATACAAGGGAAGAAAAAGACCTACAAAAACAAACCCCAAACAACTAAGAAAATGGCAATAGGAACATATATATCAATAAGTACTTTAAATGTAAATGGATTAAATGCTCCAAAAGACACAGACTGGCTGAATAGATATGAAAACAAGACCCAAATATATGCTGTCTACAAGAAACCCACTTCAGACCTAAAGACACACATATAGACTGAAAGTGAAAGAATGGAATAATTCCATGGAAGTGAAAATCAGAATTAAGCTGGAGTAGGAATTCTCAAATCAAATAAAATAGACCTTAAAATAAAGAATATTACAAGAGATAAGGAAGACACTACATAATGATCAAGGGATCAATCCAAGAGGAAGACATAACAATTATAAATATTTATGCACCCATAATAGTAGCACATCAATACATAAGACAAAATTAATGGATATAAAAAGAGAAATTGACAGTAATGCAATAATAGTAGGGGGCTTTAACACTCCACTTACACCAATGGACAGATCATCAAAACAGAAAATCTAGTGAGGAAACACAAGTCTTAAATGACACATTAGTGAATTTCATTGCTATCTTCAGGATATTACATCCAAATGCAGAAGAATACACCTTCTTCTCAAGTGCACATGGAATATTCTCCAGGATAGACCACATCTTGGGTTACAAATAAAGCCTCAGTCAATTTAAGAAAACTGAAATTGTATCAAGCATCTTTTCTGACCACAGTGCTATGATACTAGATATCAATTACAAGAAAAAAAAAACATAAAAAACACAAACACAGGGAGATTAAACAATATGTTTCTAAATAATGAACAGGTTACTGAAGAAATCAAAAGAGACATTAAAAAAAAATCCCAGAAACATGACAAAGAAAACAGAACAATTCAAAACCTATGGGATGCAGCAAAAGCAGTTCTAAGAGGGATGTTTGTAGCAAAACAATCCTACCTCATGAAACAAGAAAAACATCTAATAGACAACCTAACTTTACACCTAAACAAGTGGAAAATGAAGAACAAAAAACTCCCAAAGATGGCAAATGGAAAGAAATTATAAAAATCAGAACAGAAATAAATGGAAAAAAATGAAAGAAACAATAGTAAATATAACAAACTAAAAGCTGGTTCTTTGAGAAGACAAACAAAATTGGCAAACCTTTAGCCAGACTCATTAATTAAAAAAAAAGAAGATTGAAATCAACAAAATTAGAAATGATAAAGAGAGGTTACAACAACATAGAAATACAATGTAGAAATGTAGAAATACAAAGGATAATAATGAGACTATATAACCTCATATATATATATATCTCAGCAAGGAGATCCAACCAGTCCATTCTGAAGATCAGCCCTGGGATTTCTTTGGAAGGAATGATGCTAAAGCTGAAACTCCAGTACTTTGGCCACCTCATGCGAAGAGTTGACTCATTGGAAAAGACTCTGATGCTGGGAGGGATTGCGGGCAGGAGGAGAAGGGGGCGACAGAGGATGAGATGGCTGGATGGCATCACTGACTCGATGGACGTGAGTCTGAGTGAACTCCAGGAGTTGGTGATAGACAGGGAGGCCTGGCGTGCTGTGATTCATGGGGTCACAAAGAGTTGGACACGACTGAGCGACTGATCTGATCTGATCTGATATTTATTATATATATACAGAATGCAGAATGTAGAATTATATATATATATAGAATGTAGAATGTAGAATTTCTATTACATATATATAGAATGTAGAATGTATAGAATTATATATAGAGAATGTAGAATGTAGAATTTCTACAATGTAGCAACATAGAAATACAAAGGATAATAACGAGACTATATAATCTCATATATATCTCATATTATATATTTATATTATATATTCTTATAATATAATAAATTATATATTACACAATAAATATATATTATATATATTGTTTTGCTACAAACGTTCCTCTTAGAATTGTCTTTGCTGCATCCCATAGGTTTTGAGTTGTGTTTTCTTTGTCATTTTTCAGGGATATATTATATATTATAACATATAATGTATATATTAATTATATATAATATTATATATAATATGTTATATGATTATAATTATATTATATTATATATATTCTAACAGTACTCATATATATACATATGAGTCAGTTCCATTTCAAGAACGTATTCATTAAGTACAACAAATTTAGCTTAGGTACCCAACTAACACAATCAGCTATATAGTACTACACTACAATAGGTTTATAACACTTTTCACACTAATAATATATTAAAAAACTAACAAAAATAAACATTTTAATTCTTACAGTACCTTGAAAAAGCTACCGAGGGTTTTGATTCATTTGACAATTATATTCTGATGGACTACTCATTCCAAGCACTGCGCTAAGGTCCAGGGATGCAAAAATGAATAAACAGGCTGCTGCTTTCAAGAGTCTCCTCTACAGAGTAACCTTTGACCTATAGGCCAAAGAAGGGGATAGAAAATGTTTAAAATTTCCTTTTCAAGCTTTATTTTTAATGCTGTAATGTGTAGAAATACACAGGTCTTGCACTTTGTAAATGTCCCGGATCTTGAAAATAAAGATGCTGACTGTAAACACTCTCTGCAATATTCATTCAGTGCCCACATGCAGAAAGTAAATTACTATTTTTGAAGTTGTTGCTGAGCTCTAGCTTAAAAATGCATATAAAGACATATATACATGCATACATTACACAAAGCACAAGGTTTTTATTTTAAAATGATAAAAAAAAAGGAATAAAGCAAATGATGACTTCTGAAAAATATATTGACAACACGTGGGAAAAAAAAACAAGAAAAACAAATTCAAAATCTATCTAAATAATTTTCTGTCTCCTCTAACTGTATTACCTTCTCTCCCACATTCCAAATTTTCTCTTCTACTTAGTTTTTGAAAATGAAAATTTTTTCTTTTTTTTTAAATTTTATTTTATTTTTAAACTTTACATAATTGTATTAGTTTTGCCAAATATCAAAATGAATCCACCACAGGTATACATGTGTTCCCCATCCTGAACCCTCCTCCCTCCTCCCTCCCCACACCATCCCTCTGGGTCGTCCCAGTGCACCAGCCCCAAGCATCCAGTATCATGCATCGAACCTGGACTGGCAACTCATTTCATACATGATATTCTACATGTTTCAATGCCATTCTCTAAAATCTTCCCACCCTCTCCCTCTCTCACAGAGTCCATAAGACTGTTCTATACATCAGTGTCTCTTTTGCTGTCTCGCACACAGGGTTATTGTTACCATCTTTCTAAATTCCATATATATGCGTTAGTATACTGTATTGGTGTTTTTCTTTCTGGCTTACTTCACTCTGTATAATAGGCTCCAGTTTCATCCACCTCATTAGAACTGATTCAAATGTATTCTTTTTCATGGCTGAGTAATACTCCATTGTGTGTATGTACCACTGCTTTCTTATCCATTCATCTGGTGATGGACATCTAGGTTGCTTCCATGTCCTGGCTATTATAAACAGTGCTGCGATGAACATTGGGGTACACGTGTCTCTTTCCCTTCTGGTTTCCTCAGTGTGTATGCCCAGCAGTGGGATTGCTGGATCATAAGGCAGCTCTATTTCCAGTTTTTTAAGGAATCTCCACACTGTTCTCCATAGTGGCTGTACTAGTTCGCATTCCCACCAACAGTGTAAGAGGGTTCCCTTTTCTCCACACCCTCTCCAGCATTTATTACTTGTAGACTTTTGGATCGCAGCCATTCTGACTGGTGTGAAATGGTACCTCATAGTGGTTTTGATTTGCATTTCTCTGATAATGAGTGATGTTGAGCATCTTTTCATGTGTTTGATAGCCATCTGTATGTCTTCTTTGGAGAAATGTCTATTTAGTTCTTTGGCCCATTTTTTGATTGGGTCATTTATGTTTCTGGAGTTGAGGTGTAGGAGTTGCTTGTATATTCTAGAGATTAGTTGTTTGTCAGTTGCTTCATTTGCTATTATTTTCTCCCATTCTGAGGGCTGCCTTTTCACCTTGCTAATAGTTTCCTTTGATGTGCAGAAGCTTTTAAGGTTAATTAGGTCCCATTTGTTTATTTTTGCTTTTATTTCCAATATTCTGGGAGGTGGGTCATAGAGGATCCTGCTGTGATGTATGTCAGAGAGTGTTTTGCCTATGTTCTCCTCTAGGAGTTTTATAGTTTCTGGTCTTATGTTTAGATCTTTAATCCATTTTGAGTTTATTTTTGTGTATGGTGTTAGAAAGTGTTCTAGTTTCATTCTTTTACAAGTGGTTGACCAGATTTCCCAGCACCACTTGTTAAAGAGATTGTCTTTAATCCATTGTATATTCTTGCCTCCTTTGTCAAAGATAAGGTGTCCATATGTGCGTGGATTTTTCTCTGGGCTTTCTATTTTGTTCCATTGATCTATATTTCTGTCTTTGTGCCAGTACCATACTGTCTTGATAACTGTGGCTTTGTAGTAGAGCCTGAAGTCAGGTAGGTTGATTCCTCCAGTTCCATTCTTCTTTCTCAAGATCGCTTTGGCTATTCGAGGTTTTTTGTATTTCCATACAAATTGTGAAATTATTTGTTCTAGCTCTGTGAAGAATACCGTTGGTAGCTTGATAGGGATTGCATTGAATCTATAGATTGGTTTGGGTAGTATACTCATTTTCACTATATTGATTCTTCCAATCCATGAACATGGTATATTTCTCCATCTGTTAGTGTCCTCTTTGATTTCTTTCACCAGTGTTTTATAGTTTTCTATATATAGGTCTTTAGTTTCTTTAGGTAGATGAGCTAACACCTATCCTGCTCAAACTCTTCCAGAAAATTGCAGAGGAAGATAAACTTCCAAAATCATTCTATGAGGCCACCATCACCCTAATACCAAAACCTGACAAAGAGCCCACAAAAAAAGAAAACTACAGGCCAATATCACTGATGAACATAGATGCAAAAATCCTTAACAAAATTCTAGCAATCAGAATTCAACAACACATTAAAAAGATCATACACCATGACCAAGTGGGCATGGATTTTTCAATACCTGCAAATCAATCAATGTAATACACCACATTAAGAAATTGAAAAATAAAAACCATATGATTATATCAATAGATGCAGAGAAAGCCTTTGACAAAATTCAACATCCATTTAGGATAAAAACTCTCCAGAAAGCTGGAATAGAAGGAACATACCTCAACATAATAAAAGCTATATATGACAAACACACAGCAAACATTATCCTCAATGGTGAAAAATTGAAAGCATATCCTCTGAAGTCAGGAACAAGACAGGGTGCCCACTTTCACCATACTATTCAACATAGTTTTGGAAGTTTTGGCCACAGCAATCAGAGCAGAAAAAGAAATAAAAGGAATCCAAATTGGAAAAGAAGAAGTAAAACTCTCACTATTTGCAGATGACATGATCCTCTACATAGAAAACCCTAAAGACTCCACCAGAAAACTACTAGAACTAATCAATGACTATAGTAAAGTTGCAGGATATAAAATTAACACACAGAAATCCCTTGCATTCCTATACACTAATAATGAGAAAACAGAAAGAGAAATTAAGGAAGCAATTCCATTCACCATTTCAACAGAAAGTATAAAATACTTAGGAATATATCTACCTAAAGAAAATGAAAATTTTTTCAAACTACAAGCTTACAGTGCAGTTACATTTAAGTCATCAAATATTGTTTCATGAAAGCTTTTAGATGTCTTGAAGTTTTTTTGTCATAAATGTTTGAGGAACTTCCTCACCTCCTTTCCTTTCCCTCAAGAAAGAATGACAAACTTCAAAAGGTTCAAATTTCATCTGAAGTAAAAAAACCAAGGTTCATAAGTTCTCTCTCTCTGATTCCTCAATGGAATTAATAAATGTTTGAACATTCACCTGTCACACTGGACAGGACATCTCCTTTATGATCCTGAAAGGTGGTCTGTGATCACCTGAAGGAGCTCAGACTGAATGTCTCTGCTTTGCAGTGGTGGCCTGTGGTTCTCTCCTCTACGCCCACAGCCCTGGTGATTCCAGGGAGGATCAAGGAGGCTACATCCTGCAGAGTCCATGCAGGATAACTGAAGAAGTCCCCACAGACTTCCTGCTTTTGGTCTCCCACAGAGCAAGACACCCAGGACTATGACAAAGGCACACAAAGCACTTAACCAAAGGACTCATGCATCTCAGAAGAGCAAACTCACACAAAGTCAGGATGAAGAGAAGTTATACTTTTATTTAACTTAATATTTCCTTTATAACACACCAAGACTCAGAAAGGGTATCCCAAGTAGCTGTTTTCTCTTTCCAATCCCCATCTCATCCCTCCTCTATCTTTAATTTCCTCTTCTTTCCACCTAGCCCAGTTTTTTCAAGTCCTTTGATCAATCCCCTCTCTCTATCCAGGGAAATCCTCACCTCATCACAAGAAAAATTTCTGTTCCCATCCTTTACCTCAGTTCTTCCCTGAACCTTGAAGACATTATTCTGTCAGATCATCAGAAGCAATGCATATTTTCCTCTTTTTATTGATGATCTACATCCTTAAATGAAAGTAAAATGGGTCTTCAACCAGCAAAGAGAACATTATTTGGCTTCCTTACTAGCAAGTTCACATATTGTTAGAGGTTGGGTTATTTGGACCATATTTGAAAATAGGGTCTTCACAGAAGTGATCAAGTTATCATGAGGTCATGAGGTTGCCCCTAATGCAATTTGACTGGTGCTTTCATAAAAAGAGACATTTAGACACAAAGATGGATAAGCTATATACAGTCAGCAAAAATAAGACTGGAAGCTGACTGTGGCTCAGATCATGAACTCCTTATTGCCAAATTCAGACTTATTGAAGAAGGTAGGGAAAACCACTAGACCACTGAGGTGTGACCTAAATCAAATCCCTTATGATTATACAGTGAAAGTGAGAAATAGGTTTAAGGGACTAGATCTGATAGATAGACTGCCTGATGAACTATTGGAGGAGGTTAGTGACATTGTACAGAGACAGACCATCCCCAAGAAAAAGAAATGCAAAAAAGTAAAATGGCTGTCTGAGGAGGCCTTACCAATAGCTATGAAAAGAAGAGGAGTGAAAAGCAAAGGAGAAAAGGCAAAATATAAGCATCTGAATGCAGAGTTCCAAAGAATAGCAAGGAGAGACAAGAAAGCCTTCCTCAGCAATCAATGCAAAGAAATAGAGGAAAACAACAGAATGGGAAAGACTAGAGATCTCTTCAAGAAAATTAGAGATACCAAGGGAAAATTTCATGCAAAGATGGGCTCGATAAAGGACAGAAATGGTATGGACCTAACCGAAGCAGAAGATATTAAGAAGAGGTGGCAAGAATACAAAGAAGAACTGTACAAAAAACATCTTCATGACCCAGATAATCATAATGGTGTGATCACTCACCTAGAGCCAGACATCCTGGAATGTGAAGTCAAGTGGGACTTAGAAAGCATCACTACGAAAAAAGCTAGTGGAGGTGATGGAATTCCAGTTGAGCTATTTCAAATCCTGAAAGATGATGCTGTGAAAGTGCTGCACTCGATATGCCAGCAAATTTGGAAAACTCAGCAGAGGCCACAGGTCTGGAAAAGGTCAGTTTTCATTCCAATCCCAAAGAAAGGCAATGCCAAAGAATGCTCAAACTACCACACAATGGCACTCATCTCACACGCTAGTAAAGTAATGCTCAAAATTCTCCAAGCCAGGCTTCAGCAATATGTGAACTGTGAACTTCCAGGTGTTCAAGCTGGTTTTAGAAAAGGCAGAGGAACCAGAGATCAAATTGCCAACATCCACTGGATCATGGAAAAAGCAAGAGAGTTCCAGAAAAACATCTACTTCTGCTTTATTGACTATGCCAAAGCCTTTGACTGTGTGGATCACAATAAACTGTGCAAAATTCTGAAAGAGATGGGAATACCAGACCACCTGACCTGCCTCTTGAGAAACCTATATGCAGGTCAGGAAGTAACAGTTAGAACTGGACATGGAACAACAGACTGGTTCCAAATAGGAAAAGGAGTACATCAAGGCTGTATATTGTCACCCTGTTTATTTAACTTCTATGCAAAGTACATCATGAGAAACACTGGGCTGGAAGAAGCACAAGCTGGAATCAAGACTGCCGGGAAAAATATCAATAACCTCAGATATGCAGATGACACCACCCTTAATGCAGAAAGTGAAGAGGAACTCAAAAGCCTCTTGATGAAAGTGAAAGAGGAGAGTGAAAAAGTTGGCTTAAAGCTCAACATTTAAAAAACTAAGATCATGGCATCTGGTCCCATCACTTCATGGGAAATAGATGGGGAAACAGTAGAAACAGTGTCAGACTTTATGTTTTGGGCTCCAAAATCACTGCAGATGGTGACTGCAGCCATAAAATTGAAAGACACTTTCTCCTTGGAAGGAAAGTTATAACCAACCTAGATAGCATATTCAAAAGCAGAGACATTACTTTGCCAACAAAGGTCCATCGAGTCAAGGCTATAGTTTTTCCAGTAGTCATGTATGGATGTGAGAGTTGGACTGTGAAGAAAGCTGAGCGCCAAAGAATTGATGCTTTTGAACTCTGGTGCTGGAGAAGACTCCTGCGAGTCCCTTGGACTGCAAAGAGATCCACCAGTCCATCCTATAGGAGATCTGTCCTGGGTGTTCATTGGAAGGATTCTGAGGCTGAAACTCCAGTACTTTGGCCACCTCATGCGAAGAGTTGACTCACTGGAAAAGACCCTGATGCTGGGAGGGATTGGGAGTAGGAGGAGAAGGGGATGACAGAGGATGAGATGGCTGGATGGCATCACTGACTCAATGCACTGAGTTTGGGTGAACTTCAGGAGTTGATGATGGACAGGGAGGCCTGGCGTGCTGCAATTCATGGGGTCACAAAGAGTCGGACACGACTGAGCGACTGAACTGAACTGGAACACAAAGGTAGGCATAGAGGCAGCCAGCCATGTGGAGGTGAAGGCAGAGATCAGGGAGATATATCTAAAAGATAAGGAATGCCAAAAGTTGCCACCAAAACACCAGAAACAGGCACAGAACAGATTTCTTCACCAATCTCAGAAGGAACCAACCTTGGCAATACTTTCATCTCTGACTCTTATCCTCCAGAGCTATAAGACAAAGTTCTGTTGTTTAAGCCCCCCAGCTTGTGGTTCTCTATTACAGCAGCCCTAGCATAAAACACGTGCCAACAAAAGTGTTCATTTTTTCTTGGAGGTAGTACAGCCTGACCTCAGTCTGAACAGTTAGCCTGGTCCTACCAGTGAGTCTTTGAAGCCTCCATGGTCCTGATGTGTAAGAGAGGAGCCTCTATACCAGCTGCAGAGAGGTGCTTTGCACTCTGAGAAGGGAGGTTCCAGTTCTGAATTTTTTATTTCAACACTCCTTTCATATTGTCAGCTCCTAGATTCACAATTTGGCCACTTCCCCAGGCTTTTTTCCTCAAGGGCTCTGCCAGGGAAGCAGGGCACATATTCCGGCCACTCCAGACCCACAGGTCCCTGTGTTGACCTCGTCTTTCACCTCCCAGCTGGAAGCCAGTATTTTCTAAACTCTAGGAAAGCCTTCATTTTGTGTTCCAGGCCAAGAGATTCTGTCTGCACCTGAGATTCTTCTCCTATAGTGGGGTTTAAGCTTCACTCCCTGACACATCCCTCCTCTAGCCCTGAACATACAGCCAGCTGGAATTTGAATATAAAAACTGAAAAGAAAAATGGAGAAAATGGATTAAACTTAAAATATTATCTTGCTATTCAAAAATAATTACAATAAACTGTGACAGATGCTGCTATTAGAAGTACAGCCATGGAAGCATAAAACAGAGATGACTCATGCCAGGTGAGGGGTTGGGAAGGCTCCCAAAGGACCACTTTCAACTAAGATGGCTGCTCCTGTTTCACAGGTGCTTCAGAGGCAGAAAGTAAAAAATGGCACCCTCTGTGGATGGCCAGAGATGGATCTCACAGGAGTAGCCAATGCTGCCACTTTGACAACTTTTCCATTAGATTCCTGCTGCTGCTGCTGCTGCTGCTGCTAAGTCGCTTCAGTCGTGTCCGACTGTGTGTGACCCCATAGACAGCAGCCCACCAGGCTCCCCTGTCCCTGGGATTCTCCAGGCAAGAACACTGGAGTGGGTTACCATTTCATTCTCCAATGCATGAAAGTGAAAAGTGAAAGTGAAGTTGCTCAGTCGGTCCAACTCTTCACGATCCCATGGACTGCAGCCTACCAGGCTCCTCCATCCATGGGATTTTTCCAGGCAAGAGTACTGGAGTGGGGTCTATTAGATTCCTACCAAAGCACAAAGAAGGTCCTTCAAACCACTAGAGCATGGCGTTTCATTTGTGTGCTCACAAGGCTGTTTATAGTAATTGTATTGATAAGAAATCAATATCATGAAGTAATCATTATGAAGAAAGGAAAGCTGTTTTCTTCCTAGTCTCCTTTCCCTTCCAAATCTCATTCATTTATTTCCTCTTCCTCCACCTGTCTTCCTGCCCTGCCTTCTTTAACTTCTCTCCCCAATCTCTGTTGCCATTCATTTAGTTTGCCCGGATCTCAGATGAAGGTTCTAGTATTTCTCATCCCCTCATCCATTTCCCATCAAGCTTAGTGATGAAAGAATTTCAGGAAGAAAATGAACCTGTGTCCCAAGAACACCCATAGTGTTCCAAAGAACTTACTGAGGTTCTAAAGGGAAATCTGAAATATTAGACCCATCTGGAATTGTCAAAGGTATAAAAAATTAGCTATAAAAGCTATGAAACATAAGAAGGGCTATGTCAGTTTTAGGATCATGTAAACATTTCAAACTTTTTAAAATGTATAATAAAACAAAGAATAAGTTTATTAATACTAGCTCTGGTAGAGACCCACCATTGCCATGCCTAAAAACTTGCTAGTTCTTCTTCATTTTATTTACACTGGAGACTGTATCCATCCCCATAAAACAGTGTTTCCAAAGAGAAATTCAAAGATTCCCTATCCCCAGCCAAGAAGAATTGAATCTAAAGTTTTGTACTTCAGTTTACAGTTTGCAGTCCAAGGGACTCTCAAGAGTCTTCTTCAACACCACAGTTCAAAAGCATCAATTCTTCTGTGCTCTATAGTCCAACTCTCACATTCATACAAGACTACTGGAAAAACCATAGCTTTGACTAGACGGACCTTTGTTGGCAAAGTAATGTCTCCGCTTTTTAATATGCTGTCTAAATTGGTCATAGGTTTTCCTCCAAGGAGCAAGAGTCTTTTAATTTCATGGAGGCAGTCACCATCTGCAGTGATTTTGGAGCCCCCCAAAATAAATCTCTCACTGTTTCCATTGTTTCCCCAACTATTCGCCATGAAATGATGGGACCAGATACATGACCTTAGTTTTCTGAATGTTGAGCTTTAAGCCAACTTTTTCACTCTCCTCTGTTACTTTCATCAAGAGGCTCTTTAGATCTTCTTCACTGTCTGCCATAAGGGTGGTGTCATCTGCATATCTGAGGTTATTGATATTTCTCCTGGCAATCTTGATTGCAGCTTGTGCTTCCTCCAGCCTGGAATTTCACATGATGTACTCTGCATTTAAGTTAAATAGGCAGGGTGACAATATCCAGCCTCAACATACTCCTTTCCCAATTTGGAACCAGTCTGTTGTTCCATGTCCAGTTCTAACTGTTGCTTCTTGACCTGCTTACAGATTTCTCAGGAGGCAGGTCAGGTGGTTTAGTATTTTTTTAAGAATTTTCCACAGTTTGTTGTGATCCACACAGTCAAAGGCTTTAGCATGGTCAATAAAGCAGAAGTAGATGTTTTTCTGGAACTCATTGCTTTTTCAATGATCCAGTGGATGTTGGAAATTTGATCTCTGGTTCCTCTGCCTTTTCTAAGTCCAGTTTGAACATCTGGAAGTTCACAGTTCACGTACTGCTGATCCCTGGCTTGGAGAATTTTAAGCATTACTTTGCTTGCATGTGAGATGAGTGCAATTGTGCTGTAGTTTGAACATTCTTTGGCATTGCCTTTCTTTGGGATTGGAGTGAAAACTGATCTTTTCCAGTCCTGTGGCCACTGCTGAGTATTCCAGATTTGCTGGCATATTGAGTATAGCACTTTCACAGCATCATCTTTTAGGATTTGAAATAGCTCAACTGGAATTCTATCACCTCATTAGCTTTGTTTGTAGTGATGCTTCCTAAGGCCCACTTGAATTCGCATTCCAGGATGTTTGGCTCTAGGTCAGTAATCACACCATCGTGGTTATCTGGGTCCTGAGGATCTTTTTTGTATAGTTCTTCTGTGTATTCATGCCACCTCTTCTTAATATCCTCTGCTTCTGTTATATCCATACCATTTCTGTCCTTTATCGAGCCCATCTTTGCATGAAATGTTCCCTTGGTATCTCTAATTTTCTTGAAGAGATCTCTAGCGTTTCCCGTTCTATTATTTTCCTCTATTTTTTTGCATTGATAACTTAGGAAGGCTTTTTTATCTCTCTTTGCTATTTTTTGGAACTCTGCATTCAAATGGGTGTATCTTTCCTTTTCTCCTTTGCCTTTAGCTTCTCTTCTTTTCTCAGCTATTTGTAAGGCTTCCTCAGGCAACCATTTTGCCTTTTTGCATTTCTTTTGCTTGGGGATGGTCTTGATCACTGCCACAAACCCTCATCCATAGCTCTTCAGGCACTCTATCAGATCTAATCCCTTGAATCTATTTGTCACTTCCACTATATAATCATAAGGGATTTGATTTAGGTCATCTGAATGGTCTAATGGTTTTCCCTACTTTCTTCAATTTAAGTCTGAATTTGAAAATAAGGAGTTCATGATATGAGCCACAGTCAGCTCCCGGTCTTATTTTTGCTGGCTGTATAGAGCTTCTCCATATTTGGCTGCAAAGAATATAATCAGTCTGATTTCAGTATTGACCATCTGGTGATGTCCATGTGTAGTCTTCTCTTGTGTTTTTAGAAGAGGGTGTTTGCTATGACCAGTGTGTTCTCTTTGCAAAACTCTGTTAGCCTTTGACCTGCTTCATTTTGTACTTCAAGGCCAAATTTGCCTGTTACTTCAGGTATCTCTTGACTTCCTACCTTTGCATTTCAGTCTCCTACAATGAAAAGGACATCTTTTTTAGGTATTAGTTCTAGAAGGTCTTGAACTTGAACTTTCTGTACTTGAACTTAAGTACAAAATTTTTTTACTTAAGCTCCTCATAATTTGGAGTATTGGTCAGGTTAGGAAACCACTGCTAAAAAGTCACTCTAGAAATATGAATTAATCACATTATATTTCTGTCATGAACAAATCCATTATTTCTAGCACTTTTTAGCCACTCCACAGCCATGATCACCATTCAAGTTTCAGATGGTAATCAATGAATTAAATAGGGAGTAGCACACTTCTGTGATTGGAGGGAATATCATCCCCAGTGAACAACCCATGTTGGTGTTTTTCTCTGGCTGGGCTCAGCAGTTGTGTCTATAGTGTGAGTAACCAAGGCAGGAAGCCCAGTGCCCAGTGCAGGGGCATTTCCCAAAGTGTGAACACTCAGTTGTGTTCAACTCTTTACGACTCCAAGGATTGTAACCCACCAACATCCTCTGCCCATGGAATTCTCCAGGCAAGAATACTGGAGTGGGTAGCCATTTTCTTCTCCAGGGGATCTTTCTACCCAGGGATCAAACCCAGGTCTCCTGTATTGAAGACCGATTCTTTACCATCTGGGCCACCAGGGAAGCCCAGTTCCCAAAGGTTGATTATTAATCAACATGATGAAGAGAGAGAGCTGGTAAGTAAGAGAGAAATGGCAGCCGCACACATTCTGATTGCTTAATAAGCAGCACCTTGACTTATATTAGAACATATTTCCTGAGATCTTCTGGTCTCAAATTTCCCCACTGTCATCCCTAGCCAGCTGCTGAAATGCCTCCAGTTATGGATGTACCCGGGCTGGTGCAGGCCTGCCACACAGCTTAGTTTCCCCAGAGCTACTGCTAGTACATTTGCCCTGGGCCATCTCTCAGGATGATTGACAGGACACATAGTTTCCTCACTCTGGCCCTAAATCAGACTCACAGGGTAGCCCAGGGCAAAATATGGAAGCAGTTACCTGCCCTGTGAGGGTACAATCATCCTGTAGTCAATATAAATGTAGATGACTCACCAGTCGATGAATGTAGGAATACCCAGAGACCAGTTTATGGCTTAGGAGCTATTATGAATTCAACTGATGTTTGGATCAACTAACGCAACTATGATCATGGCTTCAGGGTACTGGGAGAGCAACCTCTGTACTGAATGAGGCCTGAAATGGAAACAATGATATGTATAGAAACATTACAGGAGAGACAATGTTCTTGATCATTACAGTGAACTGGTTGAAGTAGTGCTGCATTAATGAGAAGAGACTTGGGTTCTTTAACTAGTTCTGCCAGGGAAGCAAAAGTACCTCCTACAACAAGGCACTTACCTCGGTGAGGCTGTTGAAGTGATCACAGAGGAATTTCAGTTTGAGTGTATTACGCTTTTACAAAGACAAACAGATTCTCTTCATGGACTATTTTTAAAAGGTATAAGCTAAAGACTGAAGACAAAGTATGTCGAAATCTCTGTACAGCTCTAGAGGCAACTTCTACATTTTTTTGATGACTCCCAAGAATATGAATGAAAGCTTTCAAAAATTTGCGTGGCAAAAAAAAAACAAAAAAAAAACAAAAACAAAAACAAAAAAACAAAAAAAAACCATCCTCCCAGAAAGAAATTTCCTTTCAGAAAGCATAGGCTGAATTCTCATGAGTCTTTTATGCTTAAAATTAGCCAAGTCAGTCAGTTCAGTAATCAGACTTGTCCAACTCTTTGCGACCCCATGGATTGCAGCACTGCTTCCCTATCACCAACTCCCAGAGCTTGCTCAAACTCATGTCCATTGAGTCGGTGATGCCATCCAACCATCTCATCCTCTGTTGTCCCCTTCTCCTCTTGCCTTCAATCTTTCCCAGCATCAGGGTCTTTTCTAATAAGTCAGTTCTTTGCATCAAGTGGCCAAAGATTTGGAGTTTCAGCTTCAGCATCAGTCTTTCCAATGAATATTCAGGACTGAATTCCTTTAGAATTGATTGGATCAAGTCAACCTTTTTGAGTTTCCTTGGAGTTCCAGTGACTCTCAAGAGTCTTCTCCAATACCACAGATCAAAAGCATCAGTTCTTCAGCAGTCAACTTTCTTTAGAGTCCAACTCTCACGTCCATACATGACCACTGGAAAAACCAGAACTTTGGATGGACTTTTGTAGTCAAAGTAATGTCTCTGCTTTTTAATATGCTGTCTAGGTTGGTCATAGCTTCTCTTCCAAAGAGCAAGTGTCTTTTAATTTCATGGCTGCAAACACCATCTGAGGTGATTGCAGAGCCCCCCAAAATAAAGTCTCTCACTCTTTCCACTGTTTCCCCATCTATTTGCCATGAAGTGATAGGACCGGATGCCATGATCTTAGTTTTCTGAATGTTGAGTTTTGAGCCAACTTTTTCACTCTCCTCTTTCACTTTCATCAAGAGGCTTATTAGTTCCTCTTCACTTTCTGCCATAAGGGTGGTATCATCTGCATATCTGAGGTTATTGAGATTTCTCCCAGCAATCTTGAGTCCAGCTTGTACTTCATCCAGCCCAGAATTTGGGGTGATACACTCTGCATATAAGTTAAATAAGCAAGGTGACAATATACAGCCTTGATGTACTCCTTTCCTGATTTGGAGCCAGTCTGTTGCTCCATGTCCAGGTCTAACTCTTGTTTCTTGACCTACATACAAATTTCTCAGGAGGCAGCTCAGGTGGTCTGGTATTCCCATCTCTTTAAGAATTTTCCATTTCTCTGATAATGAGTGATGTTGAGCATCATTTCATGTGTTTGTTAGCCATCTGTATGTCTTCTTTGGAGAAATGTCTATTTAGTTCTTTGGCCCATTTTTTGATTGGGTCATTCATTTTTCTGGAGTTAAGCTGTAGGAGTTGCTTGTATATTTTGGGGATTAGTTGTTTGTCAGTTGCTTCATTTGCTATTATTTTCTCCCATTCTGAAGGCTGCCTTTTCACCTTGCTAATAGTTTCCTTTGATGTGCAGAAGCTTTTCAGGTTAATTAGGTCCCATTTGTTTATTTTTGCTTTTATTTCCAATATTCTGGGAGGTGGGTCATAGAGGATCCTGCTGTGATGTATGTCAGAGAGTGTTTTGCCTATATTCTCCTCTAGGAGTTTTATAGTTTCTGGGCAAAAGTAATACAATATTGTAAAGTTTAAAAATAAAAAATAAAAAAAAAAAAGGTAAACTCCCTTAAAAAAAAAAAAAAAGAATTTTCCATATAGTCAAAGGCTTTGGCATAATCAATAAAGCAGAAGTAGATGTTTTTCTGGAACTCTCTTGCTTTTTCTATGATCCAGCAGATGTTGGCAATTTGATCTCTGGTTCCTCTGCCTTTTCTAAGTCCAGCTTGAACATCTGGAAGTTCACAGTTCACATACTGCTGAAGCCTGGCTTCAAGAATTTTGAGCATTACTTTGCTAGCATGTGAGATGAGTGCAATTGTGTAGTAGTTTGAACATTCTTTGGCATTCCCCTTCTTTGGGATTGGAAAGAAAACTGACTTTTTCCAATCCTGTGGCCACTGCTGAGTTTTCCAGATTTGTTGGCATATTGAGTGCAGCACTGTCACGGCCTCATATTTTAGGATTTGAAGCAGCTCAACTGGAATTCCATCACCTCCAGTAGCTTTGTTCATTGGCTCACTTGACTTCCCATTCAAGGATGTCTGGCTCTAGATGAGTAATCACATCATCGTGGTTATCTGGGTCATGAAGATCTTTTTTGTATAGTTCTTCTGTGTATTCTTGCCACCTCTTCTTGATATCTTCTGCTTCTCTTAGGTCCATACCATTTCTGACCTATATTGTGGCCATCTTTGCATGAAATGTTCTCTTGGTGTCTCTAATTTTCCTGAAGAGATCTCTAGTCTTTCCCATTATATTTTTTCCCTCTATTTCTGTGCACTGATTCTTGAGGAAGGCTTTATAATCTATCCTTGCTATCCTTTGGAACTCTGCATTCAAATGGGTATATCTTTTTTTCTCTCCTTTGCCTTTCACTTTTCTTTTTTTTTTTAGTAATTTTTTTTATTGAAGAATAATTGCTTTACCAAATTTTGTTGTTCTCTATCAAACCTTTTGAAACTCCTTCCCATCTTCCACCCATCTCACCCCTCTAGATTGATACAGAGCCCCTGTTTGAGTGTCCTGAGGCATACAGTAAATTCCCATTGGCTATCTATTTTACATATGGTAATGTAAGTTTACATGTTACTCTTTCCATACATCTCACCTTCTCCTCCCCTCTCCCCATGTCCACAACTCTATTCTCTATGTCTGTTTCTCCATTGCTGCCCTGCAAATAAATTCTTCAGTACCATTTTTCTAGTTTCCATATAAATGCTTTAGAATACAATATTTAACTCTCTCTTTCTGACTCACTTCACTCTGTATAATAGGTTCATCTACCTCAAGAGAACTGACTCGAATGCATTCCTTTTTATGGCTGAGTAATATTCCATTGTGTATATGTACCACAACTTCTTTATCCATTCATCTGTCGATGGACATCTAAGTTGCCCCCATGTTCTAGCTATTGTAAACAGTGCTGCAATGAACAATGGGATACATGTGTCTTTTTCAATTTTTGTTTCCTCAGGGTATATGCCTAGGAGTGGGATTGTTGGGTCATATGGTGGTTTTATTCCTAGGTTTTTTTTTTTTTTTTTTTTTAAGGAATCTCTATACCATCTTCCATAGTGGCTGTATCAATTTACATTCCCACCAACAGTTCAAGATCATTTCCTTTTTCTCCATACCCTTTCCAGCATTTATTGTTTGTAGACATTTTGATGATGGACATTCTGACCAATGTGAGGTGATATATCATTGTAGGTTTGATTTGCATTTCTCTAATAATGAATGATGTTGAGCATCTTTTCATGTGTTTGACAGCCATCTGTATGTCTTCTTTGGATAAATGTCTGTTTAGGTCTTCTTCCCACTTTTTGATTGGGTTGTTTGTTTTTCTGGCATTGAGTTGTGTGAGCTGATTGTATATTTTGGAAATTAATCCTTTGTCAGTTGTTTCATTTGCTGTTATTTTCTCCCATTCTGAGGGTTGTCTTTTCACTTTATTTATAGTTTCCTTTGCTGTTAAAGGAAGCTTTTAAATTAAAAAGCTTTTAAATTTAATCAGGTCCCACTTGTTTACTTTGTTATTATTTCCATTACTTTAGGAGGTGGGTCATAAAGGATCTTGCCTTGACTTATGTCATCAAGTGTTCTGCCTGTTTTCCTCTAAGAGTTTTATAGTTTCTGGTCTTATATTTAGGTCTTTAATCCATTTTATCTTTGTGTATTGTATTAGGAAGTGCTCTAATTTATTCTTTTTCATGTAGCTGTTCAGTTTTCCCAGCACCATTTATTGAAGTGGCTGTCTTTGCCCCATTGTATATTCTTGCCTCCTTTGTCAAAAATAAGGTACCCATAGGTGCATGGGTTTATTTCTGGGCTTTCTATCTTGTTCCATTGATATATATTTCTGTTTTTGTGCCAGTACCACACTGTCTTGATGAAGTAGCTTTGTAGTATAATCTGAAGTCAGGAAGGTTGATTCCTCCAGCTCCATTCTTCTTTCTCAAGGTTGCTTTGGCTATTTGCGGTCTTTTATGTTTCCATATGAACTGTGAAAATTGTTGTTCTAGTTCTGTGAAAAATGACATTGATAATTTGATATGGACCACACTGAATCTGTAGATTGCATTTGGTAGTATAGTCATTTTCACAATATTGTTTCTTGCTATCCAGGAACATGGAATATCTCTCCATCTGTTTATGTCATCTTTGATTTTTTTCACCAGTGTCTTATAATTTTCTGTGTACAGTTCTTTTGTCTCCTTGGGAAAGTTTATTCCTAGATATTTTATTCTTTTTGTTTCAATGATGAATGGGATTGATTCTTTAATTTCTCTTTCTGTTTTTTCATTGTTAGTGTATACAAATGCAAGTGATTTCTGTGTATTGATTTTGTATCCTGTGACTTTGTTAAATTCACTGATTAGCTCTAACAATGTTCTCATACTATCTTTAGAGTTTTCTATGACGCTTACTCCTTGGAAGGAAAGTTATGACCAACCTAGATAGCATATTCAAAAGCAGAGACATTACTTTGCCAACAAAGCTTCGTCTAGTCAACGCTATGGTTTTTCCTGTGGTCATGTATGGATGTGAAAGTTGGACTGTGAAGAAGGCTGAGCACCAAAGAATTGATGCTTTTAAATTCTGGTGTTGGAGAAGACTCTTGAGAGTCCCTTGGACTGCAAGGAGATCCAACCAGTCCATTCTGAAGGACATCAGCCCTGGGATTTCTTTGGAAGGAATGATGCTAAAGCTGAAACTCCAGTGCTTTGGCCACCTCATGTGAAGAGTTGACTCATTGGAAAAGACTCTGATGCTGGGAGGGATTGGGGGCAAGAGGAGAAGAGGACGACAGAGGATGAGATGGCTGGATGGCATCACTGATTCAATGGACGTGAGTCTGAGTGAACTCCGGGAGTTGGTGATGGACAGGGAGGCCTGGCGTGCTGCGATTCATGGGGTCGCAAAGAGTCGGACACGACTGAGCAACTGATCTGATCTGATCTGATGTACAGTATCATGTCATCTGCAAACAGTGAGATCTTTACTTCTTCTTTTCCAATATAGATTCCTTTTATTTCTGTTTCTTCTCTGATTGCTGTAGCTGGGACTTCCAGAACTATGTTGAATAATTGTGGTGAAAGTGGACACCCTTGTCTTGTTCCTGATCTTGGGGGGGTGGGGGGTGCTTTCAGTTTTTCATCATTGAGAATAATGTTTGCTGTAGGCTTATCATATATGGCCTTTACCACGTTGAGGTAGGTTCCTTCTATGCCCATTTTTTTTAAGAGCTTTAATTATAAATGGGTGCTGAATTTTGTCAAAGGCTTTTTCTGCATGTATTGAGATGACTATATGGTTATTATTTTTCAATTTGTTAATATGGTGTATCACAGTAATTGATTTTGCATATATTGAAGAATCCTTGCATTCCTGGAATAAACCCAACTTGATCATGGTGTATGAGCTTTTTGATGTGTTGCTGAATTCTGTTTGCTAAAAAAATTTTGAGGATTTTTGCATGTATATTCATCAGTGATATTGGCCTGTATTTTTCTTTTTGTGTGTTGTCTTTGTCTGGTTTTGGAATCAGGGTGATGGTGGTCTCATAGAATGAGTTTGGAAGTGTTCCTTTCTCTGCAATTTTTTGAAAGAGTTTTAGAAGGATAGGCATTAGCTCTTCTCTAAATGTTTGACAGAATTCTCCTGTGAAGCCATGTGGCTTTTGTTTTTAGGGATAATTTTGATCACAGCTTCAATTTCAGTGCTTGTAACTGGGTTGTTCTTGATTTCTATTTCTTCCTGGTTCAGTCTTGGAAGACAGAACTTTTCTAAGAATCTGTCCATTTATTCCAGGTTATCCATTTTATTGCCATATAATTGTTCATAATAGTCTCTTATAATCCTTTGTATTTCTGCATTGTCTGCTGTAACCTCTTCTTTTTCATTTCTAATTTTGTTGATTTGATTCTTCTCTCTTTTTTTCCTTGATAAGTTTGGCTAAAGGTTTGTCAATTTTGTTTATCTTCTCAAAGAAACACCTTTTTAGTTTTATTAAACTTTACTATTGTTTCTATAATTTCTTTTTCATTTATTTCTGCTCAGATCTTTATTATTTCTTTCCTCCTATTAATTTTGGGGTATTTTTGTTCTTCTTTTTCCAGTTGTTTTAGGTGTAAAAGTAGGTTGTCTACTCGATGTGTTTCTTGAGGTGGGATTGTACTGCTATAAACTACCCTCTTAGTACTACTTGTGCTGCATCTCATAGGTTTTGAGTTTTCATGTTTTCATTGTCATTTGTTTCTAGAAATTATTTTATTTCCCTTTGGTTTATTCAGTAACCTATTGGTTATTTAGGAATGTGTTGTTTAATCTCCATGTGTTTGTGTTTCTTACAGTTTTTTTTTCTTGTAGTTGATATTTAGTCTCATATAATTGTGGTCAGAGAAGATGCTTGATATGATTTCAATTTTCTTAAATTTATTGAGGTTTGATTTGTGACCAAAGATGTGGTCTATCCTGAAGAATGTTCCATGTGCACTTGAGAAGAAGGTGTATTCTTCTGCATATGGATAGAAAGTCCTGAAGATATCAATGAGATCCATCTCATCTAACATATCATTTAAGACTTGTGTTTCATTATTAATTTTCTGTTTTGATGATGTCTCCATTGATGTGAGTGGGGTGTTAAAGTCTCCTCTTATTGTGTTACTGTCAATTTCTCCTTTTATGTCTGTTAGTGTTTGTCTTATGTATTGAGGTGCCCCTATGTTGGGTGCATAGATAGTTACAATTGTTATGTCTTCCTCTTGGACTGATCCCTTGTTTATTATGTAGTATCCTTCCTTATCTCTTGTAGTCTTCTTTATTTTAAGGTCTACTTTGTCTGATATGAGGCTTGATACTCCAGCTTTCTTTTGCTTCCCCGTTGCATGGAGTATATTTTTCCATCCTCTCACTTTCAGTCTATATGTGTCTTTAGATCTGAAGTGGGCTTCTTGTAGACAGCATATATATGGGTCTTGTTTTTGTATCCATTCAGTCAGTTTGTGTCTTTTGGTTAGAGTATTTAATCCATTTACATTTAAAGTACTTATTGAGATATATATATATATATATATATATATATATATATATATATATAATGTTCATCTTTCCATTTTCTTAATTGTTTGGGGTTGATTTTTAGATCTTTTTCCTTCTCTTGTATTTCTTGAGTATATAAGTCCCTTTAACATTTGTTGTAAAGCTGATTTGGTGGTACTGAATTCTCTTAACTTTTGCTTATCTCAAAAGCTTTTGATTTCTGCATCAAATTTGAATGAGATCCTTGCTGGGTACTGAAATCTTGGTTGTAGATTTTTCCCTTTCAATACTTTAAATATATTCTGTCATTCCCTTTTGGCCTGTGGAATTTCTGCTGAATATTCTGCTGTTTAGCATATGGGGTTTCCCTTGTATGTTACTTTTTTGCTTCTCCCTTGCTGCTTTTAATATTCTTTCTGTTTACTTTTTGTTAGTATGATTAGTATGTGTCTAAGCGTGTTTCTCTTTGGGTTTATCCTGTATGGGACTTTCTGTGCCTCTTGGATTTGATTGACTAATTCCTTTTCCATGTTGGGGGAATTTTCAACTATAATCTCTTCAAAAATTTTCTCATACCCTTCTTTTTTCTCTTCTTCTTCTTCTTCTTCTTCTTCTGGGACCCCTATAATTCGAATGTTGCTGTGTTTGATATTGTCCCAAAGGTCTCTGAGACTATCCTGAGTTCTTTTCATTCTTTTTACTTTATTTTGCTTTTCAGAAGTTATTTCCAACATTTTATCTTTCAGCTCACTGATTTGTCCTTCTACTTCAGATATTCTGCTATTGATTCCTTCTATAGTATTTTTAATTTCAGTAATTGTGTTGTTTGTCTCTATGTTTATTCTTTAATTCTTGTAGGTCTTTGTTAATTGATTCTTGCATTTTCTCTATTTTGTTTTCAATGTTTTTTTAATCATCCTTACTGTCATTATTTTGAATTCTTTTTCAGGTAGTTCCCCTATTTCCCCTTCATTTATTTGGACTTATGTGTTTCTACTTTGTTCCTTCACTTGTGTCATATTTCTCTGCCTTTTCATTATTTTTTTTTTAACTTATTATGCTTGCTGTCTCTTTTCCCAGGCTTCAAGGTTGAATTCTTCCTTCCTTTTGGTTTGTGCCCTCCAAAGGTTAGTCCAGTGGTTTGTGTAAGCTTTGTAAAGGGTGATATTTGTGCTGAGTTTCTGTTTGTTTGTTTTTCCTCTGATGGGCAAGGCTGAGTGAGGTGGTAATCCTGTCTGCTGATGATTGGGTTTGTATTTTTGTTTTGTTACATTCTGTTCTTTTTGAGATTGTGCCCAAGTACTGCATCTTGGACTCTTTTGTTGACTCTGAGGGCTACTCCATTTCTTCTAAGGGATTCTTGCCTACAGTAGTAGATACAATCGTCATCTGAGTTAAATTCACCCATTCCAGTCCATTTTAGCTCACTGATTCCTAAAATGTCAATGTTTACTCTTGCCATCTCCTTTCTGACCACTTCCAATTTGCCTTGATTCATAGACCTAACATTCCAGGTTCCTATGCAATGTGGCTCTTACAGCATCAGACTTTATTTCCATTACCAGTCACATCCACAACTGAGTATTGTTTTCACTTTGGCTCCGTCTCTTCATTCTTTCTGGTGTTATTTCTCCACTGATCTCCAGTAGCATATTGGGCACCTACTGACCAGGAGAGTTCATCTTTCAGTGTCCTGTCTTTTTGCCTTTTCACACTGTTCATGGGGTTCTCAAGGCAAGAATACTGAAGTGGTTTCCCATTCCCTTCTCCAGTGGACCATGTTTTGTCAGAACTCTCTACCATGACCCATCTGTCTTGGGTGGCCCTACACAGAATAGCTCATAGTTTTATTGAGTTAGTCAAGGCTGTGGTCCATGTTATCATTTTGGTTAGTTTTCTGTGACTGTGGTTTTCATTCTGTCTGCCCTCTGGTGGGTAAGGATAAGAGGCTTATGGAAGCTTGAGAAATTGACTGTGGGGGAAACTGGGTCTTGTTCTGATGGGCAGGGCCATGCTCAGTAAATCTTTAATCCAATTTTCTGCTGATGGGTGAGGCTGTGTTCCCTCCCTGTGTGTGACCTGAGGCCAAACTATCGTGGAGGTAATGATGATAATGATGCCTCCTTCTAAAGGTCCCCTGCATGCCCTGTGGCACTCGGTGCCCCTGACCCTGTAGCAGGCCACTGCCAATCCACGCCTCTGCCAGGAGTCTGGACACGGAGAGGAAAGTCTGGGTCAGTCTCTTTTGGGGTCACTGCTCCTTTCTCCTGGATCCTGGTGTACACAAGATTTTGTTTGTGCCCTCAAAGAGTCTGTTTCCCTAGTTCTGTGTAAATTGTGTAGTCAAATCCTACTGGGCTCTAAAGTCAAATTCTCTAGGTGTTCTCAGTCCCTTTTCCAAATCGCCAGGTTGGGAAATCTGTTGTGGGTCCCAGAATTTTCTTAACAGTGTGAGAATTTATTTGGTATGATTGTTCACAGTTTGTGGGTCATCTGCTCAGCAACTCTATGGTAGGGTTAATGGCAACCTCTTCCAAGAGGGCTTAGCCACACCCAGGACTGCTGCACACAGAGGCCCTGCCCCTGAGGCAGGCCACTGGTGACCCCTACCTCTGCAGGAGACACTCAAACACTCAAAGGCGTGTCTGACTCAGTCTCTGTGGGGTCTCCTGGTGCAAACAAGGTTTTGTTTGAGCCCGCTGAGCATCTCTGGTACATATACGGTTTGATTCTAAATGTGATTTCAACCCTCCTACCATCTTGTTGGGGCTTCTCCTTTGCCCTCAGACATGGGGTATCTTTTTTTGGTTGGGATCCAACATTCTCCTGTCGATGGTTGTTCAGCAGCAAGTTGTAATTTTGGACTTCTCACAGGAGAAGATGAGCGCATGTCCTTCTACTCTGCCATTTTGATTTGATTTAAATTTCTGACATAAATCTCTTATGTAATCTCTCTGACTTAAGTCACAGCAATATATTTTCTGATCCATCTTCTAAAATAATGAAAAGAAAAACAAACAAATGGGATCTGCTGCTGCTAAGTCACTCAAAAGCTTTTGCACAGCAAAAGAAACAGTGAGAAAATGAAAAAACAACCCACAGATGGGGGGAAATATCTGCAAATGATGCAACTGATAAGGGATTAGTATCCAAAATTTTCAAACAGTTCATTATGCTTAATAGCATCAAAACAAACAACCCCCTCAAAAAATGAGCAGAAGACACATATAGACATTTCTGCAAAGAAGACTTATAGATGGCCAATAGGCATATGGAAAGATGTTCAACACTGCTAATTATTAGAGAAATGCAAATCAAAACTACAATGAGATATCATCTCACACAAGCCAGAATGGCTATTATCAAAAAAAAATCCACAAACAGTAAATGCTGGAGAGAGTGTGAAGAGAAGGGAGCCTTCCTCCATTGTTGGTGTGAATGTAAATTGGTACAGACACTATGTAGAGAAGTATGGAGGTTCCAAAAAAACTAAATGTAGAGCTCCCATATGATCCTGCAATCCCACTCCTGGGCATGTATCTGGGGAAAAAAAACACGATCTGAAAGGATACATCCACACCAATGTTGATTTCAGTGCTGCTTATGGTAACCAAGTCACAGAAGCAACTTAAATGTCCATCAGCAGAGGAATGGATAAAGAAGATGTGTTACATATATATGACGGAATATTACTCAGCCACTAGAAAGGATGAAATAATGCCTATTGCAGTGACAAGGATGAATTTAGACAGTGTCATACTGAGTTAATTAAGCCAGACAGAGAAGAACACACACTGTATGACATCCCTTATATGTGGAATCTAAAAAGAAATGATATAAATGGACTCACATATAAAATAGAAACAGACTCACAGACTTCTAGAATAAGTTTACGGTGGCTTGGGGAAGGATGGAGAGAAGGGATAGTTAGAGAATTTGGGACAGACATGTACATACTGATATATTTTAAATGGATGAACAACAAGAACCTACTGAATAACACATGGAACTATACTCAATGTTATGTGGTGGCTTGGATAGGAGGGGAGTTTGGAGGAGAATGGATACAAGTATATGTATGGCTGAGTCCTTTTGCTGTCCACGTGAAACTATCACAACATTGTTTGTCAATAAGCTATAACCTAATTTTAAAAAATTCTAAAAAGTTTTTAAATGTTAAATGCTGCTGAGAAGTAAGATGGAGATTTTCAAATGTCCAAATGAATTTACAACAGTTCAGTTCAGTTCAGTCACTCGGTCATATCCAACTCTTTGTGACCCCATGGACTGCAGCACATAAGCCTCCCTATCCATCACCAACTCCCGGAGTTTACTCAAACTCATGTTTACTGAGGCAGTGATGCCATCCTACCATCTCATCCTCTTTTGTTCCCTTCTCCTCCTGCCTTCAATCTTTCCCAGCATCAGGGTCTTTTCAAATGAGTCAGTTCTTCACATCAAGTGGCCAAAGTATTGGAGTTTCAGCTTCAGCATCAGTCCTTCCAATGAATATTCAGAAGTGATTTCCTTTAGGATGGACTGGTTGGATCTCCTTGCTGTCCAAGGGACTCTCAAGAGTCTTCTTCAACACCACAGTTCAAAGCAACACTTCAAGAAAATTAGAGATACCAAGAGAATATTTCACACAAAGATGAGCACAATAAAGGACAGAAATGGTATGGATCTAAGAGAAGCAGAAGATATTAAGAAGAGGTGGCAAGAATACACAGAAGAACTATACAAAAAAAGATCTTCATGACCCAGATAATCACGATAGTGTCATCACTCACCTAGAGCCAGGCATGCTGGAATGTGAAGTCAAGTGGGCCTTAGGAAGCATCACTATGAACAAAGCTAGTGGAGGTGATTCAAATCCTAAAAGATGATGCTGTGAAAGTGCTACACTCAATATTCCAGCAATCTGGAATACTCAGTAGTGGCCAGAGGATTGGAAAAGGTCAGTTTTCATTCCAATCCCAAAGAAAAGTAATGCCAAAGAATGTTCAATATACTGCACAATTGCACTCATCTCACATGCTAGCAAAGTGATGCTTAAAATTCTCTAAGCCAGGCTTCAACAGTATATGAACCATGAACTGCCAAATGTTCAAGCTAGATTTAGAAAACGCAGAGGAACCAGAGATCAAATTGCCAGCATCTGCTGGATCATCTGGATCATTAAAAAAGCAAGAGAGTTCCAGAAAAACATCTATTTCTACTTTATTGACTATGCCAAAATCTTTGACTGTGTGGATCACAACAAACTGGAAAATTTTTCAAGAGAGGGAATACCAGACCACCTGACCTGCCTCTTCAGAAATCTGTATGTAGGTCAGGAAGCAATAGTTAGAACTGCACATGGAACAACAGACTGGTTCCAAATCAGGCAAGAAGTGTGTCAAGGCTGCACATTGTCACCCTGCTTATTTAACTTCTATGCAGAGTACATCATGAGAAACACTGGGCTGGATGAAGCACAAGCTGGAATCAAGATTGCCAGGAGAAATATCAATAACCTCAGATATACAGATGGCACTACCCTTATGTCAGAAAGCGAAGAACAACTAAAGAGCCTCTTGATGCAAGTGAAAGAAGAGAGTGAAAATGTTGGCTTAAAACTCAATATTCAGAAAATAAGATCATGGCATCTGGTCCCATCATTTCCTTGAAAATAGATAGGGAAACAATGGAATTTACAACCTGACGTGGTTAATGACCATACAAAAGCCTTCCCTAACAGCCTAATGAAATTAAACTTGTTTTCATTTTGTCCCTTATTTGATCTCCTATCACAATGCAATCCAAATATCTTTAGATACCTATATTTATCCTACTAAACCAGAAACTACTTATTGGTAGGGAATAGTTCATATTAATACTGTTAGCATGTTTATTTTAGGACTTAGAGCTTGGTACACAGTAAAGGCTCAAGAGATGTTTGTTGAAGAGATAACTCTGAACCTCTCTATTTTCTTACCTGTCCCCCACTCCACTATTTCCAACTACCTATATGACACCTTAGTCTGGGCTTCTACCCATCTCCTCAAACTCAAAGTCTCACATTATTCATCCCATGATGAACTGGTTAATATTATGTTTTCTGAATATATCAGGAAAAAAAAAAAGAAACCTGGAGCTGAAATGGAGAAGGCAATGGCACCCCACTCCACTACTCTTGCCTGGAAAATCCCATGGACGGAGGAGCCTGGTAGGCTGCAGTCCATGGGGTCGCTAGGAGTTGGACACGACTGAGTGACTTCACTTTCACTTTTCACTTTCATGCATTGGAGAAGGAAATGGCAACCCACTCCAGTGTTCTTGCCTGGAGAATCCCGGGGACGGGGGAGCCTGGTGGGCTGCAGTCTCTGGGGTCGCACAGAGTTGGACACGACTGAAGCGACTTAGCAGCAGCAGCAGCAGCAGGAGCTGAAATGGTGATTTCATGGTGACATCAGAAACCAGTGTCCTATTTTTCTGTTCAGCCATCCTCAGTACTTAGCTTCCATCATTAAGAGTAATTTTGGCCCAAGATGGCTGAATACACTACTAATAGTAAAAGGAGGAGAGCGGAGAGGATAAAAGCAACATCTCTCAGCTGAGTCAGCTGCCTTTAAGCAGCCTTTCCTGAACTTCTACAGAATTTTTCCACTTGCAAGTTTATAGATCAAACTTAATGACCACTCTTAGTTCCAAAGGAGGTTGAAGTATATATTCATTCTGACAAAAAAAAAAAAAAAAGCCCAATTTAAACTTGGGGTTCTATTATTAGGGACAAAGAATACAATGGACATTCTTGTATCTCTGGACCTCTTGTCTGGCATTTCTATCTCTGACATCAGTGCTTTAATTTTTGGATTCCATTTGACCTTTCTTTGCACTTGAGAAAAAATGCTCTAGTAGCTAAAATTGGAAGTGGAACAGACCAGAGGTGTGGAGAGCAAGGCTACTGTAGAAATTCAAGAGAGAGAAAATAAAGCACTAAGCCAAAGCAGTGACAGCAGGGATAGAGGAGAGGATGTGGAAGAACATAAAAAGAACAAAGATTTACAGGACTGCTGAGAACCTATATTTTTAAATCAAACAAGAAGAAAGACTATATGATGCCCAATAGGAATAGCCTTATCTACATAAAACACCACGATGCTGGCAGAAAGCCAATTACTTAAATGATATTCAGCAATAAGTAGGCAGAAAAACTTGCAAAAATATTTTAAAATTTATTAAGGAGCTTTGAAAAATATGTGTGTGTGTTGCTTGTTTACTTGTATCAAATTTGCCCTATTAACAGAGCTAATCACTCTGAATGGGTTGCAGTAGTTCTGAATTTGGGATGTATGAGAAGGTGTATGTATTAGTATATCAAAATGCATTGAGAAAAACATTGTGATTCATAACTATGTGTCCAATGATACTTTTTACCTTCCAAGGTTTTACATGAATAAAAATTACATTAATTTGGGCTTTTAAATAGGATGCAAACACATATAAAGAGCGGTGAGATGGGTATAAAGATTAGGTAGAGAAGAAATAAAAAGTCCTTCTCTCTTTATATTCAAGGTCTCAGTTGTAGAGTGAGTCCACTCACCATAAGGTTGTAGGACAGAGAAAAATGCTTATCAATATGAGATTTTTAGTCTGTAAAGACAGATGGTCCTTTAAATTAAAAAGGTCAATTGCGTCTACCGTGTAATATAAAAGAAATGATGTCTTATTATATATAAATATTTTAAGGTAGAACAAAATTTAAGGCACGGAAAAATATTCCTAATACCAGCCTCCAAATGAATTGACCCTAGCATCAGGGCCCACTCAGACTCTAACTAACGATTCAGCCTGCCATGGTTCCCAAGTCCACTCTTATTCATCCAACAAATATTTATTTGGTGTCTGTTATGTGCCAAGCCCTATCATAAGCACTAAGGATAATGTACTGATTGAAATTCACATTTCTTCCTACATTAATTTATATTTCCAACCTCCCCCTTCAGTTTAGGTGGGACCACGGGATCAAATTCTAACCTACTGAATCTTCTCTGCAGGCCCCTTTCACAATCTTCTATGATTTTTCCTATCCTTCAGCTGAACAGAGAACACTCTAAGGACCTGGGCTTGGAGGTGTCAAGAAAGCAGCAGGATGGAAGGAGCCTGTGTCCCAAATGACAGTGTGGAATGAAGTCAGGGCTCCCTACTCTTCTCCATCACCAAACCACATAAAACCATGAACTTCAAGAGAAATAAACTCTGGTTGTGCTTAAATGCCATTGACATTTTGGAGTTTTGGTAATGGATCCTTCTATGCAGACCTTGTGGAGAAGGCAATGGCACCCCACTCCAGTACTCTTGCCTGGAAAAATCCCATGGACAGAGGAGCCTGGTAGGCTGCAGTCCATGGGGTCGCTAAGATTCGGACACGACTGAGCGACTTCACTTTCACTTTTCACTTTTCACTTTCATGCATTGGAGAAGGAAATGACAACCCACTCCAGTGTTCTTGCCTGGAGAATCCCAGGGACGGGGGAACCTGGTAGGCTGTCATCTCTAGGGTTGCACAGAGTCGGACATGACTGAAGTGACTTAGCAGCAGCATGCAGACCTTGAGATTGCAGATGTTGGGCCTATTCACAGAACAGACATGTTAGTCTGACTTTGGCTCAGTTATAAAAGGGAGAAACTGTAGGAGACGATGCTGGGATAGTCCTGAGAAGAGGAAATGTAAGCCTTTTATAGAAGATAAAGTAAGGCCTTGGATTTTATTCAGGTAAGGGTGCCACTGCAGGTTTTGAGGAGAGTGACAAGACCAGATTCAGAATTTTTTAAATGCCACTTTGCATAGCATGATGAAACTCCTTCCAAGGTTGGAAACAGTTGAGGGCCTATTGCAAGAACCAATTGAGAAAATTTAGCTTGGACTAAGGTCACAGCTATGAAAGTAATTTTTTTAAAGTCCTATTTTGGACTTTTGAAGACAGAGCCAAGATTCTTAATGGGACATTATTAACATTTTTATCCCAAATACCCAACTGGGTATAGAGAATAAACAATTAGGTGGATGAGTCAGTTGTTCCTAGGAGAAGTAAGATATAAATTGTAACTATAAATTTTGGAGTTGTGAGCAGATAGATAAAACTGAAAGCTATGTGATTAGATAAGACCACCAAGGAAATAACAGAGAAAATGAATCCAAGGATAAAGGCTTGGGACACAGCAACATGAAGCAGGTCAGAAATCAACAGGGACAAGCAGAGAAAGCCAAGAACCAACAGAGTAAACAAACTAAGAAAATAACCAAGAGAGACCAAGTCTCTGAAGCCAAAGTATCTGGAAGATTGCCTTTTATGAAGCCAAATGAAGAAAGCATTTCAAAAGAGGAGGAAATATTCCACCAGTGTCACCTTCTCCTTAGAGAGCAGGAGAATTGAGGATGAAGAACAAACCATTTGACAACATGGAGATCATTGAACGTTATAAGAACAGTTTCAGTTGTGGGAATGAAAGTCTGACAGAAAAAAAGTTTTTAAAAGAATAAGGGTAGTTAAAGTAGAGGCAGAGAGCATGGAATTTGTTTCTGAGGCGTTTTACCAGGAAGCTGGCTTGCCCCAATATTTCTTTGGTAAGAGCCGGAGTGCAAATGGAAGTCCCAGGACTTTTGTCCCCTGCGGTCTTGTTTCCACTTCTCCACACAAATGCATGTGGACACCCCAGGCAGCTCACTCAAGACTGGTCCACCTCTTGCATAGAACTACCTTTTAACCACCTCCAGTGTGTACACGGGTGTCCATGGTGGCTCAGAGAGTAAAGAATTTCCCTGCAATGCAGGAGACCCAGGTTCAATGTCTTGGTCGGGAAGATCTCCTGGAGAAGGGAATGGCAACCCACTCCAACATTCTTGCCTGAAGAATTCCATGGACAGAGGAGACTGGCAAGCTACATACAGTCCATGGGGTCACAAAGAGTCAGACACAACTGAGCAACTAACTTTTCGCCCTTTAGGGTGTGCACATTGGTTGTGTCTAGATATTAGGAAGAAGCTCACAGAAGCAAAATCAGTGTCACTCAATTCAGTGCAATCGCTCAGTCGTGTCTGACTCTTTGTGATGGGAGGTGACTCCCATCACCTCCACTAGCTTTGTTCATAGTGATGTTTCCTAAGGCCCGCTTGACTTTGCATTCCAGGATGTCTGGCTTTAGGTGAGTAATCACACCATTGTGATTATCTGGGTCATGAAGATCTTTTTTGTATAATGTCATTTTGTACAGTGTCATTGGGGAAGTGAATTCTGGGGTCCCAAGTATCCAGAGCATGGACTAGCAGAGAAGGGGCAATGACAGACAGCATGGGCGGAGAAAGATGAGTCAGGACCCTCTGAAGTGCAGGCACTCCACTTGTCCCTGTCTAAGGACAACACAGGCAGTTTTCACTTTGCATAGTAATGCACAACCATAGAAATGAGCATACAAGCTGAAACCATGCAAAGTGATCTTAATAATCATGAGGAAAATTAGGATTGTTCCATGTCCTTTAAAAATCTTTTTCAAAACATTAAAAACTCTTCTGTTGATAGTTATAAACATACCAATTGTAGGCTAACATTTATATAGTACAATGTATTTTAAAATACTGGAAACTCTGAGGTAGTTAAAGTTTTGTATTTCTTTGTAAAAAAAAATTATCAAGAATAAATTGATCAACCCTTGCTTTTACTCATCATGTTGTTGTTCAGTCACTGTGTCGTGTCCAACTCTTTAGGACACCGTGGACTGCAGCACACCAGATTTCCCTGTCCTTCGCTATCTCCTGGAGTTTGTTCAAACCTACTATATGGAGCAAACATCATTTCCATGCAAATTGTCGTACTCCTTTCTAAGTCTGGGTCATCTTCCAGTATTTTACTTTTTGTGCTTTCAATGTATCTCCAAGAGTTCCTTTAATGTGAAGTGTTTGACAGCATTACTTCATCTGGGACACCTTCATTCACAACCACTTTGCTCGTTTATATTTCTAAGTTCATCTTTACTGACTTGCTCTAGATATGTATCTCAAGGCTCTTGAAGAAAAAGTTTCAGTAATTTCATCGTCAGCTATTTCTTCTATATTTCCACCAATGTCCAATTTGACTTATACTTCCAGTACTAACACTTCTCTTTCTTTGATGCAATTTCATTTTCATTGGCCAATTTCGAGATGAGAGTATCCATTTCTGTAAAACATCTCACATGGGTTTATTACTCAAAGGAAGACAACTTTGCTGTCTGTGTGTGAACTGAGTATCAGATGTGCCTTTCAAAGAAATGTGATGACTACTCACTGATCAGGATGTATGACTGTTATTTACATAGTGATTTGTGACCTGAAAAGATGGCAGCTGAATTTGTACTTGTGCCATCATTCAGCTAACATACTCAGTTCAGTTAAGTCGCTCAGTCATGTCCGACTCCTTGTGACCCCATGGACTGTAGCACGCCAGGCTCCCTATCCATCACCAACTTCAGGAGTTTACACAAACTCATGTCCATTGAGTCCGTGATGCCATCCAGACATCTCATCCTCTGTCATCCCTTTCTCCTCCTACTCCCAATCCCTTCTAGCATCAGGGTCTTTTCCAATGAGTCAACTCTTCGCATGAGGTGGCCAAAGTACTGGAGTTTCAGCCTCAGCATCAGTCCTTCCAATGAACACTCAGGACTGATTTCCTTTAGGATGGACTGGTTGGATCTCCTTACAGTCCAAGGAACTCGCAAGAGTCTTCTCCAACATCACAGTTCAAAAGCATCAATTCTTTGGCACTCAGCTTTCTTCACAGTCCAACCCACACATCCATACATGACCACTGGAAAAACCATAGCCTTGACTAGACAGACCTTTGTTGGCAAAGTAATGTCTCTACATTTGAATATGCTATCTAGGTTGGTCATAACTTTCCTTCCAAGGAGTAAACGTCTTTTAATTTCATGGCTGCAATCACCATCTGCAGTGATTTTGGAGCCCAAAAAATAAAGTCTGACACTGTTTCCACTGTTCTCCATTTATTTGCCATGAAGTGATAGGACCAGATGCTATGATCTTTGTTTTCCGAATGTTGAGCTTTAAGCCAACTTTTTCACTCTCCTTTCACTTTCATCAAAATGCTTTTTATTTCCTCTTCACTTTCTGCCGTAAGGGTGGTGTTATCTGAATATCTGAGGTTATTGATATTTCTCCTGGCAATCTCGATTCCAGCTTGTGCTTCCTTCAGCCCAGTGTTTCTCATGGTGTACTCTATATATAAATTAAATAAGCAGGGTGACAATATACAACCTTGATGTACTCCTTTCCCTATTTGGAACCAGTCTGTTGTTCCATGTCCAGTTCTAACTGTTGCTTCCTGACCTGCATACAGATTTCTCAAGAGGCAGGTCAGGTGGTCTGGTATTCCCATCTCTTTCAGAATTTTCCACAGTTTATTGTGATCCACACAGTCAAAGGCTTTGGCATAGTCAATAAAGCAGAAATAGATGTTTTTCTGGAACTCTCTTGCTTTTTCGATGATCCAGCAGATGTTGGCAATTTGATCTCTGGTTCCTCTGCCTTTTCTAAAACCAGCTTGAACATCAGGAAGTTCATGGTTCACGTATTGCTGAAGCCTGGCTTGGAGAATTTTGAGCATTACTTTACTAGTGTGTGAGATGAGTGCAATTGTGTGGTAGTTTGAGCATTCTTTGGCATTGCCTTTCTTTGGGATTGGAATGCAAACTGACCTTTTCCAGTCCTGTGGCCACTTCAGAGTTTTCCAAATTTGCTGGCATATTGAGTGTAGCACTTTCACTGCATCATCTTTCAGGATTTGAAATAGCTCAACTGGAATTTCATCACCTCCACTAGCTTTGTTTGTAGTGATGATTCCTAAGGCCCGCTTGACTTTGGATTCCAGGATGTCTGGCTCTAGGTGAGTGATCATACCATTGTGATTATCTGGGTCATGAAGATCTCTTTTGTACAGTTCTGTGTATTCTTGCCACCTCTTCTTAATATCTTCTGCTTCTATTAGATCCATACCATTTCTGTCCTTTACCAAGCCCATTTTTGCATGAAATCTTCCCTTGGTAGCTCTAATTTTCTTAAAGAGATCTCTAGTATTTCCCATTCTGTTGTTTTCCTCTATTTCTTTGCCTTGATTGTTGATGAAGGCTATCTTATTTCTCCTTACTATTCTTTGGAACTCTGCATTCAGATTCTTATATCTTTCCTTTTCTCCTTTGTTTTTTGCTTCTCTTCTTTTCACAGCTTTTTCTAATGCCTCCTCAGACAGCCATTTTGCTTTTTTCATTTCTTTTCCATGGGGATGGTCTTGATCCCTGTCTCCTTTACAGTGTCTCAAACCTCCGTCCATAGTTCATCAGTCACTCTGTCGATCACATCTAGTCCCTTAAATCTGTTTCTCACTTCCACTGTATAATCATAAGGGATTTGATTTAGGTCGTACCTGAATGGTCTAGTGATTTTCCCTACTTTCTTCAATTTAAGTCTGAATTTGGCAATAAGGAGTTCATGATCTGAGCCACAGGCAGCTGCTGGTCTTGTTTTTGCTGCCTGTATAGATTCTCCATCTTTGGCTGCAAAAGAATATAATCAATCTGATTTCAGTGTTGACCATCTGGTGATGTCCATGTGTAGAGTCTTCTCTT
The DNA here is from genome assembly GCF_019923935.1 of Bubalus bubalis. Taxonomy (NCBI): domain Eukaryota; kingdom Metazoa; phylum Chordata; class Mammalia; order Artiodactyla; family Bovidae; genus Bubalus; species Bubalus bubalis. Next base: position 115,206,290 of record NC_059163.1, on the reverse strand, counting down.
GTGTTGTTGGAAGAGGGTGTTTGCTATGACCAGTGCGTTCTCTTGGCAAAACTCTATAATCTTTGCCCTGCTTCATTCCATATTCCAAGGCCAAATTTGCCTGTTACTCCAGGTGGTTCCTGACTTCCTACTTTTGCATTCCAGTCCCCTATAATGAAAAGGGCATCTTTTTTGGGTGTTAGTTCTAAAATGTCTTGTATGTCTTCATAGAACTGTTCAACTTCAGCTTCTTCAGCATTACTGGTTGGGGCATAGGCTTGGATCACCATGATATTGAATGGTTTGCCTTGAAAATGAACAGAGATTATCCTGTCGTTTTTGAGATTGCATCCAAGTACTGCATTTCGGACCTTTTTGTTGACCATGATGGCTACTCCATTTCTTCTAAGGGATTCCTGCCCACAGTAGTAGATATAATGGTCATCTGAGTTAAATTTACCCATTCAAGTCCATTTGAGTTCACTGATTCCTAGAATGTCGACATTCACTCTTGTCATCTCCTGTTTGGCCACTTCCAATTTGCCTTGATTCTTGGATCTAACAGTCCAGGTTCCTATACAATGTTGCCTTTACAGCATCGGACCTTACTTCTATCACCAGTCACATCCACAGCTGGGTATTGTTTTTGCTTTGGCTCCATCCCTTCATTCTTCATTCATTATTTCTCCACTGATCTCCAGTAGCATATTGGGCACCTACCGACCTGGGGAGATCCTCTTTCAGTATCCTATCATTTTGCCTTTTCATACTGTTCATGGGGTTCTCAAGGTAAGAATATTGAAGTGGTTTGCCATTTCCTTCTCCAGTGGACCACATTCTGTCAGACTTCTCCACCATGACCCGTCCATCTTGGGTGGCCCCACACAGCATGGCTTAGTTTCATTGAGTTAGACAAGGCTTGGTTCATGTGATCAGATTGGCTGGTTTCCTATGATTATGGTTTCAGTGTGTCTGCCCTCTGATGCCCTCTTGCAACACGTACCATCTTGCTTGGGTTTCTCTTGGACGAGGGATATCTCTTCACAGCTGCTCCAGCAAAGCACAGCTGCTGCTCCTTACCTTGCACAAGGTCGCCCCTCCTGACCTTGAACATGGAGTAGCTCCTCTCGGCCCTCCTGCACCCATGCATCCACCAATACTAGTAGGCAATATACTATGGTAACTGAAACTTGAATCTTGCTGTTGAGGGACTGGTATTATTCAACTAAACTGTGGAAACTGAAATCCATGCCTATTAGAACCATGCAGGTGATGAGTGCCTTCCTGCTTTGCAAAATTGCAAAGAACATGAGTGGTAATTTGAGGAGACATTTATGATCAAAGGAGGATTATTTTTTAAGGGCGGAAAATTACAGCCTGTCCATATGGGAATGATACTAAAGAAACAAATAAGTAGGAGATAGAGAAGGAAGATATATTTACAAGCTCAACCTCCCCACATAGGCAAAAAGGGGATAAAATTCAGTGTATAAGTGCAGGGCTGCTTTTAGGAACACAAACGTTTTTCCATTTCAAATACGAAGCGGAATACATGGTCGTGGACACTGGTAGGCTGTGGTGGAAAAACAGGTTCTCTCTTGCTTGCTACTATTTTCTCAGCAGAATAAAAGGCCAAGTCTTTAAATAAGAATAAAGAAGGACTTTGATATAGCAAAGCCTTGAGGAAAGGAGAAACTGTGAAATGTATTTTGTCTTGGAGAGAAGAAAAGTGAACTGACGATGGAAATGAAGTAAGATTTCTGAACACTAATAGGGCTTCCCTGGTGGCTCAGACAGTAAAGCGTTTGCCTGCAACGTGGGAGACCCAGGTTTGATCCCCGGGTGTGGAAGATCCTCTGGAGAAGGAAATGGCAACCCACTCCAGTACCTTTGCCTGGAAAATCCCATGGACAGAGGAGCCTAGTATGCTACAGTCCATGGGGTTGCCAAGAGTCGGACACGACTGAGCGACTTCACTTCACTCACTAAGAACCACTCAAGATTAGTGATGAAAGAGGTCTGTTAGCTTAGTTATGTGTTTTACTCCAGTCATTTCTCTCTGTCTGAATCCTATAAAAGAAACAAGACTATTTTCCTCCCCTTTTTTCCAACTAAAACCTCCCAGCCAGTAAGTTTATCACTAAGATTCAATGCTCAGAGAATACAGATGGACTCCAGGACTACACATGTGCCCCAGCTCCTAAGACATTTTCTGTTTTATCACCACTAAGTACGTAATAGTCAAAGAACTCAAAAGCACAACCCAAGAAAGTTGCTACAGTTATAACAATAAGTACAAAAATACATTGATTTGTTCTGTTTCAATTATTTAACATCAAACTGAACTAAAAATAAGTATTTCTTAGAAAATTTTGATGCAAGACACTCACAAATCAAATAATAATTTCTTTGTTCTTTCACCTAAATTTCTATGGCTTCCTGACTTTATTTTCCATACTGTGACTTCCATATAAATACAAAAATTTGAAACAATTGAGTAGGTTTTGAGTTGAAAGCAAAATGCAGTAAAATAAAACAACTAAAAGAAAATCCAGAAGTCAGGCCGGGTTCAATGCATAGGCCACACAGTCAAAATCAACAAAGCAGGAATATCTCTTTTCTTGTAATAATCACCACAGAAAAATTAAAAATGCTGTGAAGACTTTGATGTCCTAACAAGAAAGATACCTTATATTTTTCTGAGATCAATGTAGTATTTAAATAACTGAACTGAACTAAATAAAAGAACAAATTTAATCAAAAAGGAGTTGGCAAATGATTCATCTCTGAATAACAAAACAAAAAGCCTATTCTGAATTCACCCATCTCCTTTATTCCACTTCATTTTTTTTTTCCTTATCAGTACCAAGTAAAGCCTAAAGACAAGGCTGCCCTTCCATCTCTCAACATACCCAGCTCTCCCCAACCTTGTGAGTTTCCCACACATGTTGCAACTTCCGACTACAACACTTCACCCCATTACTTCTTTTAGCTGGATCCTATGCAACTGAGCTGAGCACAAAAGAATTGATGCTTTTGAACTGTGTGTTGGAGAAGACGCTTGAGAGTCCCTTGGACTGCAAGGTAATCAAACCAGCCAATCCTAAAGGAAATCAGTCCTGAATATTCATTGGATGGACTGATGTCAAAGCTGAAGCTCCAGTACTTTGGCCACCTGATGTGAAAAACTGACTCATTTGAAAAGACCCTGATGCTGGGAAAGATTGAAGGGAGGAAGAGAAGGGGACCACAGAGGAGGTTAGATGGCATCACCTACTTGACATCAGTTTGAGCCAGGAGTTGGTGATGGACAGGGAGGCCTGGCGTGCTGCAGTACAAGGCATCACACAGAGTCGGACATGACTGAGTGACTGAACTGATACTGATATGCAACTTTCAGATCACACCATAGGTATTATTTCCTTAAAGACCTTTCCTTTCTTCCCCCAAGTAATTTAAGTTTCCCTATCCTCACCCTACCTCTCAAAACACCTTATGTTTTACTTCACAGGACATAGCACAATTTGTAATAAAACATTCTCAAACATTTATTTATCATCTGTGGCCCCCACTGGATTATAAACCTTACGTGGGTAGGACTGAGTATGGTTTAGTCCTGGCATGGACAATAGCTAGCTCAGTGCATGGAATGTGGTGGGCAGGAATACTTATTCATAGACCAAGTACAGTATTCACAAATAAGTACAGTACTTTTCACAGAAGACCATTATCGGAGGCAGAGGATTATCTCCTGTGTTGAAAGGCTTTGAAGAAAAAAATCAAGGAGAAAAAAAATAGAAGCCACACAACTATTACTGGAATACTAAACTGAGCAAGTGGCCCAGAGAAGTGACTAGAAGACATGACTGGGAGTCAGATGACCTCTGATTCACAGCCTCAGATCCACAGCCCAGTCACTTAGCAGCCATGGAGACTTTGAGAAAGGAACAACCTCTCTTGATCTCAAATCTGAAAACAGGAAAGGGGGATACTATGTAACATCTAAACAGAAGAGACTCTCTGCTATCTCCTCTCTCATTTTTCAGATGCAACTTGCCACAGTCGAGTTTAACAGCCCCAAACCTTTTAAGGTCATAGAAATCATACATAGGCATACACAAAATATATTTTTTTTAATCTCAGGAGTTTTACTTGATTATTACCAGCCCCTGGCTTTATTTTAGATAGCTAAATTACCCATTTGACTACCTCTTAAGATCTCTGAACACTGAATTTCCCATTTGATCCTTCTATATTGTATTTTGGTAAGACTCTCATATGGAAACAAAGAAAGTTATAGCAGTACAAAGAAAAACATTATCTCTTATTATGAAGCATTATTAAAGTGGGACTATGTATGTGAGATTTTGCTCCCCAGGAAATCAAGAGAGTGATTTAATTTTGAAAACATGTTTTGCCCTTTCTAATTAAAATTTCAGGATGCACATTTCTGATGAGATATGCTCATGCAGTATCTGTGCTTGAGTTCTTCCTGTGTTTTGATTACCAGACAGTTATTGATAGCTGCATTAGCTAGAGCCCATTGAATATGTTATAAATAGAGCTATACACTTCCATTTCACTCCACATTTCACACACCACCATCAGTAACCCCCTGAAGTCTAAAAGGATCTAATTTCTTCCAATAGTTCTTTGAGAAAGAACACATAAAGTAAACCTACAAATTTGGAGTCAGAAAGTATGGGTTTGAATCCCAGCTTTGTTATTTACTAACTATCCCATTTTGGGCTAGACCATTTGCTCTTCTGAATCTCAGTTATCTCAACTTTAAATGAAGGACACTGGAATAGATAAACTCTCAGTGTGAAAGTCACTCAGTCATGTCCAACTCTTTGCGATCCCATAGACTGCAATCTGTCAGGCCCCTTTGTCCATGGAATTCTCCAGGCAAGAATAATGAAGTGGGTTGCCATTCCCTTCCAGGGAATCTTCCCAACCCAGGGATCGAACCCGGGTTTCCCACATTACAGGCAGATTCTTTACCATCTGAGCCCCTAGGAAGCCCATAGATAAACTCCCAAACCCACAGTAGTTCTAAAAGTGTAACATAGCTGACCTATTTTAAGTATTTTGCCTTGGGTTTACGGGGGGTTCAGGAGGTGTTTTTATTGAATTACAGTTGATTTACAATGCTGAGTTAATTTCTGACATACAGCAAAATGATTCAGTTATACCTATATATACATATATTCTTTCTCACTATTGAAAAAAACATATAGTTCCTTGTGCTATAAAATAGGACCTTGTTTTTTATCCATTCTGTGTATAATAGTTGCATCTGCTGGTCCCAAATTACCACTCTAACTCCCCACTCCTTGACAACCACAAGTCTGTTCTCTCTGTCTGTGAGTCTCTTTCTATTTTGTGCTTGCATGTGCTTAGTTGCTCAGTCATGTCTGACTGTTTGCGACCCCATGACTGTAGCCTGCCAGGTTCCTCTGTCCACAGGGATTCTCCAGACAAGAATACTGGAGTGGGTTGCCATGCCCTCCTCCAGGGTATCGTCCCAACCCAGGGATCGAACCCAGGTCTCTTGCATTGCAGGTGGATTCTTTACCATCTGAGCCATCATTTGGGTCATATTTTAGATTCCACACTTAAGTAATATCATATGGTATTTGTGTTTCTTGCCTTGGGTTTTTATTGTATCTGAATTGAAAACTCAGAGGGAAGAATAAAAATGGGAGCACAGGAGGTGGTCAGTAGCAGGTTACCCTGAACATGGTCTAAACTAGCCCTCCTTGTTTCTGGCGAAGCAGTGTGAAACAGCTGCACTGCTGGGATGGGATGACCTCCTCCATTCTCCCTTCTGCTTCTAGACAGGATAGCATTTAAAACATCCCTGGAGTGCCTATGCTTATTCTCAAGAGCTCAACAGGGGAAGGGATTCCATCCATTTCTTGAAGCACTAGCTCCCGTGCACTAGAGCTGTCCTTTTCAGAAAGTTCTAGTTTATTTTTAAGTTAATGTCTATGTTCGTGTAAAGAAAAAGGGCTTGTGTACTCATAGGAGTGAGCTTCTGATGATTTTAGAAAGTCATATTGCAGTAGGGGTCCTGAACATGCCTAGATTCAGCCTCACTAATCACCTCCTGTTTTATTCAGGACTCTTTCCAGATAAGTGACAGAAAGCCAACTCAAATTACGGAAAGAAAAAATAAATAAATAAACAAAGTAGGAACATGCTTACGTAATGGAAAACCCAGGAAGTTGTCTACATTCAAGCACAGTAAGAACAGACATTCAAAACAGTGTCCTTGAAGAGCTGTCTCTTTCTCTCTTCACTCTTTCTTCTGCTTCCCTCTGTACTAATGGCAGTCTCTCCAGAAAGTGTTTTCCTTCAACTCCTGACCTCAGAAAGATAGGGCCTCTTCTTTCTTCTCAACCTTCTCATCAGACCCAGTAACAACTATCCCTTACTCCACTTCTTTCCACACAATTCCCAACGAAGAGAGGAAGATGCAAAAAACAGTAGCCAAATGGTAAACCAAATGGCCCCTTTCCCCACAATCAATCAAGATACAGCTCTCTGCTGACACCTGACAGCTGAAGGCTACAGCTTAGTCCTGGAGACCTTATTAAGGTTTTCTGATTTCTTTTCTTCCAACTGAAGATGGTGGATTCTGAAAAGCCAGCCCTGGCTTATTGGGCCAATCAATTTCAGAGACAGAAGAGGGAGAGGAGAAAACTTAAGCCTACCTCATAAAAGGAAGGACGGTGCACAGGGACCCTACCAATTACAAGGTGAGCCCCAAGGAACAACCCCCTCAGCTCCCCATTCACCTGTTGAGAAAAAAGTGAGTACCACTGAGCCAGGACCTGGCAAAAAATGCCCCCTAAACGTTTATGCCCATCTCTGGGGGTTCAGCATGGTTCTGACACACAAATAAGATATCCAAATTTGAACTGCTTGAGGTTACACAGTGAGAAGAGGAGCAGAGGGAATTCCTTTTCTGCAGAAAATAATTGTGAGCTGGCCAAGCTGGAGGGGCTCCCTTCCACCAACACTCCCCACCAAGTGAAGCCTGTTTGTCCTAGGGCTACATCCCACCACAGTCCACTTCCCACTTGATTATAACCCGACATTCAAGAGAAGCCAATTTGTCCTCTGGAGCCTATACTCTGTGATTACCACCCGCGGCCACTGCCAACCACCTAATTGTGTTTTGATTTTGTTCACTGGCTTCAGGAAGGGTATTTCCATTTCAATAAGTTAACTGGCAGATCTGCTTTTTCTCACTGTTTGGAATCTAGAATATAACTATTTCAAGTGTATCTATGAAATGCACATTTCTTACACTCTTTTTTTTTTTTTAATTTTCAAGCTATAATTTATGTACCCACTTGCTCCACTTCACAACCTGACCTCTCCCATCTCTGTGACCATGAGGCCATGGCTCAGTGACTGTTCCCTGTGGAGGTTTCTTCAAACCCAGGCCTGGTCCTTGCCCTCTCTGCTTTTCAGAGTAGCTAGATGCCATTCATCCAATGTGAACTCTCTGGATTTCTCTTTCCTTTGTCTCAAAGTTTAATTAACATTCTCCCTGTGTCCTCTCTCCATTCTGCTTGAAAGGGGCCCTGTTTCAAGGCTGATGATCCTCTTGTGTTCTTGATCTCAAGCCCTCAATTTGTTCTTGCCCTCTCTTTTCTGCCTTCCCTCTGGATATTTCCCTCAGCCCAGAAATATGCTTGTCTCTTCATTTAAAAAACCAAACAATTCAATAAATACAAACTGAAAATTTTCCCTCAGATATTACTTTTCCATCAAGCAATCATTTCCTCTCTTTCCTGTAAGTCTTAGACTGGTTAATAGCCAAGTCTTCCTTTGCTCTTGACCAATTCTCACCTCTGGTTTGCTCCTCATTGTTGTAACATAGCTTCCATAAATCTACTGTCTTTTAACTCCACTCCTCAGCTCACCTTTCATTCTAGTTAACTCTCATGAGGACAGAGATTTTGTGACCATTTTATCCCAGCATTTCTCACATCTAATACAAATTTTATGCTCAGTTAATATTTTTTTTAGTTAAATGGAAACAGTGTCAGATTTCATTTTCTTGGGCTCCAAAAGCACTGCAGATGATGACTGCAGCCATGAAACTAAAAGATGTTTGCTCCTTGGAAGAAAAGCTATAACAAACATAGACAGCATACTAAAAAGCAGAGATATCAACTTGCCAACAAAGGTCAGTATAGTCAAGGCTATGGTTTCTCCAGTAGTCATGTACTGATGTTAGAACTGGACCATAAAGAAGGCTGAGCACCAAAGAATTGATGTTTTCAAATTGTGTTGCTGGATAAGACTCGCGAGAGTCCCTTGGAGAGCAAGGAGATCTTATCAGTCAGTCCCATAAGAAATCAACCCTGAATATTCACTGGAAGGACAGATGCTGAAGCTGAAGCTCCAATACTTTGAAGCAAAGAGTTGACTCACTGGAAAAGACCCTGATGCTGGGAAAGATTGAGGGCAGGGGGGAAAGGTGGCAACAGAGGATGAGATGGTTGGATGGCGTCACTGACTCAATGGACACGAGTTTGAGCAAACTCCAAGAGATAGTGAAGCACCAGTCAGAATGGCTGCGATCCAAAAGTCTACAAGCAATAAATGCTGGAGAGGGTGTGGAGAAAAGGGAACCCTCTTACACTGTTGGTGGGAATGCAAACTAGTACAGCCACTATGGAGAACAGTGTGGAGATTCCTTAAAAAACTGGAAATAGAACTGCCTTATGATCCAGCAATCCCACTGCTGGGCATACACACTGAGGAAACCAGAAGGGAAAGGGACACGTGTACCCTAATGTTCATCGCAGCACTGTTTATAATAGCCAGGACATGGAAGCAACCTAGATGTCCATCAGCAGATGAATGGATAAGAAAGCAGTGGTACATATACACAATGGAGTATTACTCAGCCATTAAAAAGAATGCATTTGAATCAGTTCTAATGAGGTGGATGAAACTGGAGCCTATTATACAGAGTGAAGTAAGCCAGAAAGAAAAACACCAATACAGTATACTAATGCATATATATGGAATTTAGAAAGATGGTAACAATAACCCTGTATACGAGACAGCAAAAGAGACACTGATGTATAGAACAGTCTTATGGACTCTGTGGGAGAGGGAGAGGGTGGGAAGATTTGGGAGAATGGCATTGAAACATGTAGAATATCATGTACGAAATGAGTCACTAGTCCAGGTTCGATGCACGATACTGGATGCTTGGGGCTGGTGCACTGGAATGACCCAAAGGGATGGTATGGGGAGGGAGGAGGGAGGAGGTTTCAGGATGGGGAACACATGTATACCTGTGGCAGATTCATTTCGATATTTGGCAAAACCAATACAATATTGTAAAGTTTAAAAATAAAATAAAATTTAAAAAAATTAAAAAAAAAAGAGAGAGTGAAGGACAGAGAAGCCTAGCATGCTGCAGTTTATAGGGTGGCAGAGTCGGACGTGACTTATTGACTGAACAACAACAACAAAGATGAAGATGGCAATGAAGGAGGTGTGGCTTTGAGGCCATCAGAGCACATGAAAGGGCTTCCCAGGTGGCACTAGTGGTAAAGAACCCTTCTGCCAGCACAGGAGACTTAAGAGATGCGGGTTCAATCCCTAGGTCAGGAAGGTCCCCTGGAGAAGGGAATGGCAACCCACTCCAGTATTCTTGCCTGAAGAATCCCATGGACAGAGGAGCCTGTGATGGGCTACAGTCTCTAGGGTTGCACAGAGTCAGACACGACTGAAGCAACCTAGCATGAGCACATGAAAAAACTCACAGTCTAGTGTGTTAAAATCAGAAAAATAGTATTGAGGAAGATAGGAACTGGAAGTGTTTCAAAGGATTTAATCTCTGATGTGAGTCTTGAAGGTAGAGTACTAATTAGGTAAAGAAATGATTAGAATACAGAAATATAGACAGGAGAATTTAGTACAATGTACGACAGGAACTTTCTAAGAGACAAGAATTTGTGATTCAAATCTGCAATACCCAATGTGTCTTGCTCTATTGTTCTCTAATGGAAAATCTTTACATCCCTCTAACATCACACACATTTATATCTATTACACCAGGCTATCCAGGGGTGACCTATAATATTAAAAATAGCTAGTACATGTTGAGTACATACTAAATGCCCAACATGGCTCTAAATGCTTTTCTTCTTAGTTAATTCTCAGGAAAAATCCTTTTAAGTATGAATTATTATTCCCTTCACTTTATAGTTGAGGAAACTAAGGTCCAGAAGGAACTGGACCTGAGACATAGCTCTCTAGTCAGAAGTTATGCTTTCATTCATCATATGGTATGGTCTCCTTTTTGGCTTAAAATATTTTGCCTTCACCTGCATCCTTGTGGGATTTATGTAACTTTGGTATTTGCTCATCAGATAATATAAATAAAGACCCAAGACATATCCTATGTACTAAGCTATCCAAAACTTCTGTCCCCAACTGAAAATTTTAAAGGCTCATGAGAGCGGGAAACAGTGGAAATAGTGTCAGATTTTATTTTGGGGGGCTCCAAAATCACTGCAGATGGTGACTGCAGCCATGAAATTAAAAGACGCTTACTCCTTGCAAGGAAAGTTATGACCAACCTAGATGGCATATTCAAAAGCAGAGACATTACTTTGCCAACAAAGGTCCATCTAGTCAAGTCTATGGTTTTTCCAGTAGTCATGTATGGATGTGAGAGTTGGACTGTGAAGAAGGTTGAGTGCCGAAGAATTGATGCTTTTGAACTGTGGTGTTGGAGAAGACTCTTGTGAGTCCCTTGGACTGCAAGGAGATCCAACCTGTCCATCTTAAAGGAGATCAGCCCTAGGTGTTCTTTGCAAGGAATGATGCTAAAGCTGAAACTCCAGTACTTTGGCCACCTCATGCGAAGAGTTGACTCATTGGAAAAGACTCTGATGCTGGGAGGGATTGGGGGCAGGAGGACAAGGGGACGACAGAGGATGAGATGGCTGGATGGCATCACTGACTCAATGGACGTGAGTCTGAGTGAACTCTGGGAGTTGGTGAAGTCAGGGAGGCCTGGCGTGCTGCAATTCATGGGGTCGCAAAGAGTCGGACATGACTGAGTGACTGAACTGAAGTGAACTGAGAGGGTTCAATAGACAACACATGTCAAATGATCTAAATTAAAATAGCCACAAAATGTACACAAAGATTGGTGGACTTATCCACATACTTTCCTGATAATGATCTAATAGTTGTCATGGATTGTGGATTGTTATGGTGATGAAAGGAGGCTGAATTTTAAGGAAATATAAAATGATAAAATGTTTAAAGAGCTTTAAAAAATTATAAAACCATTCATCCAAAGGTACCTACTTCAACGTACCTACTTTGTATCAGAAAATATTCTAAAATTCGCTACATAAAAATCACCTGATTTTCTCTTCTTATCTGAAGGAATACAAGTGGCTAGAACTAATATAAAGGCACAGTTGCAGAAACTTTTTAAAATCAGATTTACCGGATAAGTACAAAAAAAAAAAAAATGCGGTGTGAAAGATGAAACAGAAAAAGTGCCTTCTAAGGTAGACAGAGCAGCTTGGACTTTAACTTACAAAATTAAGGCCAGTTGAGTTGCTTAAGATCACATTAGTCAGGGACAGCAGGACTACAAGCTGTGTTTTGTCTGCTGTGCATCCTCTATCAGCGTTCGGAAGCTAACAGCTGGAAGTCAGTTTAGAAGTATCAGGTTCAGCCCTCCTTATCGCTTCTTTTCCTAGAAAAACAAAGATTAGTAAGGCAGAAATGGTGAATTGGTTTACACACGACCTGATTAGTGACAGAAACAGGTTTCCTAACCTCCTAACTCCAAGGCCAATGTTTTTTCTACAACTGAATACTTGTCTACTCAAAGGTTCCAGTTTGGCAAAATTTGATCCTATGAGAAACTAAGGTTATTGTCATTTTCTCCTTTTTGTTACCAGAAATTTCTTATGATCCTTTGAAAACTTAAAAGGAACCAATGACATGATGGTGGCTCGGGAGGAGGTGGACGGGATCAGTGAAAGAGAACAGCATCGGGTACAGAAGAGCATTTACCACTGATACCGTTTAGAATTGTCAGCATGTGGTAATAATAAAAGCAAGATCATATTTTGGTCAGTTTTATTACATTTTCCAATTTAAAACAACGCACTGTCTTACTGCCAACACATGGAGTGGCAATTCAAAGCTGTGCCAGTAGTAGAACATGTTTCTCTGGGCTCTGGAAAGCACAAAAAGGACAAAAGAAGCAAATACATCCAAGCAGTAAATTACACCCAATGTAAAATGATCTCCACTTCCCAATAAGAAGACCCTACAAATAAAAAATTTTGGCTCCCTTGACAATATAACATTTTAGGACTGTAAATGAAACAGTAAAATCACTCCATAAAAGTAGAATTTGTTCATTTAGTTATATATGTATTTTAAATTACTTGTGTCAGTTCAGTTCAGTTCAGTCGCTTAGTCATGTCCAACTCTTTGTGACCTCATGGACCGCAGCACGCCAGGCCTCCCTGTCCATCGCCAACTCCTGGAGCTTGCTCAAATTCATGTCCATTGAGTCAGTGATGCCATCTAACCATCTCATCCTCTGTCCTCCCCCTTCTCCTGCCTTCAATCTTTCCCAGCATCAGGGTCTTTTCCAATGAATCAGGTGTATGAAGTAAAAATCATGTAAAATGACAATAAACATAGCAATTTTAAAACACTGAATTTTTCCCCATCCTTACACTGCACAAAACTATTTATTCAAGCTCTTCACATGCAACCTTGATAGCATTGCCTCCCTAATCACTAGAACCACTGAACAGTTTCCACAGTATGTAATCTTCATTTCCTTCTAAATTACTACATATTTCACATTTTATTTGAATCTCTGTAGGAAGCTATCTCCAGAAATTTTACACAAGACAAAATTAGTCATTCCCATAAACTCTAAAAAATTTGTTTAAATTGGAGTATAATTGCTTTACAATGTTGTGTTAGTTTCTCCTGTACAACAACATGAATCAGCCATCAGTTCAGTTCAGTTCAGTCACTCAGTCGTGTCCGACTCTCTGCGACCCCATGAACCACAGCATACCAGGCCTCCCTGTCCATCACCAACTCCCAGAGTTCACTCAAACTCATGTCCATTGAGTCAGTGATGCCATCCAGTCATCTCATCCTCTGTCATCCCCTTCTCTTCCTGCCCTCAATCTTTCCCAGCATCAGGGTCTTTTCAAATGAGTCAGCTCTTTGCATCAGGTGGCCAAAGTATTGGAGTTTCATCTTCAACATCAGTTCCCCCAATAAATACCCAGGACTGATCTCCTTTAGGATGGACTGGTTGGATCTCCTTGCAGTCCAAGGGACTCCACAAGACTCTCTCCAACACCACAGTTCAAAAGCATCAATTCTGTGGTGCTCAGCTTTCTTCACAGTCCAACTCTCACCTCCATACATGACTACTGGAAAAACCATAGCCTTGACTAGACGGACCTTTGTTGGCAAAGTAATGTCTCTACTTCTTAATATGCTATCTAGGTTGGTCATAACTTTCCTTCCAAGGAGCAAGCATCTTTTAATTTCATGGCTGCAGTCACCATCTGCACTGATTTTGCAGCCCAGAAAAATAAAGTCAGACACTGTTTCCACTGTTTCCCCATCTGTTTGCCAAGAAGTGATGGGACCGGATGCCATGATCTTAGTTTTCTGAATGTTGAGATTTAAGCCAACTTTTTCACTCTCCTCTTTCACTTTAATCAAGAGGCTCTTTAGTTCCTCTTCATTTTCTGCCATAATTGTGGTGTCATCTGCATATCTGAGGTTAGTGATATTTCTCCTGGAAATCTTGATTCCAGCTTGTGCTTCCTCCAGCCCAGAGTTTTTCATGATGTACTCTGCATAGAAGTTAAATAAGCAGGGTGACAATATACAGCCTTGACGTACTCCTTTTCCTATTTGGAACCAGTCTGTTGTTCCATTTCCAATTCTAACTATTGATTCCTGACCTGTATACAGGTTTTTCAAGAGGCAGGTCAGGTGGTCTGGTATTCCCATCTCTTGAAGAATTTTCCACAGTTTATTGAGATCCGCACAGTCAAAGGCTTTGGCATAGTCAATAAAGCAGAAATAGATGTTTTTCTCGAACTTTCTTGCTTTTTCAATAATCCAGCAGATGTTGGCAATTTGATCTCTGGCTCCTCTGCCTTTTCTAAAACCAGCTTAAACATCTTGGCCCCTCCCACTCGAGCCTCCCTCCCACCCCCACCATCCCACCCCTCTACATCATGACAGAGCACTGAACTGAACTCCCTGTGCTATACAGCAGCTTCCCACTAGTTATCCGTTTTACAAATGGTAGTATACATATGTCAGTGCTATTATTTCAATTTTTCCCACCCTCTCCTTCTCTCTGCTGTGTCCACAAGTCTATATTTCTGCCCTGCAAATAGGTTTATTGGTACCATTTTTCTAGATTCCATATGTATTTGATAATATACAATATTTGCTGTTTTCTTTCTGACTTAATTCTCTCTGTATGACAGACTCTAGGTTCATCCGCAACACTACAAATGACCCAATATCATTCTTTTTCATGGCCGAGTAACATTTCCCTGTTATATGCCCAACATATTCTTTACCCATTTATCTGCCAATGGACATTTAGGTTGCTTCCATGTCCTGGTTATTGTAAATAGTGCTGCAATGAACACTGGGGTGCATGTGTCTTTTTGAATTATGATTTTCTCAGGGTATATGACCTGTAGTGGGAATGCTGAGTCATATGGTAGTTTTATTCAAAGTTTCTTAAGGAACCTCCATACTGTTCTATACAGCAGTTGTATCAGTCTACATTCCCATCAACAGTACAAGAAGGATCATTTCTTGACATCTTCTCCAGCATTTATTGTTTGTAGATATGTCATGATTAAGTGGAGATTACACCAAGGATGCAAGGAATCATCAATATATGCAAATAAATCAATGTGATAAAACCATACTAGCAAATTGAAAGACAAAAAATATAATAATTTCAATAGATGCAGCAAATGCTTTTGACAAAATTCAAATCCATTTAGCTGTCAAAAAATTGGGCATAGAAGCAACTTATCTCAACATAATAAAGGCCATATATGACAAACCCACATTGAAAATTATTCTCAATGGTAAAAACCTGAAAGTATTTCCTCTAAGATCACAAACAAGACAAGGCTGCTCACTCTCACCATTATTATTTGGCATAGTTCTGGAAGTCCATAGTTCTGGAAGTTCATGGCAATCAGAGAAGAAAAAGAAATAAAAGGAATCCAGATTGGAAAAGAAGAAGCATAACTGTTCCTGTTTGCAGATGACATGATACTATATACAGAAAATTCTAAAGATGGCATCATAAAACTACTAGAGCTAACCAGTGAATTCAATAAAGTCACAGGATACAAAATTAATACACAGAAATCTTTTGCTTTCCTATACACTAACGGCAACAAATCAAAAAGAGAAATTAAGGAATAATCCCATTCAACACATCAAAAAGAATAAAATACTTAGAAATAAATATACCTAAGGAGAAAAAAGATCTGTATGCAGGAAACAGTGAAAGAAATCAAAGACAACACAAAGAGATGAAGAGATATACCATGTCTTTGGATTGGAAGAATCAATATTGTGAAAATAATTATACTACCCAAAGCAATCTACAGATTAATGCAATTCTTATCAAATTACCAATGGAATTTTTCACAGAAATCGAATAAAAATTTTATAATTTTAATGAAAACACAGAAGACCCCCAATAGCCAAAGCAATCTTGAGAAAGAAAAATGGAGCTGGAGGAATCAGCCTTCCTGACTTCAGACTATACTACAAAGCTACAATAATCAAGACAGTGTGGTGCTGGCACAAAAACAGAAATATAAATCAATGGAACAGGATAGATAGACTAGAAATAAACCCACACACCTATGGACACCTTACCTTTGACAAAAGAGGCAAGAATACACAATGGAGAAAATAGAGCCTCTTGAATAAATGGTGCTGGGAAAACTGGACATCTATATGTAAAAGAATGAAATAGAAGACTTCCTAACACCATACACAAAAATAAATTCAAAATGGATTAAAAACTTAAACGTAAGGCCAGAAACTATAAATCTCTTAGCAGAAAACATAGGTAGTACACTCTTTGACATAAATTGCAGCAAGATCTTTTTTGACCCACCTCCTGGAGTAATGGTAATAAAAACAAACAGGACCTAATTAAACTTAAAAACTTTTGCACAGCAAAAGAAACCATAAACAAGATGCAAAGACAGCCTTCAGAGTAGGAGAAAATATCTGAACATGAAGCAACTGACAAAGGATTAATCTCCAAAATATACAAGCAGCAAATGCAGCTCAATAAAAAAACAAAAACAGACATTTTAATTAGAGAAATGCAAGCCCATATACTTTTAAATAGTGACTTGCATTTTATTTTGTTTTTAGTTTTTACTGTAGTTGAAAATTTTTTGCTGGAAAGTTTTACTGTATTGCTTTTTAAAGTGACTTTTGAAAGGCTTATTTTAAGCAATATCCAACCTTGAAATTGTGCGATTAGACTCCAAGGAATAATTACTAAATCCTTGAATATCATGCCTCCATTTTAACCTAATCTGTAAATGACCTCACCTTATCTTTGGGCATAGAAGTTAAATCATTCAGTCTCAAGCTGGCATTAAGAAGAAAGCAATGGCACACAGTGCTGTGGGAGAACATAAAGATCTCTCTGCTTTCACTTTAAGAGTATTAACAGTAAATTTGATAAGAAAGATTTGGACTAATAAATGAAAACAAATCCAAATACCTGTAGAATAGACTATGTTGTGAAAACTTTGACTGTTGATTAAATTATTTACTTTTAATTTTTAGGCTAGGCAGAGTATTAGAATTTTTAAAAATGAGAGAAATGTAACTCTTATCTTTAGCCTTCTATGGCACCTTGAGCAATTCAACTAGACTTGTTGGGTTTATTTTCTTAACTGTAAAATGAGATGCTCAAATCCCAGGTTCCTATAAAATTCTATGAAGATGACATTTTAAAAAGTTATGTGAAAAAGACATCTGAATTTAACTATCTGTCAAAATACATATTCAGAGTACATGAACCATCTAAAAAGCAAAAAAAAAAAAAGGGGGAGAACAATTCATATTTTTAACAATAAGTAAAGACTTGAAAAGGCACTTCAGAAGAAAAGGACATTCATATTTCCAATAAGCACATGAAAAGATGCTCATCTTTGGTCATAAGAAATGCAAACTGAAAATGCAATGTGGTAAAACTGCATCCCACTAGGATGATTTTTTTTTTTTTATTACCAAGTATTTGCAAAGACATAGAGCAAATGGAACTAATGGGAATGTAAAGTGGTACAGCCATCTCATAAAACTGTCAGTATCTGCTAAAGCTGAACATGATCCAGCACTTCCACTCTTAGGTGTATGTCAAACAACATAAAATATTCATAGCAGCTTTAGGCATAACAGAAAAATCTAGAAACAACCTCAATGTCCATCAGTAGTAGAACAAGTAAACTAATTGTAATGTTATATACTGAAACTTATATACAATTATGAAAAAGACTGAATTACTGCTACATTCAACAGCATGCATGAATCTCAGAGACATTAACAATGTGCAAAAGAAACCAGACACAAAAGAATATTTCATTTACATGCAGTTCAAAGACAAGCAAAATTAATCTTTGGTGACACAAATCAAAATAGTGGTTACCTTTGGGAGCAGAATACTGATTGGGAGACTGAAAATGTTTTAAATTTTGATTTAGGTTGTAGTTGTATGGTTTTATTCATTTATAAGAGTGCATTAAGCTTTATTATACCTATTGTCAATTAAAATAGATTTGTAAAAATTTATCATTTTACAGTATTATATGATATCATATGAATTATAAGATGATTGCTGCTTGACAGGAAATCTATGACAACCTAGATGGTGTGTTAGAAAGCAAAGACATCACTTTGCCAACAAAGGTGCATATAGGCAAGGCTGTGATCTCTCATAGTCATGTAGAGAGAGAGCTGGACCATAAAGAAGGTAGAGTACTGAAGAACTGATGTTTTCAAACTGTGGTGCTGGAGAAGACTCACGAGTCCCTTGGACAGCAAGAAGATCAATCTTGAAAGAAATCAACCCTGAATACTCATTGGAAGGACTGATACTGAAGCTGGAGCTTCAATACTTCGGCCACCTGATGTGAACAGCTGACTCACTGGAAAATACTCTGATGCTGGGAAAGATTGAAGGCAGAAGGAGAAGAGGGCAACAGAGGATGAGATGGTTAGATGGCATCACTAATTCAATGGACACGAGCTTGGGTAAACTCTGGAATATGGTGAGAGACAGGGAAGCCTGGCATGCTGCAGATCAGGGGGTCTTGAAGAGTCAGACACAACTTGGCAACTGAACAATAACATGATGTCAAAAAATTCACTCCCCAAATTTTTATGAGTGAAAAAAGATAGATCTGAAGTTTGCTAACTAATTCAGTAAGGATCAGGTCTGCAAGTCAAGATTCCCAATCCAGAGAAAATAGCCCCATTGGGATGAAGCCCTAAGGCATCATCAAGAGTAACAAGAGATTGGTGACAACTTTGATGACATGAACCTCTCTGAGTGCCTCCTCCATGACATCTACACCTATGGTTTTGAGACACCTTCTGCCATCCAGCACTGAACCATTCTTCATTTTATCAAGGACTATGATGTGACTGCTCAAGCCCAATCTGGGATTGGTAAAATGGCAACCTTTGCCATATCAATTCTGCAACAGAATGAATTGGATGTAAAACCACCAGGCCTTGGTCCTAGCAGCCATTCAGAGTTGGCTCAGCAGATACAGAAGGAAGTCACAGCTTTAGGAGATTATATGGGCACCCCCTGCCACGCCTCCATTGGGGGTACACCCACTGTGAGTACTAATGTGTGTGCTGAGGGGCAGAAGTTACAAGTAAAAGCTCTCATTTCACTGTGGGTACCCTAGGCCATAGGTTTGATATGCTTAACCAGAGACACCTTTCTCTCAAACACATCAAGATATTTATAAGAGATAAAGTTGATGAAATGATTAAGGACCAGAAGATCTATGACATATTCCAAAAGCTTAATAGCAAAACTCAGGTGGTTCTGCTGTCAGCTACAATGCCTTCCAGTGTGCTTGAAGTGACCAAGAAGTTTATGAGGGATTCAATTCAAATTCTTGTCAAGAAAGAAGAGTTGACACTGGAGGGTATCCACCAATTCCACATCAATGTGGAATGAGAGAAGTGGAAATCAGACTCACTGTGTGACTTAAACAAAACCTTGACCATTACACAGGCTGTCATCTTCAACACCTGAAAGAAGGCCCACTGGTCCACTAAGAAGATGCAAACCTGAGACTTCACTGTCTCTGCCATGAGCAGAGATATGAACCAAAAAATGAGATGTAACCATGAGGGAGTTCCCCTCTGGCTCTAGCAGAGTATTGATTACCACTGACCTACTGGCTAGAGGTATCAATGTGCAGCAGGCTTCCTTAGTCATAAACTATGACCTTCCCACCAACAGGAAAAAGTGCGTCCATATAATCAGTCATGGTGAACGTTTTGGTCGTGATAGTGTGGCTATTATATGGTGACAGGCCTTGGAGACAACTTCTGCAACACCTCTAATGAAGAGCTGGTCCTCAGTGTAGCTGACCACATCTGACAGCAGCTCCCCAGCCAGCAATCGACCTTGGGGGACCAAGGAGCAGCCAGAAGGGGGAGGAAGGGAGCCAAGGCCCAGACATCTTGCCATTTTTTTTTCTTTGAATAAATGTTGCTTTTTGAGGCAAAAAAAAGGAACCATGAATATGCTGGACACCCTTTTCTTTGGGGGAGGCCCAAAAACACTAATCACTTTCCCTAACCTAGTCAGCCTCTGGACTCCAGAGGCTCTCTCCACCCTAACTGAACTCTCTGGAAATTGTTCAAGAGTGGGGAGGGGGCTCTAAGCTGTCACTCATTTCACATGCTGGACCAAATCTGGAGGGAGGGCACCTGCGTTAGCTGGGCAGGGGATCACCCCAGTTGACAGAGGTGGCCCCTGTTATATTGATTTGTATAGTACCCATTCGTATATACCAATTCAGGAAATCAATTAAATGAGTTGGAAATTAAATGACTTAGAAACTGAAAAAATATATTATTTTAATTACTATTTCTTCAGTTTAATTTAAGTATCAAATTTAATATTTTATTTTTAAATCGAATGTTTAGTATGTGATCCCATTTTCCTAAAATTATTTCTACTTATATAGCCAAACATGCAATATTCACAAAATATTCACCAAATGTTAATGATTTTTTCCAGATGGTGAAATTGAGAGAAAAACTTATTTTTGTCATGGACTTTTCTATATTGTTTGATTTTTTTTATAATGGAATGTATAATTTTAACAAACATCATAGAGCCATTATGCTTTAAGAAAAATGAATAAAGCTATATTGATAACATGCCTGGCGACTGGCCCTGGGAAAGATAATCAACAGAGTTTGGGTAACTCAACATTGGCAACAAAACCCATAGCCAGCATCAGTCTAAAATCCCTGCCTCCTTTATGCTCCTTTCTTTTAGCCAGCTGCACTGTTGTTAACGACTGAGGATACCACTAAGAAGCTCTGTAGCTCATCTCAGGGCTAAACCTGTTCCATGAGCCCATGAATACCATATGATCCAGCAGTCCCACTCCTGGGCATATATCTAGAGAAAACCATAATTTGAAAAGATAGGTACCCCAGTGTTCACTGAAGCACTATTTACAATAGCCAAGACATGGAAGAAATCTAAATGTCCATTGATGGAGGAAAAAATAAAGAAGATGTTATACATATACACACTATGGAATATTACTCAGCCACTAAAAAGAATAAAAGAATGTCCCTTGAAGCCATATGGGTGGACCTAGAGCTTGTTATACTGAATGATACAAGTCACACAGAGAAGGACAAATATCATATGATATTGCTTAAAAGGGAAATCTAAAAAAAAAAAAATAGTACAATTGAACCTATTTTAAAAACAACAGAGTCACAGATATAGAAAATAAACTTATGGTTGCCATGGGCAAGGGGAGGAAGGATAAATTGGGAGATTGGGACTGACATATACATACCATTATATATAAAATAGGGAATCCCTGGTGGCTCAGAGGTTAAAGCATCTGCCTACAATGCAGGAGACCTGGGTTTGATCCCTGAGCTGGGAAGATCCTCTGGAGAAGGAAATGGTAATCCACTCCAGTATTCTTGCCTGGAGAATCCCATGGAGGGAAGAGCCTGGTAGGCTACAGTCCATGGGGTCACAAAGAGTCAGACATGACTGGGCTACTTCACTCACTTCACATATATAAACTAGGAAATTAATAAGAATGTACTGTATAGCATGGGTAACTCTACTCAATACTCTCTAATGACCTATATGGAAATGGAATCTAAAAATGAGTGGCTATATGTACAACTGATTTACTCTGCTATACACCTGAAACTAACACATTATAAATTGATTATATGCCAATAAAAATTAATTTTAAAAAAAGATCCTTTGGCCACTCTTCCCCTACTGCTGTCACCCTTACACTTCTCCCAGTCACCTCTCCCACAGCTGCAATTACGACCTACTTTTCCAGGTCCTTTAGCCATCCACACTGCTATGGACAGGATGCCTCTTCCTCCTTGCTGCTGCTGCTGCTAAGTCGCTTCAGTCATGTCCGACTCTGTGCAACCCCATAGACAGAAGCCCACCACACTGCCCCGTCCCCAGGATTCTCCAGGTAAGAACACTGGAGTGGGTTGCCATTTCCTTCTCCAATGCATGAAAGTGAAAAGTGAAAGTGAAGTCGTTCAGTTGTGTCCAACTCTTCACGACCCCATGGACTGCAGCCTACCAGGCTCCTCCGTCCATGGAATTTTCCAGGCAAGAGTACTGGAGTGGGGTGCCATTGCCTTCTTCCTCCTTAGATAGGCTCTAATGCATATGTACTTTCTCCTCCCTGAGTCAAATTGAACCCATGAAGATTGTATGAAGTCTGAATATATGATATTATTCCCCACAGCAGAGGGCTGTTGACCCCCAAATTGTGGATATTTGTCAAAGCTGACACTATTACTTTTAACAGTCTGATTATCTTTCCTACCTGGGGGAAGGAGTTTCCCTTTGTAGATCTTTTTTAAGAGACAAGGTCTCACTCCTCTACCATAAAAAACATAAAATGACCTTTGCAGCTATTAGCAGAGAATGTATCTTCAACTATGCCAGTAGGAACTTCCACTGAAGGCTTGGAATCCTGAGCGAGCTGTGTAAGTTGCAGGCCTATCCAGTTGCTCAAAGGATGATTGCAGAGTTGAGATTCCATGGATGATGGCAAGAGTTACCCCATGATGGCACCAGTGGCATTCCACCAGACTTTTCTGAGATATGAATTTGGGTATTTTCAGACACCCCAAATTCCTTGGTTCATCACTACTCCCCAAGCCTGATTCTTCTGTAAGCTACCAAATACATGTTTCCAATAGATATCTCTTCTCTCAGATCCATCCAGATGTGGCCTCTTTTGTTTGCAATTAGAAACCCTTCTGTTCATGGGGTTCTCAAGGCAAGAACTTCCAGATGTTCCAGCTGGATTTAGGAAATGCAGAGGAATCAGAGATGAAATTGCCAACATCCACCGGATCATAGAAAAAGCAAGAGAGTTCCAGAAAATCATCTACTTTGTGTTTTATGGACTATGCCAAAGCCTTTGACTGTGTGGATCACAACAAACTGTGGAAAATTCTTAAAGAGATGGGAATACCAGACTACCTGACCTGCCTCCTGAGAAATCTGTATGCTGGTCAAGAAGCAATAGTTAGAACCAGACATGGAACAACAGACTGGTTCCAAATCAGGAAAGGAGTATGTCAAGGCTGTATGTACATCATGTGAAATGCCAGGCCAGATGAAGCACAAGCTAGAATCAAGATTTCTGAAAGAAATATCAATAACTTCAGAGAGTGAAGAACTAAAGAGCCCTCTTGAGGAAAGTGAAAGAAAGACGAGAGTGAAAAAGCTGACTTAAAACTCAATATTCAGAAATCTAATATCATGGCATCCGGTCCCATCACTTCATGACAAATAGATGGGGAAATAATAGAAACAGTGACAGACTTTATTTTCTTGGGCTCCAAATCACTGCAGATGGTGATTGCAGCCATGAAACTAAACTTGACTTCCTGCTTGCTCCTTAGAAGAAAAGCTATGACCAACCTAGACAGCATATTAAAAAGCAGAGACGTTACTTTGCTGACAAAGGTCCATCTAGTCAAAGCTATGGTATTCCAGTAGTCATGTATGGATGTGAGAGTTGGATTAAAAACGAAGCTGAGTACTGAAGAACTGATGCTTTCGAACCATGTGCGGTGGTGGAGAAGACTCTTGAGAGCCCCTTGGACTGCAAGGAGATCCAACAAGTCCATCCTAAAGAAAATCATTCCTGAATATTCACTGAAGGACTGACGCTGAAGCTGAAGCTCTAGTTCTTTGGCCAACTGATGTGAAGAGCTGACTCATTTGAAAAGACCCTGATGTTGGGAAAGATTGAAGGCAAGAGGAGAAGGGAACTATGGGAAAACAACCAGATGTCTTTTTGAAGCCTTGAGAAAACAACAGGAAATACAGTTTAAAGTAACCAGGGTACAATGGGCTGATTAGCTGAGGTCAGTGAGACCCGCATGAGCAGTGGGAGGGCAGGAGGTGCAGATTAGGAATAACAGGTCAGCTCAAGTTAGAATGCTGCCTATGCACACACTGATTGTTCTCCGATGTTCTTGCAAGGATCACTACCCCTGCTGTGTGATGTCCTTGGTACTAGGAGATAACATAAAGGTACAAAGAAGAACACTAACCCTGGGATGTGACTGGGGGCATGGGAACCATGTGTTATCTATAAAACTAGACACCACCAGCATACCAAGAGCTCATTAAAGGCGATATGGAATTGGTCAGTGGGACTCTTGATCCTTGAGGTCTTGAGTCCCCCGGTCACATCTTTCTTGCCTTGCTATTCTGTCTCCGCATTTTCTTATGTACTGCTGCACCCACTTCTCGCCCCATTTAGCTGACCTGGTTGGATGGAATCACCGACTGGATGGACATGAGTTTGAGCAAGCTCCAGGAATTGGTGATGGACAGGAAAACCTGGCATGCTATAGTCCATGTGGTCACAAAGAGTTGGACACAACTGAGTGACTGAACTGGACAGAAAGCCTAATCCCCCTTCCATTACTTTTTTCTCAAGTGAAGCCTGAAGAAAACTAACATTACTGCTCCTTGAACCCATATCACCAAAAAAGGTTCCAGTCATTGCCATCTCCCCATATCATCCACCACCTCCCTGGGATAACTGCTTTCCATCACTCCCAGACAGTTTCCATATACACTGCGTCTGTTGAGTTGATGCTTTCCCCTTGAAGTCCCTCAGTTTTTATGAAATCCATTCATTAAAGAGCAAAAGTCAACTTTTTTTCCTAGATCACCTTGAGGTTTTATAAAAGGGTGACATTTACAAACATACTTGTATCTGGAAATAATTTAAGATCTTCCTGCCAAAGTTCATTATTCTTTCAAATATTCTATATCTTGGCTATTACGTATTGGGCACATCTATACTTGACATACAAATTCATAATCATGAAGGTAAAAATCGACAGCCCAATATCCAAGGGCCACTGCCATTTCTACATTAGTTTTTCACTCCTGAGCTGCTTTTTAAATGCAAGACTAAATGAAATCAAACCAGAGATTGGGAGAGGATTATATACTCCCTTGCCCGTACTTGACTTCCTGATTTGTCAGAGGATATAGTATAGTGGATATCTGCCATATGTTGAGGTTGCATAACCTGTACACAGCCTCACATATATGGGAATTTCTGACCATTAAAGTCCTGCCTCCTCCAGGTAAAAGAGTTTACCCAGAGCCTTCACAACTTGGACTCAGGTAATGACCGAGGGTTCTGCCAGTCAACTGCTCAAGGCAAGACTAACAGGAAGAGGGAGGAGCTGAGGAGAGTACATTCATCCAAGGTAAATATAATATGGCATTGATTTGCTTTGAAATGGAACATCAGAAGCCAGTCTTGAGTGATGTGAGCTGCCACACCTGCCCATCAGTAGCAGGGCATGATTTGAACAATCTGCTGGCTTTTCAGCCTCCAAATCTGCTAAATCTCCTAGAGATTTGTATAGCCACATAACTCTTGGTAATAAATTTACATTTTTTTTAACTAATTAAAGTAGGACCCCCATTAAGAATCCTGAGTAAGAGATAGTAGGGAAATTGCTTGCACAATGAATTACTTTTATTTCCCTTCCTATAAAACAAAGAAACTTATCATGACATGAAATACTCTTATAAATTCTAGTTCATGAAATTATCTATTACTAATAGTCCTTCCTACATAAAATGTCTCCCCCCCCCAAAACATTATTCATTGTGGTGATAAATAACTAGCTCTCGGGTTGCAAGAAGTTTTTGTTTTTTTTTTTAAAGAAACTAAATCTCACTGAATGCTGTTCACATTCATCTTCAAGGAAGGTAACTAATACCATTGTTTAGTCTGAAATGAACCACACACAAAAACATATTGTGTTCTCTGTGATGTATTGAACCATTAATTATTGTTCATAAGTATCATTCAGTAACTATGGCACTGCACCAATTTTGTATGAGATAATTTTATTTTTTTTCAATACTTACATAGAACTAAAGCTTATTTATTGTTAACTATCTTTGTGAGTCAGTTCCTACACTGCCAAAGAGCTAACAGCCACTTTGTTATCTTGCTTTTGAGTTTGTTGACTTCTTCAGCTAGCTGCTGCTGCTGCTAAGTCACTTCAGTCATGTCCTACTCTGTGCAACCCCATAGACTTCAGCCCACCAGGCTCCCCCATCCCTGGGATTCTCCAGGCAAGAACACTGGAGTGGGTTGCCATTTCCTTCTCCAATGCATGAAAAGTGAAAAGTGAAAGTGAAGTCGCTCAGTCGTGCCCAACTCTTAGCGACCCCATGGACTGCAGCCTACCAGGCTCCTCCGTCCATGGGATTTTCCAGGCAAGAGTATTGGAGTAGGGTGCCATTGCCTTCTCTGTCTTCAGCTAGACAAATATTTATAAGATTTATGTGGTATATGAAACTCATTACAGTTTTGGGTAGAAGGGTGAAATATAAAGAAAGTTCAAGCTCCTGTATACGGTTCATATCCCTAAGCCAAAGCAAAGACTGAGTAGGGATCATTTTACTTGGGCAATGTGTTTAAGCTTAAAAGGGGCATATATAAGCATTATACCTACAGAAAAAATTCCCACATAAAGAATAACTAATAATCCCATAACATGCTTTGTATCTTTATCCATCTATTAAATTCTACTGCAACTTCTTTAATTTACCCTCCTACGAGTTGGTCAGGGTTCATAGTCCCAGACAAAAGAATCTTCTTTACCTGGTTAAAGAAGAAAGGAATTACTAAGTGATATGAATCGTTCATAGAATTGCTGAGTGAGCTGTGAAAACAGACCATGTGATGACCTCACTAACCACAGCACAGAACTGGGCCTCTCAAGGAGTTTCTATCTTTACCTCCACTTGATGGATTCACGTTTCAATCAGTTGTCTGGTGTTAGACCTTCCCACGGAGAAAGCGATGGCACCCCACTCCAGTACTCTTGCCTAGAAAATCCCATGGACAGAGGAGCCTGGTAGGCTGCAGTCCATGGGGTAGCGAAGAGTTGGACACGACTGAGCGACTTCACTTTCACTTTTCACTTTTCACTTTCATGCATTGGAGAAGGAAATGGCAACCCACTCCAGTGTTCTTGCCTGGAGAATCCCAGGGATGGGGGAGCCTGGTGGGCTGCCGTCTATGGTGTCGCACAGAGTCGGACACAACTGAAGCGACTTAGCAGCAGCAGCAGCAGCAGACCTTTCCAATAACAACAGTTCAAGCTCCAAAATTATGCCACCTCCTTTAGTTTTCCACCCCAGCAAACTTGATCTTCACAGTCTGCCTCTCATGAAATTCAGCCTCATATCAAGTTTTTTTTTGTTTTGTTTTGTTTAGCTTTTATTTTGTGTGAATGCATCTGTACCTAG
Organism: Bubalus bubalis; assembly: GCF_019923935.1. Taxonomy (NCBI): domain Eukaryota; kingdom Metazoa; phylum Chordata; class Mammalia; order Artiodactyla; family Bovidae; genus Bubalus; species Bubalus bubalis. The sequence continues at coordinate 115,179,091 of NC_059163.1, read as the reverse complement.
TACAGGCTCTAAGTCATGTATTAAGGGAGTTTGGGAAAATGTTTGTTTTGGATTTTCAGCTCTTACATTATGAAAGAACTTCCCTTGTTGCTCAGCTGGTAAAGAATCTGTCTGCAATGTGGGAGACCTGGGTTTGATCCCTGGATTGGGAAGATACCCTGTAGAAAAGAAAGGCTACTCACTCCAGTATTCTGGACATGGAATTCTATGTATAGTCCATGGGGTCGCAAAAAGTTGGACATGACGAGTGACTTTCACTTCACATTATGAAAACATATAATAAAAGGGAGTTGAAATAAGAGTTGAATCAAGCCTAATCTGTAATATGCTTCATAATCACTTTCACATGTTTCCACTGAAGCCAGAAGAATCTTTAAAATGAAAACCTAATGTTTCCCTCCCCTCATAAAATCCTTCTGGAAATCTAAAAATACTCAAATAGTAATTCCTCAGCATGACTTATAGACCTTTTATAATCTGACCCCTGTGCAGGTCTCTAGCCTCATACCTTTCCCTCATACATGCATTTTCTCTCAAGAAATCAAAGACATTATTTGGTTACAAGCCTCCCAATCTTTGCAGAATCTGTTCCCTCTGCCTGGAACTTCTTTCCCTGTCATTTTCTCTAATTCCTACTAGTCCTTCAAATTAGATTTCATATTATCACTTGTTCCCAAAGATTCCCATCTCATATAATCTTACTCATCTGATTTTCTGTAATACCTTAGGCATACTGATACCACCCAGACTTCCACAGTAAACCATAACTAAGGCAAGAATTAAAATCTATTACCGCTATAACCCCAGTACTTACCCCAATGCCTAACATATAAAATGATTTTAAAAATAAATGGAGAATGAATAAATGAGTGTAGTTAAATGCAATGCAGCACAGGGCTAAGGGAGGGAGTTTCCAAACATGTGCTTAGGAACAGAGGTAGAGGTGACAGTGCTTTCATAAAAACAGATGGAATAAAAGTCTATAGATTCACTGCAATCCCTATCAAGCTACCAACAGCATTCTTCACAGAGCTAGAACAAATAATTTCACAATTTGTATGGAAATACAAAAAACCTCGAATAGCCAAAGCGATCTTGAGAAAGAAGAATGGAACTGGAGGAATCAACCTACCTGACTTCAGGCTCTACTACAAAGCCACAGTTATCAAGACAGTATGGTACTGGCACAAAGACAGAAATATAGATCAATGGAACAAAATAGAAAGCCCAGAGATAAATCCACGCACATATGGACACCTTATCTTTGACAAAGGAGGCTAGAATATACAATGGATTAAAGACAATCTCTTTAACAAGTGGTGCTGGGAAATCTGGTCAACCACTTGTAAAAGAATGAAACTAGAACACTTTCTAACACCATACACAAAAATAAACTCAAAATGGATTAAAGATCTCAATGTAAGACCAGAAACTATAAAACTCCTAGAGGAGAACATAGGCAAAACACTCTCTGACATACATCACAGCAGGATCCTCTATGACCCACCTCCCAGAATATTGGAAATAAAAGCAAAAATAAACAAATGGGACCTAATTAACCTGAAAAGCTTCTGCACATCAAAGGAAACTATTAGCAAGGTGAAAAGACAGCCTTCAGAATGGGAGAAAATAATAGCAAATGAAGCAACTGACAAACAACTAATCTCAAAAATATACAAGCAACTCCTACAGCTCAACTCCAGAAAAATAAATGACCCAATCAAAAATGGGCCAAAGAACTAAATAGACATTTCACCAAAGAAGACATACAGATGGCTAACAAACACATGAAAAGATGCTCAATATCACTCATTATCAGAGAAATGCAAATCAAAACCACAATGAGGTACCATTTCACACCAGTCAGAATGGCTGCGATCCAAAAGTCTACAAGCAATAAATGCTGGAGAGGGTGTGGAGAAAAGGGAACCCTCTTACACTGTTGGTGGGAATGCAAACTAGTACAGCCACTATGGAGAACAGTGTGGAGATTCCTTAAAAAACTGGAAATAGAACTGCCTTATGATCCAGCAATCCCACCACTGGGCATACACACTGAGGAAACCAGAAGGGAAAGAGACACGTGTACCCCAGTGTTCATCGCAGCACTGTTTATAATAGCCAGGACATGGAAGCAACCTAGATGCCCATCAGCAGATGAATGGATAAGAAAGCAGTGCTACATATACACAATGGAGTATTACTCAGCCATTAAAAAGAATACATTTGAATCAGTTCTAATGAGGTGGATGAAACTGGAGCCTATTATACAGAGTGAAGTAAGCCAGAAAGAAAAACACCAATACAGTATACTAACGCATATATATGGAATTTAGAAAGATGGTAACAATAACCCTGTATGCGAGACAGCAAAAGAGACACTGATGTATAGAACAGTCTTATGGACTCTGAGAGAGAGGGAGAGGGTGGGAAGATTTGGGAGAATGGCATTGAAACATGTAAAATATCATGTATGAAACGAGTTGCCAGTCCAGGTTCGATGCACAATACTGGATGCTTGGGGCTGGTGCACTGGGACGACCCAGAGGGATGGTATGGGGAGGGAGGAGGGAGGAGGGTTCAGGATGGGGAACACATGTATACCTGTGGCAGATTCATTTTGATATTTGGCAAAACTAATACAATTTTGTAAAGTTTAAAAATAAAATAAAATTAAAAAACAAACAAACAAGAAACAAACAAAAAAAAGTGCTTAGAAGACCGAAGTAAACCATGGACAATAAAACCTAAAAGAACTAAAAAAAAAATGTATGAACAAAATATGAATATCAATGTTCTATCAAAAGAGATAGATATAATTAAAAGAAACTAAATAGAAATTCTGGAGCTGAAAAGTATAATAAGTGAAATAAAGAATCTGATGCCCAGGGCTCAAAAAAAAAAAAAAAAATAGGAAGTCATAAAGAGAGAACAAGACTCAAATAATACTGCTTATATGTGGAATCTGGAAAAATGGTACAGATGAACTTATTTGCAAAGCAAAACAGAGTCACAGATGTGGAAAACAAACTATGGTTACCAAGTGAGGAGAGGGAGTGGGATGAATTGGGAGATTAGGATTGACGTATATATACATTACTATAAATAAAATTGATAACTAAGGAGAGCCTACTGTAAAAAAAAAAAATCAGAAATGTTGTCTAATCTCTTTGATTTACAGAGGAGGAAGTAAAGGAGCATTAAGTCATTTTCTCAAGATCACACAAATATAATCTGAGCAGGATACACAAGTGTTTCATTTCTAATTTCTTCCTTGAATAACTCTGGACCACTGACACAGTCAAGCAGACATAAGCCAGTCCAGAGTCTAAAGAATTAGGCTTTAAAAGTCAGGTAGGGACTTAAATGTTTGGGTCTATTAAGGATGAACTCATGTATTTTCAAGCAAACTATTATCAGGAGACTCTCCAGAGTCCTTTCTCAAAATGACTTTAGAGTTTACAACTAACCTTTGTGACTTTTAAGCCGAAAACTAAATAAAACTGCTAAAGGACAGGAAGGCCTGGCGTGCTGCGGTTCATGGGGTCACAAAGAGTCGGATAGGACTGAGCGACTGAACTGAACTGAACTGAAAGGATATAATGAGATAAAGTATGAAAAAGGAAATACAAGGCATTATCATGATTAAATATGTTTCTCTTATAACACAATATTTGCCCTATGCTAGAAAGTGAATAAGTATCTTTTAAAAAATTATAGACTTGTAATTCATTTTATGAGGCTCCATATATCTTGGCTTAAGAGGAAAAAATTGAGAGAAAAGCTGTCTATCCTGGTAAAGACTGTGGCTCAATATTTCTTTTCCTGATAAATAACTCTGCATGCCTCCAAACAGAAGAAAAATAATTTTAAAATATTTTTATTTTTGTACTTGATTTAACTTTAATAAGATGTAACACTTTAAACTGCAGTCTTAGAGAAATTTACACTCTATTTAGTATCATCACCATCTGTTCAATTCAGTATTCTGATTCTTAATGAGAAAACCTGTGAAATGTCATCAATAAATGTGAAAACTTAAATGAAATTTAACAATTACTAGAAAAATATAATTTGTGAAAATTGAGTTAAAAGGAAATAAAACCTTTGAATAGACAGAGAGCTATTAATGGGCTTCCCAGGTGGCTCAGTGGCAAAGAACCTGTTTGCCAATGCAGGAGACATAAGAGAGGCTGGTTCTATCCCTGGGTCAGGAGATCCCCTGGAGGAGGGCATGGCAACCCACTCCAGTATTCTTGCCTGGAGAGCCCACGGACAGAGGAGCCTGGTGGGATACAGTCTATAGGGTCACAAAGAGTCAGACACAACTGAAATGATTTAGCATGCATAGCTATTAAAGGAATTGAACTAGTAACTCAAAACCTTTCCACAAGGAAACTAGGCCCAGAGGATTTTATCAACAGTCAATGACAGATAATTCTAATCTGATACAGTCTCTTGATTCCCATCAGGTTGGTTTGAACCTTATAACAAAAGCAAGGCAAGAACAACTGAAGAAATAAAAACCTATCAAACTCATGATATAGGTGTAGAAATCCTAAAAAAAAAATTAGAAAACCAAATCCAATCAATAACATAAAATATGATAAAGATGGGATTACCTAAGGATTGCAATAGAAGTTTTATATTAGAAAATCTATTGGTGTTACTCACCACAATAACAAAATTAAGTAGATAAATCATATCATTATCTCTATAGACACAAAAAGGCATTGAATTAATTCAATATTTTACTCTTGATAAAACTCTAAGTATTATAAGACAAGTTCTGCAACTTGAGAAGCATATCTAACAAAAATGTATGACAAACTTCACACTCAGCAATAAAGATTAAAAAATAATAAGTAAATAATAAGGCAGAAAAGAATGAAGTGTCACAGATTGAAGAATGTGATTAATTCTACCACCTGGGCTTTTAAAATAAGCAGATAAGTTATGAGAATAATGAAAGAGCTTGACAATGATATCAATTTCAAAAACCAACTGTATTTCTATATACCAATAACAAGAAGATAGGCCATGTAATTTACAAAGAAATGCCATTTAGAATAGTGATGGGCTGTATTTTTGTATATATTTTAAAATATATACAAAATTATATAAGATATTATAAATCTTTATTGAAAGGCATTAAAGGAGACCTAACAATTGTAAAGAGATATGATGTTCATTGATAGGAGACTCAGTATTGTAAAAATGTTTATTCTCCCCAAATTTATATAAATTAAAATTTTAATCAATGTTGCACATGAGTTTTTCATGAAGCATAACAAATGGATTATAAAGTTTATACTGAGATACAAAATGTCAGGACTAGATAAAACATGCAAAGAATAAATTAAGTGTGGCAGCAATTTATTCTATAAAATATCAAGATTTATTTTAAAGTTTTAGAAATTAAAATAGTGTAGGCTGATATTGAGGAAAGAGATAGAAACCAATCAAATAGAATAAAAAGTCTAGAAACAAATCTATATAAACATGGAAACTCAAGCTATGACAGACTTGCCATTGTAAATCATTAGAAGAGGATGAATATTCAATAAACAGTTTTTGGACAACTGATTACCCATGTGGAAAAAGATAAAATTGAATTCCCTACACACACACAATAATCAATTCTGGATGAAGTCATTTTAAAAAGCAAAACTTAAAGTTTTCAGAAGAAACACAAATGTCGGTTTTTACCTTAGTGAGAAAGAAACAAGGTAAGAAGCACAAAGATGCTTAGCAAAACATATAACCTACTGAGACTGAGTGAGGAAGAAATAGAAAGCCTGGGCAGACCAATAACAAATAAGGAGTTTGAAGGAGTAATCAGAAAGCTCCCAAGACAGAAAATGGCTTCAAACTTTCAAAAGCTCTATGTTAAAGTCAGAAAAAAGTTTTTATGAAGTATCAGCACTTTTCTTTTATTAGGGGGAAGGAGTGAGGAAAGTATCATACAACAGGAGACTTAAACTTTAAATAAAACAAACAGGTCTGAGTATCAGAACTTACTTTCTCATTTTACATGATCTTCTAGGAAGTTCAGTCACGTGGCATGCCTACTTCACTTCTTTGAAGACAAAGAGTATGCTAAAAATATATTTTACCTATTTGTTTCTTTTTCTCCCACTATAACTTTTCGAATGTATTAAATGTAGCTTTGATATAACACTGTAAATGGTATGGTGAACTTGAAAATGTTTCTAGTCTTTAAGATAAAATTGAATGTTTGGTATTTAATTGTTTAACTGTTAAAAGTTTCTATTAATAATGAAACAGGTGGAGGCAGAATTGAGACTGCAGAGTAGGAAGAATCTGAGCTCACCTCCCACAACAAACACATTCAAATTACAACTACATATGGAGCAACTTTCTCTAAGTATAATCTGAAAACTAGAATACCTCTGCTATGAAAAGGGTTATAAAGAAAGAACTACATGGATTCTAATAGAAGAGGGGGTGAAGAAACCTACTTATGACCCATACAGAGGAAGAGAAAGATACCACAGGCTAGAGGCTCCTCCCTATAGAATGAGGGTTTTGAGCCCCACATAGACACCCCAGTCCAGGATTGCAGCACTCATATGTGTACCCTTGGCTGGTTTAAAGATCAGTGGGGTTTCCTAGATGGCCGTAAGAAACCAAGACTCTTCTCTTGGAGAGTGCATGCAAGGCATGCTTGCTCCCACTCCCAGCACAGAGGTGGCAGACTGAAAACTGCCTGGTGCGCCCTGGGCAGCCAACTAGAGACACCCCAGCCAAAGCTGCAGTCTGTACCAGGGCTCTGGCTCCGGCACCTCCTGCTCTGGCCCTGCTCCCTGACCGGGCAGCTGCCATTGTCATGCACGAGGAGAAGCTAAGGTTCATGTGAGGCTCCTCAGTCTAGAGGATGACTGCCACCACCCCAGGAAGGATGTGAGCTCTTCCAGGACTGCAGTTGCAACCCTTCAGGCCCTGATCCCACCCCTGGACAAGGTGGCAACCACAGCCATGCCAAGGAGAAGCTGAGTTCCCTCAGGACTATGACTCCAGCCCTCAGAATCTGGCCCCACGCTTGGCCTGAGCAGTAACCACCATCACGCAAGGGAGAAGCCAAGCCTCCTCGGGTCTGTGGCTCCAGCCCCTCAGACCCCAACATGGCAGAGACCACCATTTCACGAGAGAAGCCTGGGCTGACCCTGGGCTTTGGTTCTAGCCCCTACAGGGCTAGCATTACTCCCCACCAGTGTGTCAGCCACAAGTGACCACCAGAAGATTCAATTCACACTGTCTTCAAGTCCAGTTCCCTCATCAAAGCCACTGGGCACAAACTGCATAAGATGGGAACATATCTCATCATAATAAAGGTTATTTAAGACAAACCCACAACATACTCAGTGAATGAATGAATGTTAAGGCTTTTGCTCTAAGGTCAGGAATAAGATAAGGATGTCAACTCTCACCACTGTACTAAATATTCTATTGGAAGTCGTAGCCACAGCAATCAGACAAGAAAAAGAAATAAAGGGCATCCAGATTGGAAGTAAAGGAGTAACACTAACTTAGTTTACTTGCAGATGACAGGATACTATTTACATATAGAAAATACTGAAGACTCCACCAAAAAAATCTTAGAATTCATCAATAAATTCAGTTACAGGATTACTGGTATAACTATTAGTAATATTAGTAATAACTATTAGTAATATTACTATAAAGATATTATTATTATACAGCTATTACTATACAGATATCCATGGCATTTCTATACATGAATAATGAACTACCAGAAAGGAAAATCAAGAAAACAACCTCATTTACAATTCAATAAAAAAAATAAATGCCCAGGAATAAATTAACCAAGGAGATGAAAGACATGTTCTCTGAAAACTAAAGACATTTTGATGTTTGGCAAAACTAATACAATTATGTAAAGTTTAAAAATAAAATAAAATTTAAAAAAAAATAAAGACATTGATTAAGGAAAATGAAGATAATATAAATAATGGAAAGACATCCTGTATTGATGAATTGGAAGAACTGTTAAAATTTCCACACTACCCAAAACAATTGACAGCTTCTGCTGAGTCACTTCAGTCGTGTCCGATTCTGTGCGACCCTATAGACAGCAGCCTACCAGTCTCCCCCGTCCCTGGGATTCTCCAGGCAAGAATACTGGAGTGGGTTGCCATTTCCTTCTCCAATGCATGAAAGTGAAAAGTGAAAGTGAATTTGCTCAGTCGTGTCCGACCCTCAGTGACCCCCATGGACTGCAGCCTACGAGGCTCCTCCGTCCATGGGATTTTCCAGTCAAGAGTACTGGAGTGGGGTGCCATTGCCTTCTCTGAACAATTGACAGATGTAATGCAATTCCTATCAAAATACCCATGATTTTGTTACAGAACTAGAACAAATAAATCTGAAGCTTGTTTTAAACACAAAAGCCCCTGAATAACCAAAACAACCTAGAGAAAGAAAAACAGAACTGGGGAAATCTTGCTCCCTAACTCCAGACTATACTATAAAGCTAGAGTAATCAAAATAGAATGTTAGTGGTACAAAAACAGACACATAGATCAATGGAACAGAAAGACAGCCCAGAAATAGACTCACACACATGGTTAATTAATCTACGACAAAGGAGGCAGTCTCCTCAATAAGCGGTGTTGGGAAAACTGGGTAGCACATGTAAAAGCATCAGACTAAAACACTTCCACACACCAAATATAAAAATAAACTCAGATGGATTACAGACCTAAATGTAAGACCTGAAACCATAACACTCCTAGAAGAAAAGACAGGCAATAAGCTCTTTGCCATTGATGTAAGCAATTTTTTTTAAATTTGTCTCCATAGGCAATGGAAACAAAAGCAAAATAAACAAATAAGACTTAATCAAACATATAAGCTTTTGCACAACGAAGGAAACCATCAACAAAATGAAAAGGCAACCTATTGAATAGGAGAAGACTTATTGTAAATGATGTATCTGATAAGGGGTTAATATTCAAGCTGTACAAATAACTTGTTGAAGTCAACATCAAACAAAATCCCAAACAAATCAACTAAAAAACAGACAGAGGGCCTGAAAAAACTAAACATCTTTTCATACAATTATTATTCATTTGTGTTTTGTCCTCTGTGAAATATCTGTTCTAAGTCTTTGATATTTTTGCAAACATATATTGTGAATTCTTACTGATGGCTTAATGTGGTGTACATATCTTTTCCTATTGTATGAATTGTTTTTTATCTTGTTCATGGTATATACATGGTATCATATCTATAAATTTGTGTATGTGTTCAGTCATGCCTGACTCTGTGCTCACATGGACTGTAGCCTGCCAGGCTCTCCTGTCCATGGACCTTCCAGGCAAGAATACTGGAGTAGTGACCATCTCCTCCTCCAGATCATCTTCCCGACCTAGGGAGCGAACCTGCATCTCCTGCACTGCAGGCAGATTCTTTACTGCTGTGCCACCTGGGAAGAGCTTTCCAAATTTAGCATAGCTAAATTTATCAATGTTTCCTTGATAGTAGGAACTTCTGTATGCTTTGAGAAATTTCTCCTTATCCTGAAGTCCTAAAGATATTCTTATTTTTCTTTTTTGTCTGATTGGAGTTTGTTTGTTTTTTTTTTAATATTTTAATTTTATTGGGCTACAGTTGATTTACAATGGGGTGTTAGTTTCAGGTGTTAGTTAGCAAGGTGACTCAGTTATACATATGCAAATATACACACTTTTTTAGATTTTTTTCTCACACAGGTTATCACAGAATATTGGTTAGAGTTCTCTGTGCTATACAGTAGGTCCTTGTTGGTTATTTATCTTATATATGGAAGTGTGTGTGTGTCTTCATCCTAAACTCCTAATTTACTCCCCCCATCCACATTTCCTCTTTGGTCACCATGAGTTTGTTTTCAATTTCTCTAAGTCTGTTTTGTAAATAAGTTCATTTGTATCTTTCTAAAATTATATTCCACATATGAATGTTGTCATATTTGTCTTTCTCTGACTTACCTCACTCAGTATGATGATTTCTAGGTTTATCCATGTTGCTGGAAATGTCATTATCTTGTTCTTTTTCAAGTTTGAGTAATATTCCATTGTATATACATACTACCTCTTTTTTTAGGATTTCTTTTTAAAATTTATTTACAATTGGAGGGTAATTGCTATACAATGTTGTGCTGGTTTCTCCCATACATTAACATGAATCAGCCATAGACATACATATGTCCCTTCCCTCTTGAACTTCCCTCCAACCTCCCACCCCTCTAGGTTGTCACAGAGCACCAGTTTGAGTTCCCTGCATCATACAGCAAATCCTCACTGGCTATCCATTACCATCTTGCACATGGTAATGTATATGTTTGCATGCTACTCTCTCAATCCTTCCCCCACCTCCTTCCCTCACTGTGTACACAAAACTGCTCTCTACATCTGTGTCTCTATTCCTGCCCTGCAATTAGGTTCATCAGTACCATCTTTCTAGATTTCATATATATGCACTAATATACAGTATCTGTTTTTCTCTGACTTACTCCACTCTGTATAATAGGCTCTAGGTTCACCCACTTCGTTAGAACTGATACAGATGTGCTCCTTTTTATGGCTGAGTAACCTTCCATTGTATATATGTACCACAGCTTCTTTATCCACTCCTCTGTCGATGGACACTTAGGTTGCTTCCATGTTTCAGCTATTTTAAATAGTGTTGCAATGAACACTGGGATGCAAGTATCCTTTCACATTATGGCTTTCTCCAAATACACACTCAGGAGTGAGACTGCTGGATCATATGATAGTTCTATTTTAAGTTGAAAGAATCTCCATACTGTTCTCCACAGTGGTTGTACCAATTTACATTCCCACTAGAGGAGTTAGGGGATTCCCTTCCTCCATATTCTCTCCAGATTTTATTGTTTGCAGACTTGTTGATGATGGCCTTTCTGACCAATGTGAGATGATACCTCACTGTAGCTTTTTCATTTATTTTATAATTAGTGATGATGAACATATTTTCATGTGCTTTTCGCCCATCTGTATGTCTTCTTTGGGGAAATGTCTATTCAGATCTTCTGCTCATTTTTTGATTGGGTTGTTTGTTTTTTTGACATAGAGCTTCATGAGCTGTTTGTACACTTTGGAGATTAATCCCTTGTTAGTTGCATAATTTGCAAATATTTTCTCCCATTCTGTGGGTTGTCTTTTCATTTGGTTGACAGTTTCCTTTGCTGTGAAGAAGCTTTTAAGTTTAATTAGGTCCCCTTTGCTTACTTTTGTTTTTATTTTCATTACTCTAGGTGGTGGATCAAAAAAAAAATATTGCCACTATTTATGTCAAAGACTGTTCTGCCTAAGTTTTCCTCTAAGAGTTTTATAGTATCCAGTCTTTCATTTAAGTCTTTGATCCATTTTGAGTTGATTTTTGTGTATGCTGTTAGAGAATGTTCTAATTTCATTCTTTTACATGTAGCTGTCTAATTTTCCCAGCATTGCTTTTGCTTTTCATGGTCTTTTGTGCTTCCAAACAAATTTTAAATTTTATATTTCCTTTTAAATGCTGTACTATTTTACATTTCATATTTTAGTTTTGCTTCAGATCAGATCAGATCAGTTGCTCAGTCATGTCCGACTCTTTGTGACCCCATGAATCGCAGCACGCCAGGCCTCCCTGTCCATCACCAACTCCCGGAGTTCACTCAGACTCATGTCCATCGAGTCAGTGATGCCATTCAGCCATCTCATCCTCTGTCGTCCCCTTTTCCTCCTGCCCCCAATCCCTCCCAGCATCAGAGTCTTTTCCAATGAGTCAACTCTTCGCATGAGGTGGCCAAAGTACTGGAGTTTCAGCTTTAGCATTATTCCTTCCAAAGAAATCCCAGGGCTGATGTCCTTCAGAAAGGACTGGTTGGATCTTCTTGCAGTCCAAGGGACTCTCAAGAGTCCTCTCCAACACCAAACTTCAAAAGCATCAGTTCTTCAGTGCTCAGCCTTCTTCACAGTCCAACTCTCACATCCATACATGACCACAGGAAAAACCATAGCCTTGACTAGACGAACCTTTGTTGGCAAAGTAGTATCTCTGCTTTTGAATATGCTATCTAGGTTGGTCATAACTTTCCTTCCAAGGAGTAAGCATCTTTTAATTTCATGGCTGCAGTCACCATCTGCAGTGATTTTGGAGCCCAGAAAAATAAAGTCTGACACTGTTTCCACTGTTTCCCCATCTATTTCCCATGAAGTGATGGGACCGGATGCCATGATCTTAGTTTTCTGAATGTTGAGCTTTAAGCCAACTTTTTCACTCTCCACTTTCACTTTCATCAAGAGGCTTTTTAGTTCCTCTTCACTTTCTGCATTAAGGGTGGTGTCATCTGCATATCTGAGGTTACTGATATTTCTCCTGGCAATCTTGATTTCAGCTTGTGTTTCTTCCAGTCCAGCGTTTCTCATGATGTACTCTGCATATATGTTAAATAAACAGGGTGACAATATACAGCCTTGACGAACTCCTTTTCTTATTTGGAACCAGTCTGTTGTTTCATGTCCAGTTCTAACTGTTGCTTCCTGACCTGCATACAAATTTCTCAAGAGGCAGATCCGGTGGTCTGGTATTCCCATCTCTTTCAGAATTTTCCACAGTTTATTGTGATCCACACAGTCAAAGGCTTTGGCCTAGTCAATAAAGCAGAAATAGATGTTTTTCTGGAACTCTCTTGCTTTTTCCATGATCCAGCGGATGTTGGCAATTTGATCTCTGGTTCCTCTGCCTTTTCTAAAACCAGCTTGAATATCAGGAAGTTCACCTAGAAGTCATTATTGTATATTGTGAAATGTAGAGAATTGATGAAACATTTCCATGGAAAGAGCCAATTTTCCAAAAATTATAGGTAATTTCCCCAGTGTTCTACAAATAACAAATTTCTATATATACATAGGCCTGTTCTGGCCTATTTCTCCTGCCATCTCTCCCCTCCCCCACTCCATTGCCTGGTCTGTCTTTTGTGTCTACACTACACCATCCTAATGGCCATACTTTTATAGAAGATATGGTACCCAGAGCAAGTAGCCCTGCCTTGGTTCTTCAAAGATTGTCTTGCTATTGCTGTTGTTGTTGTTGTTGTTTAGAGGCTAAGTCATGTCTGACTGTGACTACATGGACTCCAGGCTTGCCCATCCTTCACTAGCTCCCAAAGTTTGCTCAAATGTATGTCCATCTCATCCTCTATTGTCTTCTTCTCCCCTTGCCATCAATCTTTCCCTACATCAGGGTTCTTTCCAGTGAGTCAGCTCTTTGCATCAGGTGGCTGAAGTATTGGAGCTTCAGCTTCAGTATCAGTCTTTCCAGTGATTATTTAGGGTTGATTTCCTTTAGGATTGACTGACTTGATCTCTTTGCTGTCCAATGGACTCTCAAGAGTCTTCCCCAGCACCACAATTCAAAAGCATCAGTTCTTTGGTGCTCAGCTTTCTTTATTGTCCAACTCTCACATCCGTATATGACTACTGGAAAAAACATGTGTGTTAGCTATTCAGTCTTGTCTGACTCTTTTGCAACCCCATGGACTGTAGCCCACCAGGCTCCTCTGTCCATAGACTTTTCAGGCAAGAATACTGGAGTGGGTTGCCACTTTCTTTTCCAGGGGACCTTCCCCACCCAGGGATCAAGTCCAGGTCTTTTGCACTCCAGGCAGATACTTTACTGTTTGAGCCACCGGGAACCATAACTTTGACAAATTACACATTTGTCAACAAAGTGATCTCTCTGCTTTTTAATATGCTGTCTAGGTTTGCCATAGTTTTTCTTCCAAAGACCAGGTGTCTTTTAATTTTATGGCTGCAGTCACTGTCTGCAGAGATTTTGTATCCCAAGAAAATAAAATCAGTCATTGCTTCCACTTTTTCCTCTTCTATTTCCCAAGAAGTGATGGAATCGGATGCCATGATCTTTGTTTTTCGAATGTTGAGGTTTAAGCCAGTTTTTTTCACTCTCATCTTTCACCCTCATCAAGAGGCTTAACCTGCTATTCTTAGACCTTTGTTATTCCATATAAATTTTAGGATTCCTATTGTAGGATTCCTATAGATTGAAATTGCATTGACTTTATTTTTTTTTATTTTATTTTTAAACTTTACATAATTGTATTAGTTTTGCCATAAAAATCAATTTGATTTTCAAATTGATTTGCTCTTGCTATCACTGTTTTGATCATCATGAGGACATTTTCAAGTCATCTGGAAACAGTTTCCATGTATATTACCAGGTTCACGTTTTTTAGTTTCTAGGTTATTTAAAATACATTTTCTTGGCATCTCTGTAGGATACTCCAGCAACTTTGTATAACCCAGAACTAATCATTCATGTAACTCTGAGATAGTGAGAGGCTTTTTGTTTTGTTTGTACTACAGTTAAATATTTTTAGTGAAAAAAACTTACTTGAATACTTTTTAATATATACTTTAAAAAAGATTATTTAATGCTATTTCAAACTTTGAAATTGTGAAATATTGAGTGTACATCTCTCCATTTTTTGAGTCTCCTTGGCTCTTATTTACTGACCATCACGTCAATAAAGGCTTACACTTTTCTCTATAGTTGTCATGTACATTTTGTTAGATTTACTCCTGGATATCCTATATATTTTTGTTGCTATTGTAAGCGAATTATGTTATTTTCAGTTCTAAATGTTCATTGCTAGTGTTATGCAGCACTTTTTCTTGTAATAATTTGGAATATTTCTATGAGGTATATGATCAGAACAAAAGGAAACAGTTACTATTAATCAGCATTTTATTAATAAAAATAATGAAAACTAGAAAAGAAAGGCAAATAATGATTATTGAGCCCTTATTCTGTTCTAGGCATTGAATTAGGAACTCTACATATTATCTCACTTTACCTATATTGTGTGTGAATGGGTGCTCAGTTGCTCAGCTGCGTCAGACTCTTTGTGACCCCATGGACTGTAGCCTGCCAGTCTCCTCTGACCATGGGATTCTCCAGCAAGAATGCTGGAGTGGGTTGGCATTTCCTCCTCCAAGAGATCTCCCATCCCAGGGATTGAACCCATGTCTCCCACACTGGCAGGCAAATTCTTTACCACGGAGCCACCCAGGAATCCCTTATTACCTATATTAACCCTTGTTAAACAGTGTAAGGAGAACATTTTATTCTCATTTTATGGCTCAGGAAACTGAGGCTCATATGATTAGGCAAATTTCACTATGATGTGAAAATGGAAGGGAAGGATAGGAGAAACGAAAGGAATGAAGGTGAGGACAGGCAGTAGAAGATGAGAGAAGGCAGGAAAGGGGAGATGGGGAGAGAATTACAGGAAGCAAAGAGCAGCCTGGGGAAACGGAGAAGCACAAGGGAACATGGGTTAAGCTCCCCGTAACTCCTGAGCCTTCTTCCCGCTCAGCACCACCCCTAGCCACAATATGAGACAAGACCTCATCTTAACGTCTCCTTGATTTCCTGTCCCCTGAAGCCTTCACTAATTTTACCAAAATACATGCTTTCTTAAAATGCTGTCGATTTGTACATTTGAAATTATTTCCAAATGCAGAGTTAAAAATAATAGACAACTTTAGTCAAGAAGAGCATTGTTTGTAAGGAATTCCCAACCCCCTGGAACTTGTGAGTTCCTGTAATTACAGGCAGAGCTGGCCTTCCTTGCCTTCTGTCCCTGCCTCAGGTGGTCCCCTGGTTATCACAGAACTGTCATTCCACCTGGACAGAACTTTCCTGGGTACTGCACTCAGGGCTCCTGAGCTTTCTCTCCACATTATCACCCTCCCCTATTAAAACCAGCACCTGTGCATTTCAAACCCAGAAGACTGTCCTCACTCACAGCAGACTAATGTAAACTGGTTCTTTTTATTCTGGGTTTTTAAAGTTAATTTTTTCTGGACTATAGTTGCTTTACAATGTTGTGTTAGCTTCCACTGCACAGCAAAATGAATCAATGATACATATACATATATCCATGTGACCCGGAAATCCCAGAGAAAACCATAATTCAAAAAGACAACATGCATCCCAATGTTCATAGCAGCACTATTTACAATAGCCAGAAAGAAAAGTGCAGTAGCTCAGTCATGTCTGACTCTTTGCGACCCTGTGGACTGGAGCCCACTAGGCTCCTCTGTCCATGGGATTCTCTAGGCAAGAATACAGGAGTGGGTTGCCATTTCCTTCTCCAGGGGATCTTCCCAACCCAGGGATCAAACCCGGGTCTCCCGCATTGCAGGCAGATGCTTTATCCTCTGAGCCACCAGGAAAGCTGATACAATAGCCACAACCTGGATGCAACCTAAATGCCCAACAACAGAGGAATGGATGAAGATGTGGTACAAATATATAGAATGGAGTAATACTCAGCCATAAAAAGAATGAAATTGGCTCATTTGTAGAGATGTGCATGGATCTAGAGAGTATCATACAGTGTAAAGGAAGTCAGAAAAACAAATATTGTATATTAACACATATATGTGGACTCTAGAAAAATGGTAGAGATGATCTTACTTGCCAAGCAGAAATAGAGACACAGATGTAAAGAACAAATGTGTGGATACCAAGGGGGAAAGAAGTGTTGCATGAGAAGTTAGGATATACACTATGGGTACTATGTGTAAAGCACACGGATGGAAACAGTGTGCAGCACAGGAAACTGCTTTACGCTGTGAATCAGTTCTTGACAGCCTAAATGCGTGTCTCCTTTAAAATACGTCAGAGAAAAGAAATAGAAAAATAACGTGAAGTATATAATTTAAAAAATATTGTGAATACGTGAGTCCTAAGCCAGGTCCCAAATCACACTATGTCTGTAGCTGTCTACTCTCTTCTGCAAAAGCTTGTCTTGCTAGAATGATAAACAGATGGGAGGCAGAGGAAAGCAACAGGGAATCTTTTTAGCATAATACCTCAAGGATGTAACGCTGACAGAATTTTTTAATATTATGATACAGTATGCTAAAAATTGAGCAATATTAGCAGGACTTGATTAATCAAAGGAACACAAAGACTCCATCAACACAATGAACACCGGGATGTACACTGAGAGTCAGTCTGTCTTAGCAGGGGCAGCTTGTTCCCTTGTATATCTCCCTGAAGTTGGACCAGGAAGCTGTCTTTTTTCTTTATTCTTTTCTTCTACCTGCCACATCTGAAGCGCCCTCATTCTAGTTGCTTCCAGGGAAAAACTGAAATGAACGGAAAAACTGAAAGCTCAAATCAAAGCCTGAGAGATGAAGAAGCAGATCTCCATGAGCATCTGTGTATGAAGAAACAGAGGCAGGCATGGGACCAGTGGATGAAAACAAGCAGGGCTGGTGTCAAAGGCAGAAAAAAGAGGGCGACTCCTGCTCATGGTTGGCAGGTTGGAAGTGGCTGTGGGATTGAAGGAAAGAAAGCAAGAACAGTCTTGCACCACTCCCTACTTCTCCTGGATGTGCCTGATTACTTATTAGTGAGATTTTTTTTCAATAATGAATGGTATTTTTTCTTTGGTATTCTAAGCATTAAAAGCATAGCTAAGGGATATATACATAAACATTTCCTTGGTAGATTACATAAGCAGGTCATCATTGCTTTATGATACAGCAAAGGGGAAAGATTTCATCTCACTGTTTTGCATTTTATGAGATCAGGCTGGAAATCATTTTTTACTTATTTTCTCCCCTTGATCTTTTCTGCCACTTTTCAGATCAATAGAATAGAATGATGATGTCTCACAACTTTCCTACAATTTGTATCACATGATCTCTTAGGAATAATGATCTCCTTCTCAATAAGTGAATCTTAACCCTTGTACCTGCTCAATAGATTCATGTTTATTCATTTAATCATTAATTCAACTGATAATAACTGAGCATCTGCTGTATATCATGTTCTCTTCTAAGGGCATGTCCTAAGTCTCTACTTCATCAATGCTGAGAAAACTGACATAGCCTGAAATTTATTAAAATAAGCTTTAGAAAAAATAATTCAGGCTTAGTTCTGTATGTCATTATTGCCTTTCTACAGAGATATTCTTACAGTCTAAACTAAAATTGACAAATAAAAATGAATTCTACAATTGCATAATTATAATTCTATAATTATATACATTTACAATTATTCTTCCATCTTTTCCCAATTCCAACTCTCTGCTTTTCAAAAAAGTCTCTATTAATGCTAAAGAGAAAAATCCTACTGATATTTTTATATCATAAACAAAAAGTTATTTCACCAAAACATTCACATATTCTAGAAGCCCTTGCACATTCATATATGATAAGATTGTAACTTGTGAAAACAAGGAAATAAAGAGTAATATTTCTAGGTGATAATTCTTTTGGTACAAAAACCAGAAGATAACTCTGCACACATTATTTATTAGAAAGATAACAATATACTCATGGGATTGAGGAAAAGGTTGAAGAACCGGTGTCAGAAAGGAACAGGAACTAGGCAGCTTGAGAGAGTTGCAGCAGCAGGACTGTGAACTGCAGGAGCAGGTAACCTGCTAAGGTGAATAAAATCCAGCCATCCTCAGACCTTGTTTCCTCTGCGCATAATTCATGCTCTAGACAGGTGATGGGTCACAGGGAACATCCTGCTCCAGCTGAGTGCCCTGAGAACAATTCACCAGGCTAACTTCAAGGGAGCACAGGCAGTATATTTATTTTCAGCAACCGATGTAACAAATCACACAATCTTGGTGGCTTAAAACAGCATAAATCTATTCTATCATAGTTCTGGAGGCCAGAAGTGGCACATCAGTTTTCACTGGGCTAAAATAACAGTCTAAGAAGAGTCCTGAGCCACTGAGAAGAATTGGTTCCTGCCTCTACCAGCCTCTGAAGGCTGCTGGCATCCTTTGGCTTATAATCTCAAAACTCCAATCTCTGCCTCTGTGGTCATATCACCTTCTTCTCATAAAACCTCCGTCTGGCACTTGGGATAATCCAGAAAAATCTACCATCTAAAGATGGTAGATTATTACCTTAATCTAGACCCAGCTACAAGTCCTTTTTTGCCATAAAGTAACATTCCCAGGATCCAGGGGTTAGGACCACCTCAATATCTTTGGCAAGCTATTTTTTAGCCTACTACAGGTAGAAAGAGAGACAGGGTGTTAACCTTAAAAGACAGACTAGCCCAAAGTCGGAAGCAATCAAGATGTCCTTCAATCAGTTCAGCTAAGTTCAGTCGCACAGTCGTGTCCGACTCTTTACGACCCATGAATCGCAGCACGCCAGGCCTCCCTGTCCATCACCAACTCCCAGAGTTCACTCAAACTCACGTCCATCGAGTCGGTGACGCCATCCAGCCATCTCTTTCTCTGTCGTCCTCTTCTCCTCCTGCCCCCAATCCCTCCCAGCATCAGAGTTTTTTCCAATGAGTCAACTCTTCACATGAGGTGGCCAAAGTACTGGAGTTTCAGCTTCAGCATCATTCCTTCCAAAGAAATCCCAGGGCTGATCGCCTTCAGAATGGACTGGTTGGATCTCCTTGCAGTCCAAGGGACTCTCAAGAGTCTTCTCCAACATCACAGTTCAAAAGCATCAATTCTTCAGCACTCAGCCTTCTTCACAGTCAAACTCTCGCATCCATACATGACTACTGGAAAAACCATAGCCTTGACTAGATGGAACTTTGTTGGAAAAGTAATGTCTCTGCTTTTTGAATATGCTATCTAGGTTGGTCATAACTTTCCTTCCAAGGAGTAAGCGTCTTTTAATTTCATGGCTGCAGTGATTTTGGAGCCCAAAAAAATAAAGTCTGGCACTGTTTCCACTGTTTCCCCATCTATTTCCCATGAAGTGATGGGACCAGATGCCATGATCTTAGTTTTCTGAATGTTGAACTTTAAGCCAACCTTTTCACTCTCCTCTTTCACTTTCATCAAGAGGCTTTTTAGTTCCTCTTCACTTTCTGCCATAAGGAGAGTGTCATCTGCATATCTGAGGTTATTGATATTTCTCCTGGCAATCTTGATTCCAGCTTGTGCTTCTTCCAGCCCAGCGTTTCTCATGATGTACTCTGCATAGAAGTTAAATAAGCAGGGTGACAATATACAGCCTTGACGTACTCCTTTTCCTGTTTGGAACCAGTCTGTTGTTCGATGTCCAGTTCTAACTGTTGCTTCCTGACCTGCATATAGGTTTCTCAAGAGGCAGATCAGGTGGTCTGGTATTCCCATCTCTTTCAGAATTTTCCACAGTTTATTGTGATCCACACAGTCAAAGGCTTTGGCATAGTCAATAAAGCAGAAATCGATGTTTTTCTGGAACTCTCTTGCTTTTTCCATGATCCAGCGGATGTTGGCAATTTGATCTCTGGTTCCTCTGCCTTTTCTAAAACCAGCTTGAACATCTGGAAGTTCACGGTTCACATATTGCTGAAGCCTGGCTTGGAGAATTTTGAGCATTACTTTACTAGTGTGTCCTTCAATAGGTAGATGAATAAACTGTGGTAAGCTTACAATGGAATATCATCCACAGTAAAAAAGAGAGGAGCTGTTAAGCCACAAAAGGACATGTAGGAAATTTAAAAGGAAATGGCTACATGAAAGAACCCAATCTGAAAATGTTATATAGTGTATGATTCCAACCATAACACATTCTAGGAAAAGGAAAAACTACAGAGACCATATAAAGATCAGAAGTTTACAGGTGCTCTAAGTGGGGAGGGTGGTAGTTGGGGAGATAATTAGGTAAGCACAGGATATTTCTAGGACAGTAAAACTATTCTATATAACACAGTAAAACTAGATACATGGCATTATACAGTTAATAAAATTCAAAAACTGTGTAACACAAAGAGTAAACCCTGATGTAAACACTGGACTTTAGTTGATCATAATGTATTAATTTTGATTCATCAGTTGTAACAAAGGCACCATATCATTGCAAGATGTTAATGAGAGGGAAAGCAGTGGTGGCGGGGAGAGATGGGGATATATAAGACCTCTCTGTACTTTCTGTTCAACTCTTCCATAACCTGAAACTGCTCTAAGAAAGTCTATTAGTTTTTTTTAAATAAAAGCATATGCTTGGCAGCAACAATAATAATAGTAAATACCGTGTCTCAAAGTCAAATCATTATAGCAGCCAATCCAGGTCTTCCCTGATTCTGATGGAACACTGGACAAACCAGTGAATTAATCACTGTGTATAATATTAGGAGAACAAATACATGAATAACCATAGATCATAAATAATCAAAGTGTACTATCATTTATGAAAATATAAAATGATTTAAACAGCAAATAAACTGCTTCTCCTGACCCTGGTCTCATTCCCAAATATACAATGTGTACAGGTAATAAAACAGGCGCAAATATTTTATTTTTTCCCTCCCCTAGCTTAACTCTTGTAGAAGTGTTAAAGACAAGGGGAGAATTAAAGACTTGAACATAAGACCTGAAATCATAAAACTCCTAGAACAAAACATGGGTGGTTAGATCCTTGATGGTTAGGATGGTTAGATCCATGGGTGGTTAGGTCTTTCTGATGATTTTTTTAGATTTGGCATCAAAGGCAAAGGCAACAAAAGCAAAAATAAGTAAATGAGACTACATCATAAAAGCTTCTGCACAGCAAACTAATCCATCAACAAAATGAAAAAGCAACCTACTAAATGAAAGAAAACATTTGCAAACCATATACTGATAAGATGTTAATATCTAAAATATATATATATATATAAACTAATACAACTCAAAAAAAAAAAATGTGACTAGAACAATGGGCAGAGGTGGGTGTGGCTAACATGACAAAGTAGAAAGACCCTAAGGTCACTCTTCCTGTGGGCACACAAAAAAATTACAATTATTTACAGAGCAGCTATCAATGATAAAGACCTAAAGCCCTAGCAGAAAAGATTTTCAACAACTGAAGAGCCACATGAGATGAATAGGAGGGACAGAGCCACAGTACAACCAAGACCACACACCCAAAGAAGGAGGATAATCACAATTAAAGAGATTCTCCCCAAAGAGTGAAAGGTCCCAGCCACACATTGGGCTCTCAAGCCTGAGAGTCCTCCACCAGGAAAATAAGTATACCCAGAATGTCAGACTTTGAAGGCCAGCAGGGCTTAAGTATGGGAGAGCTGGCAGGCCACAGGAAAGAGACTCTACTATTAAGGAATGTACACAGAAAAATCTCACATGCTCTGAGTTCTTCTAGTGCAGAGGAAGTCACTTGAAAGGATCCTGGGTCAGACGCAATTGCACACCAACAATCCAATAGTCACTACACACAGCAGGGACTGGTAGCCAGTTAGTCAGGGACCAGGCCCACCTACCAGCATGCCCAATGTAGCCAGCTCTGCCACAACAGAAGGGACCCTTGAGCCCATATTGGGGCAATCCTAGAGCATACAGCTCTGGTGACCAGAGGGAAGTGAGCTGCTATGCCACATAAGACATGTCCTATATAATGCCAATTCTCCAAGATCAGGAAGCATAAGAAACCTGCCCAATACTATAAATAAACAAAGACAATTAGGTAAAATAAGACAGAGAAATATGTTCCAAATAAAGGAATAAGATAAAACCTTAGAAAAATAACTAAACAAAGTGGAGATAAGCAATCAGTCCAATAAAGAGTTAAAGATAATGGTCATAAAGATGCTCAATGAATTCAAGAGAAGAATGGATGAAAACAAGGGGAATTTTAACTAAGAGCTGGAAAACATAAAGAAGAATCAAACAGATGAAGCATCGAACAAACTGAAATTTTTAAAAAGCAATAGAAGGAATCAATAGTAGATTAAATGATACAAAGGAATGGATCCATGAACTGGAAGACAAAGTAATGGAAATTAACTAAGCTAAATAGAAAAAAGAAGAAGAAAAGAATTTTTAAAAAAATAAAGGTAGTTTAGAAATATCTGAGACAAAAAATAAAGCACACTATCATTTACATTATAGAGGTTCCAGAAGGACAAGAGAAAAAGAGGCAGAGAACTGTTCTGAATAAATAGCAGAAATAAATAGGGTTTCTTTTCCCTAACCTGGAATCTCAGGTCCATCAATCAAGGCAAATTGGAAGTGGTCAAACAGGAGATGACAAAAGTGAATATTGACTTTCTAGGAATCAGCGAACTGAAATGGACTAGAATGGGTGAATTTAACTCAGATGACCATTAAATCTTCTACTGTGGGCAGGAATCCCTTAGAAGAAATGGAGTAGCCATCATGGTCAACAAAAGAGTCCGAAATGCAGTACTTGGATGCAATCTCAAAAATATCAGAATGATCTCTGTTCATTTCCAAGGCAAACCATTCAATATCATGGTAATCTAAGTCTATGCCCCAATCAGTAACACTGAAGAAGCTGAAGTTGAATGGTTCTATGAAGACCTACAAGACCTTTTAGAACTAACACCAAAAAAAGATGTCCTTTTCATTATAGGGGACTGGAATGCAAAAGTAGGAAGTCAAGAAACACCTGGAGTAACAGGCAAATTTGGCCTTAGAGTATGGCATGAAGCAGGGCAAAGGCTAATAGAGTTTTGCCAAGAGAATGCACTGGTCATAGCAAACACCCTCTTCCAACAACACAAGAGAAGACTCTACACATGGACATCACCAGATGGTCAATACTGAAATCAGATTGATTATATTCTTTGCAGCCAAAGATGGAGAGCTCTAACCAGTCAGCAAAAACAAGACCGGGAGCTGACTGTGGCTCAGATCATGAACTCCTTATTGCCAAATTCAGACTTAAATTGAAGAAAGTGGGGAAAACCACTAGACCATTCTGGTATGACCTAAATCAAATCCCTTATGATTATACAGTGGAAGTGAGAAATAGATTTAAGGGACTAGATCTGATAGAAAGAGTTCCTGATGAACTATGGACAGAGGTTCATGACATTCTACAGGAGACAGGGATCAAGACCATCCCCATGGAAAAGAAATAAAAAAAGCAAAATGGCTGTCTGGGGAGGCCTTACAAATAGCTGTGAAAAGAAGAGAAGTGAAAAGCAAAGGAGAAAAGGAAAGATATAAGCATCTGAATGCAGAGTTCCAAAGAAGAGCAGGAAGAGATAAGAAAGTCTTTCTCATCGATCAATGCAAAGAAATAGAGGAAAACAACAGTTGCGAAAGACTAGAGATCTCTTCAAGAAAATCAGAGATACCAAGGGAACATTTCATGCAAAGATGGGCTCGATAAAGGACAGAAATGGTATGGACCTAACAGAAGCAGAAGATATTAAGAAGAGGTGGCAAGACTACACAGAAGAACTGTACAAAAAAGAGCTTCACGACCAAGATAATCACGATGGTGTTATCACTCACCTAGAGCTAGACATCCTGGAATGTGAAGTCAAGTGGGCCTTAGAAAGCATCACTACGAACAAAGCTAGTGGAGGTAATGGAATTCCAGTTGAGCTATTCCAAATCCTGAAAGATGATGCTGTGAAAGTGCCGCACTCAATATGCCAGCAAATTTGGAAAACTCAGCAGTGGCCACAGGACTGGAAAAAGTCACTTTTCATTCCAATCCCAAAGAAAGACAATGCCAAAGAATGCTCAAACTACCACACAATTGCACTCATCTCACACGCTAGTAAAGTAATGCTCAAAATTCTCCAAGCCAGGCTTCAGCAATACGTCAACTGTGAACTTCCAGATGTTCAAGCCAGTTTTAGAAAAGGCAGAGGAACCAGAGATCAAATTGCCAACATCTGCTGGATCATGGAAAAAGCAAGAGAGTTCCAGAAAAACAACTATTTCTGCTTTATTGACTATGCCAAAGCCTTTGACTGTGTGGATCACAATAAACTGTGGAAAATTCTGAAAGAGATGGGAATACCAGACCATCTGACCCGCCTCTTGAGACACCTATACGTGTATCAGGAAGCAACAGTTAGAACTGGACATGGAACAACAGACTGGTTCCAAACAGGAAAAGGAGTACGTCAAGGCTGTATATTGTCACCCTGCTTATTTAACTTCTATGCAGAGTACATCATGAGAAACGCTGGGCTGGAAGAAGCACAAGCTGGAATCAAGATTGCCAGGAGAAATATCAATAACCTCAGATATGCAGATGACACTCTCCTTATGGCAGAAAGTGAAGAGGAACTAAAAAGCCTCTTGATGCAATTGAAAGAGGAGAGTGAAAATGTTGGCTTATAGCTCAACAGTCAGAAAACTAAGATCATGGCATCTGGTCCCATCACTTCATGAGAAATAGATGGGGAAACAGTGGAAACAGTGTCAGACTTTATTTTGGGGGGCTCCAGAATCATTGCAGATGATGATTGCAGCCATGAAATTAAAAGACGCTTACTCCTTGGAAGGAAAGTTATGACCAACTTAGATAGCATATTGAAAAGCAGAGACATTATACTTTGCCAACAAAGGTCCATCTAGCCAAGACTATGGTTTTTCCAGTGGTCATGTATGGATGCGAGAGTTGGACTGTGAAGAAAGCTGAGTGCCAAAGAATTGATGCTTTTGAACTGTGGTGTTGGAGAAGACACTTGAGATTCCCTTGGACTGCAAGGAGATCCAACCTGTCCATCCTAAAGGAGATCAGTCCTGGGTGTTCATTGGAAGGACTGATGCTGAAGCTGAAACTCCAATACTTTGGCCACCTCATGCAAAGAGTTGACTCATTGGAAAAGACCCTGATGCTGGGAGGGATTGGGGGTAGGAGGAGAAGAGGATGACAGAGGATGAGATGGCTGGATGGCATCACCTACTCGATGGACGTGAGTTTGAGTGAACTCCGGGAGTTGTGATGGACAGGGAGGCCTGGTGTTCTATGATTCATGGGGTCGCAAGGAGTCGGACGCAACTGAGAGACTGAACTGAACTGAACTTAACCTGGGGAAAGAAACAGACATCCAGGTCCAAGAAGCACAAAGAGTTCCAAACAAGATAGAACCAAAGATGTTCACAACAAGATACACTCTAAATATAAAGAGAGACCTTAAAAGCAGCATGAAAGAAACAACTAATAGGTAAAAGAGAACTCCCATAAGACCATCAGCTGATTTTACAGCAGAAACTTTGCAGGCCAGAAGGAACTGGCATAAAACCTACAAAAAAGAATGTGTGTGTTCAGTCACTAAGTCGTGTCTGACTCTTTGCAACCCCATAGACTGGGGCTTTCCAGGCTCCTCTGTGCATGGAATTTCCCAGGCAAGAATACTGGAATGGGTTGCCATTTCTTTGCATATCAAGGATATCATTCAGATTTGAAGGCAATATAGGGTTTTTTATAGACAAGGAAAAGCTTAGATCAGCACCACCGAACTGGCTTTATAATATATGTTAAAGTGATTTCTCTAAATTAAAAGACCACTATGAAAAATATGAAAATTATAAAAGGAAAAAAACTCATAGGTAACAGAAAGAAACAGTAAATGTAGTACATAAATCACTTATAAAGTTAGTAGGAAGGTTAAAAGCCAAAAAGAAAAAAAAAAACTGTATCACAAAAAGTATTTAAGGGAAACATAAAACAAAGAGATACAAAATATGTCAAAGATATTAAACATGGAAGGTGAATAAAATGCAGAATTGTTAAAGGCATTTCAATATCAACTTAAAATATATTTTTAAAAAATTTAAATACACATTAAGTTATATATATATATATATACACACACACACACACATATATAGTTATAGAGACAGAGATATAGTTATGTATATAGATGACATGCTGCTGCTGCTGCTGCTGCTAAATCGCTTCAGTTGTGTCCGACTCTGTGCGACCCCATAGACGGCAGCCCACCAGGCTCCCCCGTCCCTGGGTTTCTCCAGGCAAGAACACTGGAGTGGGGTGCCATTGCCTTCTCCAATGCATGAAAGTGGAAAGTGAAAGTGAAATTGCTCAGTCGTGTCCGACTCTAGCTATCCCATGGACTGCAGCCTACCAGGCTCCTCCATCCATGGGATTTTCCAGGCAAGAGTACTGGATTGGGGTGTCATCGCCTTCTCCAAGGTCACATGCTAGGTGACAAAATAAGTCAATAAATATAAGACTAAGGTTTTTTTCAAGCAACCTTTCTGCCCACACACTGAGACTAGAAATTAAATATAAGAACAAAACTGGAAACAACACAAGCACATGAAGCCTAAACAATATGCTACTAAACAACCAATGGGTCACTGAAGGACTAAAGAAAAAATTTTAAAAATCCCTGGAGATCAATGAAAATGGAAACACTAGAATCCAAAATCTACAGAGGCAGCAAAAGCAGTACATATGGGAAGATTATGGCAACACAAGGAAACAAGAAAACTCTCAAATATGCTATCTAAAGGAACTTGTTCCTAAAGGAAGTAAAAAAAAAAAAAAAAATGAAGAAGAAGAACAAACAAAATCCAAAGTTAGTAGAAGAAAGATATAATAATGATCAGAACAAAAATAAATAAAATGGAGACCAAAAAAGCAACAGAAAAAAAAAATGAAACTAAGACCTGGTTCTTTGAAAAGATTGCTGTTGATGTTAAGTCGTAAGTCATGTCCAACTCTTGTTACCCAATGGACTGTAGTCCTCCAGGCTCCTCTATCCATGGAATCTCCTAGGCAAAAATCCTGGAACAGATTGCCACTTCCTTCTCCATTGAAAAGATTAACAAATTTGATAAATCTTTAGCCAAGCTCATCAAGAAAGAAAAAGAAAGGGATCAAACAAATAAGTCTAAATGAAAGAGAAGTGACAACCAAAACTACAAAAATATGAAGTATCACAAGAAATTATCATGAAGAGTTATACATCAATAAAATGGACAACCCAGAAGTAATGGATAAATTGCTATCCCATTCTTAGAAACATACTATCTTTGAGGACTCAAATAAGGAAGTAACAGAAAACCTGAATAGATTGATTGCCAATAATATATACTAGTACTTTTTTTAACTCCCTAAAATAAAAGTCCAGGCTTCACAAGTAAATTTTAGTGAACATTCATATAACACCTAACACATATCCTTTTTGACCAAGTCCAAAAAACTGAAGAGGGAGGAACACTTCTGAACTCATTCTCTGAGGCCAGCATCACCCTGACAGACATCACACACAAAAAAAGAAAATTACAAGCCAATATCACTGATGAACATAGATACAAAAAAAGCTTCAACAAAATATTAACAAATCAATTCACAATATAATAAAAAGATTCCCTGATAGCTCAGTTGGTAAAGAATCCACCTGCAATGCAGGAGAGCCTGGTTCAATTCCTGGTTTGGAAAGATCCACTGGAGAAGGGTTAGGCTACCCACTCCAGTATTCTTGGGCTTCCCTTGTGGATCAGCTGGTAAAGAGTCTGTCTGCAATGTGGAAGACCTGGGTTCAACCCTTGGCTTGGGAAGATTCCCTAGAGAAGGAAAAGACTACCCACTCCAGTATTCTTGCCTAGAGAATTCCATGGATTTTATAGTCCATGGGGTCACACAGTCAGACACAACTGAGCGACTTTCATTTCACTTTGTGATCAAGTGGGATTTACCCCAGAAATATCCACAAAATCAACATGATGCATGAAATTAACAAATTAAATAACACATTAAAAATAATATGACAAGCCCACAGCCAGCATAATACTCAACAGTGAAAAGCTATAAATACTTCCTCTAATATCAGGACAAAACATGGATTGCCTACTCTCCCCACTTCTATTCAACATAGTATTGCAAGTTCAATTCACAGCAACCAGGCAAAATATAAAACATCCTAAATGGAAAGGAAGAAATATTAGATTGGTGCATACATAATTGTGGTTTTGCATTGCTGCACTTTGCCATTTGATATTGGAATACATTCTTAAATAAATGTAGTTAATTTATATACATCATTTTAATGCACATTTATCCCTTTATGTTCTTTGTTAATGAATTATTACTTGCTGTTTATTTTATATTTTAGACTATGGAAATGTTGCTTCCCTTATGGCTCAGCTGGTAAAGAATCTGCCTGCAACTCAGGAGACCTGGGTTTGATCCCTGGGTTGGGAAGATCCTATGGAGAAGGGAAAGGCTACCCACTCCAGTAATCTGGCCTGGAGAATTCCATGGACTGTATAGTCTATGGGGTTGCAAAGAGTCAGACACAACTGAGAGACTTTCATTGAAATGTTAAACAAAAAGCAAATTTGAGCGGTTTTCTTATTCAAGTTCAAAACGGGTCATAAAGCAGCAGAGACAACTTGCATCGTCAGCAACACATTTGGCCCAGGACTGCTAATGAATGTGCAGTACAGTGGTGGTTCTAGAAGCTTTGCAAAGGAGACGAGAGCCTTGAAGCTGAGTGCATAATGTCCAGTCATTGGAAGTTGACGATGACCAACTGAGAGCATCATCAAAGTGAAAGTGAAAGTCGCTCAGTCATGTCAGACTCTTTGCAGCCCCTTGAACTATACAGTTCATGGAATTCTCCAGGCCAGAATACTGGCATGGGTAGCTGTTCCCTTCTCCAGATCTCCCCAACCCAGGGATCAAACTCAAGTCTCCCACACTGCAGGCAGATTCTTTACCAGCTGAGCTACCAGGGAAGCCCTGGTAAGATGTGAGAGGATCATTGAAGCTGATCCTCTTACAACTACATGAGAAGTTGCCCAAGAATTCAACATCGACCATTTTATGGTCATTTGGCATTTGAAGCAAATTGGAAAGGTAAATTCAACAAGTCCATCCTAAAGGAGATCAGTCCTGGGTGTTCACTGGAAGGACTGATGTTGAAGCTGAAACTCTAATATTTTGGCCACCTGATGTGAAGAGCTGACTCGTTTGAGAAGACCCTGATGCTGGGAAAGTTTGAGAGCAGGAGGAGAAGGGGACGACAGAGGATGAGATGGTTGGATGGCATCACCGACTCAATGGACATGAGTTTGAGTGAACTCCGGGAGTTGGTGATGGACAGGGAGGCCTGGTGTGCTGTGGTTCATGGGGTCACAAAGAATCGGACATGACTGAGAGACTGAACTGAACTGAAGTGAAAGGTAAAAAAGCTCGATAAGTGGGTGCCTCATAAGCTAACTGCAAATCAGAAAAATAAATCGTTTCGAAGTATTATCTTCTCTTATTTTATGCAACAACAAACCATTTCTCTATTGGATTGTGATGCATGACAAAAAATGGATTTTATATGATAGCTCAGGGGTTAGACTGAGAAGAAGCTCCAAAGCCCTTCCCAAAGCCAAAGCTGCGCCACACAAAGGGTCATGGTCACTGTTTGGTGGTCTGCTGCTGTCTGATCCACTACAGCGTTCTGAATCCCATCAAAACCATTACATCTGAGAAGGAATGCTCAGAAAATCAATTGACATACCAAAAACTGCAATGCCTGCAACCAGCATTAGCCAACAGGAAGGGCTTAATTCTCCTCAACAACAACACCCAACCACACATTGCACAAGCAATGCTTCAAAAGTTGAATGAATTGGGCTACGAAGTTTTGCTTCATCCATCATATTCACCTGACCGCTCACCAACTGACTACCACAAGAATCTGGACAATCTTTTCTAGGGAAAATGCTTCCACAACCAGCAAGATGCAGAAAATGCTTTCCGAGAGTTTATCGAATCATGAAGCAGAATTTTTTTTTTTTGCAACAGGAATAAACCAACTTATTTCTCATTAGCAAAAATGTAGGTATTGTAATGATAATTATTTTGATTACTAAAGATGTGTCTAGCCTAGTTATAATGATTTAAAATTCAGAGTCCAAAACCACTATTATTTTGTACCAATCTAATACAATGCTCACTTTTTGCAGATGATGTGATATGATCTATCAAAATGCTAAAGATGATGCAATAAAAAAAAAGAACTAAACATGAATTCAGTAAAGTTTCAGAATGTATAATTAATATAAAAATCTGTTATGTTTTTATATACTATCAAAAATCATAATTAAGACAATTCCATTTACAATCAAATAAATAATAAAAATCAGATCAGATCAGTCGCTCAGTCATGTCTGACTCTCTGCGACCCCATGAATCGCAGCACGCCAGGCCTCCCTGTCCATCACCAACTCCCAGAGTTCACTGAGACCCACGTCCATCGAGTCAGTGATGCCATTCAGCCGTCTCATCCTCCGTCGTCCCCTTCTCCTCCTGCCCCCAATCCCTCCCAGCATTAGAGTCTTTTCCAATGAGTCAACTCTTCGCATGAGGTGGCCAAAGTACTGGAGTTTCAGCTTTAGCATCATTCCTTCCAAAGAAATCCCAGGGCTGATGTCCTTCAGAATGGACTGGTTGGATCTCCTTGCAGTCCAAGGGACTCCACAAGAGTCTCTCCAACACCACAGTTCAAAAGCATCAATTCTTCAGCGTTCAGCCTTCTTCACAGTCCAACTCTCACATCCATACATGACCACATGAAAAACCATAGCCTTGACTAGACGAACCTTTGTTGGCAAAGTAATGTCTCTGCTTTTGAATATGCTATCTAGGTTGGTCATAACTTTCCTTCCAAGGAGTAAGCATCTTATAATTTCATGGCTGCAGTCACCATCTGTAGTGATTTTGGAGCCCAGAAAAATAAAGTCTGACACTGTTTCCACTGTTTCCCCATCTATTTCCCATGAAGTGGTGGGATTGGATGCCATGATCTTCATTTTCTGAATGTTGAGCTTTAAGCCAACTTTTTCACTCTCCTCTTTCACTTTCATCAAGAAGCTTTTGAGTTCCTCTTCACTTTCTGCCATAAGGGTGGTGTCATCTGCATATCTGAGGTTACTGATATTTTGCCCGGCAATCTTGATTCCAGCTTGTGCTTCTTCCAGCCCAGCGTTTCTCATGATGTACTCTGCATATAAGTTAAATAAACAGGGTGACAATATACAGCCTTGATGAACTCCTTTTCCTTTTTGGAACCAGTCTGTTGTTTCATGTCCAGTTCTAGCTGTTGCTTCCTGACCTGCATACAAATTTCTCAAGAGGCAGATCAGGTGGTCTGGTATTCTCATCTCTTTCAGAATTTTCCACAGTTTATTGTGATCCACACAGTCAAAGGCTTTGGCATAGTCAATAAAGCAGAAGTAGATGTTTTTCTGGAACTCTCTTACTTTTTCCATGATCCAGCAGATGTTGGCAATTTGATCTCTGGTTCCTCTGCCTTTTCTAAAACCAGCTTGAACATCAGGAAGTTCACAGTTCACATATTGCTGAAGCCTGGCTTGGAGACTTTTGAGCATTACTTTACTAGCGTGTGAGATGAGTGCAATTGTGTGGTAGTTTGAGCATTCTTTGGCATTGCCTTTCTTTGGGATTGGAATGAAAACTGACCTCTTCCAGTCCTGTGGCCACTGCTGAGTTTTCCGAATTTGCTGGCATATTGAGTGTAGCACTTTCACAGCATCATCTTTCAGGATTTGGAATAGCTCAACTGGAATTCCATTACCTCCACTAGCTTTGTTCATAGTGATGCTTTCCAAGGCTCACTTGACTTCACATTCCAGGATGTCTGGCTCTAGGTCAGTGATCACACCATCGTGATTATGTGATTTATCGTGATTTATTATTAAATAATAAAAATACCTAGGAGTAAGTCTAAGCAAGGAGGAAAAACATGTACTTGGAAAATGATATGACACTGATGAAAGAAACTGAAGATGACATAAACAAATAGAAACATTCTAGGTTCATGGATTAGAAAAATTAATATTGTTAAAAATGAAGGCCATCTACAGATTCAATGCAATCTCTATTAAAATACCAATGTCATTTATCACAGAACTAGAGCAATGATTCTAAAATTTGTATGGAAACAAAAAAGACTCAAAATAGCCAAAACAGACTTGAGAAAGAGAACAAGGCTAAAGGTAACACGCTCCCTGACTTCAGGCTATACTCAAAGCTACAGTAATCAAAACAGATACTGGCACAAAAACCCAACACAGATCAATATAAATTAACAAGGGTCCAGAAATAAACCCATACACTTACAGTCAGTTGATCTATGTTAAAATAAGCAAGAATATACAATTAGGAAAAGACAGCCTGTTAATTAATTGGTATTGGGAAAACTGGACAACTATATGCAAAAGAATCAAACTGGGGACTTCCATAGTGGTCCAGTAGTTAAGAATCTGCCAACACAAAGGACCTAGGTTCAGTCCCTAGTTGGGGAACTAAGATCTCACATGCCATGGGGCAACTAAGCCCATGCGCCACAACTGAGAAACCCATGCTATACAAATGAGAAGCCTGCGTGCTGTAACCAAGAGCCCATGCACCACAGTGAAGACCCAGCACAGCCAAAAAATAAAGTAAATCGTACTGGATTATCTTCTCACCCCACATACAAAAATAAACTCAGAATGGACTAAAGACTTAAATGTAAGACTTGAAACCATGAAACTCCTACAAGAAAATAAAGATAGTGTGCTCTTTAACACTGATTTTAAATCAATTATTTTTTTGTATATGTATCCTCAGGCAAGAGATACAAAAGCAAAAATAAGCAAATACTGGACTACATCAAACTAAAAATAATTTTCACAGTGAAAAAAACTATCAACAAAATTAAAACACAGACTACTGAATGGAAGATATTTGCAAATGACATAGCTGACAAGATGTTAATATGTAAAATATACAAAGAACTCATAAACCTCAACATTAAAAAAAAAACTAATTTTAAAAATGGACAGAGGATCTGAATAGACATTTCCCCCCAAAAAGACATATATATGACCAGCAGACATGAAAAGATGCTGAACAACTTTATGCTCAGCATCTTTCATTCTCAACTAATCATTAGGGAAATGCAAATGAAAACCACAAGGAGCAAATTACCTCACATTTGTCAGAATGACTATTATTAACAAGATAATAATCAAGAAGTATTTGCTAGCATTGTAGAGAAAAGAGAACCCTGCTACATTCTTTATGGTATTATAAACTGGTAAAGCCTCTACAGAAAACAGAATGGAATTTCCTCAGGAAAATGAAAATAGAACTACTATATGATTCAGCAATTTCACTTCTGGGTATTTACCTGAAGAAAATAAAAACCCTAACTCAAAAGCATATATGCATGTTAATGTTCAATGCAATATTATTTACAATAGCCATGACATGGAAGTAACCTCAGTATCCACTGATGTACATATGGATAAAGAAGATGCACACACACACACACATATATATGCACACATATACACACATATACATACATATATACCACATTGTACATATAATGCCTTATATATAATAAAATATGACTCAGCCATAAAAAAAGAAGGAAATGTTGTCATTTACAACAATGTGAATGGACTTAGGGGGTGTTATACCAAGTGAAATAACTCAGAGAAAGACAAGTACCATATGGTCTCACTTATATGTAGAATCTAAAACACAAAACAAACAGAACAAAATGAAAAAAGACTCATAGATACAGAGGACAAACTGGTGGTTACCAGAAGGGAGAGGGTTAGGTATACAGGTATACAGGGGGAAACAGGTATACAAGTATACAGGATTCGGAGGTACAAGTCTCCAATTTTACAGTAAATAAGTCAAAATTTATTTGAGTATAAAATATAGCATAAAGGAAGTGGTCAGTAAAACTATAATAACTTTGCATGTGGACAGATGATTACTAGAACTAAAATGATATTTTCATAACATATGCAATGTCAAGTCACTATGTAATACACCTGAAACTAACTAATAGTCTACATCAACAATATTTCGATTTTTAAAAATGGGCAGAGGATCTGAATAAACATTTTTCTAAAGACATACAAATGGCCTACAGGTATACGAAAAGATGCTCAACATCACTAATCATCAGGGAAATGCAAATCAAAACCACAGGGATATATCCCTTCACATCTGGCAGGCTGACTCTCATCAGAAAGACACATTACAGTGTTGGCAGGGATATGATGAAAGGACACCTTGTGCACTGTTGGCAGTGATGTATATTTATGCAGCAAATATGGAAAATGGTTTGAAGTTTCCTCAAAAAATAGAACCACCATATGATCCAGCAATTCCACTTCAAATTCATTTATTTGAAGAAAGTGAAAACACTAACTAAAAAAGATATATACATCCCCATGTTCAATGCAGCATTATTTATAATAACCAAGACACAGAAACAGCCAAAATCCACCTACAGATGAATGGATAAAGAAAATGTGGTGTGCATATATACACACCACAATGTATATACAAATATGTATATACATACTTATATATACATACATTAATATTATTCAGTCATATAAAATGAAATCTTGCCATTTGTGATATGTATGGACCTTGAGGTCATTATGCTAAATGAAATAAGTCAGAAAGAAAAAGATAAACACCCTAAGATTTCACTTATATGTAAAATGTAAAACAAAATTTTAAAAAATAATAAAAACAAAACCAAGCTCTTGGATACAGAGTTGGACCATTAGGAAGGCTGAGCACCAAAAAATTGATGATTTTGAATTGTGGTGCTAGAGAAGATTCTTGAGACTCCCTTGAACAGCAAGGAGATCAAACCTGTCAATCCTAAAGGAAATTAACCCTGAATATTCATTGGAATGACTGATGCTGAAGCTCCAATATTTTGGCCACCTGATGCGAAGAGCTGACATACTGGAAAAACCCTGATGCTGGGAAAGATTGAGGGCAGGAGGAGAAGGAGTGACAGAGAATGAGATGGTTGGATGGCATCACTGACTCAATGGACATGGGTTTGAGCAAATTCCGGGAGATAGTGGAGGACAGCAAAGCTAGGCATGCTGCAGTCTATGGGGTTGCAAAGAGTTGGACACAACTTAGCGACTGAACAACACAGATACAGAGACCAGATTTTGGTTCCCTGAGGTAGGGGGAGGGGCGACGGGTGAAGTGGATGAAGTGGATCAAAAGGTACAAATTTCCAGTTATAAAGTGAATAAACCATAGGGATGTAATGCACAGTGACTAGAGTTAACCATACTATATTGTATATTCCAAAGTAGTTAAATACACAGATCTTGAAAGTTCTCATCACAAGAAAAAGAATTACTTGTAACTGTGTGTGGTGATAGATTTATTGTGGTGGCCATTTCCAATAAATACTAATGTTAAATTGTTCCATTATACACATGAAATTGATATAATTTTATATCAATTATATCTCACTGAAAAAAGTGAGAAGGACCAAAAGGCAGATGAAAATAATGGATGAAATAATGAATGGAAAATGGACTTGGGAAATTCACAAATCATAGCTTCATTCCCCAAATTAATTGTTCTTTAAAAATCCACCTTGCCCCACCCAATGTCAGGAGAAAAATATCATCCTTTCAGTTTGCACAGGAACCTGGGAATACATTAACAAGACCATGGCACTGCATGATATAACATGTGCACTCCCGCCGTAAGGC
This sequence comes from Bubalus bubalis, assembly GCF_019923935.1. Lineage (NCBI taxonomy): Eukaryota > Metazoa > Chordata > Mammalia > Artiodactyla > Bovidae > Bubalus > Bubalus bubalis. Next base: position 115,142,754 of record NC_059163.1, on the reverse strand, counting down.
CACACTGACAGCCCCTCTTTCAGAAGCCAGGGGAGGCAGTCTTGAAATTAGGAAAATTCTGTCCAATAATCACTTCTAAGGATTGATTAGTCGCAGCACATTTGTGCAGCTGAAATTTTAGCAGACACTTATTCTAAGCCTGCAACATGCTCACTTCTTTCAAAATGACACTGCAGTTTCAAATATATCAGAAGTCTGTTGTATATCATGTCTGTAGGCTGAGTAATTATACTTTACCAATCAGAAAACCCCATTAGTATAGAATATTTTCAAAGGGAACCCCAGAACTCATCCCCAAAGAAAATATTCTTTCTCAGACTTCTCTATACAAAGTATTTTAGGTACAAATGAGATTCAGCACATTTTCTACACAGTCCAGGTCAGATGAGAATCTTTGAGTGCTTACACTTTGCTATTTCATTAAAATCCTGCTAATTCAAAGAAAGTAGCACAGTCTCAAGGGAAGGAAAACAAGTGGAGGGTTCCTACTGCAGACTATTCTGACATTCTATCTCCTGTGCCTGCGGTGTGTTATGAGCAATACATTTGCAGAATTACATACCAAGAAATACTATTTTCTGTTTTCTCATTTAATTCTCTGGAGTTATTATGTGCATTTCTTGAAACCTAGCTCCCCTGTGATCTGCCTCTCCTATAGACAAATGTAAGAACCACCAACCCCTGATTTCGTCACTTGCCCCAGAGATTCAAAACCAGCCTTGCCAACACGTAACTAAGCAATCTCTTGTTTATCTTACTTTTCACACTGTGCAACTTACAAATATCTATTTTTTAAAACTCTCCTCATTTCCTAACATCATTATTCCAACACTACTGAGTGTATCTGAAATACCAGAAAAACATTCCTTTTCCATGGTTCAATTATCAGAAAATTCCAGATTATATATTGGGGGTAGCCAAAAAGTTCCTAAACTGAACGAACTTTTTGGCCAAACCAATACTTCAGATGCTGGGTGTCACTTGTTTACAACCACAGAGATTTCCTGGTCCATCACAGACTTTGAAATCCCATTTGCCTTAAGCATGAGCAATAACGTGAGAAGACGCTGCTTTGTGATTCTAAATGCAGTCATGGGGCTGCCAGATGCACTGGCTCCAGTTCTCTCAATAGCAGTAAATGAAGAGCAGTGAGCAAAAAGGAGATGGGCGTGACGGTCCAGTTTCTATTCATCTTGGACTGGTGAGTGAAAGAGTGAAAGTGTTAGTCATTCAGTCATATCTGACTCGTTGCAACCCCATGCTGCAGCCCTCCAGGCTCCTCTGTCCATGAAATTCTCTAGTCAAGAGTACTGGAGTGGGGAGCCAATCTCTTCTCCAGGGGATCTGCCCAACCCAGGGATCAAACCTGGGTCTACTACATTGCAGGCAGATTCTTTACCATCTGTCTGAGCCACCAGGGAGGCTGCTTAATCAGAATGATTAGGGAACAATGAGCCTCACTCTGTGGACCCTGCTATCTGCACTGGGGGCATCTATTTCTTGCTTCAGGTCTTAAAAGTACTACAAGTTTAGTCTTTGCTTATACTCATATGCAAAGTATTTGGGTGGCCAACACTCAACCAATTGATTTTCTGCAGAAGCTTTGTTTCCATTCATTCCCCATTCAGAAGTATTTATTACCTACTACCTGCCCATTCTAGGCAGTGAGGAAAGAGCAGTAAACAAGACAGGCATGTCCTTCATCCAGAATGTTCTGAAAAACAGAAGCCTCCTGCTGCCCGCACTATCACTGCTGTTAGAATCTTCCCTAATCTGTCATATGGCTACACTCTCTTCCCAGCTAAATTACCAAGGGCATAATTCCTGTCACTGGAAAAGTGACTGGCTTGAAACTCTTCTTTAGAAGGCTTTTGGAATTTTGTGAGCTATGCTGCACACAGATGCTCTCCTTCAGTAAGTCATACAGGCCAGAACACTCTGTATCAATATTTATGCTGTGAGCTCCTTTCCTTCCCCAGCACCCACCAATCTCATAAAGTGTTTCTGTATAAACACTTAAATCAGTTACTACTTTGGGCTTGCTTTCAAGGAGGTTCTAGTGGAGATTCCAGAACTAGGTGATCAAATTTCACTATATGGATAGGCATTCAGGCTTTCCCTAATTTATATAAAGAACATCATCCCCATGATTTGGCTATTTCTCCCTCTTCATAGGCTTATGATTGGCAATGCTTAAATTAGGATATCAATTTAGGACGGGGAAAGAGTTCTACGAGATACATAACCCTTGTTTTGCCTAATAGACACACACAATTCCTCTCATTTGATATTACAACATAGGACATTATATCAATAATTCACACTTTCACATAAAAGACAGTATATACTTGAAGCTGCTGCTGCAGCTGCTAAGTCGCTTCAGTCGTGTCCAACTCTGTGCGACCCCATAGACAGCAGCCCACTAGGCTCCTCTGTCCTGCCTGACTCTTAGCGACCCCATGGACTGGAGCCTACGAGGCTCCTCCGTCCATGAGATTTTCCAGGCAAGAGTACTGGAGTGGGGTGCCATTGCCTTCTCCATACTTGAAGCTAGACTACATTAAAATAAAGCTACCAAAGACTTCCCTGGTGGTCCACTGGTTAAGAATCCTCCTGGTAATGCAGGGCACACTGATTCGATCCCTGGTTCCAGAAGATCCCACATGTCTCAGAGCAACTAAGCCCATGGGCCACAACTCCTGAAGCATGCACATCACAAGGAAGAGTGGTCCCCACTCATGGCAACTAGAGAAAGCCTCTGTGCAGTAACAAGGACCCACCACAGCCAAAAGATATATAAATAAAAAATCTTTAAAATATATTTCAAAAAAATCAAACTACTAATATTTTGGTATCCATCTTAATTAACAAAAAATTGAAAACAGCCCTACTCTCCATCTAGGGTAGAATGCATGATGTGGATTTCTACAACTGGAAAACCATACAGCAATAAGAATGAACAAACTACAACTACACTCCACAATATGGATAAATTTCACAACCAAAATGTTGAGCAATAGAAACTAGGCCCCAAAGAATATATACCATAATAATCCCATTATAGAAAGCTCAAGTATGCAGAGATAGAACTAATCTATAGTCTTAGGTGGTATAACAGTTGCTACCCATGGTGGGAGATAGGGAGCAGCGACTGGAAGGGTTTCTTGATCTGAAAGCTGGTTGCACAGATGAGTTCGTTTTTTTAAAAAAAAATATGTATTTCCCTATATGCATTTTATGTCTCTGTAGACCAAACAAACCATCAGTTGAATGGGATGAAAATTAATGGAAAAGTAGAGGTAATTTTCATTGCACCTATACAAAAAATTCAAAATTCATAGATTAACAATTTAAGTAGCTACTAAGTATAAAACTCAGATTATCTACCATACACTACCCATTAATTCTAACATTAAAAATAAATTTGAAGAATGATATCTTTGCATGCACTATTATAAAAGAATTTCATCAATTTCTACAGCTAAAAAAAAAGAAAAGAGCTTTCAGAACTTTGTTAGATACAAGGAGAAGGGACTAAAAGAACACAATGACAGAGAAAGGGATGACACAGAACAGGTACTGGGAGAGCCCGTGGTCTCTAGGCACATTGCCTGCCACATGGCTCCTTCCACCAAAGACAAATTCTGTTCCAAATCTCCCTTTCATCTTCCAAAATTATTATGCTGTTTAATGTCAAGTGGCCCTTTTTCACTGCATGCATCTCCCACTCCCAGCTACCTGACATTCATTGTAATTTCAAGATCCTACTTGACTTTCTGAAGTTTTTTCCTAACTTTCACATTTCTCCTCTCACTCTGTTAGAATGTACGACTCTCCCTTTCATGACCACACTCTGCCCCATGCACATTATGGTCACACCCCTTTGAGAACACTTACAGGACTTATTTTTATCCTTGCCTTGTTTCCAAACCAGTAAAATGGGAGCCAGCAGGCCTCTCTGACTCATCTTGTATCCGTGTCACTTAGTACAGTGCCCATGTCACCAAGTACACCCCAGACATGGCTCGTGCTCAGCAAATAATTCTTCAGTGAACCTGTCATCAAAACACTATTCAACAAAAAATCTAACCTTCTGCCTTAAATCAAACCACCACACCAGAGCACATGCATTTAATAGGATTTAGAGGAAAGTTTTAAGAGATTCTGGGTGTTTTAAAATCTCATCCCAGAATTAAACACTTTGATGAGTTCTTTGACACACATCCATCAGTTAAGGATGATGAGTAGAACTAAAACCCCCACGAGAAACAACTTTATGTCACTTGTCACATCAAAATATATAGCTTAAGAGATTTGAAGCATATTGTAGAATACAAAACAGCTTTGCGTTCCTGACAGTCCTGGGATGCAGGCTAGAACCAAAAACACCTCATTTTTCTTTCTAATTGAAGCCTGTTTCGCAGTCCCATCCTTCACCCCTACCCATAGACAATCATTTTAAGACTGAAGTAAGACTGTGTGTTCTGGACAGATATATAGGGTTGTTTTGCATCCATGTGTTTTTACTTTACATAAATTATAACGTGATGCATATATATTCATATAGAGACATACATACATGCATATATACTTAAGTTTCTTTTCCACTCTACTCAGCGCTTTAAGGCCCACCCACATCTAACAACATCACTAATTACATAGCACGGAGGGCTGAAGCTAGCACATTCTATTTTCCTGTTACCATCAACCACCTTCTACCATCTCCAAACACCACAAGTAATACTACAATAACAATCCTCAAACATGTCCCCCAGAAAACATATGTAGACATTTCACCAAGATATACACCCAGGAGCAGAACGGCTACATCACATTTTTACACACTTACTTGGACTAAGGGCGGCCTGTGCCCACCTATACTGCCACCATCAGTGCAAAAGGGCATAAGAATGCCTACATATCCACATCACCATCAACACTTGGCAGTACCCAGATTTAACAGTTTTAGTGAAACATAACTGATGTATAATAAAATGTATTTGCAATATTCAATGGCAGAAATTTTTTTTTTAAGATTAAGCATTGTGCTTTTATTTATTTTTTTAATTTTATTTTTAAACTTTACATAATTGTATTAGTTTTGCCAAATATCAATTTTAAAATATGTATACGTGTGATTCTATATCAAGATAATTAATCACTCTCAATAGTATTCTCATGACCTATTGTTGTCTGATTTTTATTTCATTGATTTCTGCACTGATGATTCTTATTATTTTATCTTATTATTCCTTGAGTTTCATTTGCTCTTTTTATAGTTCATTAAGTCAAAGTTTTTGCTTGGAGATCTTTTCCTCTAAAACAGGCATTTAGAATGTCAGACTTCATCTTTAGTACTGCTTTAGAAACAACCCGCAATTTATGATATCCTGGGTTTCCACGTAAAGTGTATCATTTAGTTTCCAAATATTGGGGGCTCTTCAGATAGCTGTCTGTGATTAATTACTGCTTCCGTTTCATTATGATTAGAGAACATACTTTGCATTACTTGAATCTTTTTAAATTTATTGAGACTTGTGTTATGGCCCAGTCTATGTTTTATCTTGATAAATGTTCTATGTGCATTTGAAAAGAATATGTTTTCTCCTGTTGTTAGTTTGAGTGTTCTGTAAAAGCTAATTAGGACTAGTTGGTTGATTAAGCAGTTTAAGTGCTTTAATTCCTTACTACTTCTCTATTTGTTCTATCACTTACTGAAAGACATCTTGAAATTTACAACTATAAATTATTGCTCTGTTTCTCATTGCATTTCTGTTTTTGCTTAATGTACTTTGAAATTCTGTTACTGAATGCATAAGTATTCAGGATTGTTATATCCTTTTGATGAAATGACCCCTTTATCATTCACAAAAGATCCTCTTTATTCCTGATGACAGTTTAACCTAAAGTCTTTGTCAGACATCAATATAGCAAGTCCAGCTTTCTTTGGATTACTGTGAGCATGGTTTATCTGTCTTTTATACCACTTATATTTAAAGAGATTATTAATAGGATTGAATTAAATCGATTATCTTGCAACTTATTTTCCATTTGTTCTGGTCTTTGGTTTCTTTTTCTGCCTTCTTTTGGATCAATTGAGTATTTCTTTACAATTCCACTTTGTCTTTTTTCACTGCTGGTGGGTTGTAAGCCATCACTCTATGTTTTGTTATTTTAGTGATTGCTTGAAGTTTTACAGCATACATCTTTAACTCATCAAGTCTGCCTCCAAGTAATATTGTCCTATTTCTTGAATAATACACTTCTATTTCTCTCTTCCTAGGTTTTTGCTTTGTCATCATACACTTTTCTTCTACATGTTATAAACCCCAAGATGCACTATATTACTGTTGCTTTAAATAGTCACTTATATCTTAAAGAGGTTTGAAGAAGAAAGAAAGTCAGATGTACCTACATGGTTACTCTCTCCAGCACTCTTCATTTATTGGTGTGGCTCTGTTTTCACCTTGTCTCATTTTCCTTCTGCCGCAAAGATTTTCTCTAACATTTTCATACTGCAGGTCTACTATTGATAAATTATCTCGGTTTTTGTATGTCTGAAAAGGTCTTGGTTCCCATTTCTCAAAAGATATTTTCATTAGCATCTAAATCTATGCTGGCAATATTTTCCTACAGTTTTTAAAGATTTTGCTTCACTTCCTCTAGTTGGAATTATTTCTGATGAGAAATCTGCTAGCTTTATCTTTGTTTCTCTCTATATAAGGAGTCTTTTCTATAGGAATATAGTTTATTGATTTTTCTCAAAACATCCAGTTCTTTTACACAAAGCAAAATTTTCAAGTACATTTATGCAGCAATTTCAAAAATTTCCCTCAAACTAGAAACAAAGGTTTTGTTTTCCAACATAGTTGAGTGACTATGAAACAATACATGTTATATGAGAATCAGGCTCTTTTGGACAGCAAAAATAAAATGTGATTTACAGATAAAAATTATCATCCAAAGTGGTACAAAAAAATCTTTTTTCCTCTGGCTGCTTTTTAAGATTTTCTCTTTATCATCAATTTTAAACAATTTGAATTCTGTTATGTCTTGGTATAGTTTTCTTCATATTTCTTGTGCTGGCAGTTGAATGTCTTCTATCTCCTGGACTCAGGGTTTCTTCTGCACTGTAGCCTGGAAACTCTCCCAACTTGGTAAGATGGGGAAATACAGGGTGTCCCCTCTTTGGTTCCCTGTCTCTCAAGGATCATTGTCTTTTGTTTCAAAGTGTCTTGAAATAAAGTCTTAAAAATCATTTCCTCATATGTTTTGTCTAAATTTTTACTTGTTTCAGGCAAGAGGATAAACCAGTCCCTACCTTGCCATTTGTTTGGAAGCAGAAGTCCCATCTTCATGTTTTATAACAGTATAATAGCATCTCATTTCAATTTATATTTCTACAATTGCAAATGAAATTTTCTCTTCATATGTATGATGGCCTTTCCATTTCCCTCTCTGTAAATATACTAAGGAGAGGTGGCAAGAATACACAGAAGAACTATACAAAAAAGATCTTCAGGACCCATATAATCACAATGGCGTGATCACTTACCTAGAGACAGACATGCTGGAATGTGAAGTCAGTGGGCCTTAGGAACCATCACTATGAACAAAGCTGGTGAAGGTGATGGAATTCCAGTTGAGCTACTTCAAATCCTAAAAGATGATGCTGTGAAAGTGCTGTACTCAATATGCCAGCAAATTTAGAAAACTCAGCAGTGGCCACAGGACTGGAAAAGATCAGTTTTCATTCCAATCCCAAAGAATGATAATGCCAAAAAATGTCAAACTACTGCACAATTGCACTCATCGTACACGCTAGCAAAGTTTTGCTCAAAATTCTCCAAGCAAGGCTTCAACAGTACGTGAACCATGAACTTCCAGATGTTCAAGCTAAATTTAGAAAAGGCAGAGGAACCAGAGATCAAATTACCAACATCTGCTGGATCATCGAAAAAGCAAGAGAGTTCCAGAAAAGCATCTACTTTTGCTTTACCAACTATGCCAAAGCCTTTGACTGTGCGGATCACAACAAACTGTGGAAAATTCTTCAAGAGATGGGAATACCAGACCACCTGACCTGCCTCCTGAGAAATCTGTAATGAGGTCAAGAAGTAACAGTTAGAACTGGACATAGAACAACAGACTGGTTCCAAATCAGGAAAGAAGTATATTGTTACCTAGCTTATTTAACTTATATGCAGAGTACATCATGTGAAACACCAGGCTAGATGAAGCACAAACTGGAATCAAGATTGCCAAGAGAAATATCAAAAACCTCAGATATGTAGATGACACCACCCTTATGGCAGAAAGTGAAGAAGAACTAAAGAGCCTCTTTATGAAAATGAAAGAGGAGAGTGAAAAAGTTGGCTTAAATCTCAACATTCAGAAAACTAAGATCATGGCATCTGGTCCCATCACTTCATGGGAATTAGATGGGGAAACAGTGGAAATAGCAACAGACTTTATATTTTTGGGCTCCAAAATCACTGCAGATGGTGACTGCAGCCATGAAATTAAAAGACACTTGCTCCTTGAAAGAAAAGCTATGACCAACCTAGACAGCATACTAAAAAGCAGAGATATTACTTTGCCAACAAAGATCCATCTAGTCAAAGCTATGGTTTTTCCAGTAGTTATGTATGGGTGTGAGGGTTGGATTATAAAGAAAGCTGAGCACTGAAGAATTGATGCTTTTGAACTGTGGGGTTGGAGAAGACTCTTTAGAGTCCCTTGGACTGCAAAGAGATCCAACCAGTCAATCTTAAAGGAAATAAGTCTGAATATTCATCAGAATGACTGATGCTGAATCTGAAACTCCAATACTTTGGCCACCTGATTCAAAGAACCAACTCATTGGAAAAGACCCTGATCCTGGGAAAGACTGAAGGCGGGAGGAGAAGGTGATGACAGAGGATGAGATGGTTGAATGGGATCACTGATGCAATGTACATGAGTTTGAGTAGGCTCTGGGCATTGGTGATGGACAGGGAAGCCTGGCATGTTGCAGTCCATGGAGTCGCAAAGAGTCAGACACGACTGAGAGACTGAACTGAATACAGTGAAAGGCTTTGGCATAGAAGTCCAAAGTCATCTGGGCCTTATGAACCATCACTACAAAGAAATCTAGTGGAGGTGATGGAATTCCAGCTGTGCTATTTCAAGTCCTAAAGATGATGCTGTTGAAGTGCTGCACTCAATATGCCAGCAAATTTGGAAAACTCTGCGGTGGCCACAGGACTGGAAATGTCAGTTTTCATTCCAATTCCAAAGAAAGGCAATGCCAAAGAATGTTCAAACTACTGCACAATTGCACTCATCTCACATGCTAGCAAAGTAATGCTCAAAATTCTCCTAGTGAGGCTTCCATAGTACCTGAACGAAGAACTTCCAGATGCTCAAGCTGGATTTAGAAAAGGCAGAGGAATCAGAGATCAAATTGCCAATATCTGTTGGATCATAGAAAAAGCAAGAGAGTTCCAGGAAAATATCTACTTCTGCTTTATTGACTATGACTAAGCCTTTGATTGTGTGGATCACAACAAACTATGGAAAATTCTTAAAAAATAGAACACAGTTATAAGAGTACAAGTATTTATATTGCTATGAAAGTGAAAATAGTGCAAGTGAGGATTTAGCAAATAATTTTTGTCACATTTAGAAAGCTTCCTTGTATTCTAACCTTCAAAACTTCATTTTAAACAATTGTTCCATATCAAGTACATTTTCTGAATCAGCTGAGATAATTATTTTTCTCTATTAAATTCTAATGTGGTGAATTACATTGACAGATTTTTTTAATGTAAAATCAATCCTGCATAACTAAAATAGACCTACTTGATCATGTATTCTGATTCACATAAATTAAATTCAGTATTATAAGATTCCCTCTCCTTACTCTTGAGATCAAAAACATTTCCTGTCCTGATCCATTCCTGACCACTAACAACAGGTCAGTTCTCATTCTGTATAGTTTATCAGAAGAATTATAAATGGTATCATATAGCATGTGAACTTTTGAAATTACTGGGGTTTTTTAACTTAGCATGAGCTTCCCTGGTGGCTCAGAGGTTAAAGCATCTGCCTGCAATGTGGGAGACCTGGGTTCAATCCCTGGGTCGGGAAGATCCCCTGAAGAAGGAAATGCCAACCCACTCCAGTATTCTTGCCTAGAGAATCTCATGGACGGAGGAGCCTCATGGGCTACAGTCCACGGGGTCACAAAGAGTCGGACATGACTGAGTGACTTCACTTTCACTTCACTTCCAATGTCCTTAGGGCTTCCCAGGTGGCATTAGTAGTAAAGAACCCGCCTGACAAGGCAGGAGACATAAGAGATGCGGGTTCCATCTCTGGCTCAGGAAGATCCCCTGGAGGAGGGCATGGCAGTCCACTCCAGTATTCTTGCCTGGAGAATCCCATGGACTCAGGAGTTTAGTGGGCTATAGTACATAGGGTCACAAAAGGTCAGACACAACTGAAGCGACTTAACACACACACACAATGTTTTTAGAGCCATCCAAGTCTCACATGGGTTAGTAGTTTACTCATTTATATTGCTGGGTATTATTCCATAATATGGATGTACCAAAGTTACTGTAGGTTTTTTTTCACCTTTTGGATGGTTTCTAGATTAGAGCTCTTATGAATAAAACTGCTACCAACATTTGTGTACAAAGTCCTGCATAAAAATAAATCTATTTCTCTACAATAAATTCTCAAGAGTACAACTCCTGGGTCTCATGGCAAATCCATTTTTTAGTTTTGAAAATAACTGCCTAACTATTTTCCAGCATGAGAGTACCATTTTACATATCTCCCTGCAATGTATCTGTGATGCAGTTTCTCCATATCTTTGTCAGCATTTGCATTATCACTTTTTAATTTTCATCTTTCTAATAGATGTATAGGGATATCTCATTGTAGCTTTACTTTTCATTGCTCTATTGACTAGGGATGCTGTTGAATACCTTTTCTCTTGTTTATTTGCCATTTGTATATCCTCACTGGTGAAATGACTGTATATGGTCTTTTGCCATTTCCTAAGTAGACTGTTTGCCTTAATATTGGCTTTTGAGAGTTTAGCAGACTTTAGATCTCTTCTAGGTATGTGACTTAGAAACATTTCCTCCCAGTCTGTAATCTGTCTTTTCATCCATTTAATCTGTCTTTTCATTCTTTTAACAGGGTCACTCACAGAGCAAAAGTTTTTTTTTTTTAATAAGGCATAATTTGTCAATTATTCTTTTAGAATTATATTTTTTGTATCTAGTCTAAAAACCCTTTGCCTACTCCTAGGTCTTGAACATTTTTCCTATAGTCTGTTTTAGATGTTTTATAATTCACATTTTAAGTCCATGATTAAAGGCCCATATACCTTTCATGTATGATGTGAAGTTTAAATCAAGATTGATTTTTGATAGTTTTTGTCCAATTATCTATTGGCTTTTTAACTTGATCTTTTATCTGGCAAACTTACTGAACTTTTATTAGTAATAATAGCTTGTTGTTAATTTTAGTGCTTTCTCTATGCAACATTAGAGTTTTCAAATAAGAAGTTTTACCTCTGCCAACATTACATAAGTCAGGTTTTTTTTCTTGTAGTGTTAACCAAGACTTCTCACTCTATATTAAACTGCTACAATGAAACTTAGCAGCTTTTTCTTATCTCTGATTTTAGAGAGATAACATCTGAGTTTCTCCATTAAATGTAACATTTGCTCTAAGATTGTGATAAATAACTTTTACCACAGAATGGAAGCTCCATTTTATTCCTAACTTATGTTTAAACTTACGTTTAAAAATTCATTTAAAATAACTGTTGCTATATCAAATACATTTTCTGTATCATCTCAGATATTTCCTCTATTGATATTTTAATGTGGTGAATTATACTGATAGATATTCTGATATAAAATCATCCATGCATAACTCATAGAGCCTACTTTATCATGTATTCTGGCTCAAACAGTTGGATTCAGTTAGCTAATATTTTATTTAAGATTTTTTGCCTTTACTGCCATAAGCAAAAGGTAGACCTTTCTAATACCATAATACCATAAGCAAAAGATCTTAAATAAAATATTAGCTAACTATGCAAGAAGCATACTCTTGTCTGGTTTGGGAATCATGATTTCATTTGCCTCATAAACAGTAAGGTGAGCAACTTAGCTTCTTTTTTATTTCCTAGAATAGCTTAAGAAAAAAACTGCTCTTAGTTGAAAAATCATCAGCACTCATCTGTAAAATATCATATGAAATCACTTACATGTGGAATCTGAAAAAAATGGTAACAATGGGCTTATTTGCAAAACAGAAATAGATCACGGATAAAGAAAACCTTACGGTTACCAGTGGGGAAAGGGGGGATAAAATGGGAGATTAGGATTGACATTTACACACTACTATACATAAAGCAGATAACTAATAAGAACCTGCTGTGCAGCACAAGAAGATCTGCTCAATATTCTGTAATGACCTTTAAGGAAGAAGAATGTTAAAAAGAGTGGATATATGTACACGTGTATACTGATTCCCTTTGCTATACAGCAGAAACTAACACAACATTGTATACTCAAATAAAATATTTAAACATTGGGTTTGAGGTATTTTGATTTTAATTTTACTTAACTCTTACTGATCAACCCAAGTCTCTTTCTTCCTTTTGGCCAATTTTGGTGACACTGTTTTCTGCAAGAACCTTCCTTGGATTCAGTCTGTTATTCAACATGATAGATCCATGTGAAAGTCAATATATATAAGGAAAATTTGTCCCCATTTACTCTGCCAAGACTCTAGGAGCATCCAGGGAATCTCAAGGGTTCTGAATGGACCAGGAATGCCTCTAAAGACCTTCAGGGTCTTGCTGGTCTTTAGCTGTTAAAACATATAGCTAATTGGCTACAAACAGGGCATCTGATTTTATATAACTGTTCTAATGAATGTTCTAATAGAATGTTCGATGTTTCATTTACCTACTTAGATTTAGTTTCTAAATCTCTTGCCTATGCTCCACAACTTGCTTGTCCTGGCTGACTTAATATTGACCTTTTCTTAGTTTACTTTACATAAGTAAACCAAGATTATGTATTGCTAAAGTGGTCATGTATGGATGAGAGAGTTGGACTATGAAGAAGGCTGAGCACCGAAGAATTGATGCTTTTGAACTGTGGTGTTGGAGAAGACTCTTGAGAGTCCCTTGGACTGCAAGGAGATCCAACTAGTCCATTCTGAAGGAAATCAGCCCTGGGATTTCTTTGGAAGGAATGATGCTAAAGCTGAAACTCCAGTACTTTGGCCACCTCATGCGAAGAGTTGACTCATTGGAAAAGACTCTGATGCTGGGAGGGATTGGGGGCAGGAGGAGAAGGGGGCGACAGAGGATGAGATGGCTGGATGGCATCACTGACTCGATGGATGTGAGTCTGAGTGAACTCCGCGAGTTGGTGATGGACAGGGAGGCCTGGTGTGCTGCGATTCATGGGGTCGCAAAGAGTTGGACACGACTGAGCGACTGAACTGAACTGAACTGAACATCTTGCCTATTGTAAACAGCACTGCAATGAACAATGGGGTGCATTACCCTTTAGAACAATGGTTTTCTCTGGGTATATGACCAGGAGTGAGATTGCTAGATCATGTGGTAGCTTTATTTTTAGTTTCTTAAGAAACTTCCATACTATTTTTCATAGTAGCTATAAAAATTTACTTTCCCTTCAACAGTGTAGGAGGGTTCCCTTTTCTTCAACCCTCTCCAGCATTTACCATTTAGACTTTTTGATGATGGCCATTCTAAGCAATGTGAAGTGATACTTTATTGCAGTTTTGATTTGCATTTCTCTAATAATTATTAATGTTGAGCATTTTTCGTGTGCCTCTCTGCCATCTGTATGTATTCTTTGGAGAAATGTCTATCTAGGTTTTCTGCCCATTTTTGGACTGGGTTGTTTGGGTTTTTTAACATAAAGCTGCATGAGCTGTTTGTGTATTTTGGAGATTAATCCCTTGTCAGTTACATCATTTGCAAATATTTTCCCCCATTCTGTGGGTTGTCTTTTCATTTTGTTATGGTTTCCTTTGCTGTGCAAAAGCTGTTGAGTTTGATTAGGACCCATTTGTTTATTTTTGCTCTTATTTCCATTATTCTAGGAGGTGGATCAAAAAAGATATTGTAGCGATTTATGTCAAAGAGTATTCTGCCTCTGTTTTCCTCTAAGAAGGAAATACATGGCAAAAGCTAAACAATGGCAGATCATGAGCTGATTGTAAAAGAAGAGAGCCTGCAGTCCCAAGTCCAGGAGATCGACCTTACTACCATGGCTGGTCAGTGAGGACTTAGGCACATGACTAGAAGCTCTAATGTCTGACTTTGGGTGAAGCCCCAGTAAATCCTCACCCAACATGAAAGGATATTGCCATTCTGAACTACTTCAAAGAGTTCTAATTCATATTCATACAGGCTAGAGCAATCTAGCCAGGAAGCAAATTTGATTCAGCAAAAATCACCATAAGATGCTGCTTCCCCAAAGACATACCTAGGGCAGCGGTCAGTGCCAGCAAAAACTTACCTGCGAAGAAAGGTCTTCTCTGATAGTCCAAAGGTTGAGAAACTGCCTTCAACGCAGTGGACGAGGGTTCAACTCCTGCTTGGAGAACTAAGAACCTACATGATGCAAAGCAACTAAGCCTGTGGGCACAGCTAGGGAGTCCATGTGGCACAACAAAAGATCCTGCAAGATGCAACAGAGATTCTACACCTGCAACCAAGGCCCAGTGCAGTCAGATAAACAAACACAAATATGTTTAAAAAGAAGCTCCCGACAGCCCTGATCTGCTGGGAGCCGGCATATTGAATATTGAGTGAGGATCTGGAATAGCTCAACTGGAATTCTATCACTTCCGGGAGCCAGCGTGAGGCACTCCGCCCATGACAAAGGTCATGAGGAAGGAGGCTCGGCATACGCAAAGGCGGGATCGAGCCTCAGGAGTCCCCCTGGAAATTCTCGAGCATCTACCCCCAAAACCAGAGTCTGCCTACTTTCTGCTTTGTGCTTTCACCTACACCTCTGACTTTACGGGGGGCTGTCCCCCACTACCTCTCTCTGAAAAAAGAGTTAGCTCACAGCTCCAGTTAATAATTCCTGGATGTGACAGTGTTTCAACCTACAAACTCCTTTGGAAATCCTCTAGCCTGCCTGAATGGGTTTTTCCGGCCACATGTGATTGTTCAGAGCCTCCCAACTGTGAGAGGCAGGAGATGTTCTAAACTGCCTAAACACAGATTCCTTTGAGTAGTTAAAAGATTGATTAGAAAATGTATTGGTGAAGGGTTTTTCACTTGTTGGGCCAATGTTTGCTGCTAAGTCTCCATACTCCTTACCTACTGTGTCCTTGGCAGTGTATTGATTGATATAATGGGTGTATAGAAATGTAAAATGCAGCTTTGTTCAATGCTTTTTGGAAGGCTGGCGCCTGACTTTGGAATAATCACCTTTAGAGAAAGATAAGTTTCTTAAAATGTTAACAGGCCTCCGGGCCAGAAGATGATGTCTATCACCTGAACTTTTGCATATGATAAGTTTACAGGAAAAAAGCCTGGCTTGCTGCATGACTCTACCCCTTCCCCCATTATCCTCTATGCATAACTTAAGGTATAAAAACTACTTTGAAAAATAAAGTGCGGGCCTTGTTCACTGAAACTTGGTCTCCCCATGTCATTCTTCCCTTTAACTTCTGGCTGAGCGTCCATCTGGAGCGTGGATGTCCTCTGCGACCATTTATTTGCCTGGGCTTCTAAGACCCACTCGAGAAGGTGTCTAAGGTGGGGCACCTTCCGCTATTCGAGAGGGCGCCTGCGGCCTCCGTGGTCAGAGCTAACCTGGTGTCACGGGTTATATTGATTTTCCGCGTAAACCAAGCCACTCAGCTTCTTTTCTCCACTGAATTTTCTTACTGAGCTATCCTTATTTCAGCCGCTTTTCTCCACTGAATTTCCTCACTGAGCTATCCTTATTCTATTACTCTTTGTATCCTTAATTAAAGTGTAATTAAGCAGTTATTCCCTGACCCTCGCCTAGCCGTCTCTCCTTCGAATACCCTGGATCAGCCGGGGCTGGTCCCTGGCACTGATCCAATAGGAATGCCTGAAATCCTACTGTCCTGCTTCTTAATGAGTAAATCATTCTCTTTTAGGAGTCCCTAGACAGCATATTAAAAAGCAAAGACATCACTTTGCTGACTTGAACTTGGGCAAACTCTGGAAGATACTGAAGGACAGGGAAGCAAAGAGTCAGACACAACTGACCGACTGAACAACGAACAGGAAAGTAGTAAAATTTTTAAAAACAGCCCTGTAAACCCAACACTGTCTGTGCCCTTTACCCAGGGACTGGTTCCATGGAAGCTACTCAAATGAAATGAATTCCATCTCCCTCTAGGCCACAGATTTGAACAGTCCAACCACCAGTAATGTGCAACCATCCAAGGAACCCACACACAAGGAGGAGTAATGAAAAGATTTGTGAAGGAGGAAGGTGAATGGCTCTCAATAAATCAATCACCGGGAAAGAAGACTGATACAGCGGCAGACTGGTCAGACTACTGAGAAACAAATGTGCCCATTAAATTTTGTAACACAAGGGGACACATCTCAAGACATTTAAACATGACAATGAGGTCTTACACTTTCTGATCACACTATTTGAGGTAGTGTATTTCCCACACACAGAAAAATTTAATGGCACTGGTACTTTTCAAAGAGTTACGACAAACTAAGGGCAACTGCGTTGAATGAAACAACTGGGCACTCTAGGCAAATTTTCAGGGTCTCAGTGAAGCACTCTAATCTTCAAAGGAACAAAGAGGAACCCTTGTAAAATCAACTGGTAAGCAATACCTAGGCCTAGGGCCAGGCCAGGTAATTGTCTTACAGAGAGAGGACCTTTAGAAACAGAGAAGACAAGCACAAACTCCCATAAAAGTAATACCCTCAAGTTCTTATCCAATATATTCCATCCAAAGGGCCCTCTGTGTTATAGGGGATGACGGGTGGAAAGGCTTAATATTTTGCTCTTGACTCAAGCACTCCTCACTCTCGGAAATGGGGTCACTTCAATCTCATTTATAGATACAATTCTATTGCAACCTGCAGAGTCAGTGCCCTCCACAGGCAAGTAAAAATAAAAATAAATACATGTGCTTTCACTATGATCTTCCTTAGCAGAAAGAAATAATAAAGATCAAGCCAAACACTAAACCTGTACCCTGGCTTGCCCTCACTGACTCTGTTACCTTAGAAACAAATATCCACTTTCCTTACTTAAATTTTTCCTCATCTGTGAACTAGGAATAATGTCCACACAATCTTTATGAGCACAAATGAGTTATGACATAAATGAAAATGATACATAAATTTCCAGCAAGTTTTCTCTAAGTCTAGAGTACAATATACACAATCAATGTGATGCACTATATTAATAAACTGAAGAATAAAAATCACATGATACTCTCAGCAGATGCAGTAAAAGCTTTTGACAAAATTCAACAAGCATTTATAATAAAAACTGTCCAAATAGTGAGCAGAGAGGGAAAATACCTCAACATAATAAAGGCCATATAAGACAAACCCACAGCAAACATTATCCTCAATGGTGAAAAATTTTAAATGTATCCTCGAAGATCAAGAACAAGACAAGGGTGTCCACTATCACCAGTATTATTCCACACAGTTTTGGAGGTCCTAGCTATAGCAATGAGAAAAGAGAAAGAAATAAGGAAATCCAACTTGGAAAAGAAGTAAAACTGTCACTGTTTGCAGATGACATGATACTATACATAGAAAATCCTAAAATGCCACCCAAAAACTACTAGAGTTAATCAACGAATTCAGTAAAGTCACAGGATACAAAATTAATACACAGAAATCTCTTAAATTTCTATACACTAACAACAAAAGATCAGAAAGAGAAATTAAGGGGGAAAAAAATCTCATTTACCACTGCAACAGAAAGAAGAAAATATCTAGAAATCAACCTACCTAAGAATAATTAATGCTTTCAAACTGTGGTGCTGGAGAAAACTCTTGAGAGTCCCCTGGAGAGCAAGGAGATCAAATCAGTCAGTCCTAAAGGAAATCAACCCTGAATATTCATCTGAAGGACTATAGCTGAAGCTAAAGTTCCAATACTTTGATCACCTGATATGAAAAGCCAGCTCATTGGAACATCCCTGATGCTGGGAAAGATTGAAGGCAAAAGGAGATGGGATGGCAGAGGATGAGATGGTTAGATAGCATCACTGACTCAATGGATATGAATTTGAGAAAACCCCAGGAGATAGTGGAGGAGCCTGGTACGCTATAATCTATGGGGTCACAAAGAGTCAGACACAACTTATTGACTGAACAAAACAAACAAGGAGTCAAAAGATTTGTACTCGGAACACTAAAAAGCTATGCTGATGAAAGAAATAAAAGCTGACACAAACAGATGGAAAGATATACCATGTTTTTGGATCGGAAGAATCAATGTTGTGAAAATGACTATGCTACCCAAAGCAATCTACAAATTGAATGCAATCCCAATAAAATTACCAATGGCATTTTTCACAGAAATAGAACAGAAAATTTTACAATTTGCATGAAAATACATGAGATCCAGAAGCCAAAGCAGTCTTGAGGAAAAAAAAGTGGAGCTGGAGGAATCAGGCTCCCTGACTTCAGACTACACTAAGAAACTACCAAAATCAAGACAGTATAGCACCGGTCTCATCACTTATGGCAAATAGATAGGGAAACAATGGAAACGGCGACAGACTTTATTTTGGGGGGCTCCAAGATCACTGCAGATGCTGACTGCAGCCATGAAATTAAAAGATGCTTGCTCCTTGGAAGAAAAAGTATGAAAAACCTAGATAGCATATTAAAAAGCAGAGACATTACTTTGCCAACAAAGGTCCATCTAGTCAAGTTATGGTTTTTCCAGTAATCATGTACAGATATGAGAGTTGGACCATAAAGAAAGCTGAGCACCAAAGAATTGATGCTTTTGAACTGTGGTGTTGGAGAAGACTCTTGAGAGTCCCTTGGACTGCAAGGAGATTCAACCAGTACATCCTAAAGGAAATCAGTCCTGAATATTCATTGGAAGGACTAATGCTAAAGTTGAAACTCCAATACTTTGGAGACCTGATGCGAAGAACTGACTCATTGGAAAAGACTCTGATGTTGGGAAAGATTGGAGGCAGGAGGAGAAGGGGATGACAGAGGATGAGATGGTTGGATGGCATCACCGACTCAATGGACATGAGTTTGGGTGGACCCCGGGAGTTGGTGATGGACAGGGAGGCCTGGCGTGCTGTGGTTCATGGGGTCACAAAGAGTTGGACACAACTGAACGACTGAATGGAAATGAACTGATAGCAGCAGCACAAAAACAGAAATACAGACCAATGGAACAGGAAAGAAAGCCCGGAAATAAACCCACACACCGTGGTCACCTAATCTATAACAAAAGAGGCAAAAATACAAAATGGATAATAGACAGCCTCTTCAATAAGTAATGCTGGGGAAACTGGACAGCTATATATACAAGAATGGAATTAGGATACTCCCTAACAGCATACACAAAAATAAACTCCAAATGGATTAAAGACTTGAATGTAAGGCCAGAAACTATAAACTCTCATAGGAAAACATAGGCAAAACACTCAGTAAGATCCTTTTTTACCCACCTCCTAAAGTAATAAAAATAAAAACCAAAAATAAATAAATTAGGCCTAATTAAACTTAAAAGCTTAAAAAAAAAATAAACCATTAAGAAACCATAAACCAAAAGAAACCATAAATAAGATGAAAAAACAACCCTCAGTGAGAGAAAGTATTTGCAAATGAAGGAGAAAACAAAGCATTAACCTCCAAAATACACAAACAGTTCATGTAGCCTAATATTAAAAAATTAAAAGATAGAAGACCTAAATAGACATTTATCAAAAAAAGACATACAGATGGTTAAACACATGAAAAGATGCTCAAGTCAACATCTCTAATTATTAGAGAAATGCAAATCAAAACTACATTGAAGTATCACTTCACACCACTCAGAATGGCCATCATTAACAAATCTACCAACAATAAATTCTGGAGAAGGTATGGAGAGAAAAGAACCCTCTTGTTCCATTGGTGGGAATGTAAACTGATACAGTCACTACTGAGAACAGTATAAGATTTCTTAAAAAATTAAAAACCATATGACCCAGCAATCCCACTACTGGGCATATACCCAGAGAAGACACATGCACTACAGCACTATTTAAAATAGCCAGGATATGAAAGTAACCTAATTTTCATCAACAGAGAAATGGATAAAGGAAATGTGGTACATACATACAATGGATTATTACTCAGCCATAAAAAGGACAAAATTGGGTCATTTGTAGGGATGTGGATAGACCCAGAGACTTTCACACAGATTGAAGCAGAAAGAGAACAAATACTGTATGTTAATGAATATATGTGGAATACAGAAAATGGCATAGATGCTGGTATAGATGATCCTGTGTGCAAAGCAAAAATAGAGACACAGATACAGAGAAAAAATGTACGGACAGCAAGGAGGGAAAGGCAGGGGATGAACTGGGAGACTGGAGTTGACGTATATACACTATTGATGCTGGGTATAAAGAAGCTAATGAGAACCCACAGTGTAGCTCACACATGGTCACCTAAGCGAGAAGGAAATCCAAAAAGAGGGGATACACACACACACACACACACACACACACATATTTATAGCTGATTCACTTTGCTTTACAGTTGGAACTTATAAAACATTGTAAAGCTTAATCCAATAAAAATTAAGATAAAAATTGCACAACTGTTCACTGACTGTCAGAGAAATATCTTATGATCTTCTTATGGTTATCAAAGGGGAAAGGTAAGGGGTATAAATTAGGAATTTGAGACTAACATATATATATTACTACATATAAAATAGATAAATAACAGTGACCTACTGTATAGCACAGGGAACTCTACTCAATATTTTATAAAAACTATATGAGAAAAGAATCTGAAAAAATAGTGTTTATATATATATGAACCACTTTTCTGTACACCTGAAACTAATATCATAAATCAACTACACTTCAATAAAAAGAAGAAATTCTTCCATCTATGACAATATGAGTGAACCTGGAGGAAATTATGCCATGTGAAATTAGCCATGACAGAATGACAAATGCCACATGATCCCTCTTAAATGAGGTATAAAATAATCAAATACACAGATGTAGAGTGTAGAATGTTGGCCTCCAGAGGCTGAGAGAGGTAAAAAAGAAGTTGCTATTCAAGGGGTATAAAGTCTTGGTTACACAGGATGGTTAATTTCCAGGTAGCAGTATGCCTATAGTTAACAACGTTGTACAGTATACCTAAGAATCTGTCGGGGGGAGCAGTCAAGGTGGCAGGGCAGGAAGACTCTGAACTCCCCTCCTCCTATGGATACAGCAAAATTACAACCATCAGATGGCATTAGTGGTAAAGAACTAGCTTGCCAATGCAGGAGACATAAGAGATGGGGGTTTGACCCCTGGGTCAGGAAGATCCCCTCAAGGAGGGCATGGCAACCCACTCCAGTATTCTTGCCTAGAGAATTCCTTGGACAGAGGAGCCTGGCGGGCTACAGTCCACAGGAGCACAAAGAGTTGAATACAAATAAGGTGACTTAGCACACACACAGAGCAACTATCAATCAGAATGACCTAAAGGCCACAGAAAACATTTTCTGCAACAAAAGATAAAAGAAGAAACCACAACAGGATGGGTAGAAGGGGCAGCAATGTGATATAGTCAAGACTCATACCCAGTGAGTCAGCATCACTTCCAGGACCCAGTAGGTCAAGCACACAGAGAGCCAGGACAAACAGCTACCTTAATGGAAATGCAGGTCAAGCAGCCAGATGCGTGGGGACACAGCCCCCCACACCAGCAGGTTGGGACCCAGACTCATCCACTTGCAGACCAGTGCAAGGCAAAGGATCTCGCTGAGTCCTGACACCACCCACCAGCCAGAAACACCAGCCCCAGAACTCCCTTCCACTTGCCTGAGAATCAGCCATGCCCTCAGTGAGTACACACCAGCACCAGGGCTCCCTATACCCTGCAACTGCTCACACCAGGACCCATCATCCTCCCCAGCACAAGACCAGCACTCTCCAGACTGAGCGCCAGCTGTGCCAGAACCCAGCCTTGCACACAGACACCAGCAGCCTCCACTCTGGGCAGGACCTGGGAGCCACAGAGCCAGGGGCCAGGCTGCTTTCCAGCACACCCACAGTAGTCAGGCCACCACAACAGAAGGGCCATGCAGCCTGCACAGAGGCCCTTCTACAGCACACAGCTCTGCTGACAAGAGGGGAGAATGCTGCTGGATCTAAGACATCGTCCACGTTAACACTGCTTCTCCAAAACTGGGAAATATACCAACCTAACACACAAGAAAAAAACAAAAAACTGAGAACCATGTCAAATGAGGCAACAAAGGAATATTTTCCAAACAAAGGAATAAGATAAAACCACAGGAAAAAAAAAAACTAAGGAAAGTGGAGATAAGCAATCTATGCAATAAAGAGTTCAAGGTAATAAAGATGCTTAACAAACTTGGAAGAAGAAATTAACACAGTGAATGAAAGTTGACCACAGTTATTCCTGAATAAAAATAAACCAACTCTTAACAGGAAAAAAAAAACCGTTTAACAAAGAATTAGAAAACATAAAGAGGAACCAAACAGAGCTGAATAATATAACTGAAATATTAAAATACACTAGAAGTAGTAGATTAGATGATACAGAGGAATGGATTAGTAAACTAGAAGAGAGAGTAGTGGAAATCATCCAAGCTGAATAGAAAATATTAAATGATTATATTATTTTATTTTAAAGCCATTTTTAACGTTTATTTTTATTTTATTTATTTGGCTGCACTAGGCCTTAGTTGCAGCATGTGGGATCTAGTTCCCTGACCAGAGATTGAACCTGAGACCCCTGCATTGAGGGTATAGAGTCTTAGCCACTGGACCACCAGGGAAGTTCCTAAAATGATTGTTTAAATTAGGATAGTTTAAGAGACCACTGGGATGACATCAAGCATAAGAACATTCACATTATATGGGTCCGCAAAGAGCTGGACACAACTGAGCCACTGAACTATATAGGTCCCAGAGAGAGAAGAAAGAGAAAAGGGGGGCAGAGAACATAAGTGAAGATGCAATGGCTGAAAACTTACCTCACTTGGAAGAAGAAACAGACAAACAGATCTAGGAAGCACAGAGAATTTCAAACAAGGTGAACTCAGAGGTCCACACCAAGACGCACTGTAATTAAAATAGAAAAAATTAAGAATAAAGAGAGAATACTAAAGGTAACAACACAAAGACAACTAATTAGTACAAGGGAATTCCCATAAGATTTTCAGTTAATTTTTCAGCAAAAAATCTGAAGACCAGCAGGGAGTCGTATAATATATTTAAAATGATGAAAAGAAAAAACATAAAAACAAGAATACTCAACCTGGCAAGTCTATCATTCATATTTTAAGAAGAAATAAAAATTTTTACAGACAAGCAAAAGCTAAAAGAGTTCAGCACCATCAAACCACCTTTATAATAAACATTAAAGGAACATTTCAAAGTGAAAATGAAAAGACTACAACTAGAAATATGAAAATTATGAAAGGAAAAATCTTACTTGTATGGGCAAATATGTAGTAAAGTTAATAGATCAACCATGTATAAAGCTAGTAGAAGATTAAAACACAAAATTAGTAAAGTTATCTATATCCATAAAAATTAGTTAAGGGATACACAAAAAGATATAAAATATGATGTCAAAAACATTAAACATGGGTGTAAGGGTAAAAATGCAGAGCTGAGATACATTTGAACTCTAGATCACCAACTTTAAATAATTATATATATTGCTAAATATAAACCTCATGGTAACCACAACCAAAAACCTATAATATATACATATAGAAAAAGGAATACAAACATAATGCTAAGGTAGTCACCAAATCATAAAGAAAGATGTCAGGGAAAAGAAAAAAAAAAAAGGAAGGAACAAAAAAAGAATGAGAAAAACAACCCAAAACCATAAACAGAGTGAAAATAAGTACATTCCTATCAATAAGTACTTTAAATACAAATGGTCTAAATGCTCACATGACAAAAAGTGACTGAATGGATTTTAAAAAAGAAAGATCTATATATCTATGCTCGCTATAACAGCCTCACTTCAGATCTCCAGACACACAAATGAAAACTGATGGCGTGGATAAAAGCATTACATGCAAATAGAAATGCAAAAAGAGATGGAGTAGCAATGTTTATATGAGACAAAATAGATTTTAAAACAAAAAAAAAAATGTGATGAGAGACAAAAATAATCATTACATAATGATCAAGGGATACATCCAAGAAGACATGACAATTATAAATAAGCATGCACCCAACATAGGAGCACATAAATACATAAAGCAAATAGGAGCACCTAAATACATAAAGCAAATATTAAGGGATATAAGTGGAGAAACAGACAGTAACAATAGTAGAAGACTTTAACACTCCAATTACATCAACAGACAGATCACCCAGGTGGAAAATTAATAAGGAAACTCTGGTCTTAAAAAACACTTACATGTGATGGGCTTATCATATACACCTGCTATATTTCATTCCAAAGCAGCAGAATACACATTCTTTTCAAGTGCACATAGAACATTCTCCAGCATAGAATATACACTATGCCACAAAAAAAAAAGTCTCAGTAAATTTAAGAAAACTGAAATACCAAGTGCCAGGAGCCACCACGGGAGATCCCACCCATGACAAGGTCATGTGGAAGAGATCTGACGAGCAAGGTGGATCAGGACTCAAGGGATCCCCTGGATCTGCTCGAGCATCTACCCCAAAACCGGAATCTGTCTGTCTTACTATTTTGTGCCTTTCACCAACTCTTCTGACATTAACAGGGGGCTATCCCTGACCACCTTTCTCTGGAAAAAGTCAACTTAGGGCTTTAGTTAATAAGTCTCCTGGGCATGATAGGAGTGTTTCAATTCAAACCCCTCTGATGGCTTTCTAGCATGCCTGACAGGTTTATCCAGACTCTTGCAGATACGCATGTGATTGTTCACAGCCTCCCAACCATGAGAGACACAGGAAGCCTAAAACATTCTAAAAATATAGAGCCTTTCGAAGAGTGAAAAACTATTAGAGTAGTGCTGCTGTAAGATTTCATTGTTGAGCCAATGCTTGCTGCCAAGTTCCCATATCCCTTATCCATTGTGCACCTGGGAGTGCATTGGTTAACATAGTTGGAATGTAAGAAAAACAAGTAGCAGCCTTGGAATTAACCGTATCAGACCTTTGAGCTAATTGCTTCTTTCTTTGTTGTGACCCACTGCACTTTTTTTCCGTGAGAATGTAACTTTATTTAGTATTTTCTGAGGCCGGGAGAAATAAAGAAAAAACACTTTAAGGGAAAACAAGTTTTCTGGCTGAACAGCCTTTATCAAAAAAGGGTCACAAAATGTCCACAGGCCTCCAAGGCCAGAAGATAATGTACACAACATTGTTTATGGGAAAGGTATGCAGAAAAAATCCTGGTTTCGATAAAGACAAAACAGATGTAATGTTTGGGCTGACTCTGCATGACTTTGCATCTTTCATTTCCCTCTATGTACAAGTCAAGGTATAAAAGTTCCTTTTGAAAATAAAGTTATGGGCCTTGCTCACTGAAGCTTGGTCTCCCCGTGTCATTCTTTCTTTCCTTTTCTTTCTTTCTCTCTCTCTTCTTCTTTCAGGATGACTCCTTGGGGCACAGGGGCTCTCTGAATTCACTTTTTTGCCTGGGCTTCTAAGACCCAATCAGGAAGGTGCCCTGCATCTTCACCAGGGAGAGGGCGTCCTGCATCCTAACCCCACTGAGAGGGCGCCTGCGGCCTCCCTGAACAGAGCAAGTTCCGTGTCAGGAGCTTTATTGGCTTTCTTTGTAAACCAAGGAAGATCAAGCCTCTTTCTCTCCCCTTTTACTTTCCTTATCGCTGACACTGTCATCCTGAGGGATTCCCTGGATCCTGCCGGGGCTGGACCCCAGCAACCAAGTATCTTTTCCCACCACAATATTATGAGACTAGAAATCAACTATAAGAAAAAGCTGCAAAAAACACAAACACATGGAGGCTAAACAATATGCAACTAAATAGCCAACAGAGCATTGAGGCGATTAAAGAGGAAATAAAAAAGGTTGGAGACAAATGGAAACAAAAACAAAGCAATCTAAAATCTATGGGTATACTGCTGTATTTTCTATATGAAACCTGTTAAAGGAGAAAGTCCTAAGAGCTCTCAGCACAAGTAAAAAAATGTGTTTCTATTTCTTTAATTGTGTATCTATATAAGATGATGGATGTTCACTAAACTTTTAGTGGTAATCATTTCATGATGTATGTAAGTCAAATAATTGTGCTCTACATCTTAAACACAGACAGTGCTGGATGTCAATTATATCTCAATAAAGCTGAAAGAAAGAATAAAATAGTTCTTGGGATGCAGCAAAAGCAGGTCTAAGAGGAAAGTTTATAATGGTAAAAGCAACTAAAAAAGAAGAATAAACAAAATCAAAAATTAGTGAAAGGAAAAGAATCATAAAGATGAGAATGGAAATAAAATGAAATAGAGACTAAAAACAGAAAGGATCAATGAAACTAAGAGCTAGTTCTTTAAAAAGATAGGTAAAATTGATAAACCTTTAGCCAGATTTATCATTAGTGAAAGGAAAGAAATCATAAGGTTCAGAGCAGAAATAAATGAAAAAGAGACTAAAAACCAATAGAAAAGATCAATGAAACTAAAAGCTGGTTCTTTAAGAGGAACACAAAATTGGTAAACCTTTATCTATATTAATCTAGAAAAAGAGAGCCCAGATAAAAACAGAAATGAAAAATGAGAAGTTATAACCAAACCCACAGATGCACAAAGGATCATAAGAGAATACTGTGAATAATTATGCACCAATAAAATGGACAAATTCCTAGAAATACACAATCTCCCAAGACTGAACCAGGAAGAAACAGCAAATATAAACAGACCAATTACCAGTAATAAAATTGAATCATAATTTTTAAAACTCCTCCAAAATAAAATTCCTGAACCAAATAGCTTCACAAATGAACTCTACCAAGCATTTAGAGAACACCTATCCTCATTTTTAAACCATTCCAAGAAATTGCATGAAAACAATGCTTTCAAACTCATTCTAGGAGGTAAGCATCACTCTCATATGAAAACAAGATAGGTAGTCCCAAGGGAAAAAATTACAGACCAATATCACAGATGAACATAGAAGCAAACATTCTCAACAAAATATTAGCAACCTGAGTCCAACAATAAAAGAATCATATACCATGATCAAGTGGGATTTATTCTATGGATGCAAATCAATATTTGCAAATCAATGTGATATGCCACACTGACAAACTGAAAAATGAAAATTGCATGATCATCCCAATATATGCAGAAAACTCTTGACAAAATTTAATATCCAGTTATGATTTTTGGATATAGAGGGAACATACCTAAACAAAGGCTACATATGGCAAGCCCACAGTTAAAACTATAATCAACAGTGAAACATTTCCTCTAAAATAGGAACAAGTCAAGGATGTCCATTCTTAACACTTTGCATGTATGCATGCTAGGTCACTTCAGTCACGCCTGACTCTTTGTGACTCTAAGAGCCTGCCAGGCTCTTCTGTCCATGGGATTCTCTAGGCAAGAATACTGGAGTGGGTCGCCACGACCTCCTCCAGGGGATGCTCCTCACCAAGGGATCCAACCCAAGTCTCTTATGTCTCCTGATTGGCAGGCAGGTTCTTTACTGATAGCTCCACCTGGGAAGCCAAACATTCAACATAATATTCGAAGTATTAATACTAGCCACAGCACTCACACAATAAAAAGAAATGAATCCAAACTTGAAAGAATATAAGCAGTCAGTTTTTACAGATGACATGATACTGAAGATAGAAAATCCTAAAGATAGCATCAAAAAATGATTAGAACTCAATGAATTCAGTAAACTTGCAGGATACAAAATCGATGTATAAAAATGCAACAGATTTCTGTATACTAACAGTGAACTATCATAAAGAAAAATTAAGAAAACAGTCTTACTTACAAGTTGCATCAATAAGAATAAAACATCTAGGAATAAACCTAACTGAGGTAAAAGACTTGTATTTGAAAAACTCTCAGACACTGATAAAAGAAACCGAAGATGACAAACAAATGGAAATATATACTCGGCTCATGAACTGGAAGAATTAATGTCATTAAAATGACCATACTACCCAAGGCAATCTACAGATTCAATCTGAGTTTATTTCAAATCACCAATGACATTTTTCTAATTTTTCTAATGACAGAATTAGAACAAATAATTCTAAAATGTGTGCATGTGTGTCAACTCACTTCAGTTGTGTCCAACTCTTTGCAACCCTATGAATTGGAGCCTAAAAGGTTCCTCTCTCCATGAGGAACATTAATTGTCTCTAGGCAATAAATGTGTACGGAAACACAAAAGACCCCAAGTAGCCAAAATGATCTTGAGAAAGAAGAGCAAAGCTGAAAGTATCATGCCCCCTAATTTCAAACTATGTTGCAAAGCCACAGTAATGAAAAGAGTATGGTACTCACACAAAAATAGACACATAGATCAATTGAACAGAATAGAGAGCACAGAAATAAATCCATGTGTATATGGGCAATTAATTTACAACAGTGGAGGCAAGAATATATATGGTAAATAGTCTCTTCAATAAATGGTGTTGAGAAAAGTGGACAGTTACATGCAAAAGAATGTAACTATCCATGGTGTGAGACACTTTCCTCACACCATGAGCAAACATAAATTCAAACTGGATTAAAGACTTAAATGGAAAACCTGAAACCATAAAACATCTAGAAGAAAACATGGCAATACGTACTTTGACCTTGACTTTGGCAAACTCTTTTTGATATGTCTCCTCAGTCAAGGGAAACAAAAATCAATAAATGGGACTACATCAAACTATAAAACTATTGTACAACAAAGGAAACTATTAATACAGCAAAAAAATCCATATACTAAATGGAATAAAATATTTGCAAATGACATATATAATGAGGTTAATATCCAAAATACATAAAGAACTTTATACACTCAACATCAAAACACAAACAACTCAAGTTAAAAGGACAGAAGACCTGAACAGACATTTGTCCCAAGAAGACATACAGATAGCCAAAAGGTACATGAAAAAATGCTCAACACCACTAAACTTAAGGAAAGTGCAAATCACACCACAATGAGATATCACCTTACACCTGTAAGAGAATGGCCATTATCAAAAAGACAACAAGTAACAAATATTGCTAAAGATGTAGAGAAAGGGGAACCCACAAGCACAATTTATGGGAATGTAAATTTGTGCAGCTACTAAGGAAAACAGCATGGAGGTTCCTCAAAAACAAAGAAACAAACAAACAAAAAAAAAACAGACCTACCACATGATCCAGTAATCCCACTTCTGGGTATTTTTCCAAAGAAAACAAAAATTGTAATTTCAAAAGATACATGTTCTCCCATACTCATTGCAAAATTATTTACAATAGCCAAGATATGGAAGCAACATAAGCTCCCATATAGAAATGAATGAATAAAGAAGATGTGGGAGATTTATATATATATATATATATATACCACGTCCCTGGTGGTATAGTGGTTAAGACTTCGCCTGCCAATGCAAGGGACATTGGTTCAGTCCCTGGTGCAGGAAGACCCCATGTGCCTCAGGACAGCTAAGCCTGCGTGTCACAACTACTGAAGCCCACATACCCTAGAGCCCATGCTCTACAGCAAGAGAAGCACCACAGCAAGAAGCCTGCACCCCGCAACTAGAGAGTAGGCCCCGCTCGCCACAACTAGAGAAAGCCCTCAGGAGCAACAAAGACCCAGCACAACCAAAATTAAACTTAAAAAATTTTTTAAATAGGGAATTATGCCATTTTCAACAACATGAATGGACCTAGACTGTATTATGCTAAGTGAAATAAGTCAAAGAAAGACAAATTTGTGGAATCTAAAAATCAAAACAAATAAACATAACAAAATAGAACAGATACACAATACAGGTCTTTGCTGAGGGCAGGGGGTTGAGAGAAACACATGAGGGAGATTAAAGAGAGAAATTTCCAGTTACAAAATAAATGAGTCATGGGGGTGAAAATGTACAGCATGGCGAATACAGTCAATAATACTGTACACCTTTGTATGGTGACAGATGATAACTAGACACATCATGATGATCATTTTGTATTGTATAAAAGTATCAAATCAGTATGTGTGCATTGGAACTAACATAGTCTTATTGGCCAGTTATACATCAATTTAAAGAATGTGTAGGGACTTCTCTGGTGGTCTAACAAAGGAGGGGCAAGTTTGATCCCTGGTCAGAGAGTTAAGATCGCACATGCCTTGGGGCAAAAAAATCAAAACATAAAACAGAAGTAACATTGTAACAAAGTCAATAAAGACTTTTAAAATGGTACACATCAAAAAATCTTATAAAGAATATGTAGACATTGGGAGAAAATGTATCAAAATGTTAATGGTGGTTATCTCTGGGATTGAAGATTACCACTGACTATTATTTCTTTATTGTACACTTTTATGCATTTTTTTATTTTCTGAAAAAAAAGAAAAGAAAAAACATGTATTGCTTGTAAAGTTCAAAAGAAAACAATATTATTAAAAAGGAAAAAAAATGTTTAGAAGGTAGATCTCGTGTTAAATGTTCTTACCACAATAAAAAATTAAGTTAAACTACTAAAGACATACACACATAAATAAAATGTTAGTTCTTACAGACTCAAGCTCAACATGTAGAAACCTTGGCAAAAGTTCTTCAGGAATTAAGAAGACAAAAATCAAAAGAAAAACAGAGACTAGAATAAAGGAATCCCTACATAAGATCTTGCCATGCTATGACTTGTTTACTGGGATAATTAAAATATACCAGAAAAGAGATGTAAATAAAAGGAAAGAAGTAAAAAAAGAATCTTTAAAGAGTCAAAAAATTAGGACATCTACAAAATTTAGTACATTTTTGTTTCAATCCATCTTTTCAGTTCCACATGAAGTTAAAGTTCAAAACAAAACAAAAAAAATTAAAAAATAACCATAAACAATCATGAAATCACTGTGCAAGTTCACTTAGAACTTTGATCTGAAAATGTAGTTGAGAAAAAAGAAAACTCCAGTGTAAATAAATATACAATATTTTAAACATACAACAAAACCAAGTGTACACGATTGACATGAAAATCAAGTTAAGGGTCATTTCCTCACAGATAAGAAGAACTGATGCTTTTGAACTGTGGTGCAGAGAAGATTCTTAAGAGTCTCTTGGACTGCAAGGAGATCCAACCAGTCCATCCTAAAGGAGATCAGTCCTGAATATTCATTGGAAGGACTGATGCTGAAGCTGAAACTCCAATACTTTGGCCACCTGATGCGAAGAGCCGACTCACTGAAGAGACCCTGATGCTGGGGAGGATTGAAGGCAAGAGAAGAAGGGGACACCAGAGGATGAGATGGTTGGATGGCATCACCCACTCAACGGATTTGAGTTTGAGCAAACTCTGGAAGATAGTGAAGGACAGGGAAGCCTGGCATGCTGCAGTCCATGGGGTCACAAAGACTTGTGACTTAGACTTGACTTAGTGACTAAACAACAACAAAATTCAAGGAAATAAGCAAACTCAGAGTAAGAATTGGGTAGAGTTAGTTAAAAGAAGAAAAGGCAGAAATCCAGATGAGACAACAAAAAGCAGTAACTCAGGGTATAAGTGTGGAGAAGGCACTGGCACCCCACTCCAGTACTCTTGCCTGGAAAATCCCATGGATGGAGGAGCCTGGTGGGCTGCAGTCCATGGGGTCGCTAAGAGTCGGACACGACTGAGCGACTTCACTTTCACTTGTCACTTTCATGCATTGGAGAAGGAAATGGCAACCCACTCCAGTGTTCTTGCCTGGAGAATCCCAGGGACGGGGGAGCCTGGTAGGCTGCAGTCCATGGGGTCGCACAGAGTCGGACACGACTGAAGCGACTTAGCAGCAGCAGCAGCAGCAGGGTGTAAGTAAGAGAAATAATTTCCTAAGAACCCTTGCTGGGGTTCTGGGAAACAAAGTACTCTCATAAGATACAAAGCAACAGTCATAGAGTACCATATAAAGAATGGAGTTTGATACTCAGACCTCCTGAATGGAGTACTTGTATAATTCTTGCCCGGGACCAGAACTTTTCAAATTAGAACTGATCTGAGCCTTTCAATGCAAACAAGAAGGTATAGTGGACTGGAGAGAGCTAACGGAAGTAGGAAACTAAAACTTTTTTAAACCATTAATTAGACTTGCAACAAATTTGAAAAAACAAGTTTCCTGCTTTCTGAACCTTCATGGATATTTAAAAATCAAGAGGTACTTCCATTCTTCAAATCCATTATTCTTGCCTTTAAATTAAGTTAGAGTTCTAACAGACCTAGCTTTTAAGTATATGAGAGCCCTACCAACCTACATTCAGTTGATCTACCTGGAAAATTCACGATTGATTCAGGAATGATTAAAGAGAAAGAAAAAAAAAATTGAGTGGCTTACATATTTTAACTGGGAAAAAGAAGACAGAAAATTGACTTAGGGACAATCTTTACATTGAGCACTGTAGCACAATACGTAGAAAGTGATTAGAAGGAGAGAGAATTTGATGATAAGAAAAAAGGAAAGCAATATTTTTGCTATGTGACCAGAGAAAACGGAATCAAAACACCCAGGGGGTCTTGGGTTTACATTACTCTTTGTCTGAGGGTATGGAAAAGGCTGCTAACTGCCTACCCAAAATCTATTCTCCTTTTGTTGCAATAAACCACTACATTGTTGGAACAGCATAGAGTGCACTGTTATTTGCAGGCATGTTATTTAAGGCTTAGCAAGAATGGCTGAGAGAAATAACTTTCTTTGGTGAGAGGATTTCAGAAATCTGTTCAATACATAGCATTTTTATATATATAAAAGGATATTAACAACTTAACAATAATAATTTGGGAAGTCCAAACTTTATACAAAGCACTAGAAAAGGAAAGAAAGGCAGCAATAACCTTACTAGAATTATTCTTCTGTATCTTTCAGCCTCCTTTGCTAGTATGACCTGTGGAACATAAACAGAAGTCACTGCGTGGAGATTCTGGGGAAGCTCTTTAAACAGGGCTGACTCATTTAAAAGGCTAACCATTTTTCTTTTCCTCTTGCATCCTTGTAGAATACAGAAGTCATCACTAGAGCCCCTTTGTGATCATGGAATGATCTTGGAAAAGAAGAAGAAACAAAAGAGAAGTTAATGATGGAGAAACAAAAAGAAAGAAGTCTGGAGTCACGCCCCCCATCCAAGACTGGCTGATTCTAGCTTTCATATCAAGTGAAAGGAAAGCAATCTCCCTATCTTATTTAAACCACTGTTTTTGACATTTCTTTTACTAGCAGGTGCTTGCAATTCCCAACTGGCCGAAAGGGCTTATGGAGCTAGGTAAGAGTGTTCTGTTGGATTCTCATAGGCTCTTGAATATATTATGACAGGCAAGGTCTAAAGCATATATCATTTATAATGAAAAGGGAGTTGAAAGAACTCGCCTTTAACATATGGAGCTTTTTTCTCCAAGTTAATAAAGTGTACCAAATTTTTTTAATCAAAAAAAAAAAAAATTCATGTTTCCAAATATACTTTTACATTTGGAGATGAAATGTGTGATGGTCTGAGTTTAGAATAAACCAAACAAGCTTTGTTTTCTAAATCTTTTTTTTTTAAACTTTATTTTGTGTTGGTGATTAACTGATTAACAATGTTGTGATAGTTTCAGGTGAACAGTGAAGAAACTCAGCCATTCATGCACATGTATCCATTCTTCCCCAAACTCCCCTCCTACCCAGGCTGCCACATACCACTGAAGGGAGTTCCATGTGCTATACAGGAGGTTCTTGTTAGTTATCCATATTAAGTATAGCAGTGTGTACATGTCCATCCCAAACTCCCCCAAGCTTTAAAACCTGATTCTAGACACCAGAAGGACAGGAAACAAAAGAAAATCTAGATAAATTAGATTTCATCAAAACTAAGTTTTGTGTACCCAGAATACTATCAAGAGAGTGAAAAGACGACCCAAATAAGGGGAAAAATAATTGCAAATCATATCACTTATAAGCTATTATTTTCAGATATAAAGAACTAAAACTCAACAATGGAAAACCAAACAACTCAATTTAAAAGTGTGCAAAGAAAAAATTGGTATATCCACCAAGATATACAAATGGCCTATAAGACATGAAAAGATGTTCAGAATCACTAGTCATTAGGAGAACATAAAACCACAGTAAGATACTACTTCACACCCATTATAGTATTATTTTAAAAAAAAACAAAACAACAAACAAATAACAAGGTTGATGAGGATGTGGAGAAATTGGAAAACTTGTGCACTGCTAGTGGTAATGTCAAGTGGCATAGCCAATGCAGAAAACAATATAGAGGGTCTTCAAAAAGTTAAACATATAACTGTTGTAAGATCCAGTAATTCCACTTCCTGGTACATATCCAAAAGAATTGAAAACAGTGACTCAGATATTTATATACCACTATTCACAGGTGGAAACAAATCATTAACCCAAAGATAAACAAAATGCTGTACACAAATGGAATGTTTTTTTACCTTTAAAAAAATGAAATTATGAAAATATGCTGCAAGATGGATAAACTTTGTAAGCATTATGCTGAGTGAACCAGATGTGATGGTTAATTTTTATGTGTCAACTTTGCTGAGCTAAGGCCTGCCCAGAGATCTGGTGATACATTATTTCTGGGTATGTCTGTGGAAAAATTAGCATTTTAATCAGTAGACTATGTAAAGGAAGATCAGTTCAGTTCAGTTCAGTCATTCAGTCGTGTCCAACTCTTTGTGACCCCATGGACTGCAGCACGCCAGGCTTCCCTGTCTATCACCAACTCCCGGAGCCTACTCAAACTCATGTTCATTGAGTTGGTGATACCATCCAACCATCTCATCCTCTGTCCTCCCCTTCTCCTCCTGCTTTGAATCTTTCCCAGCATCAGGGTCCTTTCCAATGAGTCAGCTCTTCTCATCAGGTGGCCAAAGTATTAGAGTTTCAGCTTCAGCATCAATCCTTTCAATAATATTCAGGACTGATCTCCTTTAGGATGGACTGGTTTGATCTCCTTGCACTCCAAGGGACTCTCAAGAGTCTTCTCCAACACCACAGTTCAAAAGCATCAATTCTTTGGTGCTTAACTTCCTTTATAGTCCAGCTCTCACATCCATACAAAACTACTGGAAAAACCATAACTTTGACTAGATGGACCTTTGTTGGCAAAGTAATGTCTCTGCTTTTTAATATGCTATCTAGGTTGGTCATAGCTTTTCTTCCAAGGAGCAAGAGTCTTTTAATTTCATGGCTGTAATGATCTGCAGTGATTCTGGAACCCCCCAAAATAAAGTCTGTCACTGAAGTGATGGGACTGGATGCCATGATCTTAGTTTTATGAATGTTGAGCTTTGAGCCAACTTTTTCACCTTCTTCTTTCACTTTCATCAAAAGGCTCTTTAGTTCTTCTTCATTTTCTGCCATAAGGGTGGTATCATCTACATATCTCAGATTATTGATATTTCTCCTGACAATATTGATTCCAGCTTGTTCTTCATCCAGCCTGGCATTTCAAATGATGCTAAATAAGCATATAAGTTAAATAGGTGACAATATACATCCTTGATGTACTCCTTTCCAAATTTGGAACCAATCTGTTATTCCATGTCCAGTTCTGTTGTTTTTTGACCTACATACGGATTACTCAAGAGGCAGGTCAGCTGGTCTGGTATTCTCATCTCCTCAAGAATTTTCCACAGTTTGTTGTGATCCACACAGTCAAAGGTTTTGGCATAGTCAATAAAGCAGAAGAAGGTGTTTTTCTGGAACTCACTTGCTTTTTTGATGATCCAGTG
Source organism: Bubalus bubalis (assembly GCF_019923935.1). Classification (NCBI taxonomy): domain Eukaryota; kingdom Metazoa; phylum Chordata; class Mammalia; order Artiodactyla; family Bovidae; genus Bubalus; species Bubalus bubalis. The sequence goes on along the minus strand of NC_059163.1, from coordinate 115,106,595 downwards.
GATGTTGGAAATTTGATCTCTGGTTCCTCTGCCTTTTCTAAATCCAGCTTGAACATCTGGAAGTTCATGGTTCATGTACTGTTGAAGCTTCACTTGAAGAATTTTGAGCATTACTTTGCTAGCATGTGAGATAAGTGCAACTGTGCAGTAATTTGAATATTCTTTGGCATTGCCTTTCTTTGGGATTGGAATGAAAACTGACCTTTTCCAGTCCTGTGGCCACTGCTGAGTTTTCCAAATTTGCTGGCATATTGAGTGTAGCACTTTCGCAGTATCATCTTTTAGGATTTTAAAAAGCTCAACTGGAATTCCAACACCTTCACTAGCTTTGTTCATTGTGATGCTTCCTAAGGCCCACTTGACTTTGGATTCCAGGATGTCTGGCTCTAGGTGAGTGATCACACCATCATGGTTATCTGGGTCCTGATGATCCTTTTTGTATAGTTCTTCTGTGTATTCTTGCCACCTTTTCTTAATACCTTCTGCTTCTGTTAGGTCCATACCATTTCTGTCCTTTTTTGAGCCCATCTTTGCATGAAATGTTCCCATGGTATCTCTAATTTTCTTGAAGAGATCTCTAGTCTTTCCCATTCTGTTGTTTTCCTCTATTTCTTTGCATTGATTGCTGAGGAAGGCTTTCTTATCTCTCCTTGCTTTTCATTGGAACACAGTCCTCCCCAGTTTTGGTGAGATCTTGAAGGCCTTGAAGGCCCTTCAATCCCTTGAAGGCCTAATAGAACAAGTGAAAGTGTTAGTCACTCAGTTGTATCTGATTCTTTGTGACCCCATGGATTGTAGCCCACCAGGCTCCTCTCTCAATGGGATTCTCCAGGCAAGAATACTGGAGTGGGTTGCCATTCACTTCTCCAGGGGATCTTTCCAATCCAGGGATTGAACCTGGATCTCTTGCATTGCAGGCAGATTCTTTACCATCTGAGCCACCAGGGAAGCCCGTAATAGAACAAAAGATAGAGGAAAGATGAATTTACTATCTCAGCTTGAGAGGAGATGTCCACCTCCTCCTGCCCTTGGATATGGATACTCCTGGTTCTCAAGCCTCAGACTGGAACATTTACCTCTGGCACCCCATGGCTCAGGCCTTTGGCCTTGAACTGAATCACACCACTGGCTTTCCTGGCTCTTCATCTTGTAGACAACAGATCATAGAATTTCTTAACCTTAATAACTGCATGAGTCAATTCCTATAATAAATCTCATTTTATGTGTCTGTATATATCCTATTGGTTCTGTTTCTCTGGACAACACTGATTAACACACTAATCAAATTCACAGAGTAGATTAGAGATTGCCAGAGGTTGGGTAGGGGGGAAATGAGAAGGGGGAGGGGGAAATAAGAAGATATTATTACATATAGAAATGCTGTTTGGGATGATAACAAAGTTCTGAAAACAGTGGTGATGGTTGTACAACATCATGAATATACTTAATGTCACTGAATTATACACTTAAAAATACTTTAAGTGGTAACATTTTTATTAAACATTTTAAAAAGCTGGTTCTAATATGGATTAACTGTGAAACAAATGAAGTAAGTTAAACTTTCCAGAGTTAAAGTTGAAAATACTACCCTGCCAGAACAATTAAGAATTAAATGAAATATAGGGTCTGATGCATGGGAGTTACCCAATTATAAACTTAAATGAGATAATGTGTAGAGCACCTAGCTCAGTACCTGAAACAGTGTAAGCAAGTATGAAAGTTAGCCAACCATGGTAGGTAACAGAATCAGCAGCAGCAGTAATAGCAGCTACAGCAACAAAGGTACCAGATAATTCAAATGCGGGACAGGGCAGAATCCAGATGTTCTATAGCATGGGGGATTAGCTTTAAAGAAGCCATTTGCCAGTTAATGACAAAATCAATAGGAATATCAGAGGTATTAACCTTTGCTACCACATGACTGAATCTATGGACTATTCTGAACAATGGTTTACAAGCCACTTATGTTGGTTTGTAGACTTCAAAAAGCCTAAAAATCCCTGCTTACTGGACTCTGGTGGTTCAGACAGTAAAGAATGTACATGCAATGCAGGAGACCTGGGTTTGATCCCTGGGTTGGGAGGTGGGGCACAGTGGTAAAGAATCTACCTGCCAATGCAGGAGACTCAAGAGATGCAGGTTCAACCCCTGGGTCAGGAAGATTCCATGGAGTAGAAAATGGCAACCCACTGCCATATTCTCGCCTGGGAAATTCCATGGATAGAGGAACCTGGCAGGCTACAGTCCATGGTGTTGTGAAGTCAGACAGATTGACTGAGCACACCCAAAAATCCCTGCTTACTGAATGTACAAGAACCCTTGTTCTAACTTGACCAAATGTTCCTGAAGAACCTATTTAGTTTTTTATTGGCTTTCAGAGGTGGTTTGTTTTTTTGTTTTTGTTTCTGGAGCACAGGGAGGTTTGAAAGTGAAAGTGAAGTTGCTCAGTCGTGTCCAACTCTTAGCGACCCCATGGACTGCAGCCCACCAGGCTCCTCCGTCCATGGGATTCTCCAGGAAGAACACTGGAGTGGGTTGCCTTCTGCTTCTCCAGGGGATCTTCCCAACCCAGTGATCGAACCCAGGTCTCCTGCATTGCAGGCAGATGCTTTACCCTCTGAGCCACCAGGGTTTAGTGGCTTACAAAAGCACCGGTTTATTATTTCACAATTTCTGTAGATAAGAAGCCTGACGCGGCATGGTAGGATTCTTTGGGTCTCTTCTTTGGGTCTCACCAGGCTAAACTCAAAGAACAGTTGACCCTTGAACACAGGGGAAGGAGGGTAGGGATACCAACACATACCCTTCCCGCCGCCTTGCAAGCAGTTAAAAATCCACATATAATTTTTCAGTCTGCCCTCCACATCCATGGAGAGAACCTATTTGCATTACAGTGGCTCAAAAGCAAGAAGAGAAAGTGACACTGAGCCACAACTGAAACTTAAACAACTGAATGATAGGACCTAAATAACAGAAACTGTATATGCTGGTGTTCACGGATTCAACATAATAATGTATGAGGACAGGCTGAGTTAAGCTGAAAGTAACCTATATGAAGTCCAGAAATAAATCAGTACCCATATAGGGGCATGGCAACCCACTCCAGTATCCTTACCTGGAGAATCCCATGGACAGAGAAGCCTGGCGGGCTACAGTCCATAGCGTCGCAAAGAGTCAGACACAACTGAAGCAACTTAGCATGCATATAGTTCAGTCCTTGCAAGAAGTCACATTCAGAGAAGCACAGTTCAGACCAGAAGCATACTGAAGGGAATTCACATTTTTACATGCATTTCCCTAAGAACATAAAGTGACGTGGAATTTATAACTCACAAGAACACTTCTCAAATACTTATTTCCTCCATCTCCAAGACTCTGTCATTCCACACATTCCACAATGTCTCAGAGCCAAACCCCAACACGTTCTCTAATCTCTGACTGTATCTCTTTAAAAATCTCTGCAACTGTCCTTGGTCCTTTCAGATAATCCAACCTTTTTCACCCCATTTTCCTGAGTGTGCTTCACAAGTCCTGAGTCTGGCTGGTACAGACAAAACTTTTCAGGAGAGCAGGCAGGAAAAAGCAAGGAGGAAGGCAGTCTAGAAGCACAAAAATTAATAAATCTCCCTGTCATGTATTTGACTTTCAGTTAGCCAGACATTAACAGACCAAGTTTGATGTTAACTGCTCCTATGTATTTGGGTTCTTAGTGCAGCTTCCATGGATGCAGCAATCATGTCTTGTCTTTGTGTTCCAGAAGCCATCACAGCTAGAAGGCCTGACGTACAGGAGCCATGAAATAGAGACAAACGAGTTGATAAGACAATTTGAGCAGTTTGGAGCCTAGCAAAGAAATTTCCTCCAGTAGCATAGTGGTCTGTTAGTTAATTCCTTGAAGAGTGTCAGCTCCTGTCTTTCCTAGACCCTTACAGATGAAGACTCTGAATGTTTCTGCTCAAAAACACAAGACAAGAATGTCTAAACCCTCAGCCCATCCATGACTGGAATAGTCTTGTTGGCATATCCTGTGTCACTTGGTAAACTGGGAGGAAGCCCTTACTTGCCATCTTGGTGTACTAAACATTGTGCATGCTTTGGTCTCTTGTTTTAAGAGTGCTGATCAGTCAGTTCAGTTCAGTTCAGTCGCTCAGTCGTGTCCAACTCTTTGCGACCCCATGAATTGCAGCATGCTAGGCCTCCCTGTCCATCACCGTCTCCCGGAGTTCACTCAAACTCACGTCCATCGAGTCGGTGATGCCATCCAGCCATCTCATCCTCTTTCGTCCCCTTTTCCTCCTGCCCCCAATCCCTCCCAGCATCAGAGTCTTTTCCAATGAATCAACTCTTCGCAAGAGTGCTGATAAATATGAATAAATACAGGAAAACTTTGTTCTTAGGTTTCAAACAACAGTATTCCATTAGCCTGACTTCCCCAGAAACAACTTATATGCTATTTTATTCTATTAGTTCCAAAAGATCAAACACAAAGTTCAAAAATACATTAATGCTTTTCTTGCTTGACCTAGGTCAGCATGTGCCCAGTGCTAATTCAGTTCATTCTGAATGATTACCTTTAGAGAATCTAAGAGGTTGAAAAGAAAAACCTCAGACCAACCGTATCAATTAGAATTCTCTTTTGCTTGGAAACCAGGGATAATGAATAGCATGTATCTCCAAGAGACCAACAATGGGAAGACACATTTACAAAAATAACAAATGGTTTATGAGTAATGTAAATTCAGAAAGATTGCTCAATTGAAGTTTCTGAATGTTTTAAGAAGTCTCCTCAGTGTTAAAATCAATTAATACAATAGTGGTTTCTATATATTGATGGATCCTTGTTAGGAAACAAAAATCACATACATTATTTTAATGGAGAAAATTTAATATAAAGAATTAAACTAAGTAAAAGATTTTTTAACTGAAAAACTAAAAATTCAAAAGAAATTAAAGAACAATAAAGTGTCATGAAACTAACAACCAAAGGAAGCAGCTACCAGCTACCACCTCTAGGGAAAGGACAACAAAGGGAACAAAGGCAACAAAGGTCAGAACCATTAAAATTAGAACTTTAACAAGGATCCCCATGGAGCTGATATTCAGATCTCTAAAGAAAGGATGCTCCTCACCAAACCAGGTGTCTGAATTTGGAGGGGGGATCCCCCACAGAGCAGGGATTCAGACTTCTCAGAGGGGATGCTTAGTGACAGCTGCTGGTGTCTGAGACGGACACAATGAAACCTAATTCTGCAAAGGCTGGAAAATCTGCAAACTAATTAAATTGCTTCTATAAGAATGAAGTGCCTCTGTCAGACTGAAGAAAGGAGGCTCTTGTGATATTGACAAGAGCCCAACTGACAAGAAAAAAAAAGGGAAGAAACTCCATTCTCCTTTCTCCTCCAGCTCTGTAGTTCTCTGTAGTGCCCCCTTTGTCATAGAGTAACAGAAAGCCACTGGCAAGTTAACCCTGTTTGCAGAATCCAGCCCTAACATCACAAAGCAGAGTATATAGAATGGATTTGGACCTGAGACACATAAGTTGCATAACTGGTCCAATCTACACCTTTGGTACTCAACATCCATTCACACTTGTTCTACATATATTTGAACTTTCAACAGCAACAAAAAGAACTCCACGTATGCACCTAACATGATGGAACCTTCCTTTAGACAAGTTGAAAGCATTCTCATCCTCTCCCTGGAAATTTGGAGATGCCAAGTCCCAACTGTCATTATATCCCTCTCTGAGCTATGTTTGGAAAAGGCAATAGCACCCCACTCCAGGACTCTTGCCTGGAATATCCCATGGATGGAGGAGCCTGGTGGGCTGCCGTCTATGGGGTCACACAGAGTCAGACACGACTGAAGCGACTTAGCAGCAGCAGCAGCTGAGCTATGTTAATTACACTTCAAAATTCAGCCACAGCCATATGTGAAACATTCTGTTAACTAAAGACTGTAATGAAAGCTTACCTCCAACAAAATTTGCATAAGATTCTAAAGAAAAGGAAATTTACATATGTATATATACACATACACCCACAAGAAAGAAGTGAAGTAAAATTCAGTCAGTTGTGTCTGACTCTTTGCAACCCCATGAACTATCTATAGTCCATGGAATTCTCCAGACCAGAATACTGGAGTGGGTAGCCTTTCCCTTCTCCAGGGGATCTTCCCAACCCAGGCATTAAACCCAGGTCTCTCACATTGCAGGCATATTCTTTACCAGCTGAACCAAAAGGGAAGCCCAAGAATACTGGAGTGGGTAGCCTATTCCTTCTCAAGCAGATCTTCCTGACCCAGGAATAGAAATGGGGTCTCCTGCACTGCAGGTGGCTTCTTTACCAACTGAGCTATGAGGGAAGCCCATGGCTGCTACAAACCTCATTTCAGCCTTGGTTGATATTTATAACCCCCATTTTCTATATCCCGTTCATATTTCCTTTGTCCTCAGGGGCCCAGCTGCTTGGGATTCTGTACCTTACACAGGGAACCAAAACTTCATTTCTGAAGGCTCTAAGTCCCTAGTTAGTTGTCCTATCTTTTTTTGTTGTCCTTGTTTCTCTAGTTTCCTATTAACTTTTGTCCCTGAACAGGAAGTACCAAGAAAACTCCAAAGCATTTCCTACATTCCAAACTGATATAGCTTGAATGTTCATGTCCCTCCAAAATTCATGTTGAAAATCTACTGCCCAAGGTAATGGTATTAGGAAGTAGGGCCTTTGAAGTGATTATGTCATGAGGGTGGAGCCCTCACAAATGGGATTAGTCTTTTTATGAAAGAGCCCCCAGAGAGATCGTCTGCCCTCCCACGTGTGAGACTACCTGTAGCAGGAAGACCGCAGCCCTGAAGCGGGCACTCACTGATCCTGTCTGAGACACTTCCTGACCTCAGACTCTCAGCATCCAGAACTGTGAGGAGCTTCTGTTCTTCATAAACCATCCAGTCACATGTCTTTTGTCACAGCAGCCCGTACGGACTGAAACATCCTCGCTGCCACTGCTGCATCAGGGGAATGGAGCTTCCCACCGGCAATCAGGACCAAGCAGTACAGTGACCTCTTTCACGACCTCTGAGTTCAGCGACAGGAGGACTCCAGGGGTCAAGTGGCCATCTCAACACTTAGTTCAATAGAACCACTGTGACATGTAGGATACCTTAAGATTCTTACAGATATAGTTCATCGTCGTAAAGTTAATGGTGTCATTATTAATAAAGAACTTGGGATAAAATGTTACTTTGGGATTTATTTACACAGAGTACCAAAATAATTTAGGGACCACATAGTCAAATAATTTATTTTTAAGTTAAAGAAAGCAAATAAATGTATTAAAATACATTTAGAAAACAGAACCATTGTGATGTCCCCCTTGGGAACCAAGGCCACCAAACCATCTATAAACCAGACTGAGTCCTAAGTTCCTAAGGCATTCTCCATGAAGCCACAGGCATGGAAGCGGAAGACAATTCAGCAGCAGGTACTGCTGAAGGAGCCTGAAGCACCTGTTCCTGCAGCTGCCTTGCTCTGTCTTCTAAGCTCAGCTCAGTTTCTTATTTACCATTTCCATTTGATAATTGGTTGCTACTGCCCATATCTAAATGGATGGCTCACTGGCTCAGAGAATGCCTGGTTATGATGGGTCACCTAGTCACGTGATGTCCAATGATCAAACATTCAGTCTCTACTGGGGCCACACAGCAAACCTGCAGTTATTTCCCCAAAGGATAGCTATCTGTAAAAGGAAGCATGGGTTTGCTATATTATCTTCCTGATAATTCTCCTATTTGAGCTTTCCAAAGTCTTCACAGTGCATACCTAGACGCCATAGGCTTTTCAAGAACCATCAGATCACAGAACCTCAGTAAAGAAGCAGCTTTCATTTGCCCTAAGGTAGGACCACAGAGAAGACGATGGCACCCCACTCCAGTACTCTTGCTTGGAAAATCCCATGGATGGAGGAGCCTGGTAGGCTGTAGTCCATGGGGTCGCGAAGAGTCAGACATGACTGAGTGATTTCAATTTCACTTTTCACTTTCATGCATTGGAGAAGGAAATAGCAACCCACTCCAGTGTTCTTAACTGGAGTATCCCAGGGACGGGGAGCCTGGCGGGCTGCCGTCTATGGGGTTGCACAGAGTCGGACATGACTGAAGCGACTTAGCAGTAGCAGCAGGATCACAAAGAGTAAGTCCTACCATGCAAAAACAAACTATTGCTGTGGTTCCTACAGATTAGCATGGGGGGAGGGGAGCATTTTCCAGGTCATTAGCTGCACACCAGATGCCAGGCTGTGATTTGCTTTACTGATTTGCCTCAGTAAATACGCCACATCTTGAGCAGAAGCTGCAAGTACAGCCAATACCTGATTAAATGTATGCTATTCCATGGTCATTCTCCAAGCTCCATCCCACTTCTACAGAGTCCAAACAAGCAAATGAAATAGAGATGCAACAAACATCAATACAGCGGCATTTTCCAAGTCCTTGATAGTGGCAACAATCCCTGCAATTTCTCCAGAGACAGTATTGTGTTTACCATCCTGGCAAAAAGTGGAAGTCCTAGGGGCCTTCCTAATGTCTTTACTTTGTAAGTCAGAGAAGCTATGTGATGATGCTTCCAATTGACAAGTATGTCTATTCAAATTAAGCAGTCAGCAACTTAGGAGATAACAACAGGAGTCTGCAGGTCTACTGAGCCCACAGTGATTTAAATTTAAGCCAAAACCACTCATACACCCTACTTTGACTAATGGACCACAGCAGCATTTTCCTTCCCCTGGATTTAGCATCAATTCAGAACCAATGTGTAGTAATCCTTCAAAAGTCTGGGTATCTTCTTTTTCCCAGTGTTCATTCACTCTAGTAAAATGCTACAGTTCCCTTTGGAGAAAGCTTTTCAGTACATGAAACATTTTTTTTCTGACATGACTTTATAGTTCAAAAACATAAGGATTTTTTGTGAAAGCATTTATGGTAAATCAAAGAGATGATGAAATATTCATTTTCTTCCATTCATTCAGAAAATATTATGTTTACCAGACATGGTTAACTTTACCTTTAAAAACCCCTGAAGTTCGCAGGTCAAAGGGGGCATCCAAAGGGCTGCTTTCTTCTGGAATGGCCGAGGGGGTTACATAAAACCCAGGAGAAGCTGCCAGGACCTAAGGGACACAGGTGAGGCTCGGAACCCTCCGTGAACTGAGGCAGCTGATGGGTGTCAGAGGTGCCGGCAGATGCGCCCCGTTCAGCGGGGGCTGTTCCTACATTCTGCCTGTATTTTTGATACAAAAGCAAATGTGAAACTTACATTATGCTCAAAATTGTTCCTTTAGCTAGCTAGTTAGCTTTTATCATGCTAAACGCATGATAGCAGAACTGACTCAATGTATTTTAATTGTAGGGGAAGCCATGGGCAGGTTTTTAAGTAGCAAAGTAGCCTGATGGGATTGTGTTGTAAAAGTTCACCCCGGAAGGTCTGTGGGAAATAGGGATAGATGGGTAAAAATGCTGATTCATGGTTTGGGAAAGACTGAGAGAAGGGCAGGTTGGAGGGAACTGGTCTAGTGGGAATGACAAGTCAGCAGATGGATCTTTGCTTTCAATCTCAGAGGGAAGGTCAGATACAACCAGCATCTGGAGAAGATTTATGTAATGACACTACAGGAGATAAGATAGGAGGGTGGGGGCCCGGGGCCTTTCTCCTCACTGCAAGGATGAATTTGAGATGCTATGCAGCTCACTTTTGTTGCTCTGATGGGTTGTTTGAGGTTTCTACATAAGGTCACAGCACCAGGACCAAAAGAAAAAAGAAAGAAAAGAGATGGAGGGAGGGAAGGGGAAGAGAGAACATTAGAGGGAAGGGGAGAGAAGGAGAGGAGAGGAGACACTATGATACAGGTCTCTGACCCACAGTGCACTTAGGAAACAAAGCTGCAGCAAGGGCGTAACCACATCACAGTTGGCCCTTGAACAACACAAGTTTAAACTGTGCAGGTCCACTTACATTTTTCAGCAATAAATACTGCAGTACTACATGATCTGGTTGGCTGAATCTGCCTACCTGGCTCCTGGCTCCTGGGGAGCCAGTTATAAATTATCTTCAGATTTTTGACTTTGCTGAGCGTCGGCGCCCCTATCACCTGGGCGCCTATCACCTTGCTACTCAAGGGTCAGCTGTATTTGATAAGGATCATCTACATGATGATCTATCACCTACTATCCTTCCTTCCTCGATACACAGTTCTTTAACCCATTATTCAATCTGGGATATTTTATAGGGTTTTTTGTAGAATGAAAAATAAACACTGTTGTAGACCAAGTTTGGGTGTGTGTGTGTGAATACAGATGAATTTTTTTGTATTTTTCTCATACATTTATCTACTCCTAAAGTAATAACTTTAGGCATTTAAAGTTTCTAAAAGAATGAATAACCAGTCCCCACTGGAACCTATCTGATATTTTTTTTTCTCATAACTGAAGTTATAGATTTTCAGGAGCAAGACCATAGAAGTAAAATGCCATTTTCATCACATAAAATTCCTAGAAGAAAACAGAAAAAAGTTCCTTGACATGGATCTTGGCAAGGATTTTCTGATACAACACCTGAAGTAAAAGTCACAAAATCAAAAATAAACACGGTACTATATCAAACTAAAAGTCTCCTGCATAAGGAAACAATCAACAAAATGAAAAGACAACCTGCAGAATGAGGAAAAATGTTTGCAAATTATATAACTGATAAGGGGTTAATATCTAAAATACACATGTATACCTGTGGCAGATTCATTCTGATATTTGGCAAAACTAATACAATTATGTAAAGTTTAAAAATAAAATAAAATTAAAAATATATATATATATAAAAGGAACTCATCATACAACTCCATAGCAAAACATAATCACCATCCTCATCCAATTAAAATCTGGCAAAGGACACGAATAGACATTTTTCCGAAGACAATATGTAAAAGACCAACAGGTACATGGAAAGGTGCTCAATATCACAAAGCATTAGGGTAATGCAAATGAAAACCACAATGAGATATTACTTACTACCTATTAGAATGGCCAACATCAAAGAGATAAGAAATGCTGGCAAAAATGTGGAGAAAAGGGAACCATTGTACAGTGTTGGTGGGAATGTAAATTGGTATAGCCACTATGGAAAACTTCCAGTATGGAAGTTCCTCAAAAAATTAAAAATAGAGATACTATATTGCTGGGAGCCGGCATATTGCATATTGAGTGAGGATCTGTAATAGCTCAACTGGAATTCTATCACTGCCGGGAGCGTGAGGCACTCCGCCCATGACAAAGGTCATGAGGAAGGAGGCTCGGCATACGCAAAGGCGGGATCGAGCCTCAGGAGTCCCCCTGGAAATTCTCGAGCATCTACCCCCAAAACCAGAGTCTGCCTACTTTCTGCTTTGTGCTTTCACCTACACCTCTGACTTTACGGGGGGCTGTCTCCCACTACCTCTCTCTGAAAAAGAGAGTTAGCTTACAGCTCCAGTTAATAATTCCTGGGTGTGACAGTGTTTAACCTACAAACTCCTTTGGAAATCCTCTAGCCTGCCTGAATAGGTTTTTCCGGCCACATGTGATTGTTCAGAGCCTCCCAACTGTGAGAGGCAGGAGATGTTCTAAACTGCCTAAACACAGATTCCTTTGAGTAGTTAAAAGATTGATTAGAAAATGTATTGGTGAAGGGTTTTTCACTTGTTGGGCCAATGTTTGCTGCTAAGTCTCCATACTCCTTACCTACTGTGTCTTTGGCAGTGTATTGATTGATATAATGGGTGTATAGAAATGTAAAATGCCGCTTTGTCCAATGCTTTTTGGAAGGCTGGCGCCTGACTTTGGAATAATCACCTTTAGAGAAAGATAAGTTTCTTAAAATGTTAACAGGCCTCCGGGCCAGAAGATGATGTCAATCACCTGAACTTTTGCATATGATAAGTTTGCAGGAAGAAAGCCTGGCTTGCTGCATGACTCTACCCCTTCCCCCATTATCCTCTATGCATACCTTAAGGTATAAAAACTACTTTGGAAAATAAAGTGCGGGCCTTGTTCACTGAAACTTGGTCTCCCCATGTCACTATCTCTCCCAAATTCCAGCTGAGCGTCCATCTGGAGCGCGGATGTCCTCTGCGACCATTTATTTGCCTGGGCGTCTAAGACCCACTCGAGAAGGTGTCTAAGGTGGGGCACCTTCTGCTATTCGAGAGGGCGCCTGCGGTCTCCGTGGTCAGAGCTAACCTGGTGTCACGGGTTATATTGATTTTCCGCGTAAACCAAGCCACTCAGCTTCTTTTCTCCACTGAATTTTCCTACTGAGCTATCCTTATTTCAGCCGCTTTTTTCCACTGAATTTCCTCACTGAGCTATCCTTATTCTATTACTCTTTGTATCCTTAATTAAAGTGTAATTAAGCAGTTATTCCCTGACCCTCGCCTAGCCGTCTCTCCTTCGAATACCCTGGATCAGCCGGGGCTGGTCCCCGGCACTATATGATCCAGAAATTCTACTTCTGGCAATATCTGTAAAGGAAACAAAAGCACTAACTCAAAAGGATATCTTCATAATTATGTACATAGAAACATTATTTACAACAGCCAAGACATGGAAACAACCTCACTGGCCATCAAGGAATGGGTGAATGAGAGGGTGTGGAGAAAAGGGAACCCTCTTACACTGTTGGTGGGAATGCAAACTAGTACAGCCACTATGGAGAACAGTGCGGAGATTCCTTAAAAAACTGGAAATAGAACTGCCTTATGATCCAGCAATCCCACTGCTGGGCATACACACTGAGGAAACCAGAAGGGAAAGAGACACGTGTACCCCAATGTTCATCGCAGCACTGTTTATAATAGCCAGGACATGGAAGCAACCTAGATGTCCATCAGCAGATGAATGGATAAGAAAGCTGTGGTACATATACACAATGGAGTATTATTCAGCCATTAAAAAGAATACATTTGAATCAGTTCTAATGAGGTGGATGAAACTGGAGCCTATTATACAGAGTGAAGTAAGCCAGAAAGAAAAACACCAATACAGTATACTAACGCATATATATGGAATTTAGAAAGATGGTAACAATAACCCTATGTATGAGACAGCAAAAGAGACACTGATGTATAGAACAGTCTTATGGACTCTGTGAGAGAGGGAGAGGGTGGGAAGATTTTAGAGAATGGCATTGAAACATGTAAAATATCATGTATGAAACGAGTTGCCAGTCCAGGTTCGATGCACGATACTGGATGCTTGGGGCTGGTGCACTGGGACGACCCAGAGGGATGGAATGGGGAGGGAGGAGGGAGGGGGGTTCGGGATGGGGAACACATGTATACCTGTGGTGGATTCATTTTGATATTTGGCAAAACTAATACAGTTATGTAAAGTTTAAAAATAAAATAAAATAAAAGAAATTGTGGTATGTAGAAATTGAGATAAATAAATATATGTATATATATATATATATACACACACACACACACACACACACACACACATACATATCTCCTGCTATTTGCAACAACATGGGTGGAATTTGAAGGCATAATGCTAAGTGAAATCAGTCAGACAAAGAAAGATATCTGTGATATATGTCAAATCTTAAAAACATAGGAAAACTCAGAAAAACTCAGATTTGTGGTTACCAAAGCAGAGGTGGGGGTGAACTGGATGAAGGTGGCCAAAAGGTACAAATTTTTAAAAGAAAATAACTACTAGGGATGTAATATATTCACTAGAACATGACGACCATAGCTAACACTGCTATATGTATCTATGAAAGCTGTTAAGAGAGTAAATCCTAAGAGTTCTCATCACAAGGAAAAGAACATTTTCTTCTCTTTTCTTGTATCTATAGAAGATAGCGGATGTTAACTAAACTTATTGTGGTAGTCATTTCATATAAATCTAATCATAATACTATACACCTTAAACTTATACAGTTCTATATGTCAGTTATACCTCAATAACACTTGGGGAAAAAAAATAAAACAGTCTCTTTGCTGTACTATATCTTTGTCTCTTACCAAAGGCTTTGTAGACATGCTCATCCTCCTGGGGTGAATTTAGTCCCAGCTCCTGTGTTAGGGTACATGTACTACACAGCTACACACTGCAGCCCACCTCTAGCACTGGACGTCTGGATCCAGGTTCTGGGTCCTTGAGTTGGCTCATTTCTGCATGACTTACTGGATTTTGTCTGGTAAAATTCTAAGATCTAACACTGGTCACCACTGTTTCTGTAGTCTTAACATAATGTTCTATTATATTCATCAGATACTTATCCCCAACTCTAGCTATTCATTCCTGTCTTGAACAAGATTTATATTCTACACTCAGTTCAGTCAGTTCAGCCCTCTATTCAATTTCTGTGCTTCTTTTTCTTTCTTTCTATACGACTCATATGCTGAAATCTGGTAGCTGGTTTTGATCAACCATACTCTAACAACTAAGGAGTAATCAGATTCAAAACCAAGGTCAGAGAGTTAGTTAACTGATGTTATATAAAAACAGATTAAATAGTTGTCTGGGAGAAGTCCTTCCACACTGTCTCACTCCAAGTTACATAGCTTAGCCTTGTGTCTAGAAGATTATTCTGTCACTTTTTCTTACACCACTTGATAAATCACTTTCAATCTTGTACTTTCAAACTTGTACATAGCAAGTATGACATCTTGACATAAAACCAGTCAGACTTTTCTGTATGCTGACAAATATATTCTATACTTTAAAAGCCTATTAAGGGAATAAAAATGAGAGGCAAATGTATATAGAGAATATATTTTTCAGCATTCTTAATGAATATTGGAAACAATTTAATTGTCCTATATAAATTATGATGTAGTCTATGATGGAATACCATGCTGTTGTCAAAGAAAACATATAGTCAAAGTATATGGATTGAGAAAGTGAGAAAAATAGTTATGAAACATTTTGTAAACTATGATTGCCATTTTGGTAAAACCTACATGTGCACTCATAAAAATTTTTTAAAGATATAGTCTGAACACAACACAAAATATTAATCACAGTCATCACTGAGATGACTAATGACTTTTATGTCTTCTGTCATATCCATATTTTCTAGTATTTCTACTATGAACATGTATAATCGTATAACAATAGTTTTAACTCTGAGCTGGAAACCATCAAATCATATTGTTTTCATGTCATCTGTGGGCTGTAAGAGTTTGTATTTTTAATTCTAGTTCCATCCTTAGTTATAATTTAGTTGTAGTGATCTCAAAATTAAGGACTCACATATGTAGGGGAAAAAGAGACAGGTGAAATATATAACTTATTTTGTAAAACTATTCACATTGGAAAATATGGTAAATGGCTATTTCAGAAGGAGAGTGTTGTACACTAAAATGTTAAGAGTGGGTTGTTCTGGTTGTTATTGAGTGACGTTTTCTTTGCTTCCCTTCGTTTCCTTATTTTTCAAAATATGCTACCCCTTATTGTAAAATTAAAAAGTAAAATAAATTATTAAAAAAAAAACGAAAAACAAAATGCGCTACCCTTAAAAGGTTTTTAAAAACAGAAGTCAAATGAAAAGTTATTGGTATTGTGTAATATGTCTTTATTCCATGGAATTCTGAAAATGCTCAAACAGAATAACCTGGGACAAGGAGCTCCTCAGCATGCCCTTTTCCTGTGGGGTACTTGACTACACACCATTAACTGACTCAGAGTAAAAGACTTAAGGCAACTCCATTATAAACCACTTGATTGCAGAGACCACATCTCAGACAATTTGTGCCCACTGAGTGCTCCACATACAGTAAGGGCACAGAATTTTTTTTTAACTTTTTATTTTGTACTGGGGTATTGGAGAAGGAAATGGCAACCCACTCCAGTGTTCTTGCCTGGAGAATCCCAGGGACGGGGAAGCCTGGTGGGCTGCCGTCTATGGGGTCGCACAGAGTCAGACACGACTGAAGTGACTTAGCAGCAGCAGCAGCATAGATCATTAACAGTGTTGTGATAGCTTCAGGTGAACGGCAAAGGGACGCTGCCATACATACACAGGTATCCATTCTCCCCCAAACTCCCCTCCCATCCAGGCTGCCACGTAACATTGGGCAGAGTTCCATGGGCTATATGATATGTCCTTTCTGGTTATCCATTTTAAATATAGCTGCGTGTACAGGCAACCCTAAGTTTGTTCTCTAAGTAGGGCACAGTATTTTTGTTGAAAGAAATAATGAAGCTCTCAAGATCCTACTCAGAAGTTTCAGGAGACTGACAGTCACCTGAATCCACCCTTATCAAAAACCACTTATGTATTCATTCTTTCTCCCTAGTCTTCAACCCATCTCAATTAACCAGAATAGGCAGCCAGTCCCCTGTAAGTGGCCCAGTTCCTACCCCTACCTCCACTCTGCCAATGTCTCCTGTATATCCAGAGTTGCTCTGTTCCACCCAAGACTATCAGAGAAGGCTCAGACTTCCATCTCCAATATACAATTAGGGCCTGTCTCACTCAGGGGGTCTCCTCAAGCTATTGCAAAGGATAAGCCTCTTCTCAAGTTCCAGGCCATGACCTCAACAACCTATTGATATAAATAATTATGTAAGTACCATGATGTCCTGTTCTTCCTTCTACCACAAATATTTTTAGGATCAGGCCATTATAAAACATGCATCTTCTAGACAGACTAATAATATGGCACACCTACAAAACTATATTTCACAAATACATGTTCAGTGTGTTTTAATAGTAGCAGGACTAGTGCCAGCAATGAATAATTTCTGTGAAGCTGTCATTTGTTTTCTTAATTTCTTCTTTAGAGAACTGCATATGTTAATGGGAATGAGATATAGCAGTCTTCTGAAAATAATACCCATGTTTTAAATAAGGTGATGAACCTTTTTGGCATCCTCTGTAACAGGTTAGCCTTCATGACCTCCATGAAAAAGGCGCAGTTGGCATAAAGAAATAACATCCTGAAATAAAATGGCTAGATGGGAAAGAAGCCAGGTAAGAGGACTGCAGAGAAAGCAAATATTCAATAACACCTATTATTCACATTGGGAGAAGAAAAGATCAGAATTAACATTACAAAAACTTGAGACCATGAGGGAAAGGACAAGTTTGAGATATAGTCTCAAAGCACAGAGAAAAATGATAAAGAAATGAAAACCAAAGTAAATACAGAAGAGAGATCCAACCTAACAGGGATTACATATTATATTTTTCCCTCAGGAAGAGATCAAAACAATTGGAAAAAAATAAAACTATAATTAAACAATCCTCTACATTTTAAAAGGAGTCTTGCTATTTCAGATTAAAACAGTTCACCTCCTTCCAGGGAAATCATTTGACACAGCCTGCCAAATTTTTTAAATCAAAATAATAAAGAAAAGAAAATCTTATAAACTTTCAGTCTGATGGAAGTAAAGGGAGAAGGGGAAGTAACACAGATTGGTCTAATTTTTCTTGGTCTAAATTTTCTTTTAGATTGGTCTAAATTTGGTCTAAATTTTGGTCTAATTGGTCTAAATTTTGGTCTAATTGGTCTAAATTTTGGTCTAATTGGTCTAAATTTTCTTTTAGATTGGTCTAAAATTTTTCTACTGTGCTCAAGAGAAAAAAAGAAACATCTACAGCTTTTGAACAATAACACATTTTACAACAAATCAAGTTGTTTTTCATGGGGAAGATAATAAAATGTACAACAAATCAAGTTGTTTTTCATGGGGAAGATAATAA
Source organism: Bubalus bubalis (assembly GCF_019923935.1). Taxonomy (NCBI): domain Eukaryota; kingdom Metazoa; phylum Chordata; class Mammalia; order Artiodactyla; family Bovidae; genus Bubalus; species Bubalus bubalis. Next base: position 115,088,857 of record NC_059163.1, on the reverse strand, counting down.
AATGACATTCACAAATGCACAGACTTGAAAAATACTTCACAAATATTCTTGCTCAAAAAACTCATGGATTATATATACTGGCCAAGAATAAGACAAGTCAAAATAATTAACACTAATATCAGGAAATCATATATAATAAGATTAATAAATCATTGCTGGAATTAAATCCCAAATTCAGAAATTTAGTTGAATTATCTATACTCACATGGAGAAGGCAATGGCACCAGTACTCTTGCCTGGAAAATCCCATGGACGGACGAGCCTGAAAGGCTGTAATCCATGGGGTCACTGAGGATCGGACACAACGAGCGACTTCACTTTCACTTTTCACTTTCATGCATTGGAGAAGGAAATGGCAACCCACTCCAGTGTTCTTGCCTGGAGAATCCCAGGGACGAGGGAGTCTGGTGGGCTGCCGTCTATGGGGTCGCACAGAGTTGGACGTGACTGAAGCGACTTAGCAGCAGCAGCATACTCACGTCTCTCTCTGAGTTCCTCTTTGTTGATTTATTAAAAAAATAATGTGTAAGCATCTCCTTTTTGTCAGGCACTGCATTGGGCCCTTAGACTATAGCAGTATATCAGATAATCGTAATTACTTCCCTTAAAAAACTTGCAGCCTCGTGTTTCACTTCTGCTCCTTTCCCAGTAGAAAAGATCATTCTTGGGTCATAGTCTTCATACTACATTAGGCAAGAAATTCTTCTCATATCTACTGTCCACTTAAAATAACAATGTTATTATGTTCCAGCAACTTTAGTTAAATTCTTCTGTGCTGCCAGAATTATTCTATGAAAGACTTTTTGCTTCCCCTTAACAGAAGCAGAAATGCACAGGACAAAATAAGTCATTTTCATTGCTAAGAAACTCAGATAATGACTTTCTCCCTCTTTAAACATTATATTAATGAACACAGTCATTTGAACTTTTTAAGTGGAAAAGATGCAGATTTTATTTGTCACCAAGCACATTTTCATATAGCCTTATATACAAAAGTCAGGGCTGTTTCTGTGTTGACTATGTCTTAAAATTAACTCTTATAGCAAGTAAGTACATGAAAATGTTCAGAGTTCACAGGGGGCCTTAACTGATCTTGACTTCATTACCCTCTCCTTTAGCATCCACTTCCCTTATCAAACAAGAACTTGGTCCCAAAACCTGGAATATTTTGATTCAGTGATCTTTCTCTCTCCCAAGCTTGCACTGGAGGTGGTACAGATCTAAACAGATGGAAAATAAATATCAGAATAGTATAGAACAGTGTTCCAACCCTTACACAAAATTAATAGCTCAGAAAAATAAAGGTTATTTTCAAAATCTAATTCAATTTCACAAATCCCTCTTCCTTTTAGAACAATTAGACTGACTGCCCAAATATTTTTTGTGCCCAAAATTCAGGTCAATAAATTATGTCCAACATACCCAATATGAAACATTCTGATGCCATTAAATAATATTTAATTAAATACTGATATTTATATTAAATATTATGTTTATACAGAACTTGAAACAGAAGACTCATTAACCAGGTTGTGAGGGAAACTATAACCATCATATTTGATCAGAGAAGCAGATCCACTACAGAATATATATAGTTCATATTTGGAGGCGGGGGGGATTTATCCCTACACACTTGTGGGATCTGATTAAACAATCTATGTGTGTCTGGTGCCTAAAGACCACAGAGCCGACAGGAAGGGAAGCTAGAAACAAACTGCTATCAGAATCTAAGATTTTAACCTACTTAAAAGCTCCTAAGTTAGCTTTTTACTGTTCAAGGATTCTGGCAGTAGACATGAGATAAAGTCCTCTTGTTACTCACAGTACAGCAAACAGCATGAATGTGAAGTTTGTTTTGGTTCCCCTTGTTCCCCAATTCCATGCGGGGCAATGCAGAGTCCCCGATGGATGCTGTACAGCAGTGAATTTACATCCCAGCTGAGAAACACTGAGTTGAGAAAATTCACCAAAAGAAATAAGTATCATTAGCAGTAACCAAACTTTTCTCTGTCCCAGATGGAGGTATTATCTCTTCCTCAAGGTGGCTTGCTGTAAACACAACCCTGAGAAATGTCCAGGCAGGGGCAGACCTGTATTCCTGGCACTCTGAGCGGGAACGTCCACGGACACTCACAGCTTGTGGTGCATTACCTCCCTCAGCCCCTGGGAGGCTGGGCTTGCAGCCATATGGATGGACTGGACCCTGCCTCAGTCCCTCGCCATCTCCAGGTCTCCAACTTTGCAGGAGACACAGCTGCCCTTCACCATAAAATAAACACACATCTAAGCCAGGAGTTGGGGAGTAGGGCACTGAAGGAGGACAAGTCAGGAGCTGCAGTCGACGCGAGTCCACCTGCTGTCCCATGCCAACCAGATGAGCCTGTGGATAAATGACAGCATAACACGAGCTGCAACAGTGCTTCACCAAGCTTTAGAGCATTAAAAAGCATGATCACTGGTGTTCCACTTCTGCCTTCCAAGTCCTATGCAAAATCTCTCTCGTGACCCAGGCTAACCTGGAATTACACAGCAAAGGAAATCCTGGAAAACACAATTTCATCTTAGCTAAATGAACCTAATATAACCCACCACGGGCCGTGGACATATGGTCTGCATATCAACTTCCTTCCAAAGCTGTTAATCCTCGCTGTCCATCTCTGGGCAAAGAGCCTCCTATCATTCTTGTTTCCTGAAGGAATGGCTGAGAACCAAGGGACAACAGAGACCACTAGTCACATTATCTCGGGGGTTCCCAAAACCACCCTAGGCTCAGTCATTCTCCAGGAGGACTCTCGGGTCTCAGCATATAATCATATTCACAGCTAAGAGTTATTACGGTGAAAGAATTCAAAGCAAACTCAGCAACAGAAAACCCATATGCAGAAAAGTCTGAAAAACACCAGGCACAAGCTCCCAAGAGTCCTCTCCCCATGGGGCCCCACAGGATACTCTTAATCATCCTAGCAGTGAGTTTTAACAACACATATGAAAAGTTGTGTGCTGGGGGTGCTCATTAGTGATTCCCTGCCCAAAGTTTTCCCTCGGGGCTAGTCACATCGGCACTCTGCCTGGCATGTACCCAAGTTCCAGACTCCCAGAAGGAAAGCAGGAGTTCGGCATGAACCATACTGTTTGCACAGCACAGACCCAGTGAGCCTCTCTTAACAGTTGGAGCCACGATGGGAATCCTCTCAAAACCTAAGTTCCCAGATGCCAGCCGAAGGCCAACCACACACGCTGGTTTAGAGCAAAGCAGGAGAGCAGAAGCTGTGGTTATGTGGCTGTGGGCAGCAGTCTATCTATGCAGGCAGAGAGTGGGGGCCAGGACTGCAAAGATGGTTGGGGGTAAAGAGGAAGAGATTTGAACTACAGAACATGATTAGGGTTTTACAGAGTTGCCTGCAGGAAGCTACTGAAGGCTTCTGGGCAAGTAGAAACAGGATGAATATGAGACCTCAAAAGTAAATCAATGTTTTCTTTTTTTTTTTTTCATCAACGTCCCCTAACACACGCACACAAGCAGCTTTCATACAATTTTTTTATTTTTTTGCTAATCACCACTCCACATGAATTTTTAATACCACAGGTATTCTGCTTATTTGCTTATGTACCTATGTATATGTATCTATGCTTTATACACAAAAAGAGTAAATTCTTTTCAGCCCCCAAGAATCAACTTTCACCCTCTTAGGGGTGATATTGCCCCCATTGAAAATAAACAGATTGTAAGATGTATAGAACTGGAGGGTGATTTATCAACAGCTGGGAATACAACGGATTTCTGTATTCCTTGCAACAACCCAAGCAAGCGAGGAGAGGGAGAGGCTGGGGCCTAACGAAAGAACACGTGTTGGGTCAGAGCACAGTTTGGTGGCAGACTGAGCCTAGGGCAGGATGTGGAGCCAGGAGGACAAGGTGTTCAGAAGGTGGCCACTTCGGGGCGATGAGGCGGCAGCTTGCAGCTGGATTGCCAGGAGCAGAGGGAGGCAGAGGAGCATGGCACCAGGGCATCCGAGAGGGCGACGGGGCCCGCCAGCCATGACGACCCTGCACGTGTGCTGTGCGGCGGCCGACTTACGAGACCACCAGCAGGAAAGAAACTGACGCGAGACAAGGGTGCCGGGAGGAGCAAGGAGGCGCCAGTGACGTGCTGGGGGCCTGGGGCAGAAGCCGTGTCTGGAGGACAGAGCTGGAGCCCAGAGGTCAGCAGCAGGGCACCCTGAGACCACTCTCCGTGAGGCAGGCAGGGACACAGTTTAGTACTGCTTCCTGTATGCAACGCTGATGGGCTTGGTAACAGAAATGGAGTCAAGTGAAGGAGCAACTGGTGGTGCCGAGGGAAATGCAGCGAGGGCCCGGGAACTCAGCAGCACAGGCTGAGGCTCTCAACAGCAGGGGCGCTTAAAGGGCGTTTCAGGACAGTTTTTTTTTCTTCCAAGGAAAAGAAAAGTTTGCTTTATTTCAAAACAGTAACTTCCTTATATTGGAGCACTGGCTAAAATTCAATATTGATACAAATATAAATTCCTTAGGAAGTCAAGGTATATATATCAGGTGAATTTTCTGAATTCCTTTTAAAGACAGCATTTTTAAACCATAGAAAACTAGAAATCATTTACATCAACACATGTGCAAAATAAGCCATAGTTCAAATCTAAGCTGAATAACCAAACCATGAAAATTACCTCAACTAATATTTGCTATTATTTAGAACATTGCATGGATTTTCAACAACTTAAAACTGAATATATATTCTTTACATCTAATTTCTCCAGGAAGTAGAGCCCCCCCCCCTTTTTTTTTTTACTACATTTCATTAGATTAATTAGGTGAAAGTCTGAGCAGTTATGAAACCTGGACTCTAAAAACAAAATTGAGGTGCTAAAAATCTTACCAAAGTGAGACTGGGAGGGAACTCATCCGCAAGAGGGAAAGGTCATCAAATGTCTGGGAACTGGAAGACGGGAAGGAGAAGTGGTGTCTCACGAATCGAAAATACACAGAAAAGAGGCTGCAGATGGTGACAGACACTCCTCCCCGTGGTACCGCAGAAAAGCTGTTGACTCACAGGTATTAAGGAGCATGGACATGAGAATGGCATGTAGGACCTAAAACAGAAGAATTAATTGAAAATCTGTCTTTGAAACAAACCTCCTACACACACAAAACACTGAAGCTCAAGAAACCTAAGAAAGGAAGGAATGAAGGGAATGAGGGAAGGAGGATTGGGCAGTGAGGAACGGGAAGAGAGGGGAAAGGAACGGAGCACAATGGAGCAGAGAGGAGAGTCCTAAAGATTGCAGGGCATGTCTAAGGAGAACCAGATCAGTGAGTGAGTACGGCCACCCTTGGGGTTAAGCCACACACGTGCTGGTATTTAGAGGTGCCCACTGTGTAGCACATCTAGAGAGAAATCAGCTTCAGGACAGAAATCCCAGGAGAAAAACATGGGCAAGGTGCCATACACTTGCAACATATTACCAACACTTAAGAAACAACAAAGGCAGACAGCCTGAGGATGGGAGATGAAAGTACACCAGGACGGAAATAAAATCACAGAACACAGCCAGGTTAGAGATTCGTCAGTACTTTCAACTTTTCTATTTCAAATTGTAGAATCAATAAACTGACAAAAGACTTACTTGGGATCATTGACCAGGGTGTATATAGGATGAACCCTGACCATTTAAAAAGTAAAATGACAGTTGATGAGAGATGGCAGATGGACAGGGGAGAGAACTTGTGAGGAGTCGCATGTACCCTTGCCTTCCAAGCAAGGGGTCCAGAGATTCTTCCCATTGTATCTTTTAATGATACATTGGTAACCTGAGAAGAACTAAGAGCAACATAACTACGCTGAGAGGAGAGGGAAGATGTGAGGAAAGTAGGATAAGTATTATCATCTATTAAATCACAGAACCAAGAGCAGGTCTTGATATGAATAAATGAGGAAATAGTCTATATATACATAGTAGTAGTATAAGTATTACAAATATACATATTTCTATCTCAGATATAGATAGATATATAGGTTTTGTTGTTGTTCAGTTGCTCAGTCGTGTCCAACTTTTGTGACCCCATGCACTGCAGCACTCCAGGCTTCCCCGTCCTTCACCATCTCCCAGAGCTTGCTCAAACTCATGTCCATCGACTGAGTCAGTGATGCCATCCAAGCATCTCATCCTCTGCCATCCCCTTCTTCTCTTGCCCTCAATCTTTCCCAGCATCCGGGTCTTTTCTAACGAGTCAGCTCTTCACATCAGGTGGCCAAAGTATTGGAGCTTCAGCTTCAGCATCAGGCCTTCCAATGAATATTCAGGACTCATTTCCTCTAGGATTGACTGGTTTCATCTCCTTGCAGTCCAAGGGACTCTCAAGAGTCTTCTCCAACACAGTCTCTTGACAGTCTCTTGATGCTCTTAACAGTCCAAAAGCATCAATTCTTTGGCATTCAGCCTTCTTTATGGTCCAACTCTCACATTCATACACGACTACTGGAAAAACCATAGCTTTGACTAGATGTACCTTTGTCAACAAAGTGATGTCTCTGCTTTTTAATATGTTGTCTAGCTTTGTCACAGATTTTCTTCCAAGGACAAGTGTCTTTTAATTCCATGGCTGCAGTCGCCATCTGCAGCAATTTTGGAGCCCAAGAAAATAAAGTTTAGCTGCCACCCTTTTAAATTGCTATCTTTTGTATTTCCATACAAATTGTGAAATTATTTGTTCTAGCTCTGTGAAGAATGCTGTTGGTAGCTTGATAGGGATTGCATTGAATCTATAGATTGCTTTGGGTAGTATACTCATTTTCACTATATTGATTCTTCCAATCCATGAACATGGTATATTTCTCCATCTGTTAGTGTCCTCTTTGATTTCTTTCACCAGTGTTTTATAGTTTTCTATATATAGGTCTTTAGTTTCTTTAGGTAGATATATTCCTAAGTATTTTATTCTTTCCGTTGCAATGGTGAATGGAATTGTTTCCTTAATTTCTCTTTCTGTTTTCTTATTATTAGTGTATAGGAATGCAAGTGATTTCTGTGTGTTGATTTTATATCCTGCAACTTTACTATAGTCACTGACTAGTTCTAGTAATTTTCTGGTGGAGTCTTTAGGGTTTTCTATGTAGAGGATCATGTCATCTGCAAACAGTGAGAGCTTTACTTCTTCTTTTCCAATTTGGATTCCTTTGATTTCTTTTTCTGCTCTGATTGCTGTGGCCAAAACTTCCAAAACTATGTTGAATAGTAATGGTGAAAGTGGGCACCCTTGTCTTGTTCCTGACTTTAGAGGAAATGCTTTCAATTTTTCACCATTAAGGATAATGTTTGCTGTGGGTTTGTAAAAAAACCTCAAATAGCCAAAGCGATCTTGAGAAAGAAGAATGGAACTGGAGAAATCAACCTACCTGACTTCAGGCTCTACTACAAAGCCACAGTTATCAAGACAGTATGGTACTGGCAGAAAAACAGAAATATAGATCAATGGAACAAAATAGAAAGCCCAGAGATAAATCCACGCACATATGGACACCTTATCTTTGACAAAGGAGGCAAGAATATACAATGGATTAAAGACAATCTCTTTAACAAGTGGTGCTGGGAAATCTGGTCAACCACTTGTAAAAGAATGAAACTAGAACACTTTCTAACACCATACACAAAAATAAACTCCAAATGGATTAAAGATCTAAACGTAAGACCAGAAACTATAAAACTCCTAGAGGAGAACATAGGCAAAACACTCTCTGACATACATCACAGCAGGATCCTCTATGACCCACCTCCCAGAATATTGGAAATAAAAGCAAAAATAAACAAATGGGACCTAATTAACCTTAAAAGCTTCTGCACATCAAAGGAAACTATTAGCAAGGTGAAAAGACAGCCTTCAGAATGGGAGAAGATAATAGCAAATGAAGCAACTGACAAACAACTAATCTCGAGAATATACAAGCAACTCCTACAGCTCAACTCCAGAAAAATAAATGACCCAATCAAAAAATGGGCCAAAGAACTAAATAGACATTTCTCCAAAGAAGACATACAGATGGCTAACAAACACATGAAAAGATGCTCAACATCACTCACTATCAGAGAAATGCAAATCAAAACCACTATGAGGTACCATTTTACACCAGTCAGAATGGCTGCGATCCAAAAGTCTACAAGCAATAAATGCTGGAGAGGGTGTGGAGAAAAGGGAACCAACCCTCTTGCACTGTTGGTGGGAATGCAAACTAGTACAGCCACTATGGAGAACAGTGTGGAGATTCCTTAAAAAACTGGAAATAGAACTGCCTTATGACCCAGCAATCCCACTGCTGGGCATACACACTGAGGAAACCAGAAGGGAAAGAGACACGTGTACCCCAATATTCATCACAGCACTGTTTATAATAGCCAGGACATGGAAGCAACCTAGATGTCCATCAGCAGATGAATGGATAAGAAAGCAGTGGTACATATACACCATGGAGTATTACTCAGCCATTAAAAAGAATACATTTGAATCAGTTCTAATGACGTGGATGAAACTGGAGCCTATTATACAGAGTGAAGTAAGCCAGAAAGAGAAACACCAATACAGTATATTAACACATATATATGGAATTTAGAAAGATGGTAACAATAACCCTGTGTACGAGACAGCAAAAGAGACACTGATGTATAGAACAGTCTTATGGACTCTGTGAGAGAGGGAGAGGGTGGGAAGATTTGGGAGAATGGCATTGAAACATGTAAAATATCATGTATGAAACCAGTTGCCAGTCCAGGTTTGATGCACGATACTGGATGCTTGGGGCTGGTGCACTGGGACGACCCAGAGGGATGGAATGGGGAGGGAGGAGGGAGGAGGGTTCAGGATGGGGAACACATGTATACCTGTGGTGGAATCATTTTGATATTTGGCAAAACTAATACAATTATGTAAAGTTTAAAAATAAAATAAAAAATAAAAATAAAAAGGTAATAATAAATAAATAAATAAATTGCTATCTTTTGAAAAGCACCAGTATGTGTTTTAGATTGATTTCCCTATTTTAGGGAAATGACAGTCAGTAGTTTCACTTCTGATGGTATAAGCAAACAAATAAAACATGTTTATAAAAGTTAAAAAAAAAAAAAGAAAAGAAAGTTTATCACTGTTTCCATTGTTTCCCCATCTACTTGCCATGAAGTGATGGGACCAGATGCCATAATCTTAGTTTTATGAATGTTGAGCTTTAAGCCAGCTTTTGCACTCTCCTCTTTCACTTTCATCAAGAGGCTCTTTAGTTCTTCTTCACTTTCTGCCATAAGGCTGGTGTCATCTACATATCTGAGGTTATTGATATTTCTCCTGGTAATCTTGATTCCAGCTTGTGCTTCCTCCAGCCCAGCAATTCGCATGATGTACTCTGCATATAAGTTAAATAAGCAGGGTGAAAATATACAGCCTTGACATACTCCTTTCCCAATTTGGAACCAGTTTGTTGTTTCATATCTGGTTCTAACTGTTGCTTCTTGACCTGCATCCGTACAGGTTTCTCAGGAGGCAGGTAAGGTAGTCTGGTATATAAGTTAATGCATCTATGAAACCTATGGGTGCATTACAACCAGGGATCCCATCACCTACTACTATTCCTCAAAATTGGCACATTATTATTACTGAGTTACAAGAATTTCCTTTTTAATATACTTTTACACCCTTTGGGAGATACTCACTTTCTCTCTCCCTTATCCTAATCATATCGGGCCTCATAAAAGATTTCAATAGACTGTATTACCTCAAGGTATGCTTAACAGTTCTACTATTTGTCAAAATTCTGTAGCCAAGACTTTACATCCAATGTGACAACAATTCCCTGATGCATATATCATTAATAAGATACTATAACTACAAAAAGGAGAAATGATATGTTTGACACTGAATGGCCATGATATTCTTTAGACTCCAGAGAAAACTGATTAAAATAAAATCTTTTTTGAAATTACAAAACTGATTCTTCTTACACATGCAGTTAGAAAAAGGTTAACTTGTTAAAATACTTTTTTGGAACTCCAATTCTGCCTGGAAAATAAAAATAGGCCTAAGAAAAAACCTAAAGTTAACTATTATCATGTCCTTGGGATACACAGCCCACTCTATCTGGGACTCCAGCCATAAACAAATTGGTGAAAATCAAAAAAAAAAAAAAAAAAAAAAAAGGACAAAAAGATATTTTAAATTTCAAGCGGAAAACTATGTCTGTCTGTCTATCTAAAATTATCTATGTCTCAATCTATGTCTTTGTTTTTGGATAATATGAAGTTAATGAGGTCTATTTAAATTCAAGTTCATGTGAACTGAAAAATATTCAATATTAAATATAATGTTTATTTAAATATAAATATATAATTTAAATATAATTGTTTGCTAATCTAATTAAGACATGTCTTAAATCATCAACATTGTATAATACTTTTATTATGCCTAGGTTTAATGTAAAACTAAATTTGTCAACAAAAAACTAACTCTTTATATATATATATAAATATATAAATAAGATGAAAACTTTTAGATAAACTCTATTAAAAATAATTATAGTTTAAAAAATGTCTATCTAAAATAATCTCTTAAGATTGGGGTAACTTAAATTTCTAGAATTGTACTAAATTAAATGATAAAAGTTTATTAAATAGCTAGGTTATTTCCAAATAAAGTAAGATTTTAAAACATTAGTTACTGAACACTAACTTCCTCTTACAAAAAGTTTTCCTTACAGAAAAACTAAAGAGATTTTAGAGTATTAATAAATATATATTTATATAAAATAAATATATATTATAATATAATAAATGTATTCACCAATCTATAAAATGCTAATATACAAGACACTTCATAGTTGTTAAAAAAAAAGTATGCTTTTAATAAAAAGATATAAGAAATGACAAAATGATGAATACAAAAATATAAAAAAGGCTTATGACAATGAAAGAAAATTTTATGTTAAATGGATGTTACTCATTTCCCTGAACTTTCTTCCTCTTCCTTCTTATGTGTCTCGATCGATACAAACTCTTCTCTTATATGGACCACATCTCTCCGAGGTGAAACTACATGACATGTTATAACCCACCTGATAGCTTACTTTGCAATAATGAAAACACCTAATTCTATAAAAACAGACAATGGCCCTGCTTACATTTCTAAACAGTTCAAACAATTTTTACATTCATTCTCTATTAAACAGATTACAGACATTCTTTATAATCCACAAACACAAGACATAATGAAACAAACATATTACACACTGAAACTACAAATAAAAAATTAAATAAGGGGGAATACACAGAAATACTTTTATCTTCCTTATCCAGAACACACTTTACTAGATTCCAATGCAATATATCCTTTAAGCCTATAACTATTGTTAATATAGCCTTATTCCTGTTTCCAGTCTGTAAGATTCTTAAAACAAAATAACATCAGCTTCAGTGCCTATTTCACAATACAAAACAAAAACAACATAAAAAAGACACTATTTGCCAAATAAGTTATTTGTTCCTAAGAGTATCCAAAGTGCAAAATATTCACCTTCTTTTCAGGTCTGTCTCGAAAGTATAATCATCTTTCTTGACACACTGAACAGAGAGATTCAACAATTGCCAGGCTGCATTTCTTTTCCAGAGACAAGGTCAGGTATTTGAATGTGTGAGCAATGTTTCATTTGTCAAGTTGTTTACATCAGCTTTTCAGTAATTTCACTTAAAAAAAAAAAAATGTTTGAGTGTTTGCTACTAATCCTTTGCCCCAAATAACACAAACCACTTAAAACACAGATCCCATTTCTTTTTATATATAAAAAAAAAAAAGTATGTACTAAATGAGGAGAAAATCAACCCATTATTTCAAAACCACAGCCAAATTTTCATGGTTAGTCAACGATGACAGCAAGACTGTGGTGCCTCATGGGAGTTAGGACGGGCTTGCTTACTGACACTTTGCTTGGTTGGAGCTGATGAACTCTACTTTAGACAGACTGTGCCACCGACACCTGGGCCTAATGAAAAAATATTTTTTAAATGGGTGCATGTGTCTACAAAGGCTTGTTTTAGGCCAGTGACTGTCCCATCTGTTAAACGTGAGGCATAAACTGTATCAACCAGAAAAACCTGCCTCTAACAACATCAGTGTTGTCAGTTCCAAGATACCCAAAGACCAAGAAGTTAACTTAAAGCCAAAATTGGGTCTGTTTGATTTATATATGTGAAAAAGAAAAACAATAACATTGGCTGAGCAAGATGGTGGCTCATACATTAGACACAGAAGTAAACAAATTCATGGAAACAACATTCAGGAAAAAAGGCTTAGGTAGTCAAGAGTCAAGTTCAGTTTAAAATAACAGCTTCTCAGTGTCCTCTTGGGGGACATTATCTACCAGTCCCCAAAGAGATCTCTAGATAATTGTTTTTGGACTGAAATATTTCCCAGAAATGTTTTCATCATTATCACTTTCCTTTCTTTCTATAACTATTGTTAATATAGTTTTATTTGTTTTAAATTTTTAAACTTACTGCAAAGAGATATTTTGACAAAAGCAAAAAAAACATTTTGAGACATTGAAATACACCTCCCTTCCTTTGCCCATTTGGTATCTAGACGGGTTAACTATCAATGAAAATCTAGAAAACTAATTTTACAGGGAAAGGGGTGTGCTTCTATTTATCCAGATAGATCCAACGAACTCACATGGCTTCCTCTTCGGAAGATTTGACCTAAGGGGGCCCCCAACATTCAAACTAGAGACAAAACAACAAAAACCCCAAGAGAAAGAAATTCTAATACAAGCCATGGCAGCTTTAAAAATTTCCAAAAAACGCCGTACTTGATGTCATTGACCTCATGATTTCCCTACTTGGAGACAGATAAAAACCCTTCCTAATCAAGCTGAAAATCTGATTTCTCACCAGGGAATGCCTCAGAATCCTAAAAATATTTTTGTCCTTATGCTCGCTTTGCTTGCTTTTGCTTCCCCCCGCTCAGGCTGACTTGATTGATTACACTTATTGGGTTTATATACCTAACCCCCCCTTTTATTGTAGGTTATAGAATGGACATATACAGGACCAATCATATCCACAAATGACTCAACACATATGCCCCCTCCTTGGAGCTTGGAGGGGCCCTCTTATCCTGAGGAAGAAGGAAGACTAATTAACACTTCTCTAGGCTATGAAATCCTTCCTTTATGCATGGCCAAACAAAATTATGTATTAATGTGTCAACAAACATGGGCTTTCATCCTGCCTCCAAAAAGGAACTTCCACACATTGCTTGGACTCTTTACTGCCCTGTCCTTTTATAAAAACCATGACAATACTACCAAAACTCTAGGAAAAAGACATAAGTTAAAATATAAGGGGTTTACTTATAAAGACTTTAAATACACTCCTGTTTATTGAGATAAATGTCAGGCTAAATCAGGGAAATTAATGTTTATGGCCAATTACACCATTGTTGATTGGGGACCCCATGGTATGTGGGTATCTAACTGCTCAGATGGTATTAATAGCACTTTGTATGACTATGCTACTCAAGTAGCATAGAAGGTTACTAACACTACAATGGAGCATTCCATGACAAAGGACTTCTTGGGTGGCTTGATGGTGGAATGGCCCCCCTTCATCCTCGAATCTTTCTCAATAAACAGATTGGGCCTGAACAATGGGACATCTGGAAACTTCCTGCAAGCACCGAAGAATTTGGGACTTGGACTAGACATTTCACAGGGACCAATCGTAGTCATAGAAACTCTTTCTTTTGTTATAATCAATCATATTTCATACAAGCTTGTGTTCCCCTTCCTTTTGTTCTAGCTACAGGAAATTTACAATTCAATAAGACTTTCTGTTCTATAACTTGTATAAATTGCAAATTATATACTTAACTCTTCTGTTTCCTTAAGAAATGAATCCCTTTTGATTCTTCGATCTCGATGTAGTCTGTGGTTACCAACAAATCTCCAGTGGCCCTGGGAAGATGGTCCCATGGCAGGATTTTGCTTCCCGGTTGCTTACTAAATTGCTCCAGCGATCTAAACGATTCATTGGACGGCTGACTTTTGGCATGTTGGGATTAATAGCTATTTGCACCACTGCTGCCGTCACTGGTGTTGCTTTACAAACCTCAATTCAAACACACAATTTTATCCAAAATTGGACTAAAGATGCTTATACCATGTGGGCCACTCAGGCTCAGATAGATGAAGATATTGAAGATGAAATACAAGAACTAAAAACAGCCATCAAATGGGTTGGAGATCAATTAATAGATGTACAAAAACAGGTGATGCTAAAATGGGATTGGAATTCTACTCAATTTTGTGTTGCTGCTGTTGCTGCTGCTAAATTGCTTCAGTCGTGTCCAACTCTGTGCGACCCCATAGACGGCAGCCCACCAGGCTCCCCCGTCCCTGGGATTCTCCAGACAAGAACACTGGAGTGGGTTGCCATTGCCTTCTCCAGTGCATTAAAGTGAAAAGTGAAAGTGAATTCGCTCAGACGTGTCCGACTCGTATCGACCCCATGGACTGCAGCCTACCAGGCTCCTCCATCCATGGGATTTTCCAGGCAAGAGTACTGGAGTGGGGTGCCATTGCCTTCTCCGCAATTTTGTGTTATTCCTGTTCAATTCAATAATAGTGCCTACAACTGGGAACAAATCAAATTTCATTTACAAAACATACATGATAATGCCTCTCTGAATGTACAATTATTACAAAAAGAAATCTTTGAAACCTTTTCTAAAAATCTGTCCTCTTACACTAATTTGAAAACTTTAGCTGAACAACTAGCTGATCAATTATCTGGGCTAGACCCACACGGATGGTTTCAAAGCATTACTCACAGCATCGGGTCTAAAACTGTAATCTTGGTGATTATCTTGACAATTATATTTGTCATTTACCGTTGCCTTCATGCAAAAACTGTTAAAACTAAACAAACTCAAATGGTCAAAATGCTTTTTACAAATATTATGAATAAATAAGGGGGAATTATCAGGCAATGTTTAACAGGAGGATTCCTACGTGCTGTTTCTCATAAATCCTCTGTTCTTTATTAGTTTCTGTTATCAGAAACCAGTGGAGCGGCACGCTGCTCCCAGGACTGAGGTCATAGGATGAGACAGGCTTGAATCTCCTTCAGTAAACATTCTCCTTACGACAAAACTGCTTAGTCTCGATCCTCTTTTCTTGAGATATGGATTGTCTCCTGACCTTGTGACCATTTTTAATCCCTTGTTTCCTTGGTAATGGTTGCTGTACATTTGCTTTTCTAATCTTTATCACTGTCAAAAGAAATCTCTTGTACAACAGCCTATATATACTCACAGAAAGATCTCTAAAGCACTTTTGCTCCATCAGAGCATGGGTCCCCGTGTCTTTCTTTCTTCCTCTCTCTCTGTCTCCCTCCCTCCTTCCGGCTCTCTCTTTCACTTTCTTATCATCGACTCCAGACCACCAGGTTCCGGTCCATTAAAGGATGCCAACACCATCTCTTTAAGAATTTCCATTTGTTGTGATACACACAGTCAAAGGCTTTAGTGTAGTCAATGAAGCAGAAGTAGAATGCATGTGTATGTGTGTGTGTGTGTGTATATATATATATATATATACACACACATATATATATATATATATATATATCTTTTCCAGATATTCAAGCTGGTTTTAGAAAAGGCAGAGGAACCAGAGATTAAATTGCCAGTATCTACTGGATTATCGAAAAAGGAAGAGAGTTCCAGAAGAACATCTATTTCTGCTTTATTGACTATGCCAAAGCCTTTGACTGTGTGGATCACAATAAACTGTGGAAAATTCTGAAAGAGATGGGAATACCAGACCACCTGACCTGCCTCTTGAGAAACCTGTATGCAGGTCAGGAAGCAACAGTTAGAACTGGACATGGAACAGCAGACTGGTTCCAAATCGGGCAAGGAGTACATCAAGGCTGTATACTGTTACCCTGCTTATTCAACTTGCATGCAGAGTACATCATGAGAAATGCCAGGCTGGATGAAACACAAGCTGGAATCAAGATTGCTGGGAGAAACATCAATAACCTCAGATATGCAGATGACACCACCCTTATGGCAGAAAGTGAAGAACTAAAGAGCCTCTTGATGAAAGTGAAAGAGGAGTGTGAAAAAGTTGGCTTAAAGCTCAACATTTCTAAGACTAAGATCATGGCATCTGGTCCCATTACTTTATGGGAAATAGATGGGGAAACAGTGGAAACAGTGGCTGACTTTGTCCATGGAATTTTCCAGGCAAGAGTACTGGAGTGGGTTGTCATTTCCTATATGTGTGTATGTATATATAAATGTGTCTATATATATATACATATATATATATATATATATATATATCAGAAATATGGATAGTTTCCTGGAAAAATTTTAATGAAAAATGATAAAAAATGTTTAAGGTTTTTGATACCCACCCCAACGGGGAATGGAATGGGCTGGGAAGTGAAAGGATAAGGTCTTCTTCCTTATAGTTAGTTCCATCCTTTTTGACTTTTTTAATTGTTCCATTTATTGCTTTGTTAAAAAACAAAGAAATTTTTCTTTAATAAGTTACTTCATGCAGTAATAAGCTAGTTAGTTCCAGAAATAGGGAAGTAGCAGGAATGGAAAGGAGGGGGCAGATGTGATAAACATATTGAAGGAAGTAGTATTTGGACTTGATAATTAGTTTAACATGAAACACAAAGAAAGAGAGGATATAAAAATATTTCCAAAATTTTGAGACTGAATAATTAAAAGAATTTTAGAGCCACTATCACAATAGGGAATTTGTGAGGGCAAACTTGTCTGTGGGATGTGTGATGAATATAGATTCAGACATTTGTGTATAAAAGCCAATGTTTTAAAAAAGTGAATTTAAATTTTTAAAATATTTCTCCATTTCAAATATCAAAACCCAGAAGACAGATTCACTCTGTAGAAGGTGCACCTTTTCTCTATGTGTACCTCTGGCTATATCTTCAAATGTTGTCAGGTTGAAAAATGAAGAGAAAAAATATCATGCATAGAAAATATCCAAAGACTGTAGGAAAAGGTGACAGTCCTCCATGCTCCACTGCAGGGTTGGGAGCAGGAGAGAAGGTGAGACTAAATTAACTACCAAACATCCTGGAAGAAAAACAAATCAGTGCTTCAGAAAACAACACTGACTTGCCTAAACCAGGGAAAGCAAGATGATTCTAAGCCACCAAGCTACAGATCAGTAACCTAGAAGGGAATTAAATTTTAAATTCACTTTTTGACTGAGGGTGAGGTGAGGAAGATGTGTAGGAATATCTTCTGTTCAAAAGACTGTTCTATACATGTGTCTCTTGCTGTCTCGCATACAGGGTTATTGTTACCCTCTTTCTAAATTCCATATATATGTGTTAGTATACTGTATTGATGGTTTTTTTTCTGGCTTACTTCACTCTATATAATCGGTTCCAGTTTCATCCACCTCATTAGAACTGATTCAAATGTATAGCTGAGTAATACTCCATTGTGTATATGTACCACAGATTTCTTATCCATTTGTCTGCTGATGGACATCTAGGTTGCTTCTATGTCCTGGCTATTATAAACAGTGCTGCGATGAACATTGGGTTACACGTGTCTCTTTCAATTCTGGTTTCCTCGGTGTGTATGCCCAGCAGTAGGATTGCTGGGTCATAAGGCAATTCTATTTCCAGTTTTTTAAGGAATCTCCACACTGTTCTCCATAATGGCTGTACTAGTTTGGATTCTCACCAACAGTGTAAGAGGGTTCCTTTTTCTCCAGTCTCTCCAGAATTTATTGCTTGTAGACTTTTGGATCGCAACCATTCTGACTGGCGTGAAATGGTACCTCATAGTGGTTTTGATTTGCATTTCTCTGATAATGAGTGATGTTGAGCATCTTTTCACGTGTTTGTTAGCCATCTGTATGTCTTCTTTGGAGAAATGTATATTTAGTTCTTTGGCCCATTTTCTGATTGGTTCACTTATTTTACTGGAATTGAGCTGCAGGAGTTGTTTGTATATTTTTGAGATTAATTCTTTGTCCATTGCTTCGTTTGCTATTATTTTCTCCCATTCTGAAGGCTGTCTTTTCACCTTGCTTATAGTTTCCTTTGTTGTGCAGAAGCTTTTAATTTTAATTAGGTCCCATTTGTTTATTTTTGCTTTTATTTCCAATATTCTGGGAGGTGGGTCATAGAGGATCCTGCTGTGATGTATGTCGGAGAGTGTCTTGCCTATGTTCTCCTCTAGGAGTTTTATAGTTTCTGGTCTTACGTTGAGATCTTTAATCCATTTTGAGTTTATTTTTGTCCAAAAGAACAGTCTTTTGGACTCTCTGTGGGAGAGGGAGAGGGTGGGATGATTCGGGAGAATGTCATTGAAACATGTATAATATCATATATGAAATGAATTGCCAGTCCAAGTTCGATGCATGATACTGGTTGCTTGGGGCTGGTGCACTGGGACGACCCAGAGGGATGGTATGGGGAGGGTGGAGGGAGGGGGGTTCAGGATGGGGAACACGTGTATACCTGTGGCAGATTCATGTTGATGTATGGCAGAACCAATACAAAAATAATAATAATAATTAAAAAAAGGAATATCTTCTGTTGCTGAAAAATGAACAAGCTCAGCATATGCAGAAGTGCAGTTTGTAAATTTATGCCAACAGCACCACCTACTGGGCACAAGATAGACTGTCACAGACCTGGTATGAGATTCTTCTAAGTGTGCATGTGTACACACACACACACACACACACACACAATTCGAGGGGGAAAAAATACCCACATAGATTTTTGATCTTAAGTATATATTCAAAATCCAGTAATAAAATATTTTTTCCCCATCTATGTCAGCTAAATTAGCTAAGGGTATGTATATGATTTGGAAGTTTCACTTATACTTGGGATATAGAAAATCATTCCTACCCTAATAAAGAGAAAATACTGAGTGTACCACACACTATTTTTTGGAAACCATCAGCGGTTAGCAGAAAAATGTCTCCACTCCCAGCAAAAAAAAAAGTCAGTGTCTTAATCCCTGGAATCTGTGAATACATGATCTCATGTGGCAAAAACGTATTTGCAGATGTGACTTTGAAATGGGAAGAGGGCCTAGACTACCCAGCTGAGCCCAGTATAAACAAGGTCCTTAAAAAGGGGCTGTGGAGGGAGTCACAGAGAGAGAAGGAGATGAGAGGTCAGGAAGCAGAAACTGGAGTGAACTGATTGCTGTTTTGAAGACAGAGGAAGGCCCCAATGTGGAGGAATCCAGGTATCCTCTAGAAGCTGGAACAGGCAGGATGGATTCTCCCCAGAGCCTCCAGAAGGACACAGTCCTGCTGACACCTTGATTTTAGCCCAGTGAGAATGATTTTGAACTCCAACCTCTCCAACTCTTTAAGATAGTAATTTGTGTTAAGCCACTAACTTCATGATTATAAAGAAAGCTGAGCGCCAAAGAATTGATGCTTTTGAACTGTGGTGTTGGAGAAGACTCTTGAGAGTCCCTTGGACTGCAAGGAGATCCAACCAGTCCATCCTAAATCAGTCCTGAATATTCATTGGAAGGACTGATGCTGAAGCTGAAACTCCAATACTTTGGCCACCTGATGTGAACAACTGATTCATTAGAAAAGACCCTGATCCTGGGAAAGACTGAAGGCAGGAAGAGAAGGGATGACAGAGGATGAGATGGCTGGATGGCATCACCAACTCAATGGACATGAGTTTGCGTAAACTCTGGGAGTTGGCGATGGACAGCGAGGTCTGGCGTGCTGTGGTTCATGGGGTAACAAGGAGTTGGACACGACTGAGCGAGTGAACTGACTGAACAACATCATGATATCTGATGTCTATATATTAAAAATCAGATG
Organism: Bubalus bubalis; assembly: GCF_019923935.1. Taxonomy (NCBI): domain Eukaryota; kingdom Metazoa; phylum Chordata; class Mammalia; order Artiodactyla; family Bovidae; genus Bubalus; species Bubalus bubalis. The sequence goes on along the minus strand of NC_059163.1, from coordinate 115,068,945 downwards.
GATGAGAAATGGAATATTTTCTGCCATATAAGACAGAGGATGTTGTAGTCATCAGTGACCGCGGCCTGTCAACGGGAGCCTTTGAGACCCCAGGGAAACCCAGGAAGGAGAGGGAGCCCTGCCATCCAGCAGGAGCAGACCACAGCTGCTCCCTGCTGTGCACGCCAAGGAAGCTCAGGGTGTGAGAACAGGGGGCGCTGGCCCCAGAGAGCCAGGGTGCATATCCAAGGGGTGGTCTCAGTAAGCCCAGACTCCTGCATCTTCCTGTACAGAGAATAGCGCTATATTCCTTGAAGTATTTGGTTTTCTTTAACAATGATCCTTTGACATTCAGACTACCTGCCCGTTGTTGCTAGACTTCTATATAACCTGGCTCCCCGCCAGCTGCCTTGACACCCTGGAACAGTGCTCTCAGGGTTCCCTGAGATGCTATCGCCCAGGCCTGAGGTCCTAAAAATTCCTGCCAAAGAAAACGTAACTCTCAACTTTCAGCTTGTGCGTATTTTTTCAAGTTGACAATAGATATTTTAATTTGTAGTTTAAAACTACCCTTCTCCCCAAAATAGAAAGCTCATGACAGGCTTCAATGGCAAACCCACTAAACACCAAACATAAAATTTAGGAAACAGGAAATTTTTCATACCAGCTCTACACAAACCCACACAAGATAGATTAGAAATACTTCTCAATTCATTTTATGAGCGCAGGTTTACTGTGATATCAAAACTAGACAAAAAAGTATTTCAAGAAAACTACAGTCCCATATCCCGCATAAACACAGAAAAATCCTCAAACAAGTACTAGAAAAAAACCCAGCAATACATAAAAATGATAAAGCATTGCTGACAAAGTTCAGTTCCATCCTGGGAATGCAAGATTGTTCAAGATTTGAAAACTGTGGACAAAAAGCTGGCGCTCGCCAAGGGCATTTGCCATCTACCTCCGTGGGGACTGAGTCCCGTGCGCTGCAGCTGTCGACCTTTGACATGCCTGAAAAGAGTTCAGGGTGGACAACAGGAATGAGGCGCTCTGTGCTCCAGGAAAACTGGTGTACCAGTTATTTTCAGGAATTGATTTTATGAGCCCAATGCTTGCATCTCTTCGTATCCAATAAAAGCACTAAATCCCTTCATGGTGACATCAGCTCCTCACCACTAGCAGAAAACATTTTGTGCGATAAGTGCTTGACTGCATGAACTTTCCCTTCACCAGAATCACATAAACTGACATTCCCCCGCACCCCACCTCTTTGGAGCAGTCTCTCAGAACCATCTGAGGTGCCGTCTCCAGGGTGGCAGTCCTCATTTTGCTCCAAATAAAACTTAACTCACATCTCTCATGCTGTGTATCTTTTTTAAGTCAACAACATCAGTTGATGTAATTCACCTTATCAACAGAAAAAGAAGAAAAACCAAGAGTCTGGTTCAAAATGGCGACATAGAAGGATCTTGAATTTATCTTCTCTAATGGACACTACATCTACAGCTCAGAAGGGAAAACTTTCCTCTATGGGAGATGAAAAAGAAAAAAAAAAACCAAACACCTAGCTAAGTAACTCCTATGCATCAGACAAATGAGGAAAAATCTACAATGAAGCTGGGAGGAGAAACTGAGACACAGTCTCACCATAAACCTCACCCCAGCACACTCACTCCGCCTTGCCCCAGACTGCCAGGATCTCCCAGGACTGCTTGCACACTCACTCCGCCTTGCCCCAGTCTGCCAGGATCTCCCAGGACTGCTTGCACACTCACTCCGCCTTGCCCCAGACTGCCAGGATCTCCCAGGATTGCTTGCACATTCACTCCGCCTAGCCCCAGTCTGCCAGGATCTCCCAGGACTGCTTGCACACACACTCACTCCGCCTTGCCCCAGTCTGCCAGCATCTCCCAGGACTGCTTGCACACACACTCACTCCGCCTTGCCCCAGTCTGCCAGCATCTCCCAGGACTGCTTGCACACTCACTCCGCCTTGCCCCAGTCTGCCAGCATCTCCCAGGACTGCTTGCACACTTGGTCTGGCGCAGCAGTCACAGAAGCTGCTACTCACGAGACCCCTCCTGGTTGCCTGGCTCTGGTGGCCACTGGGGCTTGCATGCAAATGTCCCACAGGAATGTTACAATCAATCAATCCTTGACTGGTTGCCCGTGCTCAGGGACAGCAGCTTGAAAGAAGTAAAACTGTCATTATTTACAGGTGACATGATACTAAAAAGAAAACCCTAAAGACACTACCAAACTACTAAACAAATTCAGTAAAGTTACAGGATAAAAAAAATATATACAAAATGCCCCTGCATTTCTATACACTATAACAAACTATCAGAAATTAAGAAAACAATCCCATTTACTACCACGTCAAAAAAAATAAAATAAAATATTTAGGGATAAACTTAACCAAGGAGGTGAAAATTCTAAGAAACTGATGAAAGAAGTTCAAGAAGACACAAATAAATGGAAAGATATATATTCCATACTTATAGATTGAATAATTAATACTGTTAAAATGGAAAGATATATATTCCATACTTATGAATAATTAACACTGTTAAAATGTCCATGTGACACAAAGCAATCTACAGATTCAATGCAATCCCTATCAAAATCTCAACAGCATTTTTCACAGAAATAAAACAAACAATCCTAATTTTTATGTAACCGCAAGACTCCAAATGGCTAGAGAAATCTTGAGAAAGAAAAACAAAGTTGGAGACAACATGCTTCCTTATTTTCAACCATATTATACAGCTATGGTACCAAAACAGTAAGGCATTGGCTTAAAAGGGCTTCCCTAGTGGCTCAGATGGTAAAGAATCTGCCTGCAATGCAGAAGACCTGGGTTCAATCCCTGGGTTGGGAAGATCCCCTAGAGAAGGGAATGGCAACCCACTCCAGTATTCTGGCCTGGAGAATTCCACGGACAGAGGAGCCTGATGTATAGTCTATGGGGTCACAAAGAGTTGGACACGACTGAGTGACTAACACCAACTATTGGCATAAAAATAGACATATAGTTTATACAGATCAACACAGCAGACTAGAAAGCCCGGAGATAAACCCAGGGATACATGGTAAATTACTGTTCAACAAAGGAGCCAAGGATATATAATAGGAAAAAACAGTCACTCCAGGATACAGTGCTAGGAAAACTGGACGCCACACGTAGAAGAGCAGAACTGGGCCTACACCATATATAGGACTTAACTCAGAACGGACTGAAGTTGTGAATGCAAGACCTGAAACCACAAGACTCCCAGAAGAAAAACATGGATGGCCACCTCCTTGACATCAATCTTGGTGATGATTTTCTGGACATCAAAAGCAAATATAAACATGTGGGGTTACATCAGTCGAAAAGCTTCTGCACAGCAAAGGAAACCATCAACAAAATTAAGAGGCAACCTACAAATGGGAGAAAATATTTCCAAATCCTATGTCTGATAAGGAGCTAATATCCAAGATATTGGAGGGTAATATCCAAAATATACAAAGAGCTCAAATAATAGTAACAACAACAAATAATCTGATTTAAAAATGGGCAGAGGATCTGCCGTTTTTCTACTTAAGATAAAACAGATGGAAAAGATATACATGGTGTGGGGCGTCTCCCCAGGCTCACATGAGTCATCTTCGCCTCCACAGAGCAGCAGGAGGGCTGTCCCCAGATGTGCCCCCTGAAACCCAAATGCACTCCATTAACCTTCATGACTCATAGAAGCCACAGAAAAGAAAACATTAAGACAGATCTGGTAACATGTTTTATTCATACGACTTTTCTCCGAGTGACTTTCACATCAGGAATGTTTGGGTTTTATTTTTTAGTTTAAGTTTTTAAATCAACTTTTCCAATAAGCAAGTAGTGTTAGCATTGCTTTAACTGATGCCCACATAAACATGCTACCAATAAATGAGAACGCTTAATGGCTTACTACATGCTATGTATGTGCTTAGTTGGTAATTTGTGTCTGACTCTGCAACCCCATGGACTGTAGCCCACCAGGCTCCTCTGAGAGTCCAGGGGATTCTCCAGGCAAGAATACTGGAGTGGGTAGCCACTGCGTTTCCCAGGGGATCTTCCCCACTCCAGCATCTCTTAAGTCTCCCGAATCAGCAGGCGGGTGCTTTACCGTCTGAGTTACCAGGGAAGCCCCCCAGCTTCAACTCCTCCCTTATCCCCTACGCACAGGAAATTCATTCTGCAGTGTTGCTATTTCATGCTTTTCAACCAAAAGTCAACTTGTAATAACTTTTGACAATTCAGTTGTCAACTGATAACACTGTCAACTGATTAGCCTGAAAAAAATATATTCTTGTTCAATATGTAAATCAAATAAGTTTTCTAGACATACACCCACGAGAAATTCAGGAAGACGGATATGTTTATTATTCATTAATCTTTTGACTGCAACCATTATAATTTTTTTGGTTTAACTTGGTAGCAAACATGATTAATAACACTTCTAGGAGTTCACAATTTCAAGGCTAAGGTTCCGATTAAGGTAATATGGTTATCAATTTAATATAAATGAAGCTTTTTTAAAAGGCTGAAAGCAGTCTGCCTCTTACAGGAAAATATAAATGATCCAGACTTTAGTCCTAGTAACATAAGTACACTTTAGTGCTACAACAGTTAAAGAGAAAGATCTTAACTAAAGATCAGAAAGGAGCACTGCTACGTTCTTCTACAACATTTATGTTTTGGCCACAGCATGCTAGCGTGAGTAAGGCAGTGTGCTCAGCACTGGCGTGCAGAGTGCGGTGAGCTGCGCTGCAGGAAGGCAGTGGTGCCGGGCAGACACGGCGCGGGGCGGCTCCCCAGGCTCCCGTCAGTCATCTTCGCCTCCACAGAGCAGCAGGAGGGCTTTCTTATAGTCCCCAGACGTGTCCCCCTGAAACCCAAATGCACTCCGTTAACCTTCATGACTCACAGAAGCCACAGAAAAGAAAACATTAAGACAGATCTGGTAACATGTTTTATTCATATGACTTTTCTCCGAGTGATTTCACATCAGGGATGTTACAGAGAGTATCCTACTGATGAGACTGATGTTTACCTTTTAATTTTACCCCTTAAAAGCTCAGTCCTGTCAAAGACAGTGAAGTGTGTTCTCCCCTCCAGTAACACAGCGAACAGGGAAGCTTTTATAACCATGTTCAACTCAAGCTTTCTGAACAAACTTAAGTCTCTGTCACACAGTATATGTCTGGCCATGGGGGGTGGGCCACACTGGGACTGCCTGGCTGTATGGCTTTGCCTCAGACAGGAGGGCAAGGTACATTTTGCCTCTGCTCGTGCCATGCACAGATATGTGTGATTGGTTATATTTCAAGCTTTGAGTCATTGGGAGGACTCTGTAGTGCCCATCAGCTGAGCCACATCTCACACACGCACACAAGGAAAAAGCCTGCTCAACTGAAACGCTGCTCTGCACACAACCCACATTCCCCTTTATCAAACAGAAAGACAGAGACAGGAAGGAAGGAGGGAAGGAATGAAGGTGGTGGGGAGGGGGTGGCGGTGGTGGGGGGAGGGAGGGAGAAGAAAAACACAGAAGGCTTTAAGCCAAATTTAATCACAAACCAGTGTCCCTTGCTTTTAAAAGAACAAAAATGATAGCAATACTTAAGCTCTTTATTTATACCTAATATGACCTGTTTGGTTCTTTGCTGAACTATGAACCAATACTAGAAACCAGGTGATAACAGACATAGAAACCAGGTGATAACAGACAAGAAAGAAAAGACCGATACATTAATAAAAGAAAGGCGAAACTGATAAAGACAGCTGGAACTGATAAAAGGCAGAAAGAACAAACACTCCTGTGGACAAGACTGGATTTAGTGAGTCATCTGTCACCACTACTAAATAACGCCCCTAAGCTCACCTGGAGCCTCAGCCTCACCAAGAGCCAACCCTTCACCCGGGAGCCAGCATCTGCACTTCAGGAGACACTATGCCAAATTCTGTACCTCAGAGCTCTAATCACACCACTAGAATTTTAAAGTTGACAGAAGAATCGGGTTCTCCCATCCATGTCTTCCACGCTATTTATTGTCCCGCTGAGGATTTCCAAACATAATTTAAAGAAAGATTTTACTACCTTAATCATGGAATAAAGAGAGGTGCCAAAATTCTTCCTAAACTCCTTCCTAATGTTATACAGATCAATCTCACTTCTGGAAACCACAACTCTGATGAGGGTATGATCATCTGTTCCAGCTCCCTTTGAAAAAGAAAAAGAGAGACACACATTGTTTAAAAATATCAATTATAGCATCAAACTCTCCTGAGTTGGGTGAGTCAATAAAGTAAAACAAGTAGTAGAATTCAACCACCTGTTTTAAGGAGAGGGAAAAAAAAAACCTCAAGGTCTGTTCTCTAAAACATATTAGAGAGATAATTTAGATAGAAGATTCAAGGCATGCACTTACCTTCATAGCATAGTAGAGGGTTTCTGCAAGGTAGGCAGGTATACTGCGAATGGATTTCACTAAGAAAATAAATATAATGGTCACATGCTATTCTCATGTGAAAAGGATTAAGTACTTAAAATCAAAGGTGCCTCATGCCTGTGGCTCTTCTTAAACACAAGTATGAAAGTAACGCAGGTGAAAGAGCTGCTCTTTCACAAGCTGCTCTGATTTCCTTGCTACAGAGCATCTCCACAGATGGTGGCTTGAGTCCTCCTCAGAGTTCTGAAGTCTACACAGAAAGGCACGCGGCACAGGGGCTGCTGCACGGTTGTCACCCCCTTTCTGCTACGACCACCTTTCTGCCGAAGTTTTGGCAGCCTGCGCCGTTAAGCCACAACCTTCTTCATCCCCACGAATTATACAAATCTCCTAGGAGTTTTCATTTCAATATATTCAAGCAAACAATGTACACCATTACCCTATGTAATCTGGCAAACCTCAGACTATCTGCCTGTAACCTTAATCTAGGTATTCCCTCTGTATTCTATAATATCCATGATTCACACAGAGCCATATGAGACTTGCCCATTTTGGTAGAAACACCCAAACAGAAGAGCACATTCCCTGAATATGTACACATCTACTGTTATGTTAGGACTCCTCAGAACTCAAGTCCACTAGCTTCAGAAACTATCATATAAAAGTTCCTTAATATTCAAAAACAGGGAATTCCCCAGTGGTCTAGTGGTTAAGACCCCGTGCTCTCACTGCCAAAGGCTTGGTTGGGTTCAGTCCCTGGTTGGGGAACTAAGATCCCACAAGCTGCATGGTATGGCCAAAAAAAGAAGAGGAACACTTAATATACAAAAATAACAAATCGCTGATTGGAGGCTGTATTTTCTCTTTTCCAATGCTTAAGAAAAACAGCCACTGGTAACTAAAACTGTCATAACTTTTCTGTGCATTCTATTTTGAACGGACCATCTAAAAGATTTCTATTAAAATTCATTAACTACAGATCGAAATGAAAGGCTACTGTTACTGCTGGTTCGTGCACACATTGAGCTTATTTTCCAGAAGACAGACAGCACAAAAACTTCAGCTCAACACCATATACTTGGAACAAACAGCAGACAGAGGTTCACTCCAAACCTATATGGACACTGGGACTACAGCAAACTCACAAACTAGATGTTCCCTGGATCTGGAGAGTATGTAATAATACTACAGTAAAATGCACAAACTCGGTCCTCCAATTTTCCACGTTACTGTGAATATTTAGCTAAAATAAAATTCTAAACTATTTCCTCAGGTTAATAACCACTATCACATTTTCCAGTATAGCAAAGATACTTTTTCTAAATCAGATCCCAACTTCTCAGTGTGCCTCAAAACTGTGACAATGGTATTCTAAACAAAAAACTCCACGGGTATCAGAAATAACATCTACAAGAAAAATGTTTACCTCTTGAGATAACAATGCCCATACTTCAAGTTCACAATTAAATAGTAATATTTTTAATGCCACTTTAAAGTGATTTCTAAAAAAAATTATCTTAGTGTTCCCATAAGATAAAATGAAATAACCAGAGAGTTCACTTTTTTGCAACATCTAAGCAGATTCTGAATTGGAAATCTAGGCGTTTGCTTCACCCATATGTCATGATTAAGCTCTCTTTTAATATAAAGAAACTGATGGTTATTTTTTACATATAGCTTCAACTGAATAAAGTTCTTTAGCTCTTAACACCATGAATATTATATACATTATAAAATTACTTACCAACAGCAAGGAGAAGCTGTTCCAAATTGCCAGAAGTCTCCCGGTCAATGGTTTCTTCAATTTGAAACCCGGATATAGTCATGTATTTGTCAAACACTAGAAAACATGAAGACAATTTCTTAATTACATAGGAACCACTCTTTCCAGAAAGAAGACATTTACTCTAACCAGGTACTGTCCAAGCAAACACAAATTTTCCCTTTATCCTTGCTGACAAACCTTGATTTTGCTCAGAGTCTCAATGTGCCAAGCTCAAAACAACAGATCATAAATGTTCTTTGTTCACTCATTTCCCAGCCCCTCCTTGCTAGTTATAACCAATAAGACCCAAAGGTAAATTTGCTGGAGGGGATTCTGAAAAATCTCTCTTTCCTTATTAACTAAAAGTAATGGACGAATTGGGGGCAGGAGGAGAAGGGGATGACAGAGGATAAGATGGCTGGATGCCATCACTGACTCGATGGATGTGAGTCTGAGTGAACTCCGGGAGATGGTGATGGACAGGGAGGCCTGGTGTGCTGCGATTCACGGGGTCGCAAAGAGTCGGACACGACTGAGGGACTGAACTGAACTGAACTGAATGGACGAATAGCATTAGTTTACCCTTGTCTTCTTGCTGTGAAAACATCAGCCGTCTTGTGACAATGAGGTACGGAGCATGAGAAAGAGAACCAGAGCAGAGAACAGCTGAGCAGCAAGCAGAAAGAGCCTGGGTCCTGCCAAACCACCCAAGTAACGCCCGACAGAGAGCCCCACCCTAAAGCCACTCTCGGCAGGGTTCCCTGTTACTCGCAACTGAACTCACTACCACCCGCTAGAAGAACGGATGAAAATCCACAGCGGAGCTCTGAAGTACCACCTACAGCTCGGTGATATGTGACTATGAGTAACTATCCAGTGGCCTACCTCCCTCATTACCCTGACAGCAAAGAGCAGAATAAGGGTCTCGAGTTTTGTAAAACCTACAATGGCAGCAAAGAGAATTATGCGATTTCCCAAGGTCACCAAAGGAAGAAAAAAACAAACCAGATTCATTCAGTAAAAGCCTGTTATGCATCAGGTATTTTGGCATACTGGCTCTTTAGTTTCAAAATTAATCAAAGTACCTGTATCATACGCATTTTTCTCACTCACCTCTTCTCAAGTGAGATACACTTCGTGTTCCAAAGATGGTAATAAACTTTTCTTCATCTGTTCCCCATTTCAGTTCTCCAGCCTGGAACAAAGCCTATAAAAAAAATTCAACTTCAAAATTGTTCTCCCATCTCATTTCCAGGTTCTTAATCACACATGTGCTGTTTTCCCTGAATATTAATTTGCCTGACTCCTATTTATATTTCAATTCTAATATTTCCTACTCTGAAACTCAGTTCACTAAGTTTGGAGCCACTTCAAAGCTCACCACTGAACTCTGCCGCAGAAAATTAAAGGGTCAAAACAGTAAAGCAGGACAACAGTGCTCGGTTAAATGTTTCCAAAGTGTCTACCATGACTTGCAATCATTCAAGAGCAAGGACATGTGTGGTGGAGAGTCCTGATTACCTCACTGCTCATACACCACCCATTCACAGACCAGGAAGGGGTCTGTGACGTGTGTTATGCTTGCTCTGTAGTTGTTCAATAACATGTGATAAAACTCCATAGTCTCTTTACAACTAAAATTTAGCCAATGCTAGCTACAAAAAGTTTTCCCATTTGTAAGAGATCACATGAACGTTTTTAAAGGCTGTGACTATAGCACAGTGCCCGGCATACAGCAGGCACTTAACATACATTTGTTGAACAGTTTGAGTGTCTATATATATTTTTTTTACATGCAAAAGAATATACTCTCCAATATTCATATCATTGCTGAAAGAATTATTCACAAACATCATCATTAAATCTGAGCCCACATACTGAGATGTCAGTAATTCATTAAAAGTCAGAGAATCAATCTTTATAATATCTATGCTGCTACTGCTGCTAAGTCGCTTCAGTCGTGTCTGACTCTGTGCAACCCCATACACGGCATCCCACCAGGCTCCCCCATCCCTGGGATTCTCCAGGCAAGAACACTGGAGTGGGCTGCCATTTCCTTCTCCAATGCATGAAAGTGAAAAGTGAAAAGTGAAGTCGCTCAGTCGTGTCTGACTCTTCGCGACCCCATGGACTGCAGCCTACCAGGCTTCTCCGCCCATGGGATTTTCCAAGCTAGAGTACTGGAGTGGGGTGCCATTACCTTCTCCTATAATGTCTATACTACCATTTTAATCATTTCAAGGTAAGTATACTATTACAGTAAGCCAAATGCAATTGCTGAGACTACTACTGAGCTGTCCTTATGCCCACAGGAGGCGAAACAAATGACAGGAGGTGACCAAAGCACGTGTTTGGATGCAGAATTTTTGGTCACAGTATGTTTGAGAATACAGGTGATAGTACTGCTACATCGATTTTCTTTTACACTTCCAGAGAAACACATTCACACCCCATATCGAAATTAACTTATTTTAATGATTAAAATAAACAGTATCAATCCTGGTCATGTGAGCATGTTCTTCAAAACTAAAAAGTTATTACAAGAGTCTTGCAAGTATCTAAACTTTAGAACCATATCAGGATGGTACAGACCTCTTAAGGTAACTTTTTTAATCTAATTATAAAATAACACATTCATTGATAAATTTTATAAAACAGAGAAAAAACGTAAATAAGAAAATTTAAATTACCAAGAATTATCAACTTTCTGAAGATACTGGCTACTACCTCTAGAATGTTCTCACATAGACATAAGACATACACATACATTAACACTTAAAAGTGGGGAATTACTCACCCTGTACAATAATGCATGCACTGCTGACGCTCTCCTTTCTTATCAATTGTTTTATATTTCTAGGGTTATTCTCTAGTAGCTATAGCTTGCATGGAATTAACTGGTGAGATGGCTATTTTTAACTACAGTCCCCTAATTTTCTTGTAAGAATTATGTTTGGGATCATTATCTAGTCTAAAACTACTCCTAGGGAACCTGGTGGCCCAGGGGTTGACTTGGCACTTCCATAGCACGGGGTATGGGGTCCATACCTCATCAGGAAACTAGGAACCCACAAGCTACCCAGCACATCCAAAGTATTAAGAAAAAAACCTAATACTAAATAAATCATATGCAATAATAATGATGGCACCATCAGAGCAATATTTAAAAGTTTTTATTTTATCTTAAGGTAAGGGTTAAAATGGCCCAGTATCCAAGGAGCTGTTTTAGCTGAGGGATCGTCACACTTCCTCACTCTCCCGCTTCTGTAAGAAGGGGCTTTTCAGTTCCCCCAAGCAGTGTGATAACCTCCGATTCCCATGAAGAATACAGAGGTTTAGGAATCAAAAAAAGATCTGCTGCTGCTGCTGCTAAGTCGCTTCAGTCGTGTCCAACACTGTGCGACCCCATAGACGGCAGCCCACCAGGCTCCCCCGTCCCCAGGATTCTCCAGGCAAGAACACTGGAGTGGGTTGCCATTTCCTTCTCCAATGCATGAAAGTGACAAGTGAAAGTGAAGTCGCTCAGTCGTGTCCGACTCTTCGCGACCCCATGGACTGCAGCCCACCAGGCTCCTCCATCCATGGGATTTTCCAGGCAAGAGTATTGGAGTGGGGTGCCATTTACCTGGGCCTTGTATTTATCTGTGTTTGTATTTATTTATCTTAGATGAATTCTTAATCGCTTCTTAGGCCTCAGTGTCTTCATCTACACAGGAATACTGTTTCTATAGTTACTGATGGAAATTCTATAGCTCACATGATGAATTCATGGAACAGTGTTAGGCAATCAATAGAAGGAATTCAGTATTGATTCCCTTGTCCCTCCTTCCTTTAAGAGCTCAACTTTCTCTCCATAGAAAGTATAAAACAAAGATTTGGTGCGGGAAGAAGTAAAATCAGATCAACATACTAAAAATGTTTTTTAAACAAGTGAATTATCTACAGAATGTTCAATTGCCAGGTGAATGACTCACTGAGGCTTACCAAATCCCTGAAATAATAAGAATCTTCTTGGTGCCAGGTATCAGCAGAGAAAAAAATTCAAAAGCTTATGAAAGGGCCCTTTAGTTGTCTTGGATTACTCTGAATTATGAAATCTGAAATTCTCACTGGGGTTTCCCTGTGGCTCAGATAGTAAAGAATCTGCCTGCAATGCAGGTGACCGGGGTTCAGTCTCTGGGTTGGCAAGATCCTCTGGAGAAGGAAACAGCAACCCACTCCAGTGTTCCTGCCTGGAGAATCCCCTGGAGAGAGGAGCCTGGCGGGCTACCGTCCATGGGGTCGCACAGAGTCAGACACTGACTGAGTGACTAACACTTTCACACTCAAGGGATTTACAGGCACACTGCAAGCCTGAGAGGCACCTCTTTACAGTGCGTGCTCTGAGCAGAGGAATCAGTGAAATGGAGGTGAGAATGTCCCGTTCGCACTCCGTGGTCTCACCCTGCAGCAGGGCTCCCAGCACAAAAGCAGTCCCCCGCCCGCTAACGCAGGCCTCGCTGCGGGTACCAGAGATGGCTGAAGCTGCTTCTCTCACGGTGCCCACAGCCCCTGAGAAGCAGCCAGGATTCCACTCCTGAGACTCAGAGTGTGAGGACCAGCACGGCTCCTAGAGAAGTGCACACAACGCCCGCCTGGAAGGCACAGGGCTCATCTCAACCACACTCAAAGCCCTAAGGTCGGGGAGTACGAGTGTGTGGGCTGCATCAGCTTTGTTCCCTCAAGGCCAAGGCGAAGCTATATCTTTCCTTCCAATCTATTTCAATAAGCACATTTTGGGGAGGGAGAAATAAGAGAGAGGAACTAACAGGTAAGAACAGCAAAACTGTGGTCTAGTGAGAGAGGAAGGGCTTCAGAGGCAGATAAGCACAGGTGGAAATTCCAGCTCCAGTGCAACTCAGTGGGGGCCATGGGCTTGTTTCTCAAACCCCTGAGCTTCAGCTTCCTCATTCCTTCCTCATAGAATGGAAATGATGCCCTCTATGTTAAGAGTTATGCACTGGTTCATGCATTAGTTCTTTACTGAGTGCTAATCCTATGCCCTGAGTGGGCACTCAGGTCAACAGACAGCTTCTAGGTCAGGTGGCACCGCCGTGACAGGAAGCTTGAGATGCTCCCGTCTCCCCTGCAAGGAGCACCCGGCGCACGTGGGCGTCGGGCAGGGCAACCTGCAAGGAGCCAACAGGAGGGCTGAGCCCTGAGGAGGAAGAGGTGACGGAGTGGAGGCAGGGCAGGAGGAGAAAGCTGGAGGCGTAAGAAAGAGAGAGATGATAAAACCACATTTAGGGGCCTGAACTTTATCCTGCAGACACTTGGCTCCACTGAAGGTTTTTAAGGTTTTAAACAGAGATGGGACACAGCAGGTTTGCATTTTATAAGGGATAATGAGGAAAACGTCAAATACTTCAGACAGCCCCTTGCACACATTCATTTCCTTTTCCTTCTCCAGCCACACACAGATGATAGCATCCTAACACCATAACGATATCAACCCAATTTAGATTAGAATAACGTTCTCCTCTTTTCTATTAACAAAGTCAGATCACATATCCAAAGGCTGCTTCACAGCGAACCGTCAACTGGAGGAGTGAATATAGCTTTTTCTCTTTCAATGGTGAATAACTAACAATCAAAATTTTATATTTTATTACAGGCATACCACTTTATTGCATGCTTTACAGATATTTCATTTTTCACAAACTGAAGGTTTGTAAACAACCCTGAGTCAGGCAGGTTTACCAGAACCATTTTTCCAACAATGTTTGCCCACTTTTGTCTCTCTGGGTCACATTGTGGTAATTCTCACATTTCAAAACTTTTCATTATTATTATGTTTGTCATGGTGATGTGTGATCAGTGATCTTTGATGTTACTATGTAGTTGTTTTGGCATTTTTTTAGCAATGAAGTATTTTTATTTAAGGCTTCCCAGGTGGCACAGTGGTAAAGAATCTGCCTACCAATGCAGGAAACACAGATTCAATCCCTGGGTTGAGAAGATCCCCTGGAGAAGGGAACGGCAACCCACTCCAGTATTCTTGTCTGGAGAATCCCATGGACAGAGGAACCTGGCAGGCTACAGTCCATCAGTTCGAAACGAGTTGGACACAACTTTGCAACTGAGCTCGAGCACTGTTCATTTAAGGGAGATACACTGTTTTTAGATATAATGCTACTGTACAGTTACTGAAGTATCACATAAACATAATTTTTATATGCACTGAGAAACCAGGACAATTTCTGTAACTTGCTTTATTCTGATAGTCACTTTCGGGTGGTGGTCCAGAACCAAACCCACACTATCTCCGAGGTTAGCCTACGTGGGAAACGTGACCGGAGAGACAGGACTAGGGTATCTGCTTCTGGGAACCCAAGTAATTCCTTTATTAACATTTTCCAGTTTTCAGGTCTCATGTTTCAAATTTCGCAACACTTAATTCCTATATGTGACTACTTAACAAACCACATTCAGACTATAAGGGGATTTAAAAGCAACTTAGGTACAAAAATGTCATTAGGGATTTGCTGAAGAGCAACTGACGAAAGGACAATTCTATTTATAATTCTATCAAGGAAAAGGAGATGGAATCTTCAAATACTACAATAATGTGTCATTTCTTATGTAATAAAACACCATGTATTACTAAAATACTTTATTTTTTCTTTGTCTTTTCCTGCCAAGAAACTGACTGCCACATTGCCAGTAGCATTCATAACACCTGGTTTTCCTGTAAAATTCTCTATTTGGGGTGTGTTCCATAATCTAAAGAAAAGTAACACATCCAGGTGGAATTCAATATTTATATGCAATTTATTTTTTTCTGTTTCAGCTTTGGGATAAAATATCTTGTTGTTCAGATCAAAATGAGCGACATTGACTTACATGTGTCTTGTGATTTGTAAATAACCCATTAGGTTACTTTTAGATGCTATTATAAGACGTCATGGTTTTCCATTAGCATGGTTTTCTTTTCATTTCTGTCATAATAAAGTCATCACCTAAGTCCCACTTACCTGAGCATCTTGTTCAACCTGTGCTTCATCAATTCTAGTGTCAGGGTCTCTATTAGCCTAGAAGAGATATGTCACATTATTGGATGACATGAGCATTTTCATTCGAAAAAAACAACAGTTCCACCAGAGGGTTATGCACATAAAGTTTTTTCTCTTAGGAATAATATGCTTTTATTAAGATCTTACCAATTCTGCAATATTTTAGGTTATCATATAAGCACTGTTCAAAACCAACCTAACCGTTTTGGTTTTAAAATCTATGAATAGAAGAGGATAGTGGTATTAAAAAAAAAGAAGCAACTATGAGTTAGCTATTAAGAATTCAGGTCAGATATGCTGAAACACAAACACACACTGGCACCACACAGCCGGAATCAAGCAAGTACCAGAAATAATTACAAGAATTTTAAGTGGCCTTACTGAACCAGTTTCAGACTGGTCCAGCTTTAGATTTTTAGTCAAACCACAAACAGTCTCTAGCCAATACCTGAAGGAGGACCACCAACATCCTCTGGTAGTACCCTGAAGTATCCCCCACCACATCATCTTCCAGGCTCGAGCCATACTCTGCAACAGAATAATGTCACTTATTTTCAGCTTCTGTCAACTACAAAAGGGTATTCTGCCACGTGAATCAAATGGAAGAGACAGGAAAGAAGAAATGTTTGATTAGCATAATAGTTTATCCTTCTCTGAGTGTTCTACAGACTGAAGGGTAAATGCTTTGAGTGAGAGGCTGGATGAAAACAGTCTTCCAAAAGCATTTGGTTCAAACCTAAATCATGACTTAGTCTTTTAAGAAATGCTCTCAACCAATGCAGTTATTCAACTGTAGATACCAGATGGTGCTGGAAAGCCTCTAAAATATAATCAATCTTAATTTCAAAATTTTGCTTTGCTTTCCTTTCAAGTATTTTACATGATTCATCTCCTAAGGTCTAATAAACTCTAATATTCTGAGTTTTTTTCCTTTGGGGAATGGCCTTTTCCTAACAAGATATTTCTCCTCTGCAACAGAGTTATTTCTGAGAGACAGCAGGGATATTTTTAAATATGTCTTTCCCCCCTCTATTTCCAGCTGTTCAACATAAAACCACAGCAAAGGGGAGAACCAGGATTTGCACAAGTCTAGAGGCACCTTTCACTGTCTCTCTACCGGCTACTGAAGGTACTGAAGTGAAAGTCTGTCGCTAATGGTGTCTTCCATGATCTCATGGACGATACCACACCAGGCTCCTCTGTCCATGGAATTCTCCAGGCAAGAATACTGGAGTAGGTTGCCATTTCCTTCTCCAGGGGATCTTCCCAACCCAGGGATCAGACCTGCATCTCCTGCATTGGTAGGCAGATGCTTTACCACTAAGCCCACTGAAGGTGTTACTCCAAGGCATTTAAATACTTCGTTATTTGAAAGGAGACAAACTTTAAAAGCTTGAAACTTCTACTTCTAGAAGTACAAAAGAGATACATATCTATTTCAATCAGTTGCTCAAATACAAAAACTTTGATGGAATTTTTTATTCCTTCCTTTACTCCAACACCTATACATATATAATCAACCATCAAATGCTTTTAAATATTTCTCCTCTTTCTGATGTATTTGCCTCATACCTCCCACCAACCTAGGCTGAGCCACAACTGGCCAGCTTACCTGCCCTAATACAGCTACCTAATCAGTCTCTTAAGTCTCCCCACTCCCTCAATTGTCCCTTTTGTCCCCCCACCATCCATTCAGGAGCTTACAGCACCTTTGAAGCATACCCAAGCTTCTACTCTAGCTGTACGAGACCACCTGTAACAGAGGCTGACTGCAGCTGTTCCGTTTAGCCTATCTCCACAGTGGACGTGCATATCCCTCCACCAGTCAGGTTCTCTCTGTCCCCAACCCTGTCTCCACACCACAGCACTCGGGGTACATGGGACCGAAAATGCCCACTTCACCCACACAAAGCCTATCCCGCCTGCAAACCCTGGCTCAGTGTCCGACTGCACTGTGAAACCTCCCTTAACACCCAAAGCCACAATGACTTCTCTTCCCTGCATTAAACACATTTTGAACTTTACTAGCCTGTAACTCTTGAAGTTTTTCTAAGTCACGTCACCCCTAAACAGACTGCAAACTCCTTGAGGACAGGAGCATCTTTTGCATCCTTCACGACAGCCAGTACACTGCTGGACACAGAGCTAGTGCACACGAACACAGGGAATGGACGGACCACACACAGTTACTATGCTCTTAGGGCACCGCATCTGCCATCCAGCAGTACAAAGGCTCACTCACCAGTGTCAACATCCCCGGAAAGAGATATCTGAATATTATACCAGGTAAGAATCAACAGTGATCAGCTGCAGCTGAGATACATATAGCCCCTTTGCTTTAGTGGCTTGGACCTATCCAATGATAAAAACAGGAGCAGCAAAGAAAGACCCAGGACTTCAAAAGGTCATTATTTAGTTGCCACAGATTTCACAGTTCTAATTAGCTGGGTTCCAGTGTCATTTCTAAGATGAACAAACTAATGGCGAGAGAGGGACCTGTTTTCCAAGCTGTAGGCACTAGGCTTGGAGGCCTACTGACAGCCTGGATGGTCTGATCCTCCTCAGCCAGGCAGAGGGCAGAGTCCTCTACAGAAAATCTGATGAGAAAAGAACTCTCTACTTCTACCTTTCATTACATTCTTTTGGTTCCATTAACAGGATATGCTTCAGATCAAATCAAAGATTTTTTTTTCAACACACACTCAAAAATGTATTTAAAAAAAAAAAATACACCAAAAAGAAAAGTCAAAATGCAGAGTAGTCAAGTACTGTGCTTAGCTAAAACAACGTACATGTACTCAAGACATTATCACCTCTGATTTGGGCGAGGTTTCCTTTTCAGTAACTTTTAACTTCTATTACTACTACTAAGTCGCTTTAGTCGTGTCCAACTCTGTGTGACCCCATAGATGGCAGCCCACCAGGCTCCTGCGTCCCTGGGATTCTCCAGGCAAGAACACTGGAGTGGGTTGCCATTTCCTTCTCCAATGCATGAAACTGAAAAGAGAAAGTGAAAGTGAAGTCGTGTCCGAATCTTAGCGACCGCGTGGACTGCAGCCTACCAGGCTCCTCCACCCATGGGATTTTCCAGGCAAGAGTACTGGAGTGGGGTGCCATTGCCTTCTCCATAACTTCTACTAACATAAAGCAATATTTTTAAGGAAGAAGGACCACGAACATCTTAAATTTAATGTAAAAGAGACAACCTGTATATTCCTACACTGACTGTAAATCCTGTGTGAAAATAAGCTCCATCCTCATCAGAAGGTTCTTACAAATACTAGAATAGTTACAGGTACAGAAAAAAGGCAGTCTTTTTCTCCTGAAAAAGAAACTACTTTGAACTGTTGCTTATCTGTTTACTCATTCACTCACTCATCCATTTGTGCATGGTCTACCTCCTGGAACGCTAAAGAACTGCATTCACTTTAGAGAAATGGAACAGTGACAGTAGAAATGAAGGGAAACATAATTCGAAACATTTACCTTTTTCATACACTTGTTTTATGGCTCTCAGTTCTTCAGGTGTCCTTGACGCAATAATTTCTGTCAGGACTTTTTCATCTGTCCCAGCTCCCTGTTTGAAGATTTTTTTTTTTATAGAAAAAAAAATGCTAATAAGATTAAAAAGAAAAGGATTTTTTCAGAATAGCTGTTATTAAAACTGCAAAATACAGAAATATTATCCAATATAACATTCACTTCTTGTATATGGGTTCTATTAGTTATAGAAATACAATATTTCATATTTTCTTTCTAAAGACAATTTTATCATTTTTTTGTCTAATAAAAAATGTTTATTGTATGTTATGTGTATACATAATATATAGCAGATCACATAAATTTGTAATTTTATCAGTTTAATTCTAAATAGTTTAAAAATGAAACATTTTAATGAAACAGGAAATAATAAAAATAGTAAAATATTAAAATGAAAAATGTACATAAATTTACACAGACGATCACTGATACTTATATCATATGTACCTCGAAACATAAACAACTCTGCCCTCAAATTAAGTGCTCTATGGATCACAGGGAAACTCTATAATGAAAGTAACAATAAATGTAGCATGGCTTAGTTATTAGGAACCAGTTATTGGGTCACTATAAAGGAAGTGGCACTTTAGTTTTGAAGAGTAATTGTAGTTTGTTTTCCTTCCTGATCAAAGTCTTATCTACATTGCTAAACTAGAAGATACAAGCAATGACACAGCTGAACTTAATTTTAAAAGGTAACATACTGGAGACTTGATTTCTTTATATTTCTGTACCAAAAATGAAACACTGAAAAAAAACTAGGTTTACGTTCTGGCAAAATTTTAGCTACTACTAACATTTCAGAAGGCTGAAAAAAGATTTTCTTTATTCCAGAGAATCACTGTAAGAAAATGAAGCAGCATAGAAAAGTTCTAACTTGACAAGCCCTCTCTTCCCTTCACCTGAGCTACATGATGATCTAGTTGTTAATTTCAGTTTGCTCATGCAAAACCTAGATACTAACGGCTGAGTTACTTCCAGTCCCGTAAACCTAAACAAATGATTCAGTGTAGTCATATTTTATACAACATTCCAAACACCAGGCAAGGGAATATACATTTAAGTTACTTGCTATAATGAAATTATATCAAGCTTACCAGCTGCTTCATTTTAGTATTCAGAAGTACAGAAAAGTACAAAAAGGTACTAGAAAATCCTTCTTATCTCAAAGTCCCAAAGCTCTCTTCAAAACTTCATCTTTTAAGCTAAAACTATTGACAATATTGTTTCCTAATCAGGTAACTTTCCAAACTAAAGGACTAAATAACTAATCTGTAACATTTTGCAAACATATCTCAAAATTAGGAAACAAGCATGAAATAAAACATAAAAGTCTGTAAAATATATTAAAAATTAAAAAAAACACTATTATCGAGTTAACTATACAAAAGGGTTAAATAACACACTTGTCATTTTTTCCCCTCATTTTCTTATTGCCTCCTACAATTCTGTCCTTCAAGAAACCCTCAGTGAAATCAGTTTGTTTTAATATAAAAAACACCATCAAGTAATTACCAACACAAAATAATATTATTCATGACAAGAATGTTCCTTGCACTCATCTTTTTACCTTAAGAGCATGCTTCAGTTCATAGGCATCATAAAGCCGAGACGGTTTCATGAGAGCCACGATTAATTTTTCAAATTTTCCAGTCAGTTCTGATTTCAGGTCATCCAGAAGGTCCTAGTAGACAGAAAATATAAAGTTGTGAACCAGGTAGAAACTTAAGGAGATTCTTCTTAAATAGGAACGACAACCCTACCTCCAAGTAAGATGCATGAGCTAAACAATACCCTATAGCTTTGCATGCTGTACTTTTGACATCTGACCTACCACTTGGGCAAAGTAAAGACACTCATGTGTCAAGGTATTTGTTTTTAAGATGTTTTTCTTACTTTCAGAGATTTTAAAAACTATTTTTAAAGTAAGCTAAAAATATTTTAAAAATACTGTTCTGAGAACCATGTCTATTGCAAAAAAAATACCCCCCAAAAAAATCATAAATGCATTTTTACAAGGAACAAAATTTGGCCTAATCGAATCTAAACAAAACAATGTTTTCTCTTCTCTCCATATCTAATAATACTATAATACAAAACATGCTGTGTTCTAATACAGAATACATTCTAAAACATAACAGATTATGTATTCCAGGACATAACAGATATGTTCATTACTATGCCCCTGACTACTGCAGGACAGTTGCTATTATGGGGAACTTGTCTGTGTAATTTCAAAGATAAAAGCAGTACTTGGCATCCATTTCAGGACACAGGCAACCAGAACTTGTGTTTAAAACATTTTCTTTTTTTTCCCTTTTATTTGTTTCTTGAAATAATGAACAAACATTGTCAGAATAACAAAAGTACGTTCAGCTTTTCATGTCTGTACTAATTCACTTAGTAACAAACTTAGTTTTTACTTTGAGTTGTTAACCAAGTAAGAACATTTAAACCAATGAATTAAAAATCATTTATTAAAACATCACTCCAACGGAACCAGACTGTGACTGCGTCATAACAAAACACGCTGCAATACAGGTTTACACCTGGGAGATAATACAACAATCCCGAGTGTGAAACACAGAAGGGAAGAGGGCTGTTAGCACCATGAGATCTTTCAGAGACTTATGGTGTTAAACAAAGAAAATCAATCACATGAAGGTAAGCTGGGTGAGCATCTTAACAGCTCATAACTAAGAAACTAGAAAAGAAAAAAAGGGGGAACAGGATGTCAGGATCATAAAATGAATGATATTTACAAAAGAATATCAGTAGATTTTCGAACCAGTCTTAAAAGATAAAGCTGCTCTCACAGTTCTACCTTGGGAGGAAGTACGGTCTTACCCTGCCAAACAGAGTTTTAAAAGCCACAGCAATCTCCTGGCGCTGAGCATTACTGCGGGATGTCAACAGAGTCAGGATGCTCTCCTCATCCGTGCCTGCAATTACGTTCAAACCATTACACCTTGGCTCCTGTGCCCCCTCTCTCAAAAACCTTTGTAACCAGATCCCCAGTCACTTTAATTCCTTGCCTCATAAAATATATTTTATTAAACCATTTATTAAAATGCAAAATTTACAATATGAAAATGTTACTATTTCCAACACTGCATACTTGCCTGGAGAACCCAGGGACGGGGGAGCCTGGTGGGCTCCCGTCTATGGGGTCGCATAGAGTCGGACACGACTGAAGTGACTTAGCAGCATACTACCCCTAAACATGATAAAGTACATGCAAAAATTCTCCTCACTTTTTAAAAACTAATGCACCTATTTTTTCTTGAAACAAAAGTTATTCAAATAACACTTCTTCACAAGGCACAATGTGTTGGGAGTTACAGGATATTGAGAAAGGAGAAAAGATACAGACTCTGGTTTCAAGTTACAAACAATGTAAGGAAAAAAAAAAAAAACAAAAATACAAATAATCGCAAGCTAAGGTAGAATGTGACGAGGACCTTAGTAGAGGTCCAGGTGTTAGACGGGGGTTCAGAGGAGGTTCTCTAAGCTGATAAGTAGTGGAAGACAGTTTTGGGGAAAGCTTCTTGGAAAAGGTAAATCCCACCCAAAAGAGTCTTAAAGAATGAAAAGATTTTGACAGGCAGTGATATAAAGAAGGGAAACTGGCTTTTAGAATTCAGGGAAAGCTCAGCAGTAGGAAGATGCAGGTCATTCCTCATCACCAGAGAGCATCTGGATCAGGGGACACACCAGGCGGTGATGTGAGCTGGCAAGCTGGCGGAGAAAGTGGGCTGCAACGCCAGGGAAGGCTGTGCAAGGCCGGAAGGCCTGCACCTGGCCCTGCTACAGCAGGAGACCTCACGAGACGTTCAGAACGCAGAGTGCTGGGGTCAGAGCATCAAGACTGAGAAAGATGGAGCCCTTCACACGGACATTAGTGTAGGAGGAGCCTGAGGACGAGGGGAGCAGTTATCTGTGGGAATTCCCATGGTGAGAGGTTTCCAAAAGGGCAAAAAAAGAAAAAAAAAAAACAGCAAAAGAGAAGACAGTGGGATGTAAGACAAAGAACCATCTCAGGACACTGAGAGCAAAAGGCTACACATCTCATCCCCCTCAGATATGTCTGCTTGTCTACTCAATCAGCTACTGTGTAGGTAAAGCTGAAAAGCTAAAAAAATAAAGAGGCTGGATTTAACTCCTGTCCAGTTCTACAGACTGAATACTAGGGATGGTTAGTCATTATTTTTGTTCTTAATTACCTATTCCTTCTATGTACATTCAGCTCAAAATATTCTAAAATTAGTCTTACTGTAAAACAAGATTTTTTGTTCAGAAAAACAAGTGTCACACTTTTTTTAGAACAAAAAGAAGGCTGAATTTACCCAGGCCTTTCATGGCCTTCCGAAGAGTTTCTGCATCGGCCCGCTCATCGAATCCAGGGAAGTCAGTCACGGTGCCTCTGAGAACCTGGCGCGGTAACATTTTTTATTATTAAAGGCATGAGTAAGACCACAAACAGCATAAATTTCCTCTGTATCATGTTCAGACTTTACATTAACTTGGTAAGATACATAGCTTCACTTGAAATGGGAAATACACCATTACGACGTGGATCAGCAGTGCACCGCTTCAGCACACGGGCGCTCGGGGCCCACCTGAGCTCCCAGGAGCAGGAAGGCTGGTGTCCCGCCCGCAGGCACCGCCCCAGGGAGCAAGCCCCACCAGCACCTCCTGGTTCCTGGAGGGCGCGTCCCTACAGGCTTCTTTCCCATTCAGTCTCTCATCACTTTGATCTGCATGCATGCTCAGCTTACCCTAAGCACTCAACTCTAAGCGATGCTCTTAATACATCTAGTCCTATCTCTTAGGGATTTGAAGATTCGGCAAAACCTGAAAAGATACTCGGTTGCTCATGTGCCTGAAGAATACAAATTTCTGAATTTAGAGTTTTATAAAGATATATTAGAATTATTAGAATATTCTATTTATAAGATTTCCTATTTTATCATATATAGTACTTTTAATCTTCCAAGTATTTTAATATTTTAAAAAATGTTTATTATATCATTAGATCTTTAGAATCCAAAGGCTTTACTAATCCTGAGCCATAAATTTTTATCTTGTGATAAAAGGAGGCTCCCAGGATTTATTTTTACCAATAAATGTTCCTGAAGTACCTCACAACTCCTGGCAAGGTTCGATCTAAAACTGAGAAATAAACAGTTACAAGGAATGGAGGTTGAGAATACTTGTCTGGTTCATAATCACTTGTGTTTTATTATGAAGGCATGGAAGCACAATCTCCTACAAGGAAAAAAACTTCTCTTCTACCTTAACATCCAATTGCTGCATTTGCCAACAATATCATAACACCAACCAACCAAACAAACAAAAAAAAGGTGACAAAAAAAAGAGCACTATCCTTGGGGAAGAACTTCCATGGGACACAGCACCAGAGGTCAGCTCAGTGACCTCTCTTCAGTGGACTGAATTACGCCTCCTGAAGTGGCACTTGAGATTCAGGAGACAGATTCTCTCCTTGACCAAACTTTAGACAGAAACTTCAGAGCCTTCTTTTTGACAAGTGCTGGCATCAGCCTGCCAAGCCCAGCTGCACAAGAATCTTGCTGAGTCAGTTTACAGAGAATCCCCCCCATACTTAGTAACTGTTCGAGTTCCTCCTCTTCCACCTTTGATGTATGAATCTGTGGGCTGCCTTTAGCAAGTATCCTATTAGGCCCATTCAAAAAGAATCCCTCTGCCCTTGATGTCTCCCCTTAGTAACTTCCCACCCACTGGCACCCTCAGTCTGCTCATTGGTTATACATCCCCAGCCACCTCTGCTATATGTGCACTTGAACCCAATCTCTCTCTTCTACTGAAATAGTCATGACCCTTACTGCCCTAGTCTTGAAAGTATTTCTTACATTTTAACAACTGTGAGAATAATTTTTTAACAGTAGTTTTCTCTCATTCAAAGAAAGAAGAAAGATTCTTCTTTCCTCTAAAAAGAGTTAGCCTTGAGATAACCTACAGGAAGACCTTAGTGCTATAAAGATGTGGCCAAAAGTATATAATCCCAGGGAAGAGATGTTTCCCAGTTTGATCTCCCAACCCAGACTACTGACTGGTAGCAACTTTCATCCCCACCCCTACCCTCTCCTCACACGTGGAAAACAATTATTTGTGGACCTAGCTTGACCACGTAGTGACGAGAAAACTCCCCTGACCACCCTGGAGGAGGAGCTGATGACGGAAACATGATGTCTACTCAAGGAAGGCAAAGAAGTCTTCTCCCTCTCCCCACTTTTCCTTTGATTATAAAACTGCAGCCCAGTCAATTCTCGGCATGGCATTTCTCCCCCATCCACTTGTAAGCCTCACAAGCGTCCTATTCTAATAAATCACTTATCTATCACTTTACCTCTCACTGAACTCTCTTCTGCACTGAGACATAAGGGACTACGGTACCCGAGCTCTTCAGACCTCATAAATGACACATGATGCTTTCTTTCCTAGATACCTTGCCCAATGTATCTCTTCATCTGGCTGTTCCTGAGTTGTATCCTTTTATAATAAACCAGTGATCTAGTAAGTAAAATGTTTCTCTGAGTCCTATAAGCCAATGATGCAGTCACTGGAAACTCCAATCTATAGGTAGTCAGTTGGAAACACAGGTGACAGTCTGGACTTGCAACTAGCATCTGAAATGGCTGGATATAGGAAGTTTCAAATGGTTCAATGTAATTAAAAAAAAAAAATTAGGCATTAGGTTGGGAGAAAAACTGGTAAGATTTGAGGAAACGGCCCTTCAAAATTAGTATGGGTTAGGAAAGTTATTTCTCTCAAGTCCAACTGCAATTTCTGTTTAGTAAGACCACTTCAAATCGGTGAGAAAGATACCATCAATATCATCACAAAAACGAATAAATACCATGGATTTTCTCAATGTGAGAACTTGAATGACTTAGTTCACCTGTCTGCTTATTTATTCATTCAAAACCATTTTCTGAATGGCTTCCTCATGCCAAGTACTGTACTTATCACTAGGGAAAAGTCATGATCCCCTAAGAGAAAATGATAGACATGTAAATAATCAAGTGCAACAGAGTATATTCACACAGAAGTCTCATCAGGGTGATGTGAGCACATAAAGGAGGGACTAAGATGGGAAAAGTGGGAAGAAAAGAAATCAGAAAACCTTCCCCATAGCAAGGGACAGCTAAGGAGTTTGGGATAGACGTGTGCACGTTGCTATATTTAAAACGGATCAACCTACTATATAGCACAGCAAACTCTGCTCAATTTTATGTGGCAGCCTGGATGGGAGGGGAACTGGGGAGAGAATGGATACATGTATATGTATGGCTAAGCCCCTTCACTGTTCACCTGAAATTATCACAACATTCTTAACTGGCTGTATCCCAATATAAAATAAAAAGTTTGAAATGTGTCAAAAATAAAAGAAAGAGAGAAAAACTTCCCGCCCAGTGTCTGAAGAGATGCCTGTGATTTTGCCAGGCAGGCTCAGGAAAGCAGCAAAGGGCAGGCAGGTATTTCAAGGGGCATACAGATGTGAGAGAGGAACCAATGTGGCACTTTGGACAAGGGGTTAAGCATTTCAACAGACTGGAGCAAGCAGGAAGACTGGAGAGAAACACAGAGAAGGGAAAGGTTGTCACCACGGGGGAAGGAAGGCTGGAAGCCACTGAGCCAGACTGCCCTGGGGAGGGAAGCCCCTGGAGGGCATTTCAGCAGCCACAGAAGAACAAAGTTGACTCCGCAGGGCAGCAGCCGGGAGAACAGGACAGAACTGTCCAAGAGTGGAGACAGAAGGACTGGCTTAAAAACGACTAAACAGAAGAAGCTTAAACAGACTTGATTGAAGTCAGGAGCAGGGGAGATGGAAAGGAAACGGCAGCTGGGCCGGGAAAAAGGAGAAGGAAACCATTTGGGATGACTTGCTTTTTGGAAAGGGAAGAGGATGGCTGGTTCTGCCTTTCTCCACAAACTGAACCAACAGCAGGCTTGTCAGTTGCTGGGGCACATCAGCAGTAACTGCAGCTGTGCATGGTGCCTGTCACCAAAGACAATACTAATGGAATGGAAAAAAGAGCCAGAGGACAGGGGCAAGTCATCGACAATCAGAAGAGCAGATAATATCAGCAAGAGCGGCAATGAGCTCAGAGCTTCATGGGGTCCTCTCAGTGAAACCCCATTTCACATATGAAGAAACACGCTGGCTTAGAAGGGTTTGGCAGGTCACTCAAGTGACCAGCAAGCAAACAAGCAGCAGAGCTGGGACGGAACACAGGCCACGGGACTGTGGGCTCTTGACTAGGATGCTACTCAGCCTCCCAAAGGCATAAAATCCAAAGGTGATGGAACAGAAGCCAAAGCAAGGAAAGGAAGAAAAGGCAGTGCGTACACAGGGCGTGAGCCACGTGAGAGAGAAGGTGGGAAAGGGTCCACTGGGTCTAGCAATCAGGAGGTCTCTGGTGGTGGTCAAAGTCTGGCTGAAGGACACCAACGACTGAATTGAGAGGCAGAGCATCTCTGTGAACTCCCACCCTACAAACAGGTGGGTTTTTTTTTTTATATATATATATATTTTTTTTTTTTAAAAAACACACTTTAAAAAGTACTTTATCCAGTTTACAGGCTCTGAAGAAGCTGCCAGTAGAAAGAGAAGTTAAAAATACAGAAGAGATTAAGAACAGGAGACAGGAGGGGTTTGCCTCAAAAAAGAGAGACATTTGACCCCTGATCCTGAAGAAAATGAGGTGAAGAATGGAAAAAAGACACAGGGGTGTTTCCTCACATCTTAGCTACTGTGAAGAAGAAATAACTGCTGGTGGTATTTCTGAGAGTTTTCTAGAAACTGGGGAACACTCTTGCTACATTCCACTCGATCAGTCATCGTGAAAGCTCGCAAAGCCACGCAGCAGTAGTAAGGGGCCAGCTGTGAATCACAGGACGTGAGTCACACAGACAGAACCCTTGCTTGGACAGTCGTGACCAGCTCCATCCCCACCCTCGCCCACACCAAACCGTCTATGTTGGGCCAACGGGACTCTGAGTGACTCACAGAGGGCTTACCCTGCTTCCTAGCCTCGCTGCTAGCCTCAAGTTCCACACGCACACCTTCCCCAGATGAATTCCAAGGGCAAGCAGCCGCTGTTCCCTGTACCTGTCCTCAGTTCACCTCATTTACCCTGATTCTCGGCCACCAGTGCCATAACCAAGGGAATTACCATATATGCTTAGACGATAGGTGGCCAAAACATGTAATTCACTCTGCTCACTCTCAACTTCAAAATCACCCATTCTCCTAGGTCTATAATTCTGTGGGCTTTGTTTGTTTGCTCTAAATGAAAAAGTTCTTTACCTTCAAAGTGTAGGTATGCAAAATAAAATGAATAAAATTAAACCTAAACCCAAGTGGAGGGTTGCTTTCCTAGAATTTAAGACACAAGAAAATAATACAGAAATACCCCTTCAAATTTAAAGATGAGAAAACATTCAGCTGGGTCTGGAACACTTTAAACTGAAGGCACAGAGGAGAACTAAACTCTCTTCAAGTCTGTCATCTAGTTCTATGAAATCAATACCTAAACACCTACCAACCATTCCACATAGTATTAATTGAGCCAGAAATCATTAAGCAAAGCCCTGTAGCTAAGCATCTGTACAGTGGGTTTTAAGTATGGTTCTTCTGAGGCTCAGGTTTTGCAAAAAGCCTCCTGGAGGCCACCAAGAAAGGGGCAAGGGTGGAAGGCCAAGGGCAGAGTCCTGCCTTTCCTCTCGAGTCAGAGCAGCTTACGTCTCATCTAACGGACAAAGTACAGAGTAGGCCCATTAATATTTCCTGTGATAATGGGACTCAGAGATCAACAGAGAAAAAAAAAACTGAAAATTACTGTACTGGGAAAGAAATGAGATAAGCAAGAAAAGAGGGAAAAGCCACGGCAGCATGATCATGATTTGAGACACAAAGTAAATTAATATCAGAAAAAAGCAGAATCTCCAAGAGTAGTGAGAGGTACAGGACAAACACCTATCATGAGGGCTCAGAAACAAGATATCAAGCCCTTATCTTCACCATTGCGCAATGTCACCAAAACAGGTAAAAACTACAATTCAAAGTCTCAAGTTCAAATTATCGCTATTGTTAAGTTTCATGTAGCTTCCTTTCCCTTTCATGCTCCTTTTTGGTTCCTTCCATTTTGTCTAGTTATTCAACTACCTTTGACCTTTGAATGTTAGGTATAAGTAAAAAAAGCATCTCTATAAAGTAGTTTACACTCAGCGGTAAAGAATCTGCCTGCAATGGAGGAGATGCAGGTTTGATACCTGGGTTGGGAAGACCCCTGAGGCGGGCATGACAACCCACCCCAGTATTCTTGCCTGGATACTGGCGGGCTACAGTCCATGGGACTGCCAAGAGTCAGGCACGACTGAAGCAACTGGGCCCACATGCACACACAGGAGAAGAAAAGGTTTAGTAATTTAATAAAGATTTTGTCAATATAAGTCAGACTTCTGTTGTATTTCTTTAATGCACCTATGGCTACCACCTTGCTAATTATAAGAATGCCTTCCCTTGGCAAATACTAATAAAATGGAAAGTTTAACTGTCTATCAATAATGGTGATACTTTTGAATCAGTTAAGTGGGCAAATTCATTAATCTCTGATGAAGGGGCTATTATATCTAGTTGTTCAATGGGCCATTTTGCACACAGCACATGAATACCTATTTTACTAACCAATTCATTCTCACCAAAGCTTCGGAAAATAATTAAGTTTATAGATTTCTCATATTAGAGAAGAGTGTACATGGATTCACAACTTCCTTTTGCATTGAAACAAGAGACAGAAAACAGAGGTAGAAAATAAGCTTCAAATCTTTAGTTGCAAGAAGAGATAAATAATACATAAACAAAGGGATGACCTATAGAGATGAAAGATTATAGTCCATGGAATTCTCCAGGCCAGAATACTGAGTGGGTAGTTTTTCTCTTCTCCAGGGGATCTTCCCAACCCAGGGACGGAACCCAGGTCTCCCACATTGCAGGAGGGATTCTCTACCAGCTGAGCCACAAGGGAAGCCCAAAAATACTACAGTGGGTAGCCTATCCGTTCTCCAGCAGATCTTCCTGACTTAGGAATCAAACCAGGGTCTCCTGCACTGCAGGTGGATTCTTTATCAGATGAACTATCAGGGAAGCCCTTATACATAAACAAATGGATGACCTATAGAGATGAAAGAGGGTAAAATCACAATCACCGCTATACAACCTAAATATTTTATAAAGAACTCAAGGTCAACAAATCTACGAACTGTTTTTCTCTCACCTCAAACCTGCATTCCTTTCTCAAAAGAAAATCACAATCTACCACTTCATCAAGCAAGCCACTTATCTTGAAGGGTGGTGGCCCTTCACTAATCCCCATTCATTCATGCATCTGATTTGCCCACTCTCCCCTACAGTCCCCTCCTATCCAAAGTCCCAGCTACTGCCTAGGTTAAGATCTTAAAATTTCACAGTGGTTACAGCAAGAGATTCCCAAGTAGCCATCCAGCCTCCCCTCCCCTCCTCAACTCCCACACCACCATCCGGCCTGACCCTGGGGCCATCTTCGTTAATGCAAGCCTGACCGTGGCACAGCCCAGCCTCTGACTCTATGGTAGCCCCCACTCCCTACAGAATGGCCCGTGTTAACTCTGGCTCCTGGACAGCCTCTCCAGCACCCTTTCCCAAGGCAGGCGCCATCACCCCACCTGCCAGCCCCTTCAATCCAGCAGAACCAGACTGCCTGCAGCGCTGGGCCCTGCCTCCCAAACTCCTCTACAGCCCTGAGCATGTGCTTTTGCTCTTACTGCCTCAAGGTATCATGCCTTTCCTCTTTTGTCCCCTATGACTAACACCAGCTAAGGAACCTCCGTTTCCTCTTCTGTGAAGCGGAAACAGTAATACTTATTTCCAAAACTGTACAGTGAGCACCAAACACAAAGGACAATGGCAGCTTTGTATCAATAAATCTCAGTTCCATTCTTTTTATATCCCGCCTCTAAGAATACTGGCACAGAGGAGGAACTCCAAAGCTTCAAATGTTCACAAATATATGCATGAATGGCAAAGTAAAGACAACAACAGTTAGGAACTGGAGTCCAAAGAAAACAACACCGGCTGGAATATGCACTCCTTTCAAATAATCAACTGCTTATAGATTTACATATTCTACAAACCAATAGACGTGTCCATAAAACACAAAGCAAAGGTGTTAGGAGCACTAATTTTTGTTTAAAAAAAAATCAACTGATATATTTGTGAAGTTTTAGAATAGTATATAGGTTATGTGAATAAATTTTATTTCAGAACCAGACCTCTAACTTGCCACCTGTGTCAAAGGGACACTAGCTCAACATAAGAGAACTAGGTTTACTGAACAACAGACAACAAATTGCTTTGCCAACAAAGGTCGGTATAGTCAAGCTATGGTTTTTCCAGTGGTCATGGATGGATGTGAGAGTTGGACCATAAAAAAGGCTGAGTGCTGAAGAAGTGCTGCTTTTGAACTGAGGTGCTACAGAAGACTCTTGAGAGTCCCTTGGACTGCAAGGAGATCAAACCAGTCAATCCTCAAGGAGATCAACTCTGAATATACACTGGAAGGACTGATACAGAAGCTGAAGCTCCAATACTTGGGCCACCTGATGCGAAGAGCTGACTCACTGGGAAAGACCTTGATGCTGGGAAAGACTGAGGGCAGGAGAAGGGGTGACATAGAATGAGATGGTTGGATGGCATCACCAACTCAATGGACATGAGTTTGACCAAACTCCAGTAAACAGTGAAGGACAGGGAGGCCTGGCATGCTGCAGTCCATAGGGTCACAAAGAGTCAGACATAACTTAGCAACTGAACAACAAAAATGAATTGCTTAGTGGCTTGCAAAGCTGTCAAACAGCTTGGGATCGAGTTCTTTCTCAGCATCCAAAATGAAGACCAGAGTCAAAGGAATTAGAACTGAGAGAGACTAACCCAAAGCAGGAGAGGCTATGGGTAAACAGGTAAGCTAACCTAAGAACCACCAAGGGAGTAACTACAGAGAGATTTGACCTTAAAGTAAATGGCATGAAAAAAGGCACTCAAAATCCAGCCAGCTCCTCTGGAATGAAGGTCATTTCAAATTTCTCCATTTCCATTGATAGTGCTTGCTCTGCACAGGGCCTTTGTCAACTATCATTGAGCATAGATGTCAAGCCAACCAAAACAATTTCTTTTTCAAATCTTGGAGCGTTTAAACATGAATCAGGCTGATAACTATGATGTTCATGAAGCTTCTAGCCAAAAATTATACAGTATCCTTTTGCTTCATGACATTCCTAATGCCCTGAAGATATTAACTCTTGGTAAACAACACTATAAGTAAAACTAAGTTTAGACAGTCAAATATCCAACTTTTTAAAGTTTCATTATCTTAAAAGATAGCTCAATGACATAAAAACCTTAAGTTGAATTAAAATGTATTATATGGATCATTTGTCTATGAAATAGAGCCAACTCTTGATTTTCCAAACCAAAGTACAAAGAAGTACACAATGTACTTTTAAGTACTTAAATAAATTAGAATATCTGTGAAGGAATTTGGTTCTAGCTAAATACCGAGATTTAAAAAAACCTGTGTAAGCAAGTAAAGCCAGAGGAGAGAAATAGGTATTCTCTATTTAAGAAATTCAACCCAAAATATGGCATATCAGATTAAAGAGATGACTCTAAAACATAATGAAAAATTCACATTTATAATCAGAAGTTGATTGTTGAGAGG
Source organism: Bubalus bubalis (assembly GCF_019923935.1). Classification (NCBI taxonomy): domain Eukaryota; kingdom Metazoa; phylum Chordata; class Mammalia; order Artiodactyla; family Bovidae; genus Bubalus; species Bubalus bubalis. The sequence goes on along the minus strand of NC_059163.1, from coordinate 115,036,336 downwards.
AAAAAAGGTGAGAAAAGATTTAAAAATATTTACTATATATAGTAATTCAGGCAATTTTAACAGCTCTTTGGTTATTCCTTAGTAAATATCTTCAACCAGCTTGTACGCAAAGTTAACATAGTAGATTATGTGACTGATCCAATAATCATAATAATTTATTATTCATTTGGCACTTTATGTAAAAATAACAGGAATGCTGTGGTTTCAAACCCTATAAATATAAAACCATCCAAATGAATAGTTTCAAACATAAAAAAAAAAAGTAAATATTACCCAGGTATTGTTTACGCACAGGCACATTTGTAATTTGTATTCGTCTTGTATGTCATGAGAAGTTTACAGTTAACCAGTGTGCTCTCTTTGAGAAAAACTGGGAAGCCTCAAGTTAGACCACTTCTCTCCCGTAACAGTTAAATGGCTGAATCTCACATATTTCAATACTAACGGATGAGGATTAGGATGAGAAAGAGGTCAGAGCTCAAGTAGTAGCTGCCCCACAAATGCCTCTAACTCCACACACATTTATCTAACATCATGTCACTTTGTAAAAATTTTACTTATTTTTTAATTGAAGGATAATTGCTTTTTGTTGTTTTCTGTCAAACCTCAGCATGAATCAGCCATAGGTATACATATGCTCTGTATCAGCCCACCCTTTAGGTTGATACAGAGCCATACAGCAATTCCCACTGGCTGCCTATTTTACACATGGTAATGTAAGCTTCCATGACGCTCTCCACACATCTCACCCTCCCCTCCCCTCCCCTCCCGGTGTCCACAGCTCTATTCTCTATGTCTGCGTTTCCACGGCTGCCCTGCAAATAAACTCATTAGACATCTTTCCAGATTCCATATATATGTATTAGCATGCAATATTTATCTTTCTCTTTCTGATTTACTTCACTCTGTATAATAAGCTCTAGGTTCACCCACCTCATTAGAACTGACTCAAATGTGTTCCTTTTCATGGCTGAGTAGTATTCCACTGTGTATATATCATGTCACTTTTTAAGTAGTTTCCAACATTTGCTACAGCTCTGTCCCCCTACACTGACATCATTAGGGTAAAATTTAACTAAAAAGGGGGCATTGATATGAATTATATTAATGTTATTAATATAAATATACACAAGAGTATAAAATATCCCTAGTATTTGTTTACATAAAAAAAGAAACTCCAGGGTATCTGTCAAAGACTCATCAATACTATCTGTCAAAGATCTATCAATACTGTTTTTCTTAATAAAACAGTCATGACATTCATCTATGTATGTGATAACTGATTCCTGGGTATCTGCTGTTATCTGCAGGGTGGTCTCAATATTAAGTAAAAAGAGAAAACCATTGGTATGGAAGATTTAGTTCATAATTGTGAAGCATTACTACTGTGGGAGGATGAATTTTCATTTTTCAGTAAATAAGAGACACTCACATTTAACAATACATTTTAAATTGCCAGAATGTGCACCTCTTCAACTCAGGCATGATTCCATTACTCTACAGATGGCCACAGAGTGGAGGCCTCTGGTTCCCAAACCACACATCAACAAATGGAACTACCATGGAAACTGTTTGAAACCTAACACTGAAGTGCTTCAGCTTTCCTACAATTACGTCAGAGCCCAAAGGAAATTTTAGACAGTTAAAGTGCAATTCCCAGAGAAGGCAATGGCAACCCACTCCAGTGTTCTTGCCTGGAGAATCCCAGGGACGGGGGAGCCTGGTGGGCTGCCCTCTATGGGGTTGCACAGAGTCAGACACGACTGAAGCGACTTAGCAGCAGCAGCAGCAGCAGCAAAGTGCAATTCCATAATGTGCACATTCTGCACACCATCAAATGTTAAGTACAAAGCCAACAAAACTCCCATCTTAAATATTTTAACAAACTATTTCACTTCCATGGTTTCCAAGGATAATAACAAAGTTACTGTAAAATTCAACACTGTATTTCTTAACATTACTTGTAACTTTTATGATAACTAAAAACTGACTTGGCTAGAAAACAGTCCTGTTATATTGTAATAGAGATCACATACAAAATTCTATAATACAAGTCACCAATCTCCCAGGTTTTGCATATACAAAGGCTTTTACATTATTTTTACATTATTTTTAATTAATGTAATTACAATAATATTCTTTGCAATTATTAATATCCACATTTGGAAAACATTTATGCTATTTTGGGTAAGGAGTCTACATAATTAAAGGAATTGATTGGAAAACTTCAGGAATCACTGCGTAAACTTATAAAAGAGATAAGAGAAGCAGCCGAATGAGCTAGAATAAAGAGAATTATTCTCTGATGCTTGCGAAATCATCATTTACATCAACACCAGCATATCAAGATAGGAAAAATAATTCTCAGCGAAGTTAATCCCATATAAAAGTATCCTTTATACGGTTAAGAATCTAAACCAAAGTTTCCACTTGAAGTAATATGAGAATTGGTTTGCTGTAATTCTTAAGTGCAAAAGAGGAAGAATGGAAGTACTGTATAAATTTAATAAAATTACTAACTTCTCTTAATCCTCCCATTTTCTCTTGGAGAAGACTATGAAACCTTTTTCAATTTTGGTAAGTCAATCTGATTTTTTTTTTAAGTGAACTATACATGAAAGAGGGCATTGTTTGAGCAGTTTAAACACTTGTTTAAACAAAAGTTTCTGGACTCTAACAAGCCAGTTAGATCGATGAGCTCTGTGAAATTAGTTTCGGGGTGAAGCTGTCTTAAGTATCGATTTTTTTATTCACTGTATATTGAAGACTGTATGACACAGTCTTTAGACGACTTTCTCTTCCCTACACTTTTGATAAATGTATGCACAGCAAAGAAAGCAATATTATTAGGTAATCAAATTCTGAAATAGTCCCAAGGCAGATTCAATTCAGAACTCGTTGCACGAGTTCGTTACTTAGGAAAAGCAGCTCTTTGGTTTAATCTTTTGGCATGGGGCCGGGTGGAATCAGTTCCTTTGGGTGAGGCTAGGTTGAGCAATAGGAAAAAGCTCCACTACAACTCTACTAGAAAAAGCCAACGCCCACCCCTAGTATTGAAGTACAAAAAAGTTACAGAAAATAAACTCAAAAGAAAAAAGAAATGCGTTCGCATCACATGACCAGTGAGCTGCATTTGCTGTGGTTCTAACTTCAGCAACTCTGGGCTTTCTGAAAGGCTCCCTTTCACACATTTACTCACGAAAAAAAAGCGCACAAAAATCCGGCCACGTCACCGGCGGCTGCGCCCGCGGGCTGCAGCGCCGGGTGGGAGCAGGTTCCGGTGGACTTTTCTCAGTCAGGGGAGCAAAGGGGCAACGAAACGGGAATAGGAGATTTCCCGCAGGCAGATTCAGTTTACTCCTAAACTTTTCTGACTTTCCAACAAATTCTGGAACTCCTGAGCAGTTTACAAAGTTAGGTAAATCCGAGCGCTGCGCGGGGGCGCACCGCCTTACCTGTGCCATGGCGCCTGCCCAGGTCAGGAGAAGCTGAGCGACACAGGACTGCAACAGAAGAAAAAGACCGCGGCTTCAGTGGGCCAGACACCTCCACGAGACGCCCAGACAGCCCCCCGGCGCCCCGTCCTCCCCGCAACCGGAGACCGCTGTCGGCCCAGCGGCCGCGCCCACCCGGCGCCCCCGCTCCCTCTGCGGGCGCGGCAAGCACTCACTCACCCAGACCCGAACTGCGCGGAGAGCTGCGGGGCGCGCAGAGCCGGCGAGGGTGAGCGGAGGACGCCGCGGCAGCTGCTTGCTGGCGGCTCCAGGCAACGGAAACAGAGCGGCTCGGTCCGGCCCCGCCCGGCCCAGCCCAGCCCGGCCCGGCCCAGCCCAGCCCTGCCAGGCGCTCCCCGCACCGCCCCTGCGCGCCCCCGACCGCCTCAGGCCTCAGTGCGCCTGCGTGGGGCGCGGGGGCTCCCAGTCCTCACAGCCTGGGTGGAGCCCGGCCGCCGCTGCTTTGAAACCCGGAGGGGGCTCGGCTCTGCAGGGCACCTGGGAAAGTCTGGCCTTCGTGCAGCGAGGAGGCCGTCGGGAACAGTGTGGGACTCCGAGTTTGGCGTGGGGGATGTTCCTCCGCTCCGTGGCCGCAGGAACGTGGGCCTCACCCAGTGCTCGGACGTCACGGTGCATGCGCATCTTTTTGGAAGACCAGTCACTGCCGTCTAGAAGAGTGCGTCTTTGACCACGGTCTAAAATTCCTAAGTTTATTTTTGTTAAAAAAAAAAAAGTGTCACTGCTTCCTTGTTAGATAGCCATGTCTTTTATTTGGTGTCTTACTTGGGAAATTTCAAAACCTCCGCCTGGGGTCAGTTTCTATACTCAGAACCAGCCTGCTGCTGCTGCTAAGTCGCTTCAGTCCGACTCTGTGCGACCCCACAGACGGCAGCCCACCAGGCTCCGTCATCCCTGGGATTCTCCAGGCAAGAACACTGGAGTGGGTTGCCATTTCTTTCTACAGTGCATGAAAGTGAAAGTGAAGTCGCTCAGTCCTGTCCGACTCTTAGCGACCCCTATGGACTGCAGCCCACCAGGCTCCTCCGCCCATGGGATTTTCCAGGCAAGAGTACTGGAGTGGGGTGCCATTGCCTTCGAGAACCAGCCTAGAACCTTCAAATAACTTAAATTTGGGCCATTTCCTATTATTAATTAAACGTAAAATATATGAATATCTGTTGGGGGGGGTGGACAAAGACACAGACACGAAAGGATACTGTAGTAGGCTGATTCAGAGAAGGCAGACAGAAAGACCGTGCCCTTCTCAGACTCACAGGCCTCGGGGAGGGGAGACACTGGAGTGGGCTCCAGGAGGCAAGAGCACAGAGCTTGCAACTCTAGACTCAGTAATGTATTCTAGGATCAGAAGAGCAAAGTCCTGTGGCGATACAAGATAGGTAAGAAGCTAGTCTGGGGAATAAAGAGGCTTTTCTCATAAATTATTAATAAATGTAGAACTATGTGGTTCTTTGTATGGATAAAACTTCTTTCATTCACGTATGAGCCACATGCTTCATCAGGCCCTGACACAGTCACAACAGAGTGATTATTTTCTGGAAATGGAGGCAAAATTTCGAAGTATGTGGAGCTTGCTGCACAGGAAGACACACACACACACACACACACACACACACTCTCTCTCTCTCTCTCTCTCCTCTTTCAGCTTGCCTTTCCTCTTCCCTGGAAGCCTCTTCTCAGGCAGCCCAGCGTCTCTACAGTGGCCTCACGCTGCCTAATTTGAACCTCTCCCCGAGCACTGTAGACAGGCACAGGAGTGTGAAGGCAGCCCTGCGCTCAGCATCTAGATGGCTGACTTTCTTTTGGGGGGCTCCAAAATCACTGTAGATGGTGACTGCAGCCATGAAATTAAAAGATGCTTACTCCTTGGAAGAAAAGTTATGACCAACCTAGATAGCATATTAAAAAGCAAAGACATTACTTTGCCAACAAAGGTCCGTCTAGTCAAACCTATGTTTTTCCAGTAGTCATGTGTGGATGTGAGAGTTGGACTATAAAGTTGAGCAGTAATGAAAAGCAGCAATGCTTTTCATTTTACTGAACTTCACCAAGAGAAGCTCCTTCAGCGAGGCCTGCAGCATTCTCTTCTCCTCACACATTCACTTATTTAAAGTCCTTTTCTTCATGGTCTTTCTCACTTTCTACTCTGAGAATAATGGAATGCCACCAGACTTCAGGGATTCTGTTCTTAACAATGTTGTTGATTTTATAGGAGAATGATGCCTATTGTAGGTTAACAATTTGCTCTGTGTCCTGCAGCTAAATAATGATAGAGTCAATTAATTATTAAACAGTATTTTGATATGTATATACTCAGTTGGTATTTCTTTCACTTTCGGTCACTTGGATCTATTCAACTCCTACTCTGGATCAGGCATAGTTCTAGGCACTGGGGGTAGGATGATGCAATAAATGAAACAAAGTGCCTGCCCTCACAGGTCATACATTCTGTGCAGAAGACAGACAATAAAATAATGCTTATGTCCAGTATGATGTTTTCTATAAGGAAAATAAGGTGGGGCTGGGGAATCAGGCTGAAGGGAGTATTGTTTTGCAAAGGTGGTCTGAGGAGTTTCTGAGAGACTTGACAAGAAACCTGGATTTATATCATTTAATTATATTTGACAACAATTTACTAGGCATTTGTGGAAAAGGTCTACACAAGAGTCTAGCCCTTAGTATTACAGACAGAGCATGAATACAGATACTACAATGGGACAACAAACTAAATTTTAAGAGATACATAAAGCACAATCAAAATGCAGTTGGTGTCAGAAGTTCAGTTCAGTCACTCAGTCGTGTCCGACTCTGTGTGGTAAAAGCTCAAACTATTGCACAATTGCACTCATCTCACACGCTAACAAAGTAATGCTCAAAATTCTCCAAACCAGGCTTCAACAGTACATGAACTGTGAACTTCCAGCTGTTCAAGCTGGTTTTAGAAAAGGCAGAGGAACCAAAGATCAAATTGCCAACATCCGCTTTATTATCAAAAAAGCAAGAGACTTCCAGAAGAACATCTATTTCTGCTTTATTGACTATGCCAAAGCCTTTGACTATGTGAATCACCACAAACTGTGGAAAATTCTGAAAGAGATGGGAATACCAGACCGCCTGACCTGCCTCTTGAGAAATCTGTATGTAGGTCAGGAAGCAACAGTTAGAACTTAGAACTGGACATGGAACAACAGACTAGTTCCAAACAGGGAAAGGAGTACATCAAGGCTGTATATTGTCACCCTGCTTATTTAACTTCTATGCAGAGTACATCATAAGAAATGCTGGGCTGGAAGAAGTACAAGCTAGAATCAAGATTGCTGGGAGAAATATCAATAACCTCAGATATGCAGGTGACACCACCCTTATGACAGAAAGTGAAGAAGAACTAAAAAAAGCCTCTTGATGAAAGTGAAAGAGGAGAGTGAAAAAGTTGGCTTAAAGCTCAACATTCAAACTAAGATCATGGCATCCGGTCCCATCACTTCATGGCAAATAGATGGGGAAACAGTGGAAACAGTGGCTGACTTTCTTTTGGGGGGCTCCAAAATCACTGCAGATAGTGACTGCAGCCATGAAATTAAAAGACACTCCTTGGAAGAAAAGTTATGACCAACCTAGACAGCATATTAAAAAGCAAAGACATTACTTTGCCAACAAAGGTCCATCTAGTCAAACCTATGTTTTTCCAGTAGTCATGTATGGATGTGAGAGTTGAACTATAAAGTTGAGTGCCACAGAATTGATGCTTTTGAACTGTGGTGTTGGAGAAGACTCTTGAGAGTCCCTTGAACTGCAAGGAGATCCAACCAGTCCATTCTAAAGGAGATCAGTCCTGGGTGTTCATTGGAGGGACTGATGTTGAAGCTGAAAATGCAATACTTTGGCCACCTGATGGGAAGAGCTGACTCATTTGAAAAGACTCTGATGCTGGGTAAAATTGAGGGCAGGAGGAGAAGGGGACGACAGAGGATGAGATGGTTGGATGGCATCACTGACACAATGGACATGGGTTTGGGTAGGCTCTGGGAGTTGGTGATGGACAGGGAGGCCTGGCATGCTGCAGTTCATGGGGTCGCAAAGAGTCGGACACGACTGAGCGACTGAATTGAACTGAACTGAACTGAATCTGTAAAAATGCCTAGCAATGGTAAGAGAATTGGTGTTCCTCCTTTGAAAAACCGGGTAATTCTCAGCCCCTAACCTGATAATTCAGATGCCCCTCTTCACATTTATAACAAATCAATCTCTGATGGTCCCACTGCTCCCCTGCAGCATGACCCATCCTATCGGCAGACGATCCCTCAGACCTGACAGGCCCCAACTCTCCAGGACTAAGCTGATGCTTCCTGGTTCCCTCCTACCCTTTCGCACTGGAGTCTCCCATCAGTGGCCTCCATCATATACAGCTAAAGGAGACTCCCACGCTCTACCCTCCTCTCAATATGCAGGCCCCCGCGGTCCCCATGTGTGGGGCCAAAGGCATCAGAAGCAACATCTCAACCTGAACTCAAGCCCCCTGCCTGGCCTCGTCTTGTCCATCCCTGAACTTTCTGGGTGAGAGGGGAGGGGAGGGCACATTGTTCTGCAGATTCTACCCCATCTATTTTCACCATCACTTCTCTCTCCCAGAAGTGATACTGAACATAGCCAGCATTCTAGTGGCTCCCCAACCTTTCTCTTTATATTTGAAGTGGTTGTAACGTCTCCTGGGGAAACAGGTCCAGAGAAACTCATCCTGAGCCAACAATGTGAAATTATTAGGAGACTTCTTCATTTCCCCCTTATTGAGATCCACATGCTCACCAGAAACTAAAAGCAGAGACTCCTCGGGAGATTTTTAGCTTTAGAAGTCCTTCCACTGCTTTTATTCAAAACAATATTTGTGTTTATTCAGTAAAAGCTAAGTCAATTTCCTTAGCAGGAGACTGGAATGTAGGTCTTAGGTAAATAATTATGTAAAAAAGATTCTTAAAGGAATCTTTCAGGCAGAATGCTTAATTAAGCCTGGTTAAATCTTCAGAGAAATTAGTAAAACGAACCACAGAAGTACTCAGCATATTTATAAATGGACAAGCATCCTGTCCCTCTTGCTCATTGCTAAATCCCCAGCACCTAGCACAGTGCCCTTAGCACTTAGTATCTACTGAGTGACAGTTTAGTGAATGTTTTGAATAAATGAGTGAATGGCTGAATGAATCCACTGTGGTGTTGGTTATTAACTGCAAGCTGGTGATATTCAGAAAGATGAGGAAAACAAGGAAAAAAGTTAAAGGAAGCCCTGTAAGTGAGAATTTTGCCAGTGGAATAAATGTATTGTCAGACTGGGATTCTGAATTCTGGAGAGGACTCATCTCCGGGTGGGTGAAGTTTTGTTTCATGATCTTATTCATGTGTGGCTTCAGACAATGGTTTGATTTTCCCTAATTTGGAGTGGTGGTTAGGATCACATGTGCTAACTTGTTTAAAGTATAAAAATAGCAGGAGGGCTGGTTTCAACTTCTGATTACTCTTCCTCCTTCCAAAACCTCTTACCACTAAACCCCACCCTCATCTATTCCATGCTGATGATTCAGCCCCTACCCGTCTCCCTCAGAATCCCAAATTAAATCCCTATGAATCCACTGCTCCACTGAGGCAGGCTTTACCCATCAACAGACAGCTTCTCAGCATTGGCCCCCTATACCCAGCCCACCCCCACTTCTAGGGCCAGTGTTAAGTCCTCTCAGCACTGGTTTCTTTATCTGAACCGTATCTTCATTCATTCAATGACTTTATTGTGTGTTACATCCTGTCATTGACACTAAGGATACAGTAATTAAAAAAAAAGAATCTAATTATAGTGCTCCGTCTAACATTAAATGGAGATGACACAGCAGAATCTTGTTAACTTTAGGGTAGGAGGCAAGAGAAGAAAGTAGGCTTTAAACAAGGAAAGCTTTGCAAGGTGGGTATGTTTGTGTGACTGGGGGGCTGAGGGGGTTGTCCTTCCCAGAAGTCAGCCTAACAGAGATATCAAGGCACTGACGGATGGAAGCAGAGTTCCTTCTTTCCCCTTCATGCAGTCTGACTATTTGAATGAGATGGGCATTAGGGCTCACTGTGTCACACCCAGAACACTGCTATCCTCTCCACGGTTCCTCCTCTAATACCTTACTTACTATTTCTCACCCCCAGCGGCTCCCTCCTGTCCTCCACGTTTTCTTACCATTCCAATCATAAATCTGCTAGTGTTCTCAGGCTTCACCCACCGCTAGCCTCTCTTTCCACCCAGGCTGCCGTCCATCCTTTCTCCTGCTTTGTTTCTTCTCCATCCTACCTACGGCCTGTTGACTGTGCCCCCCGCTACATCTTGTCACTTTCCTTCAGTCTGCCTACTCTCTTCACACGTCCTGCTGACCACTATCCCACCATCATATGCCCCTATCGACGCTGAAAGCTCAGCTTCTCTGTACACCAGTGCCAAATCAAATCTCAGAGACAGAGTTTTAGGTGAAGTTCAATTCAGTTCAGTCGCTCAGTTGTGTCTGACTCTTTGCAACCCCAAAGACTGTAGCACACCAGGCCTCCCTGTCCATCACCAGGTCCCGGAGTCCACCCAAACCCAAGTCCATCGAGTCGGTAATGCCATCCAACCATCTCATCCTTTGTTGTCCCCTTCTCCTCCCACCTTTAATCTTTCCCAGCATCAGGGTCTTTTCCACTGAGTCAGTTCTTTGCATCAGGTGGCCAAAGTATTGGAGTTTCAGCTTCAGGATCAGTCCTTCCTATGAATATTCAGGACTGATTTCCTTTAGGATGGACTGGTTGGATCTTCTTCCAAGGGACTCTCAAGAGTCCTCTCCAACACCGCCGTTCAAAAGCATCAATTCTTTGGTACTCAGCCTTCTTTATGGTCCAACTCTCACATCCATACATGACTACTGGTAAAACCATAGCTTTGACTAGACAGACCTTTGGGTGAAGTACAAAAAGATAGATCTATTGCCTCCCGAGGCAAAGGGGGACATAGCAGACTCCTGCCTTCAAAACCATATGTTTGGGGAAAATAGTGCCAACTTTTATAGTAATTGTTCAAAGAGAGAGTGATCAGCTCACGGGAATTTTTTTAATGTATTGATATATGGCTATGCTCGGTCTTCAGTGCTCCCTGTGGGTCTTCTCTAGTTGCGGTGAGCAGGGACTACCATCTAGTTGCAGAGGGCAGTCTTCCCATTATGGCTGCCCCTCCCGTTGCGGGACATAGGCTCTAGGTGCGTGGGCTCAGTAGTTGTGGAGTAGGGGCTTAGCCACTCTGTGGTATGTGCGATCTTCCAGGATCAGGGATGGAACCCATGTCCCGTGAGTTGGCAGGCAGATTCTTAACCACTAGAGCACCACGGAAGCCCATGTGAACATTCTTCAGAAGAATGAGGTGGTAAGTAGGAGTCCACATCGTCAACCTTCAGGTCCAACTAGTCTGGGGTTTCACATGCTTGTGGCAGAATAGCATCATGAATCATTAACTTCTCCTACCTGGAGAGGGTTTAAATATCTGCGAAATAGCTCAGAGATACTGTGTGTCTCCACTGATGGGGAAACAGGACCTTGCCCCCGTTGCTCTAGACTGTTTCTCCTTGCCCTCCCATTCTCTCCCTTCCCTAATGAACAACTGCTTGAATCTGCCCATTGGAACTCAGGGAAGGTCATGAAGACTGCATGAAGGCTGTTTCCTATAATCAAAGAAATGGGAGACATGAAGGCCCCGCCCAGGAGCCCCACAGGGTATCACTATATGCATGCTGCTGAGCATAGTTAGACACAACAAAATCACACAATAGATCAGCGAAAAAACCAGTTTGGAGGCATCAGTCTCAACTGGGCCCTCAGCTTTAACATGTCCCCGCTTGGGCCTCTCTCTTACCATCCCGAATCATATTTGATCTTCACTGCTCTCCTTTATACCCTCGCCCTCACCCTTTCTCCCAGCAGATGATCTTAATTCCTACTCTGCAAGTCTACTTGCCCTGAATTCTCACCCTACACCTACAAACGCATCTTGGCCCATAGCCATTCTTACCTCCTCATTCAGAGGGTGAGAGGACCCTCTTCCTATTTGTTCTAAGATTTAAAGTTCATTCTCCAGGACTGTGATCTTATTCCCACCTATATTTAAATCTTTTCCTTTCACTAGCTTCTTCTCAGGCTAAATTAACAAAGCTGTTTAAATCAGGACTCTCTTAGTTGCAATTGACAGAAATCCAAGTCAAGCTACTACTACTATTACTACTAAGTCGCCTCAGTCGTGTCCGACTCTGTGCAACCCCATAGACGGCAGCTCACCAGGCTTCTCCGTCCATGGGATTCTCCAGGCCAGAACACTGGAGTGGGTTGCCATTTCCTTCTCCAATGCATGAAAGTGGAAAGTGAAAATGAAGTCGCTCAGTCGTGTCCGACTCTTAGCGACTGCATGGACTGCAGCCTACCAGGCTCCTCCATCCATGGGATTTTCCGGGCAACAGTACTGGAGTGGGGTCCAACTCAAGCTAGTTTAGGTAAAAAGGCAGAGAGCTAAGAATTTGTCATCAGTCATACTTCAAGGTTTTGGGAAGTGAGTGCAAGTTTCAACTTTATGGAATCAGTATCCTTCCTTCCTTCCCACATCAATTTCATAGAAGTTAAAACAGAAAAAAAAAGAAAGATGAAGAAGAAACATCAGTAAAGGGAAAGTATGACTGATCACACATTCTTAGCTCTCTTTGTTTCATTTTCCTGTCTCAGAGACCAGCTTTGTTCTTGTGGCAAAATATGGCTACAAGAAATAATAGTTCAGCATTAAACAGAGCCCTAGCTCCTCCTCAAGGAACACACAACAATCTGCTACATATCTTTGAGATCTGCAGGAAATAAAGCCCCACCCAAGAAGAGGATAGAAGGAGGCTCCTGACTTCCTTTGCTGACTTCAATCTACTAAAGCTTGGTCTCTGTTGACCTATGCCCCAATTCTATGCTGAATTCTCCTCTGCTTAAGCCCGTTCATGACTATGTATGTAACCTTAGCTTAAAATCTTGCTGTTCAAGCAAACACTGCTTCGCTGCTTTGGAGAGATCTTCCGGTGTTCTCTTTACTTGCTCCGTGTGTGTGTGTGTGTGTGTGTGTGTGTGTGTGAGTGAGCCTGCTCAGTGGCAACTCTGCTATCCCATGGATTGTAGCCCGCCAGGCTTCTCTGTCAGGAATACTAGCCATACCAAAGTACACTTCCACATCTTCATCTGCAGCTCAGACCTCTCTCCTGTGCTCTAGGCTCACATAGCTACTTGCTTGCTTCTCATGTTTCAGCCAGGATGGGCCATAGATAAAACCAACATATCCAAACCAAATTCATCATTTTTTTTTCAAGACCAGATTTTTTCATATTCCCTGTTCTGGTTAAAGAATCCCTGTTAACCAGTCACTCATGATGAATCCAGGCAATGCTTCTGGGTTCTTCACTTTCCCTTACCAGCCCTGCCACCACCACATTTAAGGTGGTAGATTCTAATAATGCCCTTCCTGTCTCGTCCTGGCTAACTTCTACTCATTTGCTACAGCAGTCATTTTCTACTGACCTCTTAGTTTCTCTTCTCTCTAATTTGTCTTCTAAATGCAAATCTGATTGTGTTACTCCAGGCCTAAAATCAATAGATTCTTTGCAAACCCAAATTCCTTGTAGGAAATATTCCGAATTCTCTAGCAAGAAGTACAAAAGCCTTCCAGAAATTTTTCTCCAACTTTACTGACACTCTCTATTTTTTTTTTTTTTTTTTTTTTTTTTTTTTGCTAATGAACTACTTAAAACTCCATCTTTTGCATTTACCTCCTCTGCCTGCTTCAAACACACTCTCTTACATTCTCATAGCTCTCCTGGTGAGTTCCTGTTCCTCCTCAGGGCCCACTGTTAAGCATCTTCTCAATTTTTTCTCCTAAGACTCTTCTTAGGGGCTTCCCTGGTGGCTCAGTGGTAAAGAATTCACCTGTCAATCAGGAGAGATGGGTTCTATCTCTGATCAGGGAAGACCCCACACTTCATGGAGCAACTAAGTCTGTGAAAGTGAAAGTTGAGTCTGACTCTTTGTAAACCCATGGACTATACAGTCCATAGAATTCTCCAGGCCAGAATACTGGAATGGGTAGTCTTTCTCTTCTCCAGGGGATCTTCCCAATCCAGGGATCGAACCCAGGTCTCCCGCATTGTGGACGGATTCTTTACCAGCTGAGCCACAAGGGAAGCTCCAAAATACTAGATTGAGTAGCCTAATCCCTTCTCAAGCAGATCTTCCCGACCCAGGAATCAAACCAAGATCTCCTGCATTGCGGTGGATTCTTTATCAACTGAGCTATCAGGGAAGCCCAACTAAGCCTGTGGACCACAACTACTGAGCCTGTGCTCCAGAGCCGGGAACTGAAGCTGCTGAGCCCACACACTACAGCCACTGAAACCTGTGCACTTGGAGTCTGTACTGGGCAGCACGAGCAGCCACCGCGGTGAGAAGCTGTGCACCACGACTAGAGCGCACCTCAACGGGCCACAGCTAGAGAAAGCCCGAGCACAGCGACGAAGACCCAGTATAGCCACAAACAAATAAAAGACTTCTCTGGCCCTGTGTCCCAACACCTTGACGGGAACCTCACAACAGACACTGAGCCTCACCTGGCTAAGCTGCTCCTGAATCCCTGACCGACAGAAATGAGGAAATAAAAAGTATTTACTGCTGCAAGCCAGCAAGGTTGTTTCGGGATAATTTGTGACAGAGCAATAGAAAACCAACTGGAACAGTTTACTTGCAGAGGTCGACATGAATGAAATTCTAGACCCAAGTTTCAAGTGCAGGGGCTCGGTCTTCCTAAGTCAGTCCTCAGGGGTCTTTAAACAATACCAACCAACCGCCTCTTATTTCTCCAATTTCTTTTTGAAACATAGTAAAACTAATTATGGGTTAGTAGTGGATTAACTACTTAATGCTCATCAGTAATATGCAAAGTAAGAGCTCAGAATTCTATTATTATTATTTAATATGGCCTTAAAGACTCAGGATGGAAATTAAGAGAACATTAATATATTTTGTTTTTCTTTTTTTTTTTGGCCACACCACTTGGCTTGCAGGATCTTAGTTCTTCCACCAGGGATTGAACCCCGGGCTGTTGGCTGTGAGAGTGCAGTGTTCTAACCTGTACACCAGCAGGGAATTCCCAGGACATTCTTGTTTGACATTCAAGCATCTATTGTTTTCAGTAATCAGATTCTATAGGATACAAAGAATCTAATTCCCGTATTTTAGATAATCAGCTAGGGATGTAATTTTAAAAAATTGATATATAGGTGCTGTACAGTATAATACTGGCATACAATATTGGTGTACAATATAGTGATTCATCATTTTTAAGGGTTATATTCCATGTATAATTACTATAATATATTGGTTATATTCCACATGTTATATAATACACCCTTATTTTACACACAATAGCTTGCATCTCTAATTTCCTCCCTGCTCGCCCTTTCCCACTTCCTCTGGTCATTGGTCACCACCAGTCTGTTCTGAGTTAGGGATGTAACTTTGATTTCATGAAGAACACACTCCACTGTAACACTCTTTCTATACAATTAGTTTGCATTTTAAAAATTGGTGTGTAGGAACAACTGAAATGATCATCAAAATGAGAATAGATAAATAAACTGTGGTATATTCATATAATGGGATGGTATTCAGCAGTAAAAAAATAACACAACAACAGGGAATAGTCTCAAATATGTGTTGAACAAAAGAAAAAGAGGCAGAACAAAAGAAAGATTCTATCTGATCCCACTTATATGAAGTTTGGGAACATGAAAACTAAGCTAAGGTGATAGAAATCAAGAGTAGTTTTCTGTAGGATTGAAGCTATTAACAACTGAAAGAGGAAAAAAAAAAAAATCTGGAAAGGACCGAAAGGTTCTGTATCTTTTTTTTTTTAATTAATTTTTTAAAATTTTATTTCATTTTTTAACTTTACAATATTGTATTGGTTTTGCCATATATCACAGTGAATCTGCCACAGGTATACATGTGTTCCCCATCCTGAATCCTCCTCCCTCCTCCCTCCCCATACCATCCCTCTGGGTCGTCCCAGCGCACCAGCCCCAAGCATCCAGTATCGTGCATCGAACCTGGACTGGCGACTCGTTTCATACATGATATTATACATGTTTCAATGCCATATTCCCAAATCATCCCACCCTCTCCCTCTCCCACCAAGTCCAAAAGACTGTTCTATACATCAGTGTCTCTTTTGCTGTCTCGTATACAGGGTTATTGTTACCATCTTTCTAAATTCCATATATATATGCATTAGTATACTGTATTGGTGTTTTTCTTTCTGGCTTACTTCACTCTGTATAATAGGCTCCAGTTTCATCCACCTCATTAGAACTGATTCAAATGTATTCTTTTTAATGGCTGAGTAATAGTCCATTGTGTATATGTACCACAGCTTTCTTATCCATTCATCTGCTGATGGACATCTAGGTTGCTTCCATGTCCTGGCTATTATAAGCAGTGCTGCGATGAACAGTGGGGTACACGTGTCTCTTTCAATTCTGGTTTCCTCAGTGTGTATGCCCAGCAGTGGGATTGCTGGGTCATAAGGCAGTTCTATTTCCAGTTTTTTAAGGAATCTCCACACTGTTCTCCATAGTGGCTGTATCTTGATTTGATTATAATTACATGGGTGTAAATACTTATCAAAAATCACAATTTTCTTATGTTCATTTTACTCTATGTCATTTTTAGCTCAATCTTAAATAGATGTTAAAAAAATAGTGCATAACACCAAAACAAAATCATGTTTCCCTTTTGAAAGGATAACCTCTCTTTCAGAAGGAGAAAACTGGGAATTCAGAAAGCAAATACGAAGAGCTTTCACATCACGCAAGTGGAACAAAGTAAATATTTAGAAATATTTTCCCAAATACTACCTTTGAGAAAAGGAAACCCCAGCCCCTGAGCCACGATAAATACCCACTGGTTCTCAGCTGAGTTGGGTGGGGAAATCAGCATTCAACTCTCTTCACTTTGGACAGGCTCTGTCCAAATATTAATAGCACTCTGCAAGACAGGGACGCTCCACACAGCAGAAAACCCCAGAAAAAAAAACTGGAGGCAGAGCAAAGTAGTTAGGGTAGAGGACAGGGTGCCATGTGTGACTCAGCATGCAGGAATCCCACAAGGATGGAGGAGGAGGGCTTTGGGCAGAGAAAAGAGATGAAGAAGGAAAATATATTGACAAGGGCTTCACAGTTGCGGACTGCGGCTGCCTGAGAGACAGGTGGGATGGCTATGGAAGAGGAACTGAGCACTGGACGCTGAGTTCAGACTAGGGAGAGCTGGGCCTCCAGGGGAGCAATTAGGAACAAGGGCACCTCGCTCTGCTCTGTGCTGGAAGGCAGGAAAAGTCAAAAACAGGAAGCTTGCCAAGGAAGAAAAGGACCACGTTATGGGAAAACCCCTTTGTAAAGAATCTGGTGGTGGTCGTGGTGGTGGTTTTCTCCCTAAGTCTGTCTAGACTCTTGCAACCCCAAGAACTGTAATCCACCAGGCTCCTCTGTCCATGAGATTTTCCAGGCAAGAATACTGGAGTGGGTTGCCATGCCTTCCCAGGAGATCTTCCCCACCCATGGATTAAACTGGTATCTCTTATGTCTCCTGCATTGGTAGGCAGATTCTTTGCCATTAGCGCCACCTGGGAAGCCTTCACATATACTACAAATGTCCCTAACTTGCTTCAGTTCAGTTCAGTCACTCAGTCATGTCCAACTCTTTGCAACCCCATGGACTGCAGCATGCCAGGCCTCCCTGTTCATCACCAACTCCTGGAGCTTACTCAAACTCATGTCCATCAAGTTGGTGATGCCATCCAACTATCTCATGCTTTGTTGTCCCCTTCTCCTCCCACCTTTAATCCTTCCCAGCATCAGGATCTTTTCCAGTGAGTCAGCTCTTCTCATTAGGTGGCCAAAGTATTGGAGTTTCAGCTTCAACATCAGTCCTTTCAATGAGCACCCAGGACTGATCTCCTTTACGATGGACTGGTTGGATCTCCTTGCAGTCCAAGGGACCTCAAGAGTCTTCTCCAACACCACAGTTCAAAAGCATCAATTCTTTGGTGCTCAGCTTTCTTCACAGTCCAACTCTCACATCCATACATGATTGCTGGAAAAACCATAGGCTTGACTAGACGGACCTTTGTTGGCAAAGTAATGTCTCTGCTTTTTAATATGCTGTCTAGGTTGGTCATAGCTTTTCTTCTAAGGAGCAATCGTCTTTTAATTTCATGGCTGCATTCACCATCTGCAATGATTTTGGAGCCCCCAAAAATAAAGTCTGACACTGTTTTCCCATATATTTGCCATTAAATGATGGGACCAGATGCCACAATCTTAGTTTTCTGAATATTGAGCTTTAAGTCAACTTTTTCACTCTCTTCTTTCACTTTCATCAAGAGGCTCTTGAGTTCTTCACTTTCTGCCATAAGGGTGGTATCATCTGCATATCTGAGGTTATTGATATTTCTCCCAGCAATCTTGATCCCAGCTTGTGCTTCATCTAGCCCAGCGTTTCTCATGGTGTACTCTGCATATAAGTTAAATAAGCAGGGTGACAATATACAGCCTTGATGTACTCCTTTCCCTATTTGGAACCAGTTTGTTGTTTTATGTCCAGTTCTAACTGTTGCTTCCTGACCTGCATACAGATTTCTCAAGAGACAGGTCAGGTGGTCTGGTATTCGCATCTCTTTAGGAATTTTCCACAGTTTGTTGTGATCCACACCGTCAAAGGCTTTGGCATAGTCAGTAAAGTAGAAGTAGAAGTTTTTCTGGAACTCTCTTGCTTTTTCAATAATTTAGAAGATGTTAGCAATTTGATCTCTGGTTCCTCTGCCTTTTCTAAAACCAGCTTGAACAGCTAGAAGTTCACGGTTCATGTACTATTGAAGCCTGGCTTGGAGAATTTTGAGCAACACTGCCGTCTCTCATATTTAAAAATAAAACAATTTTTAAAAACTGCCTGGAATAGACTATCCATACCTGTATGGCAATCTGATTTGGTTTTTCATTGTTTCTTTTATTTATTTTTTAATTTTTAAAAAATTTATTTATGATTAATTGCAGGATAATTTCCTTACAGTGTTGTGTTGGTTTCTGACATACAACAACATGAATCAGTCATAGGTGTATATATATTTCCCTTCCCTCTTGAACCTCCTTCCCACCTCCCACCTTTTCACTGTTTCTTTGCTTTTATTTTCATCTGGCTTCCCACAGGGGACTCAACCACACTGTCACCAAGAAAGTGAAAGTTTGGCTGCTAATTAATTTCTTTTACAGACCTGCCTGCAACTAATCCTCCTATTGTCATCACGTCCTGCACCCTTATTCTAATAGTTCTAAGTATTTCGGGGATTCTGTAGTTCAAATCAGCCTTGTTAGCTTTCCTTACTGCCAGCTTTGGTTCAATTGTTAAGTCAGTTTTCCCACTAGTCCACCTACTTTAGTTTCCAACATTCCATTGCTGTCATATCCTCTGTTTACAACTATTTCATTTTTTGCCTTCATAAGTTCATGGCTTTTATTAATAAAGAAAAAGTTCTTTACCATTAATTTTATGTAATTTGGGGACAGAGAAAACATGTGTTTACTCTGCCATATTTTAACCAGAAATCTTGAAATTGCTTCTTTCTTGCGTGCTGAGGACTGCAGCTCATTTATCATGACAGTCTGGAGTCCAGCCTATTGCCTGGCATAAAATAGAAGTTCAATAAGAAAGTAAGGGTCTATTGAGTGAATACACATGTAGCAAGGTAACTTTCTTGAAATAGTAACCAATGTTTTGCTTTGTTTTTCTCTCTAATATTTCATTTTCCCCCTTTCATCTAGGTCAATGTGTTATCTAGGTTTCAGGGAAAGCATAGGACAACAGAAAGAAAATTCTGCCTGGATTTTGAATTTCAAATATTTATGTCTTTAGGAAAATTCAAAGCACTTATGGCATAAACAAAATATTGGGACAGAAAGTTGTGAAGTATACCTCTATCTCTGCTTTAAAACTGCAAGATTGATCCAAAAGATAGTCACAGCCTAGTTCTAGGGAGGCACCAAAGCCCTACAGAAAAAATAAATAGTATGCTCAGGCAGTGGGGATCATTTCTTCCCTCTGGGCTGGCTTAGGCTCCCCAGAAAGCTTCCTTTGCATTCAAGGGTGAAAACAAAGTAAACAGAGAAAGCCAGTGGACCTAAAGGGTGCTTCACAGATAAGAATGAAGGTTAAGAAATACCAGGCTGGACCACTGAATGGGGAGATAGGATGGCATCATGTCAGAGATCATGGACTCTGGAATCAGAGCATCATGGACAGGTGATGCCCATGTGGGCAGATACTTCATGGACAGATGACACTGTGATCGCTCCCATCCCTGAGGATCTATGACACTATGACATGTTTCTTTGACACTATGTAAGCCTCCCAGGTCAGTAGGTGCCCAATATGCTACTGGAGATCAGTGGAGAAATAACTCCAGAAAGAATGAAGGGATGGAGCCAAAGCAAAAACAATACTCAGCTGTGGATGTGACTGGTGATAGAAGCAAGTTCTGATGCTGTAAAGAGCAATATTGCAAAGGAACCTGGAATGTCAGGTCCATGAATCAAGGCAAATTGGAAGTGGTCAAACAAGAGATGGCAAGAGTGAATGCCGACATTCGAGGAATCAGCAAACTCAAATGGACTGGAATGGGTGAATTTAACTCAGATGACCATTATATCGAAGAAGGCAATGGCACCCCACTCCAGTACTCTTGCCTGGAAAATCCCATGGACGGAGGAGCCTGGTAGGCTGCAGTCCTTGGTGTCACTAAGAGTCGGGGATGACTGAGAGACTTCATTTTCACTTTAACTTTCATGCATTGGAGAAGGAAATGGCAACCCACTCCAGTATTCTTACCTGGAGAATCCCAGGGACAGGGGAGCCTAGTGGGCTGCCGTCTATGGGGTCGCACAGAGTCAGACATGACTGAAGTGACTTAGCAGTAGCAGCAGACCATTATATCTACTACTGCGGGCAGGAATCTCTCAGAAGAAATGGAGTAGCCATCATGGTCAACGAAAGAGTCTGAAATGCAGTACTTGGATGCAGTCTCAAAAATGACAGAATGATCTCTCTTCATTTCCAAGGCAAACCATTCAATATCACAGTAATCCAAGTCTATGCCCCAACCAGTAATGCTGAAGAAGCTGAAGTTGAATGGTTCTATGAAGACTTACAAGACCTTTTAGAACTAACACCCAAAAAAGATGTCCTTTTCAATATAGGGTATTGGAATGCAAAAGTAGGAATCAAGAAACACCTGGGGTAACAGGCAAATTTGGCCTTGGAATATGGAATGAAGCAGGGCAAAGACTAATAGAGTTTTGCCAAGAAAATGCACTGGTCATAGCAAACACCGTCTTCCAACAACACAAGAGAAGACTCTACACATGGACATCACCAGATGGTCAACACCGAAATCAGATTGATTGTATTCTTTGCAACCAAAGATGGAGAAGCTCTATACAGTCAACAAAAACAAGACCAGGAGCTGACTGTGGCTCCAATCATGAACTCCTTATTGCCAAATTCAGACTTAAATTGAAGAAAGTATGGAAAACCACTAGATCATTCAGGTATGACCTAAATCAAATCCCTTATGATTATACAGTGGAAGTGAGAAATAGATTTAAGGGCCTAGATCTGATAGATAGAGTACCTGATGAACTATGGAATGAGGTTCATGACATTGTAGAGGAGACAGGGATCAAGACCATCCCCATGGAAAAGAAATGCAAAAAAGCAAAATGGGTGTCTGGGGAGGCCTTACAAATAGCTGTGAAAAGAAGAGAAGCGAAAAGCAAAGGAGAAAAGGAAAGATATAAGCATCTGAATGCAGAGTTCCAAAGAATAGCAAGAAGAGATAAGAAAGCCTTCCTCTGGGATCACTGCAAAGAAATAGAGGAAAACAACAGAATTGGAAAGACTAGAGATCTCTTCAAGAAAATCAGAGATACCAAGGGAACATTTCATGCAAAGATGGGCTCGATCAAGGACAGAAATGGTATGGACCTAACAGAAGCAGAAGATATCAAGAAGAGGTGGCAAGAATACACAGAAGAACTGTGCAAAAAAGATCTTCATGACCCAGATAACCACAATGGTGTGATCACTGACCTAGAGCCAGACATCCTGGAATGTGAAGTCAAGTGGGCCTTTGAAAGCGTCACTACGAACAAAGCTAGTGGAGGTGATGGAATTCCAGTGGAGCTATTTCAAATCCTGAAAGATGATGCTGTGAAAGTGCTGCACTCAATATGCCAGCAAATTTGGAAAACTCAGCAGTGGCCACAGGACTGGAAAAGGTCAGTTTTCATTCCAATCCCAAAGAAAGGCAATGCCAAAGAATGCTCAAACTACTGCACAATTGCACTCATCTCACACGCTAGTAAAGTAATGCTCAAAATTCTCCAAGCCAGGCTTCAGCAATACATGAACTGTGAACTTCCTGATGTTCAAGCTGGTTTTAGAAAAGGCAGAGGAACCAGAGATCAAATTGCCAACATCCTTTGGATCATGGAAAAAGCAAGAGAGTTCCAGAAAAACATCTACTTCTGCTTTATTGACTATGCCAAAGCCTTTGACTGTGTGGATCACAATAAACTGTGGAAAATTCTGAAAGAGATGGGAATACCAGACCACCTGACCTGCCTCTTGAGAAACATGTATGCAGGTCAGGAAGCAACAGTTAGAACTGGACATGGAACAACAGACTGGTTCCAAATAGGAAAAGGAGTACATCAAGGCTGCATATTGTCACCCTGCTTATTTAACTTATATCCAGAGTACATCGTGAGAAACGCTGGACTGGAAGAAACACAAGCTGGAATCAAGATTTCTGGGAGAAATATCAATAACCTCAGATATGCAGATGACACCACCCTTATGGCAGAAAGTGAAGAAGAACTAAAAATCCTCTTGATGAAAGTGAAAGAGGAGAGTGAAAAAGTTGGCTTAAAGCTCAACATTCATAAAACAAAGATCATGGCATCCGGTCCCATCACTTCATGGGAAATAGATGGGGAAACAGTGGAAACAGTGTCAGACTTTATTTTTCTGGGCTCCAAAATCACTGCAGATGGTGACTGCAGCCATGAAATTAAAAGACTTAATCCTTGGACGGAAAGTTATGACCAACCTAGATAGCATATTCAAAAGTAGAGACATTACTTTGCCAACAAAGTTTAGTCTAGTCAAGGCTTGGTTTTTCTTGTGGTCATGTATGGAAGTGAGAGTTGGACTGTGAAGAAAGCTGAGCACCGAAGAATTGATGCTTTTGAACTGTGGTGTTGGAGAAGACTCTTGAGAGTCCCTTGGACTGCAAGGAGATCCAACCAGTCCATTCTAGAGGAGATCAGCCCTGGGATTTCTTTGGAGGGAATGATGCTGAAGCTGAAACTCCAGTACTTTGGCCACCTGATGAGAAGAGCTGACTCATTGGAAAAGACTCTGTTGCTGGGAGGGATTGGGGGCAAGAGGAGAAGAGGACGACAGAGGATGAAATGGCTGGATGGCATCACTGACTCGATGGACGTGAGTCTGAGTGAACTCCGGGAGTTGGTGATGGACAGGGAGGCCTGGAGTGCTGTGATTCATGGGGTCACAAAGAGTCGGACATGACTGAGCGACTGAACTGAACTGAACTGAACTGAAGCCTCTCATTATTTAAACACAACCCTAGGGAGATACTCAAATTGACTGAGATTAAGTTTATGCCACCCAAGTAAAATGGAAGCTCAAGATTGAAATTAACTTCAGTTATTAAAAAAATAAAAGTATCTGTACACCAGAAACTAACACAAAATTGTAAATCAACTATACTTCAGTTTAAAAAATTATATTTCCCCAATATATTCTGTTGCTCCATTAAAATTCATGTACAGTACATAAAATATGGTGATTATGACCATTAAATATTCATTTTTATATAAATTCATGAAAACTTCTGTATTTACATAACATGATCAAAGATGTTAATATAGTGACATCTAAATTAAAGTACAACTTTATACTTGTGAAAGACAAATCATCCATAAAATCAAGCATGTAGGTAGATTGCTTGGCTAAACTCTATCATTTGTTAATAATAACAAATTTAGAATAAATTATAATTATGAGACAAATTATATATATTTATATAATTTACATAATAATTTATATGATTAAAAAACAAGATATAATTCTTAAATAATATATTTGCTAATAGTAGAATAAATGAGAAAATATGGATATGCATGTCAGGAATGTATGTCAAGACTTCTGCTTTCAGCTGAGATGAAGGCCAATGCTCCCACTGAGAACGACTAGAGAAGCTAGATAAAATACACAAAACAGTACCTGTTTGAAGGCAAAGAAGAACTGCAGGGGAAACTCAGACTTGAGCAATCAGATTCTGGAGAAGGACGAGACTTGGAGAGGAATGCTGACATTCTTCAATTGATTTTTCCTTTGGGGCACTTGCCAATTCTGAGTACCTGGCAAGAGGCCAGGAATCCAGGCAAGAGATTTGGGCAGGAGGTCACCAAAGGCAGAGAAGGCAGCAGAATTCTCAGCAGTCTGGGGAGCTAGAGAGAAAAATTGGAATTT
The DNA here is from genome assembly GCF_019923935.1 of Bubalus bubalis. Lineage (NCBI taxonomy): Eukaryota > Metazoa > Chordata > Mammalia > Artiodactyla > Bovidae > Bubalus > Bubalus bubalis. Next base: position 115,012,103 of record NC_059163.1, on the reverse strand, counting down.
TCTGAGGCGGGGATGCCAGTGAGAAGGGTCATTAGAAAAATGAGTCTAACACTTACCCCGTTTTCCCAGGTTCCAATGCTGCATGGATCAAGCTAAACTAAGCAGAAGGTCTCTGTAAAGTAGAGCAGAGATTTGGAAAACTCAAAAGACTCACCAGGAGGACAGGGACACAGTGAGAACCAAGTACCCAGGTGGAACCCCAGGAGGTGTTTTAGTTGAGTGGGATGGGTATACCAAAAACACCATGGCTGTGTGATTTAAGCATTTATTTCTCACAGTTCTGGAGGGTGGAAAGTCCAAGATTAAGAATCTGGCAGATTCACTGTCTGGTCAGGGCCAACTGCTTGGTTCACAGACGACCATCTTCTTGCTGTTTCCTCACATGTTAGAGGGGATGAGCTCTACAGGGCCTCTTTTATATGGGCACTAATCACATTCATGAGGGCGCCTCTGTCACAACCCAATCACCTCTCAAGGCTGTATCTCCTGATACCACCACACTTGGGGGTTAGGATTTCAACATAATGGGCTTCCCTGGTGGCTCAGACAGTAAAGAATTCACCCGCAGGCAGGAGACCTGGGTTCAATCCTTGGGTAGGGAAGATCCCCTGGAGAAGGGACTTTGGCAACCTGCTCAAGTATTCTTGCCTGAGACTCCCATGGACAGAGGAGCCTGGCAGGCTACAGTCCAGGGGTCACAAAGAGCTGGACATGAATGAGCAACTAACACACACACAAAATATATCTTAACATATGAATTTTGAGGGGAACATAAACATCCAGTCTACAGCAGAGGGCTACTGCCTGGGAACAGAGATGGATCAGAGATGGAATCATGGTGCTCTGAAGTGATCACTGTGCTTAGAAGCTCAGTTGCGTCCAACTCTCTGCAACCCCATGGACTATAGAGATGGAACAAAGCCTCACAAAACTATGATGCATTATATGTCATTCTGGAAAAGGCAAAGCTAAAAAGACAAAAAAAAAAAAAAATCAGTAGTTTCCATGGGTTAGGGATAGGGAGGAAAGAATAGATGGAACAAAAGGGATTTTTTAGGGTGGTGAAACTACTCTGTACGATACTATAATGATGAATATATGTTGTTATACATTTGTTAAAGCCTGTAGAAGGTACAACACCAAGAATGGACCATAATGTAAACTGTGGACTTTGTGATTAAAGCTGTGTCAATGGAGAGTCATCCCTGGTTAAAAAAAGTCCCATTCTGGGATAAAGAAGATGTGGTACATACATACAATGGAATGTACTCAATCATAAGAAAAGAGATGAAATAATGGCATTTTCAGCAACATGAGTGGACCTAGAGATGATCATATTAAGTGAAGTATGAAAAAGAAAGTCAAATACCATATGATATCACTTCTATATGGAATCTAAAATATGGCAAAAATGAACTTATCTATGAAACAGGCTTACACACAAGGGGGCAAGCTAGGGGAGGGATGGATTAGTAGTCTGGGATTAGCAGATACAAACTATTATGTACCAAATGGAAAAACAACAAGGTCATACTATATAGCACAGGAAACTATATTCAATATCCTGGGATAAATCATAACAGAAAAGAAATTGAAAAAGAATGTATATATACATACATACATATATATATATATATATATACATACACACACACATATATATGTGTATATATATATAACTAAATCAGTTTACTCTACAGTAGAAATTAATACAATACTATAAGTCAACTGTACTTAAGTAAAAAAATTATTTTTAAAACGTACCATTCTGGTGAGGGATGTTGATAATGGAGGGGGCTATGCAAGGGTGAGGGCAAGAAGCAAATGGGAACTGAGTACTTTCTTCTCAGTTTTTCTGTGAACTAAAAACAGCTCTAAAAATAAAAACGTGTAGTGCAGCCTGCAGTCGGTTCTACCTTTGATTGGATTAAAGTGATCAGTTCTCTAGTAGAAAAGGTAAGGCCTCTCTTTGTGGAAGATTTCACCCCAAAGCTCTCTAATTTTTGAAATACAACGTCTGGATCAAATTGGATCAATACTTAGCAGGCATTCCAGGACACAGAAACAGTCGCTAAAGACCATAAAGAAAAAGTTGGAAATAGACCCATGGATCCAGATATTTTAGTTATCAAAAAATACTTAAAATAAGTATGATTAATATGCTCAGGAAAAACAGATGAAAAGAATGTATGTCATTAGTTAAAACTATAGCTATGAACTGTGGAGTGAAACATATGTCCAAAAAGTAATAATAACAGTAATTTACATTTACCAAACGACTGCTTTATATCAGGCATCGTTTTAAGTGATTCTTTGATTTCTCACAATTCCATAAAGTAGTATTATTGCCCCCACTTTACAAATGAGGAAACTAAGGTACAAAATGGTTAAATAAATATTTATGGTCACAGAACTAGTAAATGGCAGAGCTAGAATTTGAACTCAGTGCAGTCTCAGAGCCCTCACTTTTAATCACAATGCTGCGTAGAGTACACACCTTGTTCCACTACAACAGCCATAGAATAGTATATGTTTGGGTTAAAGAGATATAGAATCCTGACGGTTCAAATTATTTAGGTCAGCAAAATGTTATTTTGTTTTCTCAAGACCCCAAAACATGAGAATGTGAGAGTTCCAATTTAGCCTAAATTGCATGGTGATGTATTCTCGAATCCAAGCAGCCCAATAATGTTTATCTGAGAGTACAGAAGGCCAAGGAGAAATGTCTAATTTTAAATAGACAAAAAATAGGGACTAAAAACAAGTATGTGAAATCTGACCCAAAATAATGCTCAATACTAACCACCACTTAAGTTATTTTTGTAAACTCTTGCCTGGATACCCTCTAATTATTGTAAGTGCCATCTGTGACTTCTTAGCTGCAGAACTACAGTTAATTCACTTATCCCCCTGTGGGTAGATAACCATGAGAGAAGATTCCCCCACATACATTAAGCCTCTACTCTTTCAGCAGTACTCCCTGAAGTATATTCTCTAACACATGCTGTTCTTGTTGACAAACACACATATCTGGCAAACATTTAAGAAATGTTTTTGAAAGGAAGGTGGACTACACAGCAGGAAAGCCCACCCTATCTCCTGCACTCCCATTCCCAAAAATGTCTTTTCACTGCCAGAAAAAAATCTACCATTAGATTTGATTTCTCTTCTAAACAGATGAGTCAAACATTCATCATCATGTTCATATTAGTGACTTGATCTCATGGGCAGCTAGCTGTGATCGGAAGCATAAAAGGGGTTGGTTTTGACTGGGATGCAGCAAGCACAAGTCATGACAATTGTGAACATGAACTGCTGTTTTCTTAACCAGTCAAAATGAAGACAAGAATGCAATCTACCTTACAAAGCTAAAATGAAGATTGCATGAGGATAATGAGCACATATATGCTTAAGATAATACTAGCCACTCAGTAGGTGGTGAATAAATGATGACTTTTATGATTAATCATAATGACCTTGGCAATAATGGAGAAATTGTTAGTCAAATGTATTTTAAAAGAATTGGCAAGATGGTGATGACAGTAGGTCTCAATAAAGTTTAAAGAAAGAATAAAATTAATCCCTCCAGCCACTGTGCAAGAGCTTTTTTGCTACTTAGGATGATGTATGAAAGACTTGGAAGTATCTTGGGAGCTAAATGTTTAGCATACAGACCTAAATAGTTGCAGATTTACAAATCTAACATATTTAAGAAATTCTATGGAATCAAAATGTTGTTTATTTCTCCAAAATGTTGAATATTCTCCCTCCATTTATTGAGTGGTTCATCATCTCTCCACGTATCTATTTACTTGTGAACAAAATACCTAACATAATGCCCACCCACACAAGGATAGGTGCATTGCTTTTGTCATGTGAAAATTATCTTCCTAACTCATTATCAACATGATGTGCCCACTGAGATATATTTTCCAATAATACTAGTGGATTGTACATGTAAACTCCAGCATTTTCTCACTGAGTCCTTTTGCGACCATTAGGTCATTAAGAGGTTCTATCGGTGCCATTTGGATACAGATCAAAAATAAGCCAACTGTCTCCCAGGCTGCAAGAACTCAGGAGTTGCCTCATTAATGCTTTGCTCTAACTAATCTCCTCAGAATGATTTCCCCTGGGATCGTTTTCTGGTTAGTGTTGTGGAGGATACGTTTACTCAGTCACCTAAGAAGTATGTGTTTATTAATTAGTATGACTGGAGAAAATGATGTAAAAAGGTGCAGCCTCTTTTTAAACTAGGAGACCATGTGGGGTGACAGGCTTGACTGGAGTCCTGAATGGATCATTGATCATTGGTTAGTGGTCCTACCACTTACCTGCTGTTTGATCTTGAGTAAGTCATTCACAGGCATCTTCCCTTTTCTCACAAAATAAACAATACTGTTAGTCTGGAAGACTTTTAATCCCCTTTCTATTAATCTTATCTAAGTAAGGGAAAATTGAAATTGAAGACTTTTATTTCTTATTAAGAGATGCCACTTTCAAAGGCTGAGATGATATCTACCTATGTGACAATAAAAGATTATGATAAAATTAAATTACACAAACTAGTAGAAATAAGATCAGTCAATTAATTTTAAGAATCATTCTCAAGTGTACCTTAAATTAAATGAATTGCCCACACAAATATTGTAAACTAATTTTTACAAAGGCAATTTGAAGGGTGGTTTGTAAACAGTGCTGCAACTACTGAACATCCACATGCAAAAATAAATAAAACTAGATACAAACCTTATGCATTCCACAAAAATGAGCTCAGAATGAATTATAGGAGGTAGAACATAACTCCTTATTCTTTACAAGTGGGCTACAAATAGCCACTTCTTTCTACAGAGTACAATATGGAAAGGGGGGGGGGAAGAATATTTTTTTTTTTAATTTTATTTTATTTTTAAACTTTACATAACTGTATTAGTTTTGCCAAATATCAAATGGTGGAGAAATCTAACAAATACTGTCTCAGCTAAGTGATCAAGATTAATATTAACAGCTATAAGTCACACTGACCACATAAGCTCCTGATACAATTGTTGAGAACTGTGCTTTACCTCATAGCAAACACCCTCTTTCCAACAAAGCAAGAGAAGCCTCTACACATGGACATCACCAAATGGTCAATACCGAAATCAGATTGATTATATTCTTTGCAACCAAAGATGGAGACGCTCTATACAGTCAGCAAAAGCAAGACTGGGAGCTGACTGTGGCTCAGATCATGAACTCCTTATTGCCAAATTCAGACTTAAACCGAAGAAAGTAGGGAAAACCACTAGGCTATGCAGGTATGACCTAAATCAAATCCCTTAAGATTATACAGTGAAACTGACAAATAGATTCAAGGGACTACATCTGATAGACAGAGTGCATCATGAACTATGGACGGAGGTTAGTGACATTGTACAGGAGACAGGGATCAGGACCATCCCCAAGGAAAAAAAAAATGCAAAAAAGCAAAATGGCTGTCTGAGGAGGCCTTACCAATAGCTGTGAAAAGAAGAGAAGTGAAAGGCAAAGGAGAAAAGGAAACATATACCCATTTGAATGCAGAGTTCCAAAACATAGCAAGGAGCAATAAGAAAGCCTTCCTCAGTGATCAGTACAAAGAAATAGAGGAAAACAATAGAATGGGAAAATCTAGAGATCTCTTCAAGAAAATAAGAGATACAAAGAGAACATTTCATGCAAGTTCAGTTCAGTCAGTTGCTCAGTCGTGTCCGACTCTTTGAGACCCCACGAACCACAGCACACCCAGGCCTCCCTGTCCATCACCAACTCCCGGAGTTCACCCAAACCCATGTCCATTGAGTCGGTGATGCCATTCAACCATCTCATCTTCTGTTGTCCCCTTCTCCTCCTGCCCTCAATACTTTCCAGCATCAGGGTCTTTTCAAATGAGTCAGCTCTTCGAATCAGGTGGCCAAAGTACTGGAGTTTCAGCTTCACCATCAGTCCTTCCAATGAACACCCAGGACTGATCTCCTTTAGGATGGACTGGTTGGATCTCCTTGCAGTCCAAGGGACGCTCAAGAGTCTTCTCCAACACCACAGTTCAAAAGCATCAATTCTTCGGCCCTCAGCTTTCTTTATAGTCCAACTCTCACAACGCATACATGACTACCGGAAAAACCATAGCCTTGACTAGACAGACTTTTGTTGACAAAAAGTAATGTCTCTGCTTTTGAATATGCTATCTAGGTTGGTCATAACTTTCCTTCCAAGGAGTAAGCAGCTTTTAATTTCATGGCTGCAATCACCATCTACAGTGATTTTGGAGCCCAGAAAAATAAAGTCAGCCACTGTTTCCACTGTTTCCCCATCTATTTGCCATGAAGTGATGACTGGATGCCATGATCTTAGTTTTCTGAATGTTGAGTTTTAAGCCAATGTTTTTACTCTCCTCTCTCACTTTCATCAGGAGGCTCTTTAGTTCTTTTTCACTTTCTGCCATAAGGGCAGTGTCATCTGCATATCTGAGGTAATTGATATTTCTCCCAGAAATCTTGATTCCAGCTTGTGCTTCCTCCAGTCCAGAGTTTCTCATGATGTACTCTGCTGCTGCTGCTAAGTTGCTTCAGTTGTGTCTGACTCTGTGCGACCCCATAGACCGGCAGCCCAACAGGCTCCACCGTCCCTTGAATTCTCCAGGCAAGAACACTGGAGTGGGGTGCCATTTCCTTCTCCAATGCATGAAAGTGAAAAGTGAAAGTGAAGTCGCTCAGTTGTGTCCAACTCTTAGCGACCCTATGGACTGCAGCCTACCAGGCTCCTCCATCCATGGGATTTTCCAGGCCAGAGTACTGGAGTGGGATGCCACTGCCTTCGCCAATACATATAAGTTAAATAAGCAGAGAGACAATATATAGCCTTGCTGCTGCTGCTGCTAATGCTGCTAAGTCACTTCAGTTGTGTCTGACTGTGTGGGATCCCATAGACAGCAGCCCACCAGGCTACCCCATGCCTGGGATTCTCCATGCAAGAACACTGGAGTGATTTGCCATTTCCTTCTCCAATGCATGAAAATGAAAAGTGAAAGTGAAGTCTCTCAGTCATGTCCAACTGTTTGCAACCCCATGGACTGCAGCCTACCAGGCTCCGCCATCCATGGGATTTTCCAAGCAAGAGTACTGGAGTGGGTTGCCATTGCCTTCTCTGATACAGTCTTGATGTACTCCTTTTCCTATTTGGAACCAGTCTGTTGTTCCATGTCCAGTTCTAACTGTTGCTTCCTGACCTGTGTACAGGTTTCTCAGGAGGCAGGTCAGGTGGTCTGGTAGTCCCATCTCCTTCAGAATTTTCCACAATTTATTGTGATTCACACAGTCAAAGGCTTTGGCATAGTCAATAAAGCAGAAATAGATGTTTTTCTGCAACACTCTTGCTTTTGCGATGATCCAGTGGATGTTGGCAATTTGATCTCTGGTTTCTCTGCCTTTTCTAAAACCAGCTTGAACATCTGGAAGTTCACGGTTCACGTATTGCTGAAGCCTGCAGTTTCATGCAAAGATGGGCTCAATAAAGGACAGAAATGGTAGGAACCTAACAGAAGCAGAGGATATTAAGAAGAGGTGGCAAGAATGCACAGAAGAACTGTACAAAAAAGATCTTCACGACCCAGATAATCACGATGGTATGATCACCTACCTAGAGCCAGACATCCAGGAATGTGAAGTCAAGTGGGCCTTAGAAAGCATCACTATGAACAGTGCTACCGGAGGTGATGGAATTCCAGTTGAGCTATTTCAAATCCTAAGACATGATGCTGTGAAAGTGTTGCACTCAATATGTCAGCAAATTTGGAAAACTCAGCAGTGGCTACAGGACTGGAAAAGGCCAGTTTTCGTTGCAATCCCAAAGAAAGGCAATGCCAAAGAATGCTCAAACTACCACACAATTGCACTCATCTCACACTTGAGCAAAGTAATGCTCAAAATTCTCCAAGCCAGGCTTCAGCTGTATGTGAACAGTGAACTTCCAGATGTTCAAGCTGGTTTTAGAAAAGGCAGAGGAACCAGAGATCAAATTGCCAGCATCCACTCTATTATCAAAAAGCAAGAGAGTTCCAGAAGAACATCTATTTCTGCTTTATTGACTATGCCTTTGACTGTGGATCACCACAAACTGTGGAAAATTCTTAAAGAGATGGGAATACCAGATCACCTGACCTTGAGAGATCTGTATGCAGGTCATTAAGCAACAGTTAGAACTGGACATGGAACAACAGACTGGTTCCAAATAGGAAAAGGAGTACATCAAGGCTATATATTGTCACCCTGCTTATTTAACTTATATGCAGAGTACATCATGAAAAATGCTGGACTGGAAGAAGCACAAGCTGGAATCAAGATTGCCGGGAGAAATATCAATAACCTCAGATATGCAGATGACACCACCATTATGGCAGAAAGTGAAGAGGAACTAAAAAGCCTCTTGATGAAAGTGAAAGTGGAGAGTGAAAAAGTTGGCTTAAAGCACAACATTAGGAAAACTAAGATCGTGGCACCTGGTCCCATCACTTCATGGTAAATAGATGGGGAAACAGTGACAGACTTCATTTTTTTGGGCTCCAAAATCATTGCAGATGGTGATTGTAGCCATGAAATTAAAAGCCAGTTGCTCCCTGGAAGAAAAGTTTTGACCAACCTAGACAGCATATTAAAAAGCAGAGACATTACTTTGCCAACAAAGGTCCATCAAGTCAAGACTATGGTTTTCTAGTGGTCATGTATGGATGTGAGAGTTGGACTTTCAAGAAAGCTGAGCACCGAAGAATTGATGCTTTTGAACTGTGGTGCTGGAGCAGACTCTTGAGCAACCCTTGGACTGCAAGGAGATCCAACCAGTCCATCTTAAAGGAAATTAGTCCTGGAAGTACTAATGCTGAAGGACTAATAGAAGGACTGATGCTGAAGCTTAAACTTCAGTAGTTTGGTCACCTGTTGTGAAGGGCTGACTCATTTGAAAAGACCCTGATGCTGGGAAAGATTGAAGGCAGGAGGAGAATGGGACAACCAAGCATGAGATGGTTGGATGGCATCACCACTTCAATGGACATGAGTTTGAATAAACTCCGGGAGTTGGTGATGAACAGGGAGGTCTGGCGTGCTGCTCTCCATGGGGTCACAAAGAGTTGGACACAACTGAGTGACTGAACTGAATTGAAGTAAACCGTGCTTTACCTCTTTGATCATCTTCGTCTTCCATAAAACCCAAAATCCCAGTCTAATTATAAGACAAAGTCAAAAAAGTTCCAGTTGAGAGACTTACAAAATATTTGGCCAGTGGGTGTCCCCTGGTAGCCTAGTGGTCAGTAGTCCTGGCTGTCATGCTGTGGCACAGGTTCAATCCATGGTCCAAGAACTGAGATCCCACAAGCTGTGCGACACAACCAAAAAAAAAAAAATCTTGGAAAAAAATTTGGCCAGTATAAGAAACTGTCATAACCAAGGCATGATGACTAAATGTAATGTTATATCCTGGGTGGAATGTTGTAACAGAAAAAGGACATTAGATAAAAACAAAGGAAATCTGAATGAAGAAAGGATTTTGATTAATAATAATGTATCAATATTAGTTCATTAATTCTGTTATATGTATAATACTAATATGCTCATTGTACACTGTTAATAATAGAAATTGTATGTGCAGTATATGGAACTTTCTCTACTATCTTTGCAATTTTTTTTAAATCTTATACTATTTTAAAATTTATTTCAGAAAATTATATGAACTTTTTGTGTCTTTTCAGCAAAATGTTTATACTAATAATATTGCTTTGAAATTTTTTCTGTTTCCTTCAGAGTAAATGATACAGCTGTTATGTAATACAATTCTACCCTATACTGCTATTTCGTCCTTTAATGAGCTTTCAATTTTGAAAATAATTTGCATCCAGAGAACTATATCTTTGAAGGTAAAATACCACCAACAGAAAATAAGGGGAAAAGCAACTCACTTTATGAGGATCTTATCAACAAAACAGTAACAACCACAAACTATCAGCTTAATAATAAGAAACAGGCATCCTTAGGAGCCCCAGTGGTTTGAGGATGATCTTCTCTTGTAAAATAGAAATCTATGTAGTAATGCCAACATAGGCAAAAGACTGCAGGCTGGATTCTATATAGCACTGTTAGTTAACCCCACCATATTCTGTGATTTGTTGCCTGTCAAAGTGTTTCCTAGGAGTGTGGTCTGGCACATGCCCTGCTACGTTGAGGATTCAGAAGTTTGTGTTGTGGTCCTAATTTACCCACCAACAACTTGGTGGCACTGAACCTTCCTGTGGAATGAGGGTTGGGTTGAGCTGATCTCGAAGGTCTCTTCCTGTTTTGTAATTATAGACTTAGGTGGCCTAGTCGTAATAAAGGAGACACAAGAGACCCAGGTTCAATCCCTGGGTCAGGAAGATCCCCTACAGGAAGGCACAGCAGCCCACTCCAGTATTCTTGCCTGGAAAATCCCATGAACAGAGGAGCCTGGAGGGCTACAGTCCATAGGGTCCCAAAGAGTCAGACAGGACTGAAGCGACTTAGCATGCACTCAGACATAAGAGTAACTTATTACCACTCACTGACACAGCATCATGGACTTGCTTTTCGGATTACCTGGCCTCACCCAACACAGAGTCGTGTTCTGAGGGATGAGAGTATAGGATTGGTGAGAAAACAAATAGCAAGGATTTCCTTGATGGTCCAGTTGCTAAGACTCTGATCTCCCAACTCAGGGGACACAGATTTGATCCTTGGTCAGGGAACAAAGATCCTGAATGGCACAAGGCATGGCTAAAAACAAAAAATAAAAATTTTTAAAAAGATAATTGGCAAAATAATTGAAAAAAAATTTAATAACACAAGTTTAATGTGGAAAAGAGAAGTCTGACTCCTGGTATTTGAAGAAGGGTCATGTGGGAAGGGGTAGCAGATGTGTTTGGGGAAATTCCAGGGAACTTAGGACCAACAGAGCAGTGGTCTCCATGTGAACCAGCGTAACCTGAGGGACGGGGGCATTGGGCACAGATGCCCACAGGAGAGGGGCTCCCTGGAGCACTGGTGGAACCCGGGAGGCTGAGGAGGCTGGTTCCCACTCACCGGTTGGGTTTTTAAGATTGTCTTTCTTCCCTTCCCCACCTCATCCCTTTTCCTGCCAGCGTCCCCATCTCTGGTACCCAGTTTCTGATACCCAGCCCTGCAACAGTTCCTACTACCAATGCTTTGTGTCTGACAAGCGTTTAGGGGCAGAGAAATAAGAAAAGGTGAGGAAAGGCACTGATCCAGATCATGTAAAAGCCCTTTGCCACGCTGAGTCTGTAGTTACAACAGAAAGCATCCACTGTGTGCCTTTCCCTGCCTCAGCAGGCCTCTTGTTCCCTCAGCAGCCCCTTCTCTTTGCAATTCCTCACCACATCCCTGTGTAACATCTCCTTTCACAACACAGGATGTCGTATCATAATGAAGGCAATTTCACCATGCTTAGAATTAGTTTTTATTGGTGTTTTTAAATGCATAAATTCCCATAGATTTTAACCCAGCTACCTAGGAGATCTGTGTAAGAAGTCTCCCTTAAATTCACAAGTTTTGTTGTTTTGGATTTTTTTTCCTGCAGGGAAAAGCCTGTGCTGACAAACAGCAACACTGCAATCGAGGGAAGGTCATTTCTCTGCCACAGGCCCCAAGTACATGGACCGGTTTTCCATCCGTAAAGTGATGCATTGGTTGAAAGCCACAATGCATCATACACTGGTGTTCCTGGAATCATAGCTTTTTCTCCAAGACTGCAGTTCTCTTCCACGACATCAGTAAAAATGAGAAGAGCACAAATATATGCTCGGTGGGCAGTCTTTTTCAGGAGTCCTGCCTTTTCACATTTTCCCTAACAACTCAGAAGACAAGCCCTCGCAGTAGGAGGACATAATCTGAAACGTCTCTTTCTAATCTCCTCCTGCTCAGAACAAACCTCAAGACCAGCATTTTGCAGCCTAACATGGAAAAAACAGTGTCATCACAGAACATAAACATCAAAGGATAGCCCTTTATTTCTATAGAACAAGCTGAGTACCTGCTTCACAGTATATCAGTTTTACTGATTATGAAAACAATGGAAGGAACTACCTAGCTCTGAGTCACACGATATTTGATTATCATTCTTTCTCCAGACACAGATAATCCATCTGTACTCTAGTGACGGATGTCTGTGGTTTTCAGTTCTGGTTCCCCCATTTTGAAGTGTATGAAATGGTATAATTAACCCATCTGTGGGTTATTTGAACTTCCTGCATAGGGTTGTTGAATTAGTGTATATGAGCATGTAGAAAAATGCAGGTACACTAATGTTTAACACCTATTTACTGTGGTTGACATTGTCACTAATATGATTATGATTATATATAGGCAATAATAAACCCCTATTAATACTGGATTAATTCCTGACATGGTTCATGGTTCTTTGCATCAGAGCCTTTGATAGTAAGGAGGCAAGCCAGATGTATTCCACATAGTGGACACAGTGACAAGTGATGTTTGAAACGCACTCTGTCATCTGTGAAAAAAATGTAGCTAATACTGGGCAAGTACTTCCTATGAGCTAGGCGTAGATTAGATGTTTTATATATATGACCTCTTATTTTTAGTAGAGTTTACTTTTTAGAGCAGTTTTAGGTTCACAACAAAACTGAGGGGAAGGTACAGAGGTTTCTCATTTATTCCCTGCCCCCACACATGCATAGCTTCTCCAATTATCAACACCCCAACCAAACAGGTACATTTGTTATAATTGACCACCCAACACTGACACATCACAATCACCCAAAACTATAGTTTGCCCTTGGGTTCACTCTTGGTGTTGCACACCCTATGAGTTTGGACAAATCTATAATGACATATATACATTATACAGAGTAGTTTCACTGTCCTAAAAATCCATTGTATGTGACCCCTTTTCATTTTCAAAACAACTATGAGTTATTATTATTATTCCCATGTTTAAAAGATGAGAAAGACAAGGCTTGGAGAGGTTGAACAATTTACTAAAGATTATACATTAACAAGTGGATCATCTGGCCTCAGAGACCCTTTCTGTTCCTGGTTCCCTCCCAATGGACCATGCAGAGAGAAAAGGAATCATAGGAGTGTGATAATATTCCCTATGCTGCTGCTGCTGCTGCTGCTGCTGCTGCTAAGTTGCTTCAGTCGTGTCTGACTCTGCGACCCCATAGATGGCAGCCCACCAGGTTCCCCCGTCCCTGGGATTCTCCAGGCAAGAACACTGGAGTGGGTTGCCATTTCCTTCTCCAATATTCCCTATAGGAGCAACCACTTGATGAAGCTATAAGCCAGTGTTTCCAGGTAGCTTCAGCCCGTGGTGCTAATGAGGTTCCATAAACAGTCATATATACAAATAATGGTGGTTCTAGGCCTCCTTCTGGCCCTGAATGAAGCCTCCTGGATATACTTCTGGGAGTTGAAGTACACAATTCTTATACACAATTCTTTTTAAAAAAAAAACATTTAATGCAAATGGTTATTAAATTAGTACATAGTCAAAAGCAAATAATAATGCATAAAATTTCCCCAAGGAGTCCTTAGTCTGAACTATGCTCTGGCCAGCTACAAACCTCTAAGGATGGCTTTCATATGCCCATTATCAGCCACAGCTCATTTCTCAAAGAGGCATTGATGTAACTGGGTGTTTTAAATCACTTAATTATTAAGTTGTAAATACTATTATGTTCATTTTATGCATGAAGAAGCTGCCTTTTTGAGTTAACTGCCTTGTCTAAAGTTCTACAGTTAATAAGAAGCAGAGTAGAATTGAAGCTCACATTTGTAGCTTCCACACTGCATCTCTGACAATCAGCTCTTAGCCATTTACTGTGGAAAAACTTTGTGACAGGCATTGTGGTAAGGGTTGGAGGTGGAAAAGTGAAGACGACAAAGCTCCTGCCCTTCTGGGGAGACAGACCTATGAATAATGATAATAATATGTAAGAAGAGTGGTAGAATATATACATAAGATACCACTGGAACACATGGAATTCTCTTAAAGAATGTGACATTTGAGCTGGGTGTTGCAGGGTGAGTAAGAGTTTTCCCAGAAAGGGAAGCACACTGTAAGCAGAAGGCAAGGCTTGTGCATGGAGTGTTGGGGAATATGGGGGGATTCCTGGAATCCCCCAGGTGGCGATTTCTTGCTTCATGCTGCATTTTAAAAGGCGAGACATTTTAAATTGTGCTATTCACGACACAATACTAATAAACCTTGCAAAAGGATCCTTTAAAACATGTCTACTCAGTAAGACCTGATATATATGTGTATGTGTGTGTATATATATATAACTAATTAAAAGTCATTTAAGAGTGGTGAATTTTATATCTTGCCTTTTGTGCTTAATCTATCTCAGTGGTTTTCGAGTGGGGCCTCTTTGAACCTAGAGGCCATTTGCTAATGTCTGAAAGCATTTCCGGTTGCTACAACTTTGTGGGGAAGGGGAATGCTATTGGAATCTAGTGAACAGAGGTTAAAGATGCTGCTAAACATTTTACAATGCGCAAGCCAGTCCCCCACCTCGGAGAATTATCCCATTACAAATATCAGTTGTGCCAAGGTTGGGAATCCCTGCTAATCTGCTTGGGAAGCTGTGATTCTGTCTCAGACTACCAGCCCAGTCCAGGGCACAGGCCGCTCTGGGACGAACCCACGAACACTGCAGTTTCAGAAGAGTCAGCACTGGAGCTCGTGAGCCTGTTCTTGCTTCACAACCTGACAGAAATCCTGCTCTGTTTATCTGGGTAGAGAGGGAGCACAGAGAAGCGGGAAGGTCAGGGGTCCTGAGAACGGGTAGTAACACTGAAAAATCAAGATGGTTTACCTAAATCACTGATGGTTTACCTAATAAAAAGTAATATCAAGCTAAGTGCTCAAGGCCCTTCCTCCTCCTGTGAAGAGACACAAAAGCCAACAATTTGTTCCTGTGTTGTTCTGCCTTTCCTCTGTTTATTTAATAATGGCCACAGCTGACGTCACCGAGCGCTTAGCCAGTGCCCAGCGCTCTGCTGCCTGCTTTCTGTGAGCTCTGAGCCCTCCTTCAGGGCAGTATTATTTCCAGAGTGTACACTGCCTCCTGCTGGAGAAGTACCCTTGCTGTGAGAAAAAGCACTGAAGCCGTTCCACAAAGAGGGCGGTTACACCACAAGAAACAGCAGGTGGGCATCAGTTTTCACAAGACTGAGCAGGAGGGAAAACCCAGTCATCAGACCAGAGGAGCTCAATGAGCAGTTCCTGAGGACGTCTACCTGTCAGCTTGCTGCTATTTTCTCAGAAGGCCCTTACCCTCAAGGAGCTTGCAGAGAGAGGGAAGAAAAAAAAAAAAAATATATATATATATATATGTGTGTGTGTGTGTGTGTGTGTGTGTATCAGCTTCTATTCCATGAAAGTTCACATCTAGATACACTTATGGTAGATGAGGGCTTCCCTGGCAGCTCAGCTGTAAAGAATCCACCTGCCAATGCAGGAAATGCAGGTTTGATTCCAGGGTCGGGAAGATCCCCTAGAGGAGGAAATAGCAACCCACTCTAGTATTCTTGCCTGGGAAATCCCATGGACTGAGGAGCCTGGCAGGCTATAGTCCACGGGGTCTCAAAGTGTTGAACACAACTTAACAACTAAACAACAACAAATGATAGACAAACCACTTACATTCCTCAGTTATTTCAGAGAAGAAAAGTGTTATCCTATAAGCAAAGACAAGATGTTTCAGGGAACTTTGCTTTAGTCCAGGCTCAGTGCTAGGGTTCAAGTGGGATGAATTTAATCATAAGATTTGTGCTTTTTGAGAGCCTTAGTTAGGGTGAAAGGAGGCTGGAGTAGAGAACAACCTACAAAGAAAGCATAATGGCCTTTCCCAAAGTCCCCTCTGCAGGCTAGGCTCAGCCCTATAGAGCATTACTTTCAAATGTTTTCGTCCTTGACTCCAGTAAGAAATGGGTCTTACCTGCTCCCAACACATGTCGTTAAACACTATTTACACTTTCTATGGGCTTCCCTGGTGGTTCAAAGCATAAAAAATCTGCCTGCCATGTAGGAGATGTGGGTTCTATCCCTGGGTCAGGAAGATCCCCTGGAGGAGGAAATGGCACCCCACTTCAGTGGTCTTGCCTGGAGAACCCCATGGACAAAGGAGCCTGCCAGACTACACCGCATGGGGGCACAAAGAGTTGGACATGACTTAGTGACTAATACTTTCGCTTTCATACTTTCCATATGTGACACACTGATATTTTCTTTTCTGATTTCACTTCATTTTCTTTAATTCTGATTTTGAGCTAGCAGGTAAGCATATGAATGGTTTGTCCAGGACAGTCCCAATTTATGCCTGCTGTCCCTTGTAATTATTAATCATTCCCTCCTTACTCACTAAATTGGTTTTATAACCTATCAGTTTGGAAAAATCCTGCTATAGAAAAAGAAGCCTCAAGCAGCAGGTGAAGGGCCTGTTTTCACAGAGAGAAAGAGCTGCCTTGGGGCAGAGAATGGCCAAAAAAAAAAAAATGAAGCAATTTACCAAGGGGCTGCCTTCTCCGTTTTGAAACAGAGGTTTGCAGCTTTTGGGAGCCCTCCCTCTCGCAGGGCTCAGCCGCTGTGACTACAGCGAGATGTCGCCCCCAAGTGGTTTCTCATGCGGCAAAAGGAGCAATTGCTTGGACCCAGAGAGAGCAGACACTAGAGAAAGCTCCTGGAGGGACTTGGGGCCTAGAGGATGCAGGTTGGGGCAATAATCCAGTAACACACTAATGTTTAAACCCAGGGTGTGAAGAAATCAGTTACCATTAATTTTCATAAATACCTAACCAAAGTATGCTAGAAATAAATGATAGTTGTTTAACAAATTTGCTTATTCTTAATAAGCTACTCAAAAGCAAAAAAAAAGTTTCCTTTAAAAAAGAAAATTTATTCAGAGGTACAAACTTTCCAATAGCTGTCCTGTGACTAACATTTAAATTTGAAATGAACATTAAAAATAATTAAATATTTTAAAAGTATTACTTCCTATGGAAAGGAAACTTCGTTACTTTAAACTGCCCTGAATATTCATTTATTTAACTACTTCCTTCCGTTTCCCTGTCTTAAAATATATTTGAAGTTCATGAAATCATACCGAATGTAGTATGACACTGATTCAGGAGGAAATATTTGATCCATATTCTCCCCAAACATTGTATTCTTATCAAGAAAAAAGTCATCTTCATTACAGTTTTTAAAAGTGTGTTCACATTTCTGCTTGAAGTTACTAATAAGAAAATTAGTCAATCTTTTTGTCTTCTGAAAATATTTGTTTTAAAATTCCTATTGCTGCTTCCCTCTCTTCAAAAGTCATATTTAAGAAAAGAGAAAAGCATTCTCAAAGTCAGCTGTTAGAAAATGAAATTTCCAGGTTGTTTTTATTTGGTACTGCCGCTTCTGAGCTGGAGAAGGCAGTGGCACCCCACTCCAGTACTCTTGCCTGGAAAATCCCATAGACAGAGGAGCCTGGTAGGCTGCAGTCCATGAGGTCACTAAGAGTCAGGCACGACTGAGCGACTTCACTTTCACTTTTCACTTTCATGCATTGGAGAAGGAAATGGCAACCCACTCCAGTGTTCTTGCCTGGAGAATCCCAGGGACAGAGGAGCCTAGTGGGCTGCCATCTATGGGGTCGCACAGAGTCGGACACGACTGAAGCGACTTTGCAGCAGCAGCAGCCGCTTCTGAGCATGGCTGTACCAGTGCCCCAATGGATATTCACACATTCTTCTCATGTACGGTGCTAGGCTGCAGGCTCAAGACAACAGCAGCTTCTGGCTTTTTTTAGCTTTCCAGGCAAGAGTCCAAAAACAACTTGTTAAAACAGGTGCTTTCAGAAAAATAGAAATGAAAGAACTATAGTCCAGATCGAATGCTTTGAAACGTCTTCTATACCCTGAGTCACCCCTCTAGAATATCAGCGTGTTTTGGAGATGATGAGCTGGACTTTTATTGTCAGCACTCCAAAGGGATGCAAGCATGCGTGCACGTTCAGTAACCCTGAACCTAAGCCTAGATGCTGGCTGATGTGGATCAGGCTCAAACAGCGCAGGAGCCAACCCTGGTAAAACATCCTTGAGACCGTGTGCCTGGCCTCTTCATTCTCCTGTGTCTCCTACTGAGGCACTTTCTCCGCTTGGCTTCCGGGATAGCTGTCTGGCCTGGAGTCCTCCCACAGTTCTGACTACTCCTGCTCTCTCTCTCTTGCTGGAGCCGCTTCATCTCCCCACACTCGGACCATCAAGTGCACTGGTTCCAGCCTTTGGCTTGGTTCCATTTTGTTTTTCCTACTCACACTCACTCCTAAGCAGTCTCACTCATTCTCACCACACTTAGTAAGCCATCTCATTCATTCTTATGGCTTAAAATGCCATCTCTATGGTAGAGATTCCCAAATGCATACCTCTGAACCCTTCCATGATTTACAGGTTTACATATCTGGGTGCTGATTGGATGTCCAACAGGCATTGCAAGCTTAATGTGTCCACAACTGAGTTCCCATTATTGCCCCCACCTCTTCATCTGCTCCTTGCACTGTCTGCTCCATCTCAGTGAATGGCAACCCCATTGCCAGGTGTTGGCAATGCCAACTTGCCAAGGTGTCAGGCCAAGAACGTTGAAGCCTGGTTCTTCACACCACTTCAGAGCTCCCTGTGAGGCTGGCTGAGTCCTGTCTCCAGACTGTGTGACCGTCCAACTTTCCTCTCTGCCCAGTCATGCCTTCTTCCTTTCCCTTCCACAGGTATTGACTCCAAGAGTTATCCTTAAACTGCTTGCACCCTAAGCAGGTTCCATCTCAGATTCTTCTTCCAGGGGAACCCAATCTACCAGACCTCGAAACCCAGGAATTTTAACTGTTGCATAATACCTCATAATTGTACCTAGAAAACCAGTTGAGTTGACAAGATACTATAGGTCTGTACAATGCTCTCACTTATGGATGTTCTTTAAAATACGAAGAGGAGAAGGAAAAATACCACAATATTAGACCCTATATGTCCTTATTTATTAAAAAGTAAAATTTAAGAAAGGATTTTGCTGAAAATAATCAAGGACTATAGTCTCCAGCTGCACTTCTCTTGCATGACTAATATATTAAAGATATAGTAGATACACTATCGGAGAAGGCAATGGCACCCCACTCCAGTACTCTTGCCTGGAAAATCCCATGGATGGAGGAGCCCGGTAGGCTGCAGTCCATGGGGTCGCTCAGAGTCAGACAGGACTGAGCGACTTCACTTTCACTTTTCACCTTCATGCATTGGAGAAGGAAATGGCAACCCACTCCAGTGTTCTTGCCTGGAGAATCCCAGGGACAGGGGAGCCTGGTGGGGGGCCGTCTATGAGGTCACACAGAGTCGGACATGACTGAAGCGACTTAGCAGCAGTAGCAGATACACTATATCTAAAACCATCTACCATTGCTTATGGATAGGTAAAATTGCCTGATAAGATTTCACTGGTGTGTCACATGGCCATTGCTAGGTGATGTTGCTGTGATAAACCACCTCATCTCAGTGGCTAACAAACTGGATTTGTTTCTCACTCCTGTTTCACATGATCCTCTCACTCCAGGATCCTGATTAAAGGAGACGCCCTTAATGTGGGCATCTTGTTCTCATGGTAGAGGGAAAGAACAGTGGAAAACCACAGGGGGACTCTTACAGCATCTTCTTGAATGAGGCATGTGTTACTCCAGCTCTCAGCTGTTTGGCTAGAGTGAGTTGTATGGGTAAACCTGACCAATAAAATCCTTCCCCAGGAAGGGAGTTTGCAGGAATAAATCCACTAAAGAGGGGCAGGCAATGTTTTGAAGAAATGATACAATCTACCACAACTGGTAACATGAGTGTCTAGAATCTGACATCTTTAATAAATGTTTTGCCTCCCTGAGTAAGTCCATACCAAAACCACATGAAAGTTCCTGTGTCAATCAAATCAACAAAATATTTTGCATCACTCTTTCTGTAGTCATTTATGAATTCCAACATCTCAACTTTATTAAAGGATGATGAGGGTGGGGGTAAATGAAGGCAGTAAAAAAGAGTTATAAATAAAACAGTGAAACAGCACACTTCGAAATCACCCAAATGTGGTTATAGTCATCAGTGGCATTTCTACTCTGAGTTTGGCAAAAATCCAGGAAGCCTGTCTGAAGATAAAGACTGGGCCTCTAAGTGAGCCCATGTGAACTCATGTTTTCCCTAGCTGCTTCTTATGTTTACCAGCCTTATTTACCATTATCACCATTATAGATATCATAAACAGTATAATTTTATTAGTCACTTCATGCTTTTCTCTTTCTCCCATTTGTGGTGATCTTATGTGTATTTATAGGAATCATTTTAAATTTGTCCTGGAAAAAGATGTAAGGCTACTATACATATATTATTTAGTTATTTTTAAAACAAGATCTGACAATGTGAACAGTACTAAAATGAGAGAGTGGAAGAATGAAGACAAACCCAAGTTTATTCAGATGGGTTTAAATCAGAGAGGAGTTTGGGAGTTATCTTGAGTTAAGGTAGCCTCAGGAATGGACCGGAGAAGGAAATGGCAACCTACTTCGGTACTCTTGCCTGGAAAATCCAATGGACAGAGGAGCCTGGTAGGCTGCAGTCCATGGGGTCGTGAAGAGTCGGACACAACTGAGCGACTTCACTTTCACTTTTCACTTTCATGCACTGGAGAAGAAAATGGCAACCTACTCCAGTGTTCTTGCCTGGAGAATCCCAGGGACGGGGGAACCTGGTGGGCTGCCGTATATGGGGTCGTACAGAGTCGGACACGACTGAAGCAACTTAGCAGCAGCAGCAAGAATGGATGACAGAGCACTGCTGAAGGCCGGAAAGCAAGCCTTGTTTTTTCAAGACTCCATTTATTCAAAAATAATCAAAATATTCATCAAAGCAAATATGAAAGGCCAGGATGCAAAATGAAAGATGATCTAAGCAGCAAAGAGTGGTCAAACACGGAGAAGATGAGCACAAGGACATCCTGAAGGAGACACAGACTGAAGAGCTCTCCTCACTGAAGGACACTGCACGTCCAGTCCCTTCCTGCCTTTCCAGAAGTTAAAACTCCTTGACCAGAAATTACACATATCACATTTCCCAGACATGTTACTCAATGCTATTTGTGAAATTAATAACAGTTATATATACTAAGGAATAGAAAGCAAAACTTATACAACCTGTGAAGTGAAACTTGGGACTCTTCAAAGACAGTGCCTTTTTCCAAAGGGTCGCTTTAGGCTAGTCTGTAGTTCTTGGAATGCACGTTTACTCTCTCCTCTGCTGCTGGGAGCAAGTTGGCGAAGCATCAGCCCAGGAAATAATAATCCCAGTGTTCATGAGAACTATCAGAACTAGTAACAAGAACTGTAAATTGAATGTTTGTGCTTAAGGGCAGATGTGTTATGGAGGTGTATATTCTAGAAAATCTTCAAAACAGTGCAGTATTTCTGATATATTCCACTCTCTGGTATTATTGAAATAGCTAAAATATGCTTTTATAAAAAAAGGTTTGGCTTTGATTTTGATAAGCATTTTCACCCATTGAAATCATAAGCAACCTGTTTAGGATGGCTCACCTCACAATCACAGTGAGTCTATTTTCTGGAGAGTTCCATACAATTTCAATACTCCCACCTGGGACCAGAGAGAGTTAAGGTTAGTCAGGGTGGCAATGTGTTCCCCAAAACACATTTGGGGGTGTCGAGTCCTCTGGTCACAATGGGGGACCCTGGGCCCAAGGGTAAGGGCAAACTGGGAGTGCCCCATGTAATGGGTGCAAAATGTTGCAAGGAAAGGAGGTACGGGGACACAACACAGGAGTGAGAAGAGCGCCCTCCTTGGGGTGATGTCAGAACTGAGTCACTGCAGAACAGAGCCTGAAACATGGTAAGTACTTAATATTAGTAGATGCTTTTATTGTCAGTAGTTTAAGAAGATATATGATAGATGCCCATGGAAATACAAGACGATCCCAAACTTCACTTTTAAAGGGAACTGCAGTTTTCATCTATGCAGTTTCCGTCTATGGGGTCGCACAGAGTCGGACACGACTGAAGCGACTTAGCAGCAGCAGCAGTTTTCGACGGTAGGTCAGATAAGTAATATGAAGTAAAAAAGGCAGACTCCCTCTCCCAGCACACAAGTTTCACATGAGAAAATAAGAGAGTGAGACTATGAATTTAATGAAATTTAATGAATGTGGAGAGAAGCTCTCATCACAGGCAGGCCTGAGCTTACATCTCGTTATACATCATTAACTCCCACAGGAGAAACGACCCAGTTAAGATTATACATATGGTAAAAGCTTCTATTATAATTCAGAGATTCTTTACATGGAATAAAATCTCCAGGTATAATGAATGTGAGAACACTTCAGTCCTTGTTCCCCTTATCCTTCATCACACAACCCATACTCTGAGCATCTCCAGCGCCTTGCTGGGCAGAAACCTCACAAGCATAATGAATGTATGACCCTTCAGACTCTCTTAGACATAAGAGAGCTCACACTATAAGTATTCAGAGTCTAACTTTGCATCTCTCTTCTCCCTGACCACTCAGATCCTCATTAGCTGTGTGCCCACATATTTTTGGCTCTTGATTATATCTGAGTTAGGACAAAGAGTCTGCTCTTGATCAAATCCTTTTAGGACTAACTTGGCTCACCTGGGCTTATAGACCATTGTCAGAACTGTCCGAAATGTCTCTCTGTGCAATTTTTCAGTTCTAGGCAGGAAGCTGAAGGACATCAGGCATAAGATGTGCTTGTCTTTCCTTCCAGGAAAAGGCTGTGACTTTGCAAAATAAAGGAGCATGTGAGAAGTGACCAGTCAGCTTTCTTTATGGGTAGGGGTGAGTTCAGATGTCTGGGACAGTGGTCTCCTGCAGAGGTCAGAGCATTTTTACATGGGCTGGAAGAAATACATTTGATAGAAGAGTGCCAACCTGAAATTCCTGAAATTTTCAGGAAAGGAAAAATGCCCAGAGAAACCGTATTCATACAGAGAATGTCAGGTAGGACATGAAAACAATAACATCAGAGAAGACTGATAAGTTTTGGCAGAAAATAAGGAATTGAATGGGAACAATACTATTATCTCACATGTGTATATAAATTAACAAAGGATAGGTTATGAATCAAGTTAACTTGAAATTTTAGCCAAAGGAAAGGAATGCTGTGTTAGAAAAAGAATATATGGTGAAAAGGGAGGAACAGCTAGAATAAGTAATGGAAGAGTATATCTTGTCTAATAGAAACACTAGCTAACATTTATGGAGCACTTACTATATGTCACATATGATCCTGTCATATATATTTAAGGTATTTTACAGGTATCATTGTTACCAAAGTGCAAGTTCATGTACCCAATGCCCAGTGAGACCAAACAATACCAAAAGGTTGGAGTTTGGAACAGAGAAAGGTTTACTGCAGGGCCATGCAAGGAGACGGGTGGCTCATGCTCTAAAACTCCCGCACTTTGGAAAGCTTTCAGCAAAGCCCTTTTCTAGGAAAGGTGAGGGAGGGGTGTGGTTATTTGTGGAAACTTCTTGTCAGATTCTTTGTCCCAGAGGTCAAGCCACGGACAGCTAACCAAATTCCTATAAATGTCCACCAAACAAATGGTATTCTCTATTCTGACAAGAAAGAGCCAGGTCCCAAGGCTCAGGTCACAACTGTGCCCCTCTGAGGCCCAGGTCCTGGCTAAGAGGAGGCAGGTTTCAACTGGCGGCTCCCACAGGGCCAGGCCCCCAGACCCTGCCCAGCGGTCATCGCTGATGCAGCCAAGCACCCAGGCCCCAGCTGGCCCGCAGTCTCCTCAGGCTGCCCACACGGTGGAGTCAGGTCCTGCACGCTGCAGCCCAGGCAGACGGCCGCTGCCATCAGGGCACAGAGGCCGGGATGGGGAGAGGTCCACTGCCGCCTGAAGGCAGTCCTGGGCCCGACCGGTGGGCAGCATTGGCAAGGGCTCTGGAGCCCCACAGAACACAGCCCCACCTGTTCCCCCAGCCTGAGGCAGAGCAAGCTGGAGGCTTGGGGGAGCAGGCCAGGATCCACCACTTCTCTCTTCACCTGACAACCATCACTCTGATGACCACTGGTTGAATGACCCACTTACGTTTGCTCACTGACAGTTGGTTATTTGGAGGAGAGGCTCACTGTGGCACTACCAATGACTGAGCAGGGTCACTAACAGTCTGATGCATGGACAGTCAGTCACTTGGTGGGTAGGCCCACGGCAGCCCAGACCAGTGGCTGAGGAGGACCACTAACGGGCCCTTGGTAACTGTTGCCTGGTAAGGGGATGTGGGGGAATGGCCAGCAGCAATGGAAACGTGCTAAGGGCTCCACTCTGCCCTGTGCTATTATTATCTGTATTTTGCTGATGGTACACTGAGGCACAGAATGACAATGAGGATTTAAATGCAACAGTCTGGAATCAGTGTCTAAGTTTTTAAGCACTTTTTCTCTAAGATTAGAGCGATCAATGTGGGCTGAGAGAAATCCATAAACTAACAGAGTGGAATCATTGAGATGATCTCAGTTGGAAGTAAAACGAGAGAGAGAGAAGTGAAATTCTTATAAGATTGGCATCCTGGCCAGACACCCGATATAATAATGCAGTTTAACTCAGAGGGAAAACTGGCACAGAGACGAATGTAGTAGAGTGATTGGCAAGTTTGGCTGTGGGGAAAGCTGTTGTCCAAATGCCTTCCCTTCCTCTGCTTGAGTTCTGAGAAACCAAGGCTGGCAGAGGCGGTTTCACACCAAAACTTCAAGGGATGCAGAGGAGTCACAGGAACAGGGTAGAAATTGAGTTTGGAGGCAGGCAAATGGTCCTGTTTTCAAAAAGCAGGCAGAGTGGGTGGGGGTGAAGAGTCTGCAAATTATGAAGGAAGGCTTAATGTCAACCCACATCAAAATTCCATATTTAAAAATATAGATTGTATGCATTAGAAATGAAGCCATCTGAAAGCTACTGAATTATACTTATTTTGCAGAGTGAAGATAATATTCCCCCAACCTAGATGTAGGTCAATGGTTTCCAGTTCTTTCAACTTCAGCCTTTCCTGGCTGGAATCTACTGTGCCCACCAGGTGAGACAGTATACCAGCCATCTCAGAGGCTGGGCTTGCTGGCAATGGGAATCTGGAATCAGTCCTTCTGTCACCAACTGGGTATCCAATGAGCCAGAAGTTCTGGTTGACTGCCTATTTCTCCTCATCACGGGATAAGCCTAGATCCTACGACGAGGCTTCAAGCCCTGTTGCTTTGCCTTTGTCTTCCTCTCTAGTTCTAGAGTGTCCTGGAGGCTTACCCTTTACTCTTACCCACTGGTCCAGCTCCCTTTAGATTCAGTCTCTGACCCATTTTAAATGGGACTGATGGCCAGAAGCACAGTGTTATCTATTTTACATTTATGTGTTACTCTATAACAGACAGGAAATGGTAGAATTGCTCCTCATGTGCAATTTCAGTGTTAGTAGACACTACCAAGCTGCCCTCCAAAGTATCCGCTCAGATTCACACTCCTGTCAGAGTGTATGAGAGGACTTGATCATCCACACCCGTGCCAACAGCACCATTTTTAAGTGGAATATTATCAAATTGAAGGCCTTCCAGAGAACAGCAAACAGAATGGTATAGTGTGGCATATTCCCAAAGAAACTTTAGATGTTTAACCTAGAAGAGAGAAATTTTAAGGAGCTCTCATGTGAAAGAATTCAAATTATTATTTATCACCTCTAATGAGGGTAAAGTTCTGCTTTCCCACACACATCTACAAGGCAAGTAAGCCCACTCATACCTGGTTCTAAATTCCACGGTGTGACTTGTTCCTAAAGATGCTAATGACGTGAATCATTCATTTAAATACTGTATTTTATTTAAATAATGACCTTATAATGACCATGGTCTTTGTATAATGACCAGAGGGCAAAATATCAACGGAGTAACCTATCTTTTTTGGTATCATGTTTGTTAAGGAGCTGACTCCATCTCATAAGGTAATTGTAACAATGTAATAGCATCTCATTTTTTATTTGCACCCTGATATTAAGATGACATGTCCTAGATAAAAGTCATCCAATTAACCTGTGAAAATTTGTTCAATGTTACCAATAATTTTTAAACTACAAGAGTTTACTTTCAATCTTTTAGATTGGAAAAGATATAAAAGACTGACAGAACCTTTTTGCAAAGGTGTAAGGAAATGAACACTTTGGTGTACTACTGAGTAGAATATAAGTGGATATAACTCTTCTGAAAATAAATCATTAAATTTATGACAATTACAAAATGTGCAAATGCTTTAACTCAACAATTCTATTTCTAGGAATTCATCCTAAGAAAATAATTATGGATATGCACAATGACTGTTAACATGCACATCCAAAGTCATTCATTTATACTAATGAATAATTGAAAAAAATCTAAAGATACATCTGTGCAAGACTTGTTATGTAAATTATGTATTAGGTATAATGGAATCCCTTGGACTGCAAGGAGATCAAACTAGTCAATCCTAAAGGAAATCAGTCCTGAATATTCATTGGAAGGACTGATGCTGAAGCTGAAACTCCAATACTTTGGCCACCTGATGCAAAGAACCGACTCATTGGAAAAGACCCTGATGCTGGGAAAGATTGACAGAAGATGAGATAGTTGGATGGCATCACCGATTCGATGGCCATGAGTTTGTGCAGGCTCCAGGAATTGGTGATGGACAGGGAAGCCTGGTGTGCTGCAGTGCATGGGGTCGCAAAGAGTCGGACACAACTCTTAGTAATGGAATACATGTGGCCATTAAAGCTATATGTGCTGGATTATTTCCCACTTGACCCACCAGATCTACATCCTTGTCTCTGACTTCTGGCTGGATTTGGTCCTTGGGAGGAACTGGTAGAAAATGAACAGCTGGGTAGATTGTGCCATCTGAGTATTCCGTTCCTATTTCCTCCTTGCTGAGTCACCCTGGGTGGTGGTGGCCCTCTTCTAAAGCCCCTGGCCTCTGTGAGACCCTCTCCTGCCACCACCCTCCTGGGTCCTAGTAACCACACTTCTCCTTACCCTTTAGACCTATGGTGGTAATAGCTCCAGTTCACCACTGTCACCGTGCCTGGGGTAGGTGGCATCGCCAGCCTTTGTTGTTTCCCCGACCCTACCCTATAAGACAGGTTTAGCTTCTGCCATCTACTACTGACAGTTCAAAGACAACGGAGTAAAGAGATGCAGAGAATTTCATCTTAACTAGTCCAGAGTTGTATACCAAAACATATGTTGCCGCTTATGGGACACAACAAAATTTAGATGCATTCAGAGTTTAAAATGCACAAAAATTTGCAGCTTTTTATACTAACTATTGTACCTTGTTTTAGAGTGCCACTTAAAAAGGAAAGTATCAAGCTGAGAGTTGAAGAAGGAAAAGTAATGTTACAAAACTCTTTTATAATCAAATGGGAACATGTCCTGGCATGTAATGTTGTAATAAGAACTCACCGACAAGCATAGATTTAAATAAAGCAGTAAGAACCCCATTGAGGGGAGAAAGGTCAGGTATCTAAACAGTCACATAGATTACCTCCTCCAATATACGTTTAAAATAAAAATATATAAGGTGTGCCAAGTTGCTTCAGTCATGTCTGACTCTGTGCGACCCTATGGACTGTAGATCTTCAGGCTCCTCTGTCCATGGGATTATCCAGGCAAGAATACTGGAGTGGGTTGCCAGGCCCTCCTCCAGGGGATCTTCCCGACCCAGGGATCGAACCCATGTGTCTTACGTCTCCTGCATTGGCAGGCAAATTTTTACCACTAGCATCGCGTGGGAAGCCCCACATATAAGGTGATCAGCCTTAATTTTAAAACTTCAGGAAGATTTTTAAATGAGAATACATTTTTTCTCAATATCAAGACATATTTCTAATTTAGATTGTAACTGGGATAGGAACAATTTCTAAGCAGCATTGGATTTTATTTTCATAGGTAGTATGGATTTCCTTTAGCAACAAGGCAGAAGTTACCTTCTAAATCTGTTTTATAAAATGCAGACCAAGGCCCAGAAGTAGGTCCTGAAATCAATTTAGTGGAGGGAGTCAGAGGGGGCAAGCAGTATTTTTTTTTAAGACATAAAATAGACTAGAATTATATTAAATAAAAATATTGAAATGTATTTCATATAAGTATACTAGATAATGAAATATGTTTAATTTATTTTCATGTACATGTCTGTGTATTGGATAACAAGACAAAATGCATTTTTTTTCTATGAATCTTGGTCAAAACTGTTTGAAACTGTCTATTTTGGTCTAAGATAACCTCTGACAATAATTTTACTGCTTTCAATCAAGGCTGTGTAGTAAGGTTAATAAAAGCAGCAGACAGAAGGAAAGGTGAAGATCAAAGCAGAACAAATTTATAGCAAGTGTATTAAAATAGAGAACATTTTAGTATTATTATCCTAAAAAGAATCTTCACATGGATGAAAGCCATGTTATTTAATTGCCACGACTATAACTTTTGAAGTAGAGTGAAGCAGATGAATAGCTATATTGGATAATTAGTAACTTATCTTTTCTGATAGTTCTCCATGACAGGCTATTTATTCAGTTATTTTCAAGAAATGTCTAGTGTGATTACAAATAACATGGTTCAAATTAAAAAGTAAGTGAATGAAAATTGTCATAACATTGCTATATAAGACAAGTAAATATGAAAACTACATACAGAATAGGTTCCAATATATGGTTCAAAAAATAATATACAAATAGCCAACAGGTACGTGGAAATGTATGCAACATCATTTAATTATCTTTTGTGATCAGTCACTCAGTTGTGTTGACTCTTTGCAACCCCATGGACTGTATTCTGCCAGGCTCTTCTGTCCATGGAATTTTCCAGGCAAGAATATTGGAGTGGGTTTCCATGTCCGTCTCTAGGGGATCTTTCCAACCCAGGGATTGAACCTGCATCACCTGCATTGGCAGGCAGATTACAAATTTACCACTTTGCTACCTGGAAAGCCCATCACTAATTATCAAGGAAATGCAAATTAAACCCATGCGATATCACTTCACATATACTAGGACAGCTATGTTTTTTCTTTTCTTTTTTGCCCATGCCGAGAGTGGGATCTTAGTCACTGACCAGGGATCAAAGCTGTGCTTCCTGCAGTGGAAACACAGAGTCTTAACTACTGGACTGCCAGAGAAGCTCCTAGGATGACTATTATCAAAATATAAAAGATAACAAGTGTTGGAGAGGAAAAAAAGGAACACTGGCAATGTTAATTGGTGTAGCCACTAAGGAAAACAGTATGGTGATTCCTCAGAAAATTTAAAAATAGAACTACCATATGACCCAGGAATTTCATTCCTGGGTATATATCCAAAAAACACAAACCAAAAAAACCCATTAATTCAAAAAGATACATGCACCCCAATGTTCATAGCAGCATTATTTACAATTACCAGGATACGGAAGCAACCTAAGTGTCCCCATCAATAGAGGAATGGATAAAGAAGATGTGGTGTGTATATATACATATATGAAATAGAATACTATTCAGTGATTTAAAAAATTATGGAATTGCATCATTTGCTGCAACATGGATGGTTTTGGAAGAGATAACACTAAGTGAAGTAAGTCAGAGAAAGACAAATACTGTATACTATCACTAATATGTAGAATCTAGAAAATACAACAAACCATAAATATAACAAAGAAGAAGACGACTCAACAGATATAGAGAGCAAAAAATGGTTACCAAATGGCAGGGGGCAGGGAACAATGTAAGGGTGGAGGAGTGGCAAGTAAAACCTACTATAAGCTGAGCTCAAGGAGGTATCACACAACATGAGGAAAATAGCCAATATTTTGGAACAACTGCAAATGGAGTACAACCTTTAAACACTGTGTAAAATTTTCTATAAACAAATAAAGAACAACTTTAACAGCCTTATACTAATACTATGGCACTTTAAGTCTGAGCATAAAGACTTGTTTTTGCTTTATTCGGCCAGCATGATATTTTACAAACTTCTGAACTAGCACACTTAAAAAGAGCAGGTACCATGCAGTCATAGGGCTTACCTCTCACCTCACGTGTATGGGCATGCCCACGTACATGTGTGTACACAGTCACACACACACACCTCTACAGACACACACACCTATAAACACACACAATCATGGAAACTCTACATATAATCACAGTCACACAACTGGACATATAATCCACAAACACACCATACAAACACACACAACCACAAATACACAACTACAAACACACACAACTATATAAACACACATAACTACAGTACAATGCAGAAACACAGACAACCATACACACACACACAACTACAAATATACACACAACTAAAACATACACATAAAGACACAGCTACAAATACACACAACTATAAACAACTACAAAAACATGTAACCATAAACACACACAACCAAACTGAACATACAATCAACAAACACATTCAATCACACATACACATACAGGTACAACTGCATGCATACACACATACGTACATATGTATATCACACAGACACACATACTTTTGTCTTTATGCTACCTACCTGACTTTTGAAGGAATTTGAGCTTATGTCCCTTTGTTAGAATTTCAACCAAATAGAAGGGACATCAAACAACTGTTAAGAAACTGCAAAGCAGCTGAAGAAAATCTACGATCCACACAAAAATAGTAAATTTAGAAGATAATGTCATACAGAGTCATAGAGAGGGGAGTACTGGAATTATTAAATTAACCCAAACATATATGTATTGGGGATATATAAAATTCCTATTTTTGTTTGTTCTTCTTCAAAGCTTATGCCTTTTTTGATACTGTTTCAGACCAAAAGCTGGCAGGATAATGATATGGTCATGATCAGTAACTCACATTTGTGAGCGCAATTTTAACTTTTCAAGTATTTTCACATCTGGGTATAAGGCTCTAGGACAGAAACAAAAGCAATTAAAATAATGTATAAAGCTTACAAAAATTGAAATAGCCATATAATAAAAAAACATATTTTAAAACTCATATTGAAACATCAATAGAAAAGCACTTTAAAAAGGAAATCTCATTATATTGCCCTCTTGACATTTCCAGACCTCTCCATTATATTCTCTAATTTCAAAGAATTTCACTGTTTAATCCTCATTCTCCTGGGATATTCTTGAGGAATAAATACATTTTCCAGAAGCATCAGGACATAGTGAGTCCCCTGAAGGTGTCCTGAATCCTTATCATGTTTACTATGCACGGTTTGAAACTCAGTAAATATTATGACTAAGAAAACCATTTTCACTATTACAGTGTGATTTCAGGTGATTCTTAGAAAAGTTTACCATGGTTTAATGAATAATTACAAGTGATCCAATAAAAAGTCTATATGTACTTCATGCCCCACATAAAAATTAGCACTGTGATAATCTAATGTGAACAAAAATTCATATCCAATTAGCATCTATGTTGATTAGAAATTAATCTTTTCTAAATCTCAGAAGAATTCAGAAACACCCATACATTAATAGTATGTGGGAGGAATAAGTACGTTGAGTAATTTAGGCATTGAGGTAAACAGACTTTGTCCACATGAAATCATACACACCTTGGTGACCACGAGGAGCACTCTTCCTATGCCTATCCCATATGCACTCTGTAGACACCTGCCATTCTCAGCACAGGCTTCCATCATCACGGTGGGCTCATGGTACAGGGCCCTACTGGAGAGGGAGCCACCACGGCCACACTTCAAGCAATACGAAAAAGAAAGGCAGAAAGGGCCACAGGGTCTGCCCAAGCACTTTCTCCTTTTAAAGAAAGAACACTGTCCAGCAATGTGAGCCTTTAATTCACTGGCAAGGGAGTCTCAAATGTACAACTCTGGACAAAATCAGGTTCACAGAGGCCCAAGAAACACGAATGTTGTACAAGCTTGCCAGTTTGTCCTAATACATACTAAATCTTAAAGAATTATGGTTAAAGAAATATCTTCTTGGAGAATTTTTTTAGTCAATCTCCCGAAAACATAATTTAAAAAGACATATATCACTTGTCTCCCAGCATCCATTCTGCCTTTTCTCAATATCATCTCTGGTCTTCATTTGGGTACCTAGCCCCATCCCACTCATAGTCCATGTGGTCCAGGCCCATCCCTAGTCCTAGGGATGGAATATATTACCCAGATTTAGGTCAGATCAGCCCACAGCTGGCCAAGTGACTGGTTCATCAGGTGAGTACATGATCTGAGCTAGTCCAGTCAGACTGAGTCTTGAAACTTTGTTTCCCTGGTGGCTCAGACAGTAAAGCGTCTATCTCCAATGCAGGAGACCCAGGTTCGATCCCTGGGTTGGGAAGATCCCCTGGAGAATGAAATGGCAACCCACTCCAGTATCCTTGCCTGGAAAATCCCATGGACAGCGGAACCTGGTAGGCTACTGTCCATGGGGTCGCAAAGAGTTGGACACGACTGAGCGACTTCACTTTCACTTTCAAACCCAATAAAAGTAGGGAACTTCCTTTCTTATTTCCACTGCTTTTGCAGCATCTAAAGCAGTGCTACAGAGTAGATGTAGCACTTAATATGTATGTTGTTGTTGTTCAGTCATTTCAGTTCAGTTCAGTCGCTCAGTCGCGTCCAACTGTTTGTGACCCCATGAATTGCAGCACTCCAGGCCTCCCTGTCCATCATCAACTCCCGGAGTTCACCCAAACCCACGTCCATCAAGTCGGTGATACCATCCAGCCATCTCATCCTCTGTCCTCCCCTTCTCCTCCTGCCCCCAATCCCTCCCAGCATCAGAGTCTTTTCCAATGAGTCAACTCTTCGCATGAGGTGGCCAAAGTCCTGGAGTTTCAGCCTTAGCATCATTCCTTCCAAAGAACATCCAGGACTGATCTCCTTTAGAATGGACTGGTTGGATCTCCTTGCAGTCCAAGGGACTCTCAAGAGTCTTCTCCAACGCCACAGTTCAAAAGCATCAATTCTTCGGCACTCAGCTTTCTTCACAGTCCAACTCTCACATCCATACATGACTACTGGAAAAACCATAGCCTTGACTAGACGGACCTTTGTTGGCAAAGTAATGTCTCTGCTTTTGAATATGCTATCTAGGTTGGTCATAACTTCCTTCCAAGGAGAAAGCGTCTTTTAATTTCATGGCTGCAATCACAATCTGCAGTGATTTTGGAGCCCCCCAAAATAAAGTCTGACACTGTTTCCACTGTTTCCCCATCTATCTGCCATGAAGTGATGGGACAAGATGCCATGATCTTAGTTTTCTGAATGTTGAGCTTTAAGCCAACTTTTTCACTCTCCTCTTTCACTTTCATCAAGAGGCTTTTTAGCTCCTTTTCACTTTCTGCCATAAGGGTGGTGTCATCTGCATATCTGAGGTTATTGATATTTCTCCCGGCAATCTTGATTCCAGCTTGTGCTTCTTCCAGCCCAGCGTTTCTCATGATGTACTCTTAGTCATGTCCCACTGTTTGCGACCCCATGGACTGCAGCACACCAGGCTTCCTTGTCCTTCACTATCTCCCAGAATTAGTTAATAGACATATAGCTGCTGCTGCTGCTGCTAAGTCACTTCAGTCATGTCTGACTCTGTGCGACCCCATAGACGGCAGCCCACTAGGCTCCCCCGTCCCTGGGATTCTCAAGGCAAGAACACTGGAGTGGGTTGCCATTTTCTTCTCCAATGCATGAAAGTGAAAAGTGAAAGTGAAGTCGCTCAGTCGTGTCCAACCTTAGCGACCCCAAGGACTGTAGCCCACCAGACTCCTGCATCCATGGGATTTTCCAGGCAAGAGTACTGGAGTGGGGTGCCATTGCCTTGGTAAATATCTGAAAATAGAGCTAAAAGTTGAAGGAAAAATTGGATTTTAATGACATTGTTTGAATATCTGTACCTCAGCGAAATCTACCCCGAGGTCATTCACTTACTAAGACAATACATTTTCTTTGTTTGTTTATGCTAGTTTGAGTTTGGATTTCTCTCACTTGCAACCAAAAGGCAATAGGAAAATAGGGAGGACCAGTAGTCTAATCCAGTAAGGGCTTGATAATCCATTAAATTCAGAATATGTCCATCATTTCTATTTGGTAAAACAGATAAAAACAGGCAGGCAACTTAATGAGTAAAACTTTGGAGCATGAAGAGATGATTCATCTTCCACTGACATACTTTACTTTTTAAAAAATCAGTGAGTCTTTTCAACAAATTGTGCTAGACATCCACATGCAAAAAAAAAAATGAATCTAGACACAGATCTTATTCCTTTCACAAAAATCACCTCAAAATGGATCATAGGCCTAAGAGTAAATTGCAAAATTATAAAGC
Organism: Bubalus bubalis; assembly: GCF_019923935.1. Lineage (NCBI taxonomy): Eukaryota > Metazoa > Chordata > Mammalia > Artiodactyla > Bovidae > Bubalus > Bubalus bubalis. The sequence continues at coordinate 114,977,656 of NC_059163.1, read as the reverse complement.
TCCTAGATGGTAACATAGGAGAAAATCTAGATACAACACCAAAATCATGACCCATAAAAGAAAAAAGTTGATACAATAGACTATTAAAATTAAAAACATCTGCTCTGCAAAAAACAACAACAACAACAAAAAACTGTTAAGAGCACAAAAGGACAAGCCACAAACTGGGAGAAAATATTTACAAAGACATATCTGCAAATAAAGGTCTGCTATCCAAAATGCATAAAGAATCCTTAAAACTCAACAGTAAGACAACAACCCAACTTAAACATGAGCAAAAGATCTAAACAGACACCTCCACAAGACACTTTATCTCATCTATAAATCCTCTTTGGCAGTTTCTTACAAAATTAAATATATTCTTACCATATGATCTGCAATTGTGCTTCTTTCAACCCAAATGGATGAACACTATGTCCACATGAAAACCTGCATACAGAAGTTTGTTTCAGGTTTCATTATTATTTATTTTTATATATTATTATTTCTTTAATAATTATTCATTATCATCCAAACGTGAAAATAGACATCCTTCAATAGGTAAGTGGATAAACAATTTGTGGTACACTCAGACGATGGAATATTATTCAAAACAAACAAATAAAAATTAATAAAATGTTTAAATAATCAATAAGAATAAAAATTTATAGCAATATTCCCTCATTTATATATCTTTTAAATTTCTATAACAAAAAATTTACACAATGTATATGTCTAGAGATTCCACATTTAGGATTTTATTCTTATAAATATATGAATAATATATTTATTAATAATATAATAAATATAATTATAATAATAATTTGTTAAAGATTTATGTCAAAGGGTTATGTAGTATTTTTAGAAATAACAAATGCCTGGGAACAATTAAATACCCATTACAAAAGAAATATATAAGTAAATGGTGCTTCTTTTACTCATGGAATACTACAGTGCATGGAATACTATAGTTAAAAAGAAGCAGCCTCATTTGTAGAATGTACATAAGCTCCATGAGGGAAGGAGTCCATTGTCTTTTTTTTTTTTTTTTTCCACTGGTAAATCAAAGAGTCCACCTGCAATGCAGGAAACCCCAGTTCAATTCCCAGGTTGGGAAGATCCCTTGGAGATGTACCCTTTCCCTTCTTATTGTTTTTTGTTCACTCCAGTATTCTGGCCTGGAGAATTCCACAGACAGTTTAGTCCACGGGGTCGCAAAGAGTCAGACATGACCAAGCTACTTTCACTTTCACTTTCAAATCCCAAATAACTTGGATTGTGCCTAACACATGATGAGCGCTCAATAAATATTTGCTGGATAAATAAGTAAGGAATAATCGTTACACTTTTTTAAAGCAAGGAATAGAACAATGTGCATGTAGTGTGAATTAATTTATGTAAATTAAAAAGATATAAATACTTATGAATGAATATAATTAATATATTTTATAAGTCTACAAAAATAAATAAGAATCTGGTATCCAAGAAGATGAAATGGAAACTGGTAATTATGGAGAGGCAGAAGACTTAACCTCATTGCATTCACATTTATAAATAAAATTCTTTAAGAAAAGAAAAATAAATATCAACAAAGAATTCAATAAGGAACTAAAAAATGCACTAATAGAAAAAATGGACAAGATATGACTAAGCAACTCACAAAAGAAGAAGGAGAAATGATCAATACTCAAACTAATAATAGAATGACTCCTCCTAATAAAAACAACAAATAATCACTTTTTTTACCTATCAAATTTATAAATTAAAAAGATCTTCAAAATGCAGAATTAACAAGAGTAAAGGGAACACAGACAACTGACCAGGAGAAAATATTTTCAACTTCTAGCTGATGAATGATTAATGATTGTATGTATATATGCATATATGCATTTAGTGATTTTATATACATGATGATTATAACAGTCTTCCCTGGTGGCTCAGTGGTAAAGAATCCGCTTGCAATGCAGGAGATGCAGATTCAGTTCCTGGGTTGGGAAGATCCCATGGAGAAGGAAATGGCAATCCACTCCAGTATTCTTGCCTGGAGAATTCCATGGACAAAGGAGCCTGGGGGGCTACAGTCCATGGGGTTGCAAAAGAGTCGAACACAACTTAGCAACGAAACAACAATGACAACATATGGTCATTATATATGTATCATCTTATGTATATGAATATATTATATATGTAGTCATTATGTATCTCTACTATATATAAATTACTTATTATAAGATAACCTATAGAAAAATAGGTAAAATATATGAATAGGCACTTAGATTTGAGGAAATTAAAATTAAAATTACCAATAAATATAAAACAAGAGGGACAAGTTCTCTCATAATCTTTCAAATCAAACCAATGAGGTCTTATTATTTTTTATTCACTACAACATAAAATTTTTAAAAGATCCATAATGTCAAATAGTGTAGGAACATGGATAGGTATATACTGGCATAGTCATTTAGTATGGAGATTGTCAGTATCTACCAACTTTTGAGATTTCTAAGCCAACTGACACAGCAATCACACTTGTATAAATAAAATCTGTACAAAACTGGCAACAAATTTAATGTTCAAACAACATATACTTGTTACATTGCTGAGTACTCTATACAACTTTCTGAGACACATTATCCAGTTACTATTGCTATAACAAACTCTCCCCAAATTAGAGACTTAAGACAACCACCAAAAGTCAGACAGGGCATGGTGAGATGGCCTGGTCTCTGCTCCAGGAAGCCTGGAAGCTCAACTGGCAGGACTCATCATTCATTGAGTTGTCTGTGGGAACATTCAACTACAGCACCTACATGGAACCTGGGCCTGGGGTTCTTCAGAAAAAATGATAGCTTCAGAACATTCCCATATTACATGGTGACTCAGGGCTCCAAAATTAGATATTCCATCAAACAATGGAGAGACTGCACTGCCTCTCCTGATCTACCTTCACAAGACAGTGTTGCTTCTGAAAATTTCTACTGTCACGAGCCTGCCCAGATTCAAGGGGAAGGGACACAGACCTTACCTCTCAATGTCAAAGTCACATGGTAAGACCATGAAAATACACAGGAAATCATCTCAAAAGATACATAGCAAACTGTTAAGAACTGTTAGCTGCAAGGAACATAGTGAGATTATCGTTGTAGGAGATGAATGTCCCTTTACTGTCCCTATAATGAGAAGACACTTCCCAATGAGGCCCCACTTGAGACATGTAAAGGACAAGAACATGTGAAAACTGGGAGTCTGGAAAACTGAATGCAAATAAAAGGGGGTATGAGCCATGATTTGGTGCCAATCAAACTACCTCAGCCAAATTTCTAAAAAGCATGATCCAATTACTCAAAGGTCAAGACACCATGCAGACAAGTGGAAAACATCCAAATGAATGTCCTGATACTTGAGCTAGGCAATCCATCTGTGGCCAGACTTCTGTTGGTAGAGAAGCTGGGACCCTAACAACTCACAAGCTTCTGTGCTTGTTTTGTTTTGTTATCACTTTAAAGTACAGTTTTCTCTCAACTGTAGTAACAGGGGGAAGAAAAAGTATATTCTCTACCTATGACGAGTTTTTTGACCATGTTCTATTCCAGATCTAGATTTAGATTACAGGTGGAGCTATAAGCTAGAATAAAGGAAGCATGGTATCAGGTGGGGGTTTCTTATTGAATTTAAATATTTTCAACTGAAATTATTCAAATGTCTTTATGCACACAGACTAACTCTTCAGTAGAAGTTTATTACAAAAGTTAGGATTGATAACATTGTGGTGAATACCAAGACTTACTGTGAAAATGCAGTAAGGAAGACAGTGAGGCAGTAGTTTAGGATGCTCAGATGGTAAAGCATCTGTCTACAATGCGGGAGACCCGGGTTTGATCCCTGGGTCAGGAAGATCCCCTGGAGAAGGAAATGACAATCCACTCCAGTACTCTTGCCTGGGAAATCCCATGGACAGAGGAGCCTGGTATGCTACAGTCCATGGGGTCGCAAAGAGTCGGACATGACTGAGCGACTTCACTTTCACTTTATGGAACAGAAAGGAGAGCCCAGAGATAGTCCCACATTTATATGGTCATTTGATTTTTGACAGAGGACAAAGTAATCCAAAAGGGAAAGGAAAGCCTTTTCAATAAAAGGAGGAAAAATATGAGGCGAGGGGAGAAAGAACCCAATCCCTACCTCATAGCATACACAAAAATTTACACTGAGGTGGATAACAGACATAGTAAACACTAAAACTATAAAACTTCCAGTCTAGAAGAAAGCACTGGAGTATATTTCTGTGACTCAAAAGAAAGGAAGAATTCTGTTAAAGAGTACATAGAAAGAAATAACACAAAAAAAAGTAGAGAGATTTAAATTTAAAAATCCCTCTTTTAAAAAAATTTATTTATTTTTAATTGAAGGATAACTGCTTTACAATATTGTGTTGGTTTCTGCCATATATCAACATGAATCAGCCATATAAAAATTTCTCTTTTAAAGATATGTTAAGAAAATGAATAGGCTATCCACAAACTAGGGGAAAAAAGCACACACTAGATAAAGAAACAGTGTCCAGGATATTTTTAAGAATAACTCAATAATAAAAGACAAACAAACTCAAACAACTCAGGTAAACAAGAGTCAAGTGACGCTCAGCATAGAAAAACATCTAGAGACTTGAAGAAAGAGTTAACTCGATACCATTGCTCCCCAACGGATTACCCAAACTCTGTATACAATGAAAGAGTCATTAAATATTTTTAAAAGGCAACATTAACTGGCATATAGACACACCCATTATAAAGAAAATCTGATACAAAAATAAATATTTCCTTCCATCCATTTATCTCATCCTAATTAATACTTCAGAGGGTATGGGTAATAATAATTCACTTACACACAGGCTGAGCTACTATGTTTTATTTCATAGCCTTTTAAAAAATATAAATCACAAAGTATTTTGAAAAACAGACATGGAATAATCATTTAGCAGCCACAATAGTACAAAAATAAAGTAACAGAATGAACTGCACAACAGAAGCTCTACTGACTATGACAAGGAACACATAATGTTCACTAGGAAAGTCAAGTGACCAGCACCACCACTTTCCCATCCTCAGTTATCACTGAAATCAACCCCAGGACCTATTCCCAGGAAACCATTCTATTCACACAAAAACACATACAAATACATATGTTCAATGTGTAAATGTCAAGTTAACATCTGAATTTAGTTCCAAAATACCATTTTTCCCTTTCCTCTGGGAGACAAGTTCGATGGCAAGGTGGAATAGTAAAGACCATGGAATGTCAAGCATACAACTTATTCAACACCCCCCCCACCCACATACACACCCAGCAAGGTGTAAAACACAAGAAAGAGAAAGGTTGGTCTACAACACTAGTCACTAGCCACATGTGGCTATTTACATTTAAAGTATTTAAAATTAAATAACATTAAAATTTACTTCCTCAATCACAGTAGCAACATTTCAATTGTTCACTAGCCATGTGGCTAGTGGCTACTGTGTTAGACACTGCAGATATGGAACATTTCTGTCATCACAGAAAGTTCTTTTGGACAGCCCTGGATGTGGGAAGTGTTTCTTCTCTCTTTGCTTAGCCAGGATGTAGGCTGTTTATGGAGGCAGCTCTGAGAAGCAATTCTTCCATGATATTCCTAGATGAGGTGGTGGAGACACAGAAGGGAGTAAAGTAGCCTTTCTTTACATAGATTACCCTCCCCTGTACAAGAAAAGAATGATCCTTTTATGGGGATCAAATACACAACTAGACTGCACCAAATTTTTTTTTAGGAAAATGAGAGAAAAGATAAACAATGCAGATGTGGAAGCAGCAAGGTAAAACATTCCTCATCTCGTTTCAAGCCTCCAAGAAGCAAGCACATCCTCCGATAAAGTCCAAGGGTTCACAGGGTCCTCGTCTAGAGAAGCCTGATGGGGACAGGTATATCGGCTGAGAGAGCAGTCAGTCCTGGTAAGTGTTTCATGAGAAAACCTGGCCTGTCTTCACTCTAGTCACCCTCAGATCACAGCAGTCTGCTTGGCGTGCTGCCTGTTGTGAAGGAGCTGCTGTTTTGAACCGTCTTGAGCGTTATGCTTCTTTACCGCTGTATTTTGTATTTGGGGCACAGACTACAAGTTGTTCACCCAAGATACACTGTTACCTTCTTCCTTATGAAGAGAACTCAGATTTTTGTTGAAGGTAGTTACATGTCCACCTACAAAACTACATTTCTCAGGCAACTTTAGAGATAGCAGGGGCCAATGACACCATTTGGCCAATGTGATGTGAGCAAAAGCTGTTGGACTGCTGAGAAAGCTCTTTAAGAAGAGGTAGCCTCACACTGGCATGCCCTGTTTTCCTCTTGGGCTTCCTCCATCTTCTTGCTGGGAACCGAAACAACCACCTTGGAACCTAGGGGAAAAGCCATGGGAACCTCAGGGCCACTCTGACCCTGATGTCTGTGAGCTGCTGAACCAGGCAGTACCAGCAGTAGCTGAGCCCCCAACCTCCATGCTACATGAGAACAAAAAGAAACCCCTATCAAAAAGAAAATTTTCATCTGAAAGTAAAAAATATCTTGCCTGAAGAATATGTGCATATTCAGTAAGTTTAACTTTATAGAATCATATTAGGAGAGGGCAATGGCAACGCGCCCCAGTAGTCTTGCCTGGAGAATCCCATGGACAGGGGAGCCTGGTGGGCTGCAGTCCATGGGGTCGCGAAGAGTCAGACACGACTGGGCGACTTCACTTTCACTTTTCACTTTCATGCACTGGAGAAGGAAATGGCAACCCACTCCAGTATTCTTGCCTGGAGAATCCCAGGGACAGGGGAGCCTGGTGGGCTGCCGTCTATGGGGTCGCACAGAGTCAGACACGACTGAAGCGATTTAGCAGCAGCAGAATCATATTAATAGAACAAAAGTTTATTTGAACCCACCAAAGCCTCAACAGACCAGAGGTGGAGGAAATGAGCATGTTTATTGTGTAAAATAGCTGCTATTGAGGAAAATAAGAGGATTTTTAGATTGATCCATCAGGAAGTTTTTTTTTTTTTTTGAGTGTCTATTATGTTCTGATTACTCTTCTGAACACAGGTCTACCCTTCTGCTTATCCTAACTCTTATATGGTAAGATGCTAACTACTCAATACTTAACCAGATCATTATTTCATATATAACTTTATTTTGTATAGACAAAGTAAAAAATGAAGAATTTATCATTGATTTCCTTAATTCAAACCCCCCAAAAAGAAATATCAATATCAACAACCTACAACTCAATTTTTAATTCTCCCTTGTATGTAACATAGACATCTGACAGCAATTTCCTAATGGTTTCAGAGTTTTAATTAATTGTGGATTTAGCTTAAATAAGCACAGGTACCTTAGAGGAGTTATAAAAATTAAAAACAGAGTACAGTATTCTGGAAGTACTTTCTTCGTATTACATCAGTATACCCTTAGTATTCTGCAAGTCTCTATATTAGTAGGTATGGATTAGGGGAAAAAAAGCATTTACCACTATCCTAAATGGTTTTACCATTGACAATGTTCAGAATTTTGGCCATTAAAAATGTTCGACTCTATTGCACTTATTTTGAAACTATAGGCATAATTGGAAACATGAAATGTCAAGCTAAAAATGGGATATTGCATTTTTTTTTTTTTACTCACCTAGTTCCAAGTTTCCACCCCTGCAAGTGAACCAAAAACAAATCCTGGCACCTTGTCATTCCCAGAAAAGCCAGTGCATGGCACACTCTGGGAAAACTTTCTCTTATTCTGTGGAATCATACCAGATGGCATCAGTCCTGCGTCTACAGCTGTGCTTAAAACTGAAGTTCAGACACAGGAATCGACTTTATTAGACATTTTAGATTTCAGGTGTGACTGTGATGTCATTCTTAGCCAACTTATAATGTTTATCTTTTCAAGTAGAACTGCAGGTTCATTGCATTTTCAAGTTTGGAAATCAGTGAAACAATCAAGATCATCCTAATAAAATTTGAGTCATTTAAAATAGCTGAAATTTAGAAACAACAATGAAATAAGAACAGTTGAAATAGAATATTAATATAACAACTGAATTATGGCCCATTTCCTTATGATGTAAGAAATTCAACTCAGCTTCTAACATTGCTGAAGAATCACTAAAAACCTCTTACTGAAAATAAAATATAGCAATTTTTAATAATCAAGTTATATAATGAGCAGTTATTTTAAATGTTCCTGACTTTTCAAATGCTTTAATGTCCAGCTCATATATACACTGTCTTCAAAAACAGACTTAGTGTAGTAACTGTCAGGACCAGGGTGTGGTCAGTGGATGGAGCAATCAATATCTACAAGCCTATGACCTAAACCATTGTGGATGCGGGAGCACTAGATCAAGAATGTATACAGGTTAGGACTTCCCTGGTGGTCCAGTGACTAAGACTCTGAGCTCCCAATGCAGGGGGCTTGGGTTCAATCCCTGGTCAGGGAACTATATACTGTATGCCACAATTAAGATATGCTGCAACTCACATGACAATAAGGGCACAACCAAGTAAATAAATATTTTTTTTAAAAAAAGAATGTATACAGGTAGGAAAAAATTTGAGTTCAAAAGTAGTTCTAATGTGAGAGATCAGTCTATGTTGGGTTTTGAAAAACAACAACTGCGACTGAATAAATGAATAGAACAAGGCAGTATGAGACTCTTTAATTCCCAGGGTTTAGGGCAGGCTCAAGGCAGAGATTGGACAATAGGAGTAAGTATTCATTTTTGCCTGTAGAAATGGGAACTTAGTAACTCATGAATTAGATTCTGAGGAGGTCATAAAAATGGCACTGGCTACAAAAAAGAAAGACAAACACTCCTTTCGTAGGAAGTTGAGTTAATAGAACCAGCAAAGAGATTGACTTAAAACTGGGGTGGCAGCAAACTACTCACCCTGAGTTCTCCAGTCTCCTGTCTAGAAGAGTCAGGGGTGGTTTAAACCTTTGGACACCAGTGGCATTACTAGGAAGAATAAAGGATTATAAAATCAAGTCAAATATGTGGTTAAAATAATTTGCATTCTGATTATTTATAAATTAGGAAGTGATTGTTTTCATCCTTATAAACTATTACTGCTTATTAACTACTCCCACACTCATACAACTATAACTAAATGTCACTGTAGGGGTGTCAACCAATTAGAGGGCAATTTAGAATCACTGTAGTTGATTCTGGGATTCAAACTGGGAATTCAAATAAAGTCTTATTACACCTTCCATAAAGACAGGTATTTGTGTGTGTGTATATACATATATATGAATTCATATATATATATGTGTGTGTATGAATTTACTTATGACATTTTAAATTCATACATATATATGATTTCATATATATGTATATATGTGAATGTATATATATGAATTTATTTATGACCTTATATTTAAAATAAACTGCTTACTTTATTCACAATAGCGCCATTCCAGTAAAGTGAAATAGGAAGTTATTTGAATGTAGGAAGTTATCTGAATGTCTCAGACCAAAACTTTCCCCATAAGTACTGAGACTATTTTTCCTTCTACTGAATTATTAAAATAATTGTCTTCCACTTCACTTTCATATTCTCAATTTAGGTTAACACTTAGCATTTTGTTGTTTTTAGCCTTTCTACATGGTCTGTCTTTGTGCCTAAAATTAATAAGTGTTTTCAGTGTTGCAGTCATATGGATGGCTTATTTTACCCTAAACATGGCTGAACCCAAATCTTCCCTTATTGAAAAGACAAACTATATCTGCATTACATATTTCAACTTCAAGAACCCCTGTTCTATTTTCCAATAGGGCATATTTATCAATCGCAATCATTTCTCACATCCCATTCTAATTTTTATGATCCTCTACCTAGATGCTGTACTAGGTTGGGAGTTGGTTTGGCGCCTTGGTTCCTGTAGAAGCTCACTGGCTCTGAGTAGGAGTGAAGCCCTTTATGTCACTGCACCCATTTGCTTCATCTTGAACGCTCACTTTTGTAAGGGCCTGGGTCTTACAAAGCAAAACCAAGGGTGGTCCCTGCTTACCATCGCAGAAGTCGTCTGTCTCTGGTTACTCCCGCCTGGTTACCGGCCCGTAACTCCACCGTCCTCCACACACCAGCCCAGGGCAGCAGCTCCGCTCCAGAACCTGAGATGGCAAAGACTGAGGAAAGAGCACCTGGAAGATGAAGTTATTTCCCGAACTAACATTGCCCGGAGGGTACTTAGGGCACACGGGTGAGAAGTTACTTCAGCCCATCAATCTAATCATTCTAATTACCTAGGGCAGCCTGGCAGAAATGTCAGCCTCGATCTTCCCCTGTTATCCATCCCTGTTGCCCTACCACGCGTAAATGGCCTCATTTCTTCAGCCCTCCATGGCAACCCCAAGAAATCTCCCAGTGACTCCCACTCTAACGCTCACCCTCCTGCTGATTCTAAACCTACCCGCTACAGCAATCCGCAGGCACCTCCATGGTCGGAGTCTAGAATAGGAGCAGGGATCGGGAGGAAGGGGAGAAACCCCATAACAAATGGGGCACTCAGTCCTCTCTCCCGCGCACTGCCACTTGAATCCCACATAGGGTCTACCACAGCACAGACATTCAAAGCGGTATGTGGAATACTCCGAGTGTGACTTGTTTTCTCCTGTCTCTTATCCCAAAGGTTAGGTTGACATTCGATTTTGTTTGAAAGTGCCTGGACTGAATCATCTGAATAATTTACTTTTGGATCCCTGGGGTACAAGATAAAAATGCAGCTGGACTGGAAAGAAGAGCTTGCAGGTGCTCAGAGCCATTCTGGCTTCAAAAGCTAACCTTCTCTCTTTTCTGTATTTCTCCCCGCCCCGGAAAAGCTTAGGGTCCCTCCCTAAAAGCACACCACCAGCCCAGACCCCAGGCATCCGTCATCCCTGACATCCCAGCGCGCCGTGAGCCCCTAGCTTCCCGGAGGAGCAGAGAAACTCGCCCATTTGCCAACAGCTCCCATGCCCAAACGGACCTGCCAGCGAGGCAGCCGAGCCTGGCCCTAGAACCCGGGAGGCCGTGCGGCCAGAGAATCGAGGCCGAGCCCCAGCCCGGTGCCCGCACAGTTCCATGCCCTCCCGCCAGTGTCCGCGCGGCGCCCGTCACACCGCTTGCTCGCGGGAGAAGCCCCAAGGCTCCCGGTGCAGGGAGAGGCGCCCGGGCTGGAGCGCCCCGGCCGTATTGGCCACCGAGTTCTTCAGCTGTTTGATGACCACGAAGAGCAGGAGGAAAAGTAAGAAGAGCAGAAAGAAGAAGAGCGCCAGGTAGAGCAGAAAGTTGAGCTCCCACTCCATGCTGGAGGCGCCGGCGCTCAGTGGCCGTGCGCGCTCCGCGCGGGTTGCCTTTGCCGGCGAGGCGCGCCTTCAGGGTCCCACCTCCAGGCTCCTCCCGCCCGCGCAAGGTCGCCTCGTCTCAGGCCACGGTTCGGAGGTCCACACGCAGCCTCGTCCAGCTTAGAGAAAACGCGCCAAGGAGCCGGTATAACCCTGGCTCCCACCCTCTCAGTAGGCACAACAGCCTCTCTACGCCAAGATCCTCTCCAGAGCTCTTGGGGACATAAGCAGATTTTTCTAGGAGCGAACTTCAGTGGGTGGAGACACCGGGAGAAGAGGTGACGGCTCAGCCTCCCAGCGGGTGTTGGGGCTGATGTTTTGGAAATGATTTTAAGATTTCCACTTCCAACATCTAGTGGGGTCTCTACCCTTTCCCCTTCCTAGTAGATTTGTTTCGTTATTTTCCCTTGTTCAGGCTTTTCCAAAGGGCAGGCAAAGCCATGGCCCAGAGACCCAAAAGCGACAGTGAAGGCGGGGGTCCAAAGGTCTATGAGATGACTTAAGGGTGCCTGAGTGAGTGCCAGTTCACGAGCCTTGCTCTTCAGACTTGCAAATGTTCTCAGTATTAGAGCGGCACTCATTTAGAAAAGCATTAAAGAGAAAATGCATTTCTAGTTTAACTGTACAAAACCCTCTAAGGTCGAACTGAGAATCCGATTTCTTTGGTGGAAAACAAAAACAACACAAAAAACAATTTACTTAAAATGCTTCCTTAAGCCCCTAACACCTCTCTGTAGTTAAGATTACCCACAGCCCATATGGTACAGCTCTGAAAAAAAATAAATCCAGTTTATCTACCACTGTGTAACAAATTACCCAAGAACTAAGTGGCTCAAAACAACATAAACATTGGTCATAGCTCACAGTTTCTGTGGGTCAATACTTTGGGAGCACTTTGCTGGGTGATTCTGACTTGGGGTTTCTCATGAGCCTATCATCAGATGTTAGCCCAAGAGGCAGTCCTATGAAGGCTTGGTGGGGGCTGGAGAGTCCACTTCCGAGGTGGCTCACTTTCACGCTAGCAAGTGGTGCCGGCTGTCGGGGCTGTCAGTTCCTTCCGGCGTGGGCTTCCCCACAGGGCTGCTTGGGTGTTTGCACAGCCCTCTGCTGGCAACCTGCAAAGCATAAGAGCTGAGGGCACTTCCCCCAGGGATTCGAAAAGAGGCAGAAGCTGCAGCGCCATTAACAGTTGGCTTCAGAGGGCACACGCAGTCACTCCTGCAGTACTGACTCGGTCGCACAGGTCAGCCCTCTTCTAGGTAGGAGTCTGAGGACATGAATACCAGGGGGTAAGGATCATTGGTGGCCAACGTTGGGTGCAGCTATCAAAGCTGCTAACACAATGGGTCATCATTGCCCACTCTATGAGCCTCCAACTTTATTTCATTATTTGTGAAGACACAAGAGAGGCCCCTGAAATGAATTTGGGGAATAAGGGCTGATGTAGAACATCCCAGACTATGTAAGTGGCTCTCCCAGTGAAGGCAGGGGGTTCAAAGAAATAGGATGGCATGGGACAAGCTGTGAACTGGAAATCTCAAAGTCCCAATTCTAGTGTCAGCTCCACATGTCAGGGGTCACTTCAGCTCTCTGACTCTTCATCCCCTTACCTGTTACATAGCTTGCTTCCCTTTTTCTTGAGTTTGTTGTGAGGATCAAAAATGAGTGGAATGTTGAGTAAGAATGTGTTTTACTAAGTAAATGACAGACACTATTATTAATCGTGAACTTCTGATGTTCAAGCTGGTTTTAGAAAAGGCAGAGGAACCAGAGATCAAATTGCCAACATCCGCTGGATCGTGGAAAAAGCAAGAGAGTTCCAGAAAAACATCAATTTCTGCTTTATTGACTATGCCAAAGCCTTTGACTGTGTGGATCACAATAAACTGTGGAAAATTCTGAAAGAGATGGGAATACCAGACCACCTGATATGCCTCTTGAGAAATTTGTATGCAGGTCAGGAAGCAACGGCTAGAACTGGACATGGACCAGCAGACTGGTTCCAAATAGGAAAAGGAGTACGTCAAGGCTGTATGTTGTCACCCTGCTTATTTAACTTATATGCAGAGTACATCATGAGAAACACTGGACTGGAAGAAACACAAGCTGGAATCAAGATTGCCGGGAGAAATATCAATAACCTCAGATATGCAGATGACACCACCCTTGTGGCAGAAAGTGAAGAGGAACTAAAAAGCCTCTTGATGAAAGTGAAAGTGGACAGTGAAAAAGTTGGCTTAAAGCTCAACATTCAGAAAACGAAGATCATGGTATTTGGTCCCACCACTTCATGGGAAATAGATGGGGAAACAGTGGAAACAGTGTCAGACTTTATCTTTCTGGGCTCCAAAATCACTGCAGATGGTGATTGCAGCCATGAAACTAAAAGACGCTTAGTCCTTGGAAGGAAAGTTATGACCAACCTAGATAGCATATTCAAAAGCAGAGACATTACTTTGCCAACAGAGGTCCGTCTAGTCAAAGCTATGGTTTTTCCTGTGGTCATGTATGGATGTGAGAGTTGGACTGTGAAGAAGGCTGAATGCTGAAGAATTGATGCTTTTGAACTGTGGTGTTGGAGAAGACTCTTGAGAGTCCCTTGGACTGCAAGGAGATCCAACCAGTCCATTCTGATGGAGATCAGCCCTGGGATTTCTTTGGAGGGAATGATGCTGAAGCTGAAACTCCAGTACTTTGGCCACCTCATGTGAAGAGCTGACTCATTGGAAAAACTCTGATGCTGGGAGGGATTGAGGGCAGGAGGAGAAGGGGACGACAGAGGATGAGATGGCTGGATGGCATCACTGACTCGATGGACTTGAGTCTGAGTGAACTCCGGGAGTTTGTGATGGACAGGGAGGCCTGGCGTGCTGTGATTCATGGGGTCGCAAAGAGTCGGACATGACTGAGCGACTGAACTGAACTGATTATTATTCTGTTGCTGATAGTCCCCATTGTTAGACTGCTGTGCAAATTCCCCAGGCCCTAGGCCTCTCCACCAAGCATCTTACTGTGTAAGGAATCTCTCAAATCTCTCAATCTGTTTCTCTCAATAGCATTACTGACCCACTTCATGGGCAATAGAATGCTGGAACTGGCTCAAAGGTTTTCTGAAAAATTTTGCAAGCCATGTGCTAAAATACAGCTATCATTAAAAATGAAATCGTTTAAGTGCATGCATGAGTGGTCAATCATGTCCTACTCTTTGTGATCCCATGGAGTGTAGCCCGCCAGGCTCCTCTGTCCATGGGATTGTCCAGGCAAGAATACTGGAGAGGATTGCCATTTCCTCCTCCAGGGGATTTTCCCAACCCAGGGATCGAACCCGAGTCTCCTGCACTGGCAGGCAGATTCTTTACCAATTGAGCCATCTGGTCATTTCCTTATTGTATAAACTTACAATTAAATAAATTATGTTAACAAAGGTAACAAATACTCAAAACTCATCACTCCCTAATTATTTTGCCACACTTTACTGTCATCCATGCACTGGAGGTAATTCACATCTGGCCGGGCTATATAGCTGAAATATTACACAGCAGTACACTACTGTGTATCTCCATCTGCCCTGATGTCATGGGGGTAGCTTGAAATTGGCCACATGAATTGGAGAAGGCAATGGCACCCCATTCCAGTCTTCTTGCCTGGAGAATCCCAGGGACAGGGGAGCCTGGTGGGCTGCCATCTATGGGGTCACACAGAGTCGGACACGACTGAAGTGACTTAGCAGCAGCAGGAGCAGCAGGAGCATTTGCCCTGTGGAAATGTACAATTGCTACAAATCAAGGCCAGAGAACCAGTTGTTAAACACTTAGCAGCATATCACTGCTCATAGAGCTACTGAGGAAAATCTGAAGCCTTACATGAGTAAAGCAGATAGCTGTGATTTTTGTTTTGTTTTGTTTTGTTTTGTTTTGACTACCCAGAATCCACACACCTCTGCTCTAGGCACCACATATTCCTACGGGTAGAATTCTCTATTTTATGTACTGTTGGCAAAAGGACAGATCCCAGTGACTGCTCTCCATTGCCACCTCCCACTGTGGAAACCGAGGGGGTCAGATATATCTTCTACCCACTCTTGATACAGTGCAGGGAGGGCAGGAAGAGCCATGCCAGAAACTCACCCATGTATCCCTGTTTCCAGGAGTCTGAAGTTTGGGAGCAGATGGACAAAATGGACAAAATGTTTGGAGGTCAGATGCATTAAGTGGCAGAGGGGCTCCTAGGCCATACCAGTTCCTGGAGTGACAGGCGTGGCTCTTGCTACTGCTTCTGTGGCATCCTTGATTCCTCCTGCCCTTTTTCTAAACTGCCTCTTTCCTATTCTGTGAACCCCCACTGGCTTTCCAGTAAATCTATTTATTGCAGAAAACCATTAGTGGTTAACTACAGCTTGCAGGGGAGAATACTGACTGAAAAAGGAGGTGTGACTTACATACTTTACGTATGTTAAGCACTCATAATCAACAAGGTGTTTGGTAGAAAAGGCATATGCCACTTGGCACATTGTCATCTGGGTAGTCAAGCTTTGTTAAAGGATGAACATTGAGGCACACAGAGGTTAAGTGACCTGCATTCTCAACCCTTATATTATTTCATGTGCTCTTTTCTTATCTTTGACTGTCAAATCAATGACTGTTTTTTTCTTTTTGAGTGTCAAACTTGAAAGAAATAAAGAGACACATACCTTCTGCTTACATACATCTTGGCTCCTTCCTTTGAAATCTTGAAGGTTGAAGTTTCAAATGAACCAGTGTTTCCCTACAGAATGCCGAGGAAAGAGGCCAAGGAATGAGGATTTTATGTCACCAAACTCCAATCCACTTCAGCCTTCCTAACCGTAACTATTTAGATTACCCATTTATCTCAGAAGCTTAAATGAATTTATAAATATTGACTAATAAATCCTCATATTCACTCTCAATAAAATTTGTATTTAAAATAATATTGCTGCCACAAAAATGACATATTACATTTATTAGATGCTTCCAATGTTTTTTAGCCTCTGGTCATATTTATATATCTCATAAGGTCTGAATTTCAGTTCACATTATTACAAATGACTCCATAGGAATAAGACACCATCTTTCTCCGCCTAAATATGCATTCAGTAGAAATCCTTACATAGCAAATCCATGAATTTTAAAAGCCAGAAAGGACACTCGCTGTAGCTAAGAGCCTGGCCAGTTCCATCATTTAAAGAGAAAGCCCTGGTGTACACACTGGTAAGGTGGAATAGCACTGCCCACAGAGGGGACCCTGCATATACTTTAATAACACAGCAAGCCTCATCCACCACTCAGAGCCACACTTCCAACTCCTCCATCCCCTCTTCATGAGTCTCAAAACAACTGCTCCAAGTCCCTGCCTGTGGACATCCTTGGTGTGTAGCAGGATGGGGCTCTCCATCCCTTTGCCTCCTTTGTTCTTCCTTACCCTCACCTCCAAAAGCAAGGGGGGTCTTTTATCATAAGGAGCACCAAAGGTATTTATGGGAAGTGATTAACAGTAACAGAAGAGGTTGCCTTGTAACTGTGTGTCTCTAAAGAGCCTGGAGCCCTAAGAAGACACTCAGAAAGGGCTGTAAAAATCTGTCAAGATCACAGGACGGGACCTACCTACTGGGGGTATCTGCTAGATAGAAGCAACTTCCCTAATACAAAGGCAGGATAAGAGTAGGAGACTGGAGAAAAAGAGATTTGCAGGTAGCTTCACAAGGCTGACTCAATTTGGCCTGAAATAAATCCAAAGGAAATGAAAAAAATATTTTGTACCATGGCCTCAAAATGTATTATTGATCATGATTAGTAACACTGGGTCAAGTAACAGATACTGTGGACCATACAAATTGGGTCATTGGTTTCTGCTTAAATGGAATGTCTTTTAAAGTGCCCGTGTGTGTGCTGGGAATGAGGTCCATGCTCTAGGGAAGTTTCCAGGCCCTAAGCAGCTCTGTCCTAGCTAGTCAGGGCCTGAATCTGTCCTAGTGATCCTGGCAACTCTGAATTGTTCCAAACTATCCATGTTCCTTCGATGCCTCATCTCCCTTGCTCCTGCCTCACGTACAGATATAATACCATATTCATCTGGGCCTCCCTGAAATTGCCTTTTACATACTTTATCATCCCTAAAACCCTCAGGATCAGAATTAGAAAATCTATGAGAATGTTCACTACTGTAGGAGAGAAAAGTGAGTTGTTCTATCATGGCGAGTCATCTAAAGTTAATCAACAGTTGCTGTAACATTCCAACACCCTCACCTCTTCCCCCATTCCACCCCAAAAAGAATGAGCTGGGCTGTTATGCAATGCTGACAAAATGAGCTATAAGGAAATAAATAAAATGTGCATGACGGGCTGCTTAAATCTGATATAAACATTCAGAAATTCCAGTGAGTCGGAAGGAGGGGAGGAAGGAAGGGTAGAAGGGAAGGAAGGAAATCTACGGGAGAAATTTATTTGAGGGGGATGTAGGAGATCATGCTATGTGGTAGACCAAGAATCCAGGATTCACCACTAAGAATAATTCTATGGAAACAATGACAACAGCAACTCTAGATCCCGTACTTTGCTTCAAATGTCTCAAAACACAAAGGAAGATACCCAAGTCTGTTCAATATTAAAAAAGAAAAATATTAAGTGACAGATGTGGTAACATCCAAATGCTATTTCTTTAATTTAGACTCTTTCCAGCAAGTTAACAGGAACATTGGAGAAAGTTGATGTAACTGTGGCTGACCCTAGACTTGATCATTACCATGCCACGTGGCAAAATGAAATGCCTGAGCATTAGAGAAAGCAACATGTCCTTTGTTCAGCACAACCATAATAATGACAGTGGGGAAACTGCCACCACTAATGGAAAGTCTGCAAGCTTCTATGTGAGCTGATAATGATCAGGGCTGTAGGCTTGCAGAATAATGTACATACACGAGGCTAAAACTGGATTGCCCCAAGGGAAAAAAGAATTAGGAAAAAGTAGAATTTCTTGTCATGCATACTCCCTTAGTGAAATGCCACCTTGTGAGCTCTGACAACCCGATTAGTAGGGCCTGCATTCCCAGGCCTGGGGATCCAAGCTGACCTCCGGGCACACAGACACAGGGGTGCAGACTGGCAGTGACAGACTTGGGTCCCAGTCCAGTATACTCGTCCCTGTGCTACACACTGCGCAGTGTTTCCAGCCTGATGGGCTTGGACACATAGCCTGGCTTGGTTTCTTGCTAGCTGGGTGACCTTGGACATCCCTGGTTGCCTACCAAGCACCTCATATCTCTTTCTTATCAATAGAATCCTGCTGTTTTTCAAAGTGGAACTACACCTTCAGCTCTTCTGGGTCTCTAGCTCACTGACTGTGGACCTTCTCAGCCTCCATAATGACATGAGCCAATTCATTATAATAAACCATATCTATCTGTCTCTATCTCACTAGGTATCCTATTTTCTGCTGTTTCTCCAGAGATCTTTGACTAATACATATTCCATTCTATGTGTTTACCACCCATATAAATATGCTTTATTCTGAGTAAAACAACAGCTTTACCACATGATCTAAAGTATTTAAATAATCTACTTTGACTGCAGGTTATAGGAAGGCATGTAAATATCCTTCCTAAAGAACTGTTCCCTGAGGAGTTGAATATTCTTAATGCAGAAAATCACACTGCTATTTAGTATATGTGAAAAATAATTCTCCTTGGGGTTTTCTGTATTTAGAGAGGCCAATTCCACAGTGGCTAAGGTATAGCCTGGTATTATTGCCTCTGTGATATGTGATATTAGAAGGCCTGCTATCATAAATGCTGGTTGGAATCTACAACAGAAACTCTTGGTGAGAGACTAAAGCCTTCACTAGGAAATATACCTGGATATTCCTTTTGTAATCATCATCATAAACCAGGCAACAAATGACTGCTTACCCAAGCCTCCCTCTGGCTTTTGCATCATCTGTGAATCAGTCCGAGGATTGGGTGGCTAACCTCCTCTGCCACCCACCCATAGAAATTGTTACTTCAGACAGGAGACTGCTGGCTTGGGACAGGCAAAGCCTCTGTATCACTTCATTCACTTTCTTTTAACTTAAGGAACTGAGCGCCTAAACACCAAGAGGATCAGCATCCTGGAGACAGCAACCTTTAAGGCACATTTTCAAGAATGTAAATGTTATAGATGATAACTTCAGCAATATAGAGATCATCCCATCATTTCCTATGATCTGTGCGACACTGTAAAAAGAGAAAGCTCAGGATGTGTGTGAAACTGGTGGCACTAGACTACTGATACCATCATGAGGTTTTCTTTTGCTGCTGCGGATACTGTTGCTTGAACTAAGTGATGTGATTACCGTGATTACTCAATAATGAAAACGAAGCTCTGTGACATCTGGAAAAAAATGTATACTCCTTGTTGGCTGTTGCACACCTGGCTCTTCCGTGTGGCCTTCCTAATCATGGTCTCTTCATGTGGTGTATGGCTGAGCAGGCGGGCTCTGACTGTCACTTGACACCACCAAGAATTGCGCTTCCCCACCCATCCTCTTCTCACCTATGAGAAGCGAAGAACACACAACTCATTATACAAAACTCAGCACCTGCTACCGATATATTTTTTGGTTCTTCATGTTTTCTTCTATTTTGTATATTTCTTCAGATGAAAAAGTCTGGTCCTAGAAGAAAACAGCCATTTATCAGCTTTGTCGTTTTTGCTGATGCCTTAGCTATACTTGCCAGTATGATTTTCCTCCTCCTTCTCCACATTTCTTCAACTTTTCTGTTGTTGTGGAAAGAACACTGGTGGGAAACAAAAGGCCTGGCTAACCATCCCATGCTTGCAGAGCCATGTAATACTGGGCATGTCTTTAACTTCTCTATGCTTCTGCTTCCTAAATTAGGGGACTTGAACATAATGATAGCCATGTCCCTTCTGGTTCCAAAATTCAAATGACTTATCATTTTTACTGCCCAAACCAGAGGTGATGGAAGAGTGAAATTATCAAAGTGAATTGCTCCCAGTTGCCATGATGATGGGGTAGGCTTGGAACCCAGGGAGCCTTCCATCAGGAAAGCAATTTGCTCTGGGAAGGGCCTCTGACACATTAATAGGAGACGCTAGTGAACCACTGCTTATTGCTCAACCCCCACCATGACATTTTTCCTTTTAACTTTAAGGAAGCAGAGCTTTTCACATGTAACCAACAGATCAGTGGCTCCCCAAAGCAGTCACTTTTTCACTATGTGCAGGACTCAGCACAGCAGGGGTTCCCTCTAAAGGGAAAATCATGCTACAAAGCATCACTGAACAACAGAAACTTACTGAAGGAAGAATTTAGACTGTGGAGCCAACAGATATGCACTGGACATTTCTGTTGCTCCCAGAGGCCCCGATGGACTGCTGGAAAACTCAGGACTGCACCTTTTAACCCTTTCTTCCCCAGAGTCATTATTTTCCCTACTTGCTTTCTTTGTTAAGCAGGAAACCTGAGCACCAATCTGAGCTAGCTTCTAACTGTAAGTTTATCAAATTCTCTTTTAAATAAAGTTCCTGCCCACAGGAATTCTCCAATCAGTTGCCAAGAAGATATTTTTTCCCAAGAATATTACATGTAACTCTCCTCTGTGATCAAGCCCAAATAATTTCCAAATAAGAAAGTATGTGTGAGAAAGATTATTATATTAAGAAGACCTCCCAGGTAAGATGCTGAGGCTAGGACTTCATGTCAATGCAATTGCAGGCACTGGGTCTCTTCTCTTTCAGATTAGAATGAGTAAAATTCCATTGTACAGGCTTAAAAATGAAGCTTTCTAAATACCCAGCACCCTAAGAAAAAGGCTTTATTAGTTTTTATCTAATTTTGAACCAAAATCGATCTCATCTTAAAGATTATTCAATACTAAAGAGTATTGAGTGTTTTTGTTATTAAGCAGTTGACAGTCCATTATTATATTAATACATTGTCTTTAACATTACAATAATCATTTAATGACAGTATTATAAAGCTAGTGTATTTGGGGTGCTATTTGGTATTCATGCTTTTCCAGTGAGGTTTACCCTACCAAGGAAATAATGGGACAACATTTGCATTTCACTTCAACAAAAGCAGAATATTAAATTAAAGGACAATAGTTTGCTCATCAAACTATTGATAATCATGTTTGTTAAACAGTTCATGCTTAATGGCAGTGTGTTTCTAAAACGTTTACATACTGTGATTTTTTTAAAATAAATACCATGAAATTAAATTGTGAAATAAACCTTGCAAAGATGTCAAAATTATACTTGCCAGTTACTGAAATACATAAGGGATAAAATAACTCTCTTTTTAATGTAAAACACTCTTTTTCCAAAGCTTTCCTAAAGGAAAGTAAATGTACAAATTGTTTAAACTTACTGCTGTGGATACAACTTTGTCAAAATTTAATACTAATCTATGTATCTAGCATGTTTTAAAAGCACATAGAATTAAGCATTGCTTCATAATCGAGTATGGTGATTAAGTGCCTGGGTTCTAGAGCCAGGCTGTTTGAATTAATAAGTCTTGGCTTCCCTGACCAGCATGTGACTTCAACTCTGTGACTTAGTTGCCTCGTCTGTAAAATGGAGGAGGAAATGATACTCTCATCTTTGGGTTGTGGTGAAGATTAAATGGATTAATACGTATTAAGAGCTTAAAGTGAAGTCACTCAGTCGTGTCCAACTGTTTGCGACCCCATGGACACCAGGCTCCTCCGTCCATGGGATTTTCCAGGCAAGAGTACTGGAGGGGGTTGCCATTTCCTTCTCCAGGGAATCTTCCCGACCCAGGGATCAAACCCAGGTCTCCTGCTTTGTAGACAGACGCTTTACCATCTGAGCCACCAGGGAAGATTCATTAAGAGCTTAGAACACTACCCAAAACATGGTAAGTGCCCATAAAAGTTAACCATTATTCTCATTACTATTTCACATGTCAGGATGGTAATACAGCAGCGACAGTGCTGATCTGTGAAGACATAAACCGCTATGTGATTCACTGTCTACCTCGCTAATCACGTCTGGCAGTGTCTCCAGGTCATGTTTCTGCTATTACATTTATAGCTTTTTCTCCTGATGTTTATAAACTGTTAATACATCCAGAATTTAATTTTTGGTGAAGTGCAAGGTAGAAATCCACCCATAGGACTACCTTGTTTTCCCAAAACCATTTGTTCAATGAATACCTCATTTTTTTTTCATACTACTTTTCTGTGTCTATTCATCTCCCATAATCTTAAACCAAATCTTCAAACTAGGTTTCAGTTACGCTTGAGGATACTCAATGGCACATGAGCATGGATGGTTTTGGTGGTCATATACAGATCTTCAACTTCCACTTACATTTTCCTAAAATCATTTGCCTAGGAAGATGCCAGTCACCAAGGATCTCTCTCTTTCTCTTTTTTAAGAAGTAGACTGTTTTTAAGAGCAGTTTCGAATACAAAGTAAAACTGACTAGAAAGTAGAGTCCCATGCACCCTTGGCCACAACACATGCACAGCATGCCCCACCATCAGTACCCTCTACCAGAGTGCTACCTTTGTTACAAGTGCTTAATATGCAGGGACACATTATCACCCATGGTCCATAGTTTACACTAAAGTTCACTCTTAACATCGGACATTCAACACAGTTGCAGTGCAGTCGCTCAGTCGTGTCTGACTCTCTGTGACCCCATGAACCACAGCACACCTGGCCTCCCTGTCCATCACTAACTCCCAGAATTTACCCAGACTCATGTCCATTGAGTCGGTGATGCCATCCAACCATCTCATCCTCTGTCCCCTTCTCCTCCTGCCTTCAATCGTTCCCAACATCAGGGTCTTTTCAAATGAGTCAGCTCTTTACATCAGGTAGCCAAAATATTGGAGTTTCAGCTTCAACATCAGTCCTTCCAATGAACACCCAGGACTGATCTCCTTTAGGATGGACTGGTTGGATCTCCTTGCAGTCCAAGGGACTCTCAAGAGTCTTCTCCAACACCACAGTTCAAAAGCATCAATTCTTCGGCACTCAGCTTTCTTTATAGCTCAATTCTCACATTCATACACGACTACTGGAAAAACCATAGCCTTGACTTGATGGACCTTTGTTGGCAAAGTAATGTCTCTGCTTTTGAATATGCTGTCTAGGTTGGTAATAACTTTCCTTCCAAGGATTAAGTGTCTTTTAATTTCATGGCTGCAGTCACCATCTGCAGTGATTTTGGAGCCCTGAAAAAATAAAGTCATCCACTGTTTCCACCGTTTCCCCATCTATTTGCCATGAAGTGATGGGACAAGATGCCATGATCTTCGTTTTCTGAATGCTGAGCTTTAAGCCAACTTTTTCACTCTCCTCTTTCACTTTCATCAAGAGGCTCTTTAGTTCTTCTTCACTTTCTGCCATAAGGGTGGTGTCATCTGCATATCTGAGGTTATTGATATTTCTCCCGGCAATCTTGATTCCAGCTTTTGCTTCTTCCAGCCCAGTGTTTCTCATGATGTACTCTGCATATAAGTTAAATAAGCAAGGTGACAATATACAGCCTTGACGTACATCTTTTCCTATTTGGAACCAATCTGTTGTTCCTTGTCCAGTTCTAACTGTTGCTTCCTAACCTGCATACAGGTCATTCAGTGGATTTTGACAAAAATAATGACATGTATTCACCATGATACTATCATACAGAATAGTTTCACTGCCCTAAAAATCCTCTGTTTTCTGCCTGTTTATTCCTCTCTCTCCCACCTTTTCCCTGGCAATTACTAATCTTTTTAGTCTTCACAGTTTGTCTTCTCCAGAATCATAGTTGGAAACATACAGCATGTAGCTTTTTAAGATTGCTTTCTTTCACCTGTCAATGTCAAGAGTCTCTTCTCATACTCCTCTTTCCAAATTTCTTCCTATTTCAACAAGAAAGTCATATATCTTACTTAGTCCTAATCTTAATACTGTACTTTGCCAAATGAATAATCCTTGAAACAACTCCTTTAATGAAGAAACCATAACACATTCTCCCCTGTACGTGTCATTAAGAAATACATTTCCAGTAAATTTTACTATTTAGGTGACAAGGAACATACCC
This sequence comes from Bubalus bubalis, assembly GCF_019923935.1. Lineage (NCBI taxonomy): Eukaryota > Metazoa > Chordata > Mammalia > Artiodactyla > Bovidae > Bubalus > Bubalus bubalis. The sequence continues at coordinate 114,953,207 of NC_059163.1, read as the reverse complement.
TTTGCTTGCTGAAAGGCTTCAGTGGCTCTATCTCCCCACCCCATTAGACAGCCTAGCAATGATTCAGCTAAAAATATTGGGAGGTAGCTTCTAGCTGAGGTCAGCATAACTAAGCTCCAACTACTTCTCTTTTCTAATGAAGTCATCTCACCTCTAGGAAGCCCCTGTGTTACATAGTTAAACAAATGCTTTCTGTCCATTCTCATTGCCATAATTTTACATAAGTGGGGTCCTAGGTCTAAGTGCCTCTAATGGCAAGATGAGAGATGGAGAAATCCTGTGTGCTCTTCTGCTGTGACTTAGGTGTAAGACTTGCCATTAAGCCTTGCTGCATACCTCCTGTGTGTGTTGTTTGGGGATATTAGTGCCAACTAAAAGTCATCAAATAATTGTTTATCAGAATTCATAATTTATGATGTTCTAATCAAATGCGTATTACTATGTTTATCATAGAATACATATATGAGGTGAAAGCAGCATGGTATGAATGCCAATAAAGCAAATTCAATAGAAAAGCCTATTCAGTTCAGTTCAGTCACTCAGTTGTCTCCAACTCTTTGCTACCCCATGGACCACAGCATACCAGGCTTCCCTGCCCATCAACAACTCCCAGAGCCTGCTCAAACTCATTTCTGTCAAGTCGGTGATGCCATCCAACCATCTCATCCTCTGTCTTCCCCTTCTCCTCCTGCCTTCAATTTTGCCCAGCATCAGGGTCTTTTCCAGTGACTCAGTTCTTCGCATCAGGTGGCCAAATTATTGGAGTTTCCTCTTCAGCATCAGTCCTTCCAATACATACTCAGGACTGATTACCTTTAGCATTGGCTGCTTTGATCTCCTTTTAGACCAAGGGGCTCTCAAGAGTCTTCTCCAACTCCACAGTTCAAAAGCATCAATTCTTTGGCGCTCAGCTTTCTTTATAGTCCAACTCTCACACTCATACATGACTACTGAAAAAACCATAGCTTTGACGAGACAGACCTTTGTTGACAAAGTAGTACTTTACTTTACAGAATTTTGTTGTTTTCTGTCAAACACCAACATGAATCAGCCATAGGTATACATATATCCCTCACCTTTTGAACCTCCCTCCCATCTACCTCCCCACCCCACCCCTCTAGGTTGATACAGAGCCCCTGTTTGAGTCTCCTGAGACAGATAGCAAATTCCTGTTGGCTATCTATATTACACATGGTGATGTAAGTTTCTACGTCACTCTCTCCACACATCTCACCCTCTCCTCCCCTCTCCCCATGTCCATAAGTCTATTCTCTATGCCTGTTTCTCTATTGCTGCCCTGCAAATAAATTCTTCAGTACCATTTTTCTAGATTCTGTATATATACATTAGAATATGATATTTCTCTTTCTCTTTCTGACTTACTTCACTCTGTATAATAGGCTCTAGGTTCATCCACCTCATTAGAACTAACTCAAATGTATTCCCTTTTATGGCTGAGTAATATTCCATTGTGTATATGTACCACAATTTCTTTATCCATTCATCTGTTGATGGACATCTAGGTTGTTTCCATGTTCTAGCTATTGTAAATAGTGCGGAAATGAACAATGGGATACATGTGTCTTTTTCCATTTTGGTTTCCTCAGGGTATACGCCTAGGAGTGGGATTGCTGGGTCATATGGTGTGGTTTTATTCTTAGTTTTTTAAGGAATCTCCATACCGTCTTCCACAGTGGCTGTAAATGTATATTTACATTCCCACCAACAGTGCAAGAGTGTTCCCTTTTCTCCAAACTCTCTCTAGCATTTATTGTTTGTAGACGTTTTTGATGGTGGCAATTCTGACTGGTGTGAGGTGATATCTCATTGTAGTTTTGATTTGTATTTCTCTAATAATAAGCAATGTTGAGCATCTTTTCATGTGTTTGTTAACCATCTGTATGTCTTCTTTGGCGAAATGTCTGTTTAGGTCTTTTCCCCACTTTTTGATTGGGTTGTTTTTCTGGTATTGAGTTGTATGAGCTGCTTATATATTTTGGAAATTAATCCTTTGTCAGTTGCTTCATTTGCTATTATTTTCTCCCATTCTGAGGGTTGTCTTTTCACCTTGTTTATAGTTTCCTTTGCTGTGAGAAGGAAACTTAAGCTTCCTTAAGTTAAGCTTAATCAGATCCCACCTGTTTACTTTTGTTTTTATTTCCATTACTCTAGGAGGTAGGTCATAGAGGATCTTGTTTTGACTTATGTCATTGAGTGTTCTGCCTATATTTTCCTCTAAGAGTTTAATAGTTTCTGATCTTACATTTAGGTCTTTAATCCATTTTGAGTTTATCTTTATATATGGTGTTAGGAAGTGTTCTAATTTCATTCTTTTACATGTAGCTGTTCAGTTTTCCCAGCACCATTTATTGAAGAGGCTGTCTTTGCTCCATTGTATATTCTCGCCTCCTTTGTCAAAAATAAGGTACCCATAGGTGCATGGGTTTATTTCTGGGCTTTCTGTCTTGTTCCATTGGTATATATTTCTGTTTTTGTGCCAGTACCACACTGTCTTGATGACTGTAGCATTGCAGTATAATCTGAAGTCAGGATGTTTGATTCCTCCAGCTCCATTCTTCTTTCTCAAGATTGCTTTGGCTGTTCAGGGTCTTTTGTGTTTCCATATGAACTGTGACATTTTTTGTTCTAGTTCTGTGAAAAATGACACTGATAATTTGATATGGACCACACTGAATCTGTAGATTGCATTTGGTAGTACAGTCATTTTCACAATATTGTTTCTTGCTATCCAGGAACATGGACTATCTCCATCTGTTTATGTCATCTTTGATTTTTTTTCACCAGTGTCTTATAATTTTCTGTTCTTTTTTCTCCTTAGGTAAGTTTATTCCTAGATATTTTATTCTTTTTGTTGCAATGGTGAATGGGATTGATTCCTTAATTTCTCTTTCTGCTTTTTCATTGTTAGTACATATAAATACAAGTGATTTCTGTGTATTGATTTTGTATCCTGTGACTTTGTTAAATTCACTGATTAGCTCTAGTAATGTTCTGATACTATCTTTAGGGTTTTCTATGTACAGTATCATGTCATTTGCAAACAGTGAGAGCTTTACTTCTTATTTTCCAATCTAGATTCCTTTTATTTCTTTTTCTTCTCTGATTGCTGTAGCTAGGACTTCCAGAACTAAGTTGAATAATAGTGGTGAGAGTGGACACCCTTGGCTTGTTCCTGATCTTAGGGGCGATGCTTTCAGTTTTGTTTTGTTTTTTTAAGACTCAGTTTTCTTTCTTTTTAAAATTTATTTATTTTAGTTGGAGGCTAATTACTTTACAATATTGTAGTGGTTTTTGCCATACATTGATACGAATCAGCCATGGATTTACATGTGTTCCCCATCCTTAACCCCCCTCCCACCTCTCTCCCCATCCCATCCCTTTGGGTCATCCCAGTGCACTAGCCCTGAGCACCCTGTCTCATGCGTCAAACCTGCACTGGTGATCTGTTTCACAAATGACAATATACATGTTTCAATGTTACTCTCTCAGATCATCCCACCCTTGCCTTCTCCCATAGAGTCCAAAAGACTGTTCTGTACATCTGTGTCTCTTTTTCTGTCTCACATATAGGGTCATTGTTACCATCTTTGATGCTTTCAGTTTTTCACCATTGAGAATAATGTTTGCTGTAGGCTTATCATATATGGCCTTTACTACATTGAGGTAGGTTCCTTCTATGCCCATTTTTTGAAGAGTTTTAATCATAAATGGGTGCTGAATTTTGTCAAAGGCTTTTTCTGCATCTATTGAGATGACTATATGGTTATTATTTTTCAATTTGTTAATATGGTGTATCACATTAATTGATTCACATATATTGAAGAATCCTTGCATTCCTGGAATAAACCCAACTTGATCATGGTGTATGAGCTTTTCGATGTGTTGCTGAATTCTGTTTGCTAAAATTTTTTTGAGGATTTTTGTATGTATGTTCATCAGTGATATTGGCCTGTAGTTTTCTTTTTGTGTGTTGTCTTTGTCTGGTTTTGGTATCAGGGTGATGGTGGCCTTGTAGAATGAGTTTTGAAGTATTCCTTCCTCTGCAATTTTTTTTGAAAGAGTTTTAGAAGGATAGGCATTAGCTCTTCTCTAAATATTTGACAGAATTCTCCTGTGAAGCCATATGGCCCTGGCCTTTTGTTTTTTGGGGAAATTTTTGATCACAGCATCAATTTCAGTGCTTGTAAGTGGGTTGTTCAAATTTCTATTACTTCCTGGTTCAGTCTTGAAAGATTGAACTTTCCTAAGAATCTGTCCATTTATTCCAGGTTACCCATTTTATTGCCATATAGTTGTTCACAATAGTCTCATAATCCTTTGTATTTCTGCATTGTCTGTTGTAACCTCTCCTTTTTCATTTTAATTTTGTTGGTTTGATTCTTCTCTCTTTTTCTTGATGAGTTTGGCTAAAGGTTTGTCCATTTTGTTTATCTTCTCCAAAAATCAGCTTTTAGTTTTATTAATCTTTACTATTGTTTCTATCATTTCTTTTACAGTTATTTCTGCTCAGATCTTTATGATTTCTTTCCTTCTACTAATTTTGGGGTGTTTTGTTCTTCTTTTTCCAGTTGTTTTAAGTGTAAAGTTAGCTTGTCAAATTGATGTTTTTCTTGCTTCTTGACGCAAGATTGTATTGCTATAAACTTCCCTCTTAGAACTGCTTTTCCCGCATCCCATAGGTGTTGAGTTGTCATGTTTTCATTGTTATTTGTTTCTAGAAATTTTTTGATTTACTTTTTGATTTCTTCAGTAGACTGTTGGTTATTTGGAAATGTATTGCTTAATCTCCATGTACTTGTGTTTCTTAAAGCTTTTTTTCTTGTAATTGATATCTACTCTCATAGTGTTGTGGTCGGAGAAGATGTTTGATACGATTTCAATTTTCTTAAATTTACTGATTTGATTTGTGACCCAAGATATGGTCTATCCTGGAGAATGTTCCATGTGCACTTAAGAAGGTGTATTCTTCTTCATTTGGATGGGATGTCCTGAAGAGATCAATGAGATCCATCTCATTTAATGTGTTATTTAAGACCTGTGTTTCCTTATTAATTGTCTGTTCTGATGATCTGTCCATTGGTGTGAGTGGGGTGTTAAAGTCTCCTCCTATTATTGTGGTACTGTCAGTTTCTCCTTTTTTGTCTGTTAGTGTTTGTCTTGTGTATTGAGGTGCTCATATTTGGGTGCATAGATACTTACAATTGTTATGTCTTCCTCTTGGACTGATCCCTTGATCATTATGTAGTGTCCTTTCTTATCTCTTGCAATATTCTATACTTTAAGGTCATTTTGTCTGATATGAGGATTGCTACTCCAGCTTTCTTTTGCTTCCCATTTGCATGGAATATATTTTTCCATCCTCTCACTTTCAGTCTATATGTGTCTTTAGGTATGAAGTGCATTTCTTATTTTTATATCCATTCAGCCAGTCTGTGTCTTTTGGTTGGAGCCTTTAATCCATTTACATTTAAAGTAATTGTTGATATATATGTTCCTATTGCCATTTTCTTAACTGCTTGGGGTTTGATTTTGAAGATCTTTTTCTTCTCTTGTATTTCTCGACTGTGTAAGTCCCTTTAACATTTGTTGTAAAGCTGGTGGAACTGAATGGTGGTGGTACTGAATTCTCTTAACTTTTGCTTGTCTGAAAAGCTTTTGGTTTCTCCATTAATTTTGAATGAGACCCTTGCTGGGTACAGTAATCTTGGTTGTTTATTTTTCACTTTCAATACTTTAAATATATCCTGTCATCTCCTTCTGGCCTGCAGGGTTTCTGGCTGAAAGATCAGCTGTTAAACGTATGGGGTTTCCCTTGTATGTTACTTATTGCTTCTCCCTTGCTGCTTGTAATATTCTTTCTTTGTGTCTAATCTTTGTTAGTTTGACTAGTATGTGTCTTGGTGTGTTTCTCCTTGGGTTTATCCTGTATGGGACTCGTTATACCTCTTGGATTTGATTGACTATTTCCTTTTCCATGTTGGGGAAATTTTCAATTATCATCTCTTCAAAAACTTTCTTGTATCCTTTCTTTTTCTCTTCTTCTGGGACCCCTATAGCTTGAATGTTGGTGCATTTGATATTGTCCCAGAGGTCTCTGAGACTATCCTCAGTTCTTTTCATTCTATTTCCTTTTTCTGTTCTTCAGACGTTATTTCCACCATTTTATCTTCCAGCTCACTGAATCATTCTTCTGCTTCAGATATTCTGCTATTGAGTCCTTCTAGAGTATTTTTAATTTCAGTAATTGTGCTGTTTGTCTGTATATGCTTTGTTCTTTAATTCTTGTAGGTCTTTATTAAATTATTCTTGCATTTTCTCCATTCTGTTTTCAAGGTTTTTGATCATCCTTACTATCACTATTCTGAATTCTTTTTCAGGTAGTTTCCCTATTTCCTCTTCATTTAGTTGGACTTCTGTGCTCCTAGTTTGTTCCTTCATTTGTGTAGTATTTATCTGCCTTTTCATTATTTTTTTTAACTTATTGTGTTTGAGGTCTCCTTTTCCCAGGCTTCAAGGTTGAATTTTTTCTTCTTTTGGTTTCTGTTCTCTGAAGGTTGGTCCAGTGGTTTGTATAAACTACTTATAGGGTGAGATTTGTGCTGAGTTTTTGTTGTTGTTGTTTTTCCTCTGATGGGCAAGGCTAAGTGATGTGGTAATCCTGTCTTCTGATGATTGGGTTTGTATTTTTCTTTTGTTTGTTATTTAGATGAGGCATCCTGCACAGGCTGCTACTAATGGTTGGGTGATGCCAGGTCTTGTATTCAAGTGTTTTCCTTTGTGTGAGTCCTCACTATCTGAAACTTCCTAGGGTTAGTTCTCTGGTAGTCTAGGGTCTTGGAGTTAGTGATCCCACTCCAAAGGCTCAGGAATTGATCTCTCCCTAGGATGCCCTCCAACACTGTGCTGGTCTCTGAAACTGCTGTGGGGAGAGCTCAAATTCTAAACTGGTCCTGCTCCTGTGTGTTCTTGCTTCCAATGTCCACAGCTATCAGAACTAGTACATTTTCTTTTGTGGGAGCTGCTGTCAATGTCCTTTCATATATTCCATAGACATACAGCCTGCCTAGTTGATCATGTGGATATAATCTGAAGCTTGTGCAACTGGTGGGAAGGTTTTGGGTCTTCCTTAGCCACACTGCCCCTGGGTTTCAATTGTGGCTTTATTTCCATCTCTACATGTGGGTCATCCCACATACTTGGGTTTGCTCTCCTGAGGGTGCCTGGAGGGCTTCAGTCTGCCCAACTGAGGGTGAGGTATGGAGCTGGTATGGCTGCTTGGGTCACAGGGGTTCTGGCAGCCACCAGATACTCAGGGGAGTTGGCAGCTAGGACAGCAGGAAATATAGTGCTCTAGAAGGGTATGGCACCTATTGGCCAATACCCTCCATTATTCTTGCCTGGAGAACCCCCCTGACAGAGAGGACTGGCAAGCCAGTCCAGAGGATCACAAAGAACTGGAGACAACAGAAGTGACCCTGAGTGCATAGAAGCAAGATTTTTTTTTTGCCTGTGGCAGCCCTGCCCCAGTGAGTATTCAGGGTGAAGGTGGCACCTGCTTCTGTCTCTGCTTTTTATTATGCTGTCTAGGTTGGTCATAGCTTTTCTTCTAAGGAGCAAGTGTCTTTTAATTTCATGGCTGCAGTCACCATCTGCAGTGATTTTAGAGCCTAAGAAAATAAAGTCTCTCACTGTTTCCATTGTTTTCCCATCTATTTCCCATGAAGTGATGGGACCAGATGCCATGATCTTCGTTTTCTGAATGTTGAGTTTTAAGCCAACTTTTTCACTCTTCTTTCACTTTCATCAAGAGGTTCTTGAGTTCCTCCTCAGTTTCTGCCGTAAGGGTGGTGTCATCTGCATATCTGAGGTTACTGATATTTCTCCTGGCAATCTTGATCCCAGCTTGTGCTTCATCCAGCCCAGCGTTTCTCATGATGTACCCTGCATATAAGTTAAATAAGCAGGGTGACAATATATAGCCTTGACATACTCTTTCCCAATTTGGAACCAGTCTGTTGTTCCATGTCCGGTACTAATTGTTGCTTCTTGACCTGCATAGAGATTTCTCAAGAGGCATGTAAGGTGGTCTGGTATTCTCATCTCTTGAAGAATTTTCCACAGTTTGTTGTGATCTACACAGTCAAAGGCTTTGGCATAGTCAACAAAGCAGAAGTAGATGTTTTTCTGGAATTCTCTTGCTTTTTCAATGATGCAACAGATGTTGGCAATTTGATCTCTGGTTCCTCTGCCTTTTCTAAATCCAGCTTGAACATCTGGAAGTTCATGGTTCATGTACTGTTGAAGCCTCACTTGGAGAATTTTGAGAATTACTTTGCTAGCGTGAGAGATGAGTGCAATTGTGTGGTAGTTTGAACATTCTTTTGGATTGCCCTTCTTTGAGATGGAATGAAAATTGACCTTTTCCAGTCCTGTGGCCACTGCTAAATTTTCCAAATTTGCTGGCATATTAAGTGCAGCACTTTCACAGTGTCATCTTTTGGGATTTGAAATAGCTCAACTGGAATTCCATCACCTCTACTAGCTTTGTTCACAGTGATGCTTCCTAAGGCCCACTTGACTTCACATTACAGTATGTCTGGCTCTAGGTGAGTGATCACACCACTGTGGTTATCTGTGTCATGAAGATCTTTTTTGTACAGTTCTTCTGTGTATTCTTGACACCTCTTATTAATATCTTCTGCTTCTGTTAGGTCCATGCCATTTCTGTCCTCTATTGTGCCCATCTTTGCATGAACTGTTCCCTTGGTTTCTCTAATTTTCTTGAAGAGATCTCTACTCTTTCCCATTCTATTGTTTTCCTCTATTTCTTTGTACTGATCTCTGAGGAAGGGTTTCTTATCTCTCCTTGCTATTCTTTGGAACTCTGCAGTCAAATGGGTATATCTTTCCTTTTCTCCTTTGCCTTTAGCTTCTCTTCAGGCAACCATTTTGCCTTTTTGCATTCTTTTTCTTGAGAATGGTCCTGATCATTGCCTCCTGTACAGTGTCACGAACCTCCATCCATAGTTCTTAAGGCACTCTATCAAATCTAATCCCTTGAACCTATTTATCACTTCCACTGTATAAGTGTAAGGGATTTGATTTAGGTCATACCTGAATGGTCTAGTGGTTTTCCCTACTTTCTTCAATTTAAGTTTGAATTTGACAATAAGGAGTTCATGATCCGAGCCACAGTTATCTCCTGGTCTCGTTTTTTTTTTTTTTTTTTTTTTTTTTTTCTGATTGTATAGAGTTTCTCCATCTTTGGCTGCAAAGAATATAATCAATCTGATTCCAGTATTGACCATCTAGTGATGTCCATATGTAGAGCCTTCTCTTGTGTTATTGAAAGAGGGTGTTTGGTATGACCAGTGCATTCTCTTGGCAAAACTGTTAGCTTTTGCCCTGTTTCATTCTGTACTCCAAGGTCAAATTTGCCTGTTACTCCAGGTATTACTTGGCTTCCTACTTTTGTATTCCAGTCCTCTGTGATGAAAAGGACATCTTTTTTTGCGTGTTAGTTCTAGAAGGTCTTGTAGGTCTTCATAGAATTGCTCAACTTTGGCTTCTTCAGCATTACTGGTTGGGGCATAGACTTGGATTACTGTGATATTGAATGTTTTGCCTTGGAAACAAATAGAGATCATTCTGTCATTTTTGAGATTGCACACAAGTACTGCATTTCAGACTCTTTTTGTTGACTATGAGGGCTACTCCATTTCTTCTAAGGGATTCTTGCCCACAGTAGTAGATATAATGGTTATCTGAATTAAATTCACCCATTCCAGTCCATTTTAGTTCACTGATTCTTAAAACTGTTGATGTTCACTCTTCCCATCTCCTGTTTCACTACTTCTAATTTACCTTGATTTATGGACCTAACATTCTAGGTTCCTGTGCAATATTGCTCTTTACAGCATTGGACTTTACTTCCATCACCAGTCACATTCACAACTGGGCATTGTTTTAGCTTTGGCTCCATCTTTTCATTCTTTCTGGAGTTATTTCTCCACTTTTCTCCAGTAGCATACTGGAAACCTACCAACCTGGGGAGTTCGTTTCATTGTCATATCTTTTTGCCTTTTCATACTGTTCATGGGGTTCTCAGGACAAAAATACTGAAGTGACTTGCTATTCCCTTCTTCAGTGGACCATGTTTTGTCAGAACTCTCCACCATGATCCGTCCATCTTGGGTGGCCCTACATGGCATGTAAAAGCCTTGGTTTAAAATCTATGGGAGAAATGTAATAGAAATGGAAGCTGAAGGAGAAAAAGAGGCAATATGAAATTTCTGACTGAGAGGAGCTTGTTTTAGTGTTTTAAATGGATGGTGTCAAGCTCAAATCACTGTGGTACTTTTATTTCCACTGAAGAGTGATAGTTTGCTTTAAAAAAATAGAAATTTGCAATGTGTATTAAACAACATACTTTAGTACTATACACTTATAATGAAATTTTTTAGATGTCAATTTTAAATGTTTTCAGGAAAGAGAGTTTTTCAAGTAGCTTTTAGAGGGACTGTAATCAAAAATATTCTAAAAAGAATCTTAGGACCATCAGGGACTTCCCTGGTGGTCCAGTGGTTAAGAACCCATGCTTTTACAACAGGGAACATAGGTTCAACCCCTGGTCAGGGAACTGAGATCTCACATGTTTCCTCTTTTCTTTTTTGGCATGTGATATGACCAAAAAAGAAAAAAAAAGAATCCTAGAATGCAATTTTTTAACACCACCACCACCACCTCCTCCATTCTCATACTCAGCTGGAATTATTCAGGCACTTCGAGGGTGTGTGTGTTTGTGTGTTTGTGTTTAAGGGTGCCAGGTACAAAAGTTATGTAATTTGAGCCCACTCTCCAAATAGTTGCTCAGTAAATATTTTTGAGATACATTGAATTGAAAATAAAATATTTACAATTTAAAACAAAGGCAAAATAGGATATAAAGATTTTTTCTCTGCCTGTTTTCATAAATTTGCTGTGAGAATGGATTACATGTGGTCTGCACTCCAGAGAACATAGGCTTGGCTTCATTCTGCCAAATATTCTTTTCTTTTTCTATTAAGCAAACTTTTATGAAGGGTTACAACCTTGCTGATTGAGGTCTTTGGATCAGCAGTGTTGGCATCACCTGGAAGCTTTTTGGAAATGAAGACACCCAGGCTAGACTCCAGATTTTTGAATCTCATGGGTGACAGCCCCACCCAGTGAAGTTCTAGTTCCAAATGTGCTAAACGTATTCTCAGCTGTTCCACAACTATCATCATCATTAATGATACTAATGACATATCTACAGAGGAATTAACAGGGCACTTTCATATACATTATCTAATTTGATCCCAACTACCTTCTCCAATTTAGAACAAAGTACTTTCTTGTAAAGTGCACAAATTCAATTCCAACAATGTGAAGAGATGAGTAGAGTTTCCTGACTTGTTTTCAAAGATGAATATACTTTAAGTCCAGAGAGTCATTTATAATCATCTTCAAATTTAATAATGTCAATATTCTTCAGCCAAATATACTTTATTGTTATATTTCAGGCTATTTTAGAAAAAAAACACAATAAAGTAGTGATTTGGAGTGGGTTGGCTTTATTATTATATCATAAAAATCTAGATCTGGGAAGCATATTAATAAAACTATGCTGAAAGATGTCAAACAGTTTATCCAAGAGATAAACTGTTTTTTATCTCTTGGATAAACTGTTTGACATCTGTTTTTATTCACTCTTAAAAACACATTTAAGAGCCATCGAGTTAATTGACAAAAGGGTTTTAAAGGTCTAATTCCACATGTACTGTTTCAGGTACTAAGTAAAGAATTAAAAACACTTGGTATTAACAGTATATCTGCATCATCCACACTTCAATCCTTATGCATTAGATAGAACACCAAACAACAAAAATGCATACTGAACTTTCAGCAATTGTTATTTTCTGCATAAGAGGAAACTATATTCAGAGATTTTCAAAAGTAGAAAACAATTACAGGGCAGAATATTGAAAAGAGCATTATAATTTAATATAGTGTGTATCAAAGTGATATAAACAAGCAGACTGAGGTGGAAATAGTAAGATAAAACTGACATAAACATTTATTTTAAGATTTTATAGTTGATTTCCTTTGGACCCATTGCTTATTTATTGAGCTGCTAAGAAAGAAGGTCTGCAGGGTGGGGGAGGGGGAGGGTGCAGAACACAAAGGCAGATAGGTCAAATTACCAAGGAGTTGTGGGTAATTAGCAACGGGGGAGATGCCTGCAGAGATGGGAGGCATTTCTTTGTAGAAGGTCAAAATCTGTATTAAATGAACTACAGATAAGCAATCAATAGGCCAAATATTAATATTTCATAAATTCTGAAAGAGATGGGAATACCAGACCACCTGATCTGCCTCTTGAGAAATTTGTATGCAGGTCAGGAAGCAACAGTTAGAACTGGACAAGGAACAACAGACTGGTTCCAAACAGGAAAAGGAGTACATCAAGGCTGTATATTGTCACCCTGTTTATTTAACTTATATGCAGTGTACATCATGAGAAATGCTGGGCTGGAAGAAACACGAACTGGAATCAAGATTGCCAGGAGAAATATCAATAACCTCAGATATGCAGATGACACCACCCTTATGGCAGAAAATGAAGAGGAACTAAAAAGCATCTTGATGAAGGTGAAAGTGGAGAGTGAAAAAGTTGGCTTAAAGCTCAACATTCAGAAAACAAAGATCATGGCATCTGGTCCCATCACTTCATGGGAAATAGATGGGGAAACTGTGGAAACAGTGTAGACTTTTTTTTTTCTGGGCTCCAAAATCACTGCAGATGGTGACGGCAGCCATGAAATTAAAAGACGCTTACTCCTTGGAAGGAAATTTATGACCAACCTAGATAGCATATTCAAAAGCAGAGACATTACTTTGCCAACAAAGGTCCGTCTAGTCAAGGCTATGGTTTTTCCTGTGGTCATGTATGGATGTGAGAGTTTGTGAAGAAGGCTGAGCACCGAAGAATTGATGCTTTTGAACTGTGGTGTTGGAGAAGACTCTTGAGAGTCCCTTGGACTGCAAGGAGATCCAACCAGTCCATTCTGAAGGAGATCAGCCCTGGGATTTCTTTGGACGGAATGATGCTAAAGCTGAAACTCCAGTACTTTGGCCATCTCATGCGAAGAGTTGACTCATTGGAAAAGACTCTGATGCTGGGAGGGATTGGGGGCAGGAGGAGAAGGGGACGAGAGAGGATGAGATGGCTGGATGGCATCACTGACTCGATAGACGTGAGTCTGGGTGAACTCCGGGAGTTGGTGATGGACAGGGAAGCCTGGCGTACTGTGATTCATGGGGTCGCAAAGAGTTGGACATGACTGAGTGACTGATCTGATCTGAATCCTACCCAGAGGTCACTCATTCATATGTTAGACACATTATTTTCAAGGGATCATACCTGGTAAACTGGACTACTTAGTCTGCTTTGGCAAGCCTGGTGGATTCCTGGGGTTCTAATATCAGGTCTCTTAAAACCCAAGAAGCCCTCTTCTGGACCAGGAGTCACAGGAGAGCCTCACAGTTTTAATGGGTTAATTCTTGTGTCAAGCACACCCTGTCATAGAGATGCTCAGAGCCCTGTACTGGTCTCTAAACCTCTTGTGTAGAGTCAGAGTGAGTCCATGAACAAAGCCCATCTTGGCTTCACTGGAAGTTCCTCACTGTGTATCATCTCCTTACACACACTGACCTTGCCTTATATGTAATTCACTTAATATAGATTATGACCCCTGACCTCCTCACATACACACAGAAAATAGCCTCTAACATGTTGCATCTCTGAAGGCATCTTCTCCATTGCTTATTTCCCACCCTTCCTTGGAAACAGGCTTGCGTTCTTCCCTTTGCCTCTTTGTTCTACCCACCCACCAACAGTTGCTCTCTCTTGGCAGCCTGAAAGGATCTGGCACTTCTGATGCAACTACCAGCGGCACTCTGCTTAGCCAAATTGGGTTCTGACACCTTGCTCTGCTGCCAAGGGCCCTGCTTCGCTCCAGCTGTTCCCCTATTTTTTCCCCAGCCACCCATGTGACGCCTACAGTAAGGAGTAGGGGAGAAATCAACCGCCAGCATCCCTGTTTCTATCCTTGGGCTCCACTGAAAGCTCTTAAGTACCCGACACAACCTGAGTTACTGAGCATAGGGTGCAGAGTTTGGGCTAATCAGTACAATTTGCTTTGCACTTTGGAACAGAATGAATCTTGTTACTTGGTGTCATGAGTCTTGAGCCAAAATAGACATCATAGCCTGAGCAGAGTGATTACAGGTTGAAGCCACTTACTTCCAGTCCACAGGGCAGCTTAATAAGAGCTTAGGTAGATGTAAGCCAGATACAAGAGGCTGCCCAGGCATACACTGCTGGCAGAACTTGTACTTGTCTCTGACTTTTATTGATGGCAAACAGCATCTGTCAAATTATGGGAGAAAACATTCCACCACTCTAACACATTCACTAGTTTAAGTCTTCTATAACTCTTTCCAGTGCTTATTGCTATGGATTTATTTTCACACAAAGTTAATCAACTAGCTTGTAGTTCCTTCGTGTTAAAATTGAGACTATTGCCATTTAAAATCACTTCAGGAAAATATATACTGATCACTTTCTCTGTGAAAAGCAGAATTTCAAACTGCCTTCCAAGTCCTGATTACCAAAATATTGACTAATCCCTTACAGAAAAATAGAATGTACTAAGCAGCTGGTGAAATACATGTTAGGTGCCTAAATATGCAGTGTGTGTTTTTTTTTAATTCTGTAAAGTTTCTCACTACTGAACCAATTTATTTATACATCTTAAATCGGTAGCCTGGTTGAAAGGTATGTGGTGCTTTGGCTCACCTCACTGGCTTTGGTATAGTCCAAAATTGAAGAAAGTAGGGAAAACCACTCGACCATTCAGGTATGACCTAAATCAAATCCCTTATGATTATACAGTGGAAGTGAGAAATAGATTTAAGGGCCTAGATCTGATAGATAGAGTACCTGATGAGCTATGGAATGAGGTTCGTGACATTGTACAGGAGACAGGGATCAAGACCATCCCCATGGAAAAGAAATGCAAAAAAGCAAAATGGCTGTCTGGGGAGGTCTTACAAATAGCTGTGAAAAGAAGAGAAGCGAAAAGCAAAGGAGACAAGGAAAGATACAAACATCTGAATGCAGAGTTCCAAAGAATAGCAAGAAGAGATAAGAAAGCCTTCTTCAGCGATCAATGCAAAGAAATAGAGGAAAACAACAGAATGGGAAAGAGATCTCTTCAAGAAAATGAGAGATACCAAAGGAATATTTCATGCAAAGATGGGCTCGATCAAGGACAGACATGGTATGGACCTAACAGAAGCAGAAGATAGTAAGAAGAGGTGGCAAGAATACATAGAAGAACTGTACAAAAAAGATCTTCACGACCCAGATAATCACGATGGTGTGATCACTCACCTAGAGC
This sequence comes from Bubalus bubalis, assembly GCF_019923935.1. NCBI lineage: Eukaryota > Metazoa > Chordata > Mammalia > Artiodactyla > Bovidae > Bubalus > Bubalus bubalis. The sequence continues at coordinate 114,937,701 of NC_059163.1, read as the reverse complement.
CACACATCCTGGAATGTGAAGTCAAGTAGGCCTTCGAAAGCATCACTACGAACAAAGCTAGTGGAGGTGATGGAATTCCAGTTGAGCTATTCCAAATCCTGAAAGATGATGCTGTGAAAGTGCTGCACTCAATATGCCAGCAAATTTGGAAAACTCAGCAGCGGCCACAGGACTGGAAAAGGTCAGTTTTCATTCTAATCCCAAAGAAAGGCAATGCCAAAGAATGCTCAAACTACCGCACAATTGCATTCATCTCACACGCTAGTAAAGTAATGCTCAAAAGTCTCCAAGCCAGGCTTCAGCAATATGTGAACCGTGAACTTCCTGATGTTCAAGCTGGTTTTAGAAAAGGCAGACGAACCAGAGATCAAATTGCCAACATCCTCTGGATCATGCAAAAAGCAAGAGAGTTCCAGAAAAACTTCTATTTCTGCTTTATTGACTATGCCAAAGCCTTTGACTGTGTGGATCACAATTAACTGTGGAAAATTCTGAAAGAGATGGGAATACAAGACTACCTGATCTGCCTCTTGAGAAATTTGTATGCAGGTCAGGAAGCAACAGTTAGAACTGGACATGGAAAAACAGACTGGTTCCAAATAGGAAAAGGAGTATGTCCAGGCTGTATATTGTCACCCTGTTTATTTAACTTATATGCAGAGTACATCATGAGAAATGCTGGACTGGAAGAAACACAAACTGGAATCAAGATTGCCAGGAGAAATATCAATAACCTCAGATATGCAGATGACACCACCCTTATGGCAGAAAGTGAAGAGGAACTAAAAAGGATCTTGATGAAGGTGAAAGTGGAGAGTGAAAAAGTTGGCTTAAAGCTCAACATTCAGAAAACAAAGATCATGGCATCCGGTCCCATCAGTTCATGGGAAATAGATGGGGAAACAGTGTCAGACTTTATTTTTCTGGGCTCCAAAATCACTGCAGATGGTGACGGCAGCCATGAAATTAAAAGATGCTTACTCCTTGGAAGGAAAGTTATGACCAACCTAGATAGCATATTCAAAGGCAGAGACATTACTTTGCCAACAAAGGTCCGTCTAGTCAAGGCTATGGTTTTTCCTGTGGTCATGTACGGATGTGAGAGTTGGATTGTGAAGAAGGCTGAGCACTGAAGAATTGATGCTTTTGAACTGTGGTGTTGGAGAAGACTCTTGAGAGTCCCTTGGACTGCAAGGAGATCCAACCAGTCCATTCTGAAGGAGATCAGCCCTGGGATTTCTTTGGAAGGGATGATGCTAAAGCTGAAACTCCAGTACTTTGGCCACCTCATGTGAAGAGTTGACTCATTGGAAAAGACTCTGATGCTGGGAGGGATTGGGGGAAAGAGGAGAAGGTGAGGAGAAAGAAAGAAGGAGAGGATGAGATGGCTGGATGGCATCACTGACTCGATGGACGTGAGTCTGAGTGAACTCCGGGAGTTGGTGATGGACAGTGGTGTGCTGCAGTTCACGGGGTCGCAAAGAGTCGGACACGACTGAGCGACTGATCTGATCTGATACTATTGTTTATGGTGAAAACACTATCCATTCTTCTTGAGAAGGTTTCAAAACTATTTTGAAAGAGGGTAGTTTCACTGAAATTTTACTTAATTTATACAGTGTTGGCAAAGGTTCTTAAAAATAGTCTTAACAGTTTTCTCATAACAAGGATGTATGGCTATTTAAAATGAAATTATATTTTCTAATTTGAAGAATATGTGTTTATTAAGTCTATCATAATCCTGTTGGTGGTACTTTCATTCAAAATACTGTTAGTAATCTGCCTTGTTAGGCTTGGTGAACTCACAGCTCCTCTACCAAAGAGGAGAAAGCCTCAAATTAAAGATGTCTGACTTTTGGTAAGTTACCTTATTTATCTAAGCATCAAAATCCTCTTCCTCTTAGGGTCATTGGGAAAATTAAATGTAAAGCAGTTGCTCTGAGCAGTGCCTGGACCACAGTAGGAAGGCAAAAATAACTGAAGATTGCTTTTGCTGGTAGCGCAGTGCAGGCCTCGTGGATCCCAGTAAATACATTCCCATCTCCATCCTATTCTTGCTCTTCTCTCACTTACTCAGCATTTACTAAGTACCTACCATGTCTCGGGCTCAGGTGCTAACGATAGAAAAGTGAATGAAACAGGCCATCCAGAGGGTGATAAGTGAGAGACACAGCCAGACAAACAGACCACTTAAAATGTATGCCTTGAATGCTCTAGGAACACAAAGAAGGGGCTCATCCAGTCTGGGTTTTCATGAAATACTTTTTCCTTTCTCTGAGCTGAAAAGTGAAGAATGGTTAGAAGTTGGCCAGAAAACAAAAAAAGTGAGGCAAAGTACTCATGCAGAGGGAACTTCAGTGCAACTGCTTGGAGGTGAGAGAGAATTTGGTGCCTTTGAGTAACTGAAAATAATTCAATATAGCTGAGGACTAGATCAAGACAGAAGAGTTCACAGAAGAGACTGGGGCAATAAATAGGAACTAAATTATAAATGGCTGTATATTGTCATCCTGCTTATTTAACTTATATGTAGAGTACATCGTGCAAAATGACAGGCTGGATGAAGCACAAGTTGGAATCAAGACTGTGGGGAGACATATCAATAACCTCAGATATGCAGATGACACCACCCTTATGACAGAAAGCTAAGAGGAACTGAAGAGCCTCTTGATAAAGGTGAAACAGGAGAGTGAAAAAGCTGGCTTAAAACTCAACATTCAAAAAACCAAGATCTTGTCATTTGGTCCCATCACTTCATGGCAAATAGATGAGGAAACAAAACAGTGACAGACGTTATCTTCTGGGGCTCCAAAATCACTGCAGATGGTGACTGCAGCCATGAAATTAAAAGACGCTTGCTCCTTGGCAGAAAAGCTATGACCAACCTAGTCAGCATATTAAAAAGCAGAGACATTACTTTGTTGACAAAGGCCTGTATACTCAAAGCTGTGGTTTTTCCAGTAGTCATGTATGGATGTGAGAGTTGGACCATAAAGAAGGCTGAGGGTTGAAGAATTGATGCTTTTGAACTGTGGTGTTGGAGAAGACTCTTGAGCATCCCCTGGACTGCAAGGAGATCAAAACAGTCAATCCTAAAGGAGATCAGTCCTGAATATTCACTGGAGGCACTGATGCTGAGGCTGAAGCTCCAACACCTTGGCTACATGATGCAAAGAGTCAACCCACTGGAAAAGACCCTGATGCTGGGGAGATTGAAGGCAGGAGGAGAAGGGGATGAGAGAGGATGAGATGGTTGGATGGCATCACTGACCCAATGGACATGAGTTTGAGCAAGCTCCAGGAGATGGTGAGGGACAGGGAAGCCTGGCATGCTGCAGTCCATGGGGTTGCAAAGAGTCAGATGTGACTGAGCGACTGAACAAACAAACAAAAATTATAAAAGGCATTGGAAACCATGGTGTAGAGTTTGGAATTTATCTTAAAGCCAATGGGAAGTCATTGGTTGTTATGTAAAACAGCATGGTTAGCTTTGTGTTTGGGAAGCATCATAATGTAGAAAATGAACTTGAAGAAGAAAGACTGGAGACCAGGAGGCCATGTTTGTGGCTGGTACAATAATTTATGCAAAAGAAAACAGCAACCTGAATTTTGGTCATGATGATAGCATCAGAAAAAAACAAATGGATTAGGTGTTCAAGCAGATATCAACAACTGGAATTAGTGATTTATGAGAGAGGTGGGTATAATGAGAAAGGATATGAGAATGCCACTCTGGCTTACCAGCAACCGGGGTGTTGGCATTTGCTAGAGAGACTATAAGGAAGAAAAAGGTTGGGAAGAAAGATAATGAGTTCATTTGTGGACAAAATAAATTTCAAATGTCCATAGAACATTTAGAGACCTTCAGAGTCCAGAAGAGGTCAGAGGTGGCACAGTATATTTGGGAGTAATCAGCAGATAGCTGGTCAATGAAACCATGGAAGTGGGAAAACTGAGAGTATACAAATGGAGACATTCTCTGGGACAGAATCCCATGACACATAGACACTTAACAAATGAACTGAGGAAGAGGAATCCCCACAAGGAATTGAAAAGGAATGGCCAAACAGGTAGAAAAATCAGATGAATTAGAAGTCACTATGGTTGTGTACAGCTGGACTGTAAAGCAGGCGGAGCACCAAGGAATTGATGCCTTTGAACTGTCGTGTTGGAGAAGACTCCTGAGATCCCTTGGGTTGCAAGGAGATCCAACCAGTCAATCTTAAGGGAAATCAACCCTGAATACTCATTGGAAGGACTGATGCTGAAGCTGAAACTCCAGTATTTTGGTCATCTGATGACAACATCTGACTCACTGGAAAAGTCCCTGATGCTGGGAAATAATGAGGGCAGAAGGAGAAGAGGGCATCAGAGGATGAGATGGCTGGATGGCATCACCAATGCAATGGACATGAACTTGGGCAAACTTCAGGAGATGGTGAGGGACAGGGAGGCCTGGCATGCTGTAGACCATGGGGTCACAGAGTAGGACATGACTGGGCAACTCAAACAACAACAAAGAGAAAAAAGTATTTCAAGAAGGTCACAAAAGTCATGGGAAAGAAGTGTCTCAAGAAGACAAATGACATCAAATTTTATTGAAAAACCAAGTAGGAAAATTCAGATTTCATTGGTTTTAACAGCATGGAGGTGTAAGTCAATCTAGATTTCATACACACACACACACACACACACACACTAACATGTATATACATATACTCACACAGACTTTAAATCCTCAAATAATAGGTTAGGGTTCTTCTAAGATCCACCATCTCTGGTCTGTCTTGTTTTTCTTCTCTTCCCACAACTATCCTTTGTAGTTGCACTACAACTTACCTATAGCCTTTATCAGACCAAAAGATAAAACAGGGGTGGTGAGCAACTTAAAGTTTGGTGACCAAGGCATAATCCACTTCAGTGGTACCTGGATTCCAGCTATGATATGGAAACAGATGCCACTTATCATTTCAAAAGTACATTGTGTTAATAAAATGCTGACCTGACCAACTGAAGTTAGGATTTTTCATTTTTGCCTCTAATAACTCAATTGACCTTTGGAAAATTTAAGAAGGGAGACCCTGGACTATACATTTTAACATTTAAGAACTTTTACTGCTAGCTTTTGATCTAAACAATACCATTTAGAGACACAAACACACATACCTAATTCCTTTGCCATATTTAGATGATCAGAAATTAAGGAAAACATGCAGTTGAAAAGGTTTACTACAAAGAAGACAAATGACACATTTTTGAAGTCCAACTATAACTTAGAAATTCAAATGTCTAAAAGTTCTAATTGGTCAAAGGATTCAATGTATAAAAATTTTACATTTTCTTTTTTTTTTTACTCCTTTAAAGCATATGGTTTAGTTAAAAGAAATAGGATTTATTTAGATAGCAGATGAATGTCAGATCATATGACTCATATCCTACCTAAATTTTTCTGTTCCTGCTGGAAAATTTCCTCTAACAGATGAATAATCTTATTTTATGCTGGATCAGCCCCACAGTTTGATACAGCCATGGGATTGAAATAGGAGAGTTGCTAGTTGTATGATTCAAATGCTCTTTGAGAACAACACAGATATCTCATTACTTTAACAAAAAATTGAAATTACGTAGAAAATTTCTAACAGTTTTCATCACTAATGAAGTATACCAGGAACATAAACTAGATTTTCACCCTGAAGAGAGCTAGAGGTCCCCGAAATTCCAAAAGAATGCAAAAAGGCAAATATGTAAATTATGAGCTTGACACTGATTGCAAGCAAAATTCTAAAATAGAGTCTCAAACAGATGGTCTGTGAGCATTTAGAAATATAAGAGGTGATCATCAGGAACCACCATGGGCTCAGTACAAACAAATTTCACTAGCTAAGTCAATGTTCTAACAAAATAGGGTTACTAGACTAATGGATTTGCAAAGCTGATGGAACACACACAAAGGAACCTTAAAAAGTAAAAATAATTTAACTATTCAGCCATAGTAGAGCATGTGTGCTTGCTAAGTCACTTCAGTCGTGTCCAACTTTTTGCAACCCTATGGACTGTAGCCTGCCAGCCTCCTCTGTCCATGGGATTCTCCAGGCAAACGTACTGCAGTGGGTTGCCATTCCCTCTCCAGGGGATTTTCCCAATCCAGGGATCAAACTCATGTCTCTTACATCTCCTACATTGGCAGGTGGGTTCTTGACCACTAGAGCCACCTGGGAAGCCACCTGTAACAGCGCATGCAGGTATTCTTCTCACTATAATATAATGTACTATGACTTGTGACAAATATTTACTGAGCACTTATTCTGTGTCTTGCACCATGCTAAGTGCTTATACACCACTTGTTTTAACACAATTCAATCCCTGGGTCAGCAAGATCCTCTGGAGAAGGAAATGGCAACCCACTCCAGTACTCTTGCTGGGAAAATCCCATGGACAGAGGAGCATGGTAGGCTACAGTCCATGGGGTCTCAAAGAGTCAGACATGACTGAACGACTTCACTCACTCACTCACTCACTCACTCACTCACCTGATGCTGAAGCTGAAACTCCAATCCTTTGGCCACTTGATGCAAAGAACTGACTCACTGGAAAAGACCCTGAGGCTACGAAAGATTGAAGGCAGGAGGAGAAGGAGACAACAGAGGATGAGATGGTTGAATGGCATCACCAACTCAATGGACATGAGTTTGAGGAAGCTCTGGAGTTGGTGATGGACAGGGAAGCCTGGTGTGCTGCAGTCAATGGTGTCATAAAGAGTCAGACATGACTGAGGGACTGAACGGAACTGAACCTATGAGGTAGAAACTGTTGTTACCAAGAGGCAGTGGAGTGTATGGCTTAAGTGAACAGACTTGAAGCCAGATAGCATCCTTTCAAATCCTGACTCATTTAAATGCTGTGTGACCTTGAAAAGTCACTTGATCTCTGCCTTGTGTTGATCATCTGTAACACGATGATAATAATAGTAACTCCCTTCAAAAGGGGCTGTAAAGATTAAATGAGCTAATGTATGTACACATCTTAAAAAAGTATCTGGTGCATAATAAATTCTATGAATGTCAGCTGTAACAACTCCACTTTGGAGAAGTAAGATGACATATCCAAAATGCTACAGTTCCTCTAGCCAGGATCTAAATCCAACACTGAGATCAAAGCCCATGCCCTGAACCACCATAAAATTTACACTTTTTAAAATGTGTGGGATTCTTAAATGATTTTGAAGAATCCTTGATATCCATACACTTCTTTATACCTTTGTTCTAACAATGTACTTTATACCTAAGTTGTTTGGGAAGCTATTTCTGGGATCTTCTGCTGAAACTTTCCTAGATGCCAGAAAAGCTATTGAGGAAATTGGGTTTGCAAATTTGAAGGCTACAGCCCTCATGTATCAAAGGTATATGGTTATATGTCTGGAGTCACATGTGTTGACCTAATTTAATAAAAAATAAATACTGTATGGAAAACTGTGTGTGTGCTCAGTCATGTCCAACTCTTTGCGACCTCATGATTTTAGCCTTCCAGGCTCCTCTGTCCATGGAATTCTCCAGGCAAGAATACTGGAGTGGGTTGCCATTTCCTATTCCAGTATGGAATATTACTTGGACATTAAAAAGAATAAAAGAATGCCATTCTCATAGATGGAACTAGAGATTATCATACTAAGAGAAGCAACTCAGAAAGAGACAAATACTATCTGATATCATTTATATGTGGAATCTAAAATATGACACAAATGAAAATATCTATGAAACAGAAACAGACTCATGGGCATAGAGAACATACTTGTGGTTGCAAAGGAGGGGTGGGGGAAAGAAGGACTGGGAGTTTGGAGTTAGTAGATGTAAACTATTATACATAAAATTAATAAAAAACAAGCTCTTACTCTATAGCTCAGGGAACTGTATTCAATATCCTGTGAAAATGAAAAAGAATATATACAATTGATTTACTCTACTGTATGCAGAAATTAACACAACATTGTAAATCAACAACACTTCAATAAAATAAAAAAAAAAAGAATATTGTAACAGAGAAAGTTTAGTAAGAGCCGTAGGCAGTGTTTACTACTGTTAAATATGAACTGAGGCCTGTCCTAAATGCTTTTCACATATTGTTCAGTCCTCATGACCACTTTATTAGGGTATTATGAGCCCCATTTTTGTTTTCAGAGAGGTTTACAACCTGCTCAGGATCACCCAGCAAGCAAGTTGAAGATCTGGAATTCAAACCAGGTAATTGGAGCTCTTTATCCATTAAACTCCATCTCAAGAAACCACATCCAAGGGTACTAAATACTTGCTAAAGAACCTCAAAGAAGTCACCCTGTTTGTTTCCAGCAAGCCTCTTCATAGCCTCTTTGGTTATTTTGGTTGCTAAAGTCCACTAACTTAATCATTCATTGCCCCCATTCCAGGTTTCCTCAAACGCCTCATCACTGGGGAGGCCATCTTCCTGATGACACTGACCTCACGGTAACCTCCTAGCCACTCTCCCTTACCCATGCCTGGCTTGGCTTTACTTTTCTTTCTATCACTCACCCCTGCAAGGCATTTTTCATTTGCTTATTTGTTGATTCCTTTAGTGTCCACCAGTCTCTATAATAAACGCTCCAAGGGATTTGTGTATTTTGTTTTATTACATTATTCCAGTATTTAGAATAAGCCCTGGCACATCATATGCTCACAAAAAATATCTCTATAAATAACTGAATTCTTATATATGTTTGTTATACAATCTAACTTAGTAGTTTCAGAAACAAAGATTGAATAAAACTACCATGATCAGATATAATATATAATCTCTACAAATTTCAGTCTTTCCTTCCAGACCCTATTTATAAGCAGATACTATTTCTTTCACAACCTATTCCAGTATTCTTGCCTTGGAAATCCCATGGACACAGGAGCCTGGTGGGCTACTGTTCATGGGGTCGCAAAGAGTCAGGCACGACTGAGTGTGCACACACACAAACACTTGCACACTCTCATAACAGAGTTTCCAATATGATTTTATTTTTTCAGATAACATTATCAGATCAAATAAAAAATTCAAGTCTGAATGAATTGTCAGTGACCCTCAATAAGTTACCCTTTCAGGCTCAGTTTTGTTTTACTTTCATTTTCTTAAGTAAAAGCAAAGTTGATCAAAGATTTTCTATTTGCACATTAGAAGTCACGTTTGCCTGCCTTTTATATTTTCAGAGGTAGAAATTATAGTTCTAATCCAGTAGTACTTAGCTAAAACGAGATTTCTGAAATGCAAACTATGCTTTCCTTTCATGCCACCTCTTAAAGATCATTAAAATTTTTCCTAATCACTAAAGAAAGCACATGTCAATGATATAGATCTGACATTTTATGTTTTACAAACTTCTTCATAAAATATTCTAGCAACACTTTGATGGATTCGAAGGTTGCAAAAAATATCAAATAGAGTTTTCTTTGCATTTCTTTCTTTCCAAAAGATGAGACTCAGTTCAGGTCAGTCACTCAGTCGTGTCTCTTTGCGACCCCATGAATCACAGCATGCCAGGCCTCCCTGTCCATCACCAACCCCTGGAGTTCACTCAAACTCATGTCCATTGAATTGGTGATGCCATCCAGCCATCTCATCCTCTATCATCCCCTTCTCCTCCTGCCCCCAATCCCTCCCAGCATCAGGGTCTTTTCCAATGAGTCATCCCTTTGCATGAGGTGGCCAAAGTTTTGGAGTTTCAGCTTCAGCATCAGTCCTTCCAATGAACACCTAGGACTGATCTCCTTTAATATGGACTGGGTGGATCTCCTTGAAGTCCAAGGGACTCTCAAGAGTCTTCTCCAACACCACAGTTCAAAAGCATCAATTCTTCAGTGCTCAGCTTTCTTTATAGTTCAACTCTCATGTTCATACATGACTACTGGAAAAACCATAGCCTTGACTAGACGGACCTTTGTTGGCAAAGATGAGACTAAGCCAATGGAATTTGAAATCCAAAAGTAATGCTTACTGAGAAGAATTTGTGGTAGAAATGGCACCAGCTGTGTATTCTTTCTTAGCAGCTTAAACAACACACATTTATTATCTCACAGTTTCTGTGAGGTCAGGAATACAGACAGAGCTCAGCTGGGTCTGCTAACAATTCTCTCTAAAGGCTGCAGTCAAGATATCAGCCAGAGCAATTTCCTGGTGGTCCAGTGGTTAAGAATCAACCTTGCAGTGCAGAGACCATCAGTTCAATCCCTGGTCTGGTAAGATCTCACAGCTAAGCTGTGTGCCAAAGCCAGTGAAGCCCACACACCTTAGAGCCCGCGCCCTGCTGATAAGAGAAGCCACCGCAAAGAAGCCTGCACACCACAGCTAGAGAGCAGGTCCCATCTGTTGCAACTAGAGAAAGCCTGAGTGCAGCAGCAATGAAGACTCAGTGCAGCAAAAAAAAAAAAAAAAAAAAAGAGTCAGCCAGGGCTGGGATCTCATCTGAAAGCTTAATCTGAGATGCATTTGTTTCCACAATCACTTATGTGGTTTTCAATAGAAGTATTCAATTCTACTTGTGCTGTGGATTACGGGTCTCAGTATCTACTAGGCTCTTGGCTAGAGGACACCTTTAGTTCCTTGCCACATGGAACTTTGCATCATCATAGAAATCTGCATCATCAAAACCAACACTGGAGAGAACCTGCTGGAAGAATGGAAACTGCAGTCCATCTAATCACAGAAGTGTAATCCCCTTGGTGCTGAGATTTTCTGTTGGCCAGATGCAAGTCACTCAAAGGGAGAGGATTACACAGGCCCTGAATGCAAGCAGGTGGGGATCGCTGGGGGTCATCTTAAAAGCTGTCTACCACTGAAGTACTATCTCAAGATAAAACCATATTTCTTGTGAAAGACACGAGGCCACCTGATACCACCTCTTGGCCTTGGTTGTCCACTACTACCTCACTGGAGAGTCGGCATCATCTGGTGTATTCCCACTTCTGCTGACACTGCTGCTTATGAAACAACCTAAGCATTTCTCCCTAGGCATTGAAAACAGGGTGAGGAAAACAGGGTGAAAACAAGAAAAGGTAGAAACTTTTCCCTGAAGTCATAAATTTGAATGAAGAATTGGTCATGATGTAGGTGCTGCATCCTTGAACTTTGGGCTAAAGGAGAGAGGGGAATGTCATACAAATGATGTAGTCGGTAAGAGGCTCTTGGTCAAGAACGGACACTACTTCAGCACATTCAGCTTCTTCTTCTGCTGCTGCTGCTGCTAAGTCACTTCAGTCGTGTCCGACTGTGTGTGACCCCATAGACGGTGGCCCTCCAGGCTCCCGCGTCCCTGGGATTCTCCAGGCAAGAGCACTGGAGTGGGTTGCCATTTCCTTCTCCAATGCATGAAAGTGAAAAGTGAAAGAGAAGTCACTGAGTCGTGTCCGACTCTTAGCGACCCCGTGGACTGCAGCCTACCAGGCTCCTCCGTCCATGGGATTTTCCAGGCAAGAGTACTGGAGTGGGGTGCCATTGCCTTCTCCAGCAGCTTCTTCTACTGCTTGTTAATCATTCTTGCCTGTATGCAAGCTTTGGGATTACAGCTGGAGCTCACGTCTCTTTGCATTAATGAGCCCTACCTCTTGGTTGTACTTCTAACTATGTGTCAAATCTAAGCATAAAAAATTGAGTTTGATAATCTAATAATTTTGTTTCTGTTTAGTGACTAATTCGCACTGGATTCTTCTGAGACCTCATGGACTGTAGCCCACCAGGCTCCTCTGCCCATGGTAGTACCTTTCTTATCTACACAGATGTCAAAGGCAAAGTAATCAAGTGTGGAAAGTTAAGATCCTCACAGAGAGAAAAAATAAGCAGGTTCAGTGTTAAGGTGAAGTTCACACACTTAGCATAGACATGGATTCCCATTTACAAGAAGCACAATGGTATAGTAGCTATGAACACAGTCTCCTGAGACAGACGGTTTGGGTATGAATGCTGGTTGTATGATTTACTAGCTGTGTGACCTTAAGGGAAAAAAATCACTCAGTTTCTCTGTGCCCTGGGTTTCCCCATCTGTAAAACAGATAATTTTACCTACCTTATGTTAGAGTGCTGCACTCAATATGCCAGCAGATTAGGAAAACTCAGCAGTGGCCACAGGACTGGAAAAGGTCAGTTTTCATTCCAGTCCAAAGAAAGGCAATGCCAAAGAATGTTCAAACTACCGCACAACTGCATTCATTTCACATGCTAGTAAAGTAGTGCTCAAAACGCTTCAAGCTAGGCTTCAACAGTATGTGAACTGAGAACTTCCAGATGTTAAAGTTGGTTTTAGAGAATGCAGAGGGATCAGAGATCAAATTGCCAACATGTGTTGGATCATAGAAAAAGCAACAGAATTCCAGAAAAAGACCTACTTCTGCTTCATTGACTACACTAAAGCCTTTGACGGTGTGGATCACAACAAACTGTGGAAAATTCATAAAGACATGAGAATACCAGACCACATTACCTGCCTCCTGAGAAATGTTTATGCAGGTCAAGAAGCAACAGTTAGAATCAGACATGGAACAACAAACTGGTTAAAATTGAGGAAGAAGTATGTCAAGGCTATATATTGTCACCCTGCTTATTTAACTTATATGCAGAGTATATCATGTGAAATGCCAGGCTGGATGAAGCACAAGCTGGAATCAAGATTGCCAGGAGAAGTATTAATAACCTCAGATATGCAGATACCACCACCCTTATGGTAGAAAGCCAAGAGGAACTAAAGAGCATCTTTAGTTGAAAGATGAAAGAACATCTTTAGTTGAAGGTGAAAGAGGAAAGAGTGAAAAAGCTGGCTTAAAACTCAACATTAAAAAAACCAAGATCATGGCATCCAATCCCATCACTTCATGACAAATAGATGGGGAAACAATGGAAACACTGAGAGACTCTATTTTCTTGAGCTCTAAAATCACTGCAGATGGTGACTTCAGCCATGAAATTAAAAGACACTTAGTCCTTGGAAGAAAAGCTATGACAAACCTATATATCATATTAAAAAGCAGAGACATTACTTTGCCAACAAAGATCCATATAGTCAAATCTGTTGTTTTTCCAGTAGTCATGTATGGATGTGAGAGCTGGACTATAAAGAAAGCTGATCGCTGAAGAATTGATGCTTTTGAACTGTGGTGTTAGAGAAGACTCTTGAGAGTCCCTTGGACTGCAAGGAGACCCAACCAGTCCATCCTAAAGGAAATCAATCCTGAATATTCATTGGAGAGACTGATGCTGAAGCTGAAACTCCAATACTTTGGCCACCTGATGTGAAGAGCTGACTCATTAGAAAAGACTCTGATGCTGGGAAAGACTGAAGGCAGGAGGAGAAGGGGATGACAGAGGAAGAGATGATTGGATGGCATCATCAACTCAATGGACATGAGTTTGAACAAGCTCTGGGAGATGGTGAGGAACAGGAAAGCCTGGTGTGCTGCAGTCCATGGGGTCACAAAGAGTTGGACGTAACTGAACAAAAACATAGGTTAATTATTAGAATTAATATTTATAACACATTAAATCAGGGCCTGGGATATAGTAAGTGTTATATTCATGTTTCTCAAATTTAAAAAATCTATTTAAGTTTTTATGTTATACAGCTTCCAGTTTCTGGTCCAACACAAAGTCAGCTTAGAAATGTCATCCCTGTCCACACAATGAGAAGAAAGCTGAACAAACTAAGTCAATAACTTTTCTTAGATTTATCATAGAAGTGAGGTCACAGGATAAGCCACTACCACAGAATTTGGCCAGGCAGCCAGGCAGATACAGAAAATCACAATTTACTAGAGCAGAAACTCTATTATCAGAAATATATATTAATAGAAACTACAGGAGACATAGGTTCGATTCCTGAGTTGGGTAGATCACCTGCAGGAGGAAATGTCAACCCACTCCAGTGTTCTTGCCTGGAGAATCCCATGGACAGAGGAGTCTGGTGGGCTACAGTCCATAGGGTCACAAAGTCAGATATGACTGATGCAACGGAGCAAGCATGCAAGCAGAGCCCAATAGATTGGGATTTTACCATAGCTTCACTAATCTGGGGAAAGAGAAAGACCCAATTTCATCCCTCCCAGCCTTATGGTATCACCTAAGGACCACTTGTAAAGGTCACGCTGGCTCGCTAAAAATCTGAGACCAAAATGTAAGATTATAGAATGCTCCTCTCCCACACACCTTACCAACACATCACAAAGCACTTATATACCTCAGTTCCTTTTATCCTACACATGATGTCTAACTTTCAACAAAAAAATTACAAGGCATACTGAAAGACAAAAAGTATAGTTTGAAGAGACAGAGTAAACATCAGAACTGGTCTCAATTATAGCAAGGATATTGGAATGATCAATCTAGGAATTTAAAATAACTATCATTTATACTTTAGGACTCGAGTAGAAAAAGTACACAACTCACAGAACACAGGAGACAATCTAGATAATCTTGGGACTGGAGGTGAATTTTTAGCTACAACACTATAGAAACAATCCACAAAATAAATTCTGATAAACTGAATTTTGTTAGAATTAAAAATTTCTCTGTGAAAGACATTGTCAGTGAGAAGACAAGCCACAGACTGAGAGAAAATAATGCAAAAGACAAATCTGCCGAAGTTCTACTATCCAAAATATGCAAAGAACTCAACAATAAGGAAGTATAAGCAATGCAGATATCCTTCAATAGGTGGATGGATAGACAAGATGTGGAACATCCTTACAATGGATTATTTAGTAATGAAAAGAAATGAAATATCAAGCCACAAAAAGACATGGAAGAACCTTAAATGCATATTGCAAAGTTAAAGAAGCCAACCTGGAAAGGCTAAATTCTGTATGATTCCAATCATACGACATTTTGGAAAAGGCAAAAGAGTCAGTAAAAAGATCAGTTGTTTCCAGGGATTAGGGGAGAAGGAAGGATGACTAGATGACTAGGCAGATCACAAATAACTTTTAAAGGGGCAGTAAAATTATTTTGTATGATATGATAATAGTGGATACATGTCCTTATCTGACTCCCTGTGACCCCATGGAGTATATCCCATGGAATCCTCCAGGCCAGAATACTGGAGTGAGTAGCTGTTCCCTTCTCCAGGGCATCTTCCTAACCCAGGAATCGAACCGGGGTCTCCTGCATTGCAGGCGGATTCTTTGACAGCTGAGCTACCAGGGAAGCCCATACATATGATTATACATTTGTCAAAACCCACAAAATGCACATAAAAAGTGAACTGTAAAATAAATTATGAACTTTTGGTGATACTGATGTAGATTCCTCATCTGTAATAAATATAGTACACTGATAGGGGATGTTGACCGTGGGGGAAGTTGTATGTATACTCAGAGGGGAGATATATAGGAACTCTTTATTTTCCACTTGGTCTTGCTGTGCTCTTAACAGTGTCTATTAAGTTTTTAAAAATTCATGCTGTTAAAACAGCCAGGTTTAGATTGTGGCTTAAAGTTCTCCTGAGTAAAGAGCAAGTTGGAAATCATCCTAAGGAAGTCACAACTTTGCTGGCACCAATAGTACGAGGTCCATAAAACCTTCTCTGTCTCGACCTCACTCCAGAAATCTGTAAGCCCTCCATTAGCAGTGTCCCCTGGGGAGAGGGGAGTGGATGACAACTGCAGGCACATTTTGCACAAAACAGACTGGGAATCCCAGGGCTATGTGCCAGAATCAGATGTACCTTTTTTCACTAAGACATTTAGATCAGGGCTTCTCTGACTTTAGTGCGTGTAGGAATCACTTAGAGAAGTTGTTAAAACAGACTGCAGGGCCTCTTCTGCAAAGATTCTGATTCAGTAAGTCTGCAGTGGGGCCTGAGAATTTGGATTGTCAACTGCCACCCTGGTGATACTGATGCTACCAGTCAGTGGATCACATTTAGAAGTTACAAGAATTTTGATGGTTTTTAAAGATGAAATCTTCTCAGTAGACATTCTGGAATTTATATAGGAGGAGCTTGGGACCAGCAATCTGGCTGAAAGGGAATAAGGAACTGCTCAGAAGGCTGCATCTACTTGGCAAATACACTACATTTACTTAGAATAAGAGCTTATTTGGATGGACTGGGTGATGGAGACTATGAGAGGGAGACTAAGCAAACTAAGAGCCCATGTTTTGTTTTGCTCTCAGAAAGTTTTAAAGATTTTTTGATACATTTAGACAGAGCATGTCCCGTGTAGGTCACCATAGTCCCTATCACTTCCTAAGTCCCAAACTGACCACCTTCACTCATTTATAACCTGCAAATCATTTGACTTTCCAAGTCCTATACTTAATGATCTATCAGACCCATTATAGTTTTAAAATTATGAGATACTATCTGTAGGTTTTCCTATTGTACCCAGAGAAGAAGTTTCTCAGTTGAGTTCAGTTCAGTCACTCAGTGTGTCCGATTCTTTGCGACCCCATGAATCACAGCACGCCAGGCCTCCCTGTCCATCACCAACTCCCGGAGTTTACTCAAACTCATGTCCATAGAGTCGGTGATGCCATCCAGCCATCTCATCCTCTGTCGTCCCCTTCTCCTCCTGCCCCCAATACCTCCCAGCATCAGGGTCTTTTCCAATGAGTCAACTCTTCGCATGAGGTGGCCAAAGTACTGGAGTTTCACTTTCAGCATCAGTCCTTCCAATGAACATCCAGGACCAATCTCCTTCAGAATGGACTGGTTGGATCTCCTTGCAGTCCAAGGGACTCTCAAGAGTCTTCTCCAACACCACAGTTCAAAAGCATCAATTCTTTGGCACTCAGCTTTCTTCACAGTCCAACTCTCACATCCATACATGACCACTGGTAAAACAATAGCCTTGACTAGATGGACCTTTGTTGGCAAAGTAATGTCTCTGCTTTTGAATATGCTATCTAGGTTGGTCATAACTTTCCTTCCTACAAACATACAAAAAAGAGCCTTTGCCAACCAATACTTTTAGCTATATGCTTGGATGAGATCATTAGATAGCATCATTGACTCAATGAACATGAAGTTGAGAAAACTCCAGGAAGAGGACAGAGGAGCCTGGAGTGCTGCAGTCCATGGGATTGCAAAGAGTTGGACAGGACTTGGAGACTGGACAACAACAGCAACTATGTATCTTCACACTGCAAAGAAAAATATTCAGGTAAAAATTGCTTTGTGAATACTATGACTCCCCATAACAATATAGCTTATGATGAACATAAGCATCTTCCTTTAAGAAAACTTGGCATATAAAACTAGAGATAGAAATTAATACATATGTGAATAAATAAGGCAAACTATAATAGTTTAGGGTGGCCAGATTTTGTTTAAAAATATAGGATGCCCAGTTACATTTGGATTTCAGATACACAACAAAGAATTTTTTTTTCAGTATAAGTATGCCCTATACAAATATTTGGAAAACAAATTGGACATGGGCTTCCCTGATGGCTCAGAGGTTAAAGCATCTGCCCCCAATGCAGGAGACCCGGGTTTGATCCCTGGGTTGGGAAGATCCCCTGGAGAAGGAAATGGTAACCCACTCCAGTATTCTCGTCTGGAGAATCCCATGGATGGAGAAGCCTGGTAGGCTACAGTCCATGGGGTTGCAAAGAGTTGGACACAACTCAGTGACTTCACTTCACTTCCCTGGTGGTTCAGACAGTAAAAAAATCTGCCTGCAATGTGGAAAATCTAGGTTCGATCTCTGAGTTGAAACAATCCCCTGGAAAATGGAATGGCTACCCCACTCCATTATTCTTGCCTGGAGAATTCCATGGAGAGAGGAGCCTGGCAGGCTATAGAGTCCATGGGGTTGCAAAGAGTCAGACATGACTTTCACTTTTCCCTTTTCATAATAAACAAACAAAAAACCAAAAAACTATTGTGTGTTTGAAATTCAATTGTAACTTAGCATTCTGTATTTTATCTGGCAATCTATGTTAGTTTCCTATTGCTGCTGTTAACAAATTATTACAAACTTAATGGCTCAAAGCAACATAAAATTTATTATCTTACAGTTTTGTAAGTTGTTTTGGAGGTAAGAAATCTAAAATATGTCCCCAAGGCCACTTTCATTTTGGAAAGGAGGCTCTAGAGGAAAATCCATTTTCTTGCCTATTCCAGCTTCTAGTGGCTTGCCCACATTGCTTGGTTTGCACACACTCCTCAATCTTTAAAGCCAGAAGCATTTTCCTACAGATTTTTATCAACGAGTATGAATCTTATTTTTGTAGAAGAGAATGAGTCAAAGGACTTCAGTCACATGCCTGAGACAGAGCCATATGCATAATTTTCTTTGGCCTAGGATTACCCATGTATTACAGTAGTCTGAGTGCACTGAAAATCAACAGGTCCCCTGCATCTCTTCCCCCTCATTTTGTTGCATTTATGACAAGCTGAAGACTCAATTCCTCTGAACATATACAAGAGCTTAATAATAACAGAAGAGATAGATTCCTGGCATAGTGAACGATAAGAATGGAAGCAGAAACTCTTTCAATTATTCATCCACGCACATATGGACACCTTAT
The DNA here is from genome assembly GCF_019923935.1 of Bubalus bubalis. Taxonomy (NCBI): domain Eukaryota; kingdom Metazoa; phylum Chordata; class Mammalia; order Artiodactyla; family Bovidae; genus Bubalus; species Bubalus bubalis. The sequence continues at coordinate 114,919,191 of NC_059163.1, read as the reverse complement.
CTTCGACAAAGGAGGCAAGAATATACAATGGATTAAAGACAATCTCTTTAACAAGTGGTGCTGGGAACTCTGGTCAACCACTTGTAAAAGAATGAAACTAGAACACTTTCTAACACCATACACAAAAATAAACTCAAAATGGATTAAAGATCTAAACGTAAGACCAGAAACTATAAAACTCCTAGAGGAGAACATAGGCAAAACACTCTCTGACATACATCACAGCAGGATCCTCTATGACCCACCTCCCAGAATATTGGAAATAAAAGCAAAAATAAACAAATGGGACCTAATTAACCTTAAAAGCTTCTGCACATCAAAGGAAACTATTAGCAAGGTGAAAAGACAGCCTTCAGAATGGGAGAAGATAATAGCAAATGAAGCAACTGACAAACAACTAATCTCGAGAATATACAAGCAACTCCTACAGCTCAACTCCAGAAAAATAAATGACCCAATCAAAAAATGGGCCAAAGAACTAAATAGACATTTCTCCAAAGAAGACATACAGATGGCTAACAAACACATGAAAAGATGCTCAGCATCACTCATTATCAGAGAAATGCAAATCAAAACCACTATGAGGTACCATTTCACGCCAGTCAGAATGGCTGCAATCCAAAAGTCTACAAGTAATAAATGCTGGAGAGGGTGTGGAGAAAAGGGAACCCTCTTACACTGTTGGTGGGAATGCAAACTAGTACAGCCACTATGGAGAACAGTGTGGAGATTCCTTAAAAAACTGGAAATAGACATGCCTTATGATCCAGCAATCCCACTGCTGGGCATACACACTGAAAAAACCAGAAGGGAAAGAGACACGAGTACCCCAATGTTCATCGCAGCACTGTTTATAATAGCCAGGACATGGAAGCAACCTAGATGTCCATCAGCAGATGAATGGATAAGAAAGCTGTGGTACATATACACAATGGAGTATTATTCAGCCATTAAAAAGAATACATTTGAATCAGTTCTAATGAGGTGGATGAAACTGGAGCCTATTATACAGAGTGAAGTAAGCCAGAAAGAAAAACACCAATACAGTATACTAACGCATATATATGGAATTTAGAAAGATGGTAACAATAACCCTGTGTACGAGACAGCAAAAGAGACACTGATGTATAGAACAGTCTTATGGACTCTGTGGGAGAGGGAGAGGGTGGGAAGATTTGGGAGAATGGCATTGAAACATGTAAATATCATGTATGAAATGAGTTGCCAGTCCAGGTTCGATGCACGATACTGGATGCTTGGGGCTGGTGCACTGGGACGACCCAGAGGGATGGAATGGGGAGGGAGGAGGGAGGAGGGTTCAGGATGGGGAACACATGTAAACCTGTGGCGGATTCATTTTGATATTTGGCAAATCTAATACAGTTATGTAAAGTTTAAAAATAAAATAAAATTAAAAAAAAAAAAAAAAAGAAACTCTTTCAATTATTCAATAGAAATGAGAACAAAACTTGATAAGCTCAAGGTTTTTATTACATGAAGTAAAAAATATGGAAGGAAAGCATATACTACATGTGACTAATTAGTGTTCAACTGTTGTTGTCTTAATCCATTCAAGCTGCTATAACCAAAATACTGCAGACTGGGTGGCTTATAAACAACAGAAATTTATTTTTCATAGTTCAGGAGACTGGAAGCCTGAGATCAGTGTGCTACCATGGCCACCATGCCACCCTGATGGTTGTGCCACCATCTCCTTCAAGTTGCAGAGTTCTTGTAGTATCCTCACATGGTGGAAGGAACCAGGGAGCTTTGTGGGACCTCTGTAATAAGGGCACTAATTTCATTCAGGAGGGCGCCACCCTCACCTCATCTCCCAAAGGCCCCACCTTCAACCACTATCAACTTTGGGGATTACCATTTCAACATATAAATCTGGCTAGACACAACCATTCACACTATAGGAGTTGTCAAGGCATAACATCTTTTCAGATGTTGATCATGTAGCTTCCTGTTTGAATCTTGAAAAACAGCAAAACAAATATCTCTGATAAAATGTTTGAACGCCAAAATTCCTTTAAATAAAGAAATAGTAAAATGTGTCAGAACAAGAAAATATATTGCTTTTAACTCTTTCTGATCATAAAAGCTACTCACATGCCTTACAGAGGATTTGGGAAATTCATAAAGAAAAAAATTCAAAAGGAAAAAAAAATTTTCCCCAAATCCCATTATGTAGAAATAATCATCATAACATTTTGCATTATTTCTTTCCATGATAATTTATAGAAAACCAATTTCTATATAGGCAAATTGCATAGCAGATGTATTATATTATACAGTAAATAAAGTGTAAGTTTCCATTTGTTTATTCTGAGATCTGCCCATTGGTTTCTTTCACCAGATGTGCTATGAAACAGGCCTTTCATCCACTTCTTCACAAGGTACTCCACCAGTCTCAGTGGGTGCTATAAAGGTTAATACAACATGGCTATCTTTATACACTTCTAATAGAAGTATATGTGGTCAGTATTCTTTTGGACACATTTAACAAAAGACCAAGTCAAATGTATTGACTCACAACTGGGAAGTCCAAAAATTGGTACAAGCTACTTCTACATAAAGGATCTACTTTTCTCTCTCTTCTAGAGAATATCTTCAAACAGGTTCTCTCCCTGTGGTGGCAAGATGGCCCCTCATAGTTCTAGACTTTCATGAACCTTAGTGTTTATAATCCTAGAGAAGGAAAGACCTACTCTCTCTCAGAGTTCACATGTTCAAGACTGATGGAGGAACTTTTTTGGCCCGGCCTGGGTGTACAGTCAATGAGGAGAGAGGGGATGGGGTTCCACAATTAGCAGGGCCTGATCACACCCATGCCTGCTATTAACAATAACACCAGAATCACCTAGGGTCAGGAAAATGCACTTTACCAAGAAACAGAAGAATGCTGATCAGACAAAGCAACAGATGTCCAATAAAGAGGAGAGAAGATCTATACTGAAAGATTTTGTTGAAAACCAGGTTATATATAGATGGATCATCTAGGTCAAAATACTGACTCAAACTGATTCTTTTTAAGGAGCAGAATGTACAACATTATCTGAATCTCTTCTCAAATTACAAAGGAATTTCCTCCTGAAAGCAAACAAATATATTCTTTGGGCATTTCAAAAATTTCTTACTAAAAACAAGGTTATGAAGTAAATATATTTTATTATGGTATGTGGACGGGGGTGGAAATGGCTTATACACCTTTGGATTGACTCCAATAAAAGGCAAATGCTCAAGTGCTAAAATTACAATCCTGTTATAGTTAAGAAGGAAGGAATGATGGAAATGATATAAAAGTGGAAGGTGCACAGGGGAAAGGTAGGTAAGCATAGGCAAAGTATTCAAGCAGCAATCTCAGAATAGCAATCAGACATGGCATATTGGGGCAGTTTCATGCAAAGCCTTGCCAAATCAAAAAAGGAAGGAAACTAAAAATTTGAATAGCTATTATGTCAAAAACATGTCAGAGGCTTTCATTCAGATCACTTAACACAAAGCAATTGTTTCCAACCTAAAGACACAGAAGCTGAAGCTCAGAAGGATTATTTAATTCACCTAGAGTTCATTTGATCTGAAGTTTATTTGAAGTCAAAGTCCATTCTTTTTCTACCACCAAGTTGTTTTCCAGGAAAGGATAGACTATTTCAGTAAAGGCCTATATCCTTTCTGACAAGAAAAATTACCAAATGCCCACTAAAATACCCAAAGATTTAAATGATATATTTAGTAGCTAGGAGTTCTGTTGCAAAACTATAAACATGAACTGTGTTGTTAAAGAACTTAAATGACCTATATCCTGCAATTGCCTTGCCCCTTTTAAAAAATCAGTCAGCTATCTGAATGTGTGGCTATAAGATCTGTTCAATTCCCTTCTTCACAATTTCTGTCTCCAAACAATGTCAAGCTCCTCCTTACCTCAGTCTTGGTTCACATAGGTCCTTCTTTTTGAAAGACTTTTTCTCTCCTGCAGATGATATTCTGGCTGATCTTTCTCATCATGAATGATTTACTTAACTCAGATGTCACCTCTACATAGTGACCTCTTCCAGCACCTAGCCCTATTAAAACAGACTCCTCAGATAACATTTAGTATGTGAAACTGTTTTATTTGTGTATGTTTTAATTGTTTATCTCCTCCAAAGAGGATATACATTTTTTTAAGGGTCAGGAGCTTGTCCACCCTGTTTATCCCAGCTCTTGAATTATTCTTAGGACACAAGAAGCTCTCACAAGTAATACAAGTAATTAATTGAGTACACCTATTACAAGTGGTATAAATTGAGACTATCACTGTTAGGGAAACACACTTGAGAGGAGACAGAAGTGGAATGGAGCCTGTGTAGGAGTTACATTGCCTATTACTAAAGCAAATAAAACAACAATAATATGTGAATACTAGTGCCCAGTTCCAAGCCAGGCCCTGTTCTAAGCATTTGACATGTGCTAAACTGTTTTTCTCATAATCAATAAGTTTATCATTGCTATTTTGCAGATGAGTAAAAGTGAAATATATAGGCTACATTGGTGAAGGTCACAGAACAATTAAAGGGCAGAATCAGAATCTGGGCTCAGTGTGGAATTAATTCCTGCTTTTAACTACAGATGGTCCTGGTCTACAATGGTTCCACTTTCAGTTTTTCCATGGCTTGAAAGCAATATGTAGAAACCATACTTAAGAGTTTTGATCTTTTTCCCAGGCAATGGATATGTAGTCCGATACTCTATGGTCATGTCGAATACTGGTGGCAACCACAGCTCCCTTAGTCATCCAGGAGTCCACCTAAAATGCAGGAAAACCTGGGTTTGATTCCTGGGTCAGGAAAACCCCTGGAAAACGAAATGGCAATCCACTCCAGTTTTCTTGCCTGGGAAATCCCACAGACAGATGAGTTTGGCTGGCTACTGTCCATGGGGTCACAAGAGTTGGGCACGACTTAGTGACCAAACCACCACCAAACAACTGATACAACCGTTCCGTACCCATACATCTACTCTGCTTTTCACATTCAGGACAATATTCAGTAAATTACACGTAATATTTAACACTTTATTATAAAAGTAGTCTTTGTGTTGGATGACTTTGCACAACTGTAGGCTAATGTAGGTGTTATGAGCAAACTTTAAGGCAGGCTGGGCTAAGCCATGACATTCTTAGGTTAGGTGTATTAATGTATTTTCGACTTAACATGGCTTTATCTGCACATAACTCTACCCTAAGTGGAGGAAGATCTGCACTTCTTGATTCTGCCTCTCCCCAAAAGCCAAGTGGTTGGCAGGCGAACACACTAAAAGTCCTCTACGCCTGTATAAAAGGAGGTTAATACCTTAAAATAACTGGGGAGACTGTAAGAAATAAACAGAAAATTTTGTTTCAGTCAATGGTCGGTATAACACGATTAGTTACAAACTGCGAATATTCTCAATTCTTGTCAGCTTTTCAAGGCTTACGAGGTTACACGGTCAGCCGGTAATGCCCTAATTCACCATTTCAACTTTCTTCCTTCCCCTACTCTTCACTTAACGGCGTTTCTCCAATTCCAGTGTTTCTCCAATGAATGTGCAGCAAACTTTGCCTCTGCAGCTTTTTAGTAGCCACATCTCAACCTCCTCATCTGTAAAGTAGCAATACCTTCTAGTCTACTCCGCTAGAACTGAAGATAGAAGTGTAGAAGTGTGAGAGTGCTCTACTGATATTAATTTCTATCATTGGTGGTTTTGTCGGGGTCCTTTTCTGCTTACTTTGTATTAAAAGAAACAGATCTTTCCGGTTTTCTCTGAATTCCGCCTCTTGCTTCTCCAGTCAGCAGGAAGAGTTCAGTCAGGATGGCGTAACTTTGCTTTGAGCCTGCGCACTAGCGACGCCCCGCTAGCATCTGCTTTCCCAGCTTCAGCCACCGCGCTTTGATGACGTCAATCCTCTGCGCCGCGGTGCGAGCTGGGCGCGCGTGAAGAGGTTCGAGTTCTGTTTTCCCTGCGGATTCCAGTACTTGTTGGTCTCCTGATTCGACAGCATGAAGGAGACGCCACTGTCAAACTGCGAGCGCCGCTTTCTACTCCGCGCCATTGAAGAGAAGAAGGTAAACTGGGAATTTAGCGCTGCGTCAGCGGTTGGGTTGCAGGCGGCTCGCAGCCTTCCGGCTCTCGTAGGCCCGGGGAGCCCCAGGAGGAGCCGCCGGTGCTTCCCCAAGCCCCCAGTATTTATGTGGCTCAGATGGGGTCTTTTCAAGGCTCGGGTCATGCCAGCGACTGTCAGTACCCGGGCACTTAGTTTCCATTCTCCTATGTGGAGTAGTTAGTATCACACTTACCTCTAAGTCCTTAGCCCGGGGCCTGCCTAGCAAAGAGTAATACATATTTGTATTAGGAATAAACGAATGAATGTTCTGCTTACAGCGGCTGGATGGCAGACAAACCTATGATTATAGGAACATCAAGATTTCATTTGGAACAGATTATGGGTGCTGCATTGTGGAGCTTGGGAAAACAAGGTAACAATTCAAATTAGGTATAAGCTCAATAGGGAGAAATTTAAAAGAACTTTATTGGCTGAGTTTACAAAGCAGATAAGAAGTCTGAACAGTATTTTGTTTAGCTGCCCCAAATTAGTATATTTTCTTTAGTGTAGGACTTTAGTTTTATAACTACACTTTACATTTTTAATCATGAATGTATTTTCTGTCAACACGAGCCACACATGGTTGTTTCTGATCTCTGTGAATCATATATGCAGCCGGCAGTGATTGCACTGAATTTGTTCCTTACATTTGTTGTCATTGAGAAGGGCCTACTTTCCTTCTTTTCCCGAGTGACATGAGAATTTGATTTTTAATGTTCATTTGGAAGTTGTGGAGATAGTGGTCAGATAATGTTGGTGAACTCTGCCATATGAAAACTTAAGGTGTCTCAAGGCTGCATGTCCGATTGTATCACTAAATATTTGTGAAAAGAGGAGTAATGGTCATTGACGCTTAAAAATCTGTGGAATACTAAATATTGTAATAGATGTTTCGGGGTATGCCTATATATGTTTTATTTCTGTATGTATTCTACTACTGTACTTTGTGTGTAATTTCAACCATAGGGATATATCATACTGAATATTTAGTTAACAGATTTGCACTTTATTTTTGCAGAGTTCTTGGACAGGTTTCCTGTGAACTTGTTTCTCCAAAACTCAATAGGGCAACAGAAGGTATTCTTTTTTTTAACCTTGAACTCTCTCAGATGGCTGCCCCAGCTTTTGAACCTGGCAGGTATTTAAATCTTTTTTTAAAAAACTGCTTTAACCAGAGGAAAGCCTAACAGGGATGATCTATTGTTTTAATGCCTGGTATTACATTTCATGACATTAGCCCTTTCCTGTTTTCACAGGCAGTCAGATCTCTTGGTGAAGTTGAATCGCCTCTTGGAAAGATGTCTAAGAAATTCGAAGTGTATAGACACTGAATCTCTCTGTGTTGTTGCTGGTGAAAAGGTGGGCAATATACCCAAAATTCTTAATCTTGGGATAAGTGCTGTTGATTTGTGGATCTCTCTACCTGTACTTTCATTGTCAGAGCTTCAGTTAATTCAGTTTTCTGGTTCACTTCAGATGTTACGGAGTGCTGTCTATAGAACTTTCTATAGAATCTCTCTTTGGAGGGACAAAAAACATTGGTGAAAATAGCAGCTTAGATTTGTATACAAATTCTTTATTCAAAGAACTTGTGGTTTTTACGTATTCTTATGTCTGTTTCTTATGTTATAAGTGAGTTGATGGAAGCAGGTAATATTCTCCTTTTTTACGGATGAAGAACTAAAGATCTGATTAAATCCTTGATTTGGATACGTTCATTGACCCACACAGGCCTCACAGTGAGTCACTGGTAGTCTGACATTGGAAATATTACTGTCAACATAGTGTGCTGCTTAATAATATTAAAACTTCATTCTTGATTAAGGTATTTTAACCATCTTTTTGGCTTCAGAGAAGTCACTTTAATCTTTCCACATTACATACTTGAATATTATACTTCCTGTACTTGTAAGGTTATCATAAATATTGTCCAGGAACCTAAGTGTTTGAGTTTTTTAAGTTAGGAGACAATAAAAATACATTAGTCTTGGGAGTTAGGGAAATCTTAGTACTAAACATAAGGGTGGTTCTGTTCAGTTGGAGTATATATTTTACTGTTGTCAAATGACTCATAGAAAGGTGAACTATTGGTATTTCAGGTGTTGGTCTGGATTAATACTTTTCTAAATATGTTTTTACTGGTACATTGGAAGGAATAAAGGCATGTTTTAACAGCAAGAGAAAAATTTGCACACAGTGTTATCTTTCTTTATAAATAATCTGTGCTTGTGACCATTTAGGATTTATTTTTGTTTTAAATTCACATTTAGGTTTGGCAAATACGTGTGGACCTACATTTATTAAATCATGATGGAAATATTATCGATGCTGCCAGCATTGCTGCAATTGTAGCCTTATGTCACTTCCGAAGGCCTGATGTCTCTGTCCAAGGAGATGAAGTAACATTGGTAAGCTCCCGTGATGTGAGCCAGGCTCCTTCTTAAGAATGATTGATGTGCAGGACAACTTGTTTTTAATGAAGTTTTGTTGTAAATGGCAATTAGATATGTTCTAAAATTTGTTCACAAGGCAAAAACTACATGTGCTCATAATTGCCCTTGAAATCTCTTAAATCTCCTATACAGAAGTTTTGTCGATGGAAGTACAGGCTGTCTTGATGTTCTAGAATAGAACTAGACTGGATTGAGCATTAGATAAAGTGGCTGGCTTATGCTTAGGGTGTGTGTGAGAAATATACAGTTATCAGTATTTTCACAGGGAGATGCTTTTTCTTATTCTGTGGCAAAAGCCATCAGAAGCTCCTGGAACGATTGTTAAAACATATTGCTAGTGTCCACCCTCAGAGTAGGATGGGGATAGGATGTATGACTTTGTACTTCTAACAGTGTTCCCAGGTGATACTGATGGTGGTGGTATAAGGATCACATTTCAAAAATCGTGGACTTAGACTGTTTCCATTGTCCTTTTTTGTGTGTACAGAGTATCTCAATTTCAATTTATATAAATTATGTGCTAGGACAGTGAAAGTGCACTGTGGTGATAGTTTGATTTTTTGAATTTGCAAAAGGAAACATCAGATGCCCGGATTCTCTAAGCTGTCATTTATGATGCTATTTTTAGGAATTAAGTTGGAGCAGACTCTTGAAAGACAGAGATGTAGACAAAGTTTTGTTAACAATGGAGATGTTGCTTTAGAGAAGGGAGTTGGTATAAGGAAGTAAGAAGGTACAGTATGATTAGTAGGCAAAAAAGACACTTATTAAAAAATGACTTCCCTGGTGGCTGGGTGGTGAAGAATCTGCCTGCCAGTGCAGGAGACACAGGTTCGATCCCTGATCCAAGAATATCTCACAGGCCACAGAGCACCTCAGCCCCCGAGCCACAGACACTGAGCCAGCGCTCTGGGGCCAATAAGCTGCAGCTGCTGAGCCCACACGCTGCAGCTACTGATGCTTGCTCGCCTAGAGCCTGTGCTCTGCAACATGAGAAGCCACCACAGCGACAACCCCACACAACCAGAGAGTAACCCCTGAAAAGCCCATGCAGCAACAAAGACCCAGCACAGCCCAAACTAAGTAAATTAATTATTCATTAAAAAAGATACTCAACAGATATTGATGGTGGTAAAGTGGTACAGCCATGTTGGAAGAGTTTGGCAGTTTCTTAAAAAGTTAAGTGTAAACTTAATACAGCCCACCAATTCTATCCCTAAGAGTGTACTCAAAGAGAATGAAAGTATACATTCACTCAAAGACTTCTATGTGACTGTTCATAGCAACACTGTTTGCTATAGGCAAAAACTGGAAACTGTCCAAATGTTCACCAACTAGTGAATGGAAAAGCAAAGTGTGGTATATCTACACAGTGGAATATTATTTCACAGCAAAAAGGACCAAGCTGCTGATATCATGTATACTTCAAGGTGGATGAAACAGGCTCAGTTGAAAGGAGGCAGATGCAGGAGATGGAAAATTGATTCCACTTACATGAAATGCCCAGAAAAGGCAGATTCCTAGAGACAAAGTAAATCAGTGGTTGCTTTGACCTGGGAGTGAGGGTGATCAACTTCAGACATGCTAAAGGGATTTGAGGTGAGTAATGAGAATGTTTGAAAAAAAACTGGATTTTGGTGATAATTACACAACTATGATGTTGAAGTTGAAGCTTCAATACTTTGGCTACCTGATGCATAGAACTGACTGATTGGAAAAGACTCTGATGCTGGGAAAGATTGAAAGTGGGAGGAGAAGGGGACGACAGAGGATGAGATGGTTGGATGGCATCACTGACTCAATGGACATGAGTTTGGGTAAACTCTGCGAGTTGGTGATGGACAGGGAGGCCTGGCGTGCTGCAGTCCATGGGGTCAAAGAGTCGGACACAACTGAGCAACTGAATTGAACTGAACTGATATATTTATTAGAAAGTGGATTATTTACTAACAATTAGTGGACTTTATGGTATGTAAATTATACCTCAATAAACCTTTTTGACAAATACATAAAGTTATAAGAAAGGTGAATGGCAAAGTCAAACAGGTAATTGCAAAAGAAGTTATTTAGGTACTCAGGATTAAAGGGATTTCATCTTTTACCTTAATATTTGATGTACAAGATGATTTTTTTGTATGTTTATAACTTAGGGACTGTAATTATTGAAACTTATTTTCAAACAGTATACGCTTGAAGAACGTGATCCTGTACCATTGAGCATCCATCACATGCCCATTTGTGTCAGTTTCGCCTTCTTCCAGCAAGGGTAAGTCTCATCCTTATCATGGCCAAAATTATTAATGAAGCTAGAAATTTTTTGTTCCATTCAAATATGCCATAGGCAAATGAACAAATCCTTCCTTTAATATTAAAGTACTTTATAATTCTTCTCTTTCTTTTTAAGAGCATTAGTTGACAAACGCTCAGTACTGAGAGTTTCCTCAACAGAAGTGATAAACTCTCCTCTAACGAAGAGACTTGACGTTTTTCTTTTCATGGATTACTTAGAAATTTATGAGTTTACCACAACATGTTAGTGTATCTTTCCTAGATACAGATATTAGGTTCTATTTGGAGCGTGGGTGAGACTTACTGTGGATTAATGGAAGAAGACTTCGGAGTATATTTGAGGAGCATAATAGATGGAATAGTTATAGGATAAGAGCAGGTCACAAGGGGGAATGGTTCACAGATGAGTAAAAATCTAGGTTCCTTTAGCTCTCCAGCAGTTTCTTCACAACTCACTGCTAATTCCTCCTACAACAGAAAACCTGAAATCTTAGGTCCTTTAAATGGTGTTTAGGTGCCTTTAAATGAAAACTTGAGCCTTAAGTCTCTTTAGAAACAAAGGTATAAATATTTTAGCAATTTTATAACTGAGAATTGGAGAAAAGCTTTCATCTTTCAGTCACTGAATTTTATTAAAGGGAAATAGCACTGTCCAGTAGAGTTACTACATAAGCCATATATGTAGGTTTAGTAGCCACATTAAAAGTAAAAAGAAACAGGTAAAATTAATTTTTATATAGTTTATTTTACTTAGTATATCTAAAATATTATTTTAATATGTGATCAGTATCTTAAAAATTATTCCTGAGATATTTTGCATTTTTTTAATGAGCAATAAGCAGAATCTGAAAGAATTTCAAAGTACAGAATATTAGGGAAGCTTTAAAATTAACCAAATTAATGTTTTAATAATTCTGTTGTCTCTTCACAGTGAAGTGACTCGAATTCATAGGCTCAGACCTGCATACACTCTCTTGACGTTATTATAGTGCTGGCTTTTAAAAATGGTGTGATTAGATTGATACTTCTCTGTCCATGGGATTTTTCAGGCACAAATACTGAAGTGAGTTGCCATTTCCTTCTCCAGGGGATCTTCCTGATTCTTCCTGACCAGGGATTGAACCCATGCCTCCTGCATTGGCAGGCGGAGTGGATCAGTGGTAAAGAAGGTGCCTGCAGTGCAGGAGATGTGGGTTCAGTCCCTGGGTTGAGAAGATTCCCCTGGAGTAGGAAATGGCAACCCACTCCAGTATTCTTGCCTGGGAAATCCCATGAACAGAGGAGCTGGGTGGGCTACAGCTCATGTCAGACATGACTTGGCTGAACAATAACAAATCTTTTTAAAATATCCATTATCTTAAAACTGACACAGAATGGGAGAAATAGTAGCAAACCTGACAAATGATTAATTTCCAGAATATACAAGCAGCTCATTCAGCTCAATGGAGAAGGCAATGGCACCCCACTCCAGTACTCTTGCCTGGAAAATCCCATGGACGGAGGAGCCTGGTGGGCTGCAGTCCATGGGGTTGCCAAGAGTTGGACACAACTGAGCAACTTCACTTTCACTTTTCACTTTCATGCATTGGACAAGGAAATGACAACCCACTCCAGTGTTCTTGCCTGGAGAATCCCAGGGGCGCAGGAGCCTGGTGGGCTGCCGTCTATGGGGTTGCGCAAAATCGGACACGACTGTAGCAGCTTAGCAGCAGCAGCAGCATTCAGCTCAATACCAGAAAAACAAACAACCCAATCAAAACGTTGGCAGAAAATCTGAACAGATGTTTCTCCAGAGAAGACATACACATGGTGTATAAACACATAAAAAAAGATGTTCAGCATTGCTCATTACTATACACATAGTGTATAAACCCATGGAAAGATGCTCAACATTGCTCATTACCAGAGAAATGCAAATCAAAACTACAGTGAGGTATCACCTCACACCAGTCAGAATGGCCATCATGAAAAAATCTAAAGACAATAAATGCTGGAAAAGGTATGGAGAAGAGGGAACCCTTTTGCACTGGTGGTGGGAATGCAAATTGATACAACTACTGTAGTATGGAATTTCCTTAAAAAATGAGGAATAAAACCACCACATAACCCAGCAATCGCATTACTGGGCATATATATATATATTTATATATATAAGTATACCCTGAGAAAACTATAATTGAGAAAGACATTATGTACTCCAGTGTCATCACAGCACTATTTCCAATAGCCGGGACATGGAAGCAACCTGGATGATTATTGACAGATGAATGGATAAAGAGGCTGTGGTACATATACACAATGGAATGTTACTCAGTCATAAAAAGGAAAAACATTTAACTCAATTCTAATGAGGTGGATGAACCTAGAGCCTATTACACAGGGTGAACTAAGTCAGAAAGAGAAAGACAAATATATATTAACACATACATATGGAATCTAGAAGGATGGTACTGATGAACCTATCTGCAGGGCAGTAATGGAGATGCAGACACAGACAACAGACTTGACACAGGGAAGGAGGGAGGGAACAAATTGAGAGTGGCTTTGAAACATATACTTAACCATACGTAAAATTAGACAGCCAGTGGACACTTGTGTATGACGCAGGGAGCTCAAATCTGGTGCTCTGACAATCTAGAGGGGTGGGATGGGCTGGGAGGTGGGAGGGAGGGGACATAGGCATACCTATGGCTGATACATGGTTGATAAATGGTAGAAACCAACACAGTAAATAATTATCCAATTTAAAAAAATTGACAAGCACTCAGTATCATGTTTGTTCAGGTACATTGAACATTCATTTCAGAACATATTTATTGGTGGATCCCAGTGAACGAGAAGAACGTGTAATGGATGGCTTGCTGGTGATTGCCATGAATAAGCATCGAGAGATTTGTACCATCCAGTCCAGTGGTGGGATAATGCTGCTAAAAGATCAAGTCAGTATTTTGATTGATGTTCCATTAAGAATAGGTCTCATTTTTAGAAGCTTTTTCTTGATTTTTGTGTAAAATCCAACAGGTATTTTCCGTGATTGATCCTAGGCTCTGTTAGACTCTGGTTTCATGACTATCCTTACGCTCTGTTGTCCTTATTGCTACAAGGGGTCCTTCCTGCCTTCCTCCCTGGTGTGTTGCGCTCCACAGTCTAACCCCTCTACATAGATACTCTTCTTCCCAGTGAGGAAAGGGATTTATATCCCTATTTTTTTTAAAGTGTAGTAAAGTAGATTTAGGTATAAATTTTACTTTTGAGATTTGGGTACAGTGGGCAGAAATTCTCAAATCCAGCTGCATATAAGGTTCATGTGGGGGCTTTTAGAAAATAGATTGCTGCGTAGCACATGGTGCAGCTGGTTAGGAGCACAAAGGCTACTTGGTTGGAATTCCAGCTCTGCCTTACACTAACTGACCTTTGGCAGATTATTTCATCTTTTTGAGCTTCAGTCTCTTTATCTGTAAAATAGGAAGTAGTCTTAATGTCAGCACCTTCTTGTTAGAATGTAAGGATCAATATGGATACTTTGGACTGTGTAGCATAAATTAAATATATAGTAAATGTTATTTCCAGAGATTCTGAACCACTGGTCCCTGAGGCCTGGGAGTCTGCTTTATGAAAGCTGCTGAGGGGACACTTTGCAGCTCTGTCTTGAGCAGAGATAGGGATCACTCACAGAAAGGAAGTGAGTGTACATGTGGCCTTTTTAGTGGTATCTTACATTGTCATAAAAAAGTTTTCCAGTCAGTTCCCTTAATTAAAAGTCTCTTACATCTTGCCTTAATTTGTGTTTTTATATTATTTTCTAATTTGAAAAAAAAGGCTTAAATTGCAAAGGTAGAAAAACTAATCTTATGTTTTAGTTTTGCTAAAGAAAACTCTTTGATTTGTTGTCTTTAAATAATAGCATTCACTTTTATAAATAGGTTTTGAGATGTAGTAAAATAGCTGGTGTGAAAGTAGTGGAAATTACAGAGCTAATACAAAAAGCTTTGGAGAACGACCAGAAAGTTAGGTAAGTTTAATTTTTTTTAGAATTGAATGGTCTTGTTATAAATTTTTCTGTTAACTTTTCTTGCACAAGCATAACCATACAATTTTTACACTCAAATCTTTCCTTCTCTAATAGTCTCAGTTGAATATAGTACTTAATGTTTTTGAAAGTTGATCAAACTGTTTATTGTATTGCATTCCATTTAAGCATAATCTGTACTGAAAAGCCACACAATGCTTTTCTTTTTTAAAAGAAATAACATTTTGTTAGGAAAAAGAATCTGGTAACTTACACTAACAGAACACAAGCTGGGGTTGATGCCCATCTCTTCTTACTCTGTGACATTAAGCGATAGCTGTGTCTTGGCACTTCAGTGTCTGCTGTGGTCTGGGAGGTTACTGCCTACCTGGTGGGGCTGGTTTGAGGTTTGGAGAATAATATACTTCAAGCACATAGCACATGCTTGGCACGTGGTTTAAGAAATGGTTAATTATAGTAGCTTTCTATTATCTCACTTGATAGGCCAAATAAATGGGTGAGATTAAGTTAGTCAAATAATTTCTCATCCAATGTCTCATCTATCAAAAGGATAAAATAGTTAACTTTTTTTTCCTTCCTGTCTTCTCTTCCATCTCATTCTCCCTTTCCCTCCCCACTCCCTAAAAAAATCCACATAGGAAAGAAGGTGGAAAGTTTGGCTTTGCAGAATCTATGGCAAATCAAAGGATTACAGCATTTAAAATGGAAAAGGCCCCTATTGATACCTCCGATGTGGAAGAGAAAGCAGAAGAAATCATTTCTGAAGCTGAACCTCCTTCAGAAGTGTATCTTTACTGGGTGATTTTTTTTCTCAGTAAAAACAAGATTTATAATACTTGTGGCATGATTAGGGCTGTGTGAAGTGCGTGCATACTGAAATTTTTTTCTGAAAACACTGTTAGAAAAAAACATTTACAAGACAAGATAGTGATGAGGTAAATTGATGGTGTAACATCTACCTTCTCTTCAGCTATCCTCAGAAATCAGAAAATTTTATATTCTAACAACTTTCAGTGTTTTATTTTCCTTTTGGAAAAATTCTTGAATCTCAGTGACATAGTCAAACACTATATATACATCATTACATTGTTTTTAAAGTTGATTCATTTACCAAATTTATTACTACAGCTGAAATGTTCCAAGCCAGTGTGTGTGTCTTGATATTTGTCACCCATTGTGTCCATAAAATCTTAACCTGAGTTACACATTTTTTTCTTCATTCTTCAGCCATCCGTAGTATAGCCTTTAATAATTTTTCTAAGAATTTGAGGTGAACTTCAGACTTAACAGAAGAGAACTTTCATTCCAATTGTTTTCAGCACTGCATCAAATAGCAGTATATTTGTTATTCAGTTTTCTTAACTTGCTAAGTGTTTCTAAACCTGTGCTGTGGACTCCTGGGACTGCCCAAATTGGAGAGGGAATAGAAAACTCCTGGGGTCATCTTGAAGACTCTGAGAAGGAAGACGAGGATGAAGGTGGCAGTGATGAAGCTATCATTCTTGATGGTATGAAAATGGACACAGGAGTAGAAGTCTCTAATATTGGAAGCCAAGGTACGTGACACTTTATGGCTATATGTAATGTGTGTGTGTATGTATATATCTTAGGAATCTTATTTTTATATTAGCAGTTACTTATTTACAGGGACTAAATGTTAATTTAAATTTCAACTGTTGAGGCTAACTGCAATGTTAACTCCCAGTTCTTTTCTAAGAATATACTTTTCTTTGTAGAATGGTGGTATTCTTTGATATGTGAGGAGAGTGGCATAAAAGTGTTTTTTTTATTTTGATTATATATCTAGGCCAGTTGTAAAAGGATAAGTTTCTTAAACCTTGTTCGTGCACGCTGTTTTTTCTTTGTATAGTTTCTAGTGCATGCTCAGTCGCCAAGTTGCTTCTGACTTTTAACGACCCCATTAACTGTAGCCCACCAGGCTCTGTCTGTGGGATTTCCCAGGCAAGAATACTGGAATGGGTTGCCATTTCCTTTTCCAGGCAGTCTTCCCATCCCAGGGATCAAACCCCTATCTCCTGCATTGGCAGGTGGATTCTTTACCACTGAGTCAGCTGGGAAGCCTCAAATATAAAAAGGAAGTATCATAACATGTATTAGAATAGTGCTGTCCATACAATTTTCTGCAGTGTTAGAAATGTTGTCTACACTGTCCAGCATAGTAGCCCCTAGGCCAGTGCTGTTGAGCAGTGAAATGTGGCTTGTGTAACCAAATACTGAATTTTAATTGATATAGTTAAGTAGCCACATGGGGCTACCATAATAGAGCTGTATGAGAACCCACAACATTCTAAATGTGCATGAACAGTGGTAGTCGTAGATGTTCCTGGCATCCTGAAAGCAACAGAACTATAGAAATGGTTCTCACCTGTGGATATTTTAAGGAAAATCAAATTCTATCATGAATTATTTATGTAGACATAAAGTAGGTTGGTAGAGACCTAAAGGACAGTTATTAATCTGGCTGAGAAAATAGTTGCACATACCTGCCTGCCTTTGAGGAAGATTATTGCCTGTAAATATTACTGAGAACCTACTGGGTATTTTGGAAGCCCCCCCCCCCCCCCAAAAAAAAATTACCCATTGATTGGGATCCTTACTCAGCTTGATACTTTTTATTTTATTTTTTTAAACTATATATGCCTTTATATATATAGGTGGCCCGCCTGCCAATGCAGGAGACCTAAGAGACGTGGGTTTGATCCCTGGGTGGGGAAGATCCACTGGAGGAGGACGTGGCAACCCACTCCAGTTTTCTTGCTTAGAGAATCCCAGGGGCAGAGGAGCCTACAAGTCCATAGGGTCACAATTGACACAACTTAGCACACACATACGAACAAAGGAAGAAATGGAAAATTGTTATGTGAATTGGAAGTGGATTTGTAGGAAATGGATTCTTCATATACTGTTTTTTTGAATTTAAATTGACACAGTTTCTGGAGGAGTTTGGCAAAAATCTTTTAGAAAGCACAAGGAATTCATTTGGCATATTGATTGTTTCCAGATTAGTTCTATAAAAGATGGACTGTATCTATAAAATAGATAATTTACCCCCTAACTTTTCTGTGAAAGCAGCACACATGGTTTTTCAGCGCTCCAACGAAATAAACTCAGGGAAGGGAAGAACCAAACAGATCTGTAAGCCTCCAGCCAAAATGCCAACTGGGCCTCTTCTATCTGAAATCTAATTCCTCTAACATTTTCTTAAAGATGCCCCTATAGTGCTCTCAGACAGTGAAGAAGAAGAAATGATCATTTTAGAACCAGATAAGAATCCAAAGAAAATAAGGTAACAAATTTCTGATTTATTTCAAATGTGTACTCAAGACTCTTTAGAGGCTTGCTGTCTGGTTTATTGTCATCTTACCCTCTAAACAGACACCTTTTTCATTAGCTATCCAGATGTTCTATGGTTTCTCTATACATCTGCATGGGTGCCTTTCAAGGTTACAGTATTCTTTTGTCATAGTTGGTAAATATCCAACCTACTGGCAAAAGTAAAGTTTGGATCACCAAAGTAGGGGGCAGTGTAGGAAGTAAGGTTGGTAAAAACCATTTGTGGAATCAGCTCATAGTACTAATACTTTTGAAACATTAATTTACTTTGTTCACAGAACACAGACCATCAGTGCAACACAAGTAAAAGCACCAAGTAAAAAGCCAGTGAAGAAAAGAAAAAAGAAGAGAGCGGCCAATTAAAGTTCACATAGTTGTATATTTGTGTATATAACTATTAAAAAGGTATTTATTCAGTGCTAACAATCTTGAGTATTTTATTCACAAATCCATCATAAAATCTACTTCTTTATACAGTTTTTTACATTACGCTTTAAAATAAATGTCTGGAGAACTCTACAGGTTTTAAATAGCTGTCATTTTGGTAGGTCAAGTGTACTAAAAGCTGACGAATGAAGAAGTGTTTTCATAGTGTGTACACAGGCCTGACAGAGTCTCAGATTATTCCCAAGTCACAGCTGGCCCAGTTCCTTAAGGAAGTGAATGTCAGCACCTGTGTGTCGGAAGGAGAAGCCTTCCCAGTCCTGATGAATTTTTCTGAGTGAAATCCTGAAGTCAAACTTTTACTTCAAATTAAATTTGACTTACAAACCAGATTTTCCAAATCAATTTATTAATTATTATCCTGACAGCTGACATCATTAATACTTTAACAGAAACCACTTATAATTAGCCAAATATCTAAGATAGTTACATTTACAAAAGATATACAAATTAAAACCATTTAAAAAGTAATAGATACCATAATTTGTACTGGACCATAAGCTTCTGTATTCAGAAATGATTGTAAAATTAAAACCTAAGATAAAATCTGTACACCATATACTTTGAGTGATTTACATCTTAGAAAACAAAGGCAGTCTTTTCACTGTTACACATTTAGTGTCTCTGGTGGGTTGAGGAGAGAAACACCATGATACCTGTAAGTAGGAAAAAAAAAATCCATTTTTAGTAAGCATTCATTGGGTGAAGCAGATCATGGAATTATACACATACCAGGAACTTACAAATTTCTGCCTACTTGATTTAATATTTGCAAAACCAGTCTGGTCCCCCAAACATGTACTCATGCCCTGTTCCTCTCCCCTCTTCTCCCTCAAATATAGGACAGAAAGCTCAAAACACATGGCTGCTAAGAGAGCAGTTGCTTAAATAATAAAAGTTAAAATATTAAGGAACTCTGAACTGTAGGACAGCCTGGACAAGCAAACTTGGGTAATATTTACTGCTGTTAATTCTTACTTTGAATTTTTGTACTTCTCTCTTATTGACTGTTGTGCGTGCTGTGGTGCTCTGAGGTAGGTCTGGTGAAGGTCCAGGAGACAAGGCTTTAGAGTTTCCAGAGTATATCCAGTCTTCTGTACTAATGATTCAGGCTGCAGGAGGGAGGAGAAAACCACTGGACTTTGTTTTTGTAACAGACACTAAACACAAGTTAGTAGTTGGCATGAAGCTTGAGTTTTGTTAAACTTCAGTATTTAACACCTCCAGTGGTGGACAGGGAAGCCTGGCATGCTACAGGCCACAGGGTCACAAGGAGTCAGACACGACTGAGCAACTAAACTGAACATTTTCCAGTTTTCTTAAGCTCCTTTTTGCTGACTTCAATTTTTACGATTTTCCCTGCCAGTGGCAGGCCTTGTCGCCCAAATTCTTTAAGCACATCTTTCAAATCCAAGTATTAACTAAGCTTTCTAAGACAGGACGCTTTAAACAAAGTAGATGGTTGAACAACTCTTCCAGTTCAGTACATTTAGACAACTATCAATTGTCTAGGACAGTTACTTATCTGGCACAGGCATTTAAAATCACAAAATAGACGTGTGAAGATGTTGTAATACATACCCAGCTTTGTCCTGTGACTGTGTAGAGTGCTAAATGAAAGGCCGCTGCAGCGATAACTGACGGCAAATACTTTAGATATGGGTCAGCATCTATCAAACTTAACTCTCCCAAAAACTGGAATGAAAAAGTAAATAACTTTATGATCATAAGAGCTCTGGAATTCAAACCTCAACTCCTCCCTTTCTGACCTAATTTTTTCCTGTCTTTTAAGACTGGCTGTATAGCAACCATATAAAAATTTTCAGTCACATCTTTAAATATATCCACTACTGCATTGTTTTGCTTCATTTTCATCCTGTATTTTTCCTCTAGCCTTTAGAACAACCCTTCTGGCTACCACTTATTTTCCATTCTCATGTCCCCAATGCTTTCCCAGTTTACATTATCCTTTGCGAGTGATGGGCGTGCTCTCGTGCTGCAGCACTCATCTGTCCTAGAATACTAGATTCCTTGGCCAAGACTGTATAATGAAACTAGAGCTTGCCCCATTTGTGACCTCAGAATCTTCATTCAACAGAATGAAAAGAACTTACCATTGCTAAACTTTCAACTTTGCAGTTTGCAGGCTGCTGATGCAGAAAGTACTGGGTAAGAAACTGATTTATTGTTGGTGCAGCTAAGTCAAAAGCCAGGACTTTCAAGACTAGGTGTTCCATCCTTAGAACTTGTTTCTTGGTATAAGTGTCATCTGTAATGTATACAAACTCTGCTACTTCTGGCGGGTATATTTCTTCAAACTTTCTACAATGAAAGAAGTAATTAGTCCTTCTAAAAGAAAAGCAAGCTTGTTTATCCCAACTTGAAATCCCTTAAGCAGAATCAATGGAATGAATCTGAAACCAGTTGCTTGTTTCCACTGATACTTGACCATTTTTAGCTGAAACTGGATAAATGCTAATTAAAAGCCCCATATATATATATGTCTTCCACTGAAGACATCTCATTCCAAGGAAATGAGAGACTGACTTCCCAAGATGGGAGCAAGGTCATCAAATAATTAAAAATGTAGGAAATTTCCTTAGAAATGGTTTATATTTTAGTTTTCATATCTTAATGGGGAAAAGGTAAGCTTTTGCTTATTTAACAGAAGGTACTTTTCTGTGGAAGGAACCATACTTTGTTTGTAACCTAGTCCTAGTGTGTTAAAATCTTGCCAGTCTGTAGGTTCGAGTGCCCTGAAAGACCTATTTAGGCAAATTAATGTCCTAAATTTATAGTTTCATCTACACTATCACCCCTAAAGTAGTTGTGAGTCCTGGTTTGTGTTATATGTTAAAACATCACACTTGCCAAATATATGTATTTTAAATCACAATTCTAACCTACACAGAAAAATACTAATCACTTTTAACCCAATGAACCAAGTTGGACTTACGAGGCTAAAAGCATAGCAGCAGTGCCCACAAGTTGAAGTTTTCCTCTCAACACAGACATGGATGAAAGAAACCTATCAATGTAGTTCACAGCCAAATGCAGGGTCTCGTTCTGCAGTTTATATTCTTCTCCTACTTCAACTAACCAGTCCACAAGGATAGCCCTCATACTGTTAGTAATGTCTGGCTGTTTCTTCATGTAACCCACTTTAGGCTTACATTTAACCTGTTGAGTGTTAAAATTGCAGTTAGAAATTCTATCATTAACAGATACTAGCTACATGCTAGAAACTTATTTATGATTACAGTAATTAACTGGCAGTTAAAAAATTTAAAAACATCATCTTAATTTCATTTCCCCACAGTAAATAAACAGCAGTGTAAAGAGTAAATTCAGGGAGCAGTTACCTCCATTTCCCTAAGGTACGTGTGAATGTCCTCATGGTAGTCTGGTACTTCATTAACACTCACTGGCTTTTCATCTTCCAATACAACTGACATTTCCATAGTATGTGGAGACTCTGGGACAAATCAAAAGTACAGTTAAGTTCACTTAGTTTTTGACTTAAGAGCTAAAAATGATTGTCCCTTGTAAGGAGTCCCATTCTACCAATGAGCTTATTTCATCCGACTAAAAGAGCTTTTTATAACAAAATACATAGAAGATTTAACTCTCATTTTAGTACCTCTGTCTACTTAGTTTTGGAATGATTTTAATTAAAATATCATTAGACCATTAACAGGAAAATGAGGAGCAGGTTATTAAGTTAAACCATCATTCACCTCACATGATAGGAAGACAGTGGTTCTGTTAGAACAAGGTTAAAATCCAAACTCTTGAGATAATATCTAGGATTTGTCATAAGAGAGTTTGCAGACCCCAAAGTCTAACATTTGCAAAGCATAATCCAGGCAACAATTAGAAGCAGGGCTAACAAGTGTGCTAAAGAGGAAATCAGATTTGTCATGGGCAGTTCAAACATATTAACAGTGCAATCAATGGGTGATTGGTAAATTTATCTTTGGAGGCAATGAATGTCATCCATTATTATTTCAGCTCAAAGTTTACTTTGAGGTTAAAATTTGCTGTGAATTTTAAATAATACACAAATTACTGTATTTCCAAAGTACTTCTCTGCTATACCTCTCATTTATAACTAAAACTGATACTGAATTCAGTGAGCTGTCCAGTGAACCCATAGCCTGACGGTAAAGCAGCACAAACTGCAGACAGAGCTGTCCATAGCAGTTACTCTGACTCACAGGAAGACAGCTGTCTTTCTGATATCAGACAATCACTCAGGTTTTACAGAAACAAATTTTAGAGCTGGACGGGATGTTGGCTATCTTAATATTTAAAGCTGCATCCTCAGATGGCATTCTCTGAAATGGTATGAACAAAGTTAGTCTTAACTGAAATATATTCTCCCAACCAAGCAAATATTTCAAGGGTCAGTTAAGTCTTTTTTTTTTTTGCTAAGTCGCTTCAGTCGTGTTCGACTCTGTGAGACCCCATAGATGGCAGCCTACCAGGCTCCCCATCCCTGGGATTCTCCAGGCAAGAACACTGGGGTGGGTTGCCATGTCCTTCTCCAATGCATGAAAGTGAAAAGTGAAAGTGAAGTCACTCAGTTGTGTCTGACTCTTCGCGACCCCATGGACTGCAGCCTACCAGACTCCTCCATCCATGGGATTTTCCAGGCAAGAGTACTGGAGTGGGGTGCCATCGCCTTCTCTGAATTAAGTCTTTGGGATCTAATGAAATTGATGTGACTAGCAGTGTACCAGAAGGAGCATGGGATTGGAATCTTTTTGGAGGTCACCAGGTCACGGATTAGCTGTGAGGCCTGAGGTAAGTCACACCCTTTCTAAACTTGTTATATTATGCCTAACTCATAATGTAGTAAGGCTCAGGTAAAATGTCTTAGAAGGAAAATATTAATCCAACCCATTTAATAATTATATTTATTCAAGTTTTCTTTAAAACTTACCAAAACTACCATCCATTGGGTAATCAAGAGGTGCCAGTG
Source organism: Bubalus bubalis (assembly GCF_019923935.1). Classification (NCBI taxonomy): domain Eukaryota; kingdom Metazoa; phylum Chordata; class Mammalia; order Artiodactyla; family Bovidae; genus Bubalus; species Bubalus bubalis. The sequence goes on along the minus strand of NC_059163.1, from coordinate 114,895,510 downwards.
GCTTTCTTGGTCCTGGTAAAGTAACAGCTGAATTAAAGGCCAAGACATCTTCACTTTCTGATTTTTTAGATTCAGTTGGCCTCTTTTGAATCTCTTCTTCTGCTTCATCCACATGAATGGTAAATGCAGGCTGTTTATTGTTTGCTTTCCAGGGAGGAACAGGGACATATTCATCATTTATAGGAAGATCCTTAAGAGGTGCAACCTACAATGAAATAATTAACTGCTTTGAGCCTATTAAGTAGAATTTTACTTTCATCCCCTTATACTGCTGAGTATAGTCCCAAATCCTCTATCAGGAAAATTAAAACTTCTGGGGGCAAAGTTCAGGCAAGGAAATTTGAGTAGCTGGAGAAAGAAGAGATGCTTCAATTTGTCATAGGCATTCCTGTGACACCAAAGATTTCAGAGTCACACCAAATGGAATTACGCAAAACTAGGCCAGAGATGGCTGGAGTGGCAGGCCGAAAGATGCCAAATTTAACAGAGATGGCAAAAAACAAAAGTGGTTTTCCTTTTTCACCCCAGGGTGGAGCAACAGAGCAAATTCAGTAAGATGGCGGAATTGACCAAAAGCAAAGTATTTTTTATACTTTTGCCCAAAGTAGAGGTAGTTTCTTGACCCATACGGGGAAGACGAATAAGGTCGGAGTAGTACCTGGGGTTTAAAGCAGAAAGGCGCGGAGGCGGGCAAATATCATACTCAACGTTGTGGGGCTTGGTTTGATTCCATTATCTATGGAAAAATACTCCCAATGGAAAGCTGAGAGGCAGCATGAACGCATAGCGCTGTCAGGGACAGTATGGGAGAGTAACTAATGGGAGTAATGTGGCGTCCTACACTCTAGAAACCCAGGGATCAAGGGACTCCAGATCCTGGCCTCCCGCGAAAAGCCCAGGGAATGCTTTCTCGCCATTCTCCTCTGCCGGCTAAACCCGTGCAAAACCCCGGCTCGGCCCTCCCTCCTGAGGATATCGTTCATTGCTTTACCCGTCGCGTCTTAGGCCTCTGGGGAGCTGGACCCCGCGAGTTCCCGGCCCTCAGTACCGCCAGCCCAGCCCGGGTTCGGGGCTGCTGGGCGGGCGCCGCCTTCTCGGGGTTGACGTTCTCCTGGTCCTCCTGGAACGCCGTCTGCTGCAATGTTACCGCCGAACCCGCCTCGCGGGCCGCAGGCCCGTGCGCGGAGCTGCCCAACATCACTGCTCCCGGCGGCGCGGCGGGATCAGCCCGGCGCCAAGCAGCGTGCACTGCGTCCCGCCGACCAGCCGAGGAACACTCCAGCCGTACCCGCCCGCCGCAGCCCGAGCCAGCCTGCCCGTCCGCTCGGGACCGTGTAGGACCGAGAAGACTGAGAAAGGCGGAGGCAGGAACTGCCGGGCGTGGAAGGACAAGGACGCCCCCGAAATGAAGCGAGCAGCCCGCCGGAGCGGCGGCTGTTCCCCCAGTTCAAGTATCCCGCGACTATTGAAATGGGCCAATGAAAGGTGCCGGTCCTTGTGACGTCACTAGGGGCGCCGCGGTCGCAGGCGAATGAAGGCGGCTGCGAAGGCACCCGAACAGGGGCGGAGCGGGACGAAGAAACAGCGAACGGCGGCAGAAGGAAGGACGCCTGCGCCGGGCGGGAAGGCGGGGCCTAGGCTTATGGTGGCTTTAAATACCGCCGCTAAGCGGTTCCTGTCTTAGGGTAGGGGCGGCCGCTAGTACAAAGTGAATTACACTTTAGCAATTATTAGTGGGCCGTACATAGAGCCTGACGGCTTAGTCCATGGGGTCGCAGAGTCAAACATCACTTAAAGATCACACCATCACCACCCGGCCTTTAGCCTTAGGACCTCCAGTTAGCTTGACTGAAGTTTCTCAAGGTCTAAAATCGGATCCGGCCATATTGGCCTGGTAGTCTTGTTCAAGTTACTCAATGTTCTGATTCTCAGTTTTCCTATTGGTTAACTGGGATGATAATATCTACACGTCATAAGTTCTCATTAGTATTAACGTGCATTAATCATTTCACATGCTGCTTATGTAATTGATACTCAAGTGGATGACTAGTGTCCTCTTACCATTTTCGTGCTTCTTCAGTCTTATCCTTTTTATTTTTCTTCATGAAGATGCAATTAAACTGCCACCTTGAATTACTGTTGATATACGTAACAAACTAATATACAAGAAATTCAACTAGACAGCCATTAACTTTTATCTCTTTTTTTTCCCCCAAGGTATGGCAGCCAACAAAAAGCACGGAGTGAAATTCCAGTGACCTAGATATAATTGCGAAGGCAATGGCACCCCACTCCAGTACTCTTGCCTGGAAAATCCCATGGACGGAGGAGCCTGGTAGGCTGCAGTCCATGAGTTCGCTAGAGTCGAACACAACTGAGCGACTTCACTTTGACTTTTCACTTTCATGCATTGGGGAAGGAAATGGCAACCCACTCAGTATTCTTGCCTGGAGAATCCCAGGGACGGGGGAGCCTGGTGGGCGGCCGTCTATGGGGTTGCACAGAGTAGGACACGACTGAAGCGACTTAGCAGCAGCAGCAGCAGCAGCAAATATAATTGTGTTCCATTTAGAAATGAAGGTTGTTTAAATATAGTAAAAACAATATGACCTTATTAAAATAAAACTGATAGAAATACATGCCTTTAACAAATTTTCACATTTAATATACAACAAGGCTTGCACATAACTAATAAATATAATGGTATATAATTGAGGAGCATTGTTGTTTTCCAACAAATTAATAAGTGTGCCCTTCTTGAAAACACAAATAGTTTATTTTCTATTATAATCCTTATGCCACTTTAAATAGCACAATCTTAAGTATAATATTCACCTGAATAAGAATAAATATGAATTAAGATTGATGACTTCCATAGTCTTAAAGTTATATTTCCCTCCATATATGATAAAAAAGGAAATTAGTATTTATTAGTGCAGGAAAATCTAAGAAGCCATCACTATTTCTGTACTATTCATATGTAGTACAAAATCCCCCCAGTCTGTGCAAGGTCTGATTTCCCTGGCCACAATTTAAAGCAATGAGCCAACCCAAGTATTTAACAAACTGAGTAGGAGCCACAAAACATTACCAAGCAACAGCAAAATCAGTTGTAAATCAATCTCAATTCCTAGAAAAAAAATTTATAGGTTATATCACCTAGTTGACAACACACATAGTAACCAAAACATAACTGAGGCACCAGAACTTGGGTCCCACATTCATGAAATAACAGCATGTCCTCTTAAACACAATCTCACTGAGAATCAGTTTTCTTCTGTGATTTGACAAAATAATCAACATACTGTGAAGATCACTTGAGGTCACATATGTACATACATTTTGAAAACTGTAAAGCAGTTTATACATATGTGTTAGCTTGTTAAAAATTTAAATGTGTCTATTTTCTAAACAATATTTTTTGATTTGAAAGTTAAAACAGCCTCTTGAAAAAAAAAATCATTAAAATCTGTTATAATATTCCATTTTTTAAAAAATAAAAATTCTCTTTACTTTAAAAAAATTACATTTGTCAAAAAAAAAAACCGCTACAAAAAACAAGTCATACTTCATTTATATTTAGACAGTATTAAAAAGCACTTGAAATAAAAGTATGTACAGTTAGCTTGTAATTCTATTTTAACAATTTTTATTTAAATGGACAACTTCTTTGGAACTTTACCTTGTTTATATTTCATGCAGCATCAAAGAAAGCAATCAGTGCATTTTGGTCATAACTGTCCAGAATTTCCAGTAAAAGAGGCACTTTGGTTTTTACATTGGTGCCTTTAAACTTGAACTTATCTATGAAAAGATCGGTGATCATGCCTACAAAGAAAAAAGGATAATTTTCTGTCATTGATTAATTCTATTAACCATACATTATTTAATGAAAGTGATTGCTTGAGAATTTCTTAGCACCTGTAATTTCTATTGTTTAACATACACACCTAAAAGGATCGGTGCATTAAAAAATATTTATTTGGGGGGGATTTTATGGCAAATTTCAAAATATAAATCACTTGGCTAATAACTCTCTTAACAACTGGTTACAAGCTATTAGTTCAGACAATCAACTGCTGGCCAGTTTTGAATTCCTATCAGTATATATAAAATTACAAGTGGTTTTCTTTATTTCCCCACCAGTTTGACCATTTTGACATAGTGTAGACAGATTTTGTTCCTTACAGTTTTATTTGAAGTAAAATTCTTAGGATTTGACTTGAAGACAAATATTTCTAGATTCAAAGATATGGACATATGTATAGTAGAAATAATTCAAGCTGTCAAAGCCTTTATCTAAAGCCTCTAAGTTGTGTTTCATAGTTTTTCATATTTTAGTAAGATAATAAAGGAATATACCATATGTATGGCATAATACTCATGGAAAGTAAGTGGCAGCATCTGACAACAAAACAACATTTCTGCAACAAAATGTATGAATATTCACACTAAGTGGAATTTAAAAAAACCTCATAGCAGTTTATGTGAGGTTCTGTTATTAATTCAGATCAAGTTAGATTTATTGCCAAATGATTTATCAAAAAAAGCTTTTGATTTCAAAGCTTTCTGGACTGCAAAATTGGTGATAAGAGATGGCAGTTCTGTACCACCCATCTTCTAGGTTATTATGAGGATAAAAGATCATGTGCTTGCCACATGGTAAATATTAAGATATCGGATATTATTGTTATAGCTTGTGAGCAAGTCTTTGGGCATAAAATAAAACCAATTGACTCCATAGAAGACTTGGCACAGTGCAAAAAGCATGCATCTTGGGGCAAGGAGGTCTTAATGAAGGCTTTGCTACTAGCTATTTATGTGGCAAATTCTTAAGTTCAGATTTCAGTTTTAAAAAATGTGAAAAACAGAGACAGCACCATCTATCTCGCAGCACTGTTGTAAGGATTAAATATCCCACCTGATTATAAAGATGTATAAATAAATAGGTATACTATGCATATTAGGTCTTCTGTAAAGATTGAAAAAAAAATTTCCTTAAGCTGTTCTTTCCTTCCTCTCTCTCTGCCTCCTCACATCTCCCTCTTGCTCTTGCTTTTTCAATATACTGTGAAACACTCAACTTCTTGCCACCAAAGCAAAATGAATTTTAGACTATAAATTGACACAACATATATATAACCCTTATTCAATTTTGCATAAAAATATTAAATGCTGTATTTTGATATTTCAAAATAGCAATGAAAACTGAAAATTATTTGTATGTAATATAGCCTAAATTATAATGTTTCATAAGGTATCATACCAGGTTTCTTCATATATATAAATTAATTGCATTACATTTACTTCATTTGTTAATGTTTACTTGTATATTATCAAGTAAAAATATTAAACATTAAAACCAACTCGACAAAATACACTGTGCAGTACACTGGCTGTTACTGTTTCAGTCATGACTGCTGTAATCTTTGCCTATCTCCTTCCGCCTAGCTTCCCTCATGTGATCCTTTGCAAACAGCCAATAGAAAAGAATATGACAAGGTATGGTAGAATAGTCCACTAACCATAGAGTCTTTCAAGATGTGCAGGTTGCTTTTTGTATTCTTCCTGTAGGTGATCTGCCTCTTCTAGAATACAGCGATATTCTGGTATCAGAAAGTTTGTGTTTCCCTCATGAACCTGCAATTCCTTATTTAAAATAAAAAATAAAAGCACCTTAATTTCAAAATTCAGTCCAGTGTAAAGTGGACTTAAAGTAAAAAAATTTAGGTTCTTTACCATTTTAGAAATCCGATCACAATAAAATAATAATCATGAATCCATGGCAGACATACTTACTTTTAAAGCATCAATTAACTGCACTTTCTTAGCCAAAAGCAACTGGTACTCCAGCTTTGGGTGGATTAGCTTTAATGTGTGTTTGACTGATATTTCATTTATCTCTAGAAGAAGTTGAGGCAGGGACAATTAGATAAGTCACTTTGATCAGGAACATTCTTATTGTAACAACAACCCTGCCCCCCCAAAACAGAAAGAATGATTCTTTTTATGCTTTTCTTTTACCATAAGATATGTTGAGGTTAATTTTCCTTTTTGTAGCTTCTTTAGAGAGCACATCTTTTAGGATGGATATAGTAGAAATGTTGTCAGATTTAAAAACTCCTTCGCCTTTTCTATAAAATTAATATTTTTAAAGAAACAGTTTTAGAAGGAAGTACATCCAATAAATATGTCCCGTAAACACATATCTTGTGACTAGAACCTTGTGTTTAGACTTCATTTAATTTTAAATTTCTTTATATACACATCTCACTATTAATGTAAAGCATATTTAAACATATAAACTACTACTGTTGTAGTAATTCAAGTTCTAAACATACTTGTAAAACTGAGTACAAGATGTTAGACATATGCCTCCTAAAGATATGACAATTTAAGTCCTTCACTTAAAACTTTTTTATTCATTTTCACTAATAAAATTTCTAATAGCTAATACCTGATATATATAAAATACATTTAGAACTACTTACTTTCATATCAGTTCTTATGTAACATATAGATTAACAGCATGACTCCATGCTTCATCCTTAAATATCAAACCTAAGAGTAACATCTATAATCACAGGACCCTTCTTTTTCTTTAGGGAACCCCTTTGTCCTCTCTCTCTCTTTTTCTCTCTCCCCTCCTCATAGTTTCATTGGCCTCAACCCTATTTCTGGGACTTTAGGAAGAAGCTTTTACCAGTGTGCTTCATGACCACAGTGGTTCATGTTTTAACTATGATAATCAATCGTGGGGCTTTTATTGGAACTAGTGGCAAGGCAAGGCTATGGTAGCTGAAAAGACACAAAGCTGGATGGAGGTGTTGTTGGCCCCCATGGCACCACACAGGAAAACCAAGAGCAGACAGAATCAGAGTTGAGCAATGAAAAGTGATGAAGTCTTAGAATGGAGAGGGTTAAAGGGATCAGTTAAGCTTCTGATCCAGTTGTGTCTGAAGCAGACTACTTAGTTATACAAGCTGATAAATTCCTTTTATTTGGTTAAGCCTGCTTACATTTGGTTCCTTTTTATGACGACCAAAATTTTCCTAATTAATATATACTATCTTTACGTATTCAATGTGGCCTTTTTATTTGGTTTCATATTGACTAACTGTAGACAAATGCGAATTCTTTTTTTCTAGAAAGATTAATAATACACACTTATTTTGATCCCAATTATATTTTAGAAATGATGAGATTTTTTTCCCACTAGTCTTCAACTTTAATGAAATTTCACATTAAATACATATACGGTACCTGGCACTGTAGAATGACTTACACAGTTTATCTTCCTTTAAGCATTACAATTCAGTGAAGTAAGTGCTATTATTTCCATTCCTCAGAAAAGAAACTGAAACTCAGAAAGTAATATAGCTAAGGTCGAATAGCTGGCGAGTCACAGACTCAGATTCAAATCTAAGTATGTCTGTCTCCAAAGTATATACTTCTATACTTCTTCAATATATATTTCTTAATCAGGTACCCAAAAAACATTTATTGAGTGTACCACTATGTCCAAGGGGCTTCCCAGCTGGCTCAGTGGTAAAGAATCCGCCTACAATGCAGGAGACCTGGGTTAGATCCTTGGGTTGGGATGATTCCCTGGAGGACATGGCTACCCACTCCAGTATTCTTGCCTGGAGAATCCCCATGGACAGAGGAGGCTGGCCAAGTGCAGTCCATGGGGTTGCAAAGGAGTTGAACACGACTTAACGACTGAACAACACTATGCTCAAAAGCCATGTGTTAGACACATGAGGATACAAACAAAAATAATAAAGAAAGAAACTCTGCCCAGAAGCTTACAATCTGGTTTAGAGACTAGCTTGCATAAAAATTATTACATACTTCAAACAAGTAACAATAAAAATCTAAGACAGGTAAGAATAAAATGCTACAGGAACAAAGAGCATCCAGGAAAACTTCAAAAATGTAGCTACTGAGTTGGACCTTCAAAGATAAGCAGAGTTTTGACTGTTAAGAAAAGGATATTTAAGGCTACAGAATGATAAAAAGCAAAGATGTGCTATTTTAAAAATATATAACATGCCAGGGGCCTGTCAAATTGTCTACTATGATTAAAGTGTGAGGTTCGCTGTCATACTCCAAAACAGAAGTCATGATTCTAGGCTTAGACACAGATAAGATCCCCTGGAGGGTACAGCGAAATGGTCCCTCAGAACTGATGCTAAAACCAATTATATAAGCAAGATTTGGGGAAATAAATATATATAAAAAATAAAACCAACTAGATTTCTGTAGAGTTCTTGGTCCCAAAGGCTATATTCAAAGGTAAAATTACGTGTTCACTGCTGTTTGCTGAACTTAGTGTGGTAAAGTCTCAGCTAGAAAGCAGGAAGTAGAATACCTCAGTAAACTGCTCAGGGAAACAATCAAGAGACAGAAACAGAGGGAAGATAAGAAGCCCTCTCCCCTCCAAACAACAAAATTAAAATAAAAACAAAAGATCAAACAGACAATACCAACCTATAGCTGTGAGAGAAATGAGAAAAAGTATAAGGGTACAAGGTCAAAGCAGATTACAGAGAAATCAGCCTTATCCAACACATTCTGAAAAAGAACAGAGAAGAAAATTCTGGCCTCCACTATATTCAGAAACAGAAAGTAGGGAGGCCTATGTGAGGGAGTGACAGTGAACAGGGCAGGAGGGCAACTGTGAGCTGGAGGAAGAGTGTTAGAGAATGATGACCTTCACTTCATAATGCGGTAGCTTCAAAAGCCTGCATGTTCTAAGATTTCAAATTCTGAGCCATTTCTTATTTTTGCATAAAGAAACTCAATGGTCATTCTTCTTGTAATTCAAAATGGAATTAGGATAAATGTTCATTTCAGTTTGGGAAGGACTTGCATGTTTACAATGTCTTCACTTTAATCAAATCTTTGACGTCAATAAAATGTTAAAGTTTTCTTCATGAAGTTCTATGTATTTCTAAAAAAAGAGCATTCCCACATATTTTTATGAATATTTTGTTATTGTTGCTCTGAAACATTTTTAAAAAATAATTTGTTTTCTAACTGGTTAGGGTTGAGAATGGGAAACATATTGATCTTTCATATTTATTGCTGCTGCTGCTGCTGCTAAGTCGCTTCAGTCATGTCTGACTCTGTGCGATCCCATAGACAGCAGCGCACCAGGCTCCCCCATCCCTGGTATTCTCCAGGCAAGAACACTGGAGTGGGTTGCCATTTTATTCTCTTAATCCCGCTTGCTTTTCAGTAGATTCTCTTGAACAGTATAGTTTTCAAATTATATTATTTGCAAATTACTGTCTTAAAACATATGAAAATTTAGAAGTTCCATTTATGTAAAAACACGTGTGAAACACAAATAAGTTTTATTTACCTGTAGGTACTTTCAAGTTGTGTATCCAGGAAGGTGTTCTGAAAATAAAATGTCACACATTCTCCTGCTGGAGGTTTTTCAGGAACTTCAGGCATGCAAAAAACCACCCAGGAGTGAAGTTCAGAAAAACTGAACTGGCCTGTCAAAGTCAATGTATTCATGGGTCTGCAATTTAATAGAAGTGCACATATTTGTGTGGGAATACATAGAGGTATTATATGTACTTAATACATTAAAAAACAGGATTTTGCAACAGTAGTTACAAACATAAAAGCAGCCATTTAATTTTTCTCAGGTTAATCTTACCCATCAGATAACATTTTGCTATACCTGTACTTTAACAGTTAAATGACATAAATAGCTTGTTTTCATTATAACATGCTTTTACAAATAAAAATTCAGTTTATTTAGGTCAATTCCATTTTTAATAAGTTCATCTAGTATTTTTACTATACAAACTACAAAACATACTTACACAAGGTAAGGAAAAAAATCAGCATAATGTGAAAGCAAAGAACTGGGCTGTTTTAAGACAGATAGATGTGGGTTTGAAACACTAGCTGCATGCCACTAGGAAAGTTAAGGAATGATACCTTCTATTTTGCAAGGATATGGAATTAAATTTCTATCCTGCAAATCACACATACACATAAAAGTTTGTAAAGAAAATTAAATAAATGTAAAATGAATCAAATGGATAGTTAAGAAAATACAAGTTTATCAAATTAAAGGTACAGAAAAATTTTAAGAGAATACAAAATAGAAGAAACTTTTGAGATCTCCACACCAACCTTATTTTCAGATTAAAAAAAACAACCAAAACCCAGAGAATTAAATTATTTCCATAATGTCATGTAGGAACATATATAAGACTATAATCCAAGGAGAGCCCAGCTCAAATCAGCCTCTAAAAGAAGACAAAGACTCATCTCTATTAGAAATATTAACACAGGTATCCCCCACTTTTTGGAAGCTCACTTTATGCCACTTTGATTTTATGTAAGGCCTACATGAGTACCTATTTTCAGTAACCAAAAAAAAAAAAAAATCCAAAGAGGATTTTTGCTTTTACAAAAAAAGGTACAAAGCAAAAATAGCCTCAGCATCTGTTCTGCAGCGAGCTGTTAGAGAAGTAGCCCGCACCCCAGCAGCACCGAGAAAGGCCCACCAAGCTCCTCCTCCAGGAGCTACATTCAGCTCTGAGCACCAGGCGGCAGAGCTCTGAGCTCTGTGAGCATCTGTGCTTTATTGCAATTGAGTCTAAGCATCCATTAGCAAGATGTGTCCTAAGGTAACTGCATCTCTGCTTTATGCTATTTTGGCATATGAAAGGTTTCATTAAAATGCCCTACTTTCAGATAGCGGGGGAAATCTGTACATAGCATTTAATTTTTTTTTTAAGTACAAATTTGCTACCAGAATAAAATAACAAGTTTATATGCATCACTTAATATCCTGAAAATAAACTCTCCCTTTGTCCTACCTGTCATGATCAATAAAGTGAGTTCTTTGATGGAGTGAAAGGGGTTTGATATGGTACTGGCGGACCTGACATGTTTTGGGTTGAATTCTTGGAGTCACATATGCTTGAAGTGTGCCATACTGGCCTTCAATTGAGCGAATCTGATTCAACACAAAAAGAGGAAAGAAAATAAGAATAATCTAGCAACATAATGCTATCTTTAAAATGTTCAACACAAGTAATCAAGTACTTAGGCTTTAATTTCTTCTGTAACACGCTGATGGAAATAATGACATTCTATTCAACAGGAACTTTTTACCACTATAGTCAAAGAAGATTTTAAAAGATTTTAGCAATCAAAAGAAAAATTAATCCATCTGTAAGTCATCCCTCTGACCTGGACCTCCACAGGAGACACTCAAACACTCCAAGGAGGTATGCTTGCTCCTTGGAAGAAAAGCTATGACCAACCTAGACAGCATATTAAAAAGCAGAGACATTACTTTGTGAACAAAGGTCCATATAGTCAAGGCTGTTGTTTTTCCAGTGGTCATGTATGGATGTGAGAGTTGGACTATAAAGAAAGCTGAGCGCTGAAGAATTGATGCTTTCAAACTGTGGTGTTGGAGAAGACACTTGAGAGTCCCTTGGACTGCACGGAGATCAAACCAGTCCATCCTACAGAATATCAGTCCTGAACATTCAGTGGAAGGACTGATGCTGAAGCTGAAACTCCAATACTTTGGCCACCTGATGTGAAGAACTGACTCACTGGGAAAGACCTTGATGCTGGGAAAGACCTTGATGCTGGGAAAGACTGAAGGCAGGAGGAGAAGGGGACGACAGAAGATGAGATGGTTGGATGGTGTCACTGACTTGATGGACATGAGTTTGAGTAAACTCTGGGAGTTGGTGATGGACAGGGAAGGCTGGTGTGCTGCAGTCCATGGGGTCACAAAGAGTCGGACCTGACTGAGTGACTGAACTGAGCTGAAGTCATCCCTACCACAGAATTTATAGATTTGTCATTCCAAAAGATAAACATTCTCATACACCACCTTATCACATCTAAAAACATAGGTATAATACACTGTATAAGAATCACATTAAAAAATGGTAAAAATTTAGACATTTTTGTTGAAAGGATAAGTGAGTCAATAACTTAACACTTCATTCTCTCAGAAATAGGGGCATTACAGCATATGGCTATTATAAAAATCTATTGCAAGGGACCTTCCCTGGCGGTCCAGTGGTTAAGAGTCTGCCTTCCAATGAAGGAGATACGGGTTTGATCCCTAGTCAGGGAACTAAGATACCACATGCCACAAAGGGACTAAGCCTGTGAGCTGCAGCTACTGAGTCCAAGCTCTCTAGAGCCCGTGTGCCACAACAAGCGAAACCCTCGCTCTGCAGCTAGAGAAACCTTCATGCTGCAATGAGGAGCCTGTGCAGCCAAAAATTTTTTTAAAAATCTATTGCCAGAAAAAAAAAATGTTTCCAATAACTTAATTCTTAACTTTCTATGAAAACAGAAAAGCATACTCATAATCTAATTATGACATATTGGGATTAGGAAATTCTTTATACCTTTTCAGTTGGATATCCTGAGAATTTAAAACACTTATAGAAAACTCTAATTCATATAACTGTGAAGACCTAATTTTAGAGGAATTAGAAAGCAGTCCAGCTTCATGCATTGGGGAAGGAAATGGCAACCCACTCCAGTGTTCTTGCCTGGAGAATCCCAGGGATGGCGGAGTCTCGTGGGCTGCCATCTATGGGGTCGCACAGAGTTGGACACGACTGAAGCGACTTAGCAGCAGCAGCAGCAGCCAGCTTCTCTCTCCTGCCGCCCCTTTCAACTCCTCCCTGCTCTAGTTCATGAAACGGACTGCAGAACCTCTTGTATTACAAAGGCAGCTTCTCTAATCTAACTGACATATCAATTCATACTTTCCCTGGCATGTGAGGAGGGGAAAACAAATCAATGTTTTACCTAAATGGGAAACATAAATAAAAATTTAAAGCAAGAATTTTTTGCAAATGTTACACTAAAAATATTTCTCTGAATGCAAAGAGAGAAAACATAAGGCAAGGATAAAGAATAAAAATATAGGAGGAAAATAAAAAATCCATCTGATAAAGCTATATTTTTAGGGCTTCTTTTTAAGGGGTAAGCTTAAACTGGTACATAAATTTTTCCACATAAATTCATAATTAGCATCAGTTCAGTTCAGTCGCTCAGTTGTGTCCGACTCTTTGCGACCCCATGAACTGCAGCACACCAGGCCTCCCTGTCCATCACCAACTCCCAGAGTTTACTCAAACTCACGTCCATTGAGTCGGTGATGCCATCCAGCCATCTCATCCTCTGTCGTCCCCTTCTCCTCCTGCCCTCAATCTTTCCCAGCATCAGAGTCTTTTCAAATGAGTCAGCTCTTCACATCAGGTGGCCAAAGTATTGGAGTTTCAGCTTCAGCATCAGTCCTTCCAATGAATATTCAGGGATGACCTCCTTTAGAATGGACTGGTTGGATCTCCTTGCAGTCCAAGGGACTCTTTCAAGAGTCTTCTCCAACACCACAGTTCAAAAGCATCAATTTTTTGGTGCTCAGCTTTCTTTATAGTCCAACTCTCATATTCATACATGACCACTGGAAAAACCATAGCCTTGACTAGATGGACCCTTGTTGACAAAGTAATGTCTCTGCTTTTTAATATGCTGTCTAGGTTGGTCATAACTTCCCTTCCAAAGAGTAAGCATCTTTTAATTTCATGGCTGCAGTCACCATCTGCAGTGATTTTGGAGCCCAGAAAAATAAAGTCAGCCACTGTTTCCACTGCTTCCCCATCTATTTGCCATGAAGTGATGGGACTGGATGCCATGATCTGCTTTATGAATGTTGTAATTAGTATAACACAGGGAATATAGCAAATATTTTATAATAACTATAAACAGTATAATTTTTAAAAAAAGAACACCATTGTTCACGTTTTTAAAAAGTCATGTTTTCTCATTATATACTTCATATTCATTATTTTAAAAATCCAAACAATGAAGAAAAATTAGGATTAACATATAAGTCATCTGAAATCCTACCACCTAGAGATGATCATAATTGCTATTTTGATAGTCAACCTTTCATACATCTCTCTATGCAGATGTACAAAAATAAATGCATAATTTCACATGAATAAATTCCATTTATATCATAGACAGCTTTGTTTTTATTTCTAATGTCTTCCCTTATCTCTGCCTCTCCTAATACTATCATCTCCCTCCCCCTCACATCCCACCCAAACCTTCCTCCTATTGTATGATCTATCATATCAGACAGCTATGATTCTTTTTACATATTTCTTCATATTATAGATAATATGTATATACATATACAGAACTTTTATCTGCATTTTGCGTTTTTCATGGAATTTGCTCTACATTAAAAGGAATAGATCAGCTCATTCTTTATTGCAGCTGTGCAATATTCTATGGAATGGATAAACAGCTACTTATTCAAACATTAAATACTAAGTGTTCACTTTGATTCCACCTTTCTGCTTCTACAAACAATGCTGCAGTTAACTATACATATATCTGTGAGTACACTACTATGACTTTACTGCTATGAAATAGATTCCAACAAGTAGGACTATAGCCTATTTTACCAAAGTGGCTTTAACAATTATTTCCTTCAGCTATGACTGACAGTGGCCTTTTCCTCATCCTGTCACTAATGATGCTGCTTTCTCTAAATTTTTGCCAATTTGTTAGACAAGCATAAACTGGAAGTTCCTTAACCAGATGTAAAAGAGTTATTGTGTAATAGCATCTCTCTTGAAAAAAATCTTACTTTGAGTCTCAGAACATCAGCAACACCAGTAAAAAGTTATATAGTCCTTAATTTTTGGATTATAAGTGTACCAAATTTTTTTTTAATCTCACACTAAAAACTAAAATATATTTGTGTGCTAAAAACAGTATTTAATTATAAAAATGATTATCCTAGTACATTGCAAAAGGAAACTTCAAAGATTTTCCCTGGAATAGATAGATAGTAATGCCATCACTGAATGCAATCAGAAAAATCCAGATAATAGGAAAATACAGGGCAAATGCTCAGATACTTCAGTAACCAAATTACCTTATTTGGACTATGGCTGAATCAAACGTTAAATTAAAAGCAAAAACCACTACACTAAACATTTGATGATACTAAGGAATTATTAATTTTTCTTTGGTTTGATAACAGTATTGTGATTAGGTTTAAAAAGAGTTCTTTTAAACATATATACTGGAATACTTACAAAAAAAATTACATCCTGTATCTGCTTCAAAATAATTTGGAACAGAGAGTGACAGCATAAATAAGATTGTTATGAACTGATCATTGCTTAAGCAGGAATCATTACTCTTATATATGTTTGAAACTTTCCATAAGAGAAAATTAGAAAAAATATTTCCAGCTAGAGGAAATTTAGGATTGGTAAAAATTTTAGTGAATGTAATTAGTTGAGTGTTAATAGAAGAGACAGTGGTTTGGGCTGAATTAAAATCAAACAGGTAAAGAATCCACCTGCAGTGCAGGAGACCTGGGTTCAATCCCCGGGTTGGAAAGATGCCCCTGGAGAAGGGAATGGCAACCGACTCCAAGATTCTTGCCTGGAGAATTCCATGGTCAGAGGAGCCTGGCAGACTACGGTTCATGGGGTTGCAAGGAGTTGGATACATCTGAGCAACTAAGCACAGGACAGCACAGAAACCTCAGATTCTCAAAAACAGGTCATTCAAAAGACATTATTCAAAATGCTTGTTTCAGGGAGAAATTTAATGCAAAGAAATGATATCACATGTTACAAGATTTACCAAGGAAAAAGAAAGTTCGAACTTTCAAGTAAAGGTAATTTCAAACATTTTTACCTTGAGCTCTAGTCTTGTGGTATTTGCCTGGCACCGGTAAGTGGCGAGGAGAAAATTGTCATTTGACTAGGAATAATTCAGAAGTTGAGGAGAAGAATGAATCCATGTCTTTAAGAATAACAACAGCATCAATAATAATAACTGTTATCATTTTACTGAGCACCTATCATTTGGGTGGCACTGTGCTATGAGCTTTATGCTTATTCCTATAAACAACCCTATGTGGGAAGTTCTAACATATGAAGAAAATGGGTCATGGAGAGTTAGGTAACTTTCCTAAAAGCCAGTAAGTAATAACACTGGAATTCAAATTCATATCTATAGCTCAGTGCTCTTTCCATCTTGAATCTCTCCCATAACATTTAAAAATATTAATTGTCCTTCCAAAAATTTAACTGATAGTGCAAATCCCTTATGCTTATATTATAAAGGCAAAAAACATAAATGTTCAGTGTTGAACGTATTTGATTTTCACACATACATATAGACAACTTAGAAATATCTCATCTATGTATTTCTAGCAAATAGCACAGTGTCAAGTAGACCATAGGCATTCAATAAATGTTTGTTGAATAAAACTGGAGAGGTTACTTCATATAATATAACTTCTTGAAATAGAATAATAAACTACTAAAAACAAAAAAAAAGTATTTCTGGGTGCATGAATTGCAAAATCAGACAAAACAACATGAACTATTTGATATGCAATTTTCATGTACTGATATTTCCCTATTTTTAATAAATACCTGAAGAAATAAAAGGAACGCTACTATTAAAAGGAAATTCAAATGTTTTAAACTCAGCAAGCACAGAGGATAAGTCAACTTAAAAATAAATATGCTTTTGTGTAATTAAAAATAAATGTTATGTATCTCAGTGTTTACAGATAAAATGACTAATTAAAAGAGATAAAATGCCTGGAGTTAGGTTTGGGATGGGGAGAAGAGGGTAAAGAGCAGAAAACAAGACTGGCCATATGTTAAAGTTAGTGAGGAGTTCATGGAGGTTGTGCTATTCTTTCTTCTTTCGTGTATGTTTGAAATCTCTGTAAGATTTTTTAAGTCATCATTCTAGAAAACAGGTTTTAAATTAGTATAAAATACTCGAATCCTGCATTGATATAAACAGGCTAATTTTTCACTGTAACTTAGGAATTAAAGATCTGAAGTTCATACTAACTTGATTTTTTTTAATGATCATAAAAACGTAGGTCTTAATCGTTTGTATCTTATTCTCAAACAGGGATGGCAAAGCATATACGATAACAATACAACTGCTTTTTGATAAATCTCTTATCAAAAAAAATTTTTACTCTGAAATTATTTTGAAAATTATTCCCTAATATAACTATCAACTTTGTTCTTTATCTATTCTTTTTATCCTTCTCTTTTTAATGACAGTTCCAGTCAGACTTTCTTCTCTGGCTTGCCTTCCCTAGACCTTTTCTGTACCCTAACTTCTCCTCAGGAGCTGCACCTAGCGCCAAGACTGCTAGCCAGCTAGTACCACGTAGAGGGAAGTGAACGGCAAACGCATCCGAAAGCTCAGATATGGGCTCATCCTGGGTACTCTGCACAGAGTAGGTGTTCGATAAATGTCTACTGAATGAAGGGTAAGCAAGAGTCAGCAAGAAAAAGTGTAGAAAGGCAGGCAGATGGAACAGATCGTGTTTAACTGTAGGAATGTGTGAAACTATATAGCATTTTGAAGAAATTTTAAGAACTTCAGTTTGGCAGAAATCATGTGCCTGGGAGGGAAGGTAGCAGCTGGTGAGAGATTAAGTTGGAGTTGTAATCAGAGCTGAATTATGGGAAGCTTTTATGCTACAGTGAGAGGTCTAGACTTACATGCAGCTCAGGAAAGGTTTTAAAAGGTTGTGAGAAGAGAAATGACACAGTGATGTTTGTACTTTAGGAAGGCCTCTTGGATGGAAGTGCACAGCATCTTCTGTGATTGACAAGCAATACTGAAGGCAGAGAGACTGGTGGATGAGTAGCTGAAGCAAGCATGGTGAGAGCTGGAAGGTTAACAGAAGTGGAAATGAAGCAAAGTAGACAGCTAAGAGCAAGGGAGCGAGAACTGACAGAAATCAGTGACTACAGTAGTCTCCCCCTTATCTGTGGTTTTGCTTTTTGGGGTTTCAGTTACCCATGGTCAACTGTGGTCTGAAGATATTAAATAGAAAATGCCAGAAATAAGCAACTCATGTTTTGCTTACAGAATCACACACCATTCTGAGTAGTGTGATGAGAACTTGTAACATCCCACTCCATCTCATCTGGGACGTGAATCAGTCCTTTGTCCTGCATATTCATGTCATATATGCTACCTGCCCGTTAGTCACTTAGTAACCATCTCTGTTATCAGATGACATGTTGTGTTCAGGTAACCCATGTTTTACTTAATGATAGCTCCAAAGTGCAAAAGTAATGATACTGAAAAAAACACAGTATTATTCAAGGGTTCCGTAGTATTTATAATTTCAGGCATCCACTGGGGCTTTTAGAATGCACAGTATCTCCAGCAGATAAGAGGGAGGGATCCACTATAGTTGGATTAAACAGATAAGAAAAAAGGAAAGAATTTAAGACAACACTCCAGTTTCTAGATTATCTGAATACAGAG
Organism: Bubalus bubalis; assembly: GCF_019923935.1. Classification (NCBI taxonomy): domain Eukaryota; kingdom Metazoa; phylum Chordata; class Mammalia; order Artiodactyla; family Bovidae; genus Bubalus; species Bubalus bubalis. The sequence goes on along the minus strand of NC_059163.1, from coordinate 114,877,135 downwards.
AAAGAGAATACAAACAGATTTTGAGGGAAAGGTTATGGAAGGAAATATTGAAGGAACATTGACCCTAATAGCATTTACAGGTTTCATACAAAATGGCATAATGAAAATGAAAGCATTTAAAGAATTCTTTATATTTTTTACTCACCTCAGAATCACAGCTGCTAAAGCTGACAACAGCAGAATTTTTATCCACATCAAGTAAATCTATTGGAACATCACTCTACAATCAATATTAAAAGGAAAAGAAAGGTTCAGGTAGAAAACTAGAAATTTTCCAACGCATATTTTCTCTTAGGGTTTTCTTTGGTTCTAGTTTATGTTAATCTCTAAATATGAGAGTATGAACTCTCTTAACTTATATTTGATAATACTTACTTCTAGAAAATAAATATAATATGAATAAATGTCATATTATGACTTATTTTCTAATTTGGATTAATCAGAGATTACAGATTTTAATCTCTCACTGCTCTTTTTAAAGTATAGTTTTCTTAGACCTTTCTGTCAGTACTAAAAATGCTACCATGGGCTACATATGGTCATGTTTATTATGCATGCTTGCATGATAAGTCCCTTCAGTCATATCTAACTCTTTGTGACCCCATGGACTGTATCCTGCCAGGCTCCTCTGTCCCTGGGATTCTCCAGGCAAGAATACTGGAGTGGGTTGCCATGCCCTTCTTCAGAGGATTTTCCCGACCCAGGGATCGAACCCGGGTATCTTATATCTCTTGTACTGGCAGTCGGGTTCTTTACCACTAGTGCCATCTGGGAAGCCCATGCTTCCCAGTTCATTTTTATAATTTTTTATTTCACCTGTAACACAGAAAGAGGGTAATTCTTAATCTACTCTGGAGAAGTAGCTTCTAGGACAATGAGTTTGCACTGTGCTCTATATAAATGATGCACCTAGAGCTGTTCAGTGCAGCAGTCCCTGAGCTAACACTACTTAAGAGAAATTTCTGCCTTTAAGTTTTAATTAATAATCCTCCCCCTCCCCCATATCTTTTCAAACTTTGTCTTCTTCTTCCTCTTTACTCTTATTTTCCATTCATGTTTCTATCATCTTTTTCCACTCTCTATCTTCTAGTATAAGAAAAAAAATAATTAAATAAATTGAAAAATGGTGCTATACATTATTATCTCTAGGTTTCACCCTTCGAAATCATCTGCTTTGCCTATTGACCTATCTAGAAACTGACGGCTAATGAGCAGTCTGTACTGTAAACTCTTACTTTAGTATTTGGAACTTAAAGATCCTATTCAGGATATTAAATACTGAAGTTTTACAAATCACATCTCTGTTAAAATTTTCCTAAAGGCTATCCAAAGAACAAAATCCTAAATGTCCTTCCTCAGTCTTTCTGAAACGTAAGTTCACCAGCCTTTTGTTTAATATGTATAGGGTGAAAGTAAAGATATAATTTAAATAATCTATAAGCAAACTGATTATCTAATGGAAGATTAAGATAAATGTTTAAAATCACTGTCTAAAACTAAAAGTGTCCAAAATAATTAGTGGACACTAAAATAGATCCAGTCATAAAACAAAGAAATTATGCATTTTACTTACCTGTATTAAGACATTATCTATCGCTGTCTGCACCTCTAAGATAAGGCTGTAGCTGGCATCATCTTTATTTAATGTAAACTTGTCATTTACACTAAATGAAGGTACTGCTGATTTTGCTTTGCTTGACTGAGAAGACTGTTGATATTTCTCTCTCTCCTGTAGCACTTTATACTGCAGCTGTTCCAATTCACTCCTAGAGGAAAATATAGAACTTCGTCACCTATAACCATTTGAGGTCCTCAGAATGTTTACAAAAATTTGACAGACATTTACTTCTGCAAAATGGATTTTTTAATTGGTTGCATTTGAACTATAACAGAAATAGAAACAAAATTTTTGCTTCTATCACTGACCAACTGGTTCCATATTATCTATCTATAATCTAAAAACTAAAATATCTTCTCAGCACCATACCAGCACTATTAATAAAGAGTTGTAAGAATCAAGGCAAGCTGCAAATACACATGAGTCTGGCTTCAGTTACATGTAGTACTAATCAGAAGACAAACTGATTGTTCTGGGGTAGAATAACTTAGATTTAATGAGAAGGAACAAAATGTGTGAAATCAATAAACATGTACCTTTCAGAAAAACATTAGAGTAGACAGACAACAAAGACTGCAGAGTATCAACGATAATCATGAGCCAGCTGAGTTCCACCAAGTGCTGGAGACTGAACTGTGCAGGCACTGCTTTGAGTTGCTCCAGTTAAAGGGAAAGGCCAAATGCAAACGAAGGAAACAGTAACTGGGAGAGCACAATATGAGGTTTAGCTACCTCAAGTTTAGAGGGAAAGTCTGGGAAGAATCTTGGAAGAGATTTGTGCAATTAACCAAGGAAAAGATTCATTCACTCAAGAAATATTTACTGAGTGACTCTATGAACAAAACAGACATAACCTTCTCATAAGCATACATTCCAGCGAAATCAGGAAGGGGTTGACTTAGTTATAAATATAAGGTATAGTGCTGAGGGCATAAGATAGCAATTCATTAACTCTACTTGGTATCCTTACTGAAGAACATTAGAGCTTTCTCTCCTAGTGACTCTGGTGGACTGGTTTGTGGTGAACCGGTTTGTGGTGAACTGGTGGTGTGGCTTTAGTGAACTAGTACTTGTGGCAATTTTTTGCCTCAAAACTTCTGTAGCAACTACCACCAAAAAAAAGATTGATTTTCACTCCCCCAAGAAGTTGGCAAGGGCTGAAGTAAGGAGAATAATCATTAAAAGTTGCACCACCTATGGACACCTTATCTTTGACAAAGGAGGCAAGAATATACAATGGAGAAAAGACAATCTCTTTAACAAGCGGTGCTGGGAAAACTGGTCAACTACTTGTAAAAGAATGAAACTAGATGACTTTCTAACACCATACACAAAAATAAACTCAAAATGGATTAAAGATCTAAAGGTAAGACCAGAAACTATAAAACTCCTAGAGGAAAACACAGGTAAAACACTCTCCAACATAAATCACAGCAGGATCCTCTATGACCCACCTCTCAGAATATTGGAAATAAAAGCAAAAATAAACAAATGGGACCTAATTAAAATTAAAAGCTTCTGCACAACAAAGGAAACTATAAGCAAGGTGAAAAGACAGCCTTCAGAATAGGAGAAAATAATAGCAAACGAAGCAACGGACAAAGAATTAATCTCAAAAATATACAAGCAACTCCTGCAGCTCAATTCCAGTAAAATAAATGACCCAATCAAAAAGTGGGCCAAAGAACTAAATAGACATTTCTCCAAAGAAGACATACAGATGGCTAACGCACACATGAAAAAGATGCTCAACATCACTCATTATCAGAGAAATGCAAATCAAAACCATGATGAGGTACCATCTCATGCCAGTCAGAATGGCCGCGATCCAAAAGTCTACAAGCAATAAATGCTGAAGAGGGTGTGGAGAAAAAGGAACCCTCTTACACTGTTGGTGGGAATGCAAACTAGTACAGCCACTATGGAGAACAGTGTGGAGATTCCTTAAAAAACTGGAAATAGAACTGCTATATGACCCAGCAATCCCACTGCTGGGCATACACACTGAGGAAACCAGAATTGAAAGAGACACGTGTACCCCAATGTTCATCGCAGCACTGTTTATAATGGCCAGGACATGGAAGCAACCTAGATGTCCATCAGCAGATGAATGGATAAGAAAGCTGTGGTACATATACACAATGGAGTATTACTCAGCCATTAAAAAGAATACATTTGAATCAGTTCTAATGAGGTGGATGAAACTGGAGCCTATTATACAGAGTGAAGTAAGCCAGAAAGAAAAACACCAATACAGTATACTAATGCATATATATGGAATTTAGAAAGACAGTAATGATAACCCTGTATGCGAGACAGCAAAAGAGACACAGATGTATAGAACAGTCTTTTGGACTCTGGGAGAAGGCAAGGGTGGGATGATACGGGAGAATGGCATTGAAACATGCAAATTATCACATGTGAAATGAATCGCCAGTCCAGGTTTGATGATACAGGGTGCTCGGGGCTGGTGCACTGGGATGACCCAGAGGGATGGGATGGAGAGGGAGGTGGGAGGAGGGTTCAGGATGGGGAACATATGTACACCCGTGGCGGATTCATGTCAATGTATGGCAAAACCAATACAATATTGTAAAGTAAAAAAATTTAAAATAAAGTTTCAGCAACTCCTACTTCTTCACTGTATGAAGCAATTTTCCTTGAGGCCCTTGTCATAGGAATTGTCAAACTGAATAGGCCGTGAAAGTGATCCTTGTGTCTAAAGGAGTTAACATTACTCATTTCCAGTAAGAAAACTTATAAGCCAAAGCTATAGATTCAGAAAGGTCCACAATAGCAGTGAATATTAGAATTAATGAGGAATAGAGCCATCTATATTGGCTACTTTCTAATGTCTATTAAAAAAAACACTCTATAATAGACAAATGCAAAAACATATTCTTAGATTTTTCTTAGATTTTTGACCTAAGAAAAAATCAACATAGAAAAAAACACATAAAAAGTATATTTCTAACTCCAAATATTAATCAGCACTTACTGCTAATGTTCTCAAACTGATAAACTTTCACTTAAAAAGGTGATAAACTATTTAATTATATAATTTTTTCCAGTAAAATATACAGTACCAATAAGTAAGAAAAAAAAAACAACAATCACATACTTCATGAAATGAAAAAGAAAAAAAAAAAAGGCAAACCAAAATCCAAAATTACCGTAAAGAAGAAATTTTATTCTGCATCTCCTGATTAAATTTTAGTTCTTCTCCTGGTCCACTTTCCTTATGAACAGGCTCTGTGGTCAGACCTGTAATCCAGCCTGTAGAGATGAATTAAATCATGCACCAGTAAGTGCTGCCAGTGTTAAACCCAAAATGCATGCCCCTTTGTCCACCAACATCAACCTCATTTAGTTTTGGACTTATTCTTTTTCAAAAAAGCATAAGCAAAACAAAAGAAAAGAAATCAAGCTGGAAGATATTCAAACTTTAAGGAAATTACTTCAGATACCATTTTTGCTTTGCTTGAAATACTGTAATACTGCAATTAAAGAAATCCTTTACTTCTTAATTTATAACTTTAGTTTTCAGGGATGAAATAAGTCAACATAGTCTAGCAAATGCAAAAAAGAGCTGATGAGTAAGAGTTGTCTTTCAAAAATTACTTTCATGGAAAGTTAAAATCTCATATAACTATTGTGAAAAACAAAAATGACCAACTCAAAAGAAAGTAAGTTTTATAAGAAATGTACATAGTAACAAAACAAACTAAATTTCAGTAAATAATAATTTTTAAGTCAAAGGATATCATTTTCAAAGATACTAGAGATATAGTAAACACTTTTAAAAAGCATTAATAAAGAAATTATTTTATAAATCAATAACACTCCTTTCTTTCTTATTTTTAACCAATAAAGCTTTTAATGCTATAGGTAAGGGTTACTTACTAATAAACTTGAAAAAAAACCAAAAGCACTTTATCAAATTTATATATTTTTAAAAGCAATTTATCAAATTTATATTTTTTAGATTGAGTCTTTCAACTAGCTATTACGATTTTCATTTACCTTACCTGAGTATGTGGATACCACGATTTCGTCATAGCCATCTTTCCCTACACAACCACCCTGGATTGATGTGACACTCTCAGACAACGTCTACAATGAATTTAAATCAAGCACTTCATCAATAAAATTTCACAAAGTTAAATAAGCTACAAAACTTATTTTCCTATCTCCCAACATTCAATATATTTTTATTGAATACTTCTGAGATTGGAAAGGTGAAAATCCTGCACAAGTGGCCAGAAATTCCAGTGTTTTTCAATATGAGGAAAGGAGACTGAAAATGACTCATGTATCTGTGTGTACCACTCAGCTGCAGTAGTCATTAATAAGCAAAGATCATTTATTTATATAAAGAAGTAAGTTCTTTTTAGAAAAACATTACATAAGCAAAACTCTTAACACATTTAGTTTATTATCTGAATTCCACAGACCACCTCTCATGTGTTTTCTCCAAGCAGCTTCTTAGAAGAATAAAGAAAATGATAGCTAACATGGGACCTCTAGAGAATTTGCTATTATGGAGAGAAACCCTGTTTTTCACGAGTTTATATCTCTTTAAAGAAATACTTCCCAAACTTGTCTGACAATAATTACTTGGATGAGTCAACCAGGACTCTGTTTTTAACAAATACTCTAGGTCAGTGGCTTTCAAGCTATTTGAAAAGTAGTCAATAAGTTTTATACTGCAATCTGGTATACTTCACCTATGAACATATACAACAACAGGAATAACTTAAAAGGCTTAAGTATTGTACTCTATATTGTACTCTGATATATTCTAATCTATTCTTTTTCATTAAGAAAAAAAATGGGCTGGCAACCCAGCAGCTCTGCTAGGTAACTCTTACTAGGCAAAGCCCAAAACCATTGTTCTAAAGGAGAAGGTAGAGGGAATGGACACTAGCATTAAAAATGCTAGCCGTCTTCACCCTCCCTGTAGAAGGCAAATCACTGAGCTATTCCGCAAATCCGACTATCTTAGCTGTTCCTGAGCTAATTACCTGAGGGATTCAAGTAACAGAGGTTTGATTAAATATCTGCATACAGTTAGGTTCATAAGTGCATTTTTCTTTTCCTTTGGGCATGCTGTATGGCTTGTAGGATCTTAGTTCCCTTACCAGAGATTGAACCCATGCCCCCTACAATAGAAGCATAGAGTCCTAACCACTGGACTGTCAGGGAAGCCTAAGTGCATTTCTAACGAGTGTCCCAGTGTACTTAATATACACTAGAACTCTTTGAACTTTTTTGTTCATGTTCCTGCTAAAGTTAATTCTGAAAAAAAAAACCAAACAAAAAAAAACTGCATCCATTCCTGTGTACATTTTTCAACTTTCAGATTTTCATCATTACTATATTTAAATTATTTAACTTTTAGTCTTTGCTTTCTGACTTCTTTAGTTTTTTTATCTTGCTTAGCAAATTCTCTTATCACCAATATTATAAGGATTATATTTTTTATTATTTCATTATGTTACTGTTTTCAGCCATCTTCCTTTCTTCTCTGCCTTCCGCCTTCCCGCCGTCCCTCCCTTCTCTTCTCTTATCTGTCTATTTTTGGTGGCAGCTGGGTCTCTGCGGCTGCTGGTGGGCTTCCTCTAATTGCGGAGAACGGGGGCCGCCCTTTGTTGGTGGGCGGGGGCTATCCCTGCGGGGAGGGGCTTCCCTTGTTGCGGAGCAGAGGCTGGAGGCACACCGGCTTCAGCAGTTGCGGCTCATGGGCTGAGCTGCTCCGAGGCATGTGAGGTCTTCCTGCAGCAGGGATCGAACACATGTCCCCTGCGTTAGCAGGCGGATTGTTAACCACTGGAGCAACAGGGAAACCCCCTCCAGTGATTATTAATTATAACTTACTCTCTCCTCACTTAGAAGTACCTTATTTAACCTAATGTACTCAGGAACAGAAAATTTAAAAAAACTGTAATTTCTACCTTTTTTTGCCAATACAACATTTTAATGAAATTAATTTACTTTATGTAATTCAAGTATCTTTTTATAAAAGACCTAGAGTTGTAGAATTAGTTAATTCAACTTATATTTTGTAAAACCAGTCACAAACCATAAAACAAGAGATCCTAGGCAATATAGTATAGACATATTTTATGTAAGTAACAACATAGAATGCTAATTAGGGGAATTCACAAAAAAAGACCTTGGTCACGGTTCAAAATATTGGTGAGTAAATATATAAGTTTAAGTTAAAATGTGATGTTTAGGATTCCCCAGGTGGTCCAGTGGTTGTGAGTCTACCTGCCAATGCAGGGGACAGGGGTTCGATTCCTGCCCCAGGACGACTCCACATGCTATGGACCGTCTAAGCCCTTGCGCCACAATCCCTGAGCCCACACCCCACAACTACTGAAGCCTGCACACTTAGACCCACGCCCTGCAACAAGGGAAGCCACCACAGTGAGAAGCCCACGCACCCCAACTAGAGAGTAGCCCCCACTCGCTGCAACTGGAGAAAGCCTGCATATGGCGACGAAGACCCAGTGCAGCCAAAAATAAATTAATTAAAAAAATATTTTTAAATGCAATGTTTAAGGTATACGTATATTATCTGTTTATGATCTGCTCCTTAACTTTTCTGATTAACCAACTATCAATCCAGACTGTGTCAAATAAGACGACTTCTCCTGATTAGAAAGACAACAAAGTGAGTGACATCAGGAATGAAGATGAGATAACAAATCTGCAGCTTTAACATAATGTGAAAGCAGTACCTCTGTCATCAAACAAACAGAAGAAAGACTTGAAAGACAGGAATCCTTAGTGCCACACCTGGCAGAGGGGACACATGCTATGTCATTACTGGCATTTGGAAAAGAAGTCAAAGAGGAGATTTGAGGTCTAAATAGGAAAGTTTCCCAGGGGTTAATGAGAAAAACTAAGAGATCTCCAACATAGGACAATTATGTATGTTTAAGCCTAAACTGTTATTTGCATCATTAACAAGGTGACTTTTTATATAAGATGAATATGAAATATATCTAGAAAATATGTTGTACAATATTTTTATCCCCATATTATCTATATAATACTATACTTTACCTGTGCATCAAAACATCTGTATTTACTGACATGCAATTAAAGTAGGTACTGGGAGAACTTCTACCACAATTAGAGAAACTAGACAAAGAAAGAAAAGTTGATACTGAATTGTGACTTTTTGTTGTTTTTAAACAGCCTCAACACATCATGCATGAGGCAGAAGAGGGAAACCCTGGACAGGAGAACACCACTTTATGAAAATGAAAGATTCAGTTTATGCAAGAATGCTTCTCCATGTGATTCTATACCTTGGGATAAAGAAGCCTAATTATGCTTAAAATTTGTGAGCTAAAAATTACTCTTATCTAGTATTTCTTATACAGTAGACCTTGGGTGACTAAAAGTGAAATTGCTACTTTTCTCTCTCTGTTTAAGGATATTTTTTATATCATCTCAACAATATGAAGTTTATTCTCCAAACCTTATTACTTTAAAACAACACAATCTCATTTATGTTACCCAAACATATAAATGTTACTCCTATAATATATTATGCATTATAGAAACTAAGGTAAAATATTTAATAATTTAGATATAGAATATTTAGATATCAAATGAAAAAGTAATTCATTGTTCAGCTTAAGGGCAATATCTATTATTCAAACATAAGAGCAGTCTAGACAAGATTTTGATAATATCAAAGCAGCAATATTTTAAGCCAAACACAATATTTTAACATAATCATTTAATAAAACACAAACTGTCAGCCATTTCTATAATTGTTTGATTAATGATAAACATATATAGTCTTCTTAAAAATGAACTTACATGATCAAATCGTAGAACAGGCTCATTGGCATTATCAAAACTATATACTTCCACCATTCCATCATCTCTTCCAACAAGTAAATCTTTAACCCCATCACCCACAATGTCAAAGCTGTCAACACACAAAATACCTTTAAAAAAAGGTAAGTGATAAATTAGCAATAATACTGATATTGCAGTCAAATATACTAACTATGAATGAAAAAAAATCTATACATCAGAGTAGAGAAAAAACAAAACAAAACAAAACAAAAACAGTAAATTACAACTATGGCAATAACTTCCTAATTCAATTCCCTGTCTTTAATTTCAACCTGTTTCCTGGCAAATCCACTCTCTACGGAGTGTTTTTATTTTAGTTTTGGTAAATTAGATCACATCATATTACCACTTACAGTTTTCCAATGACTCCCCACTGCACCTAGACTAAAATTCAAACCCTTTACCAAGGCTCCCAAGGACCTACATGACTTGGCCATAGCCTACCTCTGACTTCATTTCATGCCATATTTAGCCACACTGGTCTTCCTTCTGCTCCTCAAATGAATAGAATTTACCTCTGCCTCAAGTTCTCTGCTTTTATTTTTTCCTCTTCCCAGACATTTTTTTCCCTTAAATGTTTTGCATTGTTAACATATTTTCTCATAAATCAGATTTCATGCTGTACTTATAAAGAGCCATCCAAATTTACCAAGTCAGATAAAAATTCCCCTTAGAAAAGTATAAATTCCTTAGAAAAAGGAATATTCTCTGATCTCACTGTACTTCTTTAACTCATACCAAGTACTCCCAAATTCCAATTAATTCCCTACAGCAAACAATGAAAACTGGATTTGAGCCGAGATTGATGTTATAGATAAACGTTAGCCCATAAAAGCCTATCCCAAATTACTATATCCTGTGTGTTCTCAGTAGTTGTGTCTGACTCTTTCTGACCCCTTGGACTGTAGCCCACCAGTCTCCTCTGTCCATGGGATTTTCCAGGCAAGAATACTGGAGTGGGTTGCCACATCCTACTCCAGGGGATCATCCTGATCCACAGATTGAATCAGTATCTCTTATGTTTCCTGCATTTGCAGGTGGATCCTTTACCACTAAGCCACCTGGGAAGCCCCGTTAGTACATCTTACCTTAAAAAGTTACAGCAAAACTGATAGACCTGCTAAATAAACAAATAGTAAATACACATAAGGTGGCTCTGTAAATTGCTAGGTCTGCTCTGCCTTACGGATAAAGGAAACAGGATGAACTATACAATGCAGGTTGGTCTATTTATCTATCTCTGTGGCCAAGCACCATGCAGCAGGCAGGGTCTTAGTTCTCCGACCAGGATCAAATTCATTCTCTTGGAAGTGAAAGCATGGAGTCCTAACCACTGGACTGCCACGGAATTCTCAGGCTATTTTATTCAATAATCGCTAAAATTCAGAATCTGAGTTACATAAAAAACATACCTCCCCTCTTTTTCTCATTTCGAATTTCCCACTTGTGTATTGGTTTGGATGTAGTGATCTGAATAAGCCCAAGTTTTCCATCTGACGTTCCAAACAAAAGGTCTTCTCCAGAGTCACCTAGTTACAGTTAAAGTCAACATATTATGGTTATCTCACAGCTCACACTATTCCTTTAAAATTAAAATACCTTCCTATATATTGGCTTTCATATAAAAATCTCATTTAAAATATTATGAAAAGACAGATTTTAATTAATTTACTTATTTTAGAAAGATGGTTATATATTCACAGAATTTTATAACCATAAGAGATGGTTTCCTCATCAAGTAATCTTGAGATGAGGAAACTGAAAAGTCAAGTTCAGTGACTCATTACTGTTAGCTACTGGCAAGTTAGAAGACAACTTTCTCTATTTCAGTTCAAGTTCTTTTTACAGTTTCCCATTTTCACTTAATATATAGTTAAATGATTAAAACCCTGAAACATCTAAACTTAAATAACATAACTCACTCCATTATTTGATTGTCAAAAATTAAATCCTGATTACCGCCATTTCCATTGTGTAGGGCTAAAACAGTAGGTGGGCCAGGAACTTCAATTTCATACGTCACATCAGATCCCTGAAGGAGAAGTATTTTAAAACTAAAACAGAATACAAATTGAAATACTGATAATAAAAGGATTCATAGATAACATCAATATTCATTAAAGATCTCTAGAATAGAACTATTGGGAAAAAAAGATTGTGAATATTAACTTTTGTTAGCAACCTTGCACGTTGACTCATTTTACATATATATATATATTGCTAAGTCACTTCAGTCGTGTCCGACTTTGTGCGACCCCATAGACGGCAGCCCACCAGGCTCCCCCATCCCTGGGATTCTCCAGGAAAGAACACTGGAGTGGGTTGCCATTTCCTTCTCCAATGCATGAAAGCAAAAGGTGAAAGTAAAGTCGCTCAGGCATGTCCGACTTAGCGACCCCATGGACTGCAGCCTACTAGGCTCCTCCATCCATGGGATTTTCCAGGCAAGAGTACTGGAGTGGGGTGCCATTGCCTTCTCCAATATATATATATATATATATATATATATATAAGAGCAAGGAAATAAGTATTTCAAATATTCTCCACTTTGAATAATTTTCACTTTAGGTACTTTGCATGAAAACTTGACACTGGTAAATTTCCCTATCAAAACTTTCTAGGAACAAGCTTTTTCTTCTGTCCTAACTTGGGGCACATTCAAACAGACTCAAAGCTACTTCCTAAGGAAAATTCTGGCCTTGCCTTTCTGTATCTCCAAAACCCACTCTAGTAAGAGGCAGAATTCCCTGCTATTTAGATAAGAAAACAAGTTAAATTCTGTCTTTTTTTCAATTTTATAACTTATAATGCTTTAATTTGGTGCATAGTATTTGTGAAGCTGTTAAAGAATGAGATAGAAGTATTAAATTCACATAGAAAAAATACGATAAATCTCTCAATGAAGAAACATTTGCAAAATTACAGTAAATCTGATATACCATTTTGTTTAAAAATTTTAAATACATATAGAATATATGAGTCATATGTTTTATACTTTATTTAGAATAACATTAAATATTCACAGGTATCTGTATCTAACTATATAAACACAAAACTATATCTAACTATATAAACACAAACTGTTTTAAAAAGGCTACCTTTGGGGTAATGGATTGCATACAGAAGCAGAGGGGAAGTAGGGAAAAAGTGTGCAGGTCAGAGGAAAGACTTCAAGCTTTTACTTTCCACAGTAAGCACATGGGTCACTGGTTAAACAAAGCAGGGTCCTAGAATTCAGTCAGGTCAATTTCTAAATGGATGTGAGTCAGCTCCTATTAAAAGCCTTACTCAAACAACTCATATTGGGGAGCATAGGCTAGGGGAGAGATCAATCATTCGTGCTCCTAGAGAGAATCTTGAACATTACTTTAGTCACCCATAGGAGAAAAAAAAAGAACTGATGTCTAAACATATAGCTGATTCATTTTGCTGTACAGCAGAAACTAGCACAACATCATAAAGCAAATAAACATCAATAAAAATTAATTTTAGAAAAGGAGGGCTGATGCTAAGAAATGGCCATCTGGTAGTGCAGAATAAATAGCTAAACTTTTTGTTCAATTGCACTATCATCATCCTAAATTTTGATACAAATAATTCATCCATTGAATTTACATTTAAACTTATATTATATTTTTGTCATTTACATTTAAACTTTATTTTATGGGTCCTGGGTGTGTGTGTGTGTGTGTGTGTGTGAAAGAGAGTGTGAAAGTCACTTTCAGAATTCTTTGGTGGTCCAGTGGTTAGGACGTTGCACTTTCACTGCCAAGGGTCTGAGTTCAATCCTTGGTCGGGGAACTAACATCCCACAAGCTGCACAGCAGGCTCAAAAAAAAAAGTCACTTTCAAGAAGACAGTTGTAACCAGTATTATTAACAATGGCCTTAAGTAGTTGCTTTAGCCAATCACAGTTTTTAATAGAAATATAAAGATAATAAATAATTTTTCAAATATTTACTGAGTGCTTATTCTGTTCAACACATTGTCATAAATGCTGGATAAACTCAAATGATACAATCTTGATCTCAACTCTCCCTTGTTAAAGCCTAACACCTTCTCCCCAACCCAACTTCCTCTTTTAGTCTGATTTTTGGGGAGAGGGGAGGGTGATAGAAACATTCAGAAAATTAAGATCATGGCATCTGGTCCCATCACTTCATGGCAAACAGATGGCGAAACAGTGGCTGACTTTATTTTTTTTTGGCTCCAAAATCACTGCAGATGGTGACTGCAGCTATGAAATTAAAAGATGCTTGCTCCCTGGAAGAAAAGCTATGAACAACCTAGACAACATATTAAAAAGCAGAGACATTACTTTGTCGACAAAGGTCCGTATAGTCAAAGCTATCGTTTTTCTAGTAGTCATGTATGGATGTGAGAGTCAAACTATAAAGAAAGGTGAGTGCCAAAGAATTGATGCTTTCGAACTGTGGTGTTGGAGAAGACTCTTGGGAGTCCCTTGGACTGCAAGGAGATCAAGCTAGTCCATCCTAAAGGAAATCAGTCCTAAATATTCACTAGAAGGACTGATGCTGAAATTGAAACTCCAATACTTTGACCACCTGATGCAAAGAACTGACTCATTAGAAAAAACTCTGACACTGGACAAGATTGAAGGCAGGAGGAGAAGGGAATGACAGAAGACGTCACTGATTTGATGGACATGAGTTTGAGCAAGCTCCGGGAGTTGGTGATGGACAGGGAAGCCTGGTGTGCTGCAGTCCATGGGGTCGCAGACGACTGAGAGACTGACCTGAACTGAGGGTGATAGATGGGAAAAAAAAATAAAAGTGGGGAAGTAAATGTATCAAAAGTACTACATTCTAATTAAACTAACTCAAATATCATGTATGGGGTGAAGGGGAGAAAAGTGTCCTTTTTTCCATATATGCCTCTCTAAAAACTTGCTAAAGATTTCAACACATTTGCCTCAAGTAAAAAAAAAAAAATAAGGTTAGTCAAGTAAAACACTAAAAAATTTTCAGATATAATTTTAAGATATTTAAAGTGGTAGTGGTCACTAAAGTAATTTATCTCAATTATACATTGTTCGTCAATATTTACATACCTAAATTATGAAAAACTATAAAAATGCAAATAACAGTAACCTGTAAAACTCGGAGTACTCTGTCCTGGCAGGCCAACACTGGTACTTCATGAAGTAGTCTTTCCACTGGAAGGCAGATGACGTCATTGATTTTGTCCCCAGAAAGGTAATAATGTTGGTCTTTGCAGTCACAATAATGGTTATAGATGTAACTTGCACTGAGAAAAAGGTCTGAGCCAGATATGTGCCTGAGAGTATGAAAAGTAATTTAAGACATCCACATTTTTAAAAATAAGCATAGGAAACTCCTGAATTATTTTCAGAGATGAAAAGTTCATTTATTTACAGTTTACTATCATTTTATCATAGACTCAGAGAACAGTGTTTGTTTTCATTTCCCATACTTATTCTAGCCTTTTGGTATAGCCATGATTTTGAAAGCTGAAAATGAGGTTCTTAAAGCCTCAGGCTTCTCAAAAATTGAGTTCAGAAAAACTATAAACAAAGATAGGATAATGGTAATTCACCTGTCTACACCT
Organism: Bubalus bubalis; assembly: GCF_019923935.1. Taxonomy (NCBI): domain Eukaryota; kingdom Metazoa; phylum Chordata; class Mammalia; order Artiodactyla; family Bovidae; genus Bubalus; species Bubalus bubalis. The sequence goes on along the minus strand of NC_059163.1, from coordinate 114,862,044 downwards.
GGACAATTAATATATCAAAAAGTAGGTTTTTTTTTTAATGTGTACTATGTGCCAAGCACTGTCCTAAGTGACTTAAATATATTAGCTCAATCCTCATAACTCTATAAACTAGGAACAATTATTCTTAATTTATATAATTATCCCTTTTTAAGGGGAATAATATTAATAAAATGTTAAGTAACTTGCCTAAATGCACAGTAGACAGTAGACTGGATTGCAACTCAGGTAGCTTTAACTCTACAGTTATCTTTCTTGCATGCTCAGCCATTCGGTTGTGTCTGACTCTTTGCAATCCCATGGGCTGTAGCCCACTAGGCTACTTTGTCCATGGAACTTTCCAGGCAAGAATACTGGAATGAGTGAGTGAGTTGCCATTTCCTACTCCATATCTTTCTTACTACCACACTAAATAGAATAAGGCTATCTAAACTGAATCTACCTGAAACTAAATAATAAATAGTGGAAAAAAAAGATTTTATTAGAATTTTAACTTGAAAAAAGAAATAATAAGTTCATTTAAAATTATATTTAATAAAATTTAGATAATAATCATAACTATATTCTAATTCTTAGAATGAGTCAAGTTTTCATTGGGGGAGTAAAATATTTGACACAAATTATATACTAATATATTATTTTCACTAGATAGCTATCATCACCTGTGATCATAAAGAGGGTATTTGTTTGAATGTAAATATCTGGGGAGTTCTTTCACTTCTTTTATACTTTGGTTATGAATCATAACTGAATATAAATACTATAAATGTCTTGAAAAGATTTCAATAACCAATTGATTATATATTGATTCCAGGTCAAATTCAATTTCTGACTCATAAAGTATTTTTAGTTATTTCCTAGATAACCTATTAAGATATTATACTTAATCAGATGTTTGTTACCTATCCAAAATATTGTAAATGGACATGTAAAAGTAAAAAGAGAGAATAAACATACATAGCTTTAATGCTTTCAGTGAGGTTTGTTTCAAAAGAGAGGAACTGTTTTCCTCTCTTTGTGAAGCCTCTAATTTCAGATCCTGCAGCAATAAAAATTTTCTCCTGGGGTGTATTAAGAGCCCCTCCTAGTTCCAATCTTGCAATCTTCTGCCCAGGTAAAGTCTTGAACACTGTCTGCAAAAATTGTTAAGGGAAAAATTAAGTACACAAACTTACTGCAAATATTTTCCTTTACCATAAAAAATGTGGTGCTTTTAAACTTACACAAGTTTATAGTTTTACTATATGAGAACACCTGTAGATACAAATGTGCTTACTTCAACCGTCTTGTGGATTTTTTTTGCTAAATATCTTCAAACTTTATGTTTATTCCCCCACACATTTCAATAACATCATTAAAATCTAAATTCTTGCAACTCAAAGTATGGCTCACTAAGCAGCAAAGCAGCATCACTTTCCTTATTAGAAATTCAGACCCTCAGGCTCAACTGTAGATCTACTGAAAGAGAATCTGCACTTTACCAAGACTCCCTATCTGGTTCCAATGGACGTTTTTACACTTTAATCATCTTTTTATGGGCTTCCCTGTGACTCAGCTGGCTAAGAATCTGTCTGCAATGCAGGAGACCTGGGTTTGATCCCTGGGTTGGGAAGATCCCCTGGAGAAGAAAACGGCTACCTCCTCCAGTATTTTAAACATCTTTTTAAAACTAATTTCTCATGGTTCCCTTACAATTTTAAAAATTTTAGTAGTATAAACAAAGGACTACAGAATCTACTGAAAACCTGAGTGTATAACTTCATATCTATTTAATTGGAAGTATTTGCATTATTAATTTCTTTTTCCTTAATTTCTATTTTATTATTGGCATCAGTTTCTTCCTTCACCCTCAATGACTTTATACACAGAGAACAAAATATCTGGAAGAATATATGGATAATGGAAACACTGAGTTTCTGATAGTTTTTACCTGCTTCATCTTTTTGCAAATTCCATATAAGGTATAATGAAGATAAGAGTTCACATCTCAGACCTATCACTTTTAAATTATAGTCTGTGAATATGATAATGTAATAATCACTTCCTTGACTAGGCTATATTAAGTGGTAAAGGTGATGCGATGGTCATTTCCAGGTTGCACTCTGTTATGTAAGACTCTATCTTAGCAGACTGGACAGATTTTTCCATTGGCCTGAAGAAGAAGGTTGCCATGTTGTGAGAGGGCCTGTGAGAAGACCACACAGCAAGGAAGTGTAGGGGCCTCAAATGATGAAAGCAGGCCTGGGCTTACAGACAGCAATAAAGTGGGGATCTCAGTTCAATAATAATAAAGAATTGAATTCTTCAAACAGCCAAGTGGGCATGGAATAGGACCCTGAGCTCCAGAAAGAAATTGAGCCTGGCTAACATCTATGTTGCAGCCACATGAGGCCTCAAGGCTGGATTCCTGCCTCTGCGAGATAATAAATGTGTTTCATTAGGGGTTAACACCCTAAATTTGAGGTAATTTGTTACACAGCAGAAAAAACTAATATATCACCTTAGAATGTCAAAGATGTTTTACAAACAGCTAGCAAATGACTCTTATGCTGCCTGAAGTCTCATACTTCATATCACTACTTCCTTTAACCCATTTCTCATTGTGCTTTAGAAAAAGCTTAACCTGGGAGTATTCAAAACATACACATACCACTGCTTCTCCCTTCTTCATGCCAAAGCACATAACTACGCCATCATGATCTCCAACAACCACCTGTAACAGATTGAAGAGAATCTAAAATTACTGTTATTATGCCTTATTAACTTATATAGGTAACAAGATGCACAATATAGAAATTATAATTTTAAAAAACAGACATCAGAAAACCTAGTAAAGACAGCCCTACAAAAAAATATTCACTAAAGAATTATAAGAAAGGGACAAAGAGAAGCCTGTGGGAGTTGTTACAGAAGTAGCTGGTTTCCTACAAGGTAAAGAGAACAAGAGAATACAGATGGATATGGCAAGGAGGTGACTTTTTCCCCGTCACCAGGGCATAAGAATGTTATAGGATTAATTTTTAAAGCATTATGAAAATAAGTTTGTGACAGACCTATTTGATATTTTTTAAAGCTTTTTTCATTTTTTAATTTTTATTGAATATAGTTGATTTACCTAAACAAAAACTTTTGCACAGCAAAGGGAACCATAGAAAAAAAGAAAAGAAAATCTATCAAATGGGAAAAAGTATTTGCAAATATGAGCAATAAGGGGTTAATATCCAAAATATATAAACAGCTAATACAACTTAATATTAGATACACAACCTGATTAAAAAGTGGGCAGAAGACCTGAATAAACATTTTTCCAAAGAGAAAATGCAAATAGCCAACAGGGACATGAAAAGATGCTTAACATCACTAATCATCAGAGAAATACAAATCAAAACCACAATGAGATATCACCTCATACCTGTCAGAATGGCAATCATCAAAAATAACATAAATAACAAATGCTGACAAAGATGTGGAGAAAAGGAACTCTTGTACTCTGTTGCTGCTGCTGCTGCTGCTAAGTCGTTTCAGTCGTGTCCGACTCTGTGCGACTCCATAGACGGCAGCCCATCAGGCTCCACCGTCCCTGGGATTCTCCAGGCAAGAACACTGGAGCGGGTTGCCATTTCCTTCTCCAATGCATGAAAGTGAAAAGTCAAAGTGAAGTCGCTTAGTCGTTCCCAACTCTTAGCAACCCCATGGACTGGAGCCTACCAGCCTACTGGAGCCTCCTCCATCCATGGGATTTTCCAGGCAAGAGTACTGGAGTGGGGTGCCATTGCCTTTGGTGGGAATATAAATTGGTGCAGTCACTGTAGAAAACAATATTGAAGTTTCTCAAAAAACTAAAAATAGAACTATATGACCCAGAAATGCCACTCCTGGGCATATATCTGAAAAAACCAAAAACATGAATTTAAAAAGATATATGCACCCCAATGTTCATGGTACTGTTTATAATTGCCAAGATATAGAAACAACATAAGTGTCCATTAACAGATGAATGGATAAAGAATATTACTCAGTCATAAAAAATAATGAAATTTCTCATTTGCAACAACATGGATGGACTTAGAGGGCATGATGTTAAGTGAAATAAGTCAGACAGAGAAAAACAAACCATATATCATTTGTATGTGGAATCTAGAAAACACAACAAATTAGTGAATATAACAAAAAGTAGCAGAGTCACAAATATAGCAAACAAACTGCCAGGTGTTACCAGTGGGGAGAGGAAAAGAGGAGGGGCAACACAGGAGTAGGGATTAAGAGATACAAACCAGTATGTATAAAATTAGGTAAAAGATTATACTGTATAACACACTCTGTGTGTTATACAGAGCCAATATTTTATAATAACTATAAATAGAATATAATGTTTAAAATTATTAATAACTATATTGCATACTGTGACTTACATAATATTGTACACCAACTATATTTCAATAAAAAATAAACAAAATAATAAAATGATCTTAAAAATACTATAAATGAGTCCTAAGACCAAAAAGTTTGAAAAGTGTTGCTTTGGTAGACTGAATACAATAAATGATAATCAAAAATCTATTGATTTATCTTGATAAAATGTATTATATGTTAATACTGTATTTATTTTGTAGCTATTAAAGAATCCCATTAGTATACTAAGAAATTATATTGTCTTACAGAAATTGCAGGATTAATATTTCTATAAAAATATCAATATTGTTTGTTAAATATAAAGTTTAAAATAAAAATTACTCTTAAAAATATGACAAAGTTTTTAAAAAGTATTTTCTCTTCAGCATATTGTGTTTTATATTTCTTTTTTCATATATACAATCTGGTATGCACAAGTACACCCAGGGAAAATTATTCCCAGAAAAATGTAACATAGTTTTCAACTAGTTTACTAATACTATTTACTGATTGTACATGATACTTATAATGTACAAGAAAATTACTGTATATAAGTGTCCCTTGGTATTCCAACCTCTGTTCAAATTAACAGAAATCCATTTCCACTTTAGCTTTGAAATTAAAAAAAAAAAACTTATCAATAAGGAATGGCATATAAACTTCTCCTCTGTAAGAGCTAGAGAGATATGGAGGAATCAGTATCTCTACATTACCTTTTGTGTGGCTCTATGTTTTGAGGCAGGAAGTAGCTTCATAGTCTTCTGAGAAGTCACCCCCACCTAAGGAAACACATCAGCTGCCTAGTTAATGTTTTCTAACACACTAATTTAAAGTTATACCTCAAAGATTAAAAGGACCAGCAGATTCTAATCATAGTAAGCCTTAATTTTTTAACTGCAATTAGTGATATGAAATAATTGTTATCAGCAGCGAACTTATTTTCTAATGAAATATACCACAAAAGTCCGAATACAGGAAACAATAAAAAACAGTAAAATTCATGCTATAAAGTTGTCAAGTCAAATATAATTATGTGACATTACTGGCAAGGTACTTCACACAAAAAAATTATACCTAGAAGCCTTTTTTTACAACTTCATACAGCTGTTCAAGAAGTTTGTAATGAAAAATATTTAGAAATAGATTATTATTGAAAATGGAACAGAGAAGACTTTTGCTAAGACACCAACATGCTGATGACAATGACATCCAATCTAATGGATGATGAAGATTATTTTACAAAAGGTACAGAAGATGAAAACAGCATGGTTTGCTCAGCAGAGAAATGTCCATAGTTGGGCATGGTTAGGGGAGGAGAATGGGACCAAAGGGAGAGAAATTGAGAAAATAGACCATGAAAGAATTTACATATTATACATACAGATCTATCCTGTTATTCTGTATTCTATGGAATAGTGTTAAAGTTTAAACTAATCTACTTAGATTTGTATTTCTGAAACATCAGTCTAGCCAGTGCTGTGAAGTATGGGTTGGAGGGAGAGGAGGATGGAGGCTATTTCCATGATCCAAGAGATGAGGACTGAACTGGGGATAACAGAGATGGAGGGAGAAAACGTGACAGATTCAACAGATACTTCCGAGATAGAAACAGCAAACTGTGATGACCAGATGGATATGGAAGATATTAAGGTGGGATCATGAGAAACACTGGGATGGAAGACACACAAGCTGGAATCAAGATTGCTGGGAGAAATATCAATAACCTCAGATATGCAGATGACACCACCCTTATGGCAGAAAGTGAAGAGGAACTAAAAAGCCTCTTGATGAAAGTGAAAGAGGAGAGTGAAAAAGTTGGCTTAAAGCTCAACATTCAGAAAATGAAGATCATGGCATCTGGTTCCATCACTTCATGGGAAATAGATGGGGAAACAGTGGCAACAGTGTCAGACTTTATTTTTTTTTGGGTGCCAAAATCACTGCAGATGGTGATTGCAGCCATGAAATTAAAAGACGGTTACTCCTTGGAAGGAAAGTTATGACCAACCTAGATAGCATATTAAAAAGCAGACATATTACTTGGCCAACAAAGGTCCGTCTAGTCAAGGCTATGGTTTTCCCAGTGGTCATGTATGGATGCGAGAGTTGGACTGTGAAGAAAGCTGAGCGCCGAAGAATTGATGCTTTTGAACTCTGGTGTTGGAGAAGACTCTTGAGAGTCCCTTGGACTGCAAGGAGATCCAACCAGTCCATCCTGAAGGAAATCAGTCCTGGGTGTTCATTGGAAGGACTGAGGTTGAAGCTGAAACTCCAATACTTTGGCCACCTGATGTGAAGAGTTGACTCACTAGAAAAGATCCTGATGCTGGGAGGAACTGGGGGCAGGAGGAGAAGGGGATGACAAAGGATGAGACGGTTGGACGGCATCACCGACTCGATGGACGTGAGTTTGAGTGAACTCCGGGAGTTGGTGATGGACTGGGAGGCCTGGCATGCTGCAATTCATGGGGTCACAAAGAGTCGGACACGACTGAGCAACTGAACGGAACTGAACTGAAGGTGGGAAGTATCTGGCATACGTCTCAAGTAAAGTGGCAGGATAAACATTTGTACCATTAGCCAAAAGAGGATTACTGGGAAAGCGGATGGAGAAGAGGGAAAGTCTAGGGCTGAAATACTGAGAGGCAGGGTGCTGTAACAGAAAGAGCTGCTGCTGCTGCTGCTGCTGCTAAGTGCTAAGAGACTTTGTTTCAAACAGGAACTGCATCAGTTTGGCTATTATGAAAATTACCTTCTTTGAATCCCTTTGATCGTCACGTACCGACTTTGAGAATTTTTGTGAAGGAAAATATATCTTAAGTTCCAATACTTTGGCCACCTGATGCTAAGAGCTGACTCACTGTAAAAGACCCTGATGCTGGGAAAAACTGAGGGCAGAAGGGGATGACTGAGAATGAGATGGTTGGACATAGGTTTGAGCAAGCTCTATGAGACAGTGAAGGACAGGGAAGCCTGGCGTGTTGAATGCAGTCCATGGGGTCCCAAAGAATCTGACACGACTGAGTGACGAACAACAATATAATAATACATGCACAAAAGGGAAACTGAGAATAAACCAGACCCTCGAAAACGGCTACCATTGCTTTTATTACGATCCGGGTCGCCAGGTCCAGCTCACAGTACGAAATAAGTGTCTGGCCCGAGGGACACGAGACTGAGTAGAGAAGGAGAGTCAGGAGTTTGAAGCCCCCAGGTAGCTGCAACCAGAGGGGAGGAGAAGGGCCTTGGGGAGGAATCCCGGATCGCGTCAGGACACTCGGAGCATCTTCAGGACGCCGGCACTCCGGGGCGGGGTGGGGGGGGGGGGGGGGGGGCGGTTCTCCTTCTTCCCAAGTGCCAGCGGACCGGCCCCGAGGGCAAGCCTGTGCGGAAGGCGTCTGGAGGGCTCCACTCACACCCACTCCGCCGCTCGGCTCCCACAGACCCCAACAAACGGCAGTGGAAGGATCGAATCCTCTCTTAGAGCGGGGCTCACCTCGCGCAGCGTCCGCCCCAACCCCTCAGGTTTACCTGCAAATAATCCGCTCGGTTTAGATTCAGATCCATGACGGCGGAACGGACGCGGCGGACAGCGCCAGGCCAGGCTAGGTGGGTCAAAGAGTGTGGTATCCCAAGCCTCAGGGGAAACTGCTAGCGACTCCTTTGAGGGGTAACGCCAGCTACTGTGGGTTCAGTGGGGGATGCAAAGGCGGAGCGTCAGGGCAGCGGCGTCCTGAGTGACGTCAGGACGTTCCTGCGAGTGGGCTCTGGAGGGCATGAAGCCCCGCCCACCTCCCGACAGACCGCCCACTGACTGAAGCCACTCCAATGAGAGGCGGAGAGGAAAGGAGGGCGGGGTTCAGGAGCCCTGAGAAGAGTGGTTTCCAGGGAGGCCAAGCTACAATACCACTACTGCCCTGAGCCCCAAGTCTTTGTCTTTGTGTGTGGAGCACTGACTTGAAGCCAGGGTAGATTCTGACCTCTTTTACCGCCACTGACCTCTTTCACCGCCACTGGAAAGGCTCCCTCAAAGAAATATGTTTCACCGCCGTAAGAGTCAGTTTATAAGCAGCAGTTCTCAAACTTTTGGCCCTAGGACCCCTTTCAGTTCAGTTCAGTTCAGTCGCTCAGTCGTGTCCGACTTTTTGCGACCCCATGAACCGCAGCTCGCCAGGCCTCCCTGTCCATCACCAATTCCCGGAGTTCTCCCAAAGCCATGTCCATCGAGTCGGTGATGCCATCCAACCATCTCATCCTCTGTAGTCCCCTTCTCCTCCTGACCCCAATCCCTCCCAGCATCAGGGTCTTTTCAAATGAGTCAGCTCTTCACATCAGGTGGCCAAAGTATTGGAGTTTCAGCTTCAACATCAGTCCTTCCAATGAACACCCAGGACTGATCTCCTTTAGGATGGACTGGTTGGATCTCCTTGCAGTCCAAGGGAATCTCAAGAGTCTTTTCCAACACCACAGTTCAAAAGCATTGATTCTTCAGTGCTCAGCTTCTTTATAGTCCAACTCTCACATCCATACATGACCACAGGAAAAACCATAGCCTTGACTAGACGGACCTTTGTTGGCAAAGTAATGTCTCTGCTTTTTAATATGCTGTCTAGGTTGGTCATAACTTTCTTTCCAAGGAGTAAGCGTCTTTTTATTTCATGGCTGCAGTCACCATCTGCAGTGATTTTGGAGCCCAGAAAAAGAAAGTCTGACACTGTTTCCACTGTTTCCCCATCTATTTCCCATGAAGTGATGGGACCAGATGCCATGATCTTAGTTTTCTGAATGTTGAGGTTTAAGCCAACTTTTTCACTCTCCTCTTTCACTTTCATCAAGAGGCTCTTTAGTTCTTCTATGGCTTTCTGCCGTAAGGGTGGTGTCATCTGCATATCTGAGGTTATTGATATTTTTCCTAGCAATCTTGATTCCAGCTTCTGTTTCCTCCAGCCCAGTGTTTCCCATGATGTACTCTGCATATAAGTTAAATAAGTAGGGTGGCAATATACAGCTTTGACGTACTCCTTCTCCTATTTTGTAAAGGACCCCTTTACAAAACTCTTATAAACTGTTGAGGACCCTAAAGACCTTTGTTTATATGAATTATCTGTTGATACCAAATAGAACTAAATTTCTAAAAATAATGTTGAAAAAATAATGAACTCATTATGTATATATTTTAATGAAAAATCATTCTTTTCCAAAATAAAAGTAAAAAGACTGGCTTTGTTTGCAAATCTATTGACTGCCCACCTGAAGAGTAAGCAAGGAAGTCCCAGATCTACTTCTGCATACAATCTATTGGTATATGTAGTTTTTGTTGTTGTTGTTACTGTAAGTATATGAAGAAAATGAGGCCCAAACTCAACAAGTGGTAGTTTTTGAAAAGTTAGTTGCAATGTGGAATGTGGCTTCATTTAACAAACAGATTTTTGAGGATGTTGTATATGTTATCAAAGATTCCATCAGAAAAAATTTGAAGTGTTGGAAAGTTGTCAGCCTCAGAAGATGGGCACAAATTTTTGCAAATTCTAATTTGTGCTTAAAAGTTTGAATTTTAAGCATTGGCAACAAATGTCAATTATTTTCCTTTAAATGATAGTTTCCCTTCTTTAATTAACAAGGAAGTATATGCCAAGTACCCAAGTCTAAATAATCATAATTTGCCTGTCAGTCATGCTTGCAAAAAAAAAAAATGTACCATGAAAAAAATCAGTGAATTCAGCCAGCAATTCAAATAATCTTACAAGTGCTTTTCCTTGAAACAACTAATGTACTTCTATATTCACTAGAAATGCTTTATGCATACTTCACATGTCACCCCATAGAATATTAAAAAAGATAATCCAGCCTAGAGACTTAAAATTAACTATTTCCACTGCTTCGTAAAGGACATTTTTATTAATACATGAAGCATTGTTTCCTGTTGGTAACAAAGGGATGAAGAATAAAACGACTACAACAACAGTTTAAAGCCCTTGCCTTGATCCATGCTTAAGTACCAGCAGTATTAACCCTTGTTTTTGTACCGTCAGTACAAATGTCAACACAGTGGAAAAGGCAAATAGAATCTTAGTATTATGAAAATACCTTCAAACTCACAGATCTCCAAAAAGGCCTAAGGGATCCTCACACTGCTGCTGGCCTATAGTGGTGACCCAGGATCTGAGCACTGACATTCCTTAACTGACTTTCATCAGTCTGTCCTTTGTGCCTATCATACTCTGCCTGCAGAAATACCGCAAATGAATAAGTGGTCTCTGTGGTCTATGAGGAGAGGGTTCACAAATGATTTCTGTGGCTTACTAAGGGAGAGTTCAGAAATGTTTGTGAAACAAGAATTAATCCCTTGAGAAGAGTTTCTTAAGAAAAAAAAAAATGATTTACTACACAGAGATCTGAGAAGGTTTCTACCTCGGTCCCAGGGTATTATGGACAATTTTTTTTCTGAGGATAAAATAACTCTGTATGGAAATATACAACAATGCTTGAAGATGGTTTAGCTGTGTAGCAATTTGGAGAAACTATCAATTTAGACTCAATAAAAATACATATACATTATAGAAGTAAATAGAAAAATAAAGCCATGAAGAAGATGAAATAGAATAGTTATAGAATTTTATGGAATGTAGAGAGTTGGAAGTTATATTAAATAGGGCCTCCATAATAAAGTACCACAAACTGAGTGGCTTACAGAACAGAAACTTATTTTCCTGTAAGACCTCACAGGCTAGGAGTACAAAATCAAGGTGTCAGCAGGGAGCCAAACGAATTGTCGAAGGCATTTTTCTCCTTGGTGCACACGCTGGCGTCTTCTCGCTGTGTCATCACGTCGTCTTCCCTCTGTGTCCTTCCGTGTTCTAATCTCCTCTAATAAGGACACCACTCATGAAGGATAAAGAATCACCCTAGTGACCTAATTTCAACTCAATTATCTCTTTAAAGGTCTTTTCTCCAAAAACAGTCACATTCTGAAGTACTAGGGGTTAGGACTTTAACAGATGAATTTGGAGATGAGGAGGGGAGCAGGGGGGACATAATTCAGCCCATAACAGAAAGAAATCTGTCTCATCTTAAAAGGAATAGAATGATCCCAAGCCCAAGGGGAGTAGTCTGTGGGAGTAGTCTGTAGGCTGTCTCTCAGAGGACATGTGGGAGAAGGGGTAGGGAGGGAAATCAGGGGCTCTGGCAGTTGGAAAGCGACCACTGGATGTCAGAGAAAAAAATTTTTATAACAACAACAACAACAAAAGGAAAAGAAGAAGCCACAAAGGAGAAAACAATATGAAAAATAAAGATTAGACATTTCATATGTCACAGAATTTGAAAATATAAAAACAAATGGGATAAATGTGTGCAGTTAGTATTCTTATAAACAATTCTTACAATTATTTTAAAAAGAAATACAATTATTCCAATTAAAAAAACATGAACAGACAATTCACAAAGAAGATGGCTTCTGCCCAACCACGTAAAAATGCGTTACCTTCGCTTGTAATCAATAATACTAAAGTAAGATACATTTTTTTGCCTTTCAAATGAGAAAAACATTTAAAGGATACCACTATATATGCTGTAGAGAGAACATGACCTCAACCATGATGGTTTAAACTACTAATAAAACCATTTTCAAAAGCGACTTAGTAATATGTATCCAAATCTACAAATTATGAGGGAGGAGGGAGGGGGGTTCAGGATGGAGAACACGTGTATACCTGTGGCGGATTCATGTTGATGTATGGCAAAACCAATACAATATTGTAAAGTAATTAACCTTCAATTAAAATAAATAAATTTATATTAAAAACATAAAATAAAATTATGTGGCTATATTTTTAACTCATAACCCCAATTTTGGATATTTAGTCTATGAAAACCACAAAAAATAGATTAGAAGCCATACTCAAGACATTATTTAAAACAGAGACCTAACTATCCACTAAATAGGGAAATAGTGCATCCACTTTGTGGGCCATTATGCAGCCATTGAAAGTGATAACAGGGAAGAAGCGAAACAGAGTTGGTCTCAGCTAGAGTCTGTGCTGTGCTGAGTGCTGTGCTCTTTGAGACCCCATGGACTGTAGCCTGCAAGGGCCCTCTGTCCATGGGATTCTCCAGACAAGAAAACTGCCATGCTCTCCTCCAGAGATCTTCCCAACCCAGGGATCAAACCCAGGTCTCCCTCATTGCGGGTGGATTCTTGACCATCTGAGCCACCATGGAAGCTTGGCTGGAATCTAGCCATAGCCTAAATCCTTTCCAGAGTTCTGAATCATGACTTGGACCAAAAGAGTTGGCCCCACCTTGACACAAGAAAACAGCTTTTCATGACTTCACAGAAATTATTTGTTGACTACCAGACCAGGACAAGGCTGCTTTCTTTCATCTGATGGCAATTCCCTGGGGAACAGGACAGTTGGGATCTCAGAGACACATGCACTGGTCCATTAAAAGGGATCCGGGTGGGGGGCATCCATAGTAGCAGCAGCAGCATCTACCATGCCTTGGTGTCACGTCCTTCTCTTGAAGCTCACCCAGAAAGTGTAGAGAGAGGGAAAATGTGAAGTATCATAACATACTTATTTTACACACGATGCTGAGATCAGAGCCCCTGGGGAGATGACCCAAGAAGAGACTCAAAGGTAACAGACCACCAGCACGGAAACTTTTGCTTCTGTGTGACATAAATGTTTGTTATATATTATTTTCATGTTAGACTGTGATTAATCTATAATATAAGCTCCAGGAGACTGGGGATTTTTGTCTATTTACACTGATTTTTCCCTTGAACATTATTAAACACCTATTAACGTGCAATAAATATTGATTGAATAAATTAATTCGTAAACACTGAAAAAAATGCTAGTTTTACACAAACATAATAAATAATGGAAAAACAACCTATGTTGAGAGTTCTAGAATTGCAAAAGGTATGGACTAAAGTCTGAGAAGGCAATGGCACCCCACTCCAGTACTCTTGCCTGGAAAATCCCATGGACAGAGGAGCCTGGTAGGCTGCAGTCCATGGGGTCGCTAAGAGTCGGACACGACTGAGCGACTTCACTTTCACTTTTCACTTTCATGCATTGGAGAAGGAAATGGCAACCCACTCCAGTGTTCTTGCCTGGAGAATCCCAGGGACGGGGGAGCCTGGTGGGCTACCGTCTATGGGGTCACACAGAGTCGGACACGACTGAAGTGACTTACTTACTTACTTATGGACTAAAATATAAGATGTATGGACTCACATGAATTTCATCTTCACTCAAGACTCAAATCCTAAACTAGATGAATTTGACACTTTTACATTCACCATTTTTCCACCCCCAGTTAAAACTATTACTTAATATTCTGCTCCATAACTGTAATAAAAAATATTCACACTTGGAAGCCTAAACAATACTATATGTAAGACAAAGTGTTGTCTATCATGGAAACTTCGTATCTTTACTGTTTTCATATAAAATATGGTAACATATAGCAATGAAAAAATTCAGTATTTTATTCAGTTCTGAGGTATAACATAAAATACATAAAGTTTTAAAAATGTTTAAGACAAAATACTACTAGCGTAGCACAAAAGTTAATGAAATAGCGTACAATGGTCGCAAAAATGTATAAAGTTCTTTTCTTAATTTAATTAAGTCTCCAAAAGTAGAAATTACGAAATAATCTTTAAAGGGCTTTACATCATTCCTTTAATGTTCATGTTTGTATTCATATCTAGAAGGCCTTCCTGTGTGATGTAGTGACTGCTAAAATATTATATATTTAATTGACTTTTAGAACCTATAAAACGATCTTTGAGCTACGACCATAATTTGTATTCTGGTATAGATTTGGTAGGAACAGATGGGAGAGAATCAGGATGATAATGAAAGACTTAAACCTAGCTGGCTAAAAAACAAATGCTTTGCATATTTTATTGTCTATGAAGAGATGAGAGAGCTCACCAGCCTGTATCCCCTTTCCTAGTAGCCAAGAAGCCTCAATATTACCAGTATTCAGCCCACTTATATGGTAAGTCAGATACAGACATATCACAGTCTATTCCGTGTAACAAGTGTAACTGAAATTCCTTGATTTAAAAAAAAGATGTTACTCAGTGTGAGCAGTAACGGCAAGAGATGCCTCAAAGGGAAATGAAACATACCTGGTGATGCTTGGCCGAGACTTTGCAGGCACACGGCCATTGCTCCATTGCTTCCTACAGTGTGCCCTCCAAAACTCAGAGTGGAGCTAACAGCCAAGATATGAAGCCAGTTGTTGATGACTTATTAGCATTAAATCATCAGATGCAGAAATTAAGAGGTCGTAACTAACAACCCTGCATAACCCCCAGCTTTAAAAAAAATCCACCACTCTGCTGACTAAATTCACATTACGGAAAAACAACAAATGAAAATCTAAGACAGTAAGCAAACAGCATATACTTTAGAAAAACCTTTAATGTGCTGCTTTGAACAATTCTATGAAACAAATATGTAATGTAATTATATTTTCTGTTAACCCATTGTGAAATTCTTCATTCAGGGTTCAAAGGTTCTAGGAGTATCAGTGATGCCAAAAGTCTAAGAAAATCTGACCAAGTCATAGCTTTTTATAAATTTTTTCAGTTTCTATTAAAAAAAAAAGTCTTCAGCATTTGCACAAGGGAAGGTATGCTACATAGTGATGGCCTTTGAATTTTTATTTGTATTTTGTTGGCAGTTTGGTTGGTTTTGACAACATTTATCGAGCACCTACTGTGTGCCAGGCACTGTACTAGATCCTGGAGACATAAAGATGAATAAGACATGGTTCCTGTCCCCAAGGAGCTTACAGTCGCTTGTAGGCAAACAGGTAGTGCAGAGACATAGTGTTTATTCTAAAATGGACAAAAAAAGTCAGTAATGTAGTTAATATTGGGCCTTTACATGCAATGGCATGTCATTATTTGTAATGTCAAGGCAAGCCATTAAAATGAAGACCATTGCATGTGATAAAACAGTAAAATCATTAAGACCTAACTTTTAAAGATTCACATGATAAAGGTAGTTAATACTAAAAGTTTACACCATAGTTTTTCAAGTACTTTATACTTATAAGTATTATTGCCCACAGTTGTGCTCTGGTCAAAGCCATAATTCCAGGTTACTGACTCATTCACATCTCAGCGTGCTGGGTTCAGTTTCCTACTGAGCTTATGAATTAGAATGGCTAATTCCTCAGTTGCCTGGCTCTTGTCCTCCAAAAGTTCATAACGAAGGCTGGAAATATCTTGCTCGATTTCTTTTAATTCACTTGTAGTGTTTGTATTAAAAACATATAATTGGTAATTTTCTCTTTGGATTTAGGAAAAAAAAAACAAAGAATGAAATTCATACAACATGAATACATTCATCTCATAATGTCTCCAACATAGTTATTTTGTATTTTTTCCTTTAAAATGTTTAAGAAATGCTTTGCTTTTAAAAATGCACTAACTTTGGAAAAAGCTATAACAGTAGTCCAGCTGTGTTTTAAAAGTAAACACAACTAAAGTATTGTCCTGGCTCAGCCAATTTTTAACACAGGGTGATTAATCTGCTGGGGCTTCCCAGGTGGCAGATTTATCTATTAACTAGTAATCTATAATCAGGGTATCTCCTTTCTGTCTTCAGGGAGTTCCTCTGGTTCCCTGAGCCATAAGGATTGACACCTATATAGATCATCTCCCATTGCTGGGCTAGAAGGGAATCCTAGTCAAGGAAATATTACTATAAAGGAGTCAATCTATTCAATAGGCAAATATTCACATGGAAGCAGTATATTTGAGGTTAAGGCTGAAGGAAGGAAAAGCAAGGAAAAAGAGGAAAGGTTTTTCTTAGGGAAGCCAATGGTAATGACTATGGAGTCAGGAACAAACAGATCAGTTTGTGTGGCACAGGCAATGATGCATTTAATAGAAGGAAACAACAGCAATGGTGAAATTAAGAAGCTTGGATGTGCTACCACACAAGATTTACACACACACAAGGCTATAGGAAACTTCTGGGTATTAAAACACAACTATTCCCATAATTTAGCTTGGCAATATTTTGAGAATGTGTAGATTTCAATTAAAAACTGGGTTCTCTTGCACAGAACTGAAATGTAGATGTCACTGACCTTGAAAGGTAACCTTTGGGGTAGGAATTTATCTTGAATCTAAGAAATAATTTTTCAAATCATTGGTACTTTAACAGCATTTTGTGATAGAATCACATGCAAAACGTATCTTTTATGATACTTCCTGGTATCTTTATGATGTTTTAAAGTATAATCTGTGTTCTTTTATTATATAAAAGACAGAACCTTTTATTTTAAGGAATCCTAACTCTTATTCAAGAATACATACAAAACACTTATTGACTCTTCTCATCTTTTCATGGCAAAGAAAAAAAAATGGAGGTGATTTTCCTTTCACATATGGCAATAGGAAATAAACTGATCAATTTTGAAATCACAAGGCTTCCATGGAAGAAATGGATTCTCACACCATTTAGTATCATAGTTGGACCATAAGCCAGAGAGCTTCCTCTTGCCTCCCTACTACCATATCCTTCTTCCTTGTTTTTGAGTTATGGAAAACATACACACCAAGTGTTGTATTTATCAATATGGGAAACATATTTATTAAATGAGACAGTTACGTTGTACGATACACTTTTTTAGTTAGAACTTTGTCCAAAACTGTAAATTCTCTTTAATTCATTAATTTTCATTAATTCATTTTCCTCTTTCATGTAAAAGGATTTAGAAGACAGCTCCTTTTTTCTGAAGCTGTCATGGTGGCCCAGTTCCCCACTTCACCTAATTTTTGTGTTTTCAGGGAGGTTATGGCACAACTGATAAGGCTTCTGCTTTCTAAACTAAAACTCAGTTACAGTCCTGTCTTTGAGACTGTTTATAGATCACCATGATTGGATTTTTTGCTGGTTCCCAAATATACATTGTTGGATTTCGGTGCTACAAACACATACCTTTGTGTTGACTCAGATTTGGGATTCCATGCATTAATCAAGTAATAGATTTAGAGCTCATCAACAGTTTAGTTAAGCTCTTTCTTATTAGTGTAGATAGATCTAATAGCAACTCATTGGTGTTGAAAGCTGTAGCTTTCATTAAAAACAAGTAAAAAAAAAAATTTTTGGCTCTGCTACAAGACATGCAGGATTTTAGTTTCTCAACCAGGATTCGAACCCTCGCTCCCTGCAGTGGAAGCAAGAAGTCCCACCCACTGAACTGACAGGGAATCCCTGAAGTTGTCATTTTTCAGTTCAGTTCAGTTCAGTTGCTAAGTTGTGTCTGACTCTTTGCAACCCCATGGACTGCAGCACGCCAGGCCTCCCTGTCCATCACCAACTCCTGGAGTTTACCCAAACTCATGTCCATTGAGTCGGTGATGCCATCTAACAATCATCCTCTGTCGTCCCCTTCTTCTCCTGCTCTCAATCTTTCCCAGCAACAGGGTCTTTTCAAATGAGTCAGCTCTTCGCATCAGGTGGCCAAAGTATGGAGTCTCAGCTTCAGCACCAGTCCTTTAAATGAACATTCAGGACTAATCTCCTTTAGGATGGACTGGTTGGATCTCCTTGCAGTCAAAGGGACTCCCAAGAGTCTTCTCCAACACCACAGTTCAAAAGCATCAATTCTTCGGCACTCAGCTTTCTTTATAGTACAACTCTCACATACATGCATGACTGCTGGAAAAACCATAGCCTTGACTAGACAGACTTTTGTTGGCAAAGTAATGTCTCTGCTTTTGAATATGCTATCTAGGTTGGTCATAACTTTCCTTCCAAGGAGTAAGCAGCTTTTAATTTCATGGCTGCAGTCACCATCTGCAGTGATTTTGGAGCCCAGAAAAATAAAGTCTGACACTGTTTCCACTGTTTCCCCATCTATTTCCCATGAAGTGATGGGACCAGATGCCATGATCTTAGTTTTCTGAATGTTGAGGTTTAGGCCAACTTTTTCTTTCTCCTCTTTCACTTTCATCAAGAGGCTCTTTAGTTCCTCTTCACTTTCTGCCATAAGGGTGGTGTCATCTGCATATCTGAGGTTATTGATATTTCTCCCGGCAATCTTGATTCCAGCTTGTGCTTCCTCCAGCCCAGCATTTCTCATGATGTACTCTGCATATAAGTTAAATAAGCAGGGTGACAATATACAGCCTTAACATACTGCTCTCCCGATTTGGAACCAGTCTGTTGTTCCATGTCCAGTTCTAACTGTTGCTTCCTGACCTGCACACAGATTTCTCAAGAGGCAGGTCAGGTGGTCTGGTATTCCCATCTCTTTCAGAATTTTCCACAGTTTATTGTGATCCACACAGTCAAACGCTTTGGCATAGTCAATAAAGCAGAAATAGATGTTTTTCTGGAACTCTCTTGCTCTTTCTATGATCCAGTGGATGTTGGCAGTTTAATCTCTGGTTCCTTTGCCTTTTCTAAAACCAGCTTGAACATCTGGAAGTTCACGGTTCACATATTGCTGAAGCCTGGCTTGGAGAATTTTGAGCATTACTTTGTTAGCATGTGTGATGAGTGCAATAGTGTGGTAGTTGGAGCATTCTTTGGCATTGTCTTTCTTTGGGATTGGAATGAAAACTGACCTTTTCCAGTCCTGTGGCCACTGCTGAGTTTTCCAAATTTGCTGGCATATTGAGTGTAGCACTTTCACAGCATCATCTTTTAGGATGTGAAATAGCTCAACTGGAATTCCATCACCTCCAGTAGCTTTGTTTGTAGTGATACTTCCTAAGGCCCACTTGACTTCATATTCCAGGATGTCTGGCTCTAGGTGAGTGATCACACCATCGTGATTATCTTGGTTGTGAAGATCTTTTTTGTACAGTTCTTCTGTGTATTTTTGCCACCTCTTCTTAATATCTTCTGCTTCTGTTAGGTCATCTATAGAAACTTATTGTCTATAGACCTACTATATTTCTCACTGTTTAAAAAATCTGTGAACTTATGCTCAATACAGAGAAAGAATTTGGAGAGTAACGAGAACAAAAAATAACTAAAACTCATCAATTATTCCAGCAGCCAAGGATAATTATTGTTGTTATTTAGGTGTATTCTTTTCCAACATCTTTATAAAATTTTGTATATATACTAATCACTGTATGTATTATGTTTTCTAAATACCACATATTGTTATGTTTTCCTCTCATGGCAATATATACTGAATATATTTCAAATTAAATAAATGCTGTTATAAGATAATTGTTTATCCATACAGAAAATATTATATTGGAGCTGTATTTCATAGAAGCACACAAAAGTGAATCCCATGTGCATCTTAAATATAAAAAACAGAGCTTTTATATCATTTAAAGAAAGTATAGAATAATATAAAGTCAGTATACAACTGATATAACTGGATGTTTTTCAAACAATATTAAAAATTCCAGTATAGTAGAAAAGATTGATAAACACAGCTTCATTACAATTAAAACTTCTGTTTATAAAGATACCAGAAAGAAAGCAAGCTACACACTGGGAGAAATATTGTTGATACTTATAACCTGTAAAGAATTTGGATCCAAGATATGCAAAGAGCTTTATTGAGAAAAACTCAAATAATCCAACAGGAAAATGGGCGAAAAACAAACAGGCACGTCACTGAAATGGAATTGTGAATGGTCAACAAGCATAGGAAACAATCTCAAAATGCTTTCTTGGGGAAATCAAATTACAATTAAAAGAGATACAGGGGGGTGGTGGAAAGGAGACTTGGATGACGGCAGTCAAATGGTACAAACTTCCAGTTATAAGATAAGTAAGTACAACAGATGTGATATACAACACAATAAATATGATTAATGCCCCAGTACATTATGTATGAAAGTTGGTAAAGGAGTAAATCTGAAGAGTTCTTATCCCAAGAAAAAAAATTTTTTTTCTAGTTCTTTAATTTTATATCTGTATGAGATCATGGGTGTTCATTGAACTTACTATGATAATCACTTCATGATGATTATCTCCAGGCAAGAACACTGGCGTGGGTTGCCATTTCCTTCTCCAAGGGATTTTCGCAACCCAAAACTGGAAAAAATACAAAAAGTGATATAATTTTATATCTAAAAAGGGGAAAATTAATAGATCTTATAATGCCAAGTGTTGGAAAGAATGTGAATCAGTGGAACTTTTGTACTTTACTGGCATGGGTATAAGATCATTTTGAAAAGCAATTTGGCATTCTCTTTTTTCCTGAAATACAGTCGATTTACAGTATTCTACTAGCTTCAGGTGTACAATGCAGTGACTTAAAATTGGTTATTAAGAAATGGCTCTCTTTCCCTGTGCCATACAATATATCTTTGAGCTTACTTTATACATAGTAGTTTGTACCTCTTAATCCCTTATCAATTTGGCATTATCTTTTAAAGTGAAACACTTGCATATTCTGTCACCCAGAAAGTCCACTCCTTGGTACAAGGCCTAGAGAAACTGCATGTGTGGACCAAGAGACAGACATAGACAAGGTTTATAGAAACCTTGTCTGAGACACAAAAAACCTGGAAACAATCCAAACAAATACCAAATAGATGAATCATGGCATATTACACAACGTAATGTCATTGTGCTCACCAATGAACTTAATTAGTGAATTTAATGAACCAGAGCCACACACAATAGTATGGATGAATCTTAGAAGCATAAATGTTGAATAAAAAATTCAAGTTGCAGACTTCATTAAGTATGAAATTATATTCTCATAAAGCTTACTCAATAACAAGTAAATCTACATGGTGCATTTTTCAGACTGTATATATATGTATTAGGGTTTCCCTGGCAGCTCAATGTTAAAGAGATAAAGAATCCACCTGCTAATGCCAGAGACTAGGGTTCGATCCCTGGGTTGTGAAAATCCCCTGGAGAAAGAAATGGAAACCCATGCCAGTGTTCTTGCCTGGAGAATTCCAAGGACAGAGGAGCCTGGCGAGCTATAGTCCATGCGGTCACAAAGAATCAGACACAAATTAGTAACTAAACAACATATATTTAATAAGCCTATATTTGAAAAGAAAACCAAAGCAAGAGGGTAAGAAACCCAAATTTCAGGATAGGGATTACCCCTTAGGTGGTGGTAAGGGTGTGGCTTCGGGAGCAGCAGCCAAGCAGAGGCAACGGACAGACTCGGTTTTCTCTCGTGGGAGATGGTGGATTCCTAGGTATGTGTGTAATTGATCACATCATAATCGATCATGTATTGCACACATTCTTGTGCATATACCATACATGACATTAAAAAGATAATGAAGTAAAAAAGTCTGAATTGAAATGCAGATATAGTGAGGGTGAAAAATATACCTCAGTTTTAAGAAAGTAAGAATTATGAACTGAAGTGACCCACTAGATGCTAAGGTCAAGTAAAAAGGAGAGATGCAGGATAATTCGAAATGGCTGCCTCAGATAAGTCGAGAGGGAGCCCACGCTATCAAGAAAGAAAAACCCATATTGTCAGTCATAAAAAAATATATAAAATATGTGTTGAGTTGTGTGGAGTCGGATCCTCAGGACAGACTCACGGCTGGGTAGATCTTAACCAGGACTCATTCATTCATTCACCAAATAGTTAGCTCTGTGCCAGGTACCATACTAGACACTGCGCACGCAACACTGCTCCAGCAAAACTTCACCAGAACAATTCACTATGACGCGTCAACATATCAGGTATGTAATTAAGTTTAGGGGACAATGTAGGCATATTCTTATAAAGAGAAAAAACAAATGTTTATCAGTTAAAAGCACTTGAAAGGCAGTAATACAAATCAGTGGGAAAGGAAAGACTACTCAACAAATAACTCTGGGACAATGGATCATCCTTACAGGGAAGTTAAAAGGATAAGCCATAAGGAAAAGGTTGATGAAGCTAACCATATTAAGACAGTTTAAAACTTTCATATAAGGAAGGATGCCAGACAACATGTAATCTTATGTCAAACAGGATTTTTCCTTTTGTCCTAGAATTGTTGATAAACCCAAAACTGATGACAAAGGATGCTAAGTACCCCATGGTCTAAGACCATGTTGCCACCTGCCGTTGGAGCCAGCCACCTCCCCTCAGAGCTCACTGAGAATCTCTAGACACATTCTGAACCTACCAACTTGCCTGGATTTAAATGTGTTTTGAGTTATTTACAAACTATGGAATCTTGGTGACAATCTGTGTAGTGGAAATGTTAGAATCTATCTTGTTAAAGACAATATAAGTAAATTACATAGAAGGTGCTTAATTAATATAACTATTATTCCTTAGTTTTATTCCTTATTAGCACTTATGCTTCTTTTATAAAGCAAAGTCTTTATTAACCAATAAATAATGCTGGGACTGCAGGCAAGGATCATGAAACTTCTGAGTAATAAGTGAAAGTATCATTTAAAATAATATCTCTACCTAGATTTCCAGTGGATTCTTTAATCAAAGCCAGTATCAAAAATTAAATTGGTCAATAACAGAATCATCTTCTTTCCCTTGGTCAAATTGCTAACTAACGCAAGGGAAGTCTATAAATTAACTTTCACATTCCACAGGCCTCCTTGAATTACCCATATTTTTCTGAATGAGCCTGTGATCACTCTTTAAGGGAGACATTGTAACTTTATTGAGTGAACTATGGATTTTCTCTGTCCAGGGTATGGAAAGCTTGGTGGTAGTCACCTCAAACAGTATCTCTTGCAAACAAATTTAAGTTCATTTCTCAGCCCTCCATTAAGACTGGAAACAGGAATGAGATTTGGATGGTCGGATATTTGCTATGCCCTGCCTTTCCATAAGGCATCAAAGCTTTTCTTTTTCCTTGCTTATTTTTTACTGATTCAAGTTCAATTAACAATTGGTGGTACGTCCCTGTGGGTCCAGTGTTTAAGAATTCACCTTGCAATACCGGGACAGGGGTCTGATCCCTGGTTGGGGAACTAAGATCCCACACGCATCAGCCTCGGAGCAACCAAGTCCACGTGCTGCGGCTACTGAGCCTGTGCACCACAGCAAGAGAGTCCGTGTGCCTCAACGAACGATCCCGTATGCTGAAGCTGAGACCTGATGCAGCCAAATAAATAAGTAAATATTACAAAATTCAACTAACAATTGTTGAGTGCTCTATCAGACATTTTTACGTTCATCTTCTCATTTACTTCCATGATCCAGCGGATGTTGGCAATTTGATCTCTGGTTCCTCTGCCTTTTCTAAAACCAGCTTGAACATCTGGAAGTTCATGGTTCACATATTGCTGAAGCCTGTCTTGGAGAATTTTGAGCAGTACTTTACTAGCGTGTGAGATGAGTGCAACTGTGCGGTACTTTGAGCACTCTTTGGCATTGCCTTTCTTTGGGATTGGAATGAAAATCCAATCCTTTTCCAGTCCTGTGACCACTGCTGAGTTTTCCAAATTTGCTGGCATATTGAGTGCAGCACTTTCACAGCATCATCTTTCAGATTTGGAATAGCTCAACTGGAATTCTATCACCTCCACTAGCTTTGTTCATAGTGATGCTTTCTAAGGCCCACTTGACTTCACATTCCAGGACGTCTGGCTCTAGGTCAGTGATCACACCATCATAATTATCTGGGTCGTGAAGATCTTTTTTGTACAGTTCTTCTGTGTATTCTTGCCATCTCTTCTTAATATCTTCTGCTTCTGTTCGGTCCATACCATTTCTGTCCTTTATCGAGCCTATCTTTGCATGAAATGTTCCTTTGGTATCTCTGATTTTCTTGAAGAGATCTCTAGTCTTTCCCATTCTGTTGTTTTCCTCTATTTCTTTGCATTGATTACTGAAGAAGGCTTTCTTATCTCTTCTTGCTATTCTTTGGAACTCTGCATGGAAAAAGCAAGAGAGTTCCAGAAAAACATCTATTTCTGCTTTATTGACTATGCCAAAGCCTTTGACTGTGTGGATCACAATAAACTGTGGAAAATTCTGAAAGAGATGGGAATACCAGACCACCTGATCTGCCTCTTGAGAAATCTATGTGCAGGTCAGGAAGAAACAGTTACAACTGGATATGGAACAACAGACTGGTTCCAAATAGGAAAAGGAGTACATCAAGGCTGTATATTGTCACCCTGTTTATTTAACTTATATGCAGAGTACATCATGAGAAACGCTGGACTGGAAGAAACAAAAGCTGGAATCAAGATTGCCAGGAGAAATATCAATAACCTCAGATATGCAGATAACACCACCCTTATGGCAGAAAGTGAAGAGGAACTCAAAAGCCTCTTGATGAAGGTGAAAGTGGAGAGTGAAAAAGTTGGCTTAAAGCTCAACATTCAGAAAACGAAGATCATGGCATCCGGTCCCATCACTTCATGGGAAATAGATGGGGAAACAGTGTCAGACTTTATTTTTCTGGGCTCCAAAATCACTACAGATGGTGACTGCAGGCACGAAATTAAAAGACGCTTACTCCTTGGAAGGAAAGTTATGACCAAACTAGATAGCATATTCAAAAGCAGAGACATTACTTTGCCAACAAAAGTCTGTCTAGTCAAGGCTATGGTTTTTCCTGTGGTCATATATGGATGTGAGAGTTGGACTGTGAAGAAGGCTGAGCGCCGAAGAATTGATGCTTTTGAACTGTGGTGTTGGAGAAGACTCTTGAGACTCCCTTGGACTGCAAGGAAATCCAACCAGTCCATTCTGAAGGAGATCAACCCTGGGATTTCTTTGGAAGGAATGATGCTAAAGCTGAAACTCCAGTACTTTGGCCACCTCATGTGCAGAGCTGACTCATTGGAAAAGACTCTGATGCTGGGAAGGATTGGGGGCAGGAGGAGAAGGGGATGACAGAGGATAAGATGGCTGGATGGTATCACTGACTCGATGGACGTGAGTCTGGGTGAACTTCGAGGAGTTGGTGATGGACGGGGAGGCCTGGCGTGTTGCGATTCATGGGGTCGCAAAGAGCCGGACACGACTGAGCGACTGAACTGCAAACTAGCTGTTTGCAGTGGTTTGTCCACTACCTAAGGCAGTGGCACCCCACTCCAGTATTCTTGCCTTGAAAATCCCATGGACAGAGGAGCCTGGTTGGCTACAGTCCATGAGGTCGCTAAGAGTCGGACACCACCTAGAGGCTTCACTTTCACTTTTCACTTTCACGCATTGGAGAAGGAAATGGCAACCCATTCCAGTGTTCTTGCCCGGAGAATCCCAGGGACAGGGGAGCCTGGCGGGCTGCCGTTACGGGGTCACACAGAGTCGGACAGGACTGAAGTGACTTAGCAGCAGTAGCATACTATGTATTTGCCTTTACCAGTGAAAGTTTTTCCTTAACATATTTTCTTATTTTATGGTCTTTTAAAAAATTTCTTTAAAGACATTTTAATATATTTTGTAGGCTAGTTCAGTGGTGATGAAATCTTAGTTTCTGTTTGTCTGAAGAAGTCTTTATCTTTCCTTCAATTGTGAATTATTCCCTGCTGAGTAGCAATTTTTTTTTTTTTTTTTTTTTTTGCTTTCAGTGCTGTTAATACATCATGCCACTCCCTTTGGGCCTGCAAAGCTTCTGCTGAAATATCAGCTTAATAATCCTGTCTTATGAGGATTCTCTTGTATGTGACTCTCTGTTTTCATCTTGCTATCTTTAAAATTCCATATCTTTAACTTTTTCCATTTAAATTATGATATGTATTGGTGCAGGTCTAATTGGGTTCATCTTGTTTGGGACTCTGTGGTTCCTGACCAGGATATCTGTTTCCTTCTTGCAGTTAGGGGAGTTTTCTGCCATTATTTTCACCAAATATGTTTTCTGGCCCTTTCTCTCTCTCTCCTCCATTTAGAACCACTCTAATGTGAGTGTTAGTATGTCTGATGTTCCACAGGTCCCTTAAACTATACTGTTAGCTTTTTTGTTTGTTTTTGCTGTTTTTATAGGGTGACTTTTCCTCTTCTGTCTTCAAGGTTGTTTATTCTTTCTTCTGTATCACTAAACTTCTGCTGATTCCTTCTAGTGTATTTTTTACTTTGTTTATTCTATTTTCAGCCCTGACTGCTTTTCTATCTATATCTATATATTTTAAAATTCTTTATTACAGCTCTGTGTTCCTCTGTGCTTTTTCCCAAGTTCATTTAATGTTTTTATGGTCATTGCTTTGAACTCTTTTTCAAGTCAGTGGTTTATGTTTGCTTTATTAAGGTTTTTATTTTCTGAAATTTAAACTTGTTATTTCATTTAGAACTTATTTCTTATCTTATTATGTTTGAATATCTATCTGTCTCTATGAAATGAGGCAAAACAATGGTCTATCTTGGTCCTGAAGGCATAGCCTTACGTGGTAACTGTTTATCTGCATATAGGGGCACAGTGAGAGGGTTGGATCTGAAGTAAGTGCAGGCTGGGGCTTTTTTTGTTTCTGAAAGAGCTGGGGCCATTACCTTGGCAGGCAGGGTTGTGGGTGGGAATAGGAACTGGAGCCCTGCACAGGCCAGGATTTCTTGCAGGGTGTTTGTGGGGCCACTGGCTTGGTAGAAGTGGATTGGACCCAGGAAGGATAAAGAGAGCACTACTCTAGCTGCAGTGTCTCCCGGGGTGCTGACAGGACGTTAGCAGAAGGCAGGGACCATGGCCTGGTGTAGTCTGGGGAGTGCACTGACCTAGTGTCTCGGCAGGCTGGCCAGAACATCAGGTACATTACAGTCTGCTGCCTTCACCCTGGGACTGGGGAGCAAGTCTGTGGATGCATGCTTTAAGAGAAGAGTCTCGGTTTCCCACAGTCCTTCTGTAAGCTCTACTGATTTACAAGCCAGGTAATGGAGTCACCTTCCTGGTGCCAGACTCCAGGGCTGGGGTACCCAATGTGGGGCATGAATCTTTGCTCCTTAGGGAAAATCCCTGAGTTTGCAGTACTCCCTCCTTCCTCTGAGTTGCTTCCTGAGGAGGATGGGGCATGAGTGGGTCCTGATTAGATCAGTCTCTTCCCTTTTACTACTGTCGCTGTGTCTTTTTCTTTATATCTTTCATTGTTAAGGAGTTTTTAACAACGAATGAATTTAACAATGAATTTCAGGTCATTCTTAAAGGGAACTGTTCTATGTGTAGTTTCGGTGTGTTTATGAAAGGTAATAAGCTAAGGGTTTTCCTCCTCCACCATCTTGATCCTGCCTAGGCATATCTGATTTTTGCATAGGAATCTGTGTTACTTTTCACAGTGAATAGACCATGGTAAGTTAAATTTGAACAGCATTATTGAGGAACTGGCATTATTTAACTAAACCACAGTAACTAAAATTGTGCTTATCAGAATGGTACAACATGAGAAGTGCTAGTATATTAAAAGTTTTTAAACTTAAAGAATATTTTTATTATTTATGTTTTTAAGCCTGTAGTTTTCTTTTCTTTTCTTTCCCCTTAATTTTATTTTATTATTTTTTTTTCCTTTACAATATTGTATTGGTTTTGCCATACATCAACATGAATCCCCCACGGGGGTACACATGTTCCCCATCCTGAATGCCCCTCCCACCTGCCTTCCCATACCACCCCTCTGGGTCATCCCAGTGCACCAGCCCCAAGCATCCTGTATCCTGCATCGACCCTGAACTGGTGATTCGTTTCTTATATGATATTATACATGTTTCAATGCCATTCTCCCAAATCATCCCACCCTCTCCCTCTCCCACAGAGTCCAAAAGACTGTTCTATATATCTGTGTCTCTTTCGCTGTCTCGCATACAGGGTTATCGTTGCCATCTTTCTAAATTCAAAAAAAAAAAAAAAAAACAACTACAAATAAATGGGAAAAAAGATTATGCCACTAGAGTAAAGTGCCAAGAAAAAAACAATGGAGAAATTCATCCTTACTAATATAAAAAATACAGATTCTAGTATTGGTCAGGATATAGGAAACTGACTTATGTTGTCACTGGACTGTAAACTGTCACAGCTTTGATGAGGTTGATCTGGTAATATATATCAAGGATTAAAAATGTACACATCCTAAAAAAAAGAATATTTTAAAAATTTGTTTTAAGTTAATAATGGGGAAACATAGAATAAAAAACATAGTACATAGAATAAAACTACATAGAACAAAAGAAGAAAGGGAATATTTATTCTATGTAATTTACTTGTGGAGGAAATCACAACTTTTTTTTAATGTATGTTTATGAATTAAACAAAGTGTCTGTTGAAGTTTTTTTGAATGATGTGACTTTTTTGATGATGGAGGAAATATGATATAGATAGCCAAATTTTCTTACGAAATAGAGTGAGGTAATTTTTGAATTCTGTATCCAAGATTGTCTTCATAATTGGCAAGATGCAGTACAAAATGACGGAGAAGGCAATGGCACCCCACTCCAGTACTCTTGCCTGGAAAATCCCATGGACGGAGGCGCCTGGTAGGCTGCAGTCCATGGGGTTGCTAAGAGTTGGACACGACTTAGCGACTTCACTTTCACTTTTCACTTTCATGCATTGGAGAAGGAAATGGCAACCCACTCCAGTGTTCTTGCCTGGAGAATCCCAGGGATGGCGGAGCCTGGTGGGTTGCCGTCTATGGGGTCACACAGAGTTAGACACGACTAAAGAGACTTAGCAGCAGCAGCAGCAGTACAAAATGAAAGTTTGGACCCTATGTTCAAAAGTTATTAAGAATTTCAAAACAGCAACAGAAAAGAATTTAAAAAACATATGCTCCTTCTGAGTATGGTGATATGTGAGACTACAGATTACATGCCCAAGTGGCCCACTTTGCATGTAACAATTTAAGTTAGCATATTGTTAGGTAGCATGTTGGTATATTTTTAGTTAGTTGGACACCCCGAAGTAAACTGGTTGTTTTGGTGTGATTATTTATACTTCAACTTTTCAGACTCAAAGCTATCCAATTTAGATTTTAAATTCTGTAGTCACTCGCTAAAGCCAACACGCTCTTGAAAAAATGGTTTATATTTTTTAAAATAACCAATATTGATATTGATGGTTCATCGGTATTCTGTATACTCTTATACAGAATAATGGACTTCCCAGGTGGCTCAGTGGAAAAGAATTCGCTTGCCACTGCAGGAGACACAGGTTTGATCCCTGGATTGGGAAGATCCCCTTGAGAAGGAAATGGTAACATATTCCAGTATTCTTACAGGGAAAATCCCATGGACAGAGGAGCCTGGTGGGCAGCCCATGGGGTCTCAAAAGAGTCAGACATGACATAGCCACTAAACAACAACAATACAGAATAGTAAGAACTTTTTGCTCTCTTAATGAGTCTTATATGTAGGAATACAGCTGAGAAGGAAGAGAGGGAGCAGAGTGTCAGAAGGAGAACTCCTGGGTTACAACCATAGCTCACTCTGGAGGATGGGAAAAGGAGCATCGATGATTTCCATTGTAAAGACTGTAATGCTCTCTTCATTTTCCTGCTCCTAATTTTTTTCTCATAAACCAAGAGAGATTGAAAATTTTGATAAATTGTGAATAGCAAATAGCTTTGTCTCTCTCTATATAGGTATGCTCAGTTGCTACAGTTGTGTCCAACTCTTTGTGACCCCATATACCCTAGCCCACCAGGATCCTCTGTCCATGGGATTTTTCCTGCAAGAATACTGGAGCAGGTTGCCATGCCCTCCTCCAGGGGATATTCCTGACCCAGGGATCAAACCTGTGTCTCCTGCATCTCCTGCATTTCAGGTGGATTCTTTACCTGCTGAGTCATCGGGGAAGCCCATATACATACAGCTATATAAAAAAAGGTATTATATATCCACATATCACATCTATATTTCTATTATAAGTAAATATATAGATGTATAAAATACATTTTATATGTACATTATAGATATGTATAGCTTTGGATAGTTTGTGTATTATATGTAGCAAGTTCTACATAAAAGTTATATCATTTAATATATACATAGGTTGTATATTTATATATATATATAATATATAGACAGAGATATATTATTTGTGTATGTGTCTACCATATTCAGTTCAGTTCAGTCGCTCAATCATGTCCGACTCTTTGCGACCCCATAAATTGCAGCATACCAGGCTTCCCTGTCCATCACCAACTCCCGGAGTTCACCCAGACTCACGTCCATCGAGTCAGTGATGCCATCCAGCCATCTCATCCTCTGTCGTCCCCTTCTCCTCCTGCCCCCAATCCTTCCCAGCATCAGAGTCTTTTCCAATGAGTCAACTCTTCACATGAGGTGGCCAAAGTACTGGAGTTTCAGCTTTAGCATCATTCCTTCCAAAGAAATCCTAGGGCTGATCTCCTTCAGAATGGACTGGGTGGATTTCCTTGCAGTCCAAGGAACTCTCAAGAGTCTTCTCCAACACCACAGTTCAAAAGCATCAATTCTTCGGCACTCAGCCTTCTTCACAGTCCAACTCTCACATCCATACATGACCACAGGAAAAATCATATTTATGTATACATATCTGCATGTATGTATCTTTTAGCAGAAGAAAGTATGTCTCATTATTTTATTTGCTCTAGAAATTATTTCTTAAGATTTTTACCTAATATTTAACTTTTAAAAGAAGTCTGATTTTCTAAATTCCCCTAGATGGTTAACCTAAAAAAAAATTAGGGAAATGAAATTGTCTAGATTATTTTTTCTATGGACTTCCCTGGTGGCTTAGACGGTAGTGTCTGCCTACAATGCGGGAGACCCGGGGTTAGATCCCTCGGTCGGAAAGATCCCCTGGAGAAGGAAATAGCAACCCACGCCAGTACTCTTGCCTGGAAAATCCCACGGACGGAGGATCCTGGTAGGCTACAGTCCACGGGGTCGCAAAGAGTCGAACACGACTGAGCGACTTCACTTCACTTCAGTTCATTTTTTCTGTAACCACCAGGTGGAAGCAAAGGATAAGAGCCCATGCACAGAGCCACTGCACTCTATGTAAAGGAAAACTTGAAACCACCGAGAAGTTCTGGAAAACAAGCTTACAATTAATAATAGTCCAAAGTATAAAATAACTTAGATTATATGGGTTTCACAAGATATTACCTATTGAAATTCATATATCTGAGTTTTTTTTTTAATTGAAGAATAGCTGATTTACAGTATTTCAGGTGCATAACAGTGATTCAGTTATTTTTTTTCTTGATTGGATTTTATTATAGGTCATTACAACATATCAAATATAATTTACTATTCTATACAATAAATCCATGTTACTTATCTATTGTATGTATAGTAGTTCGTATCTTTTAATCATATACCACTAATTTATCCTCCTACTTTTCCTCTTTGGTAATCATCAGTTTGTTTTCTGTCTGTGAGTTTCTTTTATATATATATATATATATATATATATATATATATATTTGTGTGTGTGTGTATTTGTTTTATGTTTTAAGTTCTATTTATGAAAAGTGAAACTGAAAGTTGCTCAGTTGTGACCCACTTTTTGCAACCCCCTGGACTGTACAGTCCATGGAATTCTCCAGGTCAGAATACTGGAATGGGTAGACTTTCCCTTCTCCAGGGGAACTTCCCAACCCAGGAACTGAACCCAGGTCTCCCTCATTGCAGGCAGATTCTTTACCAGTTGAGCCACCAGGGAAGCTCAAGAATACTAGAGTGGGCATCCCTTCTCCAGCAGATCTTCCCAACCTAGGAATCGAACCAGGGTCTCTTGCACTGCAGGCAGATTCTGTACCAGCTGAACTGCCAGGGAAGCAAGTTCTACATATAAATTATATCATGTAGCATTTGTGTTTCTCTATCTGACTTCCTTCACTAAGTTTATTGTTTAGGTCTATCCATGTTGCTGCAAAGGGAAATACTTCATGAAATGAATGAAATATTATATATGTACCACATCTTCTTTTTTAAGTGTTTTTTTTAAATTTAATTTTATTTAACTTTACAATATTGTATTGGTTTTGCCATATATTGAAATGAATCTGCCACAGGCATACATGTGTTCCCCATCCTGAACCCTCCTCCCTCCTCCCTCCCCATACCATCCCTCTGGGTTGTCCCAGTGCACCAGCTTCAAACATCCAGTATCGTGCATCGAACCTGGACTGGCGACTCATTTCATATATGATATTATATGTATTTCAATGCCATTCTCCCAAATCATCCCACCCTCTCCCTCTCCCACAGAGTCCAAAAGACTGTTCTATACATCAGTGTCTCTTTTGCTGTCTCGTATACAGGGTTATTGTTACCATCTTTCTAAACAACATTTATTTCTTAAAAGTTAACATGTGCATAAGAGGAAACCAAAAAACACAAGAGGCAAAAAGCAGTCATTCATAATCGTAAGCAGTTTACCATTGATATATCTCATTTCTATGTCTCATTTGTGTATTTTCAAAACTAAGCATCCATTTTTATGTAAGTCAGATCACACAGTTATGTATCATGCTATTTCACACATCATGAGTATTTACCATTTCAAAGTCCCCAAATTATGAATATTTTGATAACCAAGAATACACTACACCACTTCAATCTGGAAGGAAAAATATGTAATACTGCCTTTCTTGGCAACAAAAATTTCAGAAAAGCACAAAAATGGCAATAGGCCCTCTAGATAAAGATACTGGCAGAGTTACGATTAAAATACTAAATTCCCTTAATGTTCAATTAAAAATGAGACATAAAGCAACAGAGTACAGAAAATAGTGCTTCTAAGAGGATTCATTACCTGATCTAAACTATTAAAGTATTAGCAAAGAGGTATATTTCCACTGAATGACTTAACAATGCACCCCTATAGCACAGCCAAGAGATGCACACATATCCACGGTTATCATCAAAATATGAATGTGAACACATCCACATACAGCCCTCCCTTTATACTTCTTTCTGCCCTCTGCTGCCAACCTAGTGAACAAGTCCTGATGTACACTTCTCAGTGAAGATTTAACAATTCCATGTCCAAGATGCTGCTTTAAAAAAAAAATTAATTGTAACAAAGATATTTACAAATGTTGAAGCCAGCATGCAGGATTTTGAGCATAACCTTACTATCATGGGAGATGAGTACAATTGTCCTGTGGTTTGAAACTTCTTTGTACTGCCCTTCTTGGGAATTGACCTTGAGGATTGACCTTTTCCAGTCCTGTGGCCACTGCTGAGTTTTCCATATCTTCTGACATACTGAGTGCAGCACTTTGACAGCATCATCTTTTAGGATTTTAAATAGCTCTGCTGTAATTCCATCACCTCCATGAGCTTTATTGATAGCAACGCTTCCCAAGGCCCGTTTGACTTCACACTCCAGAATGTCTGGCTGTGGGTGAATGATCACACCATTGTGATTACCCGGTTCATTAAGATCTCTTTTGTACATTTCTTCTGTGTATTCTTTCCGTTTCTTCTTGATCTCTTCTGCTTCTATTAGGTCTTTAAGGTTTCTGTCCTTTATTTTGCCCATGTGTGGGTGAAATGTTCCTTCACTATTTCCAATTTTCTTGAAGAGATCTGTAGTCTTTCCCCTTCTGTTGTTTTCCTGTTTCTTTGCATTTTTCATCAGAGGAGGCCTTCTTGTCTCTCCTGACTATTCTCTGGAGCTCTGCATTCAGTTGGGTGTACCTTTCCCTTTCTTCCTTGCTTTTCACTTCTCTTCTTTCTTCAGCTATTTGTAAAGCCTCCTCAGATAAGCACTTAACCTTCTTGCTTCTCTTTTTCTTTGGGATGGATTTGTTAGCTGCCTCTGTACAATATTATGGGCCTTTGTCTTGTGACTTTGATATATTTGCTTATTAGTTCACAATACAGATGTTCAAGGTAGAGATTACATAATTTGCCACTGAATTGGTTGTTGTAAGAGAAAGAAGAGTCAAAGCTTTTTATCTAGGTAAATGCATTTGATAATTAGCATAATCAAAAGAGAGCCAGAGGAGAAGCTAAGGGAGTTTGATTTTAGAAATTCAATATTGAGTTACCCATTATTCATCAAGTGGAGAAGATAGGTGGCCAGTTGAATACACAAATTTCTAGTTCATGAAAGAAATCTGACTTGGGAGATACACATTTGGTGTTAATTATCATGTGTACATAATCTTAGACTAAAGATTTAAATGAAAAAACTTAGGTAATAAAGGCAGTTATAAAAAAGAATATTTCTTGGACTGAGATCTGAAACAGGTCAATAGTCAAAGGTCTAGAAAATGAGAAGAAATCAGCTGAAAGAGTTTCCAAATATGTAAAGTGAAACACCAAAAGAGAGTATGGCCCTTAGAAGTAGTGAAGATATTGTTTCAATAAAAAATAAGAAGAAAAAAATAAATAAAAATAAAAAATAAGGTAACCAACTACATCTAGCACAGCTGATAACTCACTTATAGAGACTTTGAGAAACTACAATTGATTTGGCAACATGGATGTCATCAGTTGTCCTAACAGTTACTTTGCTGGAGCAATAGGGAAAATAAACTGCCTGTTTGAAGAGGGCCCAAGAAAAAACAAAAATATACAAAATGAGTACAGTTTACATTAGCAACTCTTCAAGAAAGTTTTGTTATAAAGAGAAGTAGGCATGTGAAGTAGATTGATTATCTTTAAAGAAAGATAGTTTATATTTGTTGATGGAAATAATATAGTAATATGATCATGCAAGAGAAAAATGGGGTATTTAGAGAGGAAGACCTTTGAAACTTGAGAAGCGGTTGGGTCAAGTGCAGCATTATTGGTGATTGGCAACAGGGGAGCACCAACACAAATTCACATAACAGCAGTTAAGGCAGAATAGAGGGTGATACAGTAAGTTGTTGATGTTGGTTATGGTCTAGGTAAATGCAGTAAATGAAGGATTTTGTACACATAGTACTAATTTCATTTCATAAAGATACGTAAAAGTAAATCTGAATTATATTTTATGCTGACAATGAAATTACATAACACCTCTGCTTGCATGTGTGAATTTACAACCACAACACGTGAGCTGTCAACACTCAAGGACCCCTGCTCAGTGCCCTTTGGGGACCTGATGGGAAGGAAATGCAAAGCAGAGCGCGTATATAAAGCTGATTCACTTTGCTGTACAGTATAAACTAACACAGCATTGGAAAATAACTATATTCCAGTAAAAATTAATTAAAAAAATAAGGCATCAATAAAGATAGTCAGTATTACATAGCTCAACATTTAAGAAATCTACAAAACTTTTGAAAAATTTAGCTCTAAAAGATATTATACATATATATATTTGTATATATGCATGAAGAGAAAAGAAACTGACCTTGGTTAATAAAATTATGGAAAAAAAACCTCACCCTCACAATAGATAAAAGATTACAAATAAAGAAAATTCAAAAAATGAGTCAATAAGCAAAATTTAACTCACAATTTCAGGCATTATTAATTAAGAAGTGCATTCAAAACCACTGGAATTTTTAAAAAGAATTTTAATTAGGGAACAATCTTGAAAAGTGTCAGTACAATTTCGATGGAAGATTTGGGAGAATGGCATTGAAACATGTAAAATATCATGTATGAAACGAGTTGCCAGTCCAGGTTCGATGCACGATACTGGATGCTTGGGGCTGGTGCACTGGGACGACCCAGAGGGATGGAATGGGGAGGGAGGAGGGAGGAGGGTTAAGGATGGGGAACACATGTATACCTGTGGCGGATTCATTTTGATATTTGGCAAAACTAATACAATTATGTAAAGTTTAAAAATAAAATAAAATTAAAAAAAAACAAAAAAAAAACATAGCACAATGCACGTAGGTTACTTGGCAAAACTAATACAATTTTGTAAAGTATAAAAATAAAATAAAATTAAAAAAAATAATCTAAGATCAGAAAAAAATATACCTGTGGCGGATTCATTTTGATATTTGGCAAAACTAATACAATTATGTAAAGTTTAAAAATAAAATAAAATTAAAAAAAAACCGAAACATAGCACAAGGCTCTATGACAAGTCTGTTAACAGTGGATATGGAATCTCATTGTATTATAAGCAGTGATTATTTAAAGATGGTAGAATGGGTGACTACCTTTGTTCCAGTTTTTGAATTTTTCAGATTTTATAAAGTTAGCATTTTTAGTGATCAGAAAGTAATTAATAAAAGATATACAAATTTAGTCATTACTTTGATAATATAATATTATGAGTTGTGATGATAGGAGAGTGGTCCATTATGGTTTGAACAGTCTACTGTTAGTAATACATCATAAGAATTATTTAAAA
This sequence comes from Bubalus bubalis, assembly GCF_019923935.1. Lineage (NCBI taxonomy): Eukaryota > Metazoa > Chordata > Mammalia > Artiodactyla > Bovidae > Bubalus > Bubalus bubalis. Next base: position 114,825,527 of record NC_059163.1, on the reverse strand, counting down.
ATAGGAAAATGTCATTTAGTCACTAAGCTGTGTCCAGCTCTTTGCAACCTGTAGAACGAAGCCCATCAGTCTCTTCTGTCCATGGGATTTCCCAGAATACTAGAGCAGTTCACCATTTCCTTCTCCAGAGGATATTCCTGACCCAGGGATTGAACTCACATCTCCTGCATTGGCAGGCAGATTCTTTACCACTGAGTCACCAGACAAGCCCTCAAATAGGGAAATACCCAAAGTATAATTCCAGGAAATAAAAAGATACTCTGGTGTATTACTATGCTCATATTCATGTCAGTGTGTACTGAAGAGAGAGAGGCAGAGGCAAAGAGAGATAGCAGGAGAGTGTCCTAATGGAGATAGGAACCTCATTTATCTGGAGTGTTGTGTGGGCTCAATGCTTGGGCCTGGGTCAAAGTCTGGCACAGAGTAGACATTGATATCTATTTGTCAAAGAATGTATGCATGCAAAGATTAACACATTGAGACTCAGGGAAATATACTAAAATGCTGTACACATTAATGTTGACTTTGGGTGGTGGAAAAATAGGTGATAGATAAGTTTTGGAAAAAAATGTTTTCTTTTACATTTTTATATTATCTAATATTTCTAAAATACATAGTATATACTCTATTTCTTATCCTGATCTAAAGTACCTCAAAAAAAGAAAAAAGGTCAAATACATGTCAATGTGCTTTTAGACACAAAAAGAAAAGTAAATTGAAAATAACATTTTTATTCTTGTAAAAAATATTTTATTTTTTTTGTATATCACAGTGAAATGGCTGCTTTGACTAAACTTAAATCCAAATATCTTTATTTTGGTAGCAACCTCTCATAAAATGTGACTATGAAAATCACTGCTGGGGTTAATTATTGTCAGAGTTGAAATTAGTACTCCAGCTACCAACTCTTTAAGGAGACCATAGTGCCAGAGAAAAGAAGCACCAGATGTTCAGATGGCTGCAATTTGGTCCTTAGCAAAGGTTATAATCAAGTTTATAACATAAGCCTCAATGAAGAAGCAATGTATTATAGAAGAAAAGAACATTGAGAAAAAACTCTTAAAAATGAGCTTAAAATTGGTCTTCATCACTTAGTAATTATGAGTTTGAGTCATGCTTAACTGTTGTAAGCCTCAATTCCTTCAGCTATATAATAGAGATCATTAAAACTGGCTTACTTGGTCATTGGAGTATAGTTTAGAATATCTGTCAGATTTCAAAGAGCTTGTGTCAATTTTTTTTTTGCCTGATAATCTATATGTTACTTTCCCTTCCCTACACAGCAAATCACATGCCATCCAAATTGTTTTATTAAAAAAAAAAAATCAACAGATCAACTATGTTGGAACAATTTGCCAGTGTCACAGACATAACTATTAAAAAATATTTTGAGATGTGTGTTTATAGATTGCTCTACTTAAAATAATATTTTAAAAGAATACGATAGTACCAAATAAAATGCAGCCTTTTTCATATCTTATTGTTTACTTAATTTTACTTAAAAGGTGGTGTGGCTGAAAATAGTGTAAGATAATAGAACTTGACCTTTCCACATGGTCAGAGTAGGAGGCAACTGTAGGCTGTAGATCCTGCAGCTTCTGAGTCAGCAACTCCTTTAGCCAATATTCTCTCTGGATATTAAGCAATCTGCCCACATTTCTTAAAGGGATTTCTAAAGTATCTTCACAAGTCTCTTCTCCCATAAGCTCTCCTTCCTGCTGATCTTCCATCATACCAGTGTCCCAGGAGCATCTGAATTTTCTTGAGGATTCCTCTTCAGTTCTCTTTCTCTTGATCCTTTAGAACTCTTTGTAATTGGTTGTTGCTAAGTTGCTAAGTCACTTTAGTTGTGTCCGACTCTGTGTGACCCCATAGACAGCAGCCCACCAGGCTCCCCCGTCCCTGGGATTCTCTAGGCAAGAATACTGGAGTCAATCTTCAACTCTTTCTACTTGCCTCCCACCTCAGGTCCTAAGCAACCACGTTTTTGCTAGTTTTTGACGTGACAAGGATTATACATATTTACTAAGGTTTCCTGTCAAGGAAGAGAACACACAATTGAGATGACAGCAAGCTGGTGTCCTCACAAGTACTGAGGCTTCAGTTAGACTGTGGTGGGGTGGGGGGGAGAATGTGGCCCCTTCCACCATATGAGTTACAGCAAGGAGTCTACAGCCAGGAATATACAAGAAGGCCATCACTTGACCATGTTGCCATCCTCATCTTGAACTCCCAGCCTCCAGGATTGTGAGAAACAACACATTCCTGTTGTTATAAGGCATCCAGTATGCAATGTGTTGTTATAGTAACTGCAAAGAACTAAGACATGGTGTGAAATAATCATTTTAGGGAAAAGGAAAATGAATTTACAAGGAAAGTAAATTATTCTGTTTATTGAACATCCACTTTTAATTTTTGCTTATAAATTTTAAATGAGTCTAGTGAGTTTTGGGAGAAGGCAATGACACCCCACTCCAGTCAGTACTCTTGCCTGGAAAATCCCATGGAAAGAGGAGCCTGGTAGGCTGCAGTCCATGGGATCGCAAAGAGTGGGGCAGCACTGAGCGAATTCACTTTCACTTTTCACTTTCATGCATTGGAGAAGGAAATGGCAACCCACTCCAGTGTTCTAGCCTGGAGAATCCCAGGGACGGGGAGCCTGGTGGCTGCCGTCTATAGGGTTGCACAGAGTTGGACATGACTGAAGTGACTTAGCAGTAGGAGCAGCAGCAGTGAGTTTTGTGGAATGTTTCTGTCAGTGCTGGGCTGCTTTAACTAAATTACAATGTAGATGGTTGGGTTAAACAAAGTTTAGTATTGCCAGATTTGAATGAGAGAGGGAAAGAGGAATGAGGGAAGTAAGGATATTTGCTATGAACTGTTAAAGAGCTGGGCCATGGACTCTTCTTAGGGTGCAAGATATGAAGTCCTACAGGGGATAAAAAAGTTTAGAAAAATAGGGAAAAACAGTGCATTCACTGAACTGAGAGTCTTAATGAGATCAAAGAGCTTTGGATTGGGGTCAAAAGTGTGAATAGAATAGGGAGCAATCATGAATTGTGATCATGGATCAAGGTGTAAGGGGACGTCAGTGTCCAGGATATGAGTGCGTCAGTACACAGCTGTAGCAGCTTTGCTCTTTGGTGGCAGTGAGTGGAACCTGGGGAGGGCCGTGCTGATTCATCACAGGGATGATTTCAATGAGTCAGACAGAGAAGGAGAAATATCATATGATATCCCTTATACGTGGAATCTAAAAAAATGATATAAGTGAACTTATTTACAGAGCAGAAACAGACTCAGACTTAGGGAAAGAACTTATGGTTGCCAGGGGAGAAGGATGAGGGGAAGGGGTAGTTAGGGAGTTTGGGATGAACATGACACACTGTTATATTTAAAATGGATTGCCAACAGGGACCTGCTGTGCAGCACAGGGAACTTTGCTGAGTATTATGTGGCAGCCTGGAGGAAAGGGGAGTTTGGGGGAGAATTGATACATGTATATGTATGGCTGAGTCCCTTTGCTGTCCACCCAAAACTATCACAACATTGTTAATTGGCTATACTCCAATATAAAATAAAAAGTTTTAAAAAATGACTTTAAGACATGCTTTATACCTGTTACCCTCTCCCTCTAAAATAGCTCTAATTAATTATTGCAAGGAGAATGAGGCATTCAACAAACAAACTGCTCAGCTGACACACACCCTCAGCTTACAACTAGTCCTTGTCTTTCATTGTTCTTCGATAAAGAGCACAACTCTAAGTATTTCCATATTGCCCAGTCTCTACCTACCTTACCAGCCTCATCTTAACCAAATGACTCTTCTTGGCTTTACTGTGTACTCCATATGTAATGCACTCTTAGGATTCTCATTCTTTAAAAGTCAGCCCCTTGCTTCCTTCAGAGGTCAGCTCAGTTAGTCTTTTCTTGGAAAATCTTCCCTAATTTTCCAAACTATCACAATCCCAATCTCCCTGCCTCTTGAATTCAGAAATGCACATTAAATAATGAAGATCATGTTCCACATTTTAAAAAATCTAAAATGTCATATCATCCCATTTTAGTGAGGATGTGGAAAAATATGAGTTCTTGCACAGTTGATGAGAGCATATATAAGCCTCAATTCAGGTTTGATACACCATTGAGTAAAAAAAGCACATAAGACACAGGAACATCACGAAGCAAATTTTGTAATAACTTAGTACTAATTAAAATGAAATTTTGTTACATGTTACTGGGAAAAAAAGATGGATAAACAGGTAGATAAGAAGGACTATTTCAGTGGCGTATTTTAGTGGTAACACGCACACTCAGAAACTGCACTATTATGCTATATTAAGGCAACTCAGATCATAGACTGATTTCAAAATTCACCAAAATGCTTAGAGTAAATATTTTTGTGGGTGAGTTTTGGGTGGAGAAATGTCAAATTAGTTTCTGGAAAATGAATTATTTGTGTTGAGTAGAATTATTAATAGACCACAAACACTCACTAAAAGCCTAGACCTATTTTCTGGAAATTTCCGTTGACTGTAACTAATTCAGCCATTTACTCTAATGCAATGTTTAGTTGTTCCCTGTCACCATTCAGCTGTTTTCCTTTGGCATATCCTATGTGCTCACCCTCTCAGAGATGGCTATTCCAGGAAATTGCCTGTCAGACTTCTGAACATCTACTGTTCTGGGGGCAATCTGGCTTTTTCCTATATTAGGTGAAGTCAGCAAGGAGATTTTTGTCTTAAAGAAAAAATGATGTTTTAACTAAAATATCAAACAGATTTTTTTTCTAGAATAACAAAGGGTTAGATTAAGACTTGAAACATACAAAATTAGAAAACTAGAATGAATATACATATTGCATCTTAATATTCACCCAGATTCTGTATCCATGGGATTTTCCAGGCAAGAGTCCTAGAGTGGGTTGCCATTTCCTTCTCCAGGGGATCTTCCCTACCTAGGGATTGAACCCAGGTCTCCCAGATTGCAAGCAGATGCTTTACCCTCTGAGCCATCAGGGAAGCTCTGATAAAAGTATAGTACTTTTTAAATGGGGGAAAAACACCTAAAGTCAGGGAGGCAGGGGGAAAGAAGGAAAACAGACCTGACTTTTTTGATTCTACTTTGTTTTTTTTTTTTTTTTTTATGATTATAAATTTTTAAAATTAATTTATTTATTTTATTTTATTTTTTTTAATTTTATTTTATTTTTAAACTTTACATAACTGTATTAGATTTGCCAAATATCAAAATGAATCCGCCACAGGTTTACATGTGTTCCCCATCCTGAACCCTCCTCCCTCCTCCCTCCCCATTCCATCCCTCTGGGTCGTCCCAGTGCACCAGCCCCAAGCATCCAGTATCGTGCATCGAACCTGGACTGGCAACTCATTTCATACATGATATTTTACATGTTTCAATGCCATTCTCCCAAATCTTCCCACCCTCTCCCTCTCCCACAGAGTCCATAAGACTGTTCTATACATCGGTGTCTCTTTTGCTGTCTCGTACACAGGGTTATTGTTACCATCTTTCTAAATTCCATATATATGCGTTAGTATACTGTATTGGTGTTTTTCTTTCTGGCTTACTTCACTCTGTATAATAGGCTCCAGTTTCATCCACTTGATTCTACTTTGAATCCTCTAGTACAAGCATTTATTTTTCTAGACTTGACAGTGAAGACTGAGGACAAGAATCATAATGTATTACAGAAGAAGCTTGGGCTTTACCCTTTTATCACCTTGGAGTCAGATAGTTACCAACTGTATACTCTCAGGTCATTCACTTCTGTCTCTAATTCTTTGTTTCCCCTACATGAAAAGTGGAAATAATGAAAACATGTGTTCCCTATGCTTCCAGGGTAAAGTGGGACAGTGTGTTGAGGCACGTGGAAATTATTTACAAATTGCCATGCAAGTTAACATTATATTAAATTTGTTCTGGGGTTGGATGTGGCTTCCCTACTAGCTCAGACAGTAAAGCATCTGTCTGCAATGCAGGAGACATGGGTTCGATCCTTGGGTCAGGAAGATCCCCTGGAGAAGGAAATGGCAACCCACTCCAGTATTCTTACCTGGGAAATTCCATGGACAGAGGAGCCTGGCGAGCTACAGTGTATGAGGTTGCAAAGAGTTGGACAACAACTTAAGACAAACACACACACACACACACACAGAGGATTGAGTGAGTTCCTCCATGTCTCCACAAAAACTGATGCCACAAAGACGTAGGAACACTGTTCTTATGGAGGAGAAAATAGAGAGAACACAGGGCACACTTCACCAGCAGGTCTCTTGTCAGAATTGTCCCTGATGGCAATTCTGATTGTAGGGGCCTATTCCTCCCAAGAGCGATAAACAAGGAAAAAGAAGCCAACCTGCACCTCCAGGTCACACCTCTAACTATTCCATCTGGTTAGGGCAACACGTAAAAAGTGTGAGACTAGAAGTGAGTTTGCAAAAGAAAGGACAAACGAATCTATAACATTGGTCTCTTGTGGGAAGTATCATGTTTTTAGTTTGGATAAAGCACAATATTTTCATTACAACTCTCCAAAAAAGTATGAAAATTCAGTGATTTCAGAATAAGTATTCAAAATACACAAATGACCAGAATTTATCCTGAAGTTCAGCAAAACAGAATCTACCAGTCATCATCTTTATTTGTGGGTATTAGCCATAAAATACCCATGGCTATTTGCTGTATGCAGTGATCTTACAGCTCTTACCTATCCCTGAGGTTGCAACATTGATTAAAGACTTACACATAATTCAAAGGAGAGAATTCTTTGGGTTGCTCAGGAAGCATTTACATTTAATGTTCTTGGATGCATGTCTTTAGAGTAACAGAAAATACTAAGTAGGACAAAAATAATTAAAGACAACAGAGAAGGGGAATAATGAGCAGTGTATACCTATTTTATAAGAAAAGGCCAAATTCAAATTGTCCTCTGAATTTCTGTAGCACTCTTTTCCTATCCCATCTCCCATCAGGATAAAATGAATACTGAGTTCCATCACAAGTGGGTTATAAATGAGCGCCATACAGATATAGTAAAATGCATATTAACCCCAAAGGATATAATTGCCTTCCACATAATGCAGTGATAACAGCAATAGGAAGGGAAATTTTCAAAAATTTTTTCATTTTATGCTAACATGATGCAGGTAACCATGGCAATATTTCCTGACAGTCTTAATTTAAACCGTAGATTCTGAAAAAAGTTCCAAATTGATTCCAGGAAAGAAATAGATTCATCATTGTCTACATAAATCTAATTTAAAGAAATGCTTTATACAGTAATGGAAAGGTTTGATCTAAATTATGATAATATATATTGTAGTTTTGTGTTCAACCTTGGCAACAATTAATTTAATTTTACATATATTTGTTCATGATGATTTCTAGGTAAGGATCAAAAGCTATCTATCATTTCTCTACTCACTAGAATGTATGCAATGCCTATAAGACATAAAATTTTAGTATATTAAAAATGAAAGCAGTATTCAAATTCAGAACAGTTTTAAATTGAGAATTATATTTAAGCCACATAGCTGGTTGCTGGTGACACCACCGCTTGACTCCATGTGTTCACAAATCAAAGCACCGAGAAGTTATATGCATTTACACAGAAGACATTTTCACAAACATATATGTATGTGTATATATATACACATACATAAAGAGAAAGGGAAGTAGTGGTTTACTCATTAAGTCATATCTGAGTGCGACCCCGTGGAATGTAGCCTTCCAGGGTCCTCTGTTCATGGGATTACCGAGGCGAGAATACTGGAGTGGGTTGTTGTTTCTTTCTCCAGGGGATCTTCCTAACCCAGGGATTGAACCTTCATCTCCTGCATTGCAGCTGGATTCTTTACCACTGAGCCTTATATAGGTACAAAATATTCAAAGTGAGAGAAAAAAAATCACAAGAAATTAAATATTTAAAAATCTGATAAATGCCATAAACATCACAAAACCTAGAAATACTCATAACTTACTTATTTGCCTGACACACTTCCCATTATAATTGTCATTTCGTTTTGAACTATGTAAGAATATGATTATTAAATGTAATTTATGATATTTTCTATAGAGGGAATAGACAGTTCAGTCTTTCTTCTAGCATGGTGGTCCAAATTTCTTTTTAAGAAATTTTTAAAATACAGAAGAATTTTAGTTTTACAGAGATGTGAATATGCTTCAGAGTTTCTATATATCCTTCACCCAGTTTTCTCTATTATCTGTTACAATGAATAAATCAATATTGAAACATCATCTTATAAAAATTTTTATTGGAGTATGCTGCTGCTGCTGCTAAGTCACTTCAGTCGTGTCCGACTCTGTGCAACTCCAAAGACGGCAGCCCACCAGGTTCTGCTGTCCCTGGGATTCTCCAGGCAAGAACACTGGAGTGGGTTGCCATTTCCTTCTCCAATGCATGAAAGTGAAAAGTGAAAGTGAAGTCACTCAGTCGTGTCTGACTCTTTGCAACCCCATGGACTGCAGCCCACCAGGCGCCTCCATCCATGGGATTTTCCAGGCAAGAGTACTGGAGTGGGGTGCCACTGCCTTCTCCATTATTGGAATATAGTTGATTTAAATGTTTTCTTAGTTCCTGCTGTACAGAAAAGTGAATCAGTTATATGTATACATATATCCACTCTTTTTTTAGGTTCTTCATCTTTGTATATATTATATATTTTGGCTCAAAATCACATAGGTTCTCTCATCAATTGGGCACATGCTCATTTTGACTATTTAGAATAAAGAGATTCTATTTGAGTCAGGCACTTTTGATCTCCTTTCTTGTTCTTATTTGTTCTTACAAACCAGAGTCAGATTTTTAGGCCAAATCTTATCACATTAAAATAGGAAGAACACAAAGAGGTGAGACAGTTTTCCTAGGCACATGTATTTTTAATGCGTTCTTTCAGAGCTGGAAACACTACTGTTGACTGCACCCTCTCATCGATGAGCCTGTATCTAGTATGCTTTTGTATATTATATCACCATTCTCTATTTTGGAAAACATGAGTGGAAGGTAACAACTTTGAGTTTCTCTTGATAGTTACAATATTTCACTAAAAATATGGATGACTGCACCCTGTGAACTAATACTTAAAATGATGTTTTATTTTTAATTCCTTTTGTGTATTAATATCATCTTTCCATCAGACACAAGGTATATACAAAAGTATATTTGGGAAACATGGTAACAGATCATTCTAAAGAACAGTGTGAGTGTTAAAAGCATGAGGGAATGGATGGATAGACTATTCTCTGCTGGATCCAGTTAAATTCTTCAGACTCTCTCAGACCTACACTAGATGGCTAGTCCAAAGAGAAGGAAAAAGAGGTTCTGAAATATCTCCTTCCTTATTTCATGCATATAGGCCCAAACTTCCTGATAGCAATAAAAGAAACAAACCTAAACTCTGTTGTCACAGACACAACTATTTTCAGAGCTTTGTAAAAATGGCTTTGCATGGAACAGCTACTCTATTTGAGGAAAGATGATTCATTTCATTTCACTTCATTTCAATGGTGTTCACTTGACTGGCTTTAACAAATCCCACAATTTAGGGGCAGTTGAGAGTAGCTATTGAAACTGTCATTTCTTTCAAGGTTTCTCAAAATTTCAAAACAATACAAGCTTTTATAGCAATGTTTTATAGATAAAACATCAAAAAAATTAAATACATGTTTTTTACAAAAGGTGGCATATGCTACCAGCATAGTATTATGTTCAAGGACCTATTAAACAATTATATTATAAGCCTGTAGAATCACTTTTATTGCTTTCTATAATATGGGATTTATATATCTTACATATTTTTATATTGCACTGAGATCTAAATGTATTATCATTTCTTAAAAATTCTTTATTTTACAAGATGACACATTTGTTTTTTTAGTTAAGCTATTGTCACTTTCACTTCACTTTCAATTTCACACACTATTGTAACTACAAACTTTAAATAAGAGCATTAGTAAAGTTTTTACTTAGATATTCATGTTATTCCAAGAAAGAGACCATTTGATGATAATGATTCAATTGCCCTTCAGCTCATCTAATACGACTTCAATTCAAGTGTATGCAATCTAGATGAGTAACGTTCACCTGAGATTCAAAGTGACCAGTAAGTAAAGCTATTAGAAAAAAGTTAAATTTCAGTTTAGGTGGTCATTTTTGTGTTGATGAAATAATTTCCACTCCATAATTTTTTTCATACTATTATCATCTGCTAACAGGCAAATTTGGCCTTGGAATATGGAATGAAGCAGGGCAAAGACTAATATAGAGTTTTTCCAAGAAAATGCACTGGTCATAACAAACACCCTCTTCCAACAACACAAGAGAAGACTCTATACATGGACATCACCAGATGGTCAACACCGAAATCAGATTGATTATATTCTTTGCAGCCAAAGATGGAGAAGCTCTATACAGTCAGCAAAAACAAGACTAGGAGCTGACTGTGGCTCAGATCATGAACTCCTTATTGCCAAATTCAGACTTAAATTGAAGAAAGTAGGGAAAACCAATAGACCATTCAGGTATGACTTAAATCAAATCCCTTATGATTATACAGTGGAAGTGAGAAATAGATTTAAGGGCCTAGATCTGATAGATAGAGTGCCTGATGAACTATGGAATGAGGTTCGTGACATTGTACAGGAGACAGGGATCAAGACCATCCCCAAGGAAAAGAAATGCAAAACAGCAAAATGGCTGTCTGGGGAGGCCTTACCAATAGCTGTGAAAACAAGAGAAGCAAAAAGCAAAGGAGAAAAGGAAAGATATAAGCATCTAAATGCAGAGTTCCAAAGAATAGCAAGAAGAGATAAGAAAGCCTTCCTCAGTGATCAATGCAAAGCAATAGAGGAAAACAACAGAATGGGAAAGACTAGAGATCTCTTCATAAAAATTAGAGATACCAAGGGAACATTTCATGCAAAGATGGGCTCGATAAAGGACAGAAATGGTATGGACCTAAGAGAAGCAGAAGATATTAAGAAGAGGTGGCAAGAATACACAGAAGAGTTGTACAAAAAATATCTTCACAACCCAGATAACCATGATGGTGTGATCACTGACCTAGAGCCAGACATCCTGGAATCTGAAGTCAAGTGGGCTTTCGAAAGCATCACTACAAACAAAGCTAGTGGAGGTGATGGAATTCCAGTTGAGCTATTTCAAATCCTGAAAGATGATGCTGTGAAAGTGCTGCACTCAATATGCCAGCACATTTGGAAAACTCAGCAGTGGCCACAGGACTGGAAAAGGTCAGTTTTCATTCCAATCCCAAAGAAAGGCAATGCCAAAGAATGCTCAAACTACCACACAATTGCACTCATCTCACACGCTAGTAAAGTACTGCTCAAAATTCTCCAAGCCAGGCTTCAGCAATATGTGAACCATGAACTTCCAGATGTTCAAGCTGGTTTTAGAAAAGGCAGAGGAACCAGAGATCAAATTGCCAACATCTGCTGGATCATGGAAAAAGCAAGAGAGTTCCAGAAAAACATCTATTTCTGCTTTATCGACTATGCCGAAGCCTTTGACTATGTGGATCACAATAAACTGTGGAAAATTCTGAAAGAGATGGGAATACCAGACCACCTGACCTGCCTCTTGAGAAATTTGTATACAGGTCAGGAAGCAACAGTTAGAAATGGACATGGAACAACAGACTGGTTCCAAATAGGAAAAGGAGTACGTCAAGGCTGTATATTGTCACCCTGCTTATTTAACTTATATCCAGAGTACATCATGAGAAACACTGGACTGGAAGAAACACAAGCTGGAATCAAGATTGCTGGGAGAAATATCAATAACCTCAGATATGCAGATGACACCACCCTTATGGCAGAACGTGAAGAGGAACTCAAAAGCCTCTTGATGAAAGTGAAAGTGGAGAATGAAAAAGTTGGCTTAAAGCTCAACATTCAGAAATGAAGATCATGGCATCTGATCCCATCACTTCATGGGAAACAGATAGGGAAACAGTGGAAACAGTGTCAGACTTTATTTTTTGGGGCTCCAAAATCACTGCAGATGGTGACTGCAGCCATGAAATTAAAAGACGCTTACTCCTTGGAAGGAAAGTTATGTCCAACCTAGATAGCATATTGAAAAGCAGAGGCATTACTTTGCCAACAAAAGTCCGTCTAGTCAAGGCTATGGTTTTTCCTGTAGTCATGTATGGATGTGAGAGTTGAACTATGAAGAAGGTTGAGTGCCAAAGAATTGATTCTTTTTAACTGTGGTGTTGGAGAAGACTCTTGAGAGTCCCTTGGACTGCAAGGAGATGCAACCAGTCCATTCTGAAGGAGATCAGCCCTGGGATTTCTTTGGAAGGAATGATGCTAAAGCTGAAACTCCAGTACTTTGGCCACCTCATGCTAAGAGTTGACTCATTGGAAAAGACTCTGATGCTGGGAGGGATTGGGGGCAAGAGGAGAAGGGGACGACAGAGGATGAGATGGCTGAATGGCATCACTGACTCGATGGTCGTGAATCTGAGTGAACTCTGGGAGTTGGTGATGGACAGGGAGGCCTGGCATGCTGAGATTCATGGGGTCGTGAAGAGTCGGACACGACTGAGCGACTGAACTGAACTGAACTGAATATAGAGTATATGGTAAGGCATAGAGACCAGCTGTGAAAGTATCTTTCATATCTGACACAAAGTCTTTATACTTAAGTATAAGGGCTCTCACTTGGCCCCTTTGGGTCATTTTAGGCAATCTGGGATTTTGTAAAGGCCAACACATAGAATAAATCCTTCAGTTATTGGGGAAAATGGGGATATTGTTTTCTTTCAGTTTCACTGAGATACAATTGACAAAAAAACATTGCATAAATTTTGGAGAAGGAAATGGTATTCTTGCCTGGAAAATTCCATGGACAGGAGGAGCCTGGTGGGATTCAGTCCATGGGGTTGGATGCAAAAGTTGGACAAGGCTGAGCACACACACACACTATATAAATTTAAGGTGTATAGAAAATGATTTGACATATATATTGCAAAATGATAACCATAGTAATGTTAGTCAACATCCATAGTCTCATAGAGATAACAAGCAGGAAAAAAAAAAGGGTAAAATGTGTTTTTTCCTTGTGGTGAGAACTTCTAGGACTTAACTCTCTTAGCAACTTTCAAATGTACCATAGAGCAGTGTTAACCATGGTTCTTATGGCGTATTTTATATCCCCAGTATCCTTTAATGAAAGGGGGAAATTTTAGCCTTATTGAGAAGAACTGAATAATACCATTAGTCTGTAGGTATATGTATATAGACCTTATATAAAAGCGTGATCATAGACAATTAGAAGTAATGTATTAATTTTATACTGCTGTGATTGTAATAAAGCAATTGAAACAGATACTTGCTCTAAAAGGAAGGATAGGGTGCACAGTTGTGTGGGGAAAGAAATGTACCAGGTGAGGGGTTATGGGATGGAAATGGAAATATTGAAGACTAACTCCAATACTACTCCAGTACTTTGGCCACCTGATGTGAAGAGCTGACTCATTTGAAAAGACCCTGATACTGGGAAAGATTGAGAGCAGGAGGAGAGGGGGATGACGGAGGATGAGATAGTTGAATATCAATGGACATGGTTTTGGGTAAATTCCAGGAGTTGGTGATGGATAGGGAGGCCTGGCATGCTGCGGTTCATGGGGTCACAAAGAGTTGGACACAACTGAGTGACTTAACTGAACTGAACTGAACTGATTGAGAAAAACCCAGAAAAGCTTCTGAATTTGTTCCCTTCAGGAAGGTGCTGAAGTCTTATTGAGAGAAATTATCAACAAATAAAACAAAAATGAAATCAAAACTGTAATTTGTATGTGAAGCATAGTGGACAAAGTCAATCGGGAAGTCACTCAGTTTCCATCAAAGATCTCAGCCAGGGACACCTGAGGGCAAAGGGCAACAATGGCCCCTGCGGTGAACAGACCTGGCAGCAACCCCAGCGTCTGGACCATTGGCAGGACCGGTTGACCCAGTCCTGGGATCTATGACGAGAAGGTACCATCACCACCTTTACTGGAAGCCCAGAAAGCCATGTGGGAAGATAGTGGAAAAAGGAACATATCTAAGGCTCCAGGGCTTTGAACTAAAAGTTACGATGCAAGTTCCACTGATACACCTCAAGGACCAAAATAAAAATAAGTTACTTTTTAATCTGTTATTACTTTTATAATCATTCTGAAAGTGAAAGTGTTGATTGCTCAGTCGTGTCTGACTCTTTGTGACCCCAGTGGACTGTAGCCCACCAGATTTCTCTGTCCATGGAACTTTTCAGGTAAGAATACCAGAGCGGGTAGCCATTACCTTCTTCAGGGGACCTTCCTGAACCAGGGATGGAACCCGGGTCTCCTGCCTTACAGGCAGATTCTTTACCAACTGAGTCAACAGGGAAGCCCATAATTTTTCTAGGATTACATTGTAGCAGGATGCATGGCAAATAGCAGCAATTCTTCTAGCAATTAAAAACCTTGCACATAATTAACTTATTGAGGATGTACAAAAATGCTGAAATTGTGAATAAGGATGAGACACAAAAACTATATACTTTTACTAAAACTGTGTATGTACAAGTATTTTAAATCTGCTTGTTTTTGAAGGTCCTTGAATAGTAGTAGTTATGTAGATCACTCTGCTAAACTTATAATAATTATTATTTTTACAAATTAAAATTTGTATAATTTGTATAAATTCAAATTATAATAATTGCATTTGGTCAGTTCATTTAATCGTGTCCGACTCTTTGCCACCCCATGGACTGCAGCACGCCAGACTTCCCTGTCTATCACCAACCTCTGAAGCTTGCTCAAACTCATGTCCATAGAGTCAGTAAAGCCATCTGATCATCTCATCCTCTGTTGTCCCCTTCTCCTCCTGGCTTCAATCTTTCCCAGCATCAGGGTCCTTTCCAATGAGTCAGTTTTTCACATCAGGTGGCCAAAATATTAGACTCTCAGCTTCAGCATCAGCCCATCCAGTGAATATTTAGGACTGATTTCCTTTAGAATGATTGACTGATTGGATCTCCTTTCAGCCCAAGGGACACTCAAGGGTCTTCTCCAACACCACAGTTCAAAAGCACCAATTCTTCAGTGCTCAGCTTTCTTTATGGTCCAACTCTCACATCCATACATGACCACTGGAAAAACCATAGCTTTGACTATTTGCAAATTTGTCAGCAAAGTGATGTCTATGTGTTTTAATATGCTGTCTAGGTTTGTCATAACTTTTCTTCCAAGGAGCAAGTGTCTTTAATTTCATGGCTGCAGTCACCATCTGCAGTGATTTTGGAGCCCAGGAAAATAAAGTTTGTCACTGTTTCCATTGTTTCCCCATCCATTTGTCATGAAGTGATGGGACTGTATGCCATAATCTTCATTTTTTGAATGTTGTTTTAAGCCAGCTTTTCCACTTTCCTCTTTCACTTTCATCAAGAGCCTCTTTAGTTCTTCGCTTTTGTCCATAAGAGTGGTGTTATGTGCATATCTGAGGTTACTGACATTTCTCCCAGCAATCTTGATTCCAGCTGGTGCTTCATCCAGCCCGGCATTTCACATGATGTACTCTGCATATAAGTTAAATAAGCTGGGTGACAATATACAGTCTTGATGTACTCCTTTCTCAATTTGGAACCAGTCTGTTGTTCCATGTCCAGTTCTAACTGATGCATGTCCAGTTCTAACTGATGACCTGAATACAGGTATCTCAGGAGGCAGGTCAGGTGGTCTGGTGTTCCCATCTCTTGAAGAATTTTCCACGGTTTGTGGTGATCCACACAGTCAAAGGCTTTGGCATAGTCAATGAAACAGAAGTAGATGTTTCTCTGAAATTCTCTTGTTTTTTTCAATGATCAATGGATGCTGGCAATTTGATCTCTGGTTTCTCTGCCTTTTCTAAATCCAATTTGAACATCTGGAAGTTCATGGTTCATGTACTGTTGAAGCCTAGCTTGGAGAATTTTGAGCATTACTTTGCTAGCATGTGAGATGAGTGCAATTATGTGGTAGTTTGAATATTCTTTGGCATTGCCTTTCTTTGGGATTGGGATGAAAACTATCCTTTTCCAGTCCCATGGCCACTGCTGGGTTTTTCAAATTTGCTGGCATATTGAGTGAAGCACTTTCACAGCATCATCTTTTAGGATTTGAAATAGCTCAGCTGGAATTCCATCACCTCCACTAGCTTTGTTCGTAGTGATGCTTCCTAAGGCCCACGTGACTTCATACTCCAGGATATCTGGCTCTAGGTGAGTGATCACACCATCGTGATTATCTGGGTCATGAAGATCCTTTTTGTATAGCTCTTCTGTGTATTCTTGCCACCTCTTCTTAATATCTTCTGCTTCTATTAGGTCCATACTGTTTCACTCTCCTCTTTCACTTTCATCAAGAGGCTCTTTCGTTCTTCTTTGCTTTCAGCCATAAGTGGCTATTAAGTGGCTGTTAAGTGGACATAAGTGGTGTTATCTGCATATTCTGAGGTTATTGACATTTCCTTTACTGTGACCATCTTTGTATGAAATATATATATAAAAAAGAAATATTCCCTTCGTATCTCTAATTTTCTGGACGAGATCTCTAGTCTTTCCCATTCTTTCATTTTCCTCCATTTCTTTTCCTCCATTTTCTCCATTTCATTGATCACTTAGGAATAATGTGTAATTACATTATAATCCTATAATGTTGAAAAATGATAATCTGATAGATAACATTTAAGTTCTAGTTTCTGCTGCTGTTTATTTGCAATACACAATGCAGATTTAAATGAATAACTGCACTCTAAATGCATAGATTAATTTTAATTTTCCATACCCACACTTTTATATGTATGTGTGTGCTTATATCTACAGATTAATTGTATTATTGAGCTCTGCTCAAGTTCAGGAGAATGATATACATAACTATTAGAATTCAAGGAACTTCTTCAAAAAGAGACAGGTTTAAAGTACATGTACATACACAGTTTTAGTAAAAGTATATAACCTTTGTGTCTCATCCTTATTCATAATTTCAGCATTTTTGTACATCCTCAATGAGTTAATCATGTTCAGGCTTTTAATTGCCAGAAGAATTGGTATTATTTGCTATCCACCCTTCTGCAAACCACTGAATGGAACCTATTTCTAAGTATGAATAGTATGAAATAATATCTCGGGTCTGCTTATTTTTTCTATTTTGGCACGAAAATTTTTTTTACCTGGGCACCAGTCCTACAAAAACTACATATAACTTCTTTGAGATAGAATTCCTTTAAAGAAAGATAGTCATTCCCACTTTAATAGACAAGATAGAGATTATAGTCCTAACTCCCTAAATTGCCATCTGAGAAGTCTTTTGATCATCTCAACTTTTTGAAGGATTTTAAACTGGAAAAAAATCATTTAACTTTTTCACTAAAGCTGAAATTCCAGTAGTTAGGTATGTGACATCTTGAAAAATATTCACAAAATCACCTAGTTTCAGGCCTGTAAAATGTGTGACTGTGTGGGTGTATTGAGAATCACTGGTGGAGACTGAGCGGCACCGCAGACCTTGTCTCCAGATAGCACCTCGCTGGTACACCAAGCAGGATCACAGAGAGCTGGGCAGGGGAGAAACCAGAGTCAGTGCCCAAAGAAGCATCGTTTAGATTCTAAGAACTCAGAATTCTTCTGGGTTTGTGTCAAGTTTAATTTGTTCATCACTTTTATACTTGGTCTGTCCCTTTATTCAAGTAAACTGAAATAAATATTTTTGGCATTCTGTTCCCAAATGCCTGTACTGAAAGTCATAACTAGCTCTCCTTCATCTCTTGGTGACAGAGAAGGGGAGAGAAGCTGTCCATAAAGTGTCAGGATCCCCTGAGGTCCCAGAAACACTCTCTCTTGAATGAGAATTCTTTAGTGAGTGTGAATCCCTTGGTTAACTACAGCAACAACTCCAGAACAACCTTCCTGAATATGAGTTTGCTTGTCAGTAAAGTGTGAAGTAAAATTCATATTCTATGGTAAGACAAAAAAAAAGAAACATAAAATTTTCTCTGACATGTAGCCTCTTCTCTCCCTTCACTGTGCATTATATTTCTGCATTATACATTTACCAAAACTTCCACATCAGTAGAAATATGTGCTCAACAATAAAGAGCAAAATTCTAGCACCAACAAGACAATTCTTTAAAGATAAAATTCCTTCTTAGTAGATCAAGTTTGTGTAAATTGTCAGTTATACAAATATACAACCCTCTGTCTCAACAAACATGTAACTGTGACTTGAATTCTAAGAGGCAAAACCATTCTTGGAGCTTTCTGAGATGCTGTTCCCAGGTCATAATCCTCAAATTTGACTTGAATAACGTTTTCTATTTCTTTCTTGGATAAACTGATTAATTTTTTTTGTCAACGAAAGGAAAACATCTCAGGAGAGTGGAGCATGTCTACCTGCCCCAAATTTTTGGAGGGTTGTTCTCTATTGAGCTCTTCCAGAAGACTCTAGTGATGTTGTTAGTAACTAACTCAGGATACTGCGGATCCTCATGAAGCTGTGACTGTGATTCTGGGTCCAAGCTGGCCTCTTCCTGCTTCTACAAGAGATTCTACACCAGAGAGATGCAAGCTTGTGCCAAGCACGGCTCTAGCTGTACTGCTGCTGCCAGTCACAGGTCAGAAAGGTCTGATTTGGTTTTAAACGTGTGTGTGTGTGTGTGTGTGTGTGTGTGTGCTCATTTGTGTCCAGCCCTTTTGTGTAGCCGGCCAGGCTCCTCTGTCCATGGGATTTTCTAGACAAGACTACAGGAGTCAGTTTCCATTGCCTATTTCAGGGGATCTTCCCTACCCAGGAATCGAACCTGTGTCTCTTGCATCTTCTGCATTGGCAGGCCAATTCTTTACCACTGTGCCACCTGGGAAACCCTCGTTTTAAATGTGCTTTGTATAAATACGCTTCAGAAGTAGGCCTCTGTCTGCCTTAATCTGTAAATTGAGTGTCTCCTAAGTGACATCCGACTGCTTTTTTTCTTTAATTCTAGCCTTATGATTTTTGCCCTCTGTACAGTCAAATTGTGAACTGATCTTTCCTGGGATCCTGATAGAATGTTTTTATCTATGTGAGCTGTGCAAGTCTGTGCATTAACCCAAGAGCATTTCCTTCATCCACTAGTTAATTTGGACCTGCATTCTAAGCTCTAGGATTAACTAAAACATTTCAGTCACTTCTATCAGCTGTTCATGAATCACAATTATATTATCCTAGGCCAGTGGACTTGACCTTCAAGCAAATGCCTGACATTTTCACAAGTGTTTACTTTCCTGTAGTCTTCAGACTACCAGACTGATGAAGTTTGCAAGGTTACATTGATATGGATTAAAATTTCTCTCAAATGACCTCACAAATATTATTTTCCATTTTAGTCAAAAGACAACAAATGGCTTTAATAGTACTAATTGTTTTAGTTTGTACCTATTATACTTACCTTAGCAGTATTCTATAATCCAATTTCACTCTCCAAATTGTGCCACAATTATTACTGAAATTCCTAGTGAAGGAAATAAAATGTTTTTACATGTATACAATTTTTTTTTCATTTTTTAATTATTATTTTATTTTATTTTTTTACTTAACAATATTGTATTGGTTTTGCCATACATCAACATGCATCCTGTGGCAGATACATGTATAAAATTTTATCCATCATTCCTTTTCTCCAACTAAAGATACACTTTAAAATGTGTATTTTATAATATACAATTATAATTTAAAATGATAGATGACTTTTAATAAATAAATATATCATATTATGGTAGAGCAAATTATGTTTTGCTTTAATAAAACAGAAAATTTAATTTCTGTTCTTCCCTTGGTCATCTAAAATCCTCAAGAATGGTGCACTGCAGCACTTGCTGTATTTACAATAGAATTGTCCTCTCCAAAGGTTTGCTGGGGTCACTCCTTCACATACTTTCCAATGAGGTGTTGCCTCCTGATTACTATGAGTCTATTTTAAATTGCAACTTTATTTCTCAATTATCCTCTTTATTTTTCCTATGTTTTAAATTTGTTCCAATTGTCATCCATGACAGTGATGTATGTTTCATTTATTTATTAACCTGTCACTAAAAATGTAGCCCATTGAAAAATATTCCATAGGGTATGAAAATATAAATCATTCTCTTTAGCAATAGCATATCACTGGAGATATTTACATACTTCTAAACAAAACAGCCTGTGAAGAAGTTATTTCCAATGACTTTTGTGGATGAAGATGCTCAAGTGATCAAGTACTGACCAACAGAACATGAGGGCAAGACAGAACTCTTAAGAAATGTCTTTTAGACAGGGTAGGATCAGTTTTGCCCTTTATTTTCTTCTTTATCTCACCTGAAATAGTGTTCAGTGCTGGCAGTGGAACAACAAATTTGTAGCCATTAGGTGATAATTATGAGGACTAAACCACACACTAACAAAGATTGGGCAGGAACATAGATTGAACCTAAATCATTGATGAGATTCCACTAGATTTCCTTTTTCTGGATTCCCTGGTTACATGAAAATAACAGGCCCTCACCTGATCAAGGTATATTATTTGGGTTCTCTGTTGTTGTTCAGTTGCCTAAGTTGTATCTGACTCTTCTCAACTCCACGGACAACAGTACAGCAGGTCCTCTGTCCTCTGCTATCTCCTGGAGTTTGCTCCAATTCACGTCCACTGAGTCAGTGATGCTATCTAACCATCTCATCCTCTGCCACCATCTTCTCCTTTGGCCTTCAATGTTTCCTAGCACCAGGATCTTTTCCAATGAGTCAGCTCTCTGTGTCTCTCTACATCAGGAGGCCAAAGTACTGGAGCTTCAGCTTCAGCATCAGTCCTTCCAGTGAATATTCAAGGTTAATCTCCTTTATGATTGACAGATTGGATCCCCTTGCAGTCCAAAGGATTCTCAACAGTCTTCTCCAATCCCACAATTCAAAAGCATCAGTTCTTTGGCTCATCATTCTTTATTATTCAACCCTCACATCTGTACATGAATAAAGAATCCACCTGTAATGCAGGAGACCTGAGTTCAATTCCTGTGTTGGAAAGAACCCTTGGAGGAAGACATGGTAACCCACTCCAGTATTCTTGCTTGGAGAATCCCCAAGGAAAGAGGAGACTGGTGGGCTGCAGTCCATGGTGTCAGAAAGAGTCGGACACAACTGAGAGACTAAACACACGTGCACTGGAAAATTTGTCGGGAAAGTGATGTCCCTTACAAAATGTAATCACTTGTGTGCTCAGTTGCTCAGTTGAACTCTTTGTGACCTTATGGACTGTAACCTACCAGACGTGGTAGGTTACATGGAATTTTTCCAGGCTAGAATACTGGAGCAAGTTGCTATTTCCTATTCCAGGGTATCTTCCTGGCCCAGGGATCAAACCTGCATCTCTTTGTGTCTCCTAGCATTGACAGGCAGGTTCTTTACCACTGTACCACCTGGGAAGCCTTTCGGTTCTCTATTATAGATGGTCAAAAACAAATCCTAGCCAATGCAAACCTAAAAATATCTCATAAAGTTCTACCTTATTTCTGCATTTCAAAAGCTCCTCTTGCCTGAGAGTTACACTCTAGAATTATAATTTAGACAACAAGTTTACATATAAAATATATCTCACAATAGTATGGGTTTTATTTTAGGATCAATTTTTAACTGATCTGTAGGAAAATTGCATAAGTTCCTGAAAAGAGCAAGACACAAAGGTTAGAATTTGAACATGCTAGTGAGTAGTATGGGACTTCAGGATGATCGTATAATCATTCTAGGTCTCAGTCTCCTAATTTGATTATGAGATTGAATTTAAAATCCTCTGAAATCTCTTCTACTTGTAATACTGCTTGGCTGTTTCTGGGATTTGCCATGGATGATTACTGTAAAGGTCTACATTAAGAGAAATGCTTCAGTGAAATTAGCTCAGAGTAGCCAACTTTAGGGCTTCCGAGGTGGTGCTAGAATTGAAGAACCCGCCTGCCACTGGTGGAGAAATAAGAGATGTGGGTTTAATCTGTGAATTGGGAAGATCTCTGGAGGAGGGCATGGCAACCCACTCCAGTATTCTATCCTGGAGAATCCTATGACCAGAGCAGCCTGGTGGGCTACAGTCCATTGGGTCAAAAAGAGTCAGACAAGACTGAAGTGACTTAGCATGCATGCACAGAGAAGGCAATGGCAACCCACTCCAGTACTCTTGCCTGGAAAATCCCATGGATGGAGGAGCCTGGTAGGCTGCAGTCCATGGGGTCACTAAGAGTTGGGCACGACTGAGCGACTTCACTTTCACTTTCATGCATTGGAGAAGGAAATGGCAACCCACTCCAGTATTCTTGCCTGAAGAATCCCAGGGACAGAGGAGCCTAGTGGGCTGCCATCTATGGGGTTGCACAGAGTTGGACACGACTGAAGCGACTTAGCAGCAGCAGCAGCAGCAGCAGCACGGCCAGCTTTAAACTAGACGATTAAGGCTACCCCTTTGTCCCATGAAATACAGTGTGAAGGCTGTGGGTCAGATATTTAATATGCTTTATTCACCAAATTAGAAAGCTATTGTAACACTCTCTAATGACACCTGTTGTCTTTTATTTATGATTTTCTAAACCATTCCTGGCAGATTAGGCTCTATTTGCTACATCTATTTCTAGTACATGGTCAGACTGACCTGGAGAAATGTCTTTGTTGGTGAGAGTGGAAGATTGATGGGGCAGTATTTGTGAAATTGAAGAACTGAGAAAATATAATTAGAAACATTTTATAAAGCAAAGGCTCTGAGTCACTCTAGAAGTTGCCTTTCTCTCTGTATACCATTCTAGAACATTCACGCCATTGCCTTATGAAGGGGCAATTGCCTTGCTGACAAATGTACTTCAAAGGGCAAGTGTATGCATCTCTTTTTCTCCATTCTAAACCCCTATGACACTGGCACAGAGTAGACACTCAAGAAATAGTGTTTTAATTGAACTTAATAAAAACAGCTTAGTTCATAGCATTGCTTCTTTAGAAGAAAATTGGCTATATTTAGAGTAATATTTATATGTATATAGAGTAATATGTATATTTAGATAATTTCCAAATTTAAAAACTAACAACCCATTTGTATTGCTAAGCAGAAAGTCTGTCTTCCTATGAAACATAAAATGTATGTTTTAAGAATATATCAAATATATTTTCTGATTTTTGCTCAAGTTACCATGACTTGGTGTGAATTCAGTGTCATAACAAATTTTAAGATGCATAAATATTAAATGCATACATTGTACTTTCTTCTTTTGCTAAGTTTTCACAGACAAGTGACCCCAAGTAGTAAAGAGCCTGAGTGCCAATGCAGGAGACATAAGATACATGAATTTGATCCCTGGGTTGGGAAGATCTCCTGGAGATGGGTGTGGCAAACCACCCCAGTATTCTTGAATGGAGAATCTCCCATGGACAGAGGAGCCTGGCGGGCTACAGTTCATGGGGTCGCCAAGAGTCAAATATGACTGAGAGAGTAACACTATCACTTTCACACACTAGCATCAAGGATTTAGCTCAGACACATGGGCATGAATAGGAGAGTATGAGGAAGACCTGGATCAGGTTTCCCAGTGTCTGTCAAAGAAGGGGCAGCATTGCTATCAGGCTGCTGATAATTTATCAGGAAGGAAGTAAACATAATGAAGGTATATTGCTGAGATGCAATACCGTTTTGCCACTACAGTGAGCAAAAAGGACAGAGAAATAAAATACAGATTTCAAGGCTTTCTCTCAAGTTCAGTTCAGTTCAGTCGCTCAGTCATGTCCAACTCTGCGACCTCATGGACTGCAGCATGCCAGGCCTCCCTGTCCATCACTAACTCCTGGAGTTTACCCAAACCCATGTCCATTGAGTAAGTGATGCCATCCATTCATCTCATCCTCTGTTGTCCCCTTCTCCTCCTGCCTTCAATCTTTCCCAGCATCAGGGTCTTTTCAAATGAGTCAGCTCTTGGCATCAGGTGGCCAAAGTATTGGAGTTTCAGCTTCAGCATCAGTCCTTCCAATGAATATTCAGGACTGATGTCCTTTAAGATGGACTGGTTGGATCTCCTTGCAGTTCAAGGGACTCTCAAAAGTCTGCTCCAACACCACAGTTCAAAAGCATCAATTCTTCATCACTCAGCTTTCTTTATAGTCCAACTCTCACATCCATACATGATTACTGGAAAAACCATAGCCTTGACTAGATGGACCTTTGTTGGCAAAGTAACATCTCTGCTTTTTAATATGCTGTCTAGGTTGGTCATAACTTTTCTTCCAAGGAGTAAGCGTCTTTTAATTTCATGGCTGCAGTCACCATCTGCAGTGATTTTGGTTTGGAGCCCAAGAAAATAAAGTCAGCCACTGTTTTCACTGTTTCTCTATCTTTTGGCCATGAAGTGATGGGACCGGATGCCATGATATTTGTTTTCTGAATGTTGAGCTCTCTCAAGTTAGGCATTGATTATAAAAAAACTCACATAGTGAAACAATGCTGCCTTATATTGAAATTTAGTGAAATAAACATAAAAGTAAACTACCATATGCTGCATTCTCCCATCATTACAGGGGATATCAACTGCTATTGAAATATGATTTGATATTAATTCTAGATGATCCAGACTTAAGGTATTTGTTCCTATAGTGGAAGGGAATTAAATTTGCTAATCTTTTGTACTTAAAATTTTTTATCTCTAGGAATTCCATTATTAATAGCAGGTGCTTCATGATAAACTGCCCCAAACCTTTTTTTTTTTTTTAAATCTCGTGTTTGATATTAAAAAATAGTAACATACTCACAAAGGCATATGATACATATAACAAATTTTATATGTTGGAGCTACTGATAACAGGAAAGGAGGGAAATACATCCATTTTGGTGGGTCATTTTGGGTGTTTAGAAGGTGGAAGATTGAGACTGGGCAGCAAGAGAAATATGGATGTCTCAACTCTTTGGTGGGATCTTCTCCAATAACACCATTGTCTCCTGACTGCAGTGGTTGCCCCCCTACTTATGCTGGCCCCATCCATCCCTCCAACTTCCTCTCCCACCTTCTCTCTCTCCAGCCAGCCTGGCTTTCTTGGCGCTCTTGGATGTCACACTTTCACCTTATAGTGTTTTCATCTTTGTTGTCTGGTGAGAATGCTATTCAGCCATTTATCTTCATAACTTACTCCCCAGTATAATACTAGTTGATCATCAAATATCACCATGTTATTAAATGTTTCACCTACAGCCATATGTCAGGGAACACTTTATGTCTCTCACTTTATATCTCCTGGTTTGATTTTGCTATCCTATCAATGTCACATGCATGCCTGCTAAGTCGCTTCAATCATGTCTGATGATTCTAGTCTGATTTGCGACTCTATGAATCAGGCTCCTCTATCCATGGGAATCTCCAGGCAAGAATACTGGAGTGGGTTGCCATTTCCTTCTCCAAGGGGTCTTGTCCACCCAGGGATCTAACTAACATCTCTTGCATCTTCCAAATTGGTAGGCAGGTTCTTTACCAGTAGCGCCACCTGGGAAGCCAATCAATGTCTCATAATATGTCTCATATTAATTATAAAAATAATTTATTTCTGACTATTTTTTTTTCCTGTAGAATATAAGCTCCACTGCATATCCACAACACCTGGCATAGTCCCTAATGAGTAGCGGCTGCTCTCATAATTACACTTGGATGAATAAATGAGTGTAGCTTCAATGGCAGCCTACTCAAAACATGCTGCAGTTCTGAGATAAGCCACTTTTTAGACTTAATAGCCAAGGTGCTAGCTGACTCTCTAGAATCTTTAAAAATGAAATATTCTGCTTAGATAGTTTTCTCTCATTTCAATGTGTCCTTTGATCATCTCTCTAGTTTTGGAATTGGGTCCAGTTTAATGAAGAGCTCAGACTCCAGGTATTGTTCTATAAGACATGGTAGTCTGATTTGCGACTAGCATGTCTTATATGTTATTTGTTCACCTATGTTAATAGAGGTTTTAGGCTGCAATAAAAAGAATATGCCATTTTTTTCTTTTCTAAATTTAGATCAACTTTATTTTCACAACTGTATCTCACTATTAGCTTCTGCTGATAGATAACTCTCTTGCCTGCAGACACTAATAATCTACTACAGGGTTTCAACTCAAATGTTACATCTCTTGCTGTATTTTTCAAGTATTGAACAGGGTCTTTCCCTGGTATGTGAAGTGTTTGGGGACATGGAACAGGGAAGAAAGTTTTATGGGTCTGTGCTGAATGACTTTGGGCAATCTATTACCCTATCTCTAGTCTTCCATACCAGCTTGTGTGAGAATTTTTTTTTGTTTGTTTGTTTTCCCCTTGATAGCTAGAATAGTAGAACTAATGGTTGACATTGACTTTAAGGTACTTTAGAGATCTGTGTATCAAAGGATAGAGAAAATAAAATTTTGAATAATGGAAACATGAATGTGATTCTTGGTTCTTCTACTAGATAAGAGAATTTTAAGAAAACCATTTAGTGTCCCTGAAATGGTTTTCTTCATCTGAGAAATTCTAGCCACACCATTATTTTATAGGAAATTTGCAATAATTATGTAAAATAATATATACAAAATACCTGGAACATAGTTGATGCCCAATAACTGTTGCCTATTAATTGAGTATTAGTCTAAGTAGTAAGATTAGCAAGTGCTGTGAAAATGAGGAGAAAAGAAGATGCAAAAAAGCAAGAATGATAGAGAAAGAAAGAAGAAAAAGAAAAAGAAAATATCCCAAAATAAAAGAAAAGGAGGAAGGCAAATTCACATACACAGAAGACAGCCATGAGCAGGAGAATGGGATCAGGAAGCCACTGAATTATCTATGTTACAAGGTATACTAAAACTCTTGCATTCTCCAACTCAAGAATTCAAATATTCTATGTGATAGTATTAGCAACTTTTAATAGATTAGAGCATAGGGGACACTATTGTTAGACACATAATTAAATTCACAAAGTCAGTTTTGGAAATCATAGAACACATGATCACGAGTCAGTCATTATTATGGATTACTATCAATTATGGCTCTGGTGATGAAAGTAAAATCTGATGCTGCAAAAAACAGCATTGCATAGGAACCTGGAATGTTAGATCCATGAATCAAGGGAAATTGGACATGGTCAAGCAGGAGATGATAAGAATAAACATTGACATCTTAGGAATCAGTGAACTAAAATGGACAGGAATTGGCGAATTTAATTCAGATGATCATTATATCTACTACTGTGGGCAAGAATCCTATAGAAGAATTGGAGTAGCCCTTATAATCAACAAAAGGGTCCAAAATGCAGTAGTTGGGTGCAACCTCAAAAATGACAGAATGATCTGGGTTCATTTCCAAGGCAAACCATTCAAAATCACAGTTATTCAAGTCTATGTCCCTATCACCAATGCCAAAGAAGCTGAAGTTGATGAATTCTATGAAGACCTAGAAGACCTCAAAGACCTCCTAGAACTAACACCAAAAAAGATGTTCTATTCATCACTGGAGATTGGAATGCAAAAGCAGGAAGTCAAGAGATACCTGGAGTAACAGGCAAGTTTGGCCTTGGAGAACAAAATGAAGCAGGGCAAAGGCTAACTATATTATTTCAAGAGAATGCACTGGCCATAGAAAATACACTTTTTCAACAACACAAGAGACAAACTTCACACATGAACATCACCAAATGGTGAGCACTGAAATCAAATTAATCACATTCTTTGTAGTTGAAGATGGAGAAGCTGTATACAGTCAGGGGAAAAAAAAAAAAAAAAAAAAAAGACCTGGAGCTGATTGTGGCTCAGATCATCAGCTTCTTGTAGCAAAATGCAGTCTTGAACTAAAGAAAGCAGGGAAAACCACTGTGCCAGCTAGATATGACTTAAATCAAATCCCCTATAAATATGCAGTGGAGGTAATGCATGGATTCAAGGGATTAAATCTAGTAAACAGAGTGCCTGAACTATGGACAGAGGTCTGTATTATTGTACAGGAGGTAGCAAACAAAACCATCCTAAAGTAAAAGTAAAGCAAGAAGGCAAAGGGGCTAGCTGAGGAGGCTTTACAAATAACTAAAGAAAAAAATGAAAAGCAAGGGAGAAAGAAAAAGGTATGTTCAGCTAAATGCACAGTTCCAAACAACAGCACGGGGAGGCAAGCAGGGCTTCTTCAATGAACAGTGCATAAAACTAGAAGAAAACAACTGAAGGGGAAAAACTAGAGACCTCTTCAGGAAAATTGGAGATATCAAGGGAATATTTCACCAAAAGATGGGCACAATAAAGGACAGAAACTGTGGATACCTAGGAGATACTGAAGAGATCAAGAAGAGAGGGAAAGAATACATAGAACTGTGCAAAAAAGATCTTAATGACCTGGTTTACTATGATGGTGTTGTCAGTCACCCAGACCCAGACATTCTGGAGTGTGAGGGCAAGTGGACCTTAGGAAGCACTGCTGTTAATAAAGCTAGTGGATGTGATGGAATTCCAGTAGAACTATTCAAAACTCTAAAGGATGATGTCATCCAGGTGTTGCATTCCATATGTCAGCAAATCTGAAAGACCCAGTAGTGGCCACAGTACTGGAAAAGGTCAATCTTTATCCCAATTCCCAGGAAGGGTAGTACTAAAGAATGTGCCAACCATTGGACAATTGCACTCATCTCCCATGCTAGTAAGGTCATGCTTAAAATCTTGCATGCTAGGCTCCAGCATTAGGCAAACCTAGAACTTCCAGATGTCCAAGCTGGGTTTAGAAAAGGATGAGGAACCAGAGATCAAATTGCTAACATTCACTGGATCATAGAGAAAGTTAGTGAATTCCAGAAAAACATCTACCTCTGTTGCATCAGCTATGCTAAAGCCTTTGATGGTGTGGCTCATAATAAACTGTGGAAACCTCTTAAAGAGATGGGAATACCCGACTATCTTACCTGGCTCCTGAGAAACCTGTATGCAGGTCGAGAAGCAATAGTTAGAATCCTGTGTGGAACAACCAATAATCTGGGTTCAAGATTGAGAAAGGAGTACGACAGGGCTGTCTGCTGTCACCCTGTTTGTTTAACCTATATGCTGAGTATATCATGAGAAATGCCAAGCTGGATGAGTTACAAGCCAGAATCAAGATAGGCAGAGAATCATCAACTACCTCAGCTATGTGGATGATACCACTCTAATGGCAGAAAATGAAGACAAACTAAAGAGCCCCTTGGTGAGGTGAAGGAAGAGAGTGAAAGAGTTGGCTTAAGACTAAATACTAAATAAACTAAGAACATGGTATCTGGCCCCATTGCTGCTTCTAAGTCGCTTCAGTTGTGTCCGACTCTGTGCGGCCCTATAGACAGCAGCCCACCAGGCTCCGCCATCCTTGGGATTTTCCAGGCAAGAACACTGGAGTCGGTCGCCATTTCCTTCTCCACTGGCCCCATTACGTCATGGCAAATAGAAGAGGAAAAAGTGAAAGGAGTGACAGATTTCCTCTTCTTGAGCTCTAAAATCACAGTGGATGGTGACTGTAGCCATGAAATCAGAAGATGATTACTTCTTGGCAGGAAAACTCTGACAAACCTAGACAGTGTGTTGAAAGAGACACTGCTCTGCTGACAAAGGTCTATGTAGTCAAGGCTATGGTCTTCCTAGTGGTCATATGCACTTGTGAGAGCTGGGCCGTAAAAAAGGCAGAATGCCAAAGAACTGATGCCTTTGAACTGTGGTGCTGGAGAAGACTCCTGAGGGTCCCTTGGACAGCAAGGGGATCAAACCAGTCAATATTAA
The DNA here is from genome assembly GCF_019923935.1 of Bubalus bubalis. Taxonomy (NCBI): domain Eukaryota; kingdom Metazoa; phylum Chordata; class Mammalia; order Artiodactyla; family Bovidae; genus Bubalus; species Bubalus bubalis. The sequence goes on along the minus strand of NC_059163.1, from coordinate 114,795,710 downwards.
GGGAAATCAAATCTGAATACTTGCTGGAACTAAAGAGCCTCTTGGTGAGGTGAAGGAAGAGAGTGAAAGAGTCAGCTTGAGACTAAATATTAAATAAACTAAGAACATGGCATCCAGCCCCATTACTTCATGGTAATGGTCTTCCCAGTGGTCATGTACAGTTGTGAGAGCTGGACCATAAAGAAGGCAGAATGCCAAAGAACTGATGCCTTTGAGCTGTAGTGCTGAAGACTCCTGAGGATCCTTTGGACAGCAAGGAGATCAAACTAGTCAATCTTAAGGGAAATCAAACCTGAATACTAGTTGGGAGGACCGATGCTAAAGCTGAAGTGACAGTATTTTGGTCATCTGATACCAACCAACTTATTGGAAAAGTCCCTGATGCTGGGAAAGATTGAGTGCAGAAGGAGAAGAGGACATCAGAGGATAAAATGGCTGGATGACATCACCGATGAAATGGACATGAACTTTGGCAAACTTTGGGAGATGGTGAGGGACAGGAAGGCCTGGCGTGCTGCAGTCCATGGGGTTGCAAAGAGCTGGACATGACTGGATTACTGAACAAAAACAACAATAAATTATGATGAATTACTTTTATAATTATTATTTTGAATCAATCTATACTTGAGATGATATGAATAATCATAATACTGGAAAAACAATGACTCCCTTAAAGTACCTGTAACATTTTTAAAGGAGGAAAATTACTAAACATCTTAAAGGTTTAGTAATTATGCAAACAGTTAACCTAAGCAAATTTGTAGAAAAATATAATAACAAACACAATGTTTTTATAAAGTCAAACAACAAAAAACACAGGATAGGGTTTTAATTTGTTGGAACTTTGTTTTAGTCTTCTTGAGATTGTTTATTGACCCCTGGTTTCATTTCCCATTACTTTCATTTCTATTTCCTCTCATTACAAATTAAATTATTACTTTGAACTTCTTTCTATTCCCTTGATAGATTATTCTCACTTGCATCAGTGTATGGGAATGTTATGGGATCATATCTTAAACACATTCTCCAGGGAGCTTTTCTTGACCTCTGGAGCTTGGGTTATTTGCCTTCCATAACCACTCTCATAGAACCAATGTTCAGGACTTCCCTAACCAAAAATTTAGGATTTTGTAATTGCTTATTTAGTACACTCTTTACACCTTCAAAGACAACAAACTCTAGAAGGCTAAGGACCATAGCTGTGTTGTTCACAGGTAAAATACCTGTATCTGGCTCAACAAATATAATATGAACTTGGGTATGTGTGTGCTCAGTCACTCAGACATGTCTGACTCTTTGTAGCCCTGTGGATTGTAGCCTGCCAGGCTCCTCTGCCCATGGAATTTTTCAGGCAAGAGTACTGGAGTGGGTTGCCATTTCCTACTGTACTGGATCTTCCCAACCCAGGGACTGAAATTGCATCTCTTGTGTCTTCTGCATTGGCAGCAAGATTCTTTATCACCAGTGACACCTGAAAAGTCGTGAATTGGGGGAAATAGACACATAAGTTTATAGGGTGACAAATTCTAATATATGCACATATTTGTTTACAAATTTGGAAAAATGTAATAATGTGGTCAAAATACACATAATGTGGTATAAATTTTTTATCATTTCAGCTTGAATTTTCATCAAGCTTCAGGAAGTTTTTCTTTGGGTAGTATATACAACTGGTGTTTCTAGTACAATTATATCATCATGAAAGCATAATCTTTCTTCTTTTCACAAGTACCTCTTATTAGTTGGTAGGGGAAGCACAGTTCTTGCTTATGTAACAGAAGTGATGGAACTTGAAATGAGTTATCATGATAAATAGCAACTGAATACAGAAAATACATGTCCAGACACATTTGTATACACACATTTATGCTGCCAAGTAGAATGAAATACATTTCTTAAGAAACAGTTAAATAGCCTTATGAAAATAGGATGATCAGAGAATAGGATGATCAGTTCTTGCTGGAAAGAACAGAATAGATCGATCTTCATGGAATGTGTGGCATTTAATTTTAGCCTTAAATAGGAGTGATGACAGAACAATAGGTGACTAGTCTGTGAAAAATGTAGCTAAAATAGAGATTATGATGGTGGGAAAAGGGGGAAGGTAAAAGATGTATTTGGGAATTTTGAAAGGTGTAGGGGTCATGCAGAAATATGACAAACAAACTGTAAATACACATTTGATTTGAAACTGGGACAGTTCTGAAGAGTAAGGATTTTACATCCCATAAGACTATTTGAGGGCTTCCCTAGTGGATCGATGGTAAAAAATCTGCCTGCCAAAGCAAGAGGCACAAGTTTGATAACTGGGGAGGGAAGATTCCCTAGAGAAGGAAATGGCAACCCACTCCCATATTCTTGTCTGGGAAATCCCATGGACAGAGGAGCCTGGCAGGCTACAGTCCATGGTGTTACAAAAGAGTCAGACACAACTTAGTGACTAAACAACAACAAAAGACCATTTGAACAGAGAAGGGATGTGATTAGAGATTTCTTAGTGAGAGTTTTTCTTTGGAGACATTTTGTTTTTAAGGCAGAAAAAGAATTAGAAACTGCAAAATGTTTAAACTAGTGCTTCTGATAAATACCCACAGCTTTCTGTAAAAAACATGGCAAAGGGGTTAAAATCTCAATGAGAACAATATCAGATTCAAACCCATCATTATATAAACCACATTAGGGATGGATCATGTACCATGTAAATGGAAAAACAGGGTTTACTCTGATCTTAGAGAAATTTTCTCATCTATAATTTTCCTCTCTGACTCCCACCATCCATATCAATTTACTTACTTGTTCAATTCCCATTTACACGTAAAACAGTTATTGAATTGTTAGCCTGTACTACCACAAGAAACAAATTTCTCAGTTTGAGTACAGTGTTTACGTACAGTTCCTTTAGTCTTTAGCCTGACAGTTTCCAGTCAATGCACCGTTTCCCAAAATTATGAGTACATTTTAATGGCTACAAAGAATGCTAGAATTAACATTTGTCTTCAGGTTTATATATTTTCAAAAGAAATGAGACACTTACAGAAATGGTAAAGGCTTAACCATCCTGGGATGAGATATGAAGAAACAAGGTAATTTATTGGTTTGGATTAGATTTTAGTTGCAAGAGACTAGTTCTGTAAACCAAACACAAATTATCATTATTATTTTTTTTTTCTCATGGCAGATCCTGGAGATGTTGGTCCCATGGCTGGTGTGCTCTGCGGAACCAAGGATTTTCTTTCTTACTAATCAGACATTCAGGCCTCTTTTGTTAAGTGACCATAGATGCCCCCAAAACTGCTTCAACTCCAACCTTCATGTTGTCATTCTAGCTAGCAAGAGGAAGGAAAGAAAATTAGAAGAAAGTTACTTTTTAGGAAAATCCCCAGAATCTGCACATGTCATCTTCATGGATATCTCAGAGGACAAAACCTAGTCATGTGGACACAGTCAGCTCCAAGGTACCTGGGAATATTACTGTACTCTTGTCATCCATATGTCTGCTTCAAGTTTGGCTAGTATAGCACTGCTAAAGAGGAAAGAACAATTTTCTTCTTTTTTGATGTCTACAACATAAATAAGCTAGCACAAGTGTATCAGTAAATTTGTCCATAAAGAGAATTTAGGAAGAGAACCTCCCACAATGGTTTTTATGAGTCACAGGATGCAACAATGAGATTTCAGTTGTCAGTCCACGATTGAGCTATTCCAGGGTGCTTCTTGAGACAGAAATTATCTTCTGTGTCTTGTATGCTATTGTTATTTTTTCTGACAAAGGCAAACCTAGTCCTACATGATATAGAGAAAAAAATCACCTGTTTCTTTCACAATACCTTCATTCAAATTGCTGCCACAATAGAGAGACTTGTTTTGAAAGTTTTCAAAAGTAAAACTAGGACTAATTGGTAAATTCACAAAACAAGATTTCAATTCATAGATTGCTTACCAAATTTCTACTATGTACCAGACAGTGTGCTAAGACAACAAGAGTGAAGTTTGAGCTAATCTTAACATGGCCCAGCCTTCCTGAAATTTTCTGTCTACTTAAGGGTAGATATTTTAATAAGGTAATTTTACAAAAAAAAAAAAAAAGTATGTGTATAATTTTGGAAAGTGATACCAAAGAAAGGAAGAGAAAGAACTTTTAGATGAACTTGCCCATTTGATGATGGCACCTCACTCCAGTTCTCTTGCCTGGAAAATCCCATGGACGGAGGAGCCTGGTGGGTTGCAGTCCATGGGGTTGCTAAGAGTCGGACACGACTGAGCGACTTCACTTTCACTTTTCACTTTCATGCATTGGAGAAGGAAATGGCAACCCACTCCAGTGTTCTTGCCTGGAGAATCCCAGGGATGGGGGAGCTTGGTGGCTGCCGTCTATGGGGTCACACAGAGTTGGACACGACTGAAGCGACTTAGCAGCAGCAGCAGCCCATATGATGAAAGCATCACTACTTATTGGTTTTGTTTTGTTTTTTTTTAAGCAGGAGGTAGATGACAGCTTTGGAATGCAGTGGCAAAAATCTGTGTGTGGAGAGACCTTTTGAAATTAAAGGTCCCACACAAATCATGCATAGATCCTATGATATGAAATCTTATAGAAATTATGCTATAAATCCTAAGGGTGTTTAAAAAATATATTCTAAATTTCTAAAAGCTCTGTTTCACATGCTATCTTATATATCACATGAAATGAGCCTTTGATAGATTTCATGGTGTTAAAAGGATCATATTTAATTTCAAATGCATCCTTCAGCCTCCTCAGGAATTACGATGTCATTTATTATCTTCTTCCATGAGGTTTGATGAAGTTGTGGCATATGTTAACTGCTTGACAATTACATGTTGCCGAGTAACTCATTTGATCTCAAGCTGATGCTCAATTAAACCTCTAGGAAGCAAATAATTCCAAAAAAAGGTATTAGTTCCTGGTTTGTGATGTAAACGCTTTGGGGAATTTAAAGAATTTTAAGAAAGCAATATAACAATCTGATAAGATAATTGCCTTATTAATCCTGGAAGGTTCCTCATTTTACTGAAAATAGCACAGAGCTTCACAAACATCTAACGTGAATTTTTAAAAAGCATTCTTCTGCAACAGTAGAATGGGGATAAATACTGACATCTTCTTATTAATTCTGAAGTTAGTGTGTTTGCTCTCCGTAAGTAATCTAATTATTCCACATTGTGAAGCTATTTGAAATTTAGGTTGGCAGTAAAAAATAGCATAAAAGTGATCTCTAGTTTTATTTTCAGAAGCAATGTTTATCTTCAAACGCCTTTCTGTAGCATTTCATCACTTTCTCCAAGTAAAACTGTTTCCTATTTTCATTAACTACTAAATTAAATAATGGTGACAATATGATTAGTTGACTTATGAAAGAAGTTCTAATGCTTAAAAAATTAAATGACAAAATTATATTAAAGTTTTGAGAGCATCTGATAGTATAGATACTTCTGAAAGCAAAGCACAATCCACATTAAAAATATCCCAGTCTTGAGAGTTCAAAATGGCAGTGTTGAAGCTGAACTCACCTCCTCTCATGGATGCAACAAATCTACAATGACATATGGAATAATTTACGCAGAAAGGGACCTGAAAACTGAATGAACAAAGCGTCCACAACAAAAGGGGGAAAGTATAGCATTAAGATGGGTAGAAGAGGCAGAGAGACAGTCTTGCCAAGAAAAATGCAACAGTCCAACCAGTGAACTACAACTGAGTGGGATCACTAAGGGTTAGATCTTTCTCCTAACCAGCAAAGGATTCAGGCTCCACATCAGGAATCCCAACCCTTAATCCTGTATTGGAAGGACCAGCCCCCAAAACACCTGAGCCAGAACTGCCTTTGAGTGTTTGTCTCCTGCAGAGTCATGGGTTAGCAGTGACCTGCCGCGGGGGCAGGGGCTCTGGCTGTAGCAGACCTGGGTCATGCAGCATTACCCAACATAGAGCTGCAAAGCAGACGACCCACAAACTGCAGAACAAATATACTAAAAAAATCTCACACTGCTAAGAAAGCTTTAGGACCCACAACAGATTTGCCAACCTGGGGATCTGGTAAAGGGACTGAGAACTCCCAGGAAATTTGACTTAGGGCACCAGTGGGATTTGACTGCAGAACTTTTGCAGGACTGGGGAAACAGACTTTTGGTGAGCACAAACAAAACCTTGCATGTACCAGGAACCAGGAGAAAGGAGCAGTGTTCCCACAAGAGACTGAGTCAGACTTGCCTGTGAGTGTCCACGAGTCTCCTGTGGAGGCGTGGGTCAACAGTTTGGCCTCAGGCCAAACAAGAGGGAGGGAACACAGCCCCACCCATCAACAAACAACTGGATTAAAGATTTACTGAGCATGGCTCCCCCCATCAGAATAAGACCCAGTTTCCCCCACAGTCAGTCTCTCCCATCAGGAAATTTCCAGAAGCTTCTTATCCTTATTCATCAGAGGGCAGAAAGAATGAAAACCACAATCACAGAAAACTAAACAATCTGATCACATGGACCACAGCCTTGTCTAACTCATTGAAACTATTAGCCATGCCATGTAGGGCCACCCAAGATGGACGGGTCATAGTGGAGAGTTCTGACAAAACATGATCCACTGGAGAAAGGAAAGGCAAGCCGCTTCAGTATTCTTCCCTTGAGAACCCCATGAACAGCATAAAAAGGCAAAAAGATATGACACTGGAAGATGAACTCCCCAGGTTGGTAGGTGCCCAATATGCTACTGGAGAAGAATGGACAAATAATTCCAGAAACAATGAGAGACTGAGCCAAAGTGAAAACAATACCCAGCTGTGTATGTGACCGGTGATGGAAGTAAAGTCTGATGCTGAAAAGAACAAATTGCATAGGAATCTGGAATGAATTGCATAGGATCCTAGTCCATGAATCAAGGTAAATTGGAAGTGGTCAAAGAGGAGATGGCAAGAGCAAACATCGACATTTTAGGAATCAGTGAACTAACATGGACTGGAATTCAGTTCAGTTCAGTTGCTCAGGTGTGTCCAGCTTTTTGTGATCCATGGGCTGCAGCATGCCAGATCTCCCTGTCCATCACCAACTCCAGGAGTCTACTCAAACTCATGTCCATTGTGTTGGTGATGCCATCCATCCATCTCATCCTCTGTCATCCCCTTTTCCCACCTTCAATCTTTACCAGCATCAGTGTCTTTTCAAATCACATCAGGTGGCCAAAATACTAGAGTTTCAGCTTCAACATCAGTTCTTCCAAAGAACACCCAGGACTGATCTCCTTTAGGATGGACTGGTTGGATCTCCTTGCAGTTCAAGGGACTCTCAAGAGTCTTCTCCAACACCAAACTTCAAAAGCATCAATTCTTCAGCACTCAGCTTTCTTTATAGTCCAACTCTCGCATCCGTACATGACTACTGGAAAAATCATAGCCTTGACTAGACAGACTTTTGTTGGCAAAGTAATGTCTCTACTTTTTAATATGCTGTCTAGGTTGGTCATAACTTTTCTTCCAAGGAGTAAGCGTCTTTTAATTTCATGGCTGCAGTCACCATCTGCAGTGATTTTGGAGCTCCCCAAAATAAAGTCTGACACTGTTTCCACTGTTTCTCCATCTATTTGCCATGAAGTGATGGGACCAGATGCCATGATCATCGTTTTCTGAATGTTGAGTTTTAAGCCAACTTTTCCATTCTCCTCTTTTACTTTCATCAAGAGGCTCTTTAGTTCTTCTCCTTCTGCCATGAGTGTGGTGTTGTCTGCATATCTGAGGTTATTAATTTTTCCAGGAAATCTTGGTTCCAGCTTGTGCTTCATCCAGTACAGCATTTCTCATGATGTACTCTGCATATAATTCAGACGACCATTATATCTATATGTGGGCAAGAATCCCTTAGAAGAAATGGAGTAACCCACACAGTCAACAAAAGAGTCTGAAATGCAGTACTTGGGTGCAATATCAAAAATGAGCAAATGATTTCTGTTCATTTCCAAGGCAAATCATTCAATATCACAGTAATCCAAGTCTATGCCCCAAACAGTAATCCTGAAGAACTGAAGTTGAATAGTTCTATGGTGACCTACAAGACCTCCTAGAACTAACACCAAAAGATGTCCTTTTCATGATAGGGGACTGGAATGCAAAACTAGGAAGTCAAGAGATACCCAGAGTAACAGGCATGATTGGCCTTGGAGTGCAAAATGAAGCAGGGCAAAGGCTAACAGAGTTCTGGCATAAAATGCAGCAGTCATAACAAGCACCATCCTCCAACAACACAAAAGATGACTCTACACATGGACATCACCAGATGGTCAATACCGATATCAATTGATTATATTTTTTGCAGTCGAAGATGGAGCTCTATATGGTCAGCAAAATCAAGACTAGGAGCTGACTATGACTCATATCATGAACTCCTTATTGCAAAATTCAGACTTAAATTGAAGAAAGTAGGGAAAACCACTAAAATCTTCAGGTATGACCTAAATCAAATCCCTTATGATTATATAGTGGAATGATAAATAGATTCAAGGGATTAGATCTGATGGACAGAGTCCCTGAAGAACTATGGACAGAACTCAATGTCATTGTACAGGAGGAGGCAGTGATCAAAACCAGCCAAAGAAAAAGAAATGCTAAAAAGCAAAATGGTTGTCTGAGGAGGCCTTACAAATAGCTGAGAAGAGAAGTGAGGGACAAGGGAGAAAAAGAAAAATATATCCATCTGAATGCAGAGTTCCAAAGAAGCCACGATGCTGTGATCACTCACCTAGAGCCAGACATTCTGGAATCTGAAGTCAAGTGGGCCTTAGAAAGCATCACTATGAACAAAGGTAGTTGAGGTGAGCTGGAGTCAAGCTGGAGTTCCAGCTGAACTATTTCAAATCCTAAAAGATGATGCTGTTAAGTGCTGCACTCAAGGTGCCAGCAAATATGGAAAGCTCAGCAGTGGCCACAGGACTGGAAAAGGTCAGTTTTCATTCCAATCCCTAAGAAAGGCAATGCCAGAGAATGCTCAAACTACCACACAATTGCACTCAGCTCTCAGCTAGCAAAGTAATGCTCAAAATTCTCCAAGCCAGGCTTTAACAGTACATGAATCATGAGCTTCCAAATGTTCAAGCTGGTTTAGAAATGCAGAGAAACCAGAGATCAAATTGCCAATATCTGTTGGATCATCAACAAAAAAAGAGAGTTCCAGAAAAACATCTACTTCTGCTTTAGTGACTATGCCTTTGACTGGGTGATCACAGCAAACTGTGGAAAACTTTTAAAGAGATGGGAATACCAGACCACCTGACCTGCCTCTTGAGAAATCTGTGTGCAGGTTAAGAAGCAACAGTTAGAACTGGATATGGAACAACAGACTGCTTCCGAATCAGGAAAGGAGTATGTCAAGGCTGTATATTGTCACCCTGCTTATTTAACTTACATGCAGAGTACATCATTCAAAATACTGGGCTGGATGAAGCACAAGCTGGAATTAAGATTGGTGGGAGAAATATCAATAACTTCAGATATGAAGATGACACCACCCTTATGGCAGAAAGTGAAGAAGAATTATAGAACCTATTTATGAAAGTAAAAGTGGAGAGTGAAAAAATTGGTTTAAAACTCAACATTCAGAAAACTAAGATCATGGCATATGGTCCCCTCACTTCAGGGCAAATAGATGCAGGAAACAATGGAAACAGTGACAGACTTTATTTTTGGGGGGCTCCAAAATCACTGCAGATATTGACTGTAGTCATGAAATTAAAAGACACTTGCTCCTTGGAATAAAAGTTCTGGTTAACCTAGACATCAAATTAAAAAGCAGAGATATTTCTTTGCCAACATAGGTCCAACTAGTCAAAGCTATGGTTTTTCCAGTAGTCATATACGGATGTGAGAATTGGACTATAAAGAAAGCTGAGTGCCAAAGAATTGATGCTTTTGAACTCTGGTGTTGGAGAAGACACTTGAGAGTCCCCTGGACTGCAAGGAGATCAAACCAGTCCATCCTAAAGGAAATCAGTCCTGAATATTTATTGGAAGGACTGATGGTGAATCTGAAACTCCAATACTTTGGCCACCTGATGCCTACAGCTGACCCATTGAAAAGACCCTGATGCTGGGAAAGATTTAAGGCAGGAGGAGAAGGGGACAACAGAGGATGAGATGGTTGTTTGGAATCACCGAGTCTATGGACATGAGTTTGAGTAAGCTCTGGGGGTTGGTGCTGGATAGGAAAGCCTGTCGTGCTGCAGTACATGGAGTCATAAAGAATCGCATGTTGATGTATGGCAAAACCAATACAATATTGTAAGGTAAAAAAATAATAATAATAATAAAAAAATTAAAAAAAAAAAAAAAAAGAATCGGACATGACTGAATGACTGAACTGAACTGAAGGAGCCTAAACAACATGCTTCTGAATAACCAACAGATCATGGAAGCATTAAAAAAGGAAATCAAAATATGCATAGAATCAAATTAAAATATAAACATGGCAACCCAAATGTATTGGATTCAGTAAAAGCAGTGCCAAGATGATAATTCATAGGAATACAAGCTTATCTCAAAAAGCAAGAGAAAAATCAAATAAATAGCCTAACTTTACATCCAAGTCAACTAGAAAAAGGAGAAATGAAGAACCCTAAAGTTAGTAGAAGAAAAGACATCATGAAAATCAGAGTGAAATAAGTGAAAGAGAAACAAAGGGGACTATAGCAAATATCAGCAAAACTAAAAGGTGGTTCTTTGAGAAGATATATAAAATTGACAAACCATTAGCCAGACTCATCAAGAAAATGAGGAGAAAAATCCAACCAGCAAAATTAGAAATGAAAATGGAGAAATCACAACAGACAGCACAGAAATACAAACGATCATGAGAGTAGTATCAGCAACTCTATGCTTATAAAATGGGCAACTTGGAAGAAATGGATGAATTCTTAGAAAAGTATAACTTTCCAAAACGAAACCAGGAAAAAGTAGAAAATCTTAACAGACCCATCACAAGGATGGAAATAGAACACAAGGATGGAAATAGAAATTGTAATAAAAAATCTTCCAGCAAACAAAAGTCAAGGACCAGATGGCTTACAGGTGAAATCTACCAAAAATTTAGAGAACAGGTAAGACCTATCCTACTCAAACTCTGCCATAAAATTGCAGAAGAAGGTAAACTCCCAAACCCATTCTATGAGGCTACCATCACCCTAATACCAAAACCAGACAAAGATGCCACAATAAAAGAAAGGTACAGGCCAATATCACTGATGAACATAGATGCAGAAATCCTCAGCAGAATTCTAGCAAACGGAATCCAACAACATATTGAAAAGATCATACATCATCACCAAGTGCACTTTGTGCCAGGGATGCAAGGATTCTTCAATTTTCACAAATCAATCAATGTGATACACCACATTAACAAATTGAAAGATAAAAACCATAAGATTATGTCAATAGATGCAAAGAAAGCCTTTGAAAAAATTCAACAAACATTTATAATAAAAACTCTCCAGAAAGCAGGCAAAGAAGGAACATACCTCAACATAATAAAAGTCATATATGATAACCCCACAGCAAACATTATCCTCAATAGTGAAAAATTGAAAGCATTTCCTCTAAAGTCAGGAACAAGACAAGGGTGTCCACTCTTACCACTACTATTCAACATAGTTTTGGAACTTTTAGCCACAACAACCTAGAAGAAGAAATAAAAGGAATTCAGATTGAAAAGAAGAAATAAAACTCTCACTGTTTTCAGATGACATGATCCTCTACATAGAATACCTTAAACACACCACCAGAAAATTACTAGAGCTAATCAATGAATATGGTAAAGTTGCAAGATATAAAATTAATACACAGAAATCACCTGCATTTCTATACACTAGCAATGAGAAAACAGAAAGAGAAACTGAGGAACAATCCTATTCACCATTGCAATGAAAAGAATAAAATACTTAGGAATAAATTTATATAAAGAAGCAAAAGACCTATATATAGAAAACTATAAAACCCTGATGAAACAAATCAACGATGATACAAATAGATGGAGAAATATGCTATGTTCATGGATTGGAAGAATCAATATAGTGAAAATGAGTATACTACCCAAAGCAATCTATAGATTCAATGCAATTCCTATCAAGCTACCAACGGTATTTTTCACAGAACTAGAACAAATAATTTCACAATTTGTATGGAAATACAAAAAACCTTGAATAGCCAAAGCAATCTTGAGAGAGAAGAATGGAACTGGAGGAATCAACCTGCTGACTTCAGGCTATACTACAAAGCTACAGTCATCAAGACAGTATAGTACTGGAACAAAGACAGAAATATAGATCAATGGAACAAAATAGAAAGCCCAGAGATAAATCCATGTACCAATGGACACCTTATCTTTGACAAAAGAGACAAAAATATACAATGGAGAAAAAACAATCTCTTTAACAAGTGGTGCTGGGAAAATTGGTCAACCACTTGTAAAAGAATGAAACTAGAACACTTTCTAACATCATATGCAAAAATAAACTCAAAATGGATTAAAGATCTAAATGTAAGACTAGAAACTATAAAACTCCTAGAGGAAAACATAGGCATAACACTCTTTGCCATAAATCACAGCAAGATTCTCTATGACTCATCTCCCAGAATAATGTAAATAAAAGTAAAAATAAACAAAAGGGACATAAATAAAGTTAAAAGCTTTTGCACAATGAAGCAAACTGTAAGCAAGGTGATACGGCAGCCTTCATAATGGGAGAAAATAATAGCAAATGAAACAACTTACAAAGAATTAATTTCCAGCTACAAGCAGCTCATGCAACACAATACCAGCAAAATAAACAACCCAATCAAAAAATGGGCCAAAGAACTAAACAGACATTTCTCCAAAGAAGACATACAGATGGCTACCAAACACATGAAAAGATGTTCAACCTCACTCATTATCAGAGAAATACAAATGGAAACCACAATGAGGTACTATCTCATGCTGGTCAGAATGGCTGCTATCAAAAATTCTCCAAACAATAAATGCTGGAGAAGGTGTGGAGAAAAGGAAACCCTCTTACCCTGTTGGTGGGAATGCAAACTAGTATAGCTTCTATGCATAACAGCATGAAAATTCCTTAAAAAACTGGAAAGAGAACTGCCACACCACCCAGCAATCCCACTGCTGAGCATACATGCCAAGGAAACCAGAATTTGAAAGAGATACGTGTACCCCATTGTTCATTATAGCACTGTTTACAATAGCTAGGACATGGAAACAACCTAGATATCCATTGGCAGATGAATGGAAAAGAAAGTTGTGGTACATATGCACAATGGAATATTACTCAGATATAAAAAAGAATGCATTTGAATCAGTTCTAATGAGGTGGATGAAACTGGAGCCTATTCTACAGAGTGAGTGAGTCAGAAAGAAAAACACCAATACAGTATATTAATGCATATATCAGAGTTTAGAAAGATGGTAACAATGATCTTATATGCAAGACAGCAAAAGAGACACAGAGGTAAATAACAGACTTTTGGACTCTGTTGGAGAAGTTGAGGGTGGGATGATTTGGAAGCAAAACATTGAAACATGTATATACCATATGTGAAATAGATGACCAGTCAATGTTTGATGCATGAAACAGAGCACACAAAGCCAGTGCACTGGGACAATCCAGAGGGATGGGACAGGAAGGGAGGTGAGAGGGGCGTTTGGGATGGGGGGACACATGTACACTGTGGCTGATTCATGTCAATGTATGGCAAAACCCAGCACAATATTATAAAGTAATTAGCCTACAATTAATTCAATTATTTTTTTTTTAAAGAAAGACCAAAACAAAGTTTTAACTCAACTAAGAAATACACTGTATGGGTTCAACATCAGATTGAATGAGGGAGAAAAATCATGATCTAGAAGACAAAACAATGGAAATCACTCAGACAGAGTAATAATTTTTTTTTTTAATTTAAAAAGCAAAACAACTTAAGAGCCCTTTGGGACATCAACCAAAATACTAATAACATTCATATTGTAGGGGTCCCAGAGAATAAGAGAGAAATGAACTAAAAAAATTATTTCAAGAATTCATGATGGAAACCTTTCCTAATCTTGGGAAGGACATAGGAATCCAGGTTGAGGAAAACCAGAGAGTTCCAAGTTAGATGAAGTCAAAGAGATATACTCCAAGACATATTATAATTAAAGTAGTAATTAAGGGACTCTGAACAGCAGTAAGTAAGAATAACTTGTTATGTATAAGGAAAACCCCATAAAGTTTTCAGAAGACTTTTCAGCAAAAAATTTACAGGCCATAAGGGAGCAACATGATTTATTAAAAAAGCTGAAAGAAAAAAGAATCAGCCAATAATTCTTTACCTAACAAAGTTATCATTCAGAATTGAAGGAGCTGTAAAGAGTTTCCCAGGTGTACAAAACCTAAAGAAGTGTGTAATCACTAAACTAACCGTACAAGATATGTTAAAGAGAGTTCATTAAGCTAAACTAATTGCTAATAAAAAAAACATACAAAAGTAAAAATCTCACTGGAAAAGGCAAATATATAATAAAAGTAGTGGATTAGATCACTTATAAAGTAAGCATGAAGATTATAAGAAAACAGTAGTAAAGTTAAATTACAAGGATATGTAAAATAAAAAGATGTAAAGTATGCCATTGCAAGCATAAAACATGATTGAGGATGGATAAAAAAAGATAGCTTTGGAATGTGCTACCAACTTAAACTACTACTAATATAGAATATTAAATGCGAACCTCACAGAAACCACAATAAAAAAAGTCTTATAGTAAATACAAAAAAAAAAAAAGTGAAAGGAATCTAAATTTGGCATTAAAAACACACACACACACAAGAGAAGAGAGAAAGAGAGGAAAGGAACAGAGAAGAATAACAAAAATAGACAGAAGAGAATTTAAAAATGGTGATAGGTGTTGGCAAATTTTGTACATTTATATTTATACCTGGTAATAATTACTATAAATATAGATGTACAAAATTTGCCAACCAAAAAGCATAGAGTGGTTGAATGGATAAACAATTCTGTCAATATTTGCCGACAAGACTCACTTCAGAAGAAAGGATACACACAAACTGAAGGTGAAATAATGGAAAAAATTAAGTAAATGGAAATGAAAAGAAAGCTGGAGTAGTCAGACAAAATAAACTTTAAAACAAAAGCTATAACAAAAGGAAAAAAGATATTAAAAATATGATAAAGGGCTTGATCCATCAAGAAGATATAACATTTATAAACATTTATGCATCCAACAGAGAAATGCCAAGATATATAAAACAAGTATTAATGGATTTAATGCAAGAAATTGAAAGCAATACAATAATAGTAAAGAGCATTAATATTGCACCTACATCACTGGATCTATCATCCAGACAGATAATGAATAAGCAATCATTAGGTTAAATAGTATGCTAAATCACACTGACTAACAGATGTACCAAAGTGTTAGTCGCTCAGCCATGTCCAGCTTTTTGCAACCCAGTGGACTTGTAGCCTGCTAGGCTCCTCTGTCCATGGAATTCTCCAGGTAAGAATACTGGAATGGGTTGTTGTTCCCTTCTCCAGGGGGATCTTCCTGACCCGGAAATCAAACCTGTGCCTCCCACATTGTGGGCAGATTCTTTACCATCTGAGCCACCAGGAAACTACAGAACATTTTATTTAAAAGTAGCAGAATACACATTCTTTTCAATGGCATATAGAAAATTCTCCAAGAAGAATACATATTAGTTCACAAAACAAATCTCAAAAAAATTCAAAAATTTTCAAATAATATCAAATGTCTTCTCAAATATCAAAATAGTATGAAACTAGAAATCAATCAAAGGAAAAAAATAGGAAAATTCACAAATATGTGGAGATTAAACAAGATGTGACTGAATAACAAAGGGGTCATCAAAGAACTCAAAGGAGAAATCAAAACTTTCCTAGAGATAAATTAAAACAGAAATATGGCATACCAAATTCTATGTAACACAGCAAAAGTAGTTCTCAGAGGGAAGTTGTTAGTAATGCAGGCCTGCCTCAAGAAAGAAATAAAAAGATTCCAAATAAATAAAGTAATTTTATACCTAATGAAGCTAGAAAGAGAACAAAGTTCAGAATTAATTTAAAAAAAAAAGTAGGAAAGAGGAATAAGATGAAAGTAAAAATGAGAGTGGAAATAAAGACTGAAAAAAGAAAATAGAAAGGTTTGATGTAACTGAGATTTAGTTCTTTAAAAATATAAGCAAAAATCAACAAACCTTTAGCCAGACTAACCAAAGAAAAAAGAAAATTCAAATAAATAAAATCAGAAATAAAAAAGAAGTTACAACTGATACCACAGAAATGCAAAGTATCATGAGAAATTACTAAAATAATTATGCACTATGGAAATTGTACAACCTAGAAGAAATGGAATTCTAAATTCCTACAAATATACACTCTTTCAAAACTAACTCATGAAGAAAAAGAAAATCTAAATAGGCCATTTACTCAAAGAGAGATTGAAAGAGTAATCTAAAATTTCCCAACAAGAAAAACTTCAGGACCAGAAGACCTCACTGGCAAATTCTATAAAGTATACAACAACAACAAAAAAGATTTTGTATGTATTTTCTTGAGCTTTTAAAAAAAACCGAAGAGGAGGAAAATCTTCCAGACTCAATCTATGAAGAAAGCATTATGCTGGTCTCAAAACCAGACAAGGATATCTCAAGAAAATAAACCTGATAAACATTTGCAAAAATATTCAATGAAGTATTAGGAAATAGAATCCAACAATACATAAATGAATCATGCGCCATTTTAAAGTGCAATTTGTTTTGGGATGCAATGATAGTTCAACATCTGCAAATCAATCAAAGTGAAACAACACACTAACAAAATAAATGGAAAATTAGAGATACCAAGGGAACATTTCATGCAAAGATGGGCTCAATAAAGGACAGAAATAGTATGGACCTAAGAGAAGCAGAAGATATCAAGAAGAGGTGGCAAGAATACACAGAAGAACTGTACAAAAAAGATCTTCACAACCCAGATAATCACGATGGTGTGATCACTGACCTAGAGCCAGACATCCTGGAATGTGAAGTCAAGTGGGCCTTCGAAAGCATCACTACGAACAAAGCTAGTGGAGGTGATGGAATTCCAGTTGAGCTATTCCAAATCCTGAAAGATGATGCTGTGAAAGTGCTTCACTCAATATGCCAGCACATTTGGAAAACTCAGCAGTGGCCACAGGACTGGAAAAGGTCAGTTTTCATTCCAATCCCAAAGAAAGGCAATGCCAAAGAATGCTCAAACTACCGCAGAATTGTACTCATCTCACATGCTAGTAAAGTAATGCTCAAAATTCTCCAAGCCAGGCTTCAGCAATATGTGAACTGTGAACTTCCAGATGTTCAAGCTGGTTTTAGAAAAGGCAGAGGAACCAGGTACCAAATTTCCAACATCTGCTTGATCATTGAAAAAGCAAGAGAGTTCCAGAAAAACATCTATTTCTGCTTTATTGACTATGCCAAAGCCTTTGACTGTGTGGATCACAATAAACTGTGGAAAATTCTGAAAGAGATGGGAATTTAGAAAGATGGTAACAATAACCCTGTATATGAGACAGTAAAAGAGACACTGATGTATAGAACAGTCTTTTGGACTCTGTGGGAGAGGGAGAGGGTGGGATGATTTGGGAGAATGGCATTGAAACATGTATAATATCATGTATGAAATGAGTCGCCAGTCCAGGTTCGATGCACGATACTGGATGCTTGGGGCTGGTGCACTGGGGTGACCCAGAGGGATGGTATGGGGAGGGAGGAAGGTTTAGGATGGGGAACACGTGTATACCTGTGGTGGATTCATTTTGATATATGGCAAAACCAATACAATATTGTAAAGTTAAAAAATAAAATAAAATTAAAATAAAAAAATTATTTAAATGAAAAAAAAAATAACATTGCCAAAAAAAAAAAAAAAGAGAGAGATGGGAATATCAGACCACCTGATCTGCCTGTTGAGAAATTTGTATGCAGGTCAGGAAGCAACAGTTAGAACTGGACATGGAACAACAGACTGATTCCAAATAGGAAAAGGAGTACATCAAGGCTGTATATTGTCACCCTGCTTATTTAACTTCTATGCAGAGTACATCATGAGAAACACTGGGCTGGAAGAAGCACAAGCTGGAATCAAGATTGCTGGGAGAAATATCAATAACCTCAGATATGCAGATGACACCACCCTTATGGCAGAAAGTAAGAGGAACTAAAAAGCCTGTTGATGAAGGTGAAAGAGGAGAGTGAAAAAGTTGGCTTAAAACTCAACATTCAGAAAACTAAGATCATTGCATCTGGCCCCATCACTTTATGGGAAATAGATGGGGAAACGGTGGAAACAGTGTCAGACTTTATTTTTCTGGGCTCCAAAATCACTACAGATGGTGACATATACACAGATACACGGATGAATGGGACAAAATAGAGAGTTCAGAAATAAGTCCACATGTATTTGGTCAATTAATTTATGACAAACCAGTCAATCCTAAAGGAAATAAGTCCTGAATGTTCACTGGAAGGATTGATGTTGAAGCTGAAACTCCAATACTTTGGCCACCTGATGGGAAGAGTCAACTGATTGGAAAAGACCCTGAAGCAGGGAAAGATCGAAGGCAGGAGGAGAAGAGGATGACAGAGGATGAGATGGATGGCATCATCGAGTCAATGGACATGAGTTTGAACAAGCTTAAGGAGTTGGTGATGGACAGGGAGGCCTGGTGTACTACAGTCCATGGGGTCACAAAGAGTCGGACACAACTGAGCAACTGAACTGAATTTATGAGAAATAAGCAAAGCTCATACAGTGGAAAAACAAGAGTCTTTTCAGTAAATGATGTTGGAAAAACTGGACAGTCGCATGCAAAATAATGAACCTAGACAACTCTCTTGTGCCATACACCAAAATTATCTCAAAAGGAGTTAAAGACTTGAGTGTGGGGATTTTCCCTGGCAGTCCAGTGGTTAGGACTCCATGCTTCCACTTCAGGGGACTTATGTTTGATCCCTGGTCAGTGAACTGAGATCCCATATGGCATGTGGTGCTTCCAAAAAGTTAAAAACAAACAAACAAAAAAGACTTGCATGTAAGACCTGAAACCATTAAATTCCTAAAAGAAAACATAAGTTTTGATTTTACTTATATCCATCGTTAGTGATGCTTTTGTGGATCTGACTCCAAAGGCAATGGAAACAAAGCAATAATAAACAAATGGGGCTACATCAAGCTAAAAAATTCTGAATAGTGAAGGAAAACATCTCAAAACAAAAGGTATTTTACAGAATGTGAGAAGATATTTACAGAATATATATTTAATACAGGGTTAATGTCTAAAATATAAAAAGAACTCATATGACTAAAGAAAAAAGACACAACCCACTTAAAAATGGGCTGAGGTCCTAAAGAGTTATTTTTCCAAGAAAGGACATATGGGTAGCCAAGAGGCACATGAAAGGATGCTCAACATCCCTAATTACTAGGGAAATGCAAATCAAAAGCACCATGAAATATCACCTCACATGTGATAGAATCAGTTCAGTAGCCCAGAATGGTTGTTATTAAAAAGACAATAAATAACAAATGTTGGATAAAATGTGGAGAAAAGGGCACCCTTATCCAGTTGCTACTAAAAACTGATGATGTCACTATGGAAAACAGTATGGAGATTGCTCAAAAAATTAAGAACTATCATATGACCTAGTTATTCTATCCTAGGTATTTATCTGAAGAATATGAAAACACCAATTTGAAAATATATATGCACCCTTGTATTCATTGCTGCATTATTTACAATTGCCAAGATATGGAAGTAAACTGCCTGTACACTGATGGACGAATGAATAAATAAGATGAGGTGTATATACACAATGGGATACTCGGTTCAGTTCAGTTCATTTCAGTCACTCAGTTGTGTCCGACTCTGCGACCCCATAGATGGGAGCCCACCAGGGTCCTCCATCCACAGGATTCTCCAGGCAAGAATACTGGAGTGGGTTGCCATTTCCTTGTCCAACTATATATATACTAATATACTGATATTATATATATATACAGTATATATACTAATCCTAAAACAGGTATATAATATAATATATATTGTATCAATAAATATTATATTAAATATATTAATTCATATATAATTAATAGTTGATAATTAAGTATTAATATAGTAAATATAGTATATTATATAATTGTATGTATTATGTATCATATATTATATGGGATTCTCCAGGCAAGAACACTGGAGTGGGTTGCCATTTCCTTCTCCAATGCATGAAAGTGAAATGTGAAAGTGAAGTCACTCAGTTGTAGCTGACCCTAAGCGACCCCATGGACTACAGCCTACCAGGCTCCTCTGTCCATGGGATTTTCCAGGCAAGAGTACTGGAGTGGGGTGCCATTGCCTTCTCAGAAAATATATGTATGTACTGAATAAAATATAGAATGCTATATATTGTATATAGAATATATATACTAATATACTAATGTTATATATACTAATATATACACTAATTCTAAAGTATATATAATATACTGTATTAATATCTATTAGTATATTATACTGCACTATAATATTTATATAATTTTACATAATATATGATGATATAAATTAATATATAATATATAGTATATAGTATAGTAATTATATATTATATTATTAAATTATATATATTATATATAATATAATATATCAGTTCAGTTCATTTCAGTTGCTCAGTCGTGTCCGACTCTTTGTGACCCCATGAATCACAGCACGCCAGGCATCCCTGTCCATCATCAACTCCCAGAGTTCACTCAAACTCACGTCCATCAAATTGGTGATGCCATCCAGCCATCTTATCCTCTGTCATCCCCTCTTCCTGCCCTCAATCCCTCCCAGCATCAGTGTCTTTTCCAGTGAGTCAACTCTTTACATGAGGTGGCCAAAGTATTGGAGCTTCAGCTTTAGCATCAGTTCTTCCAATAAACACCCAGGGCTGATATCCTTTAGGATGGACTGGTTGGATCTCCTTGCAGTCCAAGGGACTCCCAAGAGTCTTCTCCAACACCAAACTTCAAAAGCATCAATTCTTTGGTGCTCAGCTTTCTTCACAGTCCAACTCTCACATCCATACATGACCACTGGAAAAACCATACCCTTGGCTAGACAGATCTTTGTTGGCAAAGTAATGTCTCTGCTTTTGAATATGCTATCTAGGTTGGTCATAACTTTCCTTCCAAGGAGTAAGCGTCTTTTAATTTCATGCCTGCAGTCACCATCTGTAGTGATTTTGGAGCCCAGAAAAATAAAGTCTGACACTGTTTCCACTGTTTCCCCATCTATTTCCCATGAAGTGATGGGACCAGATGCCATGATCTTAGTTTTCTGAATGTTGAGCTTTAAGCCAACTTTTTCACTCTCCTCTTTCACCTTCATAAGAGGCACTTTAGTTCCTCTTCACTTTCTGCCATAAGGGTGGTGTCATCTGCATATCTGAGGTTATTGATATTTCTCCCGGCAATCTTGATTCTAGCTTGTGCTTCTTCCAGCCCAGCGTTTCTCATGATGTACTCTGCATAGAAGTTAAATAAGCAGGGTGACAATATACAGCTTTGACGTACTCCTTTTCCTATTTGAAACCAGTCTGTTGTTCCATGTCCAGTTCTAACTGTTGCTTCCTGACCTGCATACAGATTTCTCAAGAGGCAGATCAGGTGGTCTGGTATTCCCATCTCTTTCAGAATTTTCCACAGTTTATTGTGATCCACACAGTCAAAGGCTTTGGCATGGTCAATAAAGCAGAAATAGATGTTTTTCTGGAACTCTCTTGCTTTTTCAATGATCCAATGGATACTGGCGATTTGATCTCTGGTTCCTCTGCCTTTGCTAAAACCAGCTTGAACATCTGGAAGTTCATGGTTCACGTACTGCTGAAGCCTGGCTTGGAGAATTTTGAGCAT
This sequence comes from Bubalus bubalis, assembly GCF_019923935.1. NCBI lineage: Eukaryota > Metazoa > Chordata > Mammalia > Artiodactyla > Bovidae > Bubalus > Bubalus bubalis. The sequence goes on along the minus strand of NC_059163.1, from coordinate 114,773,723 downwards.
TACTTTACTACCATGTGAGATGAGTGCAATTGTGCCGTAGTTTGAGCATTCTTGGGCATTGCCTTTTTTGGGATTGGAATGAAAACTGACCTTTTCCAGTCCTGTGGCCACTGCTGAGTTTTCCAAATTTTCTGTCATATTGGGTGCAGGTCTCAATAATATATAATATTTATTATAAAATATAATATCATATATTATGTATCATATATATTATATATATGTATTTATAATATATATAAAAACTCCAGGATCCAGTGATGGACAGGGAGGCCTGGGATGCTGCTGTTCATGGGGTCACCAATATTCAGACACGACTGAGCAACTGAAGTGACTGAACTGACTGAATGTACTTCACTCTATATAACAGATTCTAGGTCCATCCTATTGAACATAACTGCTGAGAGCAGAGTCATTGCCAGCCTTTTTTACTGCATCTCCAGTATCTTTGACACGGTTTGGCATTTTTTTAGTAATAGTGCGTGTTGGTTAAGTGAATAAATTTACGAATGCATAAATGACCTAAATGAGAGTGTTACCTGAAGGTTAAAAAAGAAAAGTATGATCTCAGACCCTACATCAGGTCAAGGCATTTAAGAAATCTCTGTTTTTCCCCCTACTTTATTGTTAACTGTGTCTTGTATCAGTTATATAGCTGTATATATTCATCTCTCCCCTCTCTCTCTTTCTCTGCTTCAGTCTGTCCTAGGGGATGTATAGCAGCCTTTGACTAGACAAAACTATATGGATATTTTTTAATTTTTTTATGCCCACCATATTGGATCTTAGTTGTCCCATGGGGATGGAATCAGGACCCCTTGTAGTGGGAACATGGAGTCTTAACCACTGACCTGCTAAAGAAGTCACCAAAATTATACAGATTGATCCATGTAATAACGTTCCTCAACATATCAGAAAAAAAAAAATGTCACACTATTTTATAGTTATATTTTAGCTTTATAGTGTGTAGTCAGGAACCCTTGGCATGTGGTAAATTTAGAATCCTTGCAGCACAGCCTAAGAGTGGGAATTTTGGAAGCTCAACACTTAACGTCTTCAATTTGAGTTCACCAAAGATTCACACCATCAATGAGCTCTACAAATCCCTGCACTGGACACATTGTCTCCTTAACCAGTCAGTAGGCTTTTGATTGAGCAACTATTTTAATTTATTTATTTATATTTTTTTAAAGCTGCTATTTTTAATGCTGATTTCTCATTAAACAGAAGAAATGTACGTAATGCATAGATAGTTATTCTCTTTCTATTATCTTAATATTTTAATACTTGACCCTAACAAAGCCCAGGGGAGGAAACAGCAAACTGTGGTGTGAAGTACCTGCCAGCTAAAAGAAACATAGTGGATCAACCTCAGATTATAGGATACTGCAAAAGGAAAATAAGTCCATATAAAACCAGCATCAAGCTGGGCTTGAATGCACATCAGTTCACTGAGGTCACACAACTATGAGATAAGGTGATAATAATGGTATACTCTTTTACACATGGAGGAACATAAGTGTTTAATGAAAAGTAACTTGCACAAGAACATCATAAATTTTTTAAAAATGCAGACATCAAGCCCAAACTTTCAGACACTAATGTTCTTTCTGGAAGGATAAAATGGAATAGCTATTCTTGCCTTACATATTTACTTCTGAATAAACATTTTGCAGCTTTCAAATTCAGAGCATTTTGGAAGTAAGATATATATATATATATATAAAACATTCTATACTATTGCCATTATTATTTATCTGAAATTTAAAAATAAAAACTGTTACTTGCTATTTTTTCTAGAAAAATAAAAACACTTTTTAAATCAATGTTTTAATATTCCTGCTTATCCTGACAATATTTTGTCTATGCAAGTAAACGTTTGAATAAGAAATGTGCATGCATACGGACAGCTAATTCTTCTAAAGTAAAATATGCAACTTGTATTTAAAAACTCTTTCCCTTCCCACCAGCTGTACTCAAATACCTCATGAATAAATATTGAAAGCCTACAGAAAGTCAATTATGCTATAACAGCTAAAAGGCAATTTCCTCCATTTAAGTGTTTCATTACAAAAATAGTGATGAACACTAAAAATTCAATATTATCAGGAAATGCAGTGTATATTATATTTAGATGTTATCATGAATGTATTTACATATTCTTATCTTGCTAGAAAAAACCCTTTGTGTTTTTGATAAGACTGATCTTAGTTTGACAAATGTTTATGCTCAAATATTGGATGTGAAAAATTGTATATCAGATTTTATTTAGATTAAAGTATGTGTTTTTAACTGAATAGAAAAAATTATTTATGCCACTACATAAATGGTAATTACTTCTGGATGGTAGGATTCTTTAGATTTTCTGTATTTTCTAAAATGACAATATATCATTTCTTTATTCACTAATTTAACATTACTATAAATACTTGATGATGGTACCATTTAACTTATTTAGCCTTATTACAGCTGCTTAAATGTTATTATTTTATTAAGTTAATACAAACCTTAAAAGTTCATTTTGAAAGAAAATTAGCTATTAACTAAATACCCATTTTATATAGCATATTTTGAAAATTTTTTAATTTTTAAGGTAGAAGTAGATAAACCTTCTAGTTAAGATGAATTATATATCTAAATTTAAACATAATAAACAAATAAATGTATATTTACAAGTTACAAATTATATATACATACTTATTCCATGCATTAATAATGCACATACATAACACATATAGTAGTAATACATAATTATTGTATTATATTTATGATACATATCTTTATATTATAAATTATATGCATTATTGTCTCATGTAAACAATGCATTCTCACAAAGACTTTATATTTGTCTTACATTTTTCAAGAAGGCAATGGCACCCCACTCCAGTCCTCTTGCCTGGAAAATCCCATGGATGGAGGAGCCTGATGGGCTGCAGTCCATGGGGTCGCTAAGAGTCTGACACGACTGAGCGACTTCACTTTCACTTTTCACTTTCATGCATTGGAGAAGGCAATGGCAACCCACTCCAGTGTTCTTGCCTGGAGAATCCCAGGGATGGGGGAGCCTGTTGGGCTGCCGTCTATGGGGTCGCACAGAGTCGGACACGACTGAAGCGACTTAGTAGCAGCAGCAGCAATAATTTATTCAAGCTCTGTCCTTCCCATGCATAAATTGTGGTGAAGCAGTTTTATTTTGTGGTTATTACACAGAAGATTCCTAAGAAAAAATTTAAGTACAAATGAAATATTATATATATAAATTTTAAATTAAAATATTAAAATTATTTATACAATGTATAAGGTAATAAAGCAAGGGAACTAAATATTTGCAATATATATTACTAAGAAATTATTATGTAAAAATTTACAACTGATTATATCAAGAATTTTTATTTTTTTAACAAAACTACAACTATGAAAAGAAGAGATAAGAAATACCAGTATCCAGAAAGAGTGATAAACATCTAAGATAGTTTCATTAGTTGACAGGCAGCTGAAGATAAAATCTAGAGAGTATCACATTCTATAGAGAATGTCTATACTGTGGAGAGCTGTATGTTGGGGAAAAACTAAAATCTTCAATTCTAGATGTAGGATACTGTCTCTTCTCTATCACTAGCAAACTGACTTCAGCGGCAGTAGAATAAAGAGAAAAGGAAAGGACATAGAAGTTCATCAAAAAGGAAGAAAGTTCCTATTCTCCATACTCTTGCTGAGTCTGTGTAACATCAAGTTTTATCTTTGCATTTCTGAAAAGTTTAAAAAGTAACATATTATCAAAGATTCTATTCATATTCCACCTTTAAATCTCGAGTTTAATCATTTTTTCAAAATTCAAAATGATCATTATATCCTTTTCTATTCTCTCTCTGTTCTTGTGTTTTGCCCATTTTTAATTGGAAGTTTTCTCTTATTTAAATTAATATTTAGGCATGTGTAATATTTAAGACATATTTCTCCATTTTTGTAAATGAATTTCAATAAATTTTCCCTTTTGCCCTTAGTTCCTTGACTTTGTATACATAGTTTATGCTGGAATATTTTTCCATATAACTGAATACTTAATCTACTTAGTGTTTCTAGTTGTTTTGAAATTGAGTAGAGGTGAATTTCACATAATATAAAATAAACTATTTTAAAGTTGATGTCCGTGACATTTAGTACATGAACTACTGCTGCTGCTAAGTCGCTCCAGTTGTGTCCAACTCTGTGCGACCCCATAGACGGCAGCCCTTCAGGCTCCCCCGTCCCTGGGATTCTCCAGGCAAGAACACTGGAGTGGGTTGCCATTGCCTTCTCCAATGCATGAAAGTGAAAAGTGAAAGTGAAGTCGCTCGTCGTGTCTGACTCTTAGCGACGCCATGGACTGCAACCTACCAGGCTCCTTCGTCCATGGGATTTTCCAGGCAAGAGTACTGGAGTGGGGTGCCATTGCCTTCTCCGAATACATGAACACTGTTACACAAACTCCAGTTCCATCTAGTAACAAAATATTTTCATCATCCCAAAAGGAAATTTCTTACCTGTTAAGTAGTTATTCTCTGGTCCCTACTTCCCCTGCCCCTCGTACTTTGCAAACTGCATTCTGTCTTTGAGGAGTTACCTCTTCTGGGTATTCCTGACAAAACAAGCCATACATTCTCTGTCATTTCATAGGTGGCTTCTTTCACTTAATGCTTTCTAGGTTCATCAGTGTTGTAGCCTCTAACAGTTCAATTTTTTTTTTTAATACCTGAGTGATACTTCGTTGTATGTAAATATACCACAGATTGTAGTATATTCACCTTGTGACCATCATAAATAATTCTACAATAAACATACATGCACAGGTACTTGTTTGAATACTGGTTTTGAATTCTTCTGAATATACATGTAGTTGTGGAATTGGTAGACCTTATGGTAATTTCTTGTTTAAATTTTGAGGGCCCATCAAACTACTCTCCATGGTACTGAACCATCTTTCACTCCCAACACTCATATATAAGGGTGCTAATTTCACTGTATCTTCTTTAACATTTTTTATTATTGTTGATTTTTATTGTTCAGTAGCTAAATCATGTCCAGTTCTTTGAGATGCCACCACCTGCCACACACCAGGCTTCACTGATCTTCACTATTTCCCTGAGTTTGCTCAAATTCATCTCCACTGAGTCAGTGATGCCATCCAATAATCCCATCCTCTGTTACCCCCTTCTCCTCTTGCCCTCAATCTTTCCCAGGATCAGGGTCTTTCCCAATGAAACAGCTGTTTGCATCAGGTGGCCAATGTATTGGAGCTTCAGCTTCAGCATCAGCCCTTCCAATGAGTATTCAGAGTTGATCTCCTTGCCTTCCAAGGGACTCTCAAGAGTCTTCTCCAGTACCACAGATCAAAAGCATCAGTTCTTCAGTGCTCAGCCTTACATATGGTCCACTCTCACATCCATACATGACTACTGGAAAAACCATAGCTTTGACAATTTGGACCTTTTTTGGCAAAGAGATGCCTCTGCTTTGTCATAGCTTTTCTTCAAAGGAGCAAGTGTCTTTTAACTTCATGGCTGCAGTCTCTGTCCACAGGGATTTTAGAGCCCAAGGAAATGAAGTCTGTTACAGTTTCCACTTTTTCCCCATTTTTTTGCTAAGAAGTGATGGGACCAGACCCCATGATCTTTGTTTTTTGAATGTTGAGTTATAAGTCCACTTTTTCACTCTCCTCTTTCACCTTCATCAAAAGGCTCTTTATTTCCTCTTCACTTTCTGCCTTTAGTGTGGTATCATCTGCATATCTGACGTTGTTCTATTTCTACTTGAAATCTTGATTCTAGCTTGTGCTTCATCCAGTCCAGCATTTTGCATGATGTACTCTGCATATAAGTTAAATAAGCAGAGTGAAAATATACAGCCTTGACATACTCCTTTCCCAATTTGGAACCAGTCCATCATTCCATGTCCGGCTTTAACTGTTGCTTCTTGACCTGCATACTTATGAGGCAGATAAGGTGGTCAGGTATTCTCATCTCTTTAAGAATTTTCCAGTTTGTTGTCATCCACACAGTCAAAGGCTTTAATGTAGTCAATGGAGCAGAAGTAGATTTTTGTTTTTTAATTCCATTGTTTTTTCTATGATCCAGCAGATGTTGGCATTTTTGTCTCTGGTTCCCATGCCTTTTCTAAATCCAGCTTGTACATCTGGAAGTTTTTGGTTCACATACTGTTGAGGCCTAGCTTGAAGGATTTGACCATTACCTTGCTATCATGTGAAATGAGCACAATTGTATGGTAGTTTGAACATTCTTTGGTATTGCCCTTCTTTGGGATTGGAATGAAAACTGACCTTTTCCAGTCCTGTGGCCACTGCTGAGTTTTCCACATTTGCTGGCATATTGAGTGCATCACTTTTACAGCATCATCTTTTAGGATTTGAAAGAGCTCCACTGGAATTCTGTCACCTCCACTAGCTTTGTTTGTAGTAATGCTTCCTGAGGCCCACTTAACTTCACATTCCAAGATGTCTGGCTTTATGTGACCACACCATTGTGGTTATCTGGGTCATTAAGACCTTTCTTACATAGTTCTTCTGTGTATTCTTGCCATCTCTTCTTAATCTCCTATGCTTCTGTTACGTCCTTGCTGTTTTTCTCCTTTATTGTACCCATTTTTGCCTAAAATGTTTTCTTGGTATCTCTAATTTTCTTGAGGAGATCTCTAGTCTTTCCCATTCTATTGCTTTCTCTATTTCTTTGTCTTGTTCACTTAAGACTTTCTTATCTCTCCTTGCTATTCTCTGGGACTATGCATTCAGTTGGGTATAGCTTTCCCTGTGTTGTTGCTATTATTATTATTGATATCTTAGTGCCTCAACTCTCTTTCTCTCCCTCTCTTTCTTATTCTTTCTCAATAAATTGACTTTCTTTCTTTAGCAAATACTGACTAATACACTTGTTAAGTGGAGGCAAATTAAATGACTCTTGTACACTCAATATATAATGAGGGAGACAAACTGTGTAACTGCTTTAGATAGTCCTGTCCCGGAAGAAGGAAAGTAGTACTCATCCAGAAGTATTAATGATCGTGTGCTTGTGCAGTCATGCCTGACTCTTTGGGATCCTATGGACTGTAGCCCACCAGGCTCCTCTGTGCCTGGAATTTTCTAGGCAAGAATGCTAGAGTGGGTTGTCATTTCCTCCCCCAGGGGATCTTCCCCACCCAGGAACTGAACACACCTCTCATGTCTCCTGCATTGGCAGGAAGGTCCTTTACTAGCTAAACCACTGTACATGGCAATTATGAAATTCAGATGAGAATATAACGTGCTTTGCTGTGTAGTGCTTAGTCACTATGCTGCTAAGTCGCTTCAGTCATGTCCGACTCTGTACAACCCCATAGACGGCAACCCATCAGGTTTCTCTGTCCATAGGGATTCTCTAGGCAAGGATACTGGAGTGGGTTGCCATGCCCTCCTCCTGGGGATCTTCCCAACCCAAGGACTGAACCCAGGACCCCCATATTGCAGGAGGATTCTTTACCATCTGAGCCACAAGTTAAGCCCAAGAGTACTGAAGTGGGTAGTCTATCCTGTCTCCATGGGATCTTCCCAAACCAGGAATCAAACCAGGGCCTCCTGATTTCCTTAGGGTATATGCCTAGAAATGGAGCCGCTGAGTCATATGGTGGTAAAATTTCACCTCCCAGCTGACCTACCAGGGAAGCCCAAGCAGTAATTAATTACCACTCATTAATTAGCTCACAATTCTCCTACCTGGGAATGATTCCCCACCATTCTTGTTTAATGTTGCCATCTTAATTATCCCTCTTCAGAAAAGAAAAAAAATTAGCTTGTGTTTGTAGCTTAGTACATTTCTCACCATTCTTACTACCCAAGGTCAAAGATTCAAATCTTCCTTTTCATGTTGTACTCTGTCTTCTTTCAGTTCTACATGATACAATTTCTTAAACAAAATTTTTCAAGTTTCTTTCTTTACTTTTTAAATTATTTTTTAATTGAAGGATACTTGTTTTACAGAATTGTGTTGGTTTGTGCCAAACATCAACATGAATCAGCCATAGGTATACATATGTCCCCTCCTTCTTGAACCTCCTTCCCACCTTCATTCCCATTGCACCCTTCTAGGTTTTTACAGAGCCCCAGTTTGAGTTCCCTGAGTCATAGAGCAAATGCCCTTTGGCTATCTATTTTACATATGGTAATGTAAATTTCCATATTACTCTCTCTATACATCCCAACCTCTCATTCTTCCCATCCCCTGGATAATCAAGTATGTTCTTTATATCTGTGTTTCCATTGCTGCCCTGCAAATAATTTTATCAGTATCACCTTTCTAGATTCCATATATATACATTAGTAAAAGATACTTGTTTTTCTCTTTCTGACTTACTTTGCTCTGTATAATAGGCCCTAGGTTCATCACCTCATTAGAACTGACTCAAATGTGTTCCTTTTTGTGGCTGAGTAATAGTCCATTGTATATATGTACCACAGTTTCTTTAGCCATTCATCTCTTGATGGACATTTAGGTTGCTTCAATGTTCTATCTATTGCAAATAGTGCTGCAATGAACATTGGGGTACATGTGTCTTTTTCAATTTCTATTTCCTTAGGGTATATGCCTAGAAATGGAATTGCTGTGTCATATAATGGTAAAATTTTTCAATTTTTTAATGAGTCAATTTATAACTTACTCCAGTAGATTAGAAACAATCCCACAAACTTGATCTAAAGAGGCTATTGAATACTTTGATTCCCTGTAAATCTTTTATAAGACAAGGCTCTTAAGATGCAAGGAAGCTCTGCTATTTAGAAAAGGTATGTGAGAAATGACCTAAACATACTTAGAGGGGCTCCAGTTTTTGAATAGGTCTCTGAGGTTGACTGTGGCTCAGACCATGAACTCCTTATTGACAAATTCAGACTTAAATTGAAGAAAGTAGGGAAAAGCACTAGACCATTCAGGTATGACCTAAATCAAATCCCTTATAATTATACAGTGGAAGTGTGAAATAGATTTAAGGGCCTAGATCTGATAGATAGAGTGCCTGATGACCTATGGAATGAGGTTCATAACATTGTACAGGAGACAGGGATCAAGACCATTCCCATGGAAAAGAAATTCAAAAAAGAGAAATGGCTGTCTGGGGAGGCCTTACAAATAGCTGTGAAAAGAAGAGAAGTGAAAAGCAAAGGAGAAAAGGAAAGGTATAAATATCTGAATGCAGAGTTCCAAAGAATAGCAAGAAGAGATAAGAAAGCCTTCTTCAGTGATCAATGCAAAAAAATAGAGGAAAACAACAGAATGGGAAAGCCTAGGGAACTCTTCAAGAAAATCAGAGATACCAAAGGAACATTTCATGCAAAGATGAGCTCGATAAAGGACAGAAATGGTATGGACCGAACAGAAGCAGAAGATATTAAGAAGACGTGGCAAGAATACACAGAAGAACTGTACAAAAAAGAGCTTCACGACCCAGATAATCACGATGGTGTGATCACTGACCTAAAGCCAGACATCCTGGAATGTGAAGTCAAGTGGGCCTTAGAAAGCATCACTATGAACAAAGCTAGTGGAGGTGGTGATAAAATTCCAGTAGAGCTATTCCAAATCCTGAAAGATGATGCTGTGAAAGTGCTGCACTCAATATGCCAGCAAATTTGGAAAACTCAGCAGTGGCCACAGGACTAGAAAAGGTCAGTTTTCATTCCAATCCCAAAGAAAGGCAATGCCAAAGAATGCTCAAACTACCGCACAATTGTACTCATCTCACACGGTAGTAAAGTAATGCTCAAAATTGTCCAAGCCAGGCTTCAGCAATATGTGAACCGTGAACTTACTGATGTTCAAGCTGGTTTTAGAAAAGGCAGAGGAACCAGAGATCAAATTGTCAACATCCGCTGGATCATAGAAAAAGCAAGAGAGTTCCAGAAAAACATCTATTTCTGCTTTATTGACTATGCCAAAGCCTTTGACTGTGTGGATCACGATAAACTTTGGAAAATTCTGAAAGAGATGGGAATACCAGACCACCTGATCTGCCTCTTGAGAAATTTGTATGCAGGTCAGGAAGCAACAGTTAGAACTGGACATGGAACAACAGACTGGTTCCAAATAGGAAAAGGAGTTCATCAAGGCTGTATATTGTCACCCTGTTTATTTAACTTATATGCAGAGTACATCATAAGAAACGCAGGACTGGAAGAAACACAAACTGAAATCAAGATTGCCGGGAGAAATATCAATAACCTCAGATATGCAGATGACACCACCCTTATGGCAGAAAGTGAAGAGGAACTCAAAAGCCTCTTCATGAAAGTGAAAGTGGAGAGTGAAAAAGTTGGCTTAAAGCTCAACATTCAGAAAATGAAGATCATGGCATCCGGTCCCACCACTTCATGGGAAATAGATGGGGAAACAGTGGAAACAGTGTCAGACTTTATTTTTCTGGGCTCCAAAATCACTACAGATGGTGACTGCAGGCATGAAATTAAAAGACACTTACTCCTTGGAAGGAAAGTTATGACCAACCTAGATAGCATATTCAAAAGCAGAGACATAACTTTGCCAACAAAGGTTCGTCTAGTCAAGGCTATGGTTTTTCCTGTGGTCATGTATGGATGTGAGAGTTGGACTGTGAAGAAGGCTGAGCGCTGAAGAATTGATGCTTTTGAACTGTGGTGTTGGAGAAGACTCTTGGGAGTCCCTTGGACTGCAAGGAGATCCAACCAGTCCATTCTGAAGGAGATCAGCCCTGGGATTTCTTTGGAAGGAATGATGCTAAAGCTGAAACTCCAGTACTTTGGCCACCTCATGTGAAGTGTTGACTCATTGGAAAAGACTCTAATGCTGGGAGGGATTGGGGGCAAGAGGAGAAGGGGACGACAGAGGATGAGATGGCTGGATGGCATCACTGACTCGATGGACGTGAGTCTGAGTGGACTCCGGGAGTTGGTGATGGACAGGGAGGCCTGGTGTGCTGTGATTCATGGGGTCGCAAAGAGTCGAACACGACTGAGCGACTAATCTGATCTGATTTGAAGTTGGGGAAATAGCAGTGAGGTTGCTTTTTAAAGACCAAGATGAAATATTAACTCCCCATGACACACAGTTGCAAAGTAGTGAATTAATCTATCAGTGGTGGCCCCCATATCTTTGTTTTAAGGAATTCAATCTGTTACTGTAAAATAATTCAACTATGATTGGTCCAACCACACAGTCATTTTTACATATGATTAATGCACTCACTGTTTAAATTAATGCAGTATAAAATGATAAAATTGCATGGAATTAAGGGTCTAAAAATAAGTGTGATTTTGGTCTCCCATGAGGCTAAAATTCCTTGAGAATTGAGATAATTTTTCAAATATTTGCATAGGTTCTCATTCTTGATAAATAAAATAACGAATTAATGATTGAAACAATAACATTGAATGATGTACAGCACTTCTTCTGAATTGGTTGGAATTAATATGGGGCATTTAGATTCCTGAAAGTCAATGATTGTAGGGATTTCTAATTGCTTCTCCCACACCGACACACACACACACAAACACACACACACAATAAGATCTTAATGACACTAAACAAGAAACATGAGAGTAGAAATATTTCTGGTTATTTTCAAGTGTTTAGCATTTTTTGTTTGTTTTAATGACGGGATGAGAATATAACAATATAGCAAATATCCATAGTTGTAAAATTCTTAAAGTTAATAATATTACAATTTTCCACCATTTTTAAACTCAGAGTGAGAGTGCTAGCTCTCTATATATGGACTACAAGCAAGAAGAGCAAAATATGTACTTGTTCTTCTGTAACACATATTTCTAATTATTCAAAATTTAAGCAATTTGACACTATCCATCTATATGCTGCCTGGAATTATAACATTGTTTATGCGTGGATTGGTTGAAATAGTTAAACCAATCTCTTAAACTAAAAACATTTTTGTATATAAGCTACTGGTGTTGCATCTGACATCTGGACCACTGGTAGTTATGTCCCTTTAGTGTTCCATGCATCTATTTTCTATCTTGTTTAGATCTTGTAATTTAAGCATCTTTAGATAAGATAAAGCTTTTCTGGATAATGCAAAATCTTGAATGAATTCAAAAGAGAGATGTGATATCATAGAAACATTGTCTGCAAAGTGTAATTACATTTTTAAAAGTTTTCATCCTTGTATGCCTGACAGCGATGTAGATATTCTATTCATAGCCACTAGGATAGTAGTGAAAACTTCTTAGTGTATTGGCCAAAAAGTTCATTTAGGTTTTTCCATAACACTGTATGGAAAAACCCAGATGAATGTTTTGGCCAACTCAATGTCTGTGGCACATAAAAAGCCTATTTAAAATGCTATTAAATGTAATTACACTATTTAAGTGATCGTTTTGTAGACTGATGAAAGATTACTGATTGATTGTGGAGAGAAAGCAATAAACTTTTATTGAGATTTAGATATTGGACCATTAGTAATGTTTCTTTATTATCTAAATAACTCCAAGCTATCGTCCATTTCATTCCCAGGCACATAAAAAATAGTACATGTCACACACCTTCAGATTCATTCCTGAGTGTCTGAAAATCTAAACTGTGAATATCTGTCAACACAGTGGTCAGGCTTTGACACCACATGTTTAAAACAACGTGTGTTCATTGTAGAAAAATATGTAATAAAATATAGTCTCAGTATTTTTTCCTTCTTTAACTGGAAACATCCCAATCTCTCTACCCTTTATCCTCAATCTATATATGGCTGAAAGATGGATAAGCTCTATACAGTCAGTAAAAACAAGATCAGGAGCAGACTGTGGCTCAGATCATGAACTCCAAATTCAGACTTAAATTGAAGAAAGTGGGGAAAACCACTAGACCATTCAGGTATGACCTAAATCAAATCCCTTATAATTATACAGTGGAAGTGAGAAATAGATTTAAGGGACTAGATCTGATAAACAGACTGCTTGATGAACTATGGACAGAGGTTTGTGACATTGTACAGGAGACAGAGATCAAGACCATCTCCATAGAAAAGAAATGCAAAAAAACAAAATGGCTATCTGAGGAGGCCTTACAAATAGCTGTGAAAAGAAAAGTGAAAAGAAAAGGAGAAAAAGAAAGATATACCCATTTAAATGCAGAGTTCCAAAGAATAGCAAGAAGAGATAAGAAAGCCTTCCCCAGTGATCAATGCAAAGAAACAAAGGAAAACAACAGAATGGGAAAGACTAGAGATCTCTTCAAGAAAATTAGAGATACCAAAGGAACATTTCATGCAAAGATGGGCTCGATAAAGGACAGAAATGGTATGGACCTAACAGAAGAGGAGATATTAAGAAGAGATGGCAAGAATACACAGAAGAACTGTACAAAAAAGAGCTTCATGACCCAGATAATCACGATGGTGTGATCACTGACCTAGAGCCAGACATCCTGGAATGTGAAGTCAAGTGGGCCTTAGGAAACATCACTATGAACAAAGCTAGTGGAGGTGATAGAATTCCAGTTGAACTATTTCAAATCCTAAAAGATGATGCTGTGAAAGTGTTGCACTCAATATGCCAGCAAATTTGGAAAACTCAGCAGTGGCCACAGGACTGGAAAAGGTCAATTTTCATTCTAATCTCAAAGAAAGGCAATGCCAAAGAATGCTCAAACTATGACACAATTGCACTCATCTCACACACTAGCAAAGTAATGCTCAAAATTCTCCAAGCCAGGGTTCAGCAATACATGAACCGTGAACTTCCTGATGTTCAAGCTGGTTTTAGAAAAGGCAGAGGAACCAGAGATCAAATCACATCTGTTGGATCATTGAAAAAGCAAGAGAGGTCCCCCCAAAATCTGCTTTATTGACTATGCCAAAGCCTTTGACTGTGTGGATCACAATAAACTGTGGAAAATTCTGAAAGAGATGGGAATACCAGACCACCTGATCTGCCTCTTGAGAAATCTGTATACAAGTCAGGAAGCAATAGTTAGGACCGGACATGGAACAATAGACTGTTTATAAATCGGGAAAAGAGTACGTCAAGGCTGTATATTGTCACCCTGCTTATTTAACTTCTATGCAGAGTACATCATAAGAAACGCTGGACTGGATGAAGCACAAGCTGGAATTATGATTGCTGGGAGAAATATCAATAACCTTAGGTATGCAGATGACACCACCCTTATGGCAGAAAGTGAAGAAGAACTAAAGAGCCTCTTGATGAAAGTGAAAGAGGATAGTGAAAAAGTTGGCTTAAAGCTAAATATTCAGAAAACTAAGATCATGGCATCCAGTCCCATCACTTCATGGGAAATAGATGGGGAAACAGTGTCAGATTTATTTTTTTTCGCTCCAAAATCACTGCAGATGGTGATTGCAGCCATGAAATTAAAAGACGCTTACTCCTTGGAAGGAAAGTTATGACCAAGCTAGACAGCTTATTAAAAAGCAGAGACATTACTTTGCCAACAAAGGTCCGTCTAGTCAAGGCTATGGTTTTTTCCAGTAGTCATGCATGGTTGTGAGAGTTGGATTATAAAGAAACTGAGCACTGAAGAATCAATGCTTTTGAACTGTGGTGTTGGAGAAGACTCTTGAGAGACCTTTGGGCTGCAAGGAGACCCAACAAGTCCATCGTAAAGGAGATCAGTCCTAAGTGTTCACTGGAAGGACTGATTCTGAGGCTGAAACTCCAATACTTTGGCCACCTGATGTGAAGAGCTGAGTGATTTGAAAAGATCCCGATGCTGTGAAAGATTGAAGGCGGGAGGAAAAGGGGATGACAGAAGATGAGATGGTTGGATGGCATCACTGACTCAGTGAACATGAGTTTAGGTAAACTCCAGGAGCTGGTGATGGGCAGGGAGGCTTGGTGTGCTGCAGTCCATGGGGTCGCAAAGAGTCGGACACGACTGAGCGACTGAACTGAATTGAACTGAATATATGGTTGATGGAACAGTCAATCAAAGTATCTTTTTACTTGTAGACTTTTGGATCGCAGCCATTCTGACTGGTGTGAAATGGTACCTCATAGTGGTTTTGATTTGCATTTCTCTGATAATGAGTGATGTTGAGCATCTTTTCATGTGTTTGTTAGCCATCTGTATGTCTTCTTTGGAGAAATGTCTATTTAGTTCTTTGGCCCATTTTTAGATTGGGTCATTTATTTTTCTGGAGTTGAGCTGTAGGAGTTGCTTGTATATTCTCGAGATTAGTTGTTTGTCAGTTGCTTCATTTGCTATTATCTTCTCCCATTCTGAAGGCTGTCTTTTCACCTTGCTAATAGTTTCCTTTGATGTGCAGAAGCTTTTAAGGTTAATTAGGCTGGAGAGGGTGTGGAGAAAAGGGAACCCTCTTACACTGTTGGTGGGAATGCAAACTAGTACAGCCACTATGGAGAACAGTGTGGAGATTCCTCAAAAAACTGGAAATAGACCTGCCGTATGATCCAGCAATCCCACTGCTGGGCATACACACTGAGGAAACCAGAAGGGAAAGAGACACGTGTACCCCAATGTTCATCGCAGCACTGTTTATAATAGCCAGGACATGGAAGCAACCTAGATGTCCATCAGCAGATGAATGGATAAGAAAGCTGTGGTACATATACACAATGGAGTATTACTCAGCCATTAAAAAGAATACATTTGAATCAGTTCTAATGAGGTGGATGAAACTGGAGCCTATTATACAGAGTGAAGTAAGCCAGAAAGAAAAACACCAATGCAGTATACTAACGCATATATATGGAATTTAGAAAGATGGTAACAATAACCCTGTATACGAGACAGCAAAAGAGACACAAATGTATAGAACAGTCTTATGGACTCTGTGAGAGAGGGAGAGGGTGGGAAGATTTGGGAGAATGGCATTGAAACATGTATAATATCATATATGAAATGAGTCGCCAGTCCAGGTTCGATGCACGATACTGGATGCTTGGGGCTGGTGCACTGGGACGACCCAGAGGGATGGAATGGGGAGGGAGGAGGGAGGAGGGTTCAGGATGGGGAACACATGTATACCTGTGGCGGATTCATTTTGATATTTAGCAAAACTAATACAGTTATGTAAAGTTTAAAAAAAAAAAATATCTTTTTAGCCACATAAAAGTGACCAGTAACTTAGTGAGATGAGAGACTCTTTCCTGAACTTTAGAATCTTTGATAAATGGCATGAAGAAAATCAAAAGAGCTCATTTATTGCTTGCAATTTTGTCAATCAGAGATCAGCAAACTGTGTAAAGAGGATCAGTCTCCTAGTTTTAGAAATGGTTTTATTGGAACATAGTCACGCTCATTTGCTTACAAATTGTATATGGCTGATTTCACACCACAGTGGTAGAGATGAGTAGTTGCAACAGAAATCAAATGGCTCACAAACCTTAAATATCTACTTCTTGGTTCTGTAAGAAAAAGTTTGTATATCCCTTACTGGCATCATTAAAGCAGCAATGGATTTCTATCTTTCCTGTGCCAGTTTGTCCAGTTACTGTTTTGGGCTTATGAAATTACCTAGGTTCCTATTAAAATTCATTTTTTCTCAATTTGGTTAGAGCTGGTGTGTTTTGCTTGTAATCAAAGAATACCATTTGATCACAAAATGAATTCCAGGAGTGGAGGCACACAATAGATCCTCTTCAAAGAAATATGCAATATTTGAAAGTATTTATCTTCACAAAATGGGGAAACAGCAGTGAGATTGCTATTTAAGGACCAAGATGAGACAGTTACTCCCCATGACACAGTTTGAAAGTAGTGAATTAGTCTATCTGTGGTGGCTCCAGCAACTTTGAGATAACTGCAGAGAATTCTGTTACTGTAGATTAATTCAAATATCATGAGAAGTATAGAAACTGGAATAGAATTCTTACTATGACAGCACTGGATTATATGAAATATTAAAATTCTTTTTCTTAACTAAGATGAAGTTGGTTTCTCTTGTTTACAATAAAAGAATCTTATCTGATCTGCCTTTACTTATTAATTTGAAGGCCTCTAAACTCCAAATTGAGACTATTTTCCCTACTTCAACTATATAAAATGACCACTTCAACTATATAAAATGTTTATATAGTTATAAACATTATAGAGAGCCTTTTTTAATGGCTGCATGAAAAGTTATCCATTGTACTATATGGAAATATAGTAGCCCTAAGAAGACCTCTCTATATAATACAGATAAATAAATGCCTTAGTTATTTGACATTATAAAGCATAAAGGTAGCTAAAGAATATGAGCTATTGCTCTTGTCTATTTCAATAAAAACTATTAAAGCTGTGTTTTCTTATATATATATCATAAAATGTTAAAATACTAATTTATTTTCTGTTACCACTGCTATGCTTTCTTTCTAGAATTGTTTAATGCACTGTTTTCT
Source organism: Bubalus bubalis (assembly GCF_019923935.1). Taxonomy (NCBI): domain Eukaryota; kingdom Metazoa; phylum Chordata; class Mammalia; order Artiodactyla; family Bovidae; genus Bubalus; species Bubalus bubalis. Next base: position 114,756,361 of record NC_059163.1, on the reverse strand, counting down.
TTGCTTTGATAGCTTTATGTTACAGAGAAAAAGGCAGAAGTTGCCATGCATTCATAAGACAGCTTCTTTATTTTGGTTGTGAAAGTCTAGATTATGACTTGTTAAGTTATCCTAGCACATGAAAGTATGAAGAAGTATGATTAAAGTTTATAAGGCAAAAATGGCTAAATCCAGTAGGATTTAGAAATATTACCAAAAGAAGAACAGAATTTTTGGAGTGGGTTACATAAGGAAAAGGGAATTCTCTTCAGATCAAAGACTCAGGCTACTTTTGCATATAGCATCCTTAGTGAAGAATTGCTTTAGAATGCAGGTAGGCATCTTATACTGAATGCTGAGATCTTGGAATCTTCAGGAAAAGAGCTAATTCTCATGCTTAATATAAGAAGTCAAACAGCTGTCAGAATCTCCTGGATCATATTGGCTTACAAAAAGCACATGTTTGTAAAGTCTGATATAACCTGAAGATGACAGAGCTTTTTCCTAAATACACTCGGTTATTCCAAGCATTTGAAACCATTAAATAAATACAAAACAAAAATAGCTAAAGATGTTGGATCAAGAGAGCTCAGGAAAGACGAGTTTAAATATCTTACAGCATGGAATGACAGAGAATCCGAAAATTAGGTTTTAAGAACAGAAGATGCAAAATTCCTTGAATCTTAGTATTATAGAATAATATGCTGCATAACTGATACATAGTTTCTATAACACCTTCTGATCTGAGACTTATTCAACTATTATTTTTGTCTGTAAGTGAAGAAACTATAAGAATATCAAGTTCTCTGACAGTTATGATAGAGTGAATAGAGGGATTGAAGATCCTTAATTTAAAACAGAACTGTTCAGTTCTGAAGTTACGTTCAACTCTTCATGACATGGACTGTAACATGACAGGCTCATCTATCCTCTGCTGTCTCCCAGAGTTTGCTCAAATTCATGTCCATTGAGTCAGTGATACTATCTAACCATCTCATTCTTTGCCACCCCTTCTCCTTTTGTCTTCAGTCTTTCCCAGAATCAGGGTCTTTTCCAATGCTTCAGTTCTTTGAATCAGGTGGCCAAAGTATTGGATCTTCAGCTGGGTGGTATTACCTGTATGTATATATACTACATTTTAATTGATTAATCTGTTCTTTTATAGATTTATTATCAATTAATCTGTTCTTTTGATGATTAATCTGTTCTTGATGAGGTTGAAGGAGAAGAGGGAAAGAGCTGGCTTAAAACTAAATATTAAAAACTAAGATCATGGAATCTGTCTTCATTACTTCATGGAAAATCAAAGGGGAAGACATGGAAGCAGTGACAGTTTTCCTCTTCTTGGGCTCTAAAGACACTGTGGATGGTGACTGCAGCCATGAAATGAGAAAATGATTGCTTCTTGGCAGGAAAGCTATGACAAGCCTAGACATTGTGTTGAAAAGCAAAGACATTACTCTGCCAGCAAAGGTCCATATAGTCAAGGTTATGGTCTTCTCAGTGGTTACGTAGAGTTGTGAGAGCTGGACCATAAAGAAGGCAGAACGCCAAAGAATTGATGCCTTCAAACTGTGGTTTGTGGTGCTGGAGAAGACTCCTGAGAGCCCCTTGGACAACAAAGAGATCAAACCAGTCAATCTTAAGGAAAACCAATCCTGAATATTCATTGGAAAGACTGACACTGACGCTGAAGCTACAATATTTTGGTCACCTGATACAAACAACCACCTCATTGGAAAAGTCCCTGATGGTGGGAAAGATCATGAGCAGAAGGAGAAGAGAATGAGATGGCTTGATGGCATCACTGATACAATGGACATGAACTCGGGCATACTTCGGGAGATGGTGAGGATGGGGAGGCCTGGTGTGCTTCAGTCCATCAGTCACAAAGAGTCGGACACAACTGGGCAACTGAACAATAATCTGTTCTGCCATGGACACTGGGGTTTATATATCTTTAAAAGTTAGAGTTTTCTCCAGCTATATGCCCTGGAATGGGGTTGCAGGATCATGTGGGAACACTATTTTTGATTTTTTTAAGGAAAATCCATACTGTTTCATTGATCCATATGTCTTTTTGTGCCGAGATTATGCTGTTCTGATTAGCTTGGAAAGATTGAAGACAGAAGGAGAAGAGGGTGACAGAGGATGAGATGGTTGGATAGCATCACACAGATTCAATGGACACAAACTTGGGCAAACTCTAGGAGATGGCAAGGGACAAGGAAGCCTGGTGTGCTGCAGTTCATGGGGTTCTAAGAGTCGGACATGCCTTGATAAATGAATAACAACTGAAGTCTAAGAAGGTATGTCTTCACTTCTGCTTTTTCTACAAAATTTTTTTTGGCAATTCTGTGTATTTATGGTTTCATATAAATGTTAGGATTATTTGTTCTAGTTCTATGAAAAACTAGATAGCATCACTGACTCAATGGATGTGAATCTGAGTAAAATCCAGGAGATGGTAAACGACAGGGAAGCCTGACTGGCCGGTTACAGTCCATGGGGTTTCAAGGAGTCCAGCACAACTTAATGATGGAACAATAATTGTGAAAAATGTTATCTGTAATTTGATAGGAATGCAATAAATTTATAGATTGCTTTGAGTCTGATGGCCAGTTTAACAATATTAATTCTTCTAAACAAACAGTATGGAATATGTTTCCGTTTCTTCAAACCATCTTCAATTTCCTTTACCAATGTTTTATAGTTCTCAGCAAATATGTCTTTTACCACCTAGGTCAAGTTTATTCCTAAGTATTTTATTTCTGATGTGATTTAAAAAGGGATTTAGAAAAAAACTTTCCCTTTCTGATATTTCACTGTTACTGTAAAGAAATGACGGGTTTTGATATGTTAAGCTTGTGTCCTGCTACCTTGCTAAATTTGTTTATTAGTTTCAGTAATTTTTGTTGGATACTTTAGGGTTTTCTATATACAGTATCATGTTGTCTGTGTAGAATGACCATTTTACCTCTTATGTTCCAATTTACACACTTTTTATTTCTTTTTTTTAATTTTATTTTTTTTTAAACTTTACATAATTGTATTATTTTTGCCAAATATCAAAATGAATCCGCCACAGGTATACATGCGTTCCCCATCCTGAACCCTCCTCCCTTCTCCCTCCCCATTCCATCCCTCTGGGTCGTCCCAGTGCACCAGCCCCAAGCATCCAGTATCGTGTATCGAACCTGGACTGGCAACTCGTTTCATACATGATATTTTACATGTTTCAATGCCATTCTCCCAAATCTTCCCACCCTCTCCCTCTCTCACAAAGTCCATAAGACTGTTCTATACATCAGTGTCTCTTTTGCTGTCTTGTACACAGGGTTATTGTTACCATCTTTCTAAATTCCATATATATGCGTTAGTATACTGTATTGGTGTTTCTCTTTCTGGCTTACTTCACTCTGTATAATAATACTCAGCCATTAAAAAGAATACATTTGAACCAGTTCTAATGAGGTGGATGAAACTGGAGTCTTTTTCTTGATTGATTGCTGTGGCTAGGACTTCCAACACTATGTTGAATAGAAGCCTCAAGAATGGACATCCTTGTCCTCATTCAGATTTTAGTGGGAAGGCTTTTGGCTTTTCACCACTGAATATTATTTTGGCTGTGGTTTTGTCACAAATAGTTTTTATTATGTTGAGCTACGTCCCCTCTATACTCACTTTGATGAGAGTTTTTATCATGAATGGATGTTGAATTTTATCTAATGAATTTTTTTGCATTTATTGAGATGATCCTGTGATTTTTGTCTTCTTTTTTGTTGATGTTGTGTACCATCATTAATTGGTTTGCATATACTGAACCATCCTTTTGACACTGGGATTAATCCAATTTGATTAGAGCTTATAATGCTTTTCATGTGTTATTGAATTTGGTTAGCTAGTATTTTGTTGAGAATTTTTACATGTACACTCAGCAAAGATTTTGGCCTGTAAATCTGTTTTGTGGTAATGTCTTTATATGGTTTTGGTATCAGAATGACAGTGGTTTCAAAGAATGACTTTGGGAGTGCTTCCTCCTTTTTTGATCTTTTGGAATTTTGAGAAGGATTGTGCATATTCTTCTTTGAATGTTTGGTAGAATTCCCCATTGAAGCCATCAATCCTAGACTTTGTTTACAGGGAGTTGTTTTTTCTTTTTTTAATTATAGATTCTATTTCACTTCTAGTGATCAGTTTGTTAGTTATCTTTTCTTCTTGATTCCTTTTTGTTGGATTTTATGTTTTCAGAAACTTTCCCATTTCTTCTAGATTGTTCAGTTGGTTGGCAACAAGTTTTCATAGTATTCTGTTATTGTCTTTTTGTATTTCTGAGATATTGGTTTTTATTTCAACTTTTTAATTTCTAATTTTGTTTATTTACATTCTATGTTCTTGACCTGTCCAGAGGCTTATTGACTGTAAATTTCAACACCCCTCACCCCCATTTTTGTTTTATTAACTTTTCTATTGGTTGCAATCTCAATTTAAGCTATTTCTTTTTTTTTTTAAGTTATTTCTTCTCTGATCTTTACACTTCCTTCCTTCTGCTGACTTTAAATTTTATTTTTTCACTTTTTTCTAATTCTTTCAGGTGATAGATTAGGTTGTTTAATTGAGACTTTTCTTGTTTTTTGAGGAAAGCCTGTTTTGCTATTACGTTCCCTATAAGGACTGCTTTGGTGCATCCCATATATTTTTTTATTTTTTTTTTTTACTTTACAATATTGTATTGGTTTTGCCATACATCAACATGCATCTGCCACGGGTGTATACGTGTTTCCCATCCTGAACCCTCCTCCCACCTCCCTCCCCATACCATCCCTCTGGGTCATCCCAGTGCACCAGCCCCAAGCATCCCATAGATTTTTGTATGGCTGTGTTTCAATTGTCATTTGTCTCAAGATGTTTTTAAATTTCTTCTTTGATTTCATCTTGCCTCATTGGTTTTTCAGGAGTGTGTTGTTTAATCTCCATGTAATCACTTTTTCCTCCTTTTACTTTCTGTGTTTGATTTCTACTTCCATGCCATTGTTATCAGAAATAATGATTCAAATAATTTCTCTCCAAGTTTGTTGAGACTTGTTTTTATCCCTGTGATGTTATCTCTCCTAGAGAATACTCCATTGCACTTGAAACAAAACATGCATTCTGGATTTTTGAATGGAATATCCTAAGAATATAAATTAATTCTAACTGATGTATTGTATCATAATATCTCTGTTGTTGTTCAGTTGCCAAGTCATGTGAATGCTTTTGTGACCTCATGGACTGCAGCCTGCCAGGCTTCCCTGTCCCTCACCATTTCCCGTAGTTTGCCCAAGTTCATGTTCATTGAATAGGTGATGCCATTCAAACATCTCATCCTCTGTCACCACTTTTCCTGCCTTCACTCTTTCCCATCATCAGGGTCTTTTCCAAGGAGTCAGTTGTTTGTATCAGATGGCCAAAGTATTGGAACTTCAGCTTCAGCATCAGTCCTGCCATTGAATATTCAGGGTTGATTTCCTTTAATATTGACTGATTTGATCTCTTTGCTATCCAAGAGACTCTCAAGAGTCTTCTCCAGCACCATGGTTTGAAAGCATCAGTTATCCCGTGCTCTGCCATCTTTATGGTCCAGCTCTCACATCTATATGTGACTACTGGAAAAACCACAGTTTGACTATATGGACCTTTGTCAGCAACCTGATGTCTGCTTTTTTATTAAAAAGTACTCTGTAGGTTTGTCATAGCTTTCCTGCCAAGAAGCAACTGGCTTCTAATTTTATGGCTGCAGTAACCATCTGCAGTGATTTAGAGCCCAAGAAAAGAGAATCTGACACTGCTTCCACATTTTCCCCTTCTATTTGCCATGAACTGATGGAGCCAGATGCTATAATCTTAGTTGTTTTTTTTTTTTTCAATACTGAATTTTCAGCCAGCTTTTTCATTCTCCTTTTTCACTCTCATCAAGAGGCTCTTTCGTTCCTCTTCATTTTCTGCCATTAAAGTGGTACCATCTGCGTATCTGAGATTGTTATTTCTCCTGGCAAGCTTGTAACTCATCCAGCCCAGTGTGTTTTATATGATGTGCTCTGCATATAAGTTAAATAAACAGGGTGACAACAAACAGCTTTGTCGTATCCCTTTCTCAATTTTGAACCAGTCAGTTGTTCCAAATAAGTCTTGACCCGCATACACATTTCTCAAGAGACAGGTAGGATGGTCTGGTATTCCTGTCTCTTTATTTTTCCACAGTTTGTTATGATCTGCACATTCAAAGTCTTTAGCATAGTCAGTGAAACAGAGGTAGATATGTTTCTGGAAACAGTATCTCTGTTACCTTGTTGATTTTCTGACTGGGTGATCCATGAGTAGAGTGTTAAATTCTCCTATTATTATTGCATTTGCATAAATTTCTCCCTTAGTTTGTTAGTGTTTAAGCCCTTGGATATTGGGTGCATACATGTTAATGGGTGTAATGTCTTCTTGCAGTGACCCTTTTATCATTATATTGTGTCCTTTACTTTTTGGCTTTTGTTTCCAAAACTATTTTATGTGTTATGAATATTGCTACCCTGAATTTCTTGTCATTTCTATTTACATGAAATATCTTTTTTCATCCTCTCAGTTTCAGTCTATGTGTTTCCTTTGCCCTAAAATGGATGTCTTGTAGATAGCATTTTATAGGATTTTTTTTAATCCAGTTGTTACTGTATGTCTTTTAATTAGAGAATTTATTCCATTGACTATATGGATAGTCTTTTAAGGTAATTATTGATAGGTATGTATTTATTGCCATTTTAAACCTTGTTTTCCAATGGATTTTGCATTATTTCTTTGCTCCTTTCTTTTTTTCCCTTTTGTGGTTTGATGGTTTTCTTTTGTATTGTGCTTGTGTTCTCTTATTTTTTGTTTTTGTGAATCTATTTTATTTTTTTTTTGTCATTAACGAGTTTTCTAAGTATTTTAACCCAGTATTATATTTACTTACTTTATACTTGTAGTCATGTAAGCTCAAACAAATTCTAAAATATAAAATCTAAATTTTCTTACTCTCCTCCCCGACATTTTGTGATTTTTATATTCTCTTACAGTTTCATGTTTACCTTTTTGCTGTTCTTTGTAGTTAACTTTGCTTTCACAAGAATTTTTTTTTTTTTTTTAATCTTTTTAGCATTAGGGGATTCCTGGATGCTTTTGAACTGTAGTGTTGGAGAAGACTCTTGAGAGTCCCTTGGACTGCAAGGAGATCCAACCAGTCCATTCTGAAGGAGATCAGCCCTGGGATTTCTTTGGAAGGAATGATGCTAAAGCTGAAACTCCAGTACTCTGGCCACCTCATGTGAAGAGTTGACTCATTGGAAAAGACTCTGATGCTGGGAGGGATTGGGGTCAGGAGGAGAAGGGGACGACAGAGGATGAGATGACTGGATGGCATCTCTGACTCGATGGACCTGAGTCTGAGTGAACTCCGGGAGTTGGTGATGGACAGGGAGGCCTGGTGTGCTGCAATTCATGGGGTCGTAAAGAGTTCGACATGACTGAGCAACTGAACTAAACTGAACTGAGGTGGTGTTAATGGTAAAGAACCCACCTGTCAATACAGGAGATGCAGGAGACATAGGTCAATCCCTGTGTCAGTAAGATCCCATAGAGGAGGGCATGGCAAGCCACTCCAATATTCTGTCTTGAAGAATACCACTGATAAGACAATCCTGGTGGGCTGCAGCCCATAGGGTTGTAGAGTCAGACATTACTGAAGTGATTTAGCACACACGCACAAGTTTTATTTTCTATTTTCCATTGTTTCTTTTCTATTTAGATAAAACCTTTCAAAATTTCTTTTATGCTAGGTTTAGTATTGCTTTATTCTTCTAGTTTTTGGCTGTCTGAGAAATTCTTTTTCTCTCCTATCCCAAATGATAATCTTGCTGGGCAGACTATCTTAAGTTGCAGGTTTTTTCCCTTCAGCACTTCAAGTACACCTTGCCACTTCCTTTTGGCCTGAAACATTTCTGTAGAGAAGGCAGCTGATAGTGTTATGGGTGTTCCCTTGTAACTAACTCTTTGTTTTTTCTATTGCTGTTTTTAGAATCCTCTCTTTAACTTTTGCCATTTTTTAAATATTATGTCTTGGTGTAGATCTGTTTGGTTTCATCTTGTTGGAGACTCTGTGCTTCCTATAAGTGAATATCTATTCTTTCTTTATTTAACTACACTTTCAATCCCATTTTCTCTTTCTTCTTTTGAGATACCTGTTGTGTGTAGATTGACACACTATATATTATCCCATAAGTCTCATATATTATTTTTATTTTTTAAATTTGTCTTTCATTTACTGTTCTTATTGGGAGATTTCCATTATTCTCTCTTTCAGTTCACTTATTCATTCTTCTGTAATATTCAGTTCACTTTATTGCTTTTAGCTTATTGCTTTTCATCTTAGCAAATGAGTTCTCTAATCTTATGTGATTCTGTTTATGGTTTCTAGTTTTATTTTATGGAAATCTGGATTTCTATCAAAATGATAATCTGCCTTTTATAATAATTTGCCTTTCTTAATTTCTTCAGTATTTTTATTACCTCCTTTTTTGAACTTAGGATATAGTAGACTGGAGAGATCTGCTCCATTTATTCAGGAAAATTTTCTTGATCTTTTAGCTGGGAGTGGTTCCTCTTCTCCTTAATTGTACTTATGTTTTTCTGGCTTTATGAGTTTAGGGTTAACTATCCTCTACTGTGGTATTGAAGGCTGTTTTTATGTGAAAACATTCTGTATCAACCTTATGAGTTTAATATTTTGGTGCAATGGCTCTTTATAGTATAAAGGACTGCTGCATTTTCCTCAGTGTGTGCTGGACATTATCCCTTTGATTGGGGGTGTGATTGCTGTTTTGGTGATCAGAGACTGCATTGGATATTAAGCAGTCCTCCTCTTTGTTCTGGGGTTGTCACAGCCTTGTCTCGGGTAGGATCTGCTCCCCAGTTTTTGAAATAAAAAGTCTCACATCTGTTTCTGAGCTCTGATGTGAGGTAAGCAGGACTGGTGTGCTTCCAGCTGGAGAGGAGCCACTGGGTATTTCTTCACAGGAGCTGTCTACTGCGAGGTGAGCTTTATGCTGTTGCCTGCCAGCTATTTTGTGGTCTTACAAAGTACATTGCTACTGCCCCCAGTTGAAATGAGGCACTGACCCCAGCCTCATTTGAACTATGGAAATGCAGGTAATCAGCCCAGGTGTCCTTCAAGCACTAGGCTCACACAGCCACCGGCAAAGAGTTGTTGCCACAGATCTGCTGATGTCAGGCACCAGGACCACCACAGTCATGCTCTTGAATCTACTGTGTGAGGTACGGCATCAGTCAGGAGCCCAGCCCATGTCTGCATGTGGGAGCTGGCAGATCCAGTAGTCACTAACATTAGAATGGTAAGGGCCCTGGTGTCCCAAAGGTGTTGGGTTTACAAAATGCCTGGCTGTGCCTAAATTTATGAATAGTACAGCTACTGGAAGATGGCTCAGACTTCAGCCTTGCTTCAGAAGTACAAGGTCCCTGGAGATTGGCTCAGATTTCAGCCCCATCTCCACCTGTGGGTAAGCTGCCATAACATGTATCCTTTCAGGGTGGGGCCATGCTCATTCTGAGTATACCAGGAATGAGGCTGCTTTGACAGACTCCACATATGTCAGCGATGGGGCTTGCATGGCACACCTGTGTTCAGCTCTGTGCACATCTCTGACTGAGGCCCCTTTTGGCTGTCTCTGTGCAGTCAACTCCAGTTCCCTTTGAGGTCTATTCACTGAAGCCTATGTTTTCCAGTGATTTTTTTTTTTATTAAATTTTTATAGTGTTGTGTTGGTTACTGCCATATAATGACACGAAAAAGCCATAATTATACATTTACCTCCTCCTTCTTGAGCCTCCTTCCCCTCATCCCACTACTCTTGAGCATCAGAGAGCCTCAGATTGAGCTCCCTGTGTTACATAGCAACTTCTCACCAACTATCCATTTTACACAGGATAGTGTTTTTAAGGTGCCTTGTTTTGAGTATTCACTGTGCTGCTATAAACTTTCAACTGTTTTCCAAACTTTCAACTATTTTCCCATGAAAAAGTTAATTTTGAAAATTTTTGCTTATATTTTCACTCTTTCTGTAGAAAGGTGGGCCCAAGAGCTACCTACTCCACCAGTTCCACTGATGCCATCTTTTATTTCTTCTGATATTTCCCTACTGCTTCCATTTTGCTGCTCACATAAACCACATTTCTGTACTTTGTGTACTTTCTAGGGCAGAATTTTCTTCCCCCATATGAAATACCATTTTAGAATTTCCTTTGGTGAATTCTTTTGTCCTGACTGCTAGGCTCTTTTTTTAGGAAGAAAAATTTTAGGATGTTTACATTTCTGCCTCTCTCTGCCATGGCAATAAGGGGATATCTTCATCTTATCTACCTCCTAGAAGATATCTGTTGGTTCTTGGAGTGAAAGTCAGTAATAACCAGTGCCCCTAAAATGTCTTCCATCCCCAGGAGCTCCTCATTCTCATGCTGGTCCACACTTAGCCTACAGTAATTTGTTAAAAGGCCATTTAGATGTTCCTTCCAGTTTCTACAGGGAGTATTGTTTCCATTAAGTAAATCTGGGAAACTGTTTATGAATGTGTCTCTCAAGTTTTCAGGGTTGTGATTTGCCCTGAATCTTCAACTATTTGATGGGTCCAAGAAAAGTCATTGAATTTCTAGTTTTTCCATTTCTTTTTTCTTGTTTTATGAAGAAGAGTGACAAGTTCCACATTCTTTACCTGATAAAGTTGAAAACGGAAGTTATGTTTAAATAGTCTATGTTTTCCTATACTTAAATTGTATCATATGTATTTATGCTTCACATTTTAGTTTTTACTTAACTTTGGATAATCGTATGGCAATATGATTTAAGCTATCAGCTTATTTTCAGAAAATAGTATTAATAATCATAATATATATTTAGTTGATATAATATGAGAAATAAACTGTAAATGATGAAAGCTCTATTTTAAAATTTTATGTGGAAATTTGGGGCAGACTATGTAAGAAAAGACTACATTCTACAGTTAGATAAAAAGAAAAGCTTGTTTAGATTATTAATGAGATACACATTATTAAGGGCTTCCCAGGTGGCTCAGTAGTAAAGAATCTGCCTGCCAATGCAGGAGAAACAGGAGATATAGGTTTGAGTTTGGGAGATCCCCTTGAAGAAGAAGTGGCAATCCAGTCTAGTATTCTTGTCTGGAAAATCCCACGATGGGCTACAGTCCATAGGATTTCAGAGTTGGACACAACTGAGCAAGTGCACATGCACACATTACTTTGTACTGAGTATTTCTAACTAAAACCATTCACAGTTTGAAAAATGTAGTTGTAATATTTAAAGTCTTCCTCAAGTCTTTGAAAATCAAATTGGAACATTTAAAACACGTTATAGTTTAAATGTAATGAAAAGAAGAACATAAGAAGAAAACAAATGAGAATTCTGCTGGACCATAAATTTAATTGGTGGTGGAAGCTTATTGGTGGTGGCTAAGGAGAAGGCCAAAGAATGGCAAAAGAACAAAGGAGAAGGCAATGGCGACCCACTCCAGTACTCTTGCCCGGAAAAGCCCATGGACAGAGGAGCCTGGTTGCTGCAGTCCATGGGGTCGTGGAGTTGGACACAACTGAGTGACTTCACTTTCACTTTTCACTTTCATGCCTTGGAAAAGGAAATGGCAACCCACTCCATGTTCTTGCCTGGTGAATCCTAGGGATGGGGGAGCCTGGTGGGCTGCTGTCTGTGGGGTCGCACAGAGTCAGACACGACTGAAGTGACTTAGCAGCAGCAGCAGCAGCTACAACAATGAGATTAGTTTAAATTTAAATCTAATACAAACAAATAATTTATCTAAATTGAGTACTAGCTATGTGTTAGAACTACCTAGATGGCGATAGAGGTAAAACTCAAAATATAAATTCACAAAAAGTGTTTAATATCTGACATAACATAAGTAATTGCTGTGTTCCACTGAAAACTAGCAACAGTTCGTGTTATCCCATAGGTATGTATATGCAGCTTCCAAAACCCAAATATCCACTGAGCAACATAATACACTAAATATTACATAGTATATAATACTATATAGTATATGACAAGCTATAGCTGATATTATACTTAATGATGAAAAGCTGAAAACATTCCCTCTAAGATCAACAACAAGACATTCATACCCACTCTCACCACTTTATTTCAACATAGAACTGAAACTCCTAACCAGAGCAAAAAAAAAAAAAAAAAAAAAAAATTAGTGTTGGAAAATGTCAGGCAGAGACAAATATAGGCATACCTGGTTTTATTGTGCCTTGCTTTATTGAACAGCAGTTAGATCAGTTTTAATGAAAGGGATCCCTAGTGTTGAGTCTGTGCATAACCTCCACTTCTGCTTACCCTGCCCAGTCCATGTATGAACTCATCCTACAGTACTGCAGTGTCTAAGAATAGAAACTGACCAATGTTTACTGGTTGAGTTAGTTTGTCCACTTTGCTAAGTGAGTATGGTTCTTGCTCTCAATAAGCATTAATATGTGATACAATATTCCTCATATGATCTTCTTCCTCTAATTTGCCTTGCCACATTCTCCTTCCCTAATCACCTTATCACTAACCTTTTCATCCTCCTTCTTGTATCTTGACCAATCAGATCAGATCAGTCGCTCAGTCGTGTCCGACTCTTTGCGACCCCATGAATCGCAGCACGCCAGGCCTCCCTGTCCATCACCTACTCCCGGAGTTCACTTAGACTCACGTCCATCGAGTCAGTGATGCCATCCAGCCATCTCATCCTCTGTCGTCCCCTTCTCCTCTTGCCCCCAATCCCTCCCAGCATCAGAGTCTTTTCCAATGAGTCAACTCTTCCCATGAGGTGGCCAAAGTACTGGAGTTTCAGCTTTAGCATCATTCCTTCCAAAGAAATCCCAGGGCTGATCTCCTTCAGAATGGATTGGTTGGATCTCCTTGCAGTCCAAGGGACTCTCAAGAGTCTTCTCCAACACCACAGTTCAAAAGCATCAATTCTTCGGTGCTCAATAAGCTGAGTCATTTGCTACTGACCATTATTCATAAATAATCTATTTTTTCCTCTTCATCCAGAGTGAGTAACAAACACTCTGTTTATTTGGAGGATTTCCATGAAAAGTCATCTTTCAAACCAACTGTGTGCGGATGCGGTACATTGGAAGTCCACTTTTATCTTCCATCTCTTTACTGAGCCAAAACATTCATAAATAGAACTCAAGTATTTTCCTCCTCCAGAAGTTCCATGAGGACCATAGATGTGAGTTAAAGAAAAGTCCTTGCTGTACCTGTAGTGGGTGACATGAGGGTCACTTGTATCTGAACCTTATTTATATCTCTTAGACATGTACATCTTCAGCATATCGATCCACACCTATCAGACTTTACAACTTGGTGAATCTGACAGCATCCACTTCATGATGGGTAATAAGACTGCATGGTCACTTTATGTGTAGTGTGCAAAAACTCAGTCTCTACCCAGACTTAACACCATATCAGTTTCAGCATTTCAAATATTGCATAATCTTCTCCCAATGGCATGGCCTTGCTTTAGTACCCTATGAGTCTATAATGCAAATCTCATATGGCACATGCAGCAGGAGAGCTTGTACTATGATGCTGACCTACTGAAGTGATTTCTCCGCTCAAGACTATCACCATTCCACACCACCCAGTGAATGGGTGGCAGTAGAATATGTAGTTCCAAAGCTTCAAAAGTTACAGCAATGATTGTGCTTTTTTTTAAGTGTTAGGAGATTCAAAGAGCAGTAATATCTTCTTCGCTTTGGAGAGGTGTTAGCATTATCCAGAGCACTGTACTCTATACAGTATGAATACTCTATGAAGTATTCTTCAATAATGTGGCAGGTCTCTGAAACTTTTTGGGTTTAGCTACCCCTATCTAGAGCACATGTTCCTAACAAGGTATCCAGAGTACTAGACATATCTTGCCTATTAGGTCCAAATAACACGATGTCATCAATATGGTGAACTTCTGTTATGCTTTGAAAAATATTCTGTTTGTTGGTCCAGATCTTTTCAGAGTATTTTATGACAGAGTACAAAAGAATTAACATAGTTCTGGGACAAGACTGTAATACTACTATTGTCTGTTGCATATGATGTAATTTGCTTAATCTTTCTTTTTGATGAGTGTTGAAAATTATACACGTTTAACATATTAATTGTTGCCTACCAAATATCAAAAATTCTGTTGGTAAAAAATACTATTTGGTACAACAAGTGCAACTGAGATTCCTACTTAGTTACATTTGTTCACTGTCATTCACTATTATTAATTCAATATTTGCAGCTGTGAGACTGAATTAAATAAGATCATTGAAAAAGCAAGAAAGTTCCAGAAAAACATCTATTTCTGCTTTATTGACTATGCCAAAGCCTTTGACTGTGTGGATCACAAGAAACTCTGTAAAATTCTGAAAGAGATGGGAATACCAGACCACCTGACCTGCCTCTTGAGAAACCTATAATGCAGGTCAGGAAGCAACAGTTAGAACTGGACATGGAACAACAGACCGGTTCCAAATAAATAGGAAAAGGAGTATGACAATGCTGTATATTGTCACCTTGCTTATTTAACTTCTATGCAGAGTACATCATGAGAAATGCTGGGCTGGAAGAAGCACAAGCTGGAATCAAGATTGCTGGGAGAAATATCAGTAACCTCAGATATGCAGATGACACCACCCTTATGGCAGAAAGTGAAGAGGAACTAAAAAGCCTCTTGATAAAAGTGAAAGTGGAGAGTGAAAAAGTTGGCTTTAAAGCTCAACATTCAGAAAACTAAGATCATGGCATCTGGTCCCATCACTTCATGGGAAATAGATGGGGAAACAGTGGAAACAGTGGAAACAGTGTCAGACTTTATTTTTTTGTGCTCTAAAATCACTGCAGATGGTGATTGTAGCCATGAAATTAAAAGACGCTTACTCCTTGGAAGGAAAGTTATGACCAAACTAGATAGCATATTCAAAAGCAGAGACATTACTTTGCCAACAAAGGCCTGTCTAGTCAAGGCTATGGTTTTTCCAGTGGTCATGTATAGATGTGAGAGTTGGACTGTCAAGAAAGCTGAGTGCCGAAGAATTGATGCTTTTGAAGTTTGGTGTTGGAGAAGACTCTTGAGAGTCCCTTGGACTGCAAGGAGATCCAACCAGTCCATTCTAAATGAGATCGGTCCTGGGAGTTCTTTGGAAGGAATAATGCTAAAACTGAAACTCCAATACTGTGGCCACCTCATGGGAAGAGTTGACTCATTGGAAAAAACTCTGATGCTGGGAGGGATTGGGGGCAAGAGGAGAAGGGGACGACAGAGGATGAGATGGCTGGATGGCATCACCGACTCGATGGACATGAGTTTGAGTGAACTCTGGGAGTTGGTGATGGACAGGGAGGCCTGGCATGTTGCAATTTATGGGGTTGGGAAGAGTTGGACAGGACTGAGTGACTGAACTGAACTGACCTGAGTGACTACAAGTCTTAAAGTGTTTAAGACTGTTAGCATCGTACTCACTTCCCTCCCTAGATGTAATAAATGTTTTATTATAGATTTATTCTGGGAATGGTGAGAAACATATTTAAGGGTTCCATTTGGCACTTCCTATTGCAATAGCTCTTACTCTAACAATCAATGTGTTTCCACAGTAATGTAACAATTTGTCCTATTGCTGTGAAAAATGCCACTGGAATTTTGATATGATTGTCTTGAATCTCTAGATTGCTTTGGGTATTTCAGACATTATATTTATTAATTTATTAATATTTATTATTTCTTTCCTTCTAGAGCTTCCCTTGTGGCTCAGCTGGTAAAGAATCCGCCTGCAATGCAGGGTTCGATCCCTGGGTTGGGGAGATTCCCTGGAGAAGGTAAAGGCGACCCACTCCAGTATTCTGGCCTGGAGAATTCCATGGACTGTAGTCAGTCCATGGGGTCACAAAGAGTCGGACATGACTAAGTAACTTTCAGTATTAATTCTTCCAATCCATCAGTACAGAATATCTTTCCATCTATTTGTGTCTTCTTCAAATCTTTCCATCAATCTTATAGTTTCCAGCCTAGAGGTCATTAATATCTTTGCCAGTTGTTAGTCATGTGTTTCTAAATTCGCATCTTTCTCATTGTAATATAGGTAGCATGTCCATGGTGGAATTCTAGAAGTCTCACTAGAGGCCAGCTCTGTAAAGCCCATCCTAAACTTTCTAATTTCCTATTTCAAACACATTTCTGCTTAAAATGTCAATTAAATCCTGACTAGTATAATTATCAATGTCTTTCTCTTTGAAATTTGAGATATTCAATGGTGGAGAAATAAACTTCCACAATAAATTGTTCTATCACACAATCCACTGAAAATGGTGCCAAAAGAAATTTCAGGTTGGAGTTTATCTAGATTTTCTTTCATATAAATGACTCAGATAAGATAAAGAAGGCCACCATGGAACATGTGTTATGATATTGTTCAATAGAGTCCTTGTTTCTTTTACTGCTTGGAATTTATTAAACAATTTTATGGTACTTATGCTGCTGTCTAATGCTATAATTCTTTTTTTTTTAATTTTATTTTATTTTTAAACTTTACATAACTGTATTAGTTTTGCCAAATATCAAAATGAATCTGCCACAGGTACTTTTGTAATTATCTTGGTAACTGTAAACAGAGATACACTGAGTATAATCTCAGTGGTTCTAATCACAAACAGGTTTCTAATGTCTATAATATATTTGCAATTTGGAGACACCATTCTACTTCCCTGAATTACTAATTCTATTAATATTTCTATATTAATTAATATAACTATTATATTTCTGCCTGCATATGAAGACATTCATTTGTTCCACATCATACTTCCTAAATATACTTTAATAAATTTCCCAACTGATTGGATTTCTTTCAGTTTGCATCACCTGATTCTGAGATTGAGTAAATTGTTTTTTAGAAATTTTATTTATTCTGTGAGTTCTTCTGTTTTGCAGTTCTATACTGCTGTAATGTTTTCCAAGTTAATTTCATTTTCAGGCACCATGTTGGGGGAAAATAGGAGCAATACAATCTTCTGCATCAAATTCAACAAAAGCAGACATAGAGTTTCTTTTGCAACATTCCTCCAAACGTATCATGATGGCTTATGGCCTCCACCTTTAATTGGATCGTATATACATTTCCAGCAAGTCACAGAGGCAGGGAAACATGGTATATTGCTCCCTGCTAATCAGGTGCCTGCCCTAGAGAGGTTAGACTATGTCAGAGGATTTGTTAGCAAGAGAACATAGAATAAATGGTGGGAGAAAATATAGCAGATAGCTACCAAATTATCTAATATAAAAATACTTTTAATCCTCCATTTAAAGTTTTTTTTTTCTATTGTGGATTAGTAATATTTTATTCATAATGAATACAAGTTATATTATTTGCACGTTATTGCATCTGTTTCTAGCATTCTCACAAACCATTACCCACTTTACATATTCATACTTTTGGCTACCTAGATTAAGATTCCCAAGAAGGAACAAGGGCTTTTAAACATCTGCTTTTGCTGTTCAGTCGCTTCAGTCATGACCAACTCTTTGCAATCCCATGGACTGCAATCAGTTAATTTTAATTAAATATTAAAGTGAAAGTGTGAAAGTCTTAGTGGCTCAGCCATGTCTGACTCTTTGTGACCCCATAGACTGTAGCCCTCCAGGCTCCTCTGATGGTGGGATTTCCCAGACAAGAATACTGGAGTGGGTTGCCATTTCCTTCTCCAGGGGATCTTCCCCACCTAGGGTTCTAACCTGGGTGTTCCACATTGCAGGCAGACTCTTTACTGTCTGATTATCCCATATTTTTCATTTTAGAGGTAAAAGGGAGTGATTTTCCTAATTTTAATGAACACAAGTTCATCATTACATAAATACAAAATAGAGTAAAGAGTGAAAATAAAGTTGGAGGTAAACATACAGATATTTGTTATAGGATAAAGAAATGAGATTTTTGAGCCAAATACATAAATCGAATCACAACTCTGGCAAATATTTAGGAAAACATATTTAAGAGTTGCTTACAATGTGAGGATAGTAAAGATTAAGTATAATATAATTAAGTATAATATAATACAGGTAAACAGGCACTAATTTTAGTCAGACTCATAAAATGGGTTATTTTTATTGAGATTGCTTTTATTAAAATGTTAAGGTAGATTCAGGCTTGGCAGGAATATACATTGAAAATTGTTTCCATAATTTTTAAAATTATGATCAAATGTTTAAAACTGTTTCATCCATAATTTCTCACATTCTAATTCACTTCATTTTTATGATTATAGCATGCACATCATTGCAGTTTTATCAGAATCATAAGCAAACTGCTGTTGTTTGATCACTAAGTCATGTTCAACTCTTTTGTGACCCCATGGACTGTAGCTCACCAGTTTTCTCTATCCATGGAATTTCCCAGGCAAAAATACTAGAGTGTGTTGCCGTTTCTTTGTCCAAGGGATCTTCCTCACCCAGGAATCAAACCCACTTCTCCTGTATTGGCAGACAGTCTCTTTACCTCTGAGCCACCAGGGAACCCCCATAAGCAAGGAAGCCAAGCCAGATTTTCTGATCATCATGCTTCTATTGTTTTGAACAAAAGGTCTATTTTCAACCATAATATCCAGATAGTTAATATTCTAAATAAATACTTATTTTTAATTGCTGTGTACTCAATCTCTGTTGCTGCTGCTGCTAAGTCACTTCAGTCGTGTCCGACTCTGTGTGACCCCATAGACGGCAGCCACCAGGCTCCCCCGTCCCTGGGATTCTCCAGGAAAGAACACTGCAGTGGGTTGCCATTTCCTTCTCCAATGCATGAAAGTGAAGTCACTCAGTTGTGTCCGACTCTTAGCGACCCCATGGACTGCAGCCTACTAGGCTCTTCCATCCATGGGATTTTCCAGGCAAAGTACTGGAGTGGTTGCCTTCTGCAATCTCTAAAGTTACATAAATGTTAATGTTGATATCATCATGACAGTGATTTGAAATGCAGAACCACAGTCAGTTCCATATATGATAACACAATCACTTCACTTTATCAGCTGTTGTTTCTTTACAGTTAATCTCAAAGCTTATTTTTAATTTTAACATGTACCTGAATTCAATTCACATTTTAATGCTCTTTTTATGCCTAAGTTGAGATTTTTTGAAATTATGAGGTAGTTTGCTTTAATTAACATTCTTGTGTATGATTTTTTGCTATATATTGACTATAATAGGAATAACATATTATTTTGAATGACATATATCTAATTTTAAATTTCTGAAAGCAATGTGTCCCTTGCAATATTTCGTTTTTATAATTCTTTCAATTAGGAAATATACTAATGTTGAAACACTTGTTTGTGTCATACATGTTTTGTATCAGGGATTAGAAAACCATAACTTCTGTTACCATAAAATAAATTGATCCTTTATCTCCTGAGTTGTGTACTAGTGTCTATCTATGGCATCATATTGAGTTGTTTGTGTGAACTGTGCATGCCACTCTGAATATTTATGTCATACTTGGGCATGAAATTCAGGTTTTGTATTAGGTGATGCATTGGAAAGTACCTAGTAACTAACACAAGCTACTAGTGACAGAGATTCAGGTTCTCAACACAGATATAACACATTAATGAACAAAGTGGCTACATGGCTGGTTTTCCTCTGTATTGAGTTGTCTTCTTAGTTACAAAGTATTGGTTATCCTGTGTATCTTGCATTGATAAAAATATCAATTGAATTTATTACTTTTAAATACTTGGGAAATGTAAAAACACAAATGCAACAATTCCACTGCTTAGGGAGTAGGGTAAAATTTTCACTTCTCCCTAATTTTGTACCACATTGAAAAGAGGTGATTTGCTAAAAATAAGACTAGCAAGTTACTGTAAAAATTGGATAGACTCAGACATCTGAAAACTAATATCTTTAAGAGATTTCTTGTAAATTAGAGTTATAAACTACCAAGTACATTGAGAATGCATACCTCATAAACAATAACTTTTTAAATTTTTTAACTGAAGGATAATTGCTTTACAGAATTTTGTGATTTTCTGTCATACATCAACAAGAATCAGCCATAGGTACACCCATGTCCTCTCCCTCCTATCTCCCTCCCCATCCCACCCTTCAGTCTGCTGCAGAGCCCCTGTTTGAGTTCCCTGAGTTGTATGGCAAATTCCCATTGGCTACCTGTTTTACATATGGTATTGTAAATTTATGTGTTACTCTCTCCATACATCTCCCCTTCTCCCTCCTCTCCTCCCACCTTGTCCATAAGTCTGTTCTCTATGTCTGTTTCTCCACTGCTGCCCTGAAAAAAAAAATTATCAGTGCCATCTCTTCAGATTCCATATATATGTGTCAGTATACAATATTTATATTTCTATTTCTGACTTACTTCACTCTGTATAATGGGTTCTAGTTTCATCCATCTCATTAGAACAGATTCAAATGTGTTCCTTTTTATGGCTGAGTAGTATATGGCACCTTGCTCCTGTACTCTTGCTTGGAAAATCCCATGGACGGAGGAGCCTGGTAGGCTGCAGTCCATGGGGTCGTGAAGAGTTGGACATGACTAAGCGACTTCACTCTGACTTTTCACTTTCATGCATTGGAGAAGGAATGGCAACCCACTCCAGTATTCTTGCCTGAAGAATCCCAGGGACGGGGGAGCCTGGTGGGCTGCCATCTATTGGGTCGCACAGAGTCAGACACGACTGAAGTGACTTAGCTGCAGCAGCAGCAGTATACCATTGCACATATATACCAGATCTTCTTTTTCCATTCATCTGTCGATGGACATCTAGGTTGCTTCCATGTTCTAATTATTGTAAATAGTGCTGCAGTGAATATTGGGGTCCATGTGTCTTTTTCAGTTTTGATTTCCTCAGCGTATATGCCTGGGAGTGGGATTGCTGGGTCATATGGTGGTTTTATTCCTAGCTTTTTAAGGAGTCTCCATACCATCTTCCATAGTGGCTGCATCAATTTACATTCCCAATGGCAATGCAAGAGTGTTCCCTTTTCTCCACACCCTCTCCGGCATTTATTGTTTGAAGACTTTTTGATGATGGCCATTCTGACTAGTGTGAGGTGGTATCTCACTGTAGTTTTGATTTGCATTTCTCTGATAATGAGTGATGTGAGCATCTTTTCATGTGTTTGTTAGCCGTCTGTGTGTGTTCTTTGTAGAAATGTCTCTTCAGGTCCCTTTCCCACTTTTTTGATTGGGTGGTTTGCTTTTCTGATATTGAGTTGTATAAGCTGCTTGTATCTTTTGTAAATTAATTGTTTATCAGTTGTTTCCCTTACTATTATTTTCTCCCATTCTGAGGGTTGTCTTTTCAACCCTGAGGGTTGTCTTGTTTGTAGTTTCCTTTGCTGTGCAAAAACTTTTAAGTTTAATTAGGCCCCACTTGTTTATTTTTGTTTTTATCTCCATTACTCTAGGAGGTGGGTCACAGATCTTGCCTTGATTTATGTCATCAAGTGTTCTGCCTGTGTTCTCCTCTAAGTGTTTAATAGTTTCTGCTCTAAGCAATGGCACCCCACTCCAGTACTCCTGCCTGGAAAATCCCATGGATGGAGGAGCCTGGTAGGCTGTAGTCCATGGGGTCGCTGAGGATCGAACAGGACTGAGCGACTTCACTTTCACTTTTCACTTTCATGCATTGGAGAAGGAAATGGCAACCCACTCCAGTGTTCTTGCCTGGAGAATCCCAGGGAAGCCCACAGTTCAAGAGCCTGGTGGGCTGCCATCTATGGGGTCACACAGAGTCGGACATGACTGATGTGACTTAGCAGTAGCAGCTCTTACATTTAGGTCTTTTATCCATTTTGAGTTTATCTTTGTGTACGGCATTAGGTAGTGATATAATTTCATTCTCTTGCATGTAGCTATCCAGTTTTCCCAGCACCACTTACTGAAGAGGCTGTTTTTGCCCCATTGTATATTTTTCCCTCTTTAATAAAAAATAAGATACCCACAGTTCAGTTCAGTTCAATTGCTCAGTTGTGTCAGACTTTTTGCGACCCCATGAATTGCAGTATGCCAGGCCTCCCTGTCCATCACCAACTCCCAGGGTTCACCCAAACCCATGTCCATCAAGTCGGTGATGCCATCCAGCTATCTCATCCTCTGTCATCCCCTCTTCCTCCTGATCCCAATCCCTCCCAGCATCAGAGTTTTTTCCAATGAGTCAACTCTTCACATGAGGTAGCCAGAGTATTGGAGTTTCAGCTTTAGAATCGGTCCTTCCACAGAATACCAGGACTGATCTCCTTTAGAATGGACTGGTTGGATCTCCTTTCAGTCCAAGGGACTCTCAGAGTCTACTCCAACACTACAGTTCAAAGGCATCAATTCTTCGGCACTCAGCCTTCTTCACAGTCCAACTCTCGAATCCATACATGACCACTGGAAAAACCATAGCCTTGACTAGACAGGCCTTTGTTGGCAAAGTAATGTCTCTGCTTTTCAATATGCTATCTAGATTGGTCATAACTTTCCTTCCAAGGAGTAAGCATCTTTTAATTTCATGGCTGCGATCACCATCTGCAGTGGTTTTGGAGCCCCTCAAAATAAAGTCTGACACTGTTCCCAGTGTTTCCCCATTTAGTCCCCATGAAGTGATGGGACCAGATGCCATGATCTTACTTTTCTGAATGTTGAGTTTTAAGCCAACTTTTTCACTCTCCTCTTTCACCTTCATCAAGAGGCTTTTTAGTTCCTCTTCACTTTCTGCCATAAGAGTTGTGTCATCCGCATAACTGAAGTTATTTATATTTCTCCCAGCAATTTTAATTCCAGTTTGTGATTCTTCCAGCCAAGCATTTCTCCCATCCAAGTACTAACCAGGCCCGACACTGTGTAGCTTCCGAGATCAGAAGAGATCGGGCGCATTCAGGGTGGTATGGCTGTAGACAGCCCAGCGTTTCTCACGATGGACTCTTCATGGAAGTTAAATAAGCAGGGTGACAATATACAGCTTTGATGTACTCCTTTTCCTATTTGGAACCAGTCTGTTGTTCCATGTTCAGTTCTAACTGTTGCTTCCTGACCTGCATATAGGTTTCTCAAGAGGCAGGTCAGGTGGTCTGGTATTCCCATCTCTTTCAGAATTTTCCATAGTTTATTGTGATCCACACAGTCAAAGGCTTTGGCATAGTCAATAAAGTAGAAGTATATGATTTTCTGGATTCTCTTGCTTTTTTGATGATCAAACGTATGTTGGCAATTTGATCTTTGGTTCCTCTGACTTTTCTGAAACCAGCTTGAACATCCAGAAGTTCACGGTTCACATATTGCTGAAGCCTGGCTTGGACAATTTTGAGCATTACTTTACCAGTGTGTGATATGAGTGCAATTGTGCGGTAGTTTGAGCATTCTTTGGCATTGCCTTTCTTTGGGATTGGAATGAAAACTGACCTTTTCCAGTCCTGTGGCCACTGCTGAGTTTTCCAGATTTGCTGGCATATTGAGTGCAGCACTTTCACAGCATCATCTTTCAGGATTTGAAAGAGCTCAACTGGAATTCCAACACCTCCACTAGCTTTGTTTGTAGTAATGCTTTCTAAGGCCCACTTGACTTCACATTCCAGGATGTCTGGCTCTAGGTCAGTGATCACACCATCGTGATTATCTTGGTCATGAAGCTCTTTTTTGTAGAGTTCTTCTGTGTACTCTTGCCACCTCTTCTTGCTATCTTCTGTTTCTGTAAGGTCCATACCATTACTGTCCTTTATCGAGCCCATCTTTGCATGAAATGTTCCCTCGATATCTCTAATTTTCTTGAAGAGATCTCTAGTCTTTCCCATTCTGTTGTTTTCCTTTGTTTCTTTGCATTGATCACTGAGGAAGGCTTTCTTGTCTCTTCTTGCTATTCTTTGGAACTCTGCATTCAGATCCTTATATCGTTCCTTTTCTTCTTTGCTTTTCACTTCTCTTCTTTTCACAGCTATTTGTAAGGCCTCCCCAGACAGCTATTTTGCTCTTTTTGCATTTCTTTTCCATGGGGATGGTCTTGATCCCTGTCTCCTGTACAATGTCACAAACCTCCATCCATAGTTCATCAATCAGTCAGTCTATCAGATCTAGTCCCTTAAATCTATTTCTCAATCCACTGTATAATCATGAGGGATTTGATTTTGGTCATACCTGAATGGTCTAGTGGTTTTCCCTACTTTCTTCAATTTCAGTCTGAATTTGGCAAAAAGTAATTCATGATCTGAGCCACAGTCAGCTCCTGGTCTTGTTTTTGCTGACTGTATAGAGCTTCTCCATCTTTGGCTGCAAAGAATATAATCAATCTGATTTCGGTGTTGACCATCTGGTGATCTTCATGTGTAGTCTTCTCTTGTGTTGTTGGCAGAGGGTGTTTGCTATGACCAGTGCGTTCTCTTGGCAAAACTATATTAGCCTTTGCCCTGCTTTATTCTGTATTCCAAGGCCAAATTTGCCTGTTACTCCAGGTGTTTCTTGACTTCCTACTTTTGCATTCCAATCCCCTATAATGAAAAGGCCATCTTTTTTGGGTATTCTAAAAGGTCTTGTAGGTCTTCATAAAACCATTCAACTTCAGCTTCTTCAGTATTCTTGGTCAGGCCATAGAATTGGCTTGCTGTAGTATTGAATGGTTTGCCTTGGAAACAAACAGAGATCATTCTGTCGTATTTGACATTGTATCCAAGTACTGCATTTTGCACTCTTTTCTTGACCATGATGGCTACTCCATTTCTTCTAAGGGATTCCTGCCCACAGTAGTAGATATAATGGTCATCTGAGTTAAATTCACCCATTCCAGTCCATTTTAGTTCACTGATTCCTAGAATGTTGACGTTCACTCTTGCCATATCCTGTTTGACCACTTTCAATTTGCCTTGATTCATCGGCCTGACATTCAGGTTCCTATGAAATATTGGTCTTTACAGCATCAGACCTTGCTTCTATCACCAGTCACATCCACAACTGGGTATTCTTTTTGCTGTGGGTCCATCCCTTCATTGGAGAAGGCAATGGCACCCCACTCCAGTACTCTTGCCTGGAAAATCCCACGGATGGAGGAGCCTGGTAGGCTGCAGTCCATGGGGTCACTGGGAGTCAGACACGACTGAGCGACTTCACTTTCACTTTTCACTTCCATGCATTGGAGAAGGAAATGGCAACCCACTCCAGTGTTCTTGCCTGCAGAATCCCAGGGACGGGGGAGCCTGGTGGGCTGCTATCTATGGGGTCGCACAGAGTCGTACACGAATGAAGTGACTTAGCAGCAGCAGCAGCAGCCATCCCTTCATTCTTTCTGAAGTTATTTCTCCACCTATCTCCAGTAGCAATTTGGACACATACCCACCTGGAGAGTTCCTCTTTCAGTATCGTATCATTTTGTCTTTTCATACTGTTCATGGGATTCTCAAGGCAAGAATACTGAAGTGGTTTACCATTCTCTTCTCCAGTGGACCACATTCTGTCAGACCTCTCCACCTTGACCTGCTGTCTCGGGTGGCCCTACACAGCATGGCTTAGTTTCATTGAGTTAGACAAGGTTGTGGTCCATGTGATTAGATCGACTAGTTTTCTGTGATTATGGTTTGTGTGTCTGCCCTCTGATGCCTCTCGCAATACCTACTGTCTTACTTGGGTTTCTCTTACCTTGGACATGGGGTATCTCTTCATGGCTGCTCCAACAATGTGCAGCCGCTGCTCCTTACCTTGGACGAGGGGTATCTCCTCATGGCTGCCCCTCCTGACCTTGAACATGGAGTAGCTCCTCTGGGCCCTCCTGCAGCCACGCAGCCATCGCTCCTTGGATTTATCTCTGGGTTCTCTATCTTGTTCCAATGGTCTATATTTCTATTTTTGTGCAAGTACCATACTGTCTTGATGACTGTAGCTTTGTAATATCATCTAAAGTCAGGAAGCTTGTTTCCTCCAGTTCCATTCTTCTTTTTTAAGACTGCTTTGGCTATTCAGGATCTTTTGTGTTTCCATATCAATTGTGGAATTTTTTTGTTTTAGTTCTGTGAAAACAGCCATTGGTAATTTTATAGGGATAGTATTGAACCTTTAGATTGCATTTTGTAGTATGCATATTTTCACACTATTGATTTTTCCTACCCAGATACATGGAATATCTCTCCATCTGTTTATGTCATCTTTGATATCTGTCATCAGTGTCTTATAGTTTTCCATATATAGGTCTTTTGTTTCCTTAGGTAGGTTTATTCCTAGATATTTTATTCTTTTTGTTGCAAAGGTGTATGGTATTGATTCCTTAATTTTTCTTTCTGATTTTTCATTGTTAGTGTATGGAAGTACAAATGATTTCTTTGTATTGACCTTGTATCCCGCAATATTGCTGAATTTGCTGATTAGCTCTAGTAATTTTCTGATAGTTTCTTTTGGGTTTTCTGTGTATAGTATCATGTCATCTGCAAAGAGTGATGGTTTTACTTCTTCTTTTCTGATCTGTATTACTTTTATTTCTTTTTCTTCTCTAATTGTTGTAGCTACGACTTTCAAAACTATGTTGAATAATAGTGATGAGAGCGGACAGCCTTGTCTTGTTCCTGATCTTAGAGGAAAAACTTCTAGTTTTTCACTGTTGAGAATAATGTTTGCTGTGGGCTTTTCATATATGGCCTTTACTATGTTGAGGTAGGTTCCTTCTATGCTCATTTTTTGAAGCTTTTTTTTTTTTTATCATAAATGGATACTGGATTTCTTTTTCCTAGTGATGCTTTCTTTTTTTATTCCTGAGATGAAAGTTTTATAATCATATTCATGTGGACTTTCTCAGTGAAACATTTTAAATTGTACATTTTTAAATTATTTTATTTTTTAACTTTACAATATTGCATTGGTTTTGCCAAATATCAAAATGAATCTGCCACAGGTATACATGTGTTCCCATCCTGAACCCTCCTCCCTCCTCCCTCCCCATTCCATCCCTCTGGGTTGTCCCAGTGCACCTGCCCCAAGCATCCAGTATCATGCATTGAACCTGGATTGGCGACTCGTTTCATATATGATATTACACATGTTTCAATGCCATTCTCCCAAATCATCCCACCCTCTCCCTCTCCCACAGAGTCCAAAAGACTGTTCTATACATCAGTGTCTCTTTTGCTGTCTCTATACAGGGTTATTGTTACCATCTTTCTAAATTCCATATATATGTGTTAGTATACTGTATTGGTGTTTTTCTTTCTGGCTTACTTCACTCTGGATAATAGGCTCCAGTTTCATCCACCTCATTAGAACTGATTCAAATGTGTTCTTTTTAATGGCTGAGTAATACTCCATTGTGTATATGTACCACAGCTTTCTTATCCATTCGTTTGCTGATGGACATCTAGGTTGCTTCCATGTCCTGGCTATTATAAACAGTGCTGTGATGAACATTGGGGTACACGTGTCTCTTTCCCTTCTGGTTTCCTCGGTGTGTATGCCCAGCAGTGAGATTGCTGGATCATAAGGCAGTTCTATTTCCAGTTTTTTAAGGAATCTCCACACTGTTCTCCATAGTGGCTGTACTAGTTTGCATTCCCACCAACAGTGTAAGAGGGTTCCCTTTTCTCCACACCCTCTCCAGCATTTATTGCTTGTAGACTTTTGGATCGCAGCCATTCTGACTGGCATGAAATGGTACCTCATAGTGGCTTTGATTTGCATTTCTCTGATAATGAGTGATGTTGAGCATCTTTTCATGTGTTTGTTAGCCATCTGTATCTTCTTTGGAGAAATGTCTATTTAGTTCTTTGGCCCATTTTTTGATTGGGTCATTTATTTTTCTGGAATTGAGCTGTAGGAGTTGTTTGTATATTTTTGAGATTAGTTGTTTGTCAGTTGCTTCATTTGCTATTATTTTCTCTCATTCTGAAGGCTGTCTTTTCACCCTGCTTATAGTTTCCTTTGTTGTGCAGAAGCTTTTAAGTTTAATTAGGTCCCATTTGTTTATTTTTGCTTTTATTTCCAATATTCTGGGAGGTGGGTCATAGAGGATCCTGCTGTGATGTATGTCGGAGAGTGTTTTGCCTATGTTCTCCTCTAGGAGTTTTATAGTTTCTGGTCTTACATTTAGATTTAATCCATTTTGAGTTTATTTTGGTGTATGGTGTTAGGAAGTGTTCTAGTTTAATTCTTTTACAAGTGGTTGAGCAGTTTTCTCAGCACCACTTGTTAAAGAGATTGTCTTTAATCGATTGTATATTCTTGCCTCCTTTGTCAAAGATAAGGTGCGTGGATTTACCTCTGGGCTTTCTATTTTGTTTCATTGATCTATATTTCTGTCTTTGTGCCAGTACCATACTGTCTTGATGACTATGGTTTTGTAGTAGAGCCTGAAGTCAGGCAGGTTGATTCCTCCAGTTCCATTTTTCTTTCTCAAGATTGCTTTTGCTATTCAAGGTTTTTTGTATTTCCATACAAATTGTGAAATTATTTGTTCTAGCTCTGTGAAGAATACCATTGGTAGCTTGATAGGGATTGCATTGAATCTATAAATTGCTTTGGGTAGTATACTCATTTTCACTATATTGATTCTTCCAATCCATGAACATGGTATATTTCTCCATCTATTAGTGTCCTCTTTGATTTCTTTAACCAGTGTCTTATAGTTTTCTATATATAGGTCTTTAGTTTCTTTAGGTAGATATATTCCTAAGTATTTTATTCTTTTCGTTGCAATGGTGAATGGAATCGTTTCCTTAATTTCTCTTTCTGTTTTCTCATTATTAGTGTATAGGAATGCAAGGATTTCTGTGTGTTCATTTTATATCCTGCAACTTTACTATATTCATTGATTAGTTCTAGTAATTTTCTGGTGGACTCTTCAGGGTTTTCTATGTAGAGGATCATGTCATCTGCAAACAGTGAGAGTTTTACTTCTTCTTTTCCAATTTGGATTCCTTTTATTTCTTTTTCTGCTCTGATTGCCGTGTCCAAAACTTCCAAAACTATGTTGAATAGTAATGGTGAAAGTGGGAACCCTTGTCTTGTTCCTGACATTAGAGGAACTGCTTTCAATTTTTCACCATTGAGGATAATGTTTGCTGTGGGTTTGTCATATATAGCTTTTATTATGTTGAGGTATGTTCCTTCTATTCCTGCTTTCTGGAGAGTTTTTATCATAAATGGATGTTGAATTTTGTCAAAGGCTTTCTCTGCATCTATTGAGATAATCATATGGTTTTTATTGTTCAATTTGTTAATGTGGTGATTGATTTGCGGATATTGAAGAATCCTTGCATCCCTGGGATAAAGCCCATTTGGTCATGGTGTATGATCTTTTTAATGTGTTGTTGGATTCTGATTGCTAGAATTTTGTTAAGGATTTTTGCATCTATGGATACTGGATTTTGTCAAAGGCTTTTTCTGCATCTATTGAGATAACCACATGGTTTTTATCTTTCAATTTGTTGATATGGTATATCACGTTGATTGATTTGCATATGTTGAAGAACCATGGTATAAAGCTGACTTTATCATGGTGTATGAGCTTTTTCATGTGTTGTTGGATTCTGTTTGCTAGAATTTTGTTGAGGATTTTTGTATCTATGTTCATCAGTGATATTGGCCTGTAATTTTCTTTTTTCGTGTTGTCTTTTTCTGGTTTTGGTATCAGGGTGGTTGTGGTCTCGTACAATGAGTTTGGAAGTGCTCCTTCCTCTGAAATTTTTTGGAAGAGTTTCAGAAAAATAGGCATTAGCTCTCCTCCAAATGTTTGATAGAATTCCCCTCTTAAGCCATCTGGCTCTGGGCTTTTGTTTTGGGGAAGATTTTTGATTACTGTTTCAATTTCAGTGTTTGTAATTGGGTTGTTCATAATTTCTCTTTCTTCCTGGTTCAGTCTTGGGAGGCTGATCTTTTCTAAGCATCTGTCCATTTCCTCAATGTTGTCCATTTTATTAGCATATAGATGCTCATAATATTATCTTATGATCCTTTGTATTTCTGTGTTGTCTGTTGTAACCTCTGCTCTTTCATTTCTAATTTTACTGATTCAATTTATCTCCCTTTTTTTCTTGATTGAGTCTGGCTAGTGGTTTGTCAATTTTGTTTATCTTCTCAAAGAAGCAGCTTATAGTTTTATTAATCTTTACCATTGTTTCCTTCATTTCTTTTTCATTTATTTCTGCTAGAGAGCTTTATGATTTCTTTCCTTCTGCTATCTTTGAGGATTCTTTGTTCTTCTTTTCCCAGTTGTTTTAGGTGTAAAGCTAGGTTGTCTATTCAATATTTTTCTTGCTTCTTGAGGTAGGATTGTGTCACTTATAAACCTCCCTCTCAGAACTGCTTTTGCTGAATCCCATAAGTTTTGGGTCATGTTTTCATTGTCATTTGTTTCTAGGAATCTTTTGATTTCTTTTCTTACTTCTTCAGTAACCTCTTTGTTAATTAGTTTATTGTTAAATCTCCGTGAATTTGTGTTTTTTATTTCTGTATTTTTTTTCCCCCTGTAGTTGATATCTAGTATCAGAGCGTTCCAGTCATAGAAGATACCTGATACAATTTCAGGTTTCTTAAATTTACTGAGGCTTGATTTGTCACCCAAGA
This sequence comes from Bubalus bubalis, assembly GCF_019923935.1. NCBI lineage: Eukaryota > Metazoa > Chordata > Mammalia > Artiodactyla > Bovidae > Bubalus > Bubalus bubalis. Next base: position 114,725,734 of record NC_059163.1, on the reverse strand, counting down.
TGTGGTCTATCCTGGAGAATGTTCCATGTGCACTTGAGAAGAAAATGTATTCTTCTGCATTTGAATGGAAAGTCCTGAAGATATCAATTAGATCTGTTTGGTCTAATGTTTTATTTAAGGTTTGTGTTTCCTTATTGATTCTCTGTTTTGATGATCTGTCCATTGATGAAAGTGGGTTGTTAAAGTCCCCTAATAATACTGTGTTGCTGTTGAATTCTCCTCTTATGCCTGTTAGTGTTTGCCTTATGTATTAAGGTGCTCCTATATTGGTTGCATAGACATTTACAATTGTTATGTCTTCTTCTTGGGTTGATCCCTTGATCATTATGTAGTGTCCTTCTTTGTCTCTTATGGTATTCTTTATTTTAAAGTCTCAGTTCAGTTCACTTCAGTCGCTCAGTTGTGTCCGACTCTTTGTGACCCCATGAATCACAGCACGCCAGGCCTCCCTGTCCATCACCAACTCCCGGAGTTCACTCAGACTCACATCCATCGAGTTAGTGATGCCATCCAGCCATCTCATCCTCTGTCGTCCCCTTTTCCTCCTGGCCCCAATCCCTCCCAGCATCAGAGTCTTTTCCAATGAGTCAACTCTTCACATGAGGTGGCCAAAGTACTGGAGTTTCATCATTCCTTCCAAAGAAATCCTAGGGCTGATCTCCTTCAGAATGGACTGGTTGGATTTCCTTGCAGTCCAAGGGACTCTCAAGAGTCTTCTCCAACACCACAGTTCAAAAGCATCAATCCTTTGGTGCTCAGCCTTCTTCGCAGTTCAACTCTCACATCCATACATGACCACAGGAAAAACCATAGCCTTGACTAGATGGACCTTTGTTGGCAAAGTCATGTCTCTGCTTTTCAATATGCTATCTAGGTTGGTCATAACTTTCCTTCCAAGGAGTAAGCATCTTTTAATTTCGTGGCTGCAGTCACCATCTGCAGTGATTTTGGAGCCCCCCAAAATAAAGTCTGACACTGTTTCCACTGTTTGCCCCTCTATTTCCCATGAAGTGATGGGACCGGATGCCATAATCTTCGTTTTCTGAATGTTGAGTTTTAAGCCAACTTTTTCACTCTCCTCTTTCACTGTGATCAAGAGGCACTTTAGTTCCTCTTCACTTTCTGCCATAAGGGTGGTGTCATCTGCATATCTGAGGTTATTGATATTTCTCCCTGCAATCTTGATTCAAGCTTGTGCTTCTTCCAGTCCAGTGTTTCTCATGATGTACTCTGGATATAAGTTAAATAAGCAGGGTGACAATATACAGCCTTGACGTACTCCTTTTCCTATTTGGAACCAGTTTGTTGTTCCACGTCCAGTTCTATCTGTTGCTTCCTGACCTGCATACAAATTTCTCAAGAGGCAGGTCAGGTGGTCTGGTATTCCCATCTCTTTCAGAATTTTCCACAGTTTATTGTGATCCACATAGTCAAAGGCTTTGGCATAGTCAATAAAGCAGAAATAGATGTTTTTCTGGAACTCTCTTGCTTTTTCAATGATCCAGCAGATGTTGGCAATTTGATCTTTGGTTCCTCTGCCTTTTCTAAAACCAGCTTGAACATCGGGAAGTTCATGGTTCATGCATTCCTGAAGCCTGGTTGGACAATTTTGAGCATTACTTTACTAGCATGTGAGATGAGTGCAATTGCGTGGTAGTTTGAGCATTCTTTGGCATTGCCTTTCTTTGGGATTGGAATGAAAACTGACCTTTTCCAGTCCTGTGGTCACTGCTGAGTTTTCCAAATGTGCTGGCATATTGAGTGCAGCACTTTCACAGCATCATCGTTCAGGATTTGGAATAGCTCAACTGGAATTCCATCACCTGCACTAGCTTTGTTTGTAGTGATGCTTTCTAAGGCCCACTTGACTTCACATTCCAGGATGTCTGGCTCTAGGTCAGTGATCACACCATCGTGGTTATCTTGGTCGTGAAGCTCTTTTTTGTACAGTTCTTCTGTGTATTCTTGCCATCTCTTCTTAATATCTTCTGCTTCTGTCAATTCCATTCCATTTCTGTCCTTTATCGAGCCCATCTTTACATGAAATGTTCCCTTGGTATCGCTAATATTCTTGAAGAGATCTCTAGTCTTCCCCATTCTGTTGTTTACCTCTATTTCTTTGCATTGATCACTGAGGAAGGCTTTTTTATCTCTTCTTGCTATTCTTTGGAACTCTGCATTCAGATGCTTATATCTTTCCTTTTCTCCTTTGCTTTTCGCTTCTCTTCTTTTCACAGCTATTGGTAAGGCCTCCCCAGACAGCCATTTTGCTGTTTTGCATTTCTTTTCCACGGGAATGGTCTCGATCCCTGTCTCGTGTACAATGTCACGAACCTCATGCCATAGTTCATCAGGCACTCTGTCTATCAAATCTAGGCCCTTAAATCTATTTCTCAGTTCCACTGTATAACCATAAGGGATTTGATATAGGTCATACCTGAATGGTCCAGTGGTTTTCCCTACTTTATTCAATTTAAGTCTGAATTTGGTAATAAAGAGTTCATGATCTGAGCCATGGTCAGCTCCTGGTCTTGTTTTTTTGGCTGTATAGAGCTTCTCCATCTTTGGCTGCAAAGAATATAATCAGTCTGATTTTGGTGTTGACCATCTGGTGATGTCCATGCCCACAGTTGTAGATATAATTGTCATCTGAAATAAATACACTTATTCCTCACCATTTTAATTCACTGATTCCTTACCATCACTGATTACTCTTGCCATCTCCTGCTTGACCAATCCAATTTATCTTGTTGCTCAGACCTAACATTCAAGGTTCCTATGAATTACTGTTCTTTACGGCATCATATTTTACTTTCATCACAATACACAACCACATTTCCACTGGGCATTATTTTCGCTTTGGTATCTGTGAACATGTGCTAAGTCATTTCAGTTGTGTCCAAATCTCTATGACTCCATGGACTGTAGCCCACCAGGCTCCTCTGTCCATCGGCTATTCCAGGCAAGAATACTGGAGTGGGTTGCCATGTCCTCCTCCAGGGGATCTTCCTGACCCAGAGTCAAACCTACATCTCCTGTATCTACTGCATTGCAAATGGAATCTTTATTGCTGAGCCACTGTGGAAGCCCTGGGATATCTTGTTTTCTTTAATTAAAAATAAAATTTTGGTGTTCAGACCACCTGAACATCAAAACTGCCTTTGTTACGAGACTTCTATACAACCAGGGTCCTCTGCCTCACTTTCTTGGAGCAGGTTTCTCAGGGCTACTTGTGACGCTGTCACCCAGAATTGAAGTTCTAAAAATCCCCACTGAATAAAACACAATTCTCAACTTTTAGGTTGTTACCATTTTTAAAGTTGATATCTTATTATTATTATTATTATTTAAAGCCAAAGATGGGTGAGCTCCTTAGGGCCTAAAATATTTACTGTATGAAACTCTAGAGAAAGTGCTCGCTAAAGTTGATATCTTAAACACACATTTACTTTCTTACAGTTCTGGCGGTCAGGAGTCCAAAATCAGATTCACTGGGATGAAATCAAGGTGTCAGCTTGGCCATTTTGCCTCTCAAATGTCTAGGGAGAGCCTTGGTTTCCCATTTTACAGAGATGCCTTCCCTAGCTCCTGACTTTATCTCCGTGAGTTGGTGATGGACAGGGAAGCCTGGTGTGCTGCAGTCTATGGGGTTGCAAAGAGTCAGACATGACTGAGCGACTGAACTGAACTAAAGCCTTTCTCTTTTAAAGATACTTTGATTACTTCCAGGGCCTTTTCAGGGTAATACAGGATCATCTCCCCATTTCAAGATCTTAATTTAACCACATCTGCAAAGTCCCTTGGGATATTTTTATAGTTTTACATCATTCACAGATTTCAGAGTTTAGGACCTAGATATCATTGGGCCTCTCACAGAGGGTAGAGGTGTTTCTTTTTTTCTTTTTCTGCAATAGTCAAATTAAACACTGTTCATGATATATTAAATATATTTGCTTTAATACTGGGTGCACGTAAAAATCAAACCCATGTTGCTTCTGTTTTCACAAACTATTCTATTAGAAATTTGGAGAATGAAGAGAGTACTGGCCAGAAAAAAAAAAAAGTTATATTCCAATTAAAGTTACAGTTTTATCTCCTTTACAAATCAGTGAATGAGCAGCTAGTTTATTAAAATCTATATAACATATTAATAACTGTAATTAAATCTTTGGGGAATTTTTTTTTAAGATCTACATTTGCTTTTTGAGATCAAGAACATTTTTTTTTTCCAACATCAAGCTTTTCCTTGTTGAGAGGTCCTGTCTGAGCTCCAACACATTTCCTTTGACATTTGTAATGGTTAAATGATGAGGTAAGATAATATTTGCACAGTTACAAGTAATTTCCCACTACATATTTATCTTGATTGCTTAGGTGATAATAAGACTTTAGACAAAACACACTACAATATGGCTGGATTAACCAGACATTTCAAAATGCTGTTACTTTTATGTACTGGTTTGGAATCTGCTGGAAGTAAGCATGTGTAATTACAGGAAAAAAAGTGATGGTTCTGTTTCTGAACTTAATATCTATAGTATAATAATAATGCATAGAATTTGTAGAACTTACATGAAATAAGTTCTGCATGTAGAACTAAGCTGCATTTTAAAATATTTTTTACACAGTTTCAAGATGGAGGTTGGAAGGCCTCTCATAAGAAAAAGAACAAGGATAAGAGAAGCTAAGAATTTGACAAATTATTACACAGTTCAGAAGAGGCAGAACTTGGACTTAACCCCAAGTTTCCTGACAATAAAAGGTTAGAATTGTTGCTACTAATACCAAGGCAAACATTAATCTATTTTGTCTTTCATGTACAACTTATTATATATAAATTTGAAGAGAAATAAAAATCTATCAGCATTATATGCTATACTTGCATTTTTCCTGCCTTCCTTTGGATTGAGCATTTCTTATGAGTATACTTTGTTCCTCCATAATTGGTTTTAGCTAATTACTTCATTTTTAGAAGTTACTCTGAGTTTTAAATATTACAGATTTAACTTATTACAATCTACTTTCAGAGAATGTTATACTGTCTTTCTTATAGAAAAAGAACTTTATAACAATAGACTTTCATTTTCTCCCTCAGGTCTTTTGTACTATTACCCTCATACATTTTATTTCTATGTATGTCATAAATCTTATATTCTATTTAGTCAATTTAATATAATTTAAACAATTTAAAGTGAAATTTAAAAATATACCCCAAATTTTATGATTTCTGGTGCTATTCATTCCTTTCTGTAAAAGCACATATTCATTTAGTGTCATATTTCTTTTGCCAGAATAACTTCTTCAACATTTCTTGTAGTACAGTGTGTTGGTAATGGCCTCACCCAGCTTTTTTTTTTTTTTTTTTTTTAAGTATTTTGCCTGAAGTTTTTGGAAGACATTTTTTTCCATGTTCAAGATTCTACTAGTAAAAAAGTCAGCCACTAGGCATTCATCTTGTCTTTTGCTTACATAGTTTTTGATAAGAAAATCGTTGTGATTCTCACCAGATTGTCTAATTCTCATGGATTCTACAATCCATTTAAATAGATTTGTGGACTTTCATTTACTTTGGAAATTCTTGGCTATTTTCAACTCAAGTGATTCTTCTGATCGATTCTTTCTTTTCTCCTTTCTACACTCCAGTAACACATGTGTAGACTTTTAGATATATTCCTCCAGCCTTTGAATGCTCTGTTCTGTTTCTTTGCATTTTATGTTGCATTACATTCTGGGTACTACACATATTTATCTCTTCAAGTTCAGTGATTATTTCCTCTGCTGGTTCACCTTCTTCATGAACTCATTAAGAGATTTTTCATATGGTGTTTTTATTTGTCTTCTTTTTATGGGTTCCATTTATCTGCAAAAATTTCATCTGCTCATGCTTGCTGTTTACTTTTTTCATGGAAACATTTAATATATAGAATATAGTTATTTTAAAAGCCATAATTCTTATAGTTCTAGCATTTTATACATCTCTGGGTCTCAGATGACATTATTTTTTTATCATGAATCTGATTTTTGTAATCTTGCTTTTTCATAAATCCTGAAATTTTTACTTGAATTTAAAACACTGTGCAAAGGAAAAAGCAAGCAAGCAAACAAACAAACAAAAAAACCCAAAGACTTAGGTGTATTGTATTTCTGCTTGGAAATGGTCATATCTTATCTTCCATCAGATTGTTAGTATAAGGATTGAGTCAATCTACTCAGTGACCAAACTGCTTTAGAGTTTTGCTTTTAATATAGTTATTTTCAGTACAAGAGGGTTCATGTCCCTGGGCTGCAGTTACCTTGTGGTTTGTATGAAGCCTGGTAGGGGGATTTCTCAGTGTTCTTTCACTCTCATATTTTGGCAGGTTTTGCACATGTGTAACAAAAGAGGAGATGGTCTATTCCCTTTTACCCTTCTCTATGGTAGACTGATCTTCTGTCTTGACAGGTATTCAGTAAATCACACTGAAGCAGGAAAGGATATGTTTCTCTCTCTCTCTTTTTTCTTTTTGGTTGAAGTATAGTATACTTTATTAGTTTCAGATGTAAACCAGAGTGACTTGATATTTTTGCACATTATAGTCCATAAAAAGTTATTAGAAAATAGTGGCAATGTTCTCTGCGTTGTGCATTAAGGAGATGTTTCTTCATTGTTCTGTTTCAGTTCAGCTTCTAAGTCATGTCCGACTCTTTGAGACCCCAGGACTGCAGTAGGCCAGGCCTCCCTGTCCATCACTAACTCCCGAGTTTACTCAAACTCATGTCCATGGAGTCGGTGATGACATCCAACCATCTCATCCTCTGTCATCCTCTTCTCCTCCTGCCTTCAATCTTTCCCAGCATTAGTGTCATTTCAAATGAGTCAGTTCTTCGCATCAGGTGGCCAAAGTATTGGAGTTTCAGCTTTAGCATCAGTCCTTCTAATGAACACCGAGGACTGATTTCTCTTTAAGATGGACTGGTTGGATCTCCTTGCAGTCCAAGGGACTCTCAAGAGTCTTCTCCAATACCACAGTTCAAAAGCATCAATTCTTCAGCATTCAGTTTTCTTTATAGTCCAGCTCTAACATCTATACATGACTACTGGAAAAACTGTAGCTTTGACTAGATGGAACTTTGTCAGCAGAGTAATGTCTCTGCTTTTTAATAAGCTGTCTATGTTAGTCATAGCTTTTCTACCAAGGAGCAAGTGTTTTTTAATTTCATGCCTGCAATCACCATCTGCAGTGACTTTTGAGCCCCCCCCCCCAAAATAAAGTCGGCTACTATTTCCACTGTTTCTCCATCTATTTGCCATGAAGTGATGGGACCAGATGCCATGATCTTAGTTTTCTGAAAAATCAACTTTTTCACTCTCCTCTTTCACTTTCATCAAGAGGCTCTTTAGTTCTTCCTCAATTTCTGCCATAGGGTGGTGCATCTGCATATCTGAAATTATTGATATTTCTCTCAGCAATCTTGATTTCAGCTTGTGCTTCATCCAGTCCAGCATTTCTCATGATGTACTCTGCATATAAGTTAAAAAAAGTAGGGTGACAATATACAGCCTTGAAAGACTTCTTACCTGATTTGGAACCAGGCTCTTGTTCATGTCCAGTTCTAACTGTTGCTTCCTGACATGCATACAGATTTCTCAGGAGGCAGGTCAGTGGACCTGGTATTCCCATCTCTTTCAGAATTTTCCATAGCTTTTTATGATCCACACAGTCATAGGCTTTGGCATAGTCAATAAAGAAGAAGTAGATGTTTTTCTCGAACTTTCTTGTTGGCAATTTGATCTCTGGTTTCTCTGCCTTTTCTAAAACCAGCTTGAACATCAGGAAGTTCACGGTTCACATACTGCTGAAGCCTGGCTTGGAGAAATTTGAGCATTACTTTGCCAGCATGTGAGATGAGTGCAATTGTGCAGGAGTTTGAGCATTCTTTGGCATTGCCTTTCTTGGGGATTGGAATGAAAATTAACAATTTCCAGCCCTATGGCCACTACTGAGTTTTCCAAATTTGCTGGCATATTGAGTGCAGCACTTTCACAGCATCATCTTTTAGGATTTGAAATAGCTCAACTGGAATTCCATCACCTTCACTAGCTTTGTTTGTAGTGATGCTTCCTAAGGCCCACTTGACTTCAGATTCCAGGATGTCTGGCTCTAGGTGAGTGATCACATCATTGTGATTATCTGGGTTGTGAAGATCTTTTTTGTATAGTTCTTTTGTGTATTCTTGCCACCTCTTCCTAATATCTTCTGCTTCTGTTAGGTCCATACGATTTCTGTCCTTTATTGAGCCCATCTTTACATGAAATGTTCCCTTGGCATCTCTAATTTTCTTGAAGAGATCTCTAGTCTTTCCCATTCTGTTGTTTTCCTCTATTTTTTTTGCACTGATCACTGAGGAAGGCTTTCTTATCTCTCCTTGTTATTCCTTGGAACTCTGCATTCAAATGGGTATATCTTTCCTTTTCTCCTTTGCCTTTCAATTCTCTTCTTTTCACAGCTATTTGTAAGGCCTCCTCAGACGGCCATTTTGCCTTTTTTGCATTTCTTTTTCTTGGGGATCGCCTTGATCTCTGTCTCCTGTACAATGTCATGAACCTCCATCCATAGTTCATCAGGTACTCTATCAGATCTAGTCCCTCAAATCTATTTCTTAATTCTACTGTATAATCATAAAGGATTTGATAAGGTCATACCTGAATGGTCTAGTGGTTTTCCCTACTTTCTTCAATTTAAGTCTGAATTTTGCCATAAGGAGTTTATAAACTGAGCCATAGTCAGCTCCCAGTCTTATTTTTGCTGACTGTATAGAGCTTCTCCATCTTTGGCTGCAAAGAATATAATCAATCACATTTCAGTGTTGGCCATCTGGTGATGTCCATGTGTAGAGTCTTCTCCTGTATTGTTTGCTATGACCAGTGCATTATCTTGGCAAAACTCTATTACTGTTTGCCCTGCTTCATTCTGTATCCAAAGCCACATTTGCCTGTTACTCCAGGTATTTCTTGACTTCTTACTTTTGCATTCCAGTCCCCTATAATGAAAAGGACATCTTTTTGGGTATTAGTTCTAGAAGGTCTTGTAAGTCTTCATAGAACTGTTCAACTTCAGCTTCTTCAGCATTCTTGGTCAGGCCATAGACTTGGATTGCTGTAATATTGAATAGTTTGCCTTGGAAATGAACAGAGATCATCCTGTTATTTTTGAGATTGCATCCAAATACTGCATTTCAGACTGTTTTTTTTTTTTTTTTTTTGACTCTGAGGGCTACTCCTTTTGTTCTAAGGGATTCTTGCCCATAGTAGTAGATATAATAGTCATCTGAGCTAAATTGACTAATTCCAGTCCATTTTAGCTTGCTGATTCCTAAAATGTCAACATTCATTCTTGCCATTTCCTGTTTGACCACTTCCAATTTGCCTTAATTCATGGACCTAACATTTCAGGTTCCTATGCAATATTGCTCTTTACAGCCTCAGACTTAACTTCCATCACTAGTCACATCCACAACTGTTGTTTTTGCTTTGACTCTGTCTCATCATTCTTTCTGGTGTTATTTCTCCACTGATCTCCAGTAGCATATTTGGTACCTCCCCATCTGGGGAGTTCATCTTTCAGTGTCCTATTGTTTTACCTTTTCATACTGTTCATGGGGTTCTCAAGGCAAGAATACTGAAGTGGTTTACCATTCCCTTCTCCATTGGACCACGTTTTGTCAGATCTCTCCACTATGACCCATCCGTCTTGGGTGGCCCTACATGGCATGGCTCATAGTTTCATTGAGTTAGTCAAGGCTGTGGTGCATGTAGTCAGATTGGTTAGTTTCCTGTGATTGTAGTTTTCAGTCTGTCTGCCCTCTGATGGAAAAGGATTGCTTATGGAAGCTTCCTGATGGGAGAGACTGACTGAGGGGGAAACTGGGTCTTGTTCTGATGGTTGGGCCTATGCTCAGTAAATGTTTAATCCAATTTTTGTTGATGTGTGGGGCTGTGTTCCCTCCTTTTTATTTACCTGGTTGCAATCTATGATGGAGGTAATGAAGACCATGGTGACCGCCTTCCAAAGGTCCCATGCAGGCACTGCTACACTCATTGCCCCCAACCCTGCAGAAGGCCACAGGGAACCCACGCCTCCACTGGAGACTCCTAGACACTCATGGGCAAGTCATAGGTACAGACCAACTTTGAGAAAATAGATTACATGCTTGTTCAGTCTCTATAGAATTTAGCTTTCTAGTCTACCATTTTGCAGTAATGCTTTTCTTTTCAAATTCACTGGAGTCATTTTGTTTGTTATTAATTTAATATCTTCTTTTTCACACTTCTCAGCATTCACATAGATTTATGGTCCTTCTTTGATTTTATCTTCTATCACAGGACACAATGTTATCATTTGAGCTCTTTCATCTAGCACCTCTTTCTTTCACCCCCTCCTTCAACTTTCTATCTTCTAATTGTGAGTTTTTCTTATCTCTGCATCTCTGACCTTTTATTTTTTTAATCATTCTTTCTGTCAGAGATTTAATTCTAAGAATTCAAAATTTCCCCCTGTATTGTGTTTTAGAATCATTTGCTTTTAGTTCCAGATATATAAAAAGCAATAGTATTTTATAAGAGGTGCTCTTATTTATTGGTGCACTTTTTTTAAAAAGCAACAATCACAATAGTATTAGGAAGGGGGCTACTGGCTCACACTAAAGGAGATTTGGGGGCAGATGCAAAGCAGGCCCACCATGAAATAAGGTAATAACAAAATTACACATTTAAAGAAGAGTGAGGATTTTCAGGAAAGACTGTTTATTACTTTGCACAAATGACATCAGAACCCATTGCCACTCTGTCAGTGAAGGGAGGCAATGGATATTAACAAAATAGGAAAGTATGGTGTTTCTGAATTAATCTGTAGGGAATGAGAAATCATTCCCATATTTCTAAAGTACAAGTACTTACATTATTTCTCATCCAGTGTACTTTTATTTTTAAATAATTATTAGACCTAAACCTTATAGTCTGTAGAAAAATAAGTCCTATCAATTTTTTAAATCTTTAAACAAGTGAAATTTATTTTTAATTGAGGTAATTATGATATTAAGCAAAGTATGCACATAGTGAATCAGGTGAAGTTCAATTCAAAATAATCTAAGCAGAGATGTTGCATTAAAAGAACTAATATATATTTCTGAAGTATAAGGAATCCAAGGATATTTGTGGTAAAATATATGATAATTTAATTGTGAAGAGAAATTCAGATGAAAATTTAAAAACTCATATATATATATATGTGTGTGTGTGTGGAAAATTCATATAGACATATTGTAAAAACTTCACATTTCTCGTCAATAATTTATATTTAATAAGATGCATTTCTTTCTGATAGTACATCATGCATACAAAAGTCGGCATATATCACTGAATTGTCCTAAGTACAAAATGTGCCATTTTAATAACATGATACAATAAAATAGCTATTTGACTTCAGAAACTTATGCATCTGATTTGATAGTACATTCAAATTAAATAGATACCAAATATTTTCTTCCACCCTTCCAATATAAAAAGGGGTCAGAACATTTGCATATGAAATACGTGAACTGTCATGAAAGATTTATCTTTACAGCCAGTTTCAGCAGACAATATTTATTTGATCATACAGTCATAATTCAAAAGAAAATTTAATGAGATTTTTATTTAAGAACATTGTCATCTTTTTTCTGGAAAAAAACAATTGGGGCACTATTTCTGGCAAAGAGGTTTAGGAAACTCAAAGCTGCCAGTTATGCAAATTCATATGAAACAACAACTCCAACGTCATTCAAGGGCGCCGTGTTGGTAATGATTATTCTTCTACTGTGACCATCTTTGTAATTGTGCATTTAAGAAGAAAAGTTAAATTTTCAAACCATTTAACATCAGGAAGAAAATAATGAATCTCAGGGGTGGTTGTTTTGATGATTACATTGAAACTGTTATAGATTTTGTTAGAGAAATGCCATTTTCCCCATGATGTACTTTATTTTCTGGTTGCTTCATTTCTCTTTCAGTTGCCTTGTTTAGCGGTAATGATATGTAATGTTGGTAATACATTATTACTCTACAACAAGAGAAAATGTTGTAGATTTGGGGGTTTGTAAGGAATGTGTTTTTCTTTTCTCCAAACGAATTCAGAACCATCTGAGAGAGAGATTCAGGATTTAGATTGATTGAGATCTAAACTTTACTTTTACCGTTAATAAAGCTGAATGAAGAGCATGATTTTACATAAGTGTGAAGGGTATTTGTTACTACTTATTCCTGGTTTTGGTTTATTAACTAACCTAATTAGAAGCACAACTAGAAAAATTACAGGATTTCCATGAGAGAATTGTCCCATGCATCTTGTGATCAGGAAGCTCTCAAAGAATAAAATATTGAGCAATGTTTTCTTACAGACTTATCCTAAACTTAATGTATTAACTGTATATCATTGCATAGAAATCACTACAGACTTACTGTCTTAAACCAACACTCATGTATTACCTCACACATATGTCAGAAGAACAGGCATGCCTATTACTGGGTGCAGGGAATCACACCCTACAAAGTCACATTGGGCAGGGCTGAGGCTCAGGGTCCTCTCCTAAGCTCATGTGACTATGGACAGAGCTCATTTCTTGAACACATAACAGCTTTTTTATTCAGGACCAGATACAGCATCTCTCTGATCTCAACAAGAGCCTGAACAGTCTTTTAAGGATTCACCTGGTAAGGCAGGCCCACCTAGAATATTTTTTTCTTCTGATTAATTCAATGTCACACTGATTAAAGACTGCTTTTATCTGCAAAATGCATTCACCTTTGTCATTTAATGTAACATCTTCATGGGAGTGAATTCCAATCAATCCATTCTTCCTACAAACAAAGGAAAGAGATTATGGAGCATGTTGATACCAAGGTCTGGGAATTTGGGGAGCCATCTTAGAATCCTTCCTACTACAATTGTCAACCATAAAGTCCACTCTTTCCTTTAAGCAGTTAATATGGAATAAAGACAGAGTTCAAGAGTTACCATATATATACATATTTCTACTAGAAAGTATCAGCCTAAGGGAAAGATTATCTCCAATAAAGATCTTTGCTACATTTTATTTTAAACATTTATTGAGTCCTACTGCCCTGGTAAAAACATGTTCCAGTATTGTTCAAGGTTTATTCTAAATTTCCCCAATTAGCTCTTCAAGAATTTAAGAGAGATACAACTCATAACATTATATTTTAAAACTATGATTTTTCTATATAGTAGCTTCAATGTAGTTTGAGCTTGTGTTATATACACACATAAAACCTTGGAAGAAACTATGTTAAACACTGCACTTTACTTAAAATTGTACAGTCTCTGGTATTATTTTTCTTTTTTCTACCTCTTCCTGTATTTCATTACAGATATTAAACACAGACACTTTAAAATTCTTATCTTACTTCTATTGACTGAGTTTTCTCTTATATTTTGGTCATTTGGTCCTATCTTTTGGCAACTCTAGTAATTTCAGTAAATATTTGATGTTGTTTGAAGAGTATATGTTCTAAATTGTGCCTTCTTCTATCAAAGCTTTATCCCAAATCTGTATTCCTAGCCGAGGAACTGATGAACTGACTCTAATTATGAACTTGCTGATTTTGAGATGAGCTACAGTTGCAGTAATAATATGTCTTATATGTTTTACACTCATCACCCACTTCTCATCATATCCCTCCAGTGATTCCAGATCACTGAGATATTCACTGAATTGGCCTCCCACTGGGGTCTGAACCTTATAATTTTGTTCATTCAGCACACTGAGACAAGAGAAAATTCTATTATGTTTTTCAGAATGTTTTGACTCACTTTCTTCACTTCTTACTTACATTGTTTATAATTTGAAAATATCTTGATTGAAAAAAATCATCTGCATTTATGCTCAGTTCTTTAACCTTTTTTTCTACCAGAATCTTGTACATTCTCATCTCCAAATTTCATGTCTTCAGTCACACAAAAATTCAAAACACTTGCTGATCTTCTCTGATGCTCAACTGTCATCTTTTTCTCAAGCCCTGTGCCTACAACAGCCTGTTTCCAAATACCTAGAAACAGAAATATCCTAAAAGGAGAAATGACTGACACCTGCTCATCTCTCCACACTCACACTCTATAAAATGTAGCCTTTCATAATTATCTCAGCAACATTCTGCTGCCTTTAAATAAAACAAAAATTATTAAGCCATCAAATTAGTAAATAAATACATTTGCAATTTTTCTAGATTTCTAGATAATTCCCATGGAGGAATTATTTGGCTAAACACTACTTTTCTTAGCCAGAAGCAGAAGTTTTCTGCTGACCTAGTTTTGAAAGGACTTGAATCCTCAACTCAAATTAATAAACAATGTAAGGAGAATACTGAATGTAAAGGTGTAAATTCAAGCATAGGAGGTAAAGTAGAGTGACTTGGATATATGTATTGCTACTGCCTAAATGACCTCCCTTCTGTTGTCAAAGTCAAAGATTATGTAATAAATCATTTGTGTAACTAAATGTCTAAGTCCTATTTTAAAAGTCACATCTAGTTGTCTGATTAGTATGCTACCAAGAATTTCTTAAGGAATATTGTCCAGTGGTAGGTGAAAAATTTTTAATTTAGAAAGGCCATACAAAATTGTCAGATCATCTCCAGCACAATTAAGCATTTTTTGAAGTCCTAAAAGTTACTTTTTACTAGGTATACATTCTACTGGATAAGGAAAACTTATGACTGTTAAGATCATCATGTTTTCTATACCATTTGAGTATAATAAGTATAATTTAGATATAAATTTTTGGGAAAGCTCAAACATGAAGCTTTACTTTTTAGAAAAATAACCTAAAGAGGAGAGTTTCATTTAGAAAGAACTTTATTCAGAGGTCACAAAGAGTTAGATGCAATCGCTTTCATTAGAACAATAATTGGCATCAGAACTACCTTGGAGGTTCAGTAGTTAAGACTTCAGTCTTCCACTGCAAGGGGCCTGGCTTCCATCCATGGTGGAGGAACAATCCTGCATGCCTCACGGATTGCTCCTCCCAAAAAAGAACAGGCTAATTAGCAACTGTTGACTGTAATATGTATGCTTCTCAGAGCTCTTTTGACCCTGCTACTTTATGTTAGGTAAGAGTAACCACATTTTAAACAGAATATCTATTTGTCCATATATGCAAAAATAGATATTCACCTTATTTAAATATAAGGTGATAAATATTGCATTTCATCCATCTCACATATAAAATTTCATATGTATGAATGTATTAGTCACATTAGTTACACATATTACTTTTCTTATATGTTAACTTCTGATTTGATTTTCTTGAGGCATACAAAATTAGGTCTCTGTCTGAGGGTAAAAGTCTCCACTTCCACTGTAGGATCAAGAACATTATGATATAGATTATATAAATTGTAACAAAACAGTGAATACAGCCTAAATATATCACTGTAGATACTATACAAAGTTAATTTATGGCAAAGGAATTTCCATTGTAGATTTAGACAAAGACTTTGAGAGCAAAATATACCCTCTTAAAATAGAGAGTTCGATCTACCATTAAAAAGTACACATCAGGCAATAGACTGTATGCAACAAACGTAAAGACAAATGTTCTTGTTTTAAGAAGTCAACAGTTTTCAGTTTGGAAGGAAAATTGGTGGGAAACTAGACAGAGCCTTTTACATGTATAAAACATAACTTTAATTCAAAATGGAAAGTTTCCACTTGTCATGAGAGGTATGGGTGTGTGGATTGAAGAGTATTGTTGTTGTGTTTGAGAATGTTTTTAAGAAAAAATTTTCAGTAGACTTAATATTTTAAGTAGGCCTGGAAGAAGGGGTAAGCTTCCATTTTGTAAGGAAGGAATGCACTTCAAACATAGTTTCTGCAATGAGCAGAAGCTGAGATATGAGAGTGAATCTTAAGTGCATGATAGAAAGTATATCTAAATGAAGATGAAAAGATTAGTTGTGGTCAGGAAATGAAGGCCTTAAATATAGACAAAAGGTTCTGACATCCTGTAAACCCAGAAGAATCACCGAGAAGTATATTATTTGGAGTTATGTTTCAAGATAATATTCCTTAAAGCAGTCCTTGGGAATTTAATTACAGATGAGAGAAACATGACATTGGAAGGGCATTGTGAACACTGGAATTTCATGTCTATTATAATAGCCCAGGCAGAAAATAGCATTGTCTCAATGAGAGTAACAGCAGTAGGAGTGAAAAAGCAAAAAGGTAGAATGGATTAGTTAATAACTTATTTTTGCACATACCAGTATTCCCTAAGCTTCTTAGAAATTTAAACGTGTTCTTGCCTGGAGAATCCTAGGGACGGGGGAGCCTGGTGGGCTGCCGTCTATGGGGTCGCACAGAGTTGGACACGACTGAAGTGACTTAGCAGTAGTAGTAATAGAGAAAGGAAAATAAAACACAAAGTGTCTATAATTTGGCAGTTTACATCCACTGTGTTTAAATCTTAAAAATTATTAAATCAGACACATTTTGCAGCTGAGGAAACCAAGACCAAGAGATGGTAAATAACTTTCCCAAGGCCAGGGATGGAGCTAGGCACTACTTACAGTTCTAATCCCCTTCTAATATATTACATAGCATGTTCAGATAATTTCTTCAACAGTTATATATATATATATATACACATAAATATATATGTGTGTGTATACATATACACATATATACTTAAAAATTTTATCATTAATTTAAGGAAAATAAATATTTGATATACATTTATTACAAATGTATATTAAATACATATATAAATATATTTTTTTCTTAAACTAATGATAAAAATTGTTTAAAAATATGGTTTTAAAAAGAGAACACGTGTACATCCATGGCAGATGCATGTTGATGTATGGCAAAACCAATACAATATTGTTAAGTAAAAAAAAAATAATAATAATAATAAATAAATAAAATAAAAAGAGTACCTACTTCTGATTCAAGATGGTGGAGTTGAAGGATGTGAGTTCATTTCCTCCTAGGAGAGCACCAAAATTGCAGCTAACTGTTGAACAACTGTGGACAGGAGGACACTGAACTCACCAAAAAAAAAAAAAAAAAAAACAACAAAAAACCCAAGGTCCAAAGACAAATAAGAAGCTGCAGCAAGACAGTAGGAGGGGAACAATCATGAAACAATCAAATCTCATATCTGCTGGGTGGATGACCCACGAACTGGAATGGGCTCGATAAAGGACAGAAATGGTATGGACCTAACAGAAGCAGAAGATATTAAGAAAACGAAGATCATGGCATCTGGTCCCATCACTTCATGGGAAATAGATGGGGAAACAGTGTCAGACTTTATTTTTCTGGGCTCCAAAATCACTACAGATGGTGACTGCAGCCATGAAATTAAAAAACGCTTACTCCTTGGAAGGAAAGTTATGACCAACCTAGATAGCATATTCAAAAGCAGAGACATTACTTTGCCAACAAAGGTTCGTCTAGTCAAGGCTATGGTTTTTCCTGTGGTCATGTATGGATGTGAGAGTTGGACTGTGAAGAAGGCTGAGCACCGAAGAATTGATGCTTTTGAACTGTGGTGTTGGAGAAGACTCTTGAGAGTCCCTTGGACTGCAAGGAGATCCAACCAGTCCATTCTGAAGGAGATCAGCCCTGGGATTTCTTTGGAAGGAATGATGCTAAAGCTGAAACTCCAGTACTTTGGCCACCTCATGCGAAGAGTTGACTCATTGGAAAAGACTCTGATGCTGGGAGGGATTGGGAGCAGGAGGAGAAGGGGACGACAGAGGATGAGATGACTGGATGGCATCACTGACTTGATGGACGTGAGTCTGAGTGAACTCTGGGAGTTGGTGATGGACAGGGAGGCCTGGCGTGCTGCAATTCATGGGGTCGCAAAGAGTCGGACATGACTGAGCGACTGATCTGATCTGATCTGAATACCCATGAAGTTCTCCAACTGTTGTGAAGGTTATGAACCCCACTTCCAGCCTGGTCTGATCTAATAAAGAAACTGGGATGTCGGGAGCTGCGTTAGGCATTACTGACAAAATGGAGGCACTGCCCCAACCCCCTATCCTCACCCCGCAGGCACGGTCCCAGGATGTAGGAGTTACGTTTTCTGATTCTCACTTGTTCTTTCGTTTCTTCGGTTGAGTTGGCTGGAAAGAATATTAAGGTGCTTATTGTTCTTGAAAGAAGCATGAGAAAGCACAAAAGCCTTCTGCAGTTGTGCCCAGAATATAATCTATAAAGTAACCATGGACATTTGTTCAAGGATCTTTCTAAAGAATGTTCCAGAATGAACATGTAGGCTGCAGCTTGAGGCCATGGGAAGGATAGTTATCTGAGACCTGTTTGTGAGGGAGATATTTATGGCAAAAGAAGTTTGCTGAGTTTAGGGTTTAGGAATAATTAAGAATAGTTAGAAGCTAAAAGTTTAAGGAATGTTGTAGTGTTAGCATATTTTACTATAGCTTATAGAGATTAGGAATTTTAGAGATATTAATAGCTAGAAGTCTTTTTAGGAGATAGTGATTTTAAGATGCTAGGGGCAAACAGGATTTAGAAAGATAAGAAATAAACTAAGGATTGTAGCATGAGTTACAATGTAATCACAAGTTAAGTATAGGACACATAAGAGGAAGTAGATAATAGTAAAGCTGATTCTGAGAGAATCGCTGAAGCAGGAATTCTGTTTGTAGGGCAACAATGATTTCTGGAGACAATAAATCTGGGTGGGAGAAACTAAAAATGTCAAACCTCTGACCTAATGCTTTTGTCAAAGTATAAAAGAAAACCTGAATCTTGAAATAAACATGTAGTCCCATATCTTGAGTCAGAGGCTACATCATTGTCTGCTGACACCACTCACCCCTTCAGGCTGATTCCCTGGCTGCTGGAGCTGGACTCTGGCACTGGGAATCCCAGGGAATCTGACCTTGAAGACCAGTGGGATTTGCTTATAGGACTTCCATAGGACTAGGGGAAACAGAGACTCAGTTTTGGAGGGCACAAACAAAATCTTGCAAGCATCAAGACCCAGGGCAAAGGAGCAGTAACCCCACAGGAGACTGAGCCAAAACTATCTGCTAGTGTTGGAGGGCCTTCTGTGAAGACTTTGGTCATCAGGGGCTCACCATAGGGACAGGGGCACAGGCAGCAGCAGTTTGGAAAGGTCTCCCTTGGCATAAGCCTTCTCTGAAGTTGCCATTAATGCTATCTTAGAGCCCATACACCACAGGGCTGGGTTCAGTTCAGTTTAGTTGCTCAGTTGTGTCCAACTCTTTGCGACTCCATGAACTGCAGCACGCCAGGCCTCCCTGTTCATCGACAACTCCTGGAGTCCACCCAAACCCATGTCCATTGTGTCTGTGATGCCATCCAATCATCTCATCCTCTGTTGTCCCCTTCTTCTCCTGCCCTCAATCTTTCCCAGCATCAGGGTCTTTTCAAATGAGTCAGCTCTTCGCATTAGGTGGCCAGTTTCACCTTCAACATCAGTCCTTCAAATGAACACCCAGGACTAATCTCCTTTAGGATGGACTGGTTGGATCTCCTTGCAGTCCAAGGGACTCTCAAGAGTCTTCTCCAACACCACACTTCAAAAGCATCAATTCTGCACTCAGCTTTGTTTATAGTCCAACTCTCACATCCATACATGACCACTGGAAAAACCATAGCCTTGACTAGGTGGACCTTTGTTGGCAAAGTAATGTCTCTGCTTTTGAATATGCTGTCTAAGTTGGTCATAACTTTCCTTCCAAGGAGTAAGCATCTTTTAATTTCATGGCTGCAGTCACCATCTGTAGTGATTTTGGAGGCCAGAAAAATAAAGTCAGCTACTGTTTCCACTGTTCCAAATCTATTTGCCTTGAAGTGATGGGACTGGATGCCATGATCTTAGTTTTCTGAATGCTGTGCTTTAAGCCAAACTCTTCACTCTCTTCTTTCACTTTCATCAAGAGGCTCTTTAGTTCTTCTTCACTTTCTGCTGTAAGGGTGGTGTCATCTACATATCTGAGGTTATTGATATTCTCCCAGAAATCTTAATTCCAGCTTGTGCTTCCTTCAACCCAACATTTTCCATGATGTACCCTGCATATAAGTTAATGAATCAAGGGCTGGGTTACCTCAAGCCAAGCAATTAACAGGGAGGGAGATAATTGGATTAAAGCCTTACTGAGCAAGGCCCTGCCCACCAGAGCAAGACCAAGTTTTTCCCACTGCCAGTTCTTCCCATCAGGTCCTCCATCAGAGGGTAGACAGGAGAGACCAGAAGAACAAGAGTCCCACAGCTACTCAAATGTAAACCATATTACAGAAAGATAATCAGCATGAAAAAGCAGAAACTTATGTCCCAGATGAAGAGACAAGATAAAACCCTAGAAAAATAACAACATGAAGTGGATATAGGCAGCCTTTCAGAAAAAGAATTCAGAATAAAGATAGTGAAGATGATCTAGGATCTTGGGAAAATAATGGAGAGGAAACAAGAAATGTTTACCAAAAACCTACAAGAACTAAGGAACAAACAAACAGAGATGGATAATATAGTAGAAGAATTGCAGTTATTCAATTGCAGAATAACTGAGCCAGAAGAACAGATAAATGAACTGGAGAACAAAATGGTTGATATTACTGCCACAGAACCGAATATATTAAAAAAAAAAAAAAGAAAAAGAAAGAAAGAAAAGAAATGAAGACAACCTAAGAGACCTCTGGAACAACATTAAATACACCAAATTCATATTATAGGAGTCCTGGAAGGAGAAGAGAGAGAGAAAGGATCTGAGAAAATATTTGAAGAGATAATAGCTGATATAAAACAATCTCTTTTTCCAAAACTTAATTACTGTCTTAATGTTTTGGCTTGTCACCCTAAAATACTAATATATGTAAAAAAAAAAAAGAGAGAAGATGACTTTGGCAAACATGGTTTGCTGTTTGATTAACGATATGTTAAGTTAGGAAAGACGCAGTATTTTCTCTAAGGAATGTTATCTTGGAGGATACTACAGTAAGTTCCCTACATTTGAACCTTCAAGTTGTGACATTTCAAAGATGAGAACATGTCCCTATATGCCAGCTGTTGTACTGTATTACTGTACCTTTCATGATATCATACTGTAAGATTAAAATGTTCTCTTTATTTTCCGTGTTTTTCTTTTTTATGTATTATTTGTGTGAAAACTATTATACATCTATTACAGAACAGTACTATATAGCTGATTGTGTTAGTCGGGTACCTAGGTTAACTTTGTTGGACTTATGAACAAATTGGGCTTACAAACACACTCTCAGAACAGAGTGAATTCATATGTAGTGGACACACTATAAGAGCTACTACAGAAAGTCTATCACATTCAGCCATTGCTTAAGCACTTTGTCTATCTCAACCTAGTTCACACTAATAATTACCCTGTGAAGTGTGTACTGTTATTTTAAAAGAAAATGAAAAACATAGAGGGTAAGTAATGTGCCTTAATAGTGTGTGAATGAGAGAAAAGTGATTAAAACCCAGTCAGACACTGATATCTCTGATTATAATTATTGTAACTGTATTTACTTTTATGGAAAAAATGATAACTATGTTATTAATTAATAGAATGAAATTAATGCTTAAATATGGTAAATTTTTATGTTCCAAATCCTACTAAAACTTAAGTATCCAAATGGTTCAATGTCATGTCATGGCTTACTTTAAGGAGTAAAACCATAAGTACAAAACTAATCTTTATTATGGTACAATGACTTTAGAAAAAAAACTTTTCCATTTTCATCTAAAATTTATCCTTTTTGATGGTATTATAAGTAAATCCACGTTTGTTTATCATACTACTAAAATGGAGCTTTGTTTCTACTTTATTTTGTATTTTTATTTATAAGGCTATTCTTTTACCTTAATCCTTTACTGCCTTCCTTTTTCTATTTCATCATGTTTGATTTATTTATTTTTTCCATAATATTTGTATGAATTGAATTTGATTGTTCAGGATGCAAGAGTTTGCTTTTAATCTGAGTAATATTGACTGTTTACATTTTTCTTCTGATAAAATACCAGCTTTAATGCACAGAATACTAGTTCAAATCAAACATTTTCTGTTCTGGAATTCATTATAGGCATATATAGGAGCCATCTAACCTAGCTTCTATGTCTTATGGGAGCATTTTTCATATTTTTTAGAATCTTTGTACAAATTTTGTTTTGTGTGACTTCTCATTAATGTATTTCAATTAGTCAATTTTATCTTAATTGATTTAAAATTCAGTCTACTGTGTGACATGTTTGTCTCAATGACTTCTTTTTATTTCTAGAATTTTTCAGGTGGACTTTATTTTCAGAACAGTTTTAGGTTAAAACAAAATTGAGAGGAAAGTATAACTCCTTACCCGGAGTGGTACATTAGTTACAATCCATGATCCTACTTGAATATATCATTTTCATTTAGAGCCCATAGATTAAATTAGAGTTCACTCTTGGCATTGCACATTCTCTGGATTTGAAATGCACAGTGATGTGTAGGCACCATTATTGTATCATACAGAATTGTTTAGCTGCCCTAAAAATCATCTGTGCCTCACCTATTTATCTCTCCCCACTAATGCCTGGTGACCACTGATCTTGTTATTACCTCTGTAGTTTTGCCTTTTCCAGGAGGTCATATAGTTGGAAATACAATATCCACTCTTTTCAGATTGGCTTATCTCCTTTAGCAAGATGCATTCATGATTATTCCATGTCTTTTCACAGCTTGATAGCTGAATCATTTTTGGCTCTGAATAATATTTCATTTCTGGATGTATCAAAGTTTATTTATGCATTTGCCTTTGGAAAGCCATCTTTGTTTGCATCTATGTTCTGGCAATTATGAATAAAGCTGCTATAAAGATCTGTGTGGGTTTTTGTATCAGTATAAACTTTAAACCCAAGAAGCATGATTGCTGAATTGTATGGTAAGAGAATATTTACTTTTGTAAGAATCTGCCCAACTGTCTAACAAGGTGGCTGCATCGTTTTGCATTCTTACCAGCAATAAATGAAAATTCCTGTTGTTCTACATCCTCACCAGCATTTGGTATTGCCAGTGTTTTGAATTTTGGTTATTTTAAGAGGTGTGTAGTGGTACTCATTATTGTTTGAATTTCAAATTCCTTAATGACATATAATGTGGTGTATGTTTTCATAAGCTTATTTGCCATCTGTACATCTTCTCTGGTGAAGTGTCCATTAAGATATTTGTCCCATTTTTTTTTAATTGAATTGTATGTTTGCTTACATTTGAATGTTAAGAGTTCTTTAAATATTTTGGATAAATTATTTGTTGCCTGTGGTTTGCAAATGTTTTCTTCTGGTCTAGAGTTTATTTCCCCATTGACAGTGTTTTTGCAGAACAGAAATTTTTCATTTTAATGAAGTCCAGCTAAGCAGTTCTTCATGGATAATGCTTTTGGTGTTATAACTAAAAAGTTTTTGCAAATGCAAGGTTATCTAGATTTTCTGCTATATTATCTTCTAACAGTTTCACAGATTTGCATTTTACATTTAGGTCTATGATTCATTTTGAGTTAATCTTCCCAAAGGGTGTAAATTCTGTATTGAGTTTTTAAAATTTATTTACATGTGTATGTCCAGTTGTCCAGCACAATTTGTTATAATACTTTTGCTTCTTTGTTAAATATCAGTTCACTATATTTATATAAGTTTATTTCTGGACTTTTTATTATGTTTCATTGATCTATTTGTCTCTTACCAATATTATATTGTTTTGAACACCCGGGGTAACAGGAAAATTTGGCCTTGGAGTACAGAATGAAGCAGGACAAAGGCTAAAAGAGTTGCCAAGAGAACGCACTGGTCATAGCAAACACCTTTTTCCAACAACACAAGAGAAGACTACACAAGGACATCACCACTTGGTCAACGCTGAAATCAGATTGATTATATTCTTTTTTTTTAATTGAAGTATATTTATTTACATTAATATGTTAGTTACAGTCTGACACAGAATTGCAGATCATATCATACAATACACAATACAAATTTTCTAAGTAGTTAATAAGAGCAAAACAAGACCTGACTGTGGCTCAGATCATGAACTCCTTATTGCCAAATTCAGACTTAAATTGAAGAAAGTAGGACAAACCACTAGACCATTCAGGTATGACCTAAATTAAATCCCTTGTATTGTACAGTGGAAGTGAGAAATAGATTTAAGGGCCTAGATCTGATAGACAGAGTGCCTGATGAACTATGGACGGAGGTTCTTGACATTGTACAGGAGACAGGGATCAAGACCATCCCCATGGAAAAGAAATGTAAAAACTCAAAATGGTTTTCTGAGGAGGCCTTACAAATAGCTGTGAAAAGAAGAGAAGCAAAAAGCAAAAGAGAAAAGGAAAGATATAAGCATCTGAATGCAGAGTTCCAAAGAATAGCAAGGAGAGATAAGAAAGCCTTTCTCAACGATCAAAGCAAAGAAATAGAGGGAAACAACAGAATGGGAAAGACTAAAGATTTCTTCAAGAAAATTAGAGATACCAAGAGAATATTTCATGCAAAGATGGGCTCGATAAAGGACAGAAATGGTATGGACCTAACAGAAGCAGAAGATATTAGGAAGAGGTGGCAAGAATACATAGAAGAACTGTACAAAAAAGATCTTCACGACCAAGATAATCATGATGGTGTGATCACTGACCTAGAGCCAGACATCCTGGAATGTGAAGTCAAGTGGGCCTTAGAAAGTATCACTATTAACAAAGCTAGTGGAAGAGATGGAATTCCAGTTGAGCTATTTCAAATCCTGAAAGATGATGCTGTGAACGTGCTGCACTCAATATGCCAGCAAAATTTGGGAAACTCAGCAGTGGCCACAGGAGGAAAAGGTCAGTTTTCATTCCAATCCCAAAGGAAGGCAATGCCAAAGAATGCTCAAACTACCACACAATTGCACTCATCTCACATGCTAGCAAAGTAATGCTCAAAATTCTCCAAGCCAGGCTTCAGCAATACGTGAACCATGAACTTCCTGATGTTCAAGCTGGTTTTAGAAAAGGCAGAGGAACCAGAGGTCAAATTGCCAACATCCGCTGGATCATGGAAAAAGCAAGAGCATTCCAGATAAACATCTATTTCTGCTTTATTGACTATGCCAAAGCCTTGGACTGTGTGGATCACAATAAACTGGAAAATTCTGAAAGAGATGGGCATAACAGACCACCTGACCTCCCTCTTGAGAAACCTATATGCAGGTCAGGAAGCAACAGTTAAAACTGGACATGGAACAACAGACTGGTTCCAAATGGGAAAAGGAGTACATCAAGGCTGTATATTATCACCCTGCTTATTTAACTTCTATGCAGAGTAGTACATCATGAGAAATGCTGGGCTGGAAGAAGCACAAGCTGGAATCAAGATTGCCAGGAGAAATATCAATAAGCTCAGATATGCAGATGACACCACTCTTATGGCAGAAAGTGAAGAGGAACTAAAAGCCTTTTGATGAAAGTGAAAGTGGAGAGTGAAATAGTTGGCTTAAAGCTCAACATTCAGAAAACTAAGTTCATGGCATCTGATCCCATCGCTTCATGTGAAATAGATGGGGAAACAGTGGAAACAGTGTCAGACTTTATTTTTTGGGGTTCCAAAATCATTGCAGATGGTGACTGCAGCCATGAAATTAAAAGATGCTTCCTCCTTGGAAGGAAAGTTATGACCAACCTAGATAGTATATTCAAAAGCAGAGACATGACTTTGCCAACAAAGGTCCAGCTAGTCAAGGCTATGGTTTTTCCAGTGGTCATATATGGATGTGAGAGTTGGACTGTGAAGTGATCTGAGCACCAAAGAATTGATGCTTTTGAACTGTGGTGTTGGAGAAGACTTTTGCGAGCCCCTTGGACTACAAGGAGATCCAACCAGTCCATTCTAAAGGAGATCAGTCCTGTGTGTTCACTGGAAGCACTAATGCTAAAGCTGAAACTCCAATACTTTGGCCACCTCATGCAAAGTGTTGACTCATTGGAAAAGACCCTGATACTGGGAGATATTGGGGACAGGAGGAGAAGGGGACGACAGAGGATGAGATGGCTGGATGGCATCACTAACTCAAAGGACGTGAGTCTCAGTGAACTCCGGGACTTGGTGATGGACAGGGAGGCCTGGTGTGATGTGATTCATGGGGTCGGAAAGAGTCAGAGGCAACTGAGCGACGGAACTGAAAAGCTACTATTTAGGGAAGCATTCTCAAACTTTTATGTGCAAACATATCACCAGAGGGTGTTGTTAAAGTACAAATTCAGGTTCAGTGCATCCAAAGTGCGATCTGAGATTCTGCATTTCCAACTTGCCCTCAACTTATCTGGCGTCAGTTCATCTTCAGACCACACTTATAACAGCAGAGCTCTTGAAGTGATGTTCATGAACTGTTGAGATCTTGCAAGTAGTTTGGTTTCCTACATTAGCCAGGACTTAGATTCTTAGATTATTCTATTCCTTTGTTTTATAAAATAACCCAACATAAACACACACAAACATCTACCTTGACTACTTAGTGTCTTAAATTAAATAGCTATTAGAGTAATAGACTACAGAACAGGGAAGTGATTCATATAATTAAACAAAAGTAAAGACCCTTTATCAGAGAAGGCAGTGGCACCCCACTCCAGTACTCTTGCCTAGAAAACCCCATGGACGGAAGGGCCTGGTAGGCTTTGGACATGACTGAGCGACTTCCCTTTCACTTTTCACTTTCATGCATTGGAAAAGGAAATGGCAACCCATTCCAGTGTTCTTGCCTGGAGAATCCCAGGAATGGGGGAGCCTGGTGGGCTGCCGTCTATGGGGTCGCACAGAGTCGGACACGACTGAAGCGACTTAGCAGCAGCAGCAGCAGCATCAAAGACCCTTTATAGAGAAGTTTTAGGTTCAAAATAAAATTAAGAGGAAAAGATGGAGATTTTCAATATACCACTTGCCCTCTTATATGCATAGCCTACCCCATCATAAACACTCCCACCAAAGTGGTTTATTTGTTATAATGGATGAGACTATATTGACACATGACTTAAAGTTCACCGTTTAGGATTCATCCTTCCTGTTATACATTCTCTTAGTTTGAACAAATATATAATGTCATATATTCACCACCATAATATCATGCAGAATCTTTTTGCTGTTCTAAAAATCCTGAGATCCATCTAGCCATCCATGTCTCCCATCAAAACACTGACAATCACTAATCATTTTGTTTTCTTCATAGTTTTGCCTTTTCCAGAATATCATGTACATGGAATCATATAATATGCAGGTCCTTCAAATTGGATTTTTTCACTTAGTGATATGCAATTTATATGATTTTTATTTATAAAACATCTTGAAAACTGTTGATGGGATGTTAAAATTAACTTTTATCGATTCATTACAAATTAGAAAACTATAAAAAAGCACATCTCAGAAATATTATATGAACTGGCAAGGAATATTTCCTAGCAACCAATTGTTCTTGTTAAATTTTAATGATAGTGCAGCTTCTAATTGGCAGAATCTATGTTCTTGGCAAAGATAAATAGTTCTGAACGTCATTTCTTTAATATTTACCATATATTCTTTTAAATTTCAACTAGCAAGAAGTAATATTAAGTAAATGTATGATCCCCATATGAAAGAACTGATGCTATCATATGTGGCATTTTCAAAGATATGTTTACAAATGCTAGTGCTAAATTTCTCATTTTTTAAAATTCATGACTTGCTATTTTCATTATAAATATACAGCTAAGGTACTCCAGTCCCAGGGCAATTGTGAAGGATAGCAGTCAAAAGAGTCTAAGTAACAACTTCTGATCTTCTTATACCAAACAGATACCATTTCTAGAGAACAATGAATTGATGCATGTATTAAATCATGCATGAATTAATTTAATAAATTAATTTAAATGCATCAATTAATTTAATAAATTAAATATTAAATTAATATTAAAATGTGTTAGGGACTTGTTTTAATCATGTATGGTAAGGTGACAGATGTGGAGGCAAATGCCTTTGAAAGAACAGTTTCTTATTTACAATTATCAAGAAAATGGAGTTTGTCACACAACAAAGCGCCCCATGGGGAAGTATCAGGGTCCTTCAAGTGACAGAAGGAATAAAGAACTCACAGCACAGGACTTTTATTGTGTGGCAGGGTAGGCAACTATGAGCAAGTTTAGGATTAGACAGTTTGAATGCTTTCCATGGGCTCTGGGTTATAGGAGTGGTCTCTAGTTGTCTGGTATCTGGCCATAGAGTGATTTAGGACAGAGGAAATAAAGACTTGGTGTGCAAAAGTTAGATGAAAAGGCTGCTGGGTACCTGGGCTTTGAATTGTTTGGCTTGCATGTGAAAGGAATGCCAACAGGGAAGTTGTTTACTATCTCTAGGAAACTGCTAACCATGGAAGAGGTTATCTACCCTTCTCAGGCTGTCCAACAAGACCATCAGAAAATGCAGCAAACTTTTAAAAACATGATTAAAACAATGCATTAACCAACAAAACAAAACTTGCCTAAATTCAGTTTGCTTGAATATCAGTGAAAATGATTCTGATCCTCCAAATTCCTTCATCCACAGATGATTTAGCAGATGTCAGAATAAAATCAACTTTACCTGAATTAGGTTTTCTTACTTTATATCTTAGGCAAATAATAATTTTTTTTTTGATAAAATAGTCAGTATTAGTTTCCCATGCCTTTGGCTTTATATCTCTTCAGCTCATGTAAATATTTCCTAGATAAACTTAAATTCAAAAGATAAAAAAGAAGAAAGCAATCTTTGTTTGTACCCTAAAGAGAAGATAATTTCATATGAAACAAATCCTTTTTGAGCAACTTGTGTGTGTGGGTGCATGCTCAGTCGTGTCCAACTCTTTGCAACCCCACTGACTGTAACTTACCAGACTCCTCTGTTATGGGATTTTCCTGACAAGAATACTGGAGTGGGTTGCCATTTGCTCCTCCAGGGGATCTTCCCAACCCATGGATTGAACCCTCATCTCCTGCATCTCCTGCATTGGCAGGCAGATTCTTTTCCACTGACCCACCAGCGAATTCCTTTTGAGCAGCACTAGATCCTAAAAGAAAATTCATCTTTTCTTCCTACTTGAGCTATGAGAAAGAAGGAAAATATACTGATTACATGACAGAATATGAATGGTGAAGATGGACATAATAAAAGTTCATAGATTTGATAATGTTATTAGTCAAATTATTAATAATAATTCGAATATTGCATTATGTTTTCTAATCAAAATTCCTCCTGAGGAATTACCATTACATTACTAGTTAAGTTTAAAATGCAAAATATAAAATTACATTTTATCTTTATTCAAATAAAATGAATACATATAAAAACTCACAAACTTCTCAGAATTTACTAACATTTTCCTTAACAGTTCCTGTATCCTGAATATACTTCATTATAACTTATACACAATTTTAAATCCCACATATTTGTCTTATCATCTCATTTCAAAATGTGTTTTCACTGCTATAGTTGACACTTATGATCGCTGAAAGACTCCAACTTTTTTTATTTCATCATGTTTTTGAGTTTTAAATTCCCTTTTATCCTACTATAAGCCTTTAGTTTTATTATGCTTTCATTGTTTTTCACAAATATGTTGCATCTTCTTATTTTTTTCTTTTTATCCACTTCTATATGACTTTCCTGAATAATAGACTTGGAGCTGACTGTGGCTCAGACCATGAACTCCTTATTGTAAAATTCAGACTTAAATTGAAGAAAGTAGGGAAAACCAGTAGACCATTAAGTTATGACCTAAATCAAATCCCTTATGATTATACAGTGGAAGTGACAAAAGATTTAAGGGATTAGATCTGATAGACAGAATTCCTGAAGAACTATGGATGGAGGTTCATGATATTGTACAGGAGGTGATGATCAAGACCATTCCTAAGAAAGAGAAATGCTAAAAGGCAAAATGGTGTCTGAGGAGGCCTTACAAATAGTTGAGGAAAGAAGAGAAGTAAAAGGCAAAGGAGAAAAGGAAAGATATACCCATTTGAATGCAGAGTTCCAAAGAATAGCAAGGAAAGATAAGAAAGCCTTCCTCAGTGATCAGTGCAAAGAAAGAGGAAAACAATAAAATGGGAAAGACTAGAGATGTCTTCAAGAAAATTAGAGATACCAAGGAAATATTTTATGCAAAGACGGGCACAGTAAAGGACAGAAATGGTATGGACCTAACAGAAGCAGAAGATATTAACAAGAGTTGGCAAGAATACACAGAAGAACTGTACAAAAAAGATCTTCACGACCCAGATAATCACAATGGTGTGATCACTCACCTAGAGCCAGACATCCTGGAATGTGAAGTGAAGTGGGCCTTCAGAAGCATCACTATGAACAAAGCTAGCAGAGGTGATGGAATTCCAGTAGATCCATTTCAAATCCTAAAAGATTATACTGTGATAGTGTTGCACTCAATATGCCAGCAAATTTGAAAAACTCAGCAGTGGCCACAGGACCGGAAAAGGTCAGTTTTCATTCCAATCCCAAAGAAAGGCAATGCCAAAGAATGCTCAAACTACCGCACAATTGCACTCATCTCACACGCTAGCAAAGTAACGCTCAAAATTCTCCAAGCCAAGTTTCAACAGTTTGTGACCTGAGAACTTCCAGATGTTCAAGCTGGATTTAGAAACAACAGAGAAAAGGCAGAGATCAAATTGCCAACATCTGCTGGGTCATTGAAAAAGCAACAGAGTTCCAGAAACATCTATTTCTGGTTTATTGACTATGCCAAAGCCTTTGACTGTGTGGATAACAACAAACTGTGGAAAATATTAAAAAAATATAAGAATACCAGACCACTTTACCTGCCTCCTGAGAAATCTGTATACAGGTCAGGAAGCAACAGTTAGATCTGGACATGGAACAATAGACTGGTTCCAAATAGGGAAAGGAATACGTTAAGGTTGTATACTGTCATCCGGCTTATTTAACTTATATGCAGAGTACATCATGTGAAATGCAGGGCTGGATGAAGCACAAGCTGGAATCAAGATTGCCGGGAGAAATATCAATAACCTAAGATATGCCAATGACATCATCTCTATGGCAGAAAGTGAAGAGGATCTAAAAAGCTTCTTGATGAAAGTGATAGAGGAGAGTAAAAAAGCTGGCTTAAAACTCCTCATTCAAAAATGAAGAATATGGCATCCTGTCCCATCACTTCATGGCAAATAGATGGGAAAACAGTGGAAACAGTAACAGACTTTATTTTCTTGGGCTCCAAAATTGATGCAGATGGCCTGTAGCCATGAAATTAAAAGACGTTTGCTCTTGGGAAGAAAAGCTATGACCAAACTAGAGAGCATATTAAAAAGAAGAGACAATAGTTTGACAACAAATTTGTGAATTGTGAAAGCTATAGTTTTTCCAGCAGTCATTTATGGATATGAGAGTTGGACTATAAAGAAGGCTGAGCACTGAAGAATTGATGTTTTTGAACTGTGGTAATGGAGAAGACTCTTTAAAATCCCTTGGACAGAAAAGAGATCAAACTAGTCATTCCTAAAGGAAATCAGTCCTGAATATTCATTGGAAGGACTGATGCTAAAGCTGAAACTCCAATACTTTGGCCACCTGACTCATTGAAAAAGCCCCTAATGCTGAGGAAGATTGAAGGCAGGAGGAGAAGGGGACAACAGTGGATGAAATGGTTGGATGGCATTGCTGACTTGATGAACATGAGTTTGAGCAAGCTACAGGAGTTGGTGATGGACAGGGAACCCTGGCGTGCTGCAGTCCGTGGGTCACAAAGAGTTGGACATGAGTGAGCAACTGAACTGAACTGGTTATGCCTTTCCTATATCCTCTTGCCTCTGTGTTGTTACCACCATGTCCTGTTTAATTTTGAAAGGTTCTATTCTACCTCAGCCTGACATTACTTTTAGAACATATCATATATGCCCATTTAACAGATCTTATACCTAGGCCAAACTAGTACAGGAATAGTATGTAATCATTGGATGTATCTCTAGCTATCTTTCTATTTCTCTATATAATGAAGAAAACCTCATAATGAAAATATTGATATCGATATGTTGTTTTGATGTATAATCCTGTATCCTGAAACTGTCCATGACTTTTGCCTTTAGCTTCTAACAGGTAAAAGAGTTCTCAGGGTTTTCTTAGAGTCTGTATCCCAGTTTATAATTTTTAATTTGGCTTGAATAAAATTCCCTTTTTAAAAGTTCTTTATTGTTATTTTATTTTTTGTTGATATTTGCTTGATGTAATTGACAACATATCAGAGACATCCAACAGAGGAGGCTTGGAATCTACCTTGAACTAGTGCCTGGTACTAGCATGAGTCCTTTGAGCCCCACCTACTTCTCAGTACTCTTCTCAGGTGCTTTGGTGAGTTCTCTTGATATCCAGACTTCATTGTTATAAATGAAGTACTGAAAGAAGATTAAAGGTCTAAATCAAAAATATACATAAACCCCAATGTTCACAGCAGCAGTATTTACAATAGCCTACACATGGAAGCAGCTTCAATGTCCATCAACAGATGAATGGATAAAGAAGATGGGGTATATATATAGTGGAATATCACTCAGCAATAAAAAATAATGAAATAATGCTAACTGCAGCAACACAGATAAAACTAAATGAAATAAGACAAAGACAAATATTGTGTAATGTCTCTTGTATGTTGGATCTAAAAATATGATAAATATGAACTCTTTCACAGAAGAAAATAAAAAAGGACAGAAAACATAATTATCAAAGGGAAAGTGAGGGGGATGGGGGAGGATAAATTAAGAGTTTGGGATTACCAGATACACACTACTATGCATAAAATATACAAACAACAAGAGACTACTGTCTAGCACAGGGAACCGGGAACTATATTCAATACCTTGTAATAAGCTATGATGGAAAAGAGTCTGAGAAAGAAAGAAGCACACTCAATGATCACACTGCCCTCTCAGAGAGTTGTTCAGATTATAAATGAATTAGGCTACCAAATAAATAATGGGAAACTGTGTCTCAAAGGCCAAACAGCTCCCTGAGAGACAGCCACTCAGGGGAATTCTGGTTGGCTTCAGATACAATTGGGCTTCCCTGGTGGCTCAGATGATAAAGAATCCACCTGCAATGCAGAAGACCCGGGTTCGATCCCTGAATTAGGACGATTCCCTTGGAGAAGGGAATGGCTACCCACTCCAGGATTCTTGCCTGGAAATTCTCATGGCCAGAGGACCCTGGCAGACTACAGTCCATGGGGTTACACAAAGTCACACACAACTGAGCAACTAAACACTATAGCACTCAGATACAATTAGAATGAAGCCAATGCTTGTAAGTACTTAGCTCATGAATGGCCAGGATGGAGCTCTTTTTCATATTCCAAAACTGCAGAGAAAGCCAGGTTGATTAAACATCTTTGCAAAGTTCTGATCCTGAGAAGACAAAGGTATTCCTAAAAGAAAGCTTGGTATTATAAATCTTATTATATTTTTGAAGTGTAAACCAAGCTTACATCTTTTGAGACTACAATCTTGGTTCAATTAGTAGACCCTTAAATTAAAAGAAAAAAAACAACAACAAACAAATCTTGGGGTATACCTTTTTAAATTCAAGCAGGAAAGCCACAAGATCAATGTGTATCTGGATATATGTATAGCTCTGTGTGGCTTGTAATTGTGATGTGTCTGTATATCCAGATGACATTATCAAAGTTAATTTGTGAAAGAGTTCTAGTTCACTGACTTAAAGGAAAGTGCTTCCAAATAAATTATATATTTAAGTGTAACTTTAGCCTAGTTTAAAAAGGATCACACAATCTAGGAGTTATCTAGGGAACAAAAAAAAGTTTAAGCAATGGTTTAATTAATAGAGACATGCCTTTCAGTTCAGTTCAGTTGCTCAGTTGTGTCCGACTGTTTGCGACCCCATGAATTGCAGCACGCCAGGCCTCCCTGTCCATCACCAACTCCTGGAGTTCACTCAGACTCACTTCCATTGAGTCAGTGATGCCATCCAGCCATCTCATCCTCTGTCGTCCCCGTCTCTTCCTGCCCCCAATCCCTCCCAGCATCAGGGTCTTTTCCAACGAGTCAACTCTTCGCATGAGGTGGCCAAACTACTGGAGTTTCAGCTTTAGCATCATTCCTTCCAAAGAAATCCCAGGGCTGATCTCCTTCAGAATGGACTGGTTGGATCTCCTTGCAGTCCAAGGGACTCTCAAGAGTCTTCTCCAACACCACAATTTAAAAACATCAATTCTTCGGTGCTCAGCTTTCTTCACAGTCCAACTCTCACATCCATACATGACCACAGGAAAAACCATAGCCTTGACTAGACAGGCCTTTGTTGACAAAGTAATGTCTCTTCTGCTTTTAGAGGCATCAAAACTAATTATAACATTTCTGTTGTACCTAAGTCTACTGAAAAATCAATATGCTCATGTTATCTCTTATAAAATTTGTCAACAATAAAATTAACTTGGTGTGATGATATTTTCATAAGTAATGAAATTGGGATAAATGGGATAAAAGGTTTTGGATGAACTCTTTAACAATAATTAAGTTTTATGATATTTATTTTTCAGTCCCTCAGTCATGTTTCATTTTTCAGGACTCCATGGACTGCAGCAAGCCAGGTGTCCCTGTCCCCCACCATCTCACAGAGTTTGCCCTGGTTCATGTCCATTGCATTGGTGGATGATATGCCCACTGCATTGGTTTTATGATATGTTTACTTAAAAGCAGTTTCTTCAGATTTTTGATGACTTGATACTTTAGAGTTCTGCCATATTAAATTAAATGATGAAATTCATTGAATGTCTAGATCATTATTAACAAGATAAAAATCACTTCAGTTCTGTTCATTCGCTCAGTCATGTCTTACTCTTTGTGACCCCATGAACTGCAGCATGCCAGGCCTCCCAGTCCATCACCAACTTCTGGAGGTTACTCAAACTCATGTCCATTCATTCGGTGATGCCATCCAACCATCTAATCCTCTGTCGTCCCCTTCTCCTCCTGCCCTCAATCTTTCTCAGCATCTGGGTCTTTTCCAAGGAGTCAGTTCTTCGCACCAGGTGGCCAAAGTATTGGAATTTCAGCTTCAGCATCAGTCCTTCCAATGAATATTCAGGACTGATTTCCCTTAGGATGGACTGGTTGGATCTCCTGCAGTCCAAGGGACTCTTAAGAGTCTTCTCCAACACCACAGTTCAACAGTTCAAAAGCATCAGTTCTTTGGTGCTCAGTTTTCTTTATAGTCCAACTCTCACATCCATACATGACTACTGGAAAAACCATAGCCTTGACTAGACAGACCTTTGTTGGCAAAGTAACGTCTCTGCTTTTTAATATGCTGTCTAGTTCAATGGCAACCCACTCCAGTATTCTTGCCTGGAAAATCCCATGGACAGAGGAGCCTGGTAGGCTGCAGTCCATGGGGTCGCGAAGAGTTGGACACGACTGAGCGACTTCACTTTCACTTTTCACTTTCATGCATTGGAGAAGGAAATGGCAGCCCACTCCAGTACTCTTGCCTGGAGAATCCCAGGGGCGGGGGAGCCTGGTGGGCTGCCATCTGTGGGGTCGCACAGAGTCGGACACAACTGAAGAGACTTAGTAGTAGTAGTAGTAGTAGTTTGGTCATAACTTTCCTTCCAAGGAGTAAGCATCTTTTAATTTCATGGCTGCAATCACCACCTGCAGTGATTTGGAGCCCCACCCCCCCAAAAAAAAAGTCAGCCGCTATTTCCACTGTTTCCCCTTTTATTTGCCATGAAGTAATGGGAATGGATGCCATGATCTTGTTCTCTGAATGTTGAGCTTTAAGCCAACTTTTTTACTCTCCTCTTCCACCTATGTTTACCTAATTTTGACCTCATTGTGCTGTGCTTTGCTGTGCTTAGTGGCTCAGTTGCCTAATTTTTTGTGACACCATGGACTGTAGCCCGCTGGTCTCCTCTGTCCATGGGGATTCTTCAGGCAAGATTACTGGAGTGGGGTGCCACACCCTTCTCCAGGGACTCTTCCCAACCCAGGGATAGAATGCAGGTCTCCTTCATTGCAGGCAGACTCTTTACCAGCTGAGCTAACAGAGAAGTCCTTTGGCCTTATTGCAGAGACTAAATCTGTTTGAGAATATTAATAAATATATTTTATGATTTATTGCTGGAGAAATTGATGGAGAAGCAGTGGCAGACTTTATTTTTTTGAGCTCCAAAATCACTGCCGATGGTGACTGCAGCCATGAAACAAAAAGATGCTTACTCTTTGGAAGAAAAGTTATGACCAACCTAGACAGCATATTAAAAAGCAGAGACATTACTTTGTCAACAAAGATCCATCTAGTCAAGGCTAAGGCTTTTCCAGTAGTCATGTATGGATGTGAGAGTTGGACTATAAAGAAAGCTGAGCACAGTAGAATGGATGATTTTGAACTGTGGTGTTGGAGAAGACTCTTAAGAGTCCCTTGGACTGCAAGGAGATCCAACCAGTCCATCCTAAAGGATATCAGTCCTGAACCTTCTT
This sequence comes from Bubalus bubalis, assembly GCF_019923935.1. NCBI lineage: Eukaryota > Metazoa > Chordata > Mammalia > Artiodactyla > Bovidae > Bubalus > Bubalus bubalis. The sequence continues at coordinate 114,689,159 of NC_059163.1, read as the reverse complement.
TGGAAGGACTGATGCTGAAGCAGAAACTCCAATACTTTGGCCACCTCATGCAAAGAGCTGACTCATTGGAAAAGACCTTGATGCTGGGAAAGATTGAAGGCAAGAGGAGAAGAGGACAACAGAGGATGAGGTGGTTGGATGGAGTCACTGACTCAATGGACATGAGTTTGAGTGAACTGTTGGAGTTGGTGATGTACAGGGAGGCCTGGCGTGTTGCAGTCCATGGGTTGCAAAGAGTCGGACACAATCGAATGATTGAACTGAACTGAACTGATGATTTGTTGCAAGATTATGCTATGAAAAGCCATATATTTTTGGAAATTATTTTTTTAAAGTAACTCTGAGAAAACAGTTCTATGCATGGTCAGGAATGACCAATATTAGATTGAATTTTAATGTTAAAGGTGAAACGGTATAAAACTTGACTTTGTGTGTTTTTTTTCCCCCTTTGTTAAAGGACAAAGTTTTCTTGAAATATTGATGCGTTTTTATAGTAAATGGTGTAGTTTCATTTCCATTTAATTAATGTCTTGTCAGTTTCTGCATTTGCCTTTGAAATCTTTTATTGTCACTTTGTTTAAGTAAATAGGTATTGTTTCACATGACATATGATCCTCCTTAGGTAAATGTTTAAAACCTTTCCAAACCTTTGACAAAATTCCTCAAATCAAATTCTTAGTTATTTTGAGAACTAACTTCAGGATGATTCAGAAGGAGCCTGAATATCTCAAAGAGAGATATTATACTATTTGGGCATATTTGGCCTTTTAAATTACATGAGAAATACTGTGAAAAGAGTAATGACAAACCTTCTTAGTTTATACTGTATGGATAAATATTATTAATATAAATAGTCTAGACATTATATCAAGTTCTTAAAATTTGAAATAGTCTGGTATGTTGTCAGTTGTAATTCTAGTTATCTTAAAATTTTGCATGTCACAGAAATAACCAAATTTACTTGACAGTTGCATTGTCATCAGGTCTTTTCTCATGATTTTGTCTTTTGCATTTTTATATTACAGATACTGTCTTTTTATAAAAATGCCTGTAAATGACTTGCTTTTATGCTGCAAACCTAGATGCAGTAGCAAAAGGACTTCCATTTTGTATGTGCGATATTTCAGCAGTGGATCTCTTTTGTGAATCTACTAAAGGAATAATAATAATGCAGTGTTATTTAACTACTTATGTCCAACACTCACTTTAGTCTCTTCAAAACCCTCACCACACTCAGAACTGTTCTGCAAGCTGGCTAAACTCTATGAATGTTGTTGCTTTCTGCACCTAACAGGACATTGATTCAATGTAATAAACTTAACCCTGCAACTTTGCTTCCAGTGACATAGGAAGCAAACAACCATGAATGCATTTTAACTAATTATCATCTTGTTCTCAGGAATGATTTACAAAAAGTTCTTGTTGATAATGCTTGATCTATTTTAATTTACAGATGGGTCCTACATGAGGGATGGGAACATTATCAAACTGGCTATGCAACAGTGCATACAGTGGGCATTATTGAAATCTTTTATTTATCAGAAACAAAGTCTGCACAACAAGCCAAATTAATTGCCTCAACACAATCATGTCAACTAGCAAAAGAGTAGGTAACATAGTTCTTGAGTGGCACACAACTTTGAAATGCTGCAAAAACAGTGAAGATTTTAACCCAATGGAAAACAGATTGCAGAGTTGTTGTTATACAACTGTCATAACAGTTAGCAATTATTGAAACACCAAGGCATTCCAAACCCGACACTATAAACACTAGACGACATCAGCTTGGTTATGTTGCAAACAAGCAGCTTTAGATTCTCCTCCTACCCAGCCTCAACAATGTCTAGTTTTCTCTATTAACCCTGCTGCTGCTGCTAAGTCACTTCAGTCGTGTCCGACTCTGTGCGACCCCATAGAGGGCAGCCCACCAGGCTCCCCTGTCCCTGGGATTCTCCAGGCAAGAACACTGGAGTGGGTTGCCATTTCCTTCTCCAGTGCATGAAAGTGGAAAGTGAAAGTGAAGTCGCTCAGTCACTAGCGCAGGAAAATATTTCCTTGTACATGCTCAAGAAATCACCACCAAAAAGAGAAAAAATATGGTAATAAAAAGAGGAATTTTGACCTCACCATACAAATATGACTTAGAGCTGATTGAAAATGAAAAGTGCCTATGTTGTCTGTTAGATCACAATCACCACTCCTCTAGCACATATACCCTTTAGCTCGTTGGGAACCTGAGAAAGTGGCTTTAAGGGGGAAAAATATTTTTGGAAACTTTCATCCATAATGATTAAAAAATAAATTACTTTATTATCAGGATCTTATTTAAAATTTTAAAAATAAAGAAAAAAATTAACTAACTCCTTTTACAGCAAGCTTCCAGGAGATGAAACCCTTAAAGACCATGGACTGCAACCTACAGACTTTGTTTACTGGCAAGGAGATCTAGTAAAAGATACTTCACAGCAAAGATGGAAACAGTTACTTTAAATAATCCATATGCAGGCAAGCTGAAAGCTGTATATCCAAGGATTCATACCACTCATTTAAAAATGGCCCCTCCTTCTGATCTTTCATTATTAGTGTATAGAAATGCAAGATTTGTGTGCATTAATTTTAAAACTTTAATAAATTCATTGATTAGTTCTAGTAGTTATCTGGTGGTATTGTTAGGATTTTTTATGTGTAGTTTCATGCCATCTGTGAACAGCGACAGTTTTTCTTCTTCTTTTCCACTTTGGGTTCCTTTGATTTATTTTTCTTTTTAGATTGTCATGGCTAGTACTTCTAAAACTATCGAATAATGGTGAGTGTAGACATCCTTGTTATTGTTCTTAGACTCTTTCAGGATCTTAGAATCTTTCAGCTTTTCATTTTTAGGATCTTTCCATTGAGACTGATGTTTTCAGTGGGTTTATCATATATGTCCTTTACTATTTTGAGATAGGTTCCCTCAGTGCCCACTTTCTGGAGAGTTTCTATTATAAATGGGTGTTAAATTTTGTCAAAAACTCTTTCTGCATCTATTGAAATGATCATATGATTTTCATTCTTCAATTTTTTAATATGATATATCACATTGATTGCTTTGTATATATTGAAGAATCCTTGCACTCTTGAAATAAATCCCAGTTGATCATGGTGTATGATCATTTTTATGTTCTGTTGGATTCTGTTTGTTTTGTTGAGGGTTTCTGCATTGCTATTCTTCAGTGATATTGGTCTGTAATTTTCTTTGTGTGTGTGATATTGTGGTTTTGGTACAAAGGTGGTGGCCTCACAGAATGAGCTTGAGAGTGTTCTTTCCTTTGAAATTTCTTGGAAGAGTTTGAGAAGGATGAGTGTTAGTTCTTCTCTAAATGCTTGATTGGATTCACACATGAAGCCATTTGGTCCTGAACTTGTTTGCTGGAAGATTTTTAATTGCAGTTTCAATTTCATTACTTGTCATTACTAAGAGTCAGACACAACTGAGAGACTTCACTTTCCACTTTCATGCATTGGAGAAGGAAATGGCAACCCACTCCAGTGTTCTTTCCTGGAGAATCCCATGGATGGAGAAGCTTGGTAGGCTGTATTCCATGGGGTCGCACAAAGTCAGACACGACTGAAGTGACTTAGCAGCAGCAGCAGCAATAATAAGCTTACCTAAGGAGATAAAAGAACCATACTCAGAAAGCTATAAGATACTGATGAAAGAAATTAAATATGACACAAATAGAGATATAAACCATGTACTTGTATTGAAAGAATCAATATTGTGAAAATGACTATATTACCCCAAACAATCTACAGGGTCGATGTGCTGCTGCTAAGTCGCTTCAGTCGTGTCCGACTCTGTGCGACCCCATAGACGGCAGCCCACTAGGCTCCTCTGTCCCTGGGATTCTCCAGGCAAGAGTACTGGAGTGGGTTGCCATTGCCTTCTCCAATGCATGAAAGTGAAAAGTGAAAGTGAAGTTGCTCAGTTGCGCCTGACTCTTCATGACCCCATGGACTGCAGCCTACCAGGCTCCTCTGTCCATGCGATTTTCCAGGCAAGAGTACTGGAGTGGGTTGCCACTGCCTTCTCCGAGAGTCAATGTAATCCCTATCAAATTGATTATGGCATTTTTTGTATAATTAGAACAAAAAATTTTACAATTTGTATGAAACACAAAATACTCCAGATAGCTGAAGCAATCATGAGAAAGAAGAATGGAGCTGGAGAAATCAAGGCTCCCTGATTTCAGATTATATTACAAACCTACAGATATCAAAAAAGTATGGTACTAGCACAAAAACAGAAATACAGATCAATGGAACAAGATAGAAAGCCCAGAGATAAACCCACACACCTATGGTCCCCTAATACATGACAAAGGAGGAAAGAACAGAGAAAAGGCAATCTTGTCAATAAGTGATGCTGAGAAAATTCAACAGCAGCATGTAAAAGAATGAAATTAGAAAATGCATTAATACTATATACAAAAATACTCAAAATGGATTTTACCTAAATGTAAAATCAGACACTATGAAACTCTTAGAGGAAAATATAGGAAGAATACACTTTGACACAAGTCACTGCAAGATCTTTTTTGACCCACCTCCTGGAAGTAATAAAAGCAAAAGCAAAAATAAACAAATGGGATCTAATTAAACTCAATAACCTTTGCACAGCCAAAGAAACATAAATGAGAGTAGAAGACAACCTTCAGAATGGGAGAAAATATTTGCAAACAAAGCAGCTGACAAGGGATTAATCCTCAAAATATGCAAGCAGCTCATAGAGATCAATGTCAAAAAGACACACAACTCAATCAAAAAATGGGTGGAAGACCTAGATAGACTTTTCTCCAAAGAAGATACAGATGGCAAAGAGACACATGAAAATAAAAGTGCTAGTCGAAGATGCAATGAAGTATCACCTCACCCCACTCATAATGGCCATCATCAAAGCAGCTACAAAAAATAAATGCTGGAGAAGTTGTGGAGAAAAAGGAAACTTTTTCACTACTGGTGGGAATGTAAATTGATACAGATACTATGGATAATAGTATGGAAGGTCCTTAATAAAAGCAAAAATAGAACTACCATATGATGCAGCAGTCCCACTACTGGGCATATATCCTGAGAAAACTATAATTAAAAAAGATACATGCACCCTATTGTCATTGCAGCCCTATTTACAATATCATCGAGGACATGGAAGCAGCCTAAATGTCTGTTGACAGATGAATGGATAAAGATGGGGTACATATATACAGTGGGATGTTAGTCATAAAAAGTAATGAAATTGGGTTATTTGTAGTAATGTGAATGAACCTAGATTCTTTCATACTAGTAAAGTAAATCAGAAAGAGGAAAACAAATATCATGTATTAATGAATAAATGGGCTCCCTAGGTGGTGCTAGTGGTAAAGAACCTGCATACCAATTCAGGAGACATAAGACACATGAGTTCGGTCTCTGGGTCAGGAAGACACCCTGGAGGAGGGCATGGCAACCCACTCCAGTATTCTTGCCTGGAGAATCCCACGGACAGAAGGGCCTGGTGGGCTACTGTTCATAGGGCCACACAGAGTCAGAAACAACTGAAGTGACTTAGCACACACACACACACACACACACACACACACACACACACAATGTGTATATATGGAATCTAGAAAAATGGTACTGATGAGCCTATTTGAAGGACAGAAATAGAGATGTAGATATAGAGAATAGATTTGTGGACATGGTGGAGGGGGAAAGAGTGGTGGGGTGAACTGAAGGAGTAGCTTTGACAAATACGTACTACTTTGTGAAAAATAGATAGCTAGTGGGAAGCTGTTGTGTAGCACAGGGAGCTCAGCACAGTGCTCTGTAATAACCTAGAGGGGTGGCATGCAGGTGTGGGAGGGAGGCTCAAGATGGAGCCTCAAGGTGGAAGGGATGTATGTATACATATTGCTGATTCACTTTGTGGTACAGCAGAAACTAACACAATGTTGTAAAACAATTATACTCTGAAAATAGATAAATAAATATTTTATTGTATACTACAAAAAAGTTAAAAGCTTTTTTCATAGCAAAAGAGACAGACAGAAAAAAAAAAAAAAACAATCTATGAAACTGAAGAAAATATTTGAAGATCATAGATCTGAATAAGGAGCTGATATCCAAGATATCTGTTGGGGATTTAAAACCATCTTTGTTATTTGAAAAAAATCATATGGCATCTAATGGTCAACCCATCTTCTGAGAAATTTTATACAGTAAGGAGAAGTAGGTCTATATAGAGTACATGCTTATTTAAAGTTAGACAACATGCCAAAATCTACACCGGCCCAAGAATTTTGACCCTGGACTGGTTGATCAAATTGTATTGGGAAAGCGAAAGCACAAGCAGGCATCTCCCGAGGAGGAGTGAAGTGGTTAGTACGGGCAGGGTTAGCGACTGCAGTTACAGACGGAGCAGAAGGAAAAGCCTCAGATTTGGGCTGTCCACTGAACGAAATGACTTCTGCCTTAAGCGGTTTTGGTTTTGACACATCTTTAATAGATACATCTTTAAGTTGTTTTTCCAGGGTTTGTGTTTGATTGAGCATGCCATTCTTGCATTTCAAAGCACCTTGTATGTCTTGTTTATCAAGCTCGTATTCATGTAAAGACCGAACAGTCTCTACCTCCAAATCAACATTATGTCCTTCAATTTGTTTTATGAAAGCCCGTATGAGTGACCAAGTAACCCACCATTGAGGAGGAATGTGAACTCTTTGCCGATATGTTCACAAAACATTATTTTTAACCCTTTTCCATACATCAAGATCAAGTGTCCCCTCCTCCGGGAATCATGGATTATGTTCCAATAGTATATGATAGCAGATTTAACTGATCTCTTGAAACATTAACACCGTTTTGTTTCAAAAAATGATGTATTATAGAAATGAAAAGAATTTTACTGTTATGTTGTCTCATCTTGTTTACCTCTTTCTGCAGGGGCTCATCGCTTTGTTCAGCCTTCCTTTCAAGTCCCTGTTCAGGTGCCACCTGCTGGGGACTTTTCTCCCCGGGACTTGGAAGCGACGAACCTGAAAGAATGACACTCGGACAATCTCTTGCAAGGACTGACAAGTTTGTTTCTGCAGTCAAGCCTATGTATAGAAGCAGGAACAAAGAGCTTAGAGTATACGGACAGCAGAGCGCATACGGGGTTAACACATAATCAGTAAAAATATTTTAAGGACAGCGCGCTCTAAGTGACCCATGTGCTTATCCCATAACCCGTTTTTTCAAGCAACATGCTTAATATTTATTATTAAATCTTGGCACTGAGCATAACCAAAGGCATGAGATGTTTTTCAGCCCACAGCACACAAAGCCGGGGTACTTCTGGCCCTTTGCCATTTTCCCAAGGACTTTCTCCTATATGGCTATTTTGTACTGTGCTTCCCAACAATATCATACATACAACAAAATAGATATCAAGATATCCAAGATATCATATTATACAACAAAATAGCAAAAAAAATGCTAGTGGAACTGAATAGATATGTTTTCAAAGCAGACATACAAATGTTCAACAGGTCAGTGTGTACAAGAAATGTGCTTGACATCACTAAATATCAGGGAAATGCAAGTCACAATCATAAAGACATATTACCTCACACCTGTTAGAATGAATATCATTCGAATGACAAGAGATAACAAGTGTAGGCAAGTATATGGAAGAAAGAGAACCCTCTGCCCTATTGGTGGTAATCTCAATTGGCACAACTACTTATGGAAAACAGTATAGAAGTTCTTCAAAAAATAAAAAGGAAACAGAACTACCACATGATTCACCAATGCCATTTCTAGATATATAACCAAAACAAAGAAAACAAGATCTCCAAGGAATATCTGCACCCTTTTGTTCACTGTAGCGTTTATTCACATACCCAAGATATGGAAACAACATAAGTGTGCATCATTGAATGAATGGATGAAGAAGAGTTGAGATTTTACACACACATTTGCACACACATCCATCCCTTGGATCTTCAAGGGATTCATTCCATGATCCTTCATGGATGGATATAAAAATCTGGAGGCTCCCCTTCCTTATAGAATATGGTATAGTATTTTCATAAAATCTATGCATATCTTCTTATATACACTTTAAATCATCTCTACTTAAAGCAATATACATTCTATGTAAATAGTTACCAATGAAGTAGAAAATTCAGGTTTTGTGTTTTGGAACTTTCTGGAATTTTTTTTTCCTGACTATTTTGATCTGTAGTTAATTGATTCCAAGGATATAGAATCCGTGGATATGGAAGGTTGACTGTGTATGACGGAATTGTATGCAACCATGAGAAGGAAAAAAGTGTTGCCATTTCTGACAATATAGATGGACCTCATGGGCACTACACTGTCTAATGAATCAGAGAGAGAAAAAATACTGTATGATATGGAACCTTAAAAATCTAGCCTCATAGAATGCTGCGTATTTGGACTGACAAGTGGACCAAATGTGGAGATATTGGTGAAAAGGTTGCAAACTTCCAGTTATAAGAAGAATAAGTTCTGGGAATCTAAAGTACAGCATGGTGATTAAGTTAATAATACTGTATTACATATTTGAGCATTATTAAGAAAATAGATTTTAAATTTTCTCACCACAATAAAGTACTGATAATTATGTGACAAGATGGAGGCATTGGCTAATGCTGTGAAGGCCATGATTTTGCAAAGTTATAAGGATATCAAATCAACAGATTGTAAACCTTAAACTTGCACAATGTTACATGTCAATTATATCTCAATAAAGCTGGCAAATGTCTTTTTTTATTTCTCCTTCTATTCATTCTCTTCTCCAGAGGATCTTCCCAATCCAAGGATTGAACCCAGGTCTCCTGCATTGCAAGCTGATTCTTTACTGTCTGAGCCACCAGTCAAACACAAAAGTGAAAGTGACAGTGTTAGTCATTCAGTCCTGTCCGACTTCTTGCAACCCCATGGACTATAGCCTGCCAGGCTCCTCTGTCATGGAATTCTCCAGGGAAGAATACTGGAGTGGGTAGCTATTCCCGTCATTAGAAGATCTTCCTGACCAGGCATAGTACCCAGGTCTCTCACATTTCAGGCAGTTTCTCTACCATCTGAGCCACCAGGGAAGCCCTGACTATACTCTTTAGAAGGAAGTCACTATACACAGTTCAAAAAGAGTGTGGTGTTATACCCCATCTTTTTAAAAGATGAATTATCTCCATAAACTGTTTGGGGTTCTTATGCATGACAGATTTGTATATTCTTCCCATTTACTCAGACATTTATTTAAAGAGATAATGACATGACATTTATCTTGTAGTTTGTTTTTTTAAAATAATACTACTGATTTCTCTTTGTGTTCAAACTTTCCAAATTTAGCTATACAAAGCTTTCTGTTAATTTGCTTATCCCTTTGACAAATTCCAATCATAGTATGTTTGTGTGTATGTGTGCATGTGTGTGTGCATGACACTCTTACTTTCTGGCAATACAATATGATCCATGATCATTTTACATATTCCCTGACCCATACTCAGTTCAGTTTAGCAGCACAGTAGTGTCAGACTCCTTGTGACCCCATGGACTGCAGCACACCAAGTTTCCCTGTCCATCACTAGCTCCCAGAGCTTGCTCAAACTCATGTCCACAAAGTCGGTGATGCCATCCAACCATCTCATCCACTGTTGTCCCCTTCTCCTCCTGTCTTCAATCTTTCCCAACATCAGGGTCTTTTCCAATGAGCTGGTTCTTCCCATCAGGTGGTCAACAAATGGGAGCTTCAGCTTCATCACTAGTCCTTCCAATGAATATTCAGGACTGATTTCCTTTAGGATTGACTGGATCTCCTTGCAGTCCAAGGGACTCTCAAGAGTCTTCTCCAACACCACAGTTCAAAAGTATCAGTTCTTCAGCACTCAGCCTTCTTTATGGTCCAACTCTCACATCCATACATGACTACTGGAAAAACCATAGCTTTGACTAGATGGACTTTGTCGCCAAAGTAATGTGTCTGCTTTTTAATATGCTGTCTAGGTTGGTCATGGGAGAAGGCAATGGCACCCCACTCCAGTACTCTTGCCTGGAAAATCCCATGGACAGAGGAGCCTGGTAAGCTGCAGTCCATGGGGTCGCAAAGAGTCGGACATGACTGAGAGATTTTACTTTCACTTTTCACTTTCATGCATTGGAGAAGGAAATGGCAACCCACTCCAGTGTTCTTGCCTGGAGAATCCCAGGGACAGGGGAGCCTGCCGGGCTACCGTCTATGGAGTTGCACAGAGTCAGACACAACTGAAGCGACTTAGCAGCAGCAGCAGCAGGTTGGTCATACATAGCTTTTCTTCCAAGGAGCAAGTGTCTTTTAATTTCATGGCTGCAGTCACCATCTGCAGTGATTTTGGAGCCCAAGAAAATAAGTCTATCACTGTTTCCTTTGTTTCCCCATCTATTTGCCATGAAGTGATGGGACTGGATGCCATGATTATTGTTTTTTGAATGTTGAGTTTTAAGCCAGCTTTTTCACTCTCCTCTTTCATTTTCATCAAGAGGCTCTTTCAGATCAGATCAGATCAGATCAGTCGCTCAGTCGTGTCCGACTCTTTGCGACCCCATGAATCGCAGCACGCCAGGCTTCCCTGTCCATCACCAACTCCCGGAGTTCATCAGACTCACGTCCATCGAGTCAGTGATGCCATCCAGACATCTCATCCTCTGTCGTCCCCTTCTCCTCCTGCCCCCAGTCCCTCCCAGCATCAGAGTCTTTTCCAATGAGTCAACTGTTTGCATGAGGTGGCCAAAGCTGGAGTTTCAGCTTTAGCATCATTCCTTCCAAAGAAATCCCAGGGCTGATCTCCTTCAGAATGGACTGGTTAGATCTCCTTGCAGCCCAAGGGACTCTCAAGAGTCTTCTCCAACACCACAGTTCAAAAGCATCAATTCTTCGGCGCTCAGCCTTCTTCACAGTCCAACTCTCACATCCATACATGACCACAGGAAAAACCATAGCCTTGACTAGATGGACCTTTGTTGGCAAAGTAATGTCTCTGCTTTTGAATATGCTATCTAGGTTGGTCATAACTTTCCTTCCAAGGAGTAAGCTCTTTTAATTTCATGGCTGCACTCACCATCTGTAGTGATTTTGGAGCCCAGAAAAATAAAGTCTGACACTGTTTCCACTGTTTCTCCATCTATTGCCCATGAAGTGATGGGACCGGATGCCATGATCTTCATTTTCTGAATGTTGAACTTTAAGCCAACTTTTTCATTCTTCATTTTCACTTTCATCAAGAGGCTTTTGAGTTCCTCTTCACGTTCTGCCATAAGGGTGGTGTCATCTGCATATCTGAGGTTATTGATATTTCTCCTGGCAATCTTGATTCCAGCTTGTGTTTCTTCCAGTCCAACATTTCTCATGATGTACTATGCATATAAATTAAATAAACAAGGTGACAATATATGGCCTTGACAAACTCCTTTTCCTATTTGGAACCAGTCTGTTCCATGTCCAGTTCTAACTGTTGTTTCCTGACCTGCATACAAGAGGCTCTTTAGTTCTTCATTTTTTTCCATAAGGGTGGTGTCATCTGCATATCTGAGGTTATTGATACTTCTTTCAGCAATCTTGATTCCAGCTTGTGCTTCATACAGCCCAGCGTTTCTCATGATGTACTCTGTATACAAGTTAAATAAGCAGAGTGACAACATATAGCCTTGACGTACTCCTTTCTCAACTTGGAACCAGTCCATTGTCCCATGTCCCATGTTTTAACTGTTGCTTCTTGATCTTCATATAGATTTCTCAGACCCATACTAGAATAAGCCATTTATCTGAGGACCACAGGTTTCTTTTATTGAAAATACTATTAGAATCATCAGTTAGGATGTTAGCTGTAATCAGTGCTGCCAAGGTGTTACATCTAGTCCTCTCAGCAAATACAACAAAGAGATATATGTTTTTATAATAGCTAATGTATGTACACATTTATTAGTCATCTTTCTATCTACTCATCTGTACTATATAGTAGTCCCCCTTATCTGTGGAGAATATAAGACCCCCAGTGGATGCCTGCAACCATGAATTGTACCAAACCCTGTACACAGATCATGCTTTTGCGTATGCATCCATAACTATGATAGTTTAATTTATAAATTAATCACAGTGAGAGATTAATAACAACAATAATAAAATAGAGCAATTATTACACATACTGTAATAAAAATTATGCAAATATGGTTTCTCTCTCTCTCAAAGTATCTTATTCTACAAATTTTAGGTAGTTTCTGTCTTTGCCAAGTACTCCCCAATGCCCTGCGGCTATAACTTTTGCAGTTTGAGAAGTGGCAGCATTTCTAGCAGCAATTTCTTTTGCCTCCTTTGCAATTTCAAAGATAAAAAATTATTATTACCATATATCTTAGCAACCTCAGCAAATGATTTTTTCTTTCCTGATAAAGTTGAGAACTTTCACCTTTTCACTTACAGTCAGCACTTCAGAGCTTCTCTTTGGAATATTAGAACTGCCAGAATTACTACTCTTGCACTTTGGGGCCTTTATTAAGTAAAATAAGAGTTACTTGAACACAAGCACGGTGATGCTGCAACAGTTGACCAGACAACTGAGTGACTAGTGGACAGGACAAGCTGGACCAGGGGATGACTCATATCCTGGGTGGGACAGGGCAGGACAAGGAAACAGTTCAATCATGCTGCTCAGAACTGTGCACAATTTAAACTATTATTTCTGGAACATCCCATTTAATATTTTCAGACTCTGGATGACACCAGTTAACTGAATCCACAGAAAGCACTGGTAAAGGGGGACTCACCACATGAAGTTAAACATGAGTCCACTCTGGTGTTTCCAGCTCTAAGCTGTTATCACATGAATCATTTTAGCTTTTTCCATATGCTTATCTGTAAATTCCTACTTTAACAGTGAGGTTTCTGGATCGCAGCATCCACCATCCATTTACCTCATAGTTCCATTCCCACATATATGTATAGCAGTAACAGAATTGTTCATTATCTCTGTGAAAAGAAACTCTATGAACTAAGTACATGCTTATGTACATTTTCTTTTTAGCCTACTTCTATAGACTCAATTCATTTCCAGAGTTATTTAGGTAAGAAGCTTATTCTCTGACCCCATTCTGTGAGGTTTTTCGTATGTTTGTAATACATTTAAATTACTTTGTAACCCACAGCATCCTATTCTGGGATTCTCCAACCTCCTAAAGAAGATTTTCAAATTTTTCAAACATTGAGGTTTACCTTTAGTGCTCTAAAGTTCTATGAATTGGGTTTGTTCATTCTACCTTGTATTCATTATTACAATATTATACATTTAGCTTCACTAATGTAAAAATTCTATATTTCTTACCAATTCAACCACACCCCCCAACCACTGGCAACAACTGGTCTTTTTATTGTTTCTATAGTTTTATCTTTTTCAGAATGTTATTTAAGTGATATCATATTTAGTTTTTTCAGACTGGCTCTTTTTGGATCAGTAAAATTTAAGGCTTAATAAAATTTAATATTTATCCACATCTTCTCATGACTTGATAAGTCAGTTTAATTACTGTCATACTGTTTCTAAGTGTGTGAGTCTGTGCTAAGTCACTTCAATGTATCTGACTCTGTGTGATCCTATGAACTATAGCCTGCCAGGCTCCTCTGTCTATGGCATTTTCCAGGCAAGAATACTGGAGAATACTTGGTTGCCATGCCCTTCTCCAAAGGATCTTCCCAGCCTAGGGACTGAATGTGGGTATCCTGCATTGCAGCAGATTCTTTACCATTTGAGCCACTAGGGAAGCTCTTGCAAGTGTGTGTGTGCCCCTAAATTAATATGTTGAAATCTTAACCTCTAAGATGATTGAATAAAGCAGTGGGGCTTTTGGGAGATCATTAGTATTGCGGTCCTTTAATAGACCGGAACCTGGTGGTCCGGAGTCGACGATAAGAAAGTGAAAGAAGGAAAGAGACTAATATCCCCTTGGTTATGCGGAAAACCGATGAAGCCCTAGAACAGGGCTTGTACCACTTACGAAGGCACAGGGCGTCCTCTCAAGGAGATCTTGAAAGCCCGGGCAGGAAAGTGAGCTCGGCAGGTTTCCATGCTCCAGAGAACTTAGTCAGAAAGAGAGAGAGAGAGAGAGAGAGAGAGAAAGAGAGAGAGAGAGAGAAGGACACGGGGACCCAAGTCTCTAGTGGAACAAGAGTGCTTTATTGAACTCTGTGTGAGTATATATACTGTTTTACAAGGTAGCTTCTTCAGCAAAGATAAAGATCAAAAGGCCAGACTTACAAGTTACCAAGGAAACAAGGAGTAATAGAGGTCATCAAGCAAGAAGACAATCCATATTGAAAGAAAGAGGGTTGTAAATAATCATTTTCACCATATGGAAAAGCTAATGAAGAAAATCCATGGATGCATTCTGTCTCATGACCTGTCCTGGGAGCAGCATGCTGCTCCACTTGTTCCTGTTACCAGGAACTGATAAGGAACAGAGGGCTTATGAGAGACAGAAAACAGCACACAGGAATCCTACTGTTAAACATTCCCTGATACATTAGGTCATGAGAGTGGAAGACTCTCGATGGTACTGGAGTCCTTACAATAAAAGCCCATGAAAGTTCCTTTCTCCTTCTACTATATGAGGTGGCAGTGAGAATGACCTTAAGTAAGGAAGAAAGTTCCCACTAGACACTGAATCTATTGAACTCTCAGCTTACAGAAATGAGAAATAAATTTCTGTTGTTCATAAGCTCTCCAGTCTGAGGTAATTGTATAGCAAACTGAACATACTAAGAAAATTGGTACCAGAAGTGGGAATGCTGCTAAAACAAATATCTAAAGATATTGAAGGAGATTTGGACATGGGTAATAGGTAGAGACTGGGAAAGTTTTGAGATTCATCTCATTCTCTACTGCTCCCTTCAGCTTTTTGTCTTCAATCTTTCCCAGCACCAGGGTCTTTTCTAATGAGTCAGCTCTTCACATCATGTGTCCAAAGTACTGGAGCTTCAGTTTCATCATCATTCCTTCCAATGAATTCAGGGTTGATTTCCTTTAGGATATGTGTGTGTGTGTGTATATATATATATATATATTTTTTTTTTTTTTTTTTCTAGTTTCACTAGTTAGGACTTCCAACACAAAGCTGGGATTTGGGCATCCTTATCTTGTTAGGGGGAAAGCACTCAGCCTTTCACCATTAAATATAATGCCAAGTGAAAACATTTTGCTGACTGTTGGAACTAGCCCCAAAACCAACCGACCTGAGGGAGTGGTGCTGCAGAAGCGTAAGGAAAAACAAGACTCAGAAATAAGGTGGAGATCAGGGAGCTTATGCCATTTGCAGGCAAAAGCCCAGATCCTAATCCTTGCCTGCCTTTTATTGTTAACTTCTACTTCCTTATTTGTGCTTTAGAGATACGTGTTTTTTACAATCTCAGATCAGGGATAAAGATATACAAAGCACAGTCCTCAATGTCAAACCTTCAGGCCTTTCATGACTGTTTAGCCCTTCAGCTAGTGACGCCCTTTCTCAGCAACTCCCTCAAGGCTCTGGTCATGAGAAGAGGCACTAATGGTTTTCCATCAGTCACATCAGTACTTCAGCATCTTGTTTTCAAGATGACTTTCCACGATGTACTTTTTACTGCTCCCAGCCCTTCGCCTGGGGGTGATGAGAAAGTCATTCTTATTTTTCAAAGAAGCCCTGTTAATTACAGTACAGCCCTGTGCATAGCATATTCCCTACAAGTGACATTCTTTATCAAAATGAGAAAATTATGCTCAATTCTTACAATACTGAGAGCTTTTGCAAGAAAATTAGTACAAGACTACTTAGTTTTAGTGTGCTTCACTTTATTTCTCTTTCCAAGTATATATATATTTTTTAACACATTGAAGATTTGATGCAATCCTTCATTGAACAAGTTTATAGGCACCATTTCTCCAACAGCATTTGCTCACTTTATGTCTCTGTATCACATTTTGTTCATTCTCACAATATTTTAAACTTGTTTACTATTGTAATGTTTGTTTTGATAATCTGCGATCAGCAATCTTTGAAGTAACTGTTACGATTCACACAAGGATGATGGTTAACATCTTTTAGCAATAAGATTTTTTAAATTAAGGTATGTACATTGTTCTTTTGTTTTTAGATTAAAAATCCTGTTGTACACTTACTAGACTATTCAGTTCAGTCGCTCAGTCGTGTCTGACTCTTTGCGACCCCATGAATCGCAGCACACCAGGCCTCCTGGTCCATCACCAACTTCTGGAGTTTACTCAAACTCATGTCCATTGAGTCGGTGATGCCATCCAGCCATCTCATCTTCTGTTGTCCCCTTCTCTTCCTGACCCCAATCCCAACCAGCATCAGGGTCTTTTCCAATGAGTCAACTCTTCGCATGAGGTGGCCAAAGTATTGGAGTTTCAGCTTCAACATCTGGTGTAAATGCAATTTTTTATGCACTGGAAATGTGACTTATAGGGCTTCGCTGGTGTCTTGGGTGGTAAAGAATCTGCCTGCAACATGAGAGACACAGGTTAGATCCCTGGGTGGGGAAGATCCCTTGGAGAAGGAAATGGCAACCCACTCCAGTATTCTTGCCTGGAGAATTCCATGGACAGAGAAGCTTGGCAGGCCACAGTCTATGGGGTCACAGAGTCAGACAAGACAGCTACTAACGATGTGACTCATTATTGTGGTATCTGATTTATTGTGATGTCTGAGACTGAACCCTGCAATATCTCCAAGGTATGCCTATATTCAGTTATGTCAAATGATTTGTCTGTTTCAATTGATATGCTCAAATGTTTTCTCTTTGTTAGACTTTTTGTATGTTTGGTTAGATTGAATGCTAAACCCACCTTGAATAACTTTCCTAAATCCTACTTCAGCTCAGTTCAGTTCAGTTTAGTCGCTCAGTTGTTTCCCACTCTTTGTGACCCCATGGCTTCAGGCTTTGCTGTCCATCACCACTTCCTGGAGCTTGTTCAAACTCATGTCCATTGAGCCTGTGATGCCATCCAACCATCTCATCTATTGCTGTCCCCTTCTTCTCCTGCCTTCAATCTTTCCTAGCATCAGGGTCTTCTCTAATGTGTCAACTCTTTGCATCAATGGCCAAAGTATTGGAGCTTCAGCTTCATCACCAGTCCTTTCAATGAATAGTCCAGGTAGATTTCCTTTAGGATTGACTGGGTTGATCTCCTTGCAGTCCAAGGGACTCTCAAGAGTCTTCTCCATCACCACAGTTCAAAAGCATCAATTCTTTAGCACTCAGCCTTCTTTATGGTCCAATTCTCACATCCAAACATGACTATTGGCAAAACCATAGCTTTGACTAGATGAACCTTTGTCAGTAAAGTAATGTTTCTTATTTTTAATATGCTGTCTAGGTTTGTCATAGCTTTTCTTCCTAGGAGCAAGCAAATTTTAATTTCATGGCTACGGTCACCATCTGCAGTGATTTTGGAGTCAAACAAAATAAAGTCTGTCACTATTTCCCCATCTATTTGCCATCAAGTGATGGGACCAGATGCCATGATCTTAGTTTTCTGAATGTTGAGCTTTAAGCCAACTTTTTCACTCTCCTCTGTCATAAAGAGGCTCTTCAGTTCCTCTTTACTTTTTGCCATAAGGGTGGTGTCATCTACGTATCTGAGGTTATTGATATTTCTCCTGGCAATCTTGATTCCAGCTTGTGCTTCATCCAGCCTAGCATTTCGCATGATGTACTCTGCGTATAAGTTAAATAAACAGGATGACAATGTACAGCCTTGATGCACTCCTTTTCTGATTTTAAATCAGTCCATTGTTCTGTGTTCGATTCTAGCTGTTGCTTCTTGACCTGCATACAGATTTCTCAGGTGGCAGTCTGGTATTCCCATCTCTTTAAGAATATTCCACAGTTTGTTGTGATCCATACAGCCAAAGACTTTAGCATAGTCATGAAGCAGAAGCATATGATTATCTGGAATTCTCTTTGTTTTTGTATGGTCCGAAGGATGTTGGCAATTTGATCACTGGTTCCTCTGCTTTTTCTTAATCCTACTTGGTCAAGGTATATTATAGTTTTTATAAATTTTGGCATATCAAATTTTAAAGTATTTTTTCTGATGTATGTATCATGATTATGATGGTCTCATGGAATAAGTTGAGATATGTTTCCTGTTTCTACTTTCTGAAGGAGATTTTGGAGAATTGGTATAATTTGTTTTTTAAATGTTTAATAGAATTTACCATTAAAACCATCTAGCTTTTAGGATTTTTTTGGAAGGATGTTAATTATTGATTCAATTTTCTTAGTTAATATTGGGCTCTTCAGGTTTTATATTTCTCTTTGTGATGTCTCATAGCTTGTGCCTTTGAAACAATTGTTTCATTTCATTTAAGTTATGAATTTTGTGATCATATTACTATAATACTTTATTATTCATTTAATGTACTTTAACACAATAATGATTCAATTTGTACTTACATTAGTAATTCATGTCTTTTCTATTTTTTCTTTATTAGTTTGGTTTGGGTCTTATCAATTTTATTAATCTTTATGAAGAACCATTTTCTCATTTTATTGATTTTCTCTGCCATTTCCTGTTTCATTTATAAATTCTACTCAAATTTTTGTGTGTGTGTGTGTGCTTGGTTTATTTTGTGCTTGCTTTAATTTGATCTTCTTTCTCTAATTTTCTAAGGTGGAATTTTGTTATTGATTTGGCATTTTTGTATTGTATTAATTTAATGCCTAATTTTTTTTTTCCAAATGTTAAGTTTCACTGCATTTCACAGATTTTGATAAGTTGTATATTTTTTTTCTTTCAAAACATTTTCTAAAAATGTTTGATACTTCTTATTGGTCTGAGTTTTTTAGAAGTCTGTTTTTAAATTTCCAATTATCTGAGAGACTTTCCATTTGTATTTATGTTATTCAGCTCTAATTTTATTCCATTGTGGTAAAGAATATACTTGAACAATTTATATAGTTTTAAAGTTGTTAGTATGCATTTTGTAGTTCAGAACATGGTCTTTCTTTGTGAACACCCCACATATCCTTGAGGAAAGTGTTTTTTCCTGCTATTGTTGTATGGAGAAGTCTATAAACTTCATTTAGTTCAAGTTGATTAATAGTGCAAGTCAAATCAGCTGTATCCTGACTGATTTTCTGTCTTGTGATCAGTCAGTTACTGATAGATTGAGTACTGAAATGGGTCTACTTATATCTTTTTTTAGTTCTATCAGGTTTTGCCCTATGTATTTGATACTCTCTTGTTAGATGCATATACCTTTCAGTTTGTTACATCTTTTGGAGTATTATCCTCTTTATAAATATGCAGCTTCTCTTTCTATCTCTGATAATTTTCCTTCTTCTGAAGTCTGGTTTTTCTGATACTCTACCTTTCTTTTGATGGTGTTTCTGTATCTTTCTCTATCTCTTTACTTTTAGCATACACGTTTCTTTATATTCAAAGTAGAATTCTCATAGACAACATATAACTGAGTTCAGTTTGTTTATCTACTCTCAGAATCTCTTTCTTTTTACTGCTATATTTAGACAAGTCATATACAAAGTCATTTTTGAGGTATTTAAACTAATATCAATCATATTTACAATTGTTTTCTGTTTTTATTTCCAGAGGCTTTTTTTTTTTTTTGCCATCTTTGGTTTAATTGAGCATTGCATATGATCGTTTTATCTCTTAGCATATAAATTATACATCTTTTAAATTAAGGTTTTTCCATAGTTTGAAGTAAACATATTTAACTAATGTAAATCTACCTTCAAATAATACTATTTCACTTGATGTGTAGTGGTGGTGTATTATAATAAACTGTTCCCAATTCTTTCCTACCTTGAAACATTGTGGTCATTTTTACATATCCACATAATATAATCACACAACCGTTATTAGTATTATTATTTTGTTACTTCTAGATCAATTTTTTTTTTTAATTTTATTTTATTTTTAAACTTTACATAACTGTATTAGATTTGCCAAATATCAAAATGAATCCGCCACAGGTTTAAATGTGTTCCCCATCCTAGCTATTTATACCTTCTCTGATTTTATTCCTTATTTTGAAGTAAGTATCTGGTTATCCAGACAGAATGCGCATGATGACTTTCAAGCTTTTTACATGTCAGAGTTGAAGGGGAATGCTAATTCAAGTCAATGCTTCTATTGACTTGATATATGAAATTAGAATGCTTGAATTCAAATGCAGGGTCCTATGAGAAGACTCTTGAGAAACCCTTGGACTGCAAGGACATCAAACCAATTAATCCTAAAGGAAATCAGTCCTGAATATTTATTGGAAGGACTGATGCTGGGGCTGAAGTTCCAGTACTTTGGCCACCTGATGCAAAGAGGTGACTCATTGGAAAAGACCCTGAGGCTGGAAAAAAATAGAAGGCAGGAGGAAAAGGGGATGAGTGAGGATGAGATGGGTGGATGAAGGGTGGATGATGTCACTGACTCAATTGACATGAGTTTGAACAAGCTCCAGGAGATGGTGAAGGATAGGGAAGCCTGGTGTGCTGTAGTCCACGGGGTCACAAACAGCTGGACACGACTAACTGACTGAATAACAACAATGCCAGAATTACTGCTTTTTAAAAAAATCACTAACTCTGTGTATGCAGCCATTGCATCTTCTCTTTTATCCAATCAAAATACTTGATGATTTATCTCTTCACAAAATCTAAGCTATTTGCCAAGATCAGATCAGATCAGATCAGTCGCTCAGTCGTGTCCAACTCTTTGCGACCCCATGAGTCACAGCATGCCAGGCCTCCCTCTCCATCACCAACTCCCGGAGTTCACTCAGACTCACGTCCATCAAGTCAGCAATGCCATCCAGCCATCTCATCCTCTGTTGTCCCCTTCTCTTCCTGCCCCCAATCCCTCCCAGCATCAGAGTCTTTTCCAATGAGTCAACTCTTCTCATGAGGTGGCCAAAGTACTGGAGTTTCAGCTTTAGCATCATTCCTTCCAAAGAAACCCCAGGGCTGATCTCCT
Source organism: Bubalus bubalis (assembly GCF_019923935.1). NCBI lineage: Eukaryota > Metazoa > Chordata > Mammalia > Artiodactyla > Bovidae > Bubalus > Bubalus bubalis. The sequence continues at coordinate 114,668,118 of NC_059163.1, read as the reverse complement.
TCAGAATGGACTGGTTGGATCTCCTTGCAGTCCAAAGGACTCTCAAGAGTCTTCTCCAACACCACAGTTCAAAAGCATCAATTCTTCGGTGCTCAGCCTTCTTCACAGTCCAACTCTCACATCCATACATGACCACAGGAAAAACCATAGCCTTGACTAGACGGACCTTTGTTGGCAAAGGAATGTCTCTGCTTTTGAATATGCTATCTAGGTTGGTCATAACTTTCCCTCCAAGGAGTAAGCATCTTTTAATTTCATGGCTACAGTCACCATCTGTAGTGATTCTGGAGCCCAGAAAAATAACTGACACTCTTTCCACTGTTTCCCCATCTATTTCACAAGAAGTGGTGTGACCGGATGCCATGATCTTCGTTTTCTGAATGTTGAGCTTTAAGCCAACTTTTTCACTCTCCACTTTCACTTTAATCAAGAGGCTTTTTAGTTCCTCTTTATTTTCTGCCATAAGGGTGGTGTCATCTGCATATTTGAGGTTATTGATATTTCTCCCAGCAATCTTGATTCCAGCTTGTGCTTCATACAGCCCAGTGTTTCTCATGATGTACTCTGCATATAAGTTAAATAAGCAGGGTGACAATATACAGCCTTGACGAACTCTTTTCCTATTTGGAATCAGTCTGTTGTTCCATGTCCAGTTCTAACTGTTGCTTCCTGACCTGCATACAAATTTCTCAAGAGGCAGATCAGGTGGTCTGGTATTCCCATCTCTTTCAGAATTTTCCACAGTTTATTGTGATCCACACAGTCAAAGGCTTTGGCATAGTCTATAAAGCACAAATAGATGTTTTTCTGGAACTCTCTTGCTTTTTCCATGATCCAGTGGATGTTGGCAATTTGGTCTCTGGTTCCTCTGCCTTTTCTAAAACCAGCTTGAACATTTGGAAGTTCACGGTTCACATATTGCTGAAGCCTGGCTTGGAGAATTTTGAGCATTACTTTACTAGCATGTGAGATGAGTGCAATTGTGCAGTAGTTTGAGCATTCTTTGGCATTGCCTTTCTTTGGGATTGGAATGAAAACTGACCTTTTCTTGTCCTGTGGCTACTGTTGAGTTTTCCAAATTTGCTGGCATATTGAGTGCAGCACTTTCACAGCATCATCTTTCAGAATTTGGAATAGCTCAACTGGAATTCCATCACCTCCACTAGCTTTGTTCATAGTGATGCTTTCTAAAGCCCACTTGACTTCACATTCAAGGATGTCTGGCTCTAGGTGAATGATCACACCATCGTGATTATCTGGGTCATGAAGATCTTTTTTGTACAGTTCTTCTGTGTATTCTTGCCATCTCTTCTTAATATCTTCTGCTTCTGTTAGGTCCATACCATTTCTGTCCTTTATCGAGCTCATCTTTGCATGAAATGTTCCCTTGGTATCTCTAATTTTCTTGAAGAAATCTCTAGTCTTTCCCATTCTGTTGTTTTCCTCTATTTCTTTGCATTGATCACTGAAAAAGGCTTTTTTATCTCTTCTTACTATTCATTTGAACTCTGCATTGAGATGTTTATATCTTTCCTTTTCTCCTTTGCTTTTCGCTTCTCTTCTTTTCACAGCTATTTGTAAGACCTCCCCACACAGCCATTTCGCTTTTTTGCATTTCTTTTCTATGAGAATGGTCTTGATCCCTCTCTCCTCTACAGTGTCAAAAACCTCCATCCATAGTTCATCAGGCATTCTATCTATCAGATCTAGGCCCTTAAATCTATTTCTCACGTCCACTGTATAATCATAAGGGGTTTGATTTAGGTCATACCTGAATGGTCTATTGGTTTTCCCTATTTTCTTCAATTTCAGTCTGAATTTGGCAATAAGCAGTTCACGATCTGAGCCACAGTCAGCTCCTGGTCTTGTTTTTGCTGACTGTAGAGAGCTTCTCCATCTTTGGCTGCAAAGAATATAATCTATCTGATTTCGGTGTTGACCATCTGGTGATGTCCATGTATAGAGTCTTCTCTTGTGTTGTTGGAAGAGGGTGTTTGTTATGACCAGTGCATTTTCTTGGCAAAACTCTATCAGTCTTTGCCCTGCTTCATTCCGTATTCCAAGGCCAAATTTTCCTGTTACTCCTGGTGTTTCTTGACCTCCTACTTTTGCATTCCAGTCCCCTATAATGAAAAGGACATCTTTTTTGGGTGTTAGTTCTAAAAGGTCTTGTAGGTTTTCATAGAACCGTTCAACTTCAGCTTCTTCAGCATTACTGGTTGGGGCATAGACTTGGATTACTGTGATATTGAATGGTTTGCCTTGGAAACGAACAGAGATCATTCTGTCGTTTTTGAGATTGCATCCAAGTACTGCATTTCAGACTCTTTTGTTGACCATGATGGCTACTCCATTTCTTCTGAGGGATTCCTGCCCACAGTAGTAGATATAATGGTCATCTGAGTTAAATTCACCCATTCCAGCCCATTTCAGTTCACTGATTCCTAGAATGTCAACATTCACTCTTGCCATCTCTTGTTTGACCACTTCCAATTTGCCTTGATTCAAGGACCTGACATTCCAGGTTCCTGTGCAATATTGCTCTTTACAGCATCAGACCTTGCTTCTATCACTAGTCACAACCACAGCCGGGTATTGTTTTTTCTTTGACTCCATCCCTTCATTCTTTCTGGAGTTATTTCTCCACTGATCTCCAGTAGCATATTGGGCACCTACTGACATGGGGAGTTTCTCCTTCAGTATCCTATCATTTTGCCTTTTCATATTGTTCATGGGGTTCTCAAGGCAAGAATACTGAAGTGGTTTGCCATTCCCTTCTCCAGTGGACCACATTCTGTCAAATCTCTCCACTATGATCCGTCTGTCTTGGGTTGCCCCACGGGCATGGCTTAGTTTCATTGAGTTATACAAGGTTGTGGTCCTAGTGTGATTAGATTAACTAGTTTTCTGTGAGTATGGTTTCAGTGTGTTTGCCCTCTGATGCCCTCTTGCAACACCTACCGTCTTACTTGGGTTTCTCTTACCTTGGGCATGGGGTATCTCTTCACGGCTACTCCAGCAAAGCGCAGCCATTGCTCCTTACCTTGGACGAGGGGTATCTCCTCACCACCACCCTTCCTGACCTTCAATGTGGGATAGCTCCTCTAGGCCCTTCTGCGCCTGCGCAGCCATGGCTCCTTGGATGTGGGGCTGGTCCTCCCGGCTACCGCCCCTGGCCTCGGACTTAGGGGCATGGGGTATCTCCTCCTGGCCGCCTCCCCTGGCCTCAGGCATGGGGGCATGGGGTAGCTCCTCCTGGCCACCACCCCTGGCCTCGGGCTTAGGGGCATGGGGTAGCTCATCCTGGCCGCCGCCCCTGACTCGGGCATGGGGTAACTCCTCCCGTCTCCACCCTTGACCTCGAACACTGGGTATCTCCTCTCAGCCGCTCCCCCTGACCTCGGACGCGGGGTAGCTCCTCTCGGCCATTCCTATGCCGTCGCTGTCTGGTACTCTCGGCCACTGCCCCTGACCTCGGACGTGGGGTAACTCGCCGCCTGCACTATGGCGCGCCTGTCACGGCTGCCTGCATTCTATTAATAAGTGGATGATCTAATTTTCCCTAATTTTCATTGCAATGCCAGATGATAGAATGTAATGTTGGCATACATATAAGCAGCCAACTTTTCAGTTGCATGTTGAATCATAGATCAAAGATCTAATGACTTGTGGCTGAGAGGTGAGTATCACATGGTATGATTTTGGTCAAACATTGATTGCAAATAGATAGTCAATTTTAAAATGGTGTATTTATATTAATCAGGATTCTTCAGAGAAATCGGAGAAGGCAATGGCACCCCACTCCAGTACTCTTGCCTGAAGAATCCCATGGGCAGAGGAGCCTGGTAAGCTACAGTCCATGGGGTCACTAAGAGTCGGACACGACTGGGCGACTTCATTTTCCCTTTTCACTTTCATGCATTGGAGAAGGAAATGGCAACCCACGCCAGTGTTCTTGCCTAGAGAATCCCAGGGACGGGGGAGCCTGGTGGGCTGCCGTCTATGGGGTCACACAGAGTCGGACACTGACTGAAGCGACTTAGCAGCAGCAGCAGCTTCAGAGAAATAGAACTGATAGGATGTGTGTGTGTGTGTGTATTTATGTGTAGAAATGAGTTGGTTCATGTAATTATGCAACTTAGGCAGTCCAAACTCTGACAGGAAAGCTGGAGACCCAGAATAGCCAAAGTTCTGGTCTGAGTTTAAAGGTTTTCTTATTTAGAACCAGGAACAACTATTGTTGCAAATCAAGTCTGAAGGCAGTCTTCTGAAGAATGTTCTCTTGTTTTATTCAGGTCATATACTGATTGAACGAGACCTACTCACAATGAAGAGGGAAATCAATTTTACTCAAAGTTCCTCAGTTTCACTGTTAACTTCATCCAAAATTACCTCACAAAATATTCTGAAAAAGATAAAAACATCCCAGTATCAGGGCACTCCATCACCCAGTCAAGTTAAAACATAAAATTAATCATCAATGAATGTAAATAGGTATCTTGATAGATTTATAGTATATTTTCTAGAATAACTTTTTTAAATGAATGACAAAACTAAGAATTGTATAGAATAAGTGACAATTTCAAAACCACACAGTAAATATTAGGACAAGAATTCAAATTCATTTCTGACTTGGGAATCTATGCATATCCCATTATGTCCTACATTTAGCTGAATGCCATTTGCTTTTTAGTTTGGTATTTCTCATACTGTTTTCAACTCAGATTTTATTATCCATGGCTACATCATGTTACAACTAAGTGGTTGCTGCTGCTGCTGTTAAGTCGCTTCAGTCGTGTCTGACTCTGTGCGACCCCATAGACAGAAGCCCACCAGGCTCCCCCGTCCCTGGAATTCTCCAGGCAAGAACACTGGAGTGGGTTGCCATTTCCTTCTCCAATGCATGAAAGTGAAAAGTGAAAGTGAAGTCGCTCAGTCGTGTCCGACTCTTAGCGACCCCATGGACTGCAGCCCACCAGGCTCCTCCGCCCATGGGATTTTCCAGGTAAGAGTACTGGAGTGGGGTGCCATTGCCTTCTCCAACAACTAAGTGGTGGTATTGTACAATAAAGGATTTGACTGGTCTTTGTCCCAGGTTTCTTAGACAAAGCATTTAAACCATTGGAATTATGCTAGTAATAGAAGTATATTTATTATAGTGGGTCCCTTCTGAGTCTAAGCTAAAGAGGTGACACATGATAGGGCTTTAGATAGCTTTAGGCTGTGTGTTGGCCATGCCAGAAAGACCAACCATGACGTTAGAAGCATAGTATTTTGAGCTAGGTGACATCAACCCAACCTCAATGGCATGCAGGGGAGATGAAGATTGAATTTGGTTACATAATCAGTGATTCTATCAATCATGACTACATGATGAAATTCCAATAAAAACTTTGGATACCAAGGTTCAGGTGAGCTTCCTGATTGGTAAACACATGAACACACCAGGAGGATAATGTGTACTGATTCTGCAGGTAGAGAACACAAACTCTACATTTAGAACTCTCTTTGACATTGTCTTATGAGTCTCATCTTTTGCCTGATTCAAGTTTTTTATAATAAAGCCATAACAATAATTAAAATGATTTCTTTGGTTCTGTGAATTATTCTAGCAAATTATCAAATCTGACAGGGTAGTGGAAACACAAAATTTATCCAGTTAGTTAGAAGTGTGTGGGTGGCCTTTAACTTGCAGCTGATGTCTGGGGTGAAGACAGTCTTGTTTAATACTGTGCCCTTAACTTGTGGTGGTGGTGGTTTAGTCACTAAGTCGTGTCCGACTCTTGCGGCCCCATGGACTGTAGCCCACCAGGTTCCTCTGTCCTTGGGATTCTCCAGGCAAGAATACTGGAGTGGGTTGCCATTTCTTTCTCCATGGGATCTTCCTGACCCAGGGATTGAACCCAGGTCTCCTGCATTGCAGGCAGATGATTTACTGACTGAGCTATGAGGGAAGCCCCCTTAACTTGTGGAGCATATAGCAACTCTGGGTAGTTAATGTCAGACTTGCATTGCAATATTGCAACTAGTCTATATGGCTAACTTGCTGTGTCTGGAGAAAAAGCAGAAAATATGGAGTAAATCCTTCCTTTTCCATCTATAATGGCCATTATTTTTCTCAAGAAAGTCACACTCACTGAGCCTACATAAAAATCTCAAAATGTCTTAAAATCTTCCTCCAAGCATAAACGACCTGATTCCTTGTCTCACACTAGAGGTTCTTTGTACAAATTAATTTGACTGGATCTCCTATACCAGTCATAAAATATGTCACCATAAGAATGAGTCGCACTGGATCATGTGCTCACACTTCTCTCAAGCAATGTATAACAAAGCCTAAGACAAGAGTCATTCTTATGCTTCTCAACATATTGAAAATTATTGATCATCTATAATGTTTCTCAAACTAATTTCCCTAGTAGCAGATCTAGGGTTTAAAGATCTATGGAGTAGGGAGAAAAGTGGGACCAGATTAGGGTTTCAATTTTATCTTGTGTTAAAATTATCAAGGATAATAAAACTATTTTATTAATTGCAAAACATGGGTTTCTATAAAGTTGGCTGGACACCAGATGATTAATCTGACACATACAGGTATAATGTAAGTAAATAAATAGTTTTCTTACTTCTAAGGATCAAGAGATTTATCAAAAGGAGATGAAGATAATATCAATCAGGCTGAAGAACCATAAACTATAAAAATAGTACTGGGGAGGAGACACAACAGTCCTCCTCATACTACAAAGTGTATTATAGTTCTGGATGCTCACATATGAAATGCTCATAGTTCTGAAAGTGGGGGAGCATACTGATGTCATTTAAGATGACATATAATTCAGCTCATTAGAGCCAGGAATGACTACATACTTCTGTAGATGAATATATCTTGTTGCTTAGCCATAAATAATATAAATACATCTTTCCTTTGGGCTAATAACCCACCATTAAAGTCATTTTTTTCATTGAGAAAGTCTTTATTTCTTAAGTTTGTGTGGTTCAAACTCCTCCCTCTTTTTAAAAAGGTATTTTTTGTTATTCAATTCTAGAATACTGTCTACAGGCTTAAGAAAAATGAAAAATCAAAAGCCACATAAGTGAAGTGAAAGGGGAAGCTATGTTCTTTGTGAACACATTGTACTCCGTTTATTTTGCTGAGCACTTTCCCCTGTGCTATCACCTTTAACCATCAAAACAACTTTGAAATAAGGATACATAATCTGAAATATGCAGAACTAAATCACAATGTCAATGATAGGTAATTTGGAAAATGTTACACAGCTAGCAAGAAATAAAGTAGGATTTAAACTTAACTCTTTATCCAAACCTGGGCTTCTCTTTAGGATATATTTATATAAAACCATATATTCCATATATTCCCTGGTGGCTCAGCTGGTAAAGAAGCTGCCTGCAATTCAGGAGACACAGGTTCAATCCCAGGATTGGGAAGATACCCTAGAGAAGGGCATGGCAACCCACTCCAGCATTCTTGCCTGGAGAATTCCATGGACAGAGGAACCTGGCGGGCTGCAGTCCATGGGGTCACAAGAGTCTGACACAACTGAGCATGCACACATATATACATATAAAACCATAAGTAGCATTGTTTCAAGTTATCTGAAGCAGTATAATTGTTTATTTATTTATTTCATTTATAAATAAGAAATCAAAAGAAAATAAGGTTTCAATTTTATTGTGTTAAAATTATTAATTATAAAAAATATTGCTTATTCCTGGTCCTGCTCATTATGCCAGTTGCCTTGCTGTTCATACTGTTTGTTGAACCCAGGGTAGGCAAGGCTAGAGCTAGGAGGCTGGAAGAAGATGGGAGGAGCTGTAGGAACTGAAGACATGCTTATTCTTTCCCGGCTGGCATGGGGGACATAACACAGCCTCTCTCCTTGCTGATGCAGCAGCTATAGCAGCAGCCATAACTTAACCATAATGTAGCCATAACATAACCTCACATAACATAACCATGATGTGGCCCCAGTGTACCCCTGGTGCAGCAGCCACCAGGGCTTTTCAGGTGAAGCTTATATATTCTTACAGAACAAGACCAGCCATGGCCAAGCGAGTACCTTGTGCTTCACATGTGAAGCACTATAAGTGATCTCAGCTGTTATATAACTGTGCAAAGTCATTGTTTACAGAACACATGCTGAGAGGGCATGATAGCATGAGCTGAGAGAGCCTGACTGGTGCCATCTTGTTTATTTACCCACAATCCTTATGCAATTTTTAGCACCTGCATGAAATATATTCATAAATAAACATTAAGCAAGGCACATTATTGTGAAATGTCACAACACCAAAAGAAAAAAGGCTTGACATGGGATGTCTCAAAGACTAACCTGGAGAAAAGAAAATAGAATATTTAATCCCATATTAAGATAGTCCTCAAAATAACAGAATCCCCCAAACTTCATTTGCGTCTGTATCAACCACTTTCTTTTGTTTGTTTTTTAACACCTAAATTTAATTTAAAAATTTAAAAATTGTATACAAGTTTTAAAGTTAACTTTCCATTTGCAGTTATTGCAAAATATTGGTTATATTCCTCACATTGTATAATATATCCTTGAGCCTATCTTACATCCAATAGTTTGAACTCTCTACTCCCTCACCCTTATGTTGTCCCTATCACATTCTCCACTGGTAAGGACTGATTTGTTTTCTATGTTTGTGACTCTGCTTTTTTTTTTTTTTTTGCTATATTCACTACTTTACTATAATTTTCAGACTCCACATATCATTTATATCGTACAACATTCGTCTTTCTTTGTCTGAAATTTCACTAAACTTAATACTCTCTGAATCAATCCATGTTGTTGCAAATGACAAGATTTCTTTTTTATGGCTGATAATATTCCATTATATATATTGCTTCTTCTTCATCCATTCATCTATTGATGGACACTTAAGTTTCTTAAAACTCTTATCTGTTATAAATAGTGCTACTACATTAACTTTTTGATTAATTTATTTTTAATTGGAGGATAATTGCTTTACAAAGTTGTTTTGATTTCTTCCATATATCAACATGAATCAGCCATAGATATATGTATGTCCCTTCCCTCTTAAATCTCCCTCAAACCTCCCACCCAATCCCTCCTCTCTAGGTTCTCACAGAGAACCAGGTAGAGCTCCTTGTGTTATATAGAAACTAAAAATAAGCTGTTTATTTTACATATGGTAATGTATATACTCTCTCAATTCATCTCACCCTCTCCTGCCACCTGTGTGCATAAGTCTGTTCTCTATGTCTGAGTCTCTATCCCTGCATTGAAAATAGGCTCATCATACCATTTTTCTATATTCCATATATGTGTATATATGTGTGTGTGTGTCTTAATATACAATATTTGTCTTTCTTTTTCTGACTTACTTTACTCTGTTAACAGGCTCTAGGTTCATCCAGCTTTCTAGAACTAGATCAAATGTTTTCCTTTATATGACTGAGAAATATTCCATTGTATATGTGTACCAAAACTTCTTTATCCATTTATCTCTTGACTGACATCTAGGTTGCTTTCATGTCCTGGCTATTGTAAATAGTGCTGCAGTGAATATTGGGATACATGTGTCTTTTTCAATTCTGGCTTCCTCAGGGTATATGCTCAGTAGTTGAGATTGCTAGGTCATATTGTAGTTTTACTCCAAGTTTTGCTTTTTTTTAAAAAAATTTATTTTATTTTTTAACTTTACAATATTGTATTGGTTTTGCCATATATCGAAATGAATCCTCCACAGGTATACATGTGTTCCCCATCCTGAACCCTTCTCCTTCCTTTCTCCCCATACCATCCCTCTGGGTCATCCCATTGCACCAACCCCAAGCATCAAGTGTCATGCATCGAACCTGGACTGGCAACTCATTTCATATATGATATTATACATATTTCAATGCCATTATCCCAAATCATCCCACCCTCTCCCTCTCCCACAGAGTCCAAAAGACTGTTCTATACATCAGTGTCTCTTTTGCTGTCTCATATACAGGGTTATTGATACCATCTTTCTAAATTCCATATATATGCATTAGTATATTGTATTGGTATTTTTCTTTCTGGCTTACTTCACTCTGGATAATAGGCTCCAGTTTCATCCACCTCAGAACTGATTCAAATGTATTCTTTTTAATGGCTGAGTGATACTCCATTGTGTATATGTACCACAGCTTTCTTATCCATTCATCTGCTGATGGACATCTAGGTTGCTTCCATGTCCTGGCTATTATAAACAGTGCTGCGATGAACATTGGGGTACACGTGTCTCTTTCACTTCTGGTTTCCTCAGTGTGTATGCCCAGCAGTGGGATTGCTGGATCATAAGGCAGTTCTATTTCCAGTTTTTTAAGGAATCTCCACACTGTTCTCCATAGTGGCTGTACTAGTTTGCATTCTCACCAACAGTGTAAGAGGGTTCCCTTTTCTCCACACCCTCTCCAGCATTTATTGCTTGTAGACTTTTGGATCGCAGCCATTCTGACTGGCATGAAATGGTACCTCATAGTGGTTTTGATTTGCATTTCTCTGATAATGAGTGATGTTGAGCATCTTTTCATGTGTTTGTTAGCCATCTGTATGTCTTCTTTGGAGAAATGTCTATTTAGTTCTTTGGCCCATTTTTTGATTGGGTCATTTATTTTTCTGGAGTTGAGCTGTAGGTGTTGCTTGTATATTTTTGAGATTAGTTGTTTGTCAGTTGCTTCATTTGCTATTATTTTCTCCTATTCTGAAGGCTGTCTTTTCACCTTGCTTATAGTTTCCTTTGTTGTGCAGAAGCTTTTAAGGTTAATTAGGTCCCATTTGTTTATTTTTGCTTTGATTTCCAATATTCTGGGAGGTGGGTCATAGAGGATCCTGCTGTGATGTATGTCAGAGAGTGTTTTGCCTATGTTCTCCTCTAGGAGTTTTATAGTTTCTGGTCTTACATTTAGATCTTTAATCCATTTTGAGTTTATTTTTGTGTATGGTGTTAGAAAGTGTTCTAGTTTCATTCTTTTACAAGTGGTTGACCAGTTTTCCCAGCACCACTTGTTAAAGAGATTGTCTTTAGTCCATTGTATATTCTTCTGTTCTCCATAGTGGCTATATAAATTTACATTCTCACCAACAGAGCAAGAGGATTTCCTTTACTTCACATCCTCTCCAGCATTTATTGTTTGTAGATTTTTTGATGATGGCCATTCTGACCAGTGTGAGATGACACCTCATTGCAGTTTTGATTTGCATTTCTCTAATAACAAGTGATATTGAGTATTTTTTAATGTGTTTATTATCCATCTGTATTCCAGAGAAACATCTACTTCTGCTTCACTGACTATGCTAAAGCCTTTGACTGTGTTCAGTTCAGTTTGGTTCAGGCACTCAGTTGTGTCTGACTCTTTGTGACCCCATAGACTGCAGCATGCCAGGCATCCCTGTACATCACCAACTCCCAGAGCATACTCAAATTCATGTCCATCGTGTCAGTGATGCTATCCAACCATCTTATCCTCTGTCATCCCTTTATCCTCCGGCCTTCAATCTTTCCCAGCATCAGGGTCTTTTCCAATGAGTCAGTTCTTCGCATCAGGTGACTAAAGTATTGGAGTTTCAGATTCAGCATCAGTCCTTCCAATGAATATTCAGGACTGATTTCCTTTAGGATGGACTGCGTAGATCACAACAAACTATGAAACATTCCTAAAGAGATGGGAATACCAGACCACCTTACCTGCCTCCTGAAAAACTGGTACTCAGGTCAAGGAGAAACAGAACAGGAAATGGGACAACAGATTGGTTCAAAATTGGAAAGGAGTACATCAAAGCTGTTTATTGTCACCCTGCTGATTTAACTTGTATGCAGAGTACATTATGCAAAATGTCAGGCTGGATGAAGCACAAGCTGGAATCAAGATTGCCTGGAGAAATATAAAAACTAAAAATAGGCAGATGACACCAACCTTATAGCAGAAAGCAAAGAGGAACTAAAGACCCTCTTTGATGAAAGTGAAGAGGAGAATGAAAAAGCTGTCTTAAAACACAACATTCTAAAAATCTAAGATCATGGCATTTGGTCACATCACTTCATGGCAAATAGATGGGGAAACAATGGAAACAGTGACAGATTTCGTTTTCTTGGGCTCCAAAATCACTGCAGATGTTGACTACAGCCATGAAATTAAAAGATGTTTGCTCCTTGGAAGAAAAGCTATGACAAACCTAGACAGCATACTCAAAAAGTAGAGACATTACTTTGCTGACAAAGGTCTGTATAGTCAGAGGTTTGGTTTTTCTAGAAGTCAGGCATAGATATGAGAGTTGGATCATAAAGAAGGGTGAGCACCGAAGAATGGATGTTTTTGAACTGTGGTATTGGAGAAGACTCTTGAGAGTCCCCTGGACTGCAAGGAGATCAACCCAGTCAATCCTAAAGGAAATCAGTCCTGAATATTCATTGGAAGGACTGATGCTGAGGCTGAAGCTTCCATATTTGGCCACCTGATGTGAAGAAGTGGCTCATTAGAAAAGATACTGATGCTGGGAAAGATTGAAGGCAGGAGAAGAAGGGGATGACAATGGTTGAGATGGATAGATGGATGCCATCACCAACTCGATGCACATGAGTTTGAGCAAGCTCCAGGAGTTAGTGTTGGACAGGGAAGTCTGACGTGCTGCAGTCCATGGGGTCGCAAAGAGTTAGAAACAACTGAGCGGCCGAGCTGAACTGAGGTTCCTTCTCTCCTAAGCCAGTTACTTTTATCACCTTATTTTTTCATTCTGGCCTTCCATTTTATTGTTCAAATTTACTGATATTACTTATAATTTAAGATTGTAGCTTAAGAATATTCACTGAAATACCAATATTTTCCCCATATTGGCTGTTTGTTCTAATAAGACTCTCAGTGTCTGGAAGATGACATTTTAATATATCAGTATTCCAATACAATTCATCTGGAATTTATTTTAACAACTACACTGTGCAAAGTACCATGGTTGGGAGAATAAGTAAGGTACTTACACTGCTTTCAGTATTTTATATTTTCCTAAAGAGGTTACTCTTTCTCTTCTTTGAGAATGATTTCTTTTTTCAAGTCATTATACCTATTTTACTCTTTATATGAACGCTTTCGTCAGTAACTAGCTAGGATTTTTGCATTTTTAAATGTTTAATAGCACTTGATGAATGTCTAATGCAAAATGAGTAGTTCCTCAGGGAGCAATACACTTTTTTCACGTCATTGCTCAGTCTATTATGTCAGAGAACAAAAAGTAATAAAATAATTTAAAGGAAAATACATTTTAAAAATAAAGGAATTTCTAAGCCCAACTTTATGTTGCTAAATGACATGTCTCTAAGATATTTGCCAGAGAAGGCAATATCATTAGGTCAAAGTTCAGTTCAGTTCAGTTCAGTTCAGTCTGTTCAGTCGTGTCCATCTCTGCTACCCAATGGACTGAAACATGCCAAAATAGTAAACTGTAGACAGTCTTTTATTTTTATGAGGGCTTATTAAATTAAAATTTGTAATTAATCTATTTCATAAAGTTTAAAATTTTTAAGTGCTCTAGGAGCTAAGAAATGCTTGGCATATACTTGATTGTTCAGAATAAGTCACGTTAACTTAGCACCAGAGAACATTTACTAAAGATTATGATGATTTTTTTAATTGAGAGCCTAAGCAAGTGAGTGAATTTATCAGAAGTGTTTTACCATATTATAATAATTGTCTTCCCTTTTCTAATATTCATAATTTTCCAAAGTGAAAGAGAAAGGAAAGAAAGAAAGACAGGAAGGAAAAAAAGAAAGATAGCCAGAGAAGGCATGTATATTAGAAACTTTCCAGATAAGAGCCAGTAAGCCAGAGTCCCACAAGTGGCAATGGACAACTATTATCTAAACTGTTCAGGTGAATATTAAACATCAAAAACAAACAGATTGAGAATTATATGATCAAAAACTACATTGCTTTAGTTCAACTCGGTAACTTTTAAAAAAGGATCTATCCTATTTCGCATGAGATTTAATGACTCAATTTGAAACTTCATCACAGAACTTTTGAAATTTATGTTGTACTACATGTAATATTATTTAATATGTTTCAGAAGGTAGAGAGTCTGCCTGCAATGCAGGAGACCTGGGTTCATTCCCTAGGTTGGAGAGATTGGGGAGATCCCCTGGAAAAGGGAATGGCTACCCACTCCAGTATTCTTGCTTGGAGAATCCCATGAATAGAGGAGCCTGGTGGGCTACAGTCCATGGTGTCACAAAGAGTTGAACATCACTGAGTGACTAAGAATTTCACTTTTTTATTATTTAAGGAAACTAGGTAATAAGAATAAAGAAAAGAGAATAAACAAAAGTAAAACTAAAAATAAAACAGTATAAAGGAGTGAGAAAGACAAAGAAAGAAGAACAAAATGGAAGAGAAGAGAATGAAATCAAAATGTGTGTGTTTATCTGTGTGTGTGTGTGTTTTAGTGGATAATTTGGACTAATTAGATAAATTGGACTATTCTCTACTCTATCACTTCTCTAATTCTATCTCAAAGCAAGATATTTTCCTTATCATTGGACTTCCCTTGCCCCTATAAGCTACATTATACCTCCCACTGTCAGTAGACACATTGATAATCTACTTTGTATCATAACTCCACTACCTTGGACTTTTAGGGCAGATATTAAAATTAAGTCACTTAATTTTAACCAAATATACCAATCTTTACTTCATGCTAAAATCTGGAGACTCAAATATCCTCCATCAACCAATGACCTAAGGATTATGTTTTAATATGTTGACATAATTTTCAACTAGGAGCTATACCCACATGAAATTTTGGAAGGCAAGAGTAAACCCCTTGAAGTGAGGACTCTCATTTCAGGTGACAGTATATAAATGGACACATTTTCCCCTTGCAACAGCTGAAGCAAGAGGCTGAGTGCCTGATTCTTAGTGTTGTTATATCGAGAAGTAGATGTAGGGCTTGAATCATTCTAGCACTGGTGACAAAAGAAGCAATGTTTTTCTGGAACCAGAAGTTGGGCTATAAATTTGTCATGTTCAGATCACAGTAGAAATGAATTTTAGGAACTCAGATATAAAGAATAGAAAGCTGAAACCCTGTTTTGCAGAGGTAAATATATTAATCCAGGTATCACTTAGTTTATAGGAAGGAAAACAAAATGTAAACTAAAAGTACAGTGATAGGGAAATTTTGAAAATTATATTATTAATGTTTTCTGGATCTTTTTTTTCTGGCTGTTTTTACCTCCTTTTTACAGTTCTTAGCAAAAATCTATGAAAAAAAGACAAAGGCAGACCCAGGGCCTTTCCACTAGCCTAAGCAAAGAACTTATTCCCTTGAGAAATCAAAGATCTGTGCAGTTTCTGTAAGTGGTGTTTTATTACAACTAGAAACAAATCATTGATCATTTTCTACATTTACTTTTATCTTCTGATTTATACATTTTAAAAAACATTTCTACACTGTAAGAAGCCACATCTGAGTTGTATGAACAGGACAGTTTAGCACCTAGAGATTTTCAATCTTGGGAAGGATAAAGTAGATGAATAAAATTATAAGACTGGTATGAAGAAGAACTATGAGATTTTCTTGGGGAATAAGGAATGTGTGGTATGTGAGAAAAACTTGATCTGCCTTTGTTTGCCCTAATAGGTTTTTTTTTCTTTTTTCTTTTTTTTCTGGTTGTCTAACAATACGTTGTACAGGAGACAGGGACCAAGACCATCCCCATGGAAAAGAAATACAAAAAAGCAAATGGCTGTCTGGGGAGGCCTTACAAATAGCTGTGAAAAGAAAAGAAGTGAAAAGCAAAGGAGAAAAGGAAAGATATAAGCATCTGAATGCAGAGTTCAAAAAAATATCAAGAAGAGATAAGAAAGCCTTCTTCAGGGATCAATGCAAAGAAATAGAGGAAAACAACAGAATGGGAAAGACTAGAGATCTCTTCAAGAAAATTAGAGATACCAAAAGAACATTTCATGCAAAGATGGGCTCGATAAAGGACAGAAATGGTATGGACCTAACAGAAGCAGAAGATATTAAGAAGAGATGGCAAGAATACACAGAAGAACTGTACAGAAAAGATCTTCACAAGCCAGATAATCACGATGGTGTGATCACTCACCTAGAGCCAGACATCCTGGAATGTGAAGTCAAGTGGGCCTTAGAAAGCATCACTATGAGCATAGCTAGTGGAGGTGATGGAATTCCAGTTGAGTTATTCCAAATTCTGAAAGATGATGCTGTGAAAATGCTGCATTCAATATGCCAGCAAATTTGGAAAACTCAGCAGTGACCACAGGACTGGAAAAGGTCAGTTTTCATTCCAATCCCAAAGAAAGGCAATGCCAAAGAATGCTCAAACTACTGCACAATTGCACCCATCTCACGCTAGTAAAGTAATGCTCAAAATTCTCCAAGCCAGGCTTCAGCAATATGTGAACCATGAACTTCCTGATGTTCAAGCTGGTTTTAGAAAAGGCAGAGGAACCAGAGATCAAATTGCCAACATCCGCTGGACCATGGAAAAAGCAAGAGAATTCCAGAAAAACATCTATTTCTGCTTTATTGACTATGGCAACGCCTTTGAGTGTGTGGATCACAATAAACTGTGGAAAATTCTGAAAGAGATGGGAACACCAGACCACCTGACCTGCCTCTTGAGAAATCTGTATGCAGGTCAGGAAGCAACAGTTAGAACTGGACATGGGACAACAGACTGGTTCCAAATAGGAAAAGGAGTATGTCAAGGCTGTATATTGTCACCCTGTTTATTTCACTTCTATGCAGAGTACATCATGAGAAATGCTGGACTGGAAGAAACACAGGCTGGAATCAAGATTGCCGGGAGAAATATCAATAACCTCAGATATGCAGATGACACCACCCTTATGGCAGAAAGCAAAGAAGAACGAAGGAGCCTCTTGATGAAAGTGAAAGTGGAGAGTGAAAAAGTTGGCTTAAAGCTCAACATTCAGAAAATAAAGATCATGGCATCTGGTCCCATCACTTCATGGGAAATAGATGGGGAAACAGTGTCAGACTTTATTTTTCTGGGCTCCAAAATCACTGCAGATGGTGACTGCAGCCATGAAATTAAAAGATGCTTACTCCTTGGAAGGAAAGTTATGACCAACCTAGATAGCATATTCAAAAGCAGAGACATTACTTTGCCAACAAAGGTTCGTCTAGTCAAGGCTATGGTTTTTCCTGTGGTCATGTATGGATGTTAGAGTTGGACTGTGAAGAAAGCTGAGCACCGAAGAATTGATGGTTTTGAAGTGTGGTGTTGGAGAAGACTCTTGAGAGTCCCTTGGACTGCAAGGAGATCCAACCAGTCCATTCTGAAGGAGATCAGCCCTGGGATTTCTTTGGAGGGAATGATGCTAAAGCTGAAACTCCAGTACTTTGGCCCCCTCATGCGAAGAGTTGACTCATTGGAAAAGACTCTGATGCTGGGAGGGATTGGGGGCAGGAGGAGAAGGGGATGACAGAGGATGAGATGGCTGGATGGCATCACTAACTCGATGGACGTGAGTCTGAGTGAACTCCGGTAGTTGGTGATGGACAGGGAGGCCTGGTGTGCTGCGATTCATGGGGTCGCAAAGAGTCGGACATGACTGAGCGACTGATCTGATCTGATCTGAACAATAGGAGCCTGATTTTTATCAAAGCTTATGGCCACTATGTGTAAATATGTTTCCCAGCCTGTCTTGAAGGTAGATGTGGCATGTAACAAATTTTGGGCAACAATATAGAAGGAAAAACTTGTGTCCAACATGCTAGAAATATCCTTAATGTCATCCATTTCCCTTCTTTGTCCCTTCTCCCTTCATTAGACTGTATTAAGATGTCATGACTGGTTGACATCAGGAAAATAATGTAGAAAGAATTACTGAAATCAGCACCAGTAATATAAATAATATTTCATAATAATTTTTGTGGACTATAAATTATAAGAAAACCAAATCACTATGTTGCAGAACTAAAATAATGTAATATTTGTAAGTCAACTACACTTCAATAAACAAACAAAAAATTACTGAAAATTTTCCTTCCCATAAAAGCAGTGAGAAAGAACTTGTAAAAATTGTCATAGTAAAGATTTTCAGAACTCAAAAAATTAACCGATAGCTCTTAGCAACTTGAAAAACATTTATAAAAGAACAAAGGCAGAATATCAATGAGAAAAAGGATTTTTAAGTTATTGTAACTACTAAAGACCCATTCCCTGCTTCTTAGCTCAGTGGAAGAATTGATAATAACATTACAGATTTCCATTACTGGTGAGAGAAGAATGAAACTAATTCATAAAAAAAAAAATATTATTGTTTCACATGTCTCATGGCTTCATGGCTGAGCTGCTTAAAAGGTTTGTCTTTATCAGATCTGACTCAGGACCTGCCCAGTGCTAAAAACTGCATCTAGGCCCACATTTGCTGGAAACTCTAGCAGCTGTTTTAAAGGCATGGCTATTTAAGGTAATGCAAACATTAACAATGCAAAGAAATAGAGGAAAACAATAGAATGGGAAAGACTAGAGATCTTGTGAAGAAAATTGCCTTGATGTTGGTGGCTGCTGACTGATCAGGTGGTGTTTGTTGAAGGTTTGGGATGGCTGTGATAGCTTCTTAAAATAAGACAACAATCGAATTAGCCACATTGATTTACTTGTTCTTTCACAAAGAGGAGTGTCCGTGGTGGCTCAGTGGTAAAGTATCTACCTGTCTGGAGAAGGGAATTGCAACCCATTCCAGTATTCTTGCCTGGAGAATTCCATGAACAGAGGAACCTAACAGGCTGCAGTTCACAGGGTCTGTATCAAAGAGTCAGACACGACTGAATGACTGACACTTTCATTTTCACAAATAATTCCTCTGTAGCACACAATTTTATTTGATAGCTTTTTACTCATAGAAATTCTTTCAAAATTGTAGTCAGTCCTCTCAAACCCTATGGTTGCTTTATCAGCTAAGTTTATGTCATATTCTAAATCCTACGTAGTCATTTCACCAATTTTCACATCACTGCCACCAGTAGTAGATGCTATCTCAAAACACTTTCTCTGTTCATCCCAAAGAAGCAAGTCCTCATCTGTTTAAATTTTATCCTGACATTACAGCAATTCAGTACATCTTTAGGTTCCACTTCTAATTATAGTTCTCTTGGTATTTCTTGCATATTTATAGTTATTCCCTCCACTAAGTAACTTTAAACCCCTCAAAGTCATCCTTGAGTGTTGACATCAACTTCTTCGAAATTGTTAATGTTGGTATTTGGACCTTTTCCCATGAATCACAAATGTTCTTCATAGTGTCTAAAATGCGGAATCCTTTCCAGAAGGTTTGCAATTTGCTTTGCCCAGGTCCATCAGAGGATTTGCTATCTACTGCAGGTATATTGTCTTATGACATGTCTTAAATAATAATACTTGAAAGTTGAGATCGCTTCTTGATCTATGGGCTATGAAATAAATTAGGTTGTATTAGCAGGCATGTAAACATTAATCTCACTTCATTAATATATCTCCATTAGAGCTCTTTTGTGACCAGGAACATTGTTAGTGAGCAATGATATTTTGAAAATAAGCTTTTTCCTCTGAGCAGTAGGTTTTAATAGTAGTCTTACAATATTCAGTAAGTCACATTGTAAACAAATGTGCTATCATTTGGGGTTTGTCATCCATTTATAGAACACAGGCAGAGTAGATTTAGCATAACTCTTAAAATCCATAAGATTTTCAAAAGGTAAACAAACTTTGACTTCATCTTAAAGTCACCAGCTCCACTATCCCCTAACAAAAGAGTCAACCTGTATTTTGAAACTTTCAAGCCAGGCCCTGACTTTTCTGTAGCTATGAAATTCCTTGATGACATCTTTCATTAGAAGACTGTTTCATCTATAAGGAAAATCTGGTTAGTGTGCTACCATCATCAATTATCTTACCTAGATCTGGATAACCTGTTGCAGCTTCCTCATCAGTGTACATGCTTTCTGCTTCACCTTGTCCTTTTATGTTATGAGTACAACTCCTTTCCTTAAACTTCACAAATCAACCATTTCTACCTTCAGACATTTCTTCTGTAGTTTCCTTATCTCTCTTGGCCTTCATAGATTGAAGAGTCGAAGCTTTGCTCTGGATTAGGCTTTGGCTTAAGGGAATGTTATGAAATTTGATTGCCTATTCAATCACTAAAACTTTCTCCATGTCAGCAATAAAAATGTTAACACTTACTTTCTTACATTCTTCTCATTTGTGTGTTCACTGGAGTAGCATTTTTAACTTCCTCTGAGAACTTTTCCTTTGCATTCACAACTTGGCTGTTTGGTACAAGAGGCCAACTTTTGTTCTTTTTCAGCTTTCAATTATTTATCTTAGCATAATAGCCTCCAATTTAGGAGAGACTTATCCTTAATCTTTGAACTCAGAAATATATCAATCTGGTTCCATCACTGGGCTTTTACACTTGTTCTTCTCTGTATTTGGATATTTTCCCCCAGATCTTCACGTGGTCTTTTCCTTCAGCCATAGTTCAAATATCAAGTCCTCAGAGAAGTCCTCTTTGATGAAATTAGCTATAGCATCTATTCCCTATATCTTAACAATGTACTAACAAGTTTTCCTGTTGTTTTTATAGAACTTATGATTTGAAAGCATTTGATTAATTTTTAGTTTTCTGTCACATCAACCACTGGAATAGCAGCTTGCTGAGGATAAGTCCTTGACTTCTATTCATCTTTATATTTCAATGCCAGAGTTTTTAAAACACTTTTTAAAAAAGTATTTGGTAAACTAACAAACTGGTAGAAAATATGTACTGCTTATTTAAGTTGAAAATATACTGCTGACATATACCAGTTTGTTTTTATCACCTATAATTAACCAAATGAGCTACCGAATAAATGACAAGCATAAAGGCTGAATTGTTTTCAGTATGAGATCTTGGAAAATACAAAAAGTAGGTTACAATATTTAAACTGCTTTATGATAGGAGGAAACTTATGATAATAGTACTGTTTTCTTCACTACCTTTAACTAAACAATAGGTTTAAAGAGTTTCTATGATTTAAAGTAGATAATCTTTATCTACACTCTGTCTCATTTAATTGTAAAATTAATTAGATATAATTCTTTATCCTCTGAAAGCAATAGAAATTTCACAAAACATTTTTTCAACCTAAAATAGATATATACTTAAAACTTCTATAAGTTTCAGGACAGTTTATTCCTGTAATATTTTCCTTCATGCCATGTAATTAATTTTCTATTTTAAATCAGTTCAGTTCAGTTGCTCAGTTATGTCCAACTCTTTGAGACCACATGGACTGCAGCACACCAGGCTTCCCTGTCAATTACCAACTCCTGGAGCTTACTCAAACTCATGTCCAACGAGTTGATGATGCCATCCAACCATCTCATCCTCTGTCATCCCCTTCTCTTCCTGCCTTCAAACTTTCCCAGCATCAGGGTTTTTTTTTTCCAAAGAATCAGTTCTTTACATCAGGTGGTCAAAGTGTTGGAGTTTCAGCCTCAGCATCAGTCCTTCCAATGACTATTCAGGACTGATTTCCTTTAGGATGGACTGGTTAGATCTCCTTGTAGTCCAAGGGACTCTCAAGAGTCTTCTCCAACATCACAGTTCAAAGCATCAATTCTTTGGTGCTCAGCTTTCTTTTTGATCCAACTCTCAAATTCATACATGACTACTTGAAAAACCATAGTTTTGATTAGATGGACCTTTGTTGGCAAAGTAATGTCTCTGCATTTAATATGCTGTCTAGGTTGGTCATAACTTTTCTTATAAGGAGCAAGCATCTTTTAATTTCATGGCTGTAGTCACCATCTGTGTGGTATGGAGCACCCCTCCCCCCCCCCCAAAAAAAAGTCTGACACTGTTTCCATCGTTTCCCCATCTATTTGCCATGGAGTGATGAGACTGGATGCCATGATCTTAGTTTTCTGAATGTTGACTTTTAAGCCAGCTTTTCCATTCTCCTTTTCCACTTTCATCAAGCAGCTCTTTCGTTCTTCTTTGCTTTCTGCCATAAGGATGGTGTCATCTGCATATCTGAGGTTATTGATATTTCCCCAGCAATCTTGATTCCAGCTTGTGCTTCATCCAGCCCTGCATTTTGCATGATGCACTATGCATAGAAATTAAATAAGAAGGGTGACTATGTACAGCCTGGATGTACTCCTTTCCCTATTTGGAAACAGCCTGTTGTTCCATGTCAGGTTCTAACTGTTGCTTTTTGACCTGCATACAGATTTCTCAGGAGGCAGATCAGGTGGTCTGGTATTCCTATTCCTTTAAGAATTTTCCACTGTTTGTTGTGATCCACACAGTCAAAAGCTTTGGCACAGTCAATAAAACAGAAGTAAATGTTAGATGTAGCAAGTAAACTCTTGCTTTTTCAATGATCCAACAGATGTTGGCAACTTGATCTCTGGTTCCTCTGCCTTTTCTAAATCCAGGTTGAACATCTGGAAGTTCACGCTTCACATATTGCTGAAGCCTGGCTTGGAAAATTTTGAGCGTTACTTTACTAGCGTGTGAGATGAGTGAGATTATGTGGTACTGTGAGCATTCTTTGGCATTGCTTTTCTTTGGGATTGGAATGAAAACTGACCTTTTCCCATTCTGTGACCATTGCTGAGTTTTCCAATTTGCTGGCATATTGAGTGCAACACTTTCACAGCATCATCTTTTAGGATTTGAAATAGCTCAACTGGAATTCCATCACCTCCACTAGTTTTATTCATAGTGATGCTTCCTAAGGCCCACTTGAGTTTGGATTACAGTATATCTGGCTCTAGGTGAGTGATCACATTATCGTGGTCATCTTTGCCATTAAAATCTTTTATGTATAGTTCACCACTTCATGGGAAATAGATGGGGAAACAGTGGAAACAGTGTCAGACTTTATTTTTCTGGGCTCCAAAATCACTGCAGATGGTGACTGCAGCCATGAAATTAAAAGACACTTACTCCTTGGAAGGAAAGTTATGACCAACCTAGATAGCATGTTCAAAAGCAGAGACATTACTTTGCCAACAAAGGTTCGTCTAGTCAAGGCTATGGTTTTTCCTGTGGTCATGTGTGGATATGAGAGTTGGACTGTGAAGAAGGCTGAGCGCTGAAGAATTGATGGTTTTGAACTGTGGTATTGGAGAAGACTCTTGAGAGTCCCTTGGACTGCAAGAAGATCCAACCAGTCCATTCTGAAGGAGATCAGCCCTGGGATTTCTTTGGAAGGAATGACGCTAAAGCTGAAACTCCAGTACTTTGGCCACCTTATGCAAAGAGTTGACTCACTGGAAAAGACCCTGATTCTGGGAAAGATTTGGGGCAGGAGGAGAAGGGGATGACAGAGGATGAGATGGCTGGATGGCATCACTGACTCGATGGACCTGAGTCTGAGTGAACTCCGGGAGTTGGTGATGGACGGAGAGGCCTGGCGTGCTGTGATTCATGGGGTCACAAAGAGTCAGACACGACTGAGCGACTGATCTGATTTGATCTGATCTGTGTATTCTTGACACCTCTTGTTAAAATCTTCTGCTTCTGTTAGGTCCATACAGATTTTGTCCTTTATTATAAATACTTCCACACTAAAATGCTCCTGTTTAAATGTAATCCACAAAGTAAACTATATTTTGAATTCCTATGTCTACAAATTCTGTTTTATACACTTTGATTTAGTACAATTCTTTCATTTTCTATCTTTATACTAATTTATCTGTTCATTCTCAGTGTAGACTCATATTTCCTGCAAAGAAAGATTTTTGAAATATTAATGCTATTTATTTCTCTTTATGTATGTTAATGAATGAATTTATCCATAGAATAACATTTAGTTGATACTTTGCTTATGTATAGGTGATACAATGCTGTCTTACGGTCATAAAAAACTTACTGTGACTAGACTTACTCTTTTTCCATAAAAATTGGAAACAGGACATAATATAAGAACTTTTTCTGTCATCAGACAATAGGTAGTAGGATACTTATATTCTTGAGAGAAAATAAACAAGATATACTGTATAATTGCTTCAGTTTTCTACCTGGCAGCAGTCTACACTGAAACAAGCAGAACATGGAGTGTCATGTTAAATCAAGCAGACAGAGATTAGAGTTTAGGAAGACTGAAGAGAGTGAAACTTTTATAGCATAAATCTGAAGAGAAAAGATTTCAGAGAAAAAGAGCTATAGAAGTTCTCACATAAATCCTATGGACTTAAGATTAGTTGCAAGAATGTGTATTCAGTAACTTCTAATCAATATTGTGTAGACGTTCTAATCAGAGAAATCAAGCAAGAAAAATAAATAAAAGGAATGTCTATTCAAAAGGAAGAAGTAAGATTATCTCTATTTACAGAAGACATACTATTATACATTGAAAACCACATTACAAAAAAATCATTAATAAGTGAATTTAGCAAAGCTGTGAGATATAAGATCAATACACAAACATCCATTACATATATCTCTATGATCTAGCACAGCACAATGTGAAAATGATAGTACAATTTTATTTACAAATGGCATCAACACAAAAGAATTAGGAATAATTTTGAGCAAAGAAATGAAAATACAAATAAAATATTCTTCACCAAAGACTATATTGTAAGTATAAATGTTCCTATTCTTGAGTTATTACTGAACTCTAGTTCAGTTACTTGTAGCTCAAAAGTTAGTAATAGAGGTTGCCCCTAGATTTGGTAGAAAGGAAACATAATTTATTCAGAAAAGCTGGCAATCTGTGGAGAAGGTGAACTCTTGTTCAGAGACCCAGTCTGAACATCTGCTCAGCCATGACAGTGTTTAAAGGAAAAGGGGGAAAGAATTTCAGTTAATCATTAAGGTAGGAGGTCAGATTCTTCATCATCTTTCCATTGTGTGCAGACCTGCTGACTTATCTTGATCTTCCTTTGGATGATGCCCTGCTTGCCTGGTCTTATTGCAACTGGATGCTTTCTTGCCTATGTAATCCGCCTTCAGATTTATTAAAGGGAGGCTGAGGGTGAGGGTCAGCTATTCTTCATCCACTTAATTCTTCATTCTTACTTCTTTTAAGCCAGGAAAGGAATAAACAGGTTAGGCAAGACCTTATATACATTCAGTAGAGCAGAACTCAGGTGTTATGGTAAACACAACCTCATGATCTCATTTTTTAATTAAAGTTTAATGGGAACAGAAATAGACAAACTGGAAAGTGGTAAAATAACTTTTTTAAAATCCCTACTTGTCAGACATCATTCTACTTCCATGGGATTAGAGGGCAAAGAGGGGCTTCCCTGGTGGTTCAGATGGTAAAAAATCTGCCTACAACACAGGAGACCCAGGTTTGATCCCTGGCTTGGGAAGATACTATGGAGAAGAGAATGACAACCCACTCTAGTATTCTTGCCTGGAGAATTCCATGGATAGAGGAGTCTGGCAGTCTATACTCCATGGAGTGAGAAAAAGTCAGACATGACTGAGTGACTAAGAGGGCAAAAATCCATTTTCTGTAACTTCATCATACTGACATAGGGCATTGTATTTTCAGAGTGAAAGACATCGACATGGTCCTGGTGTATCTCTTTGCTGACAATTTTATTTTTTTTGCTTACATATATGAGCAGAGCACACTACAATCTTTCTAATGCCCACAACTGCTAAGTCACTTCAGTCGTGTCTGACTCTGTGCGACCCCATAGACGGCAGCCCACCAGGCTCCCCCATCCCTGGGATTCACCAGGCAAGAACACTGGAGTGGGTTTCCATTTCCTTCTCCAATGCATGAAAGTGAAAAGTGAAAGTGAAGTTGCTTAGTCATGTCCGACTCTTAGTGACTCCATGGACTGCAGCCTACTAGGCTCCTCTGTCCATGGGATTTTCCAGGCAAGAGTACTGGAGTGAGGTGCCATTGCCTTCTCCAACAAAGATATGTTCTGTTGTGAACAATAGTGTTGATCCCATTCTTACATCACATACTGAGTCTGTGACTCTATTGTCCTAAGCATAAACTGCTAGTCAAAGTCTTCCTAGATAGGACACAAAAAACGCAAAGTAGCCAGAGAGAAAAGATACAAATTGAACTTTATAAAAATTGGAATTTGCATATCAAAGGGTACTATTAAGAAAGCAAAAATATAGCCTATACAGTGGCAGAAAATACTCTCAAGTTGTATCCAACTAACACAATCGGCTATATAGAGTACTGTGCTATAATATGTTTATATGTTTCACACAAATAAACAGAAAAACAAACACAAAAAATCAACTGTTAGTTCCTCAGTCATGTTTGACTCTTTGCAATCCCATGGACTATAGCCTGCCAAGCTTCTCTGTCCATGAAATTCTCTATGCAAGAGGGAAGAATACTGGAGCAGGTAGTCATTCCCTTCTTTGAGGGAACTTCCTGACCCAGAGATCAAAACCGGATCTCTTGCATTGCAAGCAGATTCTTTAGCTTCTGAGCCATCAGGGAAGCTCCATAAAACAGAGAAAACATTTTTAATTGTACAGTGCAGTAAGAAGTACAGTACAAGTGCTGGCATACAGGAGCGCATTCACATCTTTGAAAGTTCACAACTTGAAGGTTCCTATGTAGGGGACTTGCTGAATATAAAATACTATGACAAAACAACAACCACCATAAAAACAATTACAAATTGGATAAATAGTGCAGTTGAAATTATTTAAAGAAGACATAAAAATCACAATAAACACATGAAAATAAATCCAACAGTAGTAATCATTTCAGTTCAGTTCAGTTCAGTTCAGTCGCTCAGTCATGTCCAACTCTTTGTGACCCCATGAATTGCAGCACGCCAGACCTCCCTGTCCATCACAGACTCCTGAGTTTGGAGTTCACCCAAACTCATGTGCATCGAGTCGGTGATGCCATCCAACCATCTCATCCTCTGTCGTCCCCTTCTCCTCCTGCCCCCAATCCCTCCCAGCATCAGGGACTTTTCCAGTGAGTCAGCTCTTCCCATCAAGTAGCCAAAGTATTGGAGTTTCAGCCTCAGCATCAGTCCTTCCAATGGACACCCTGGACTGGTCTCCTTTAGGATGGACTGGTTGGATCTCCTTGCAGTCCAAGGGACTCTCAAGAGTCTTCTCCAGCACCACAGTTCAAAAGCATCAATTCTTCGGCACTCAGCTTTCTTCACAGTCCAACTCTCACATCCATACATGACCACTGGAAAAACCATAGCCTTGACTAGACGGACATTTGTTGGCAAAGTAATATCTCTGCTTTTGAATATGCTATCTAGGTTGGTCATAACTTTCCTTCCAAGGAGTAAGTGTCTTTTAATTTCATGGCTGCAATCGCCATCAGCAGTGATTTTGGAGCCCAGAAAAATAAAGTCTGACACTGTTTCCACTGTTTCCCCATCTATTTTCCATGAAGTGATGGGACCAGATGCCATGATCTTAGTTTTCTGAATGTTGAGTTTTAAGCCAACTTTTTCAGTCTCCTCTTTCACTTTCATCAAGAGGCTCTTTTGTTCTTCTTTGCTTTCTGCCATAAGGGTGGTGTCATCTGCATATCTGAGGTTATTGATATTTCTCCCAGCAATCTTGATTCCAGCTTGTGAGTCCTCTAGCCCAGTGTTTCTCATGATGTACTCTGCATAGAAGTTAAGTATGCAGGGTGACAATATAAAACCTTGACGTACTCCTTTTCCTATTTGGAACCAGTCTGTTGTTCCATGTCCAGTTCTAACTGTTGCTTCTTGACCTGCATTCAGATTTCTCAGGAGACAGATCAGGTGGTCTGGCATTCCCATCTCTTTAAGAATTTTCCACAATTTGTTGTGAACCACAACTTCAAAGGCTTTGGCATAGTCAATAAAGTTGAGGTAGATGTTTTTCTGTAACTCTCTTGCTTTTTGCAGTTACCATAAGCCAAGACAATTCTTAGATATATGCTGAAAAGAAATAAATTTGTTTGTACAAAAATGTTTTTAAAAGTATTTTGAAATAGCTAAAAAGCAGAAACAAGCCAAATGCCCACCAGTTGATGAACAATAAAAGTGATATACCCATATAATAGAATGTTATTCAATACTAAAAATGAAGTGTTGAAATCTACTGCAACATGAGTTTGCCTTAGAAATATTATGTTAAGGGAGAGAATTTATTCATGAAGAACTCATATTGTATCAAAATTCATATTTATATCAAAGGTCCAAAATAAATAAATCTGTGTAAATAGCAATTATTTTCATGATTTCTAGGACACAGAGTTGTGTGGGGCAGTGAAGGAGAGTCACTGAAAATGTGTACAAGATGTGTTTTGAGTGAGATGAAATGTAAAATCATGGTAATGATGGAACAGCTCTCTAAATATACTGACAACCAATCAATTGTGAACTTGTGTGTGAAATATATCTCAGTAAAGCCATAAAAATCAATCTAATTTGTCACATTAGCAAAAACAAAAGGGGAAAAAGAAAATCTCCATATTTAGGGATCCATGAAAAATTTGATAACATTTAATTGCCATTTAATAAAGGAAAAAAAAAAAACTAAGCAAAGTAAAAAAATGGAAATAAATGACTACAAAAAAAAAGCCTACAGTAACCATCACACTCGGAGAAGGCAATGACACCCCACTCCAGTACTCTTGACTGGAAAATCCCATGGATGGAGGAGCCTGGTAGGCTGCAGTCCATGGGGTCGCTAAGAGTCGGACACGACTGAGCGACTTTACTTTCACTTTTCACTTTCATGCATTGGAGAAGGAAATGGCAACCCACTCCAGTGTTCTTGCCTGGAGAATCCCAGGGATGGGGGAGCCTGGTGGGCTGCCGTCTATGGGGTCGCACAGAGTCGGACACGACTGAAGCGACTTAGCAGCAGCAGCAGCAACCATCACACTTAATTGTGAAATATAGAAACTGTCCCCTTGATGTTAGGTATAAGATAAGAATATTCTCTTTTTCCATTATATTCAGCATTGTTTCAGAGTTTTCAATACTTGCAATGAGGTCAGAATAGAAATAAATGGCTTAAGGGCAAGTAAAGAAGTAATAAAATTGTCTTTTTTTTTGCATTAGATATAATCCTAGTTTTAGAAAATCAAAAAAAATCTGTGGCAAAATTATAAAGCAAAATGTCTGGATGCAAACTTATCATACAAGGTAAATACATAAAAATAAATGAATTTCTTCATTCCAGCAACAAAGGAAATTCATTAAAAAAGACATTTCAGTAACATCAATATGTCAAATACATAAGAACAAAGCTAGTGAAAATATTCAAGTTTTCTACATTGAAGACTGCAAAGTGATAGTGATAAAATTTAAATAATAATCTAAATATGTAGAGGGATTATACCATATTCATGAAATGGAAGGTTCAGTATTATGGATAAATTTCCCCAAGTTTTTCTATGGAGTCTATGCAAAATATATAAAGAACTGAAATGAATTGAAAGGAAAAAGCAGAAAATTCATTAGAAAAATGAAAAATAGAATGCTCTGGAACTTTACAATAGTGTATTTCCAAATGGACAAGAAACAATGAAAAAGTTTCTCACCTTCATTAGACTTTAGAGAAATAAAAAATAAGCCACAATGAAATACCACCACATGACTCCCCATAAGACAATGACTAAAGTTAAAAATAATCATGCAATTTTTTCAAAAGTGTTGTAAATATTTGAGCTAAGTCATGCTCTGTTAGAAAGAGGAGGTGTACCCTGGCCATATGCTTAATAATGTCTAGTGAAAAGTCACTTGTATACTTTATTACCCAGTAATTCCATGTCTAGTATACAGTCAGTTGAAATCTATGTACACATTCAGCAGATACTCAGGGCTAGACTAGACTTTTTTTTAATTTTATTTTTAATTGGAGGATAATTGCTTTACAATGTTATGTTGGTCTCTGCCATAAAATAACATGCATCACTCATAGGTATACATATGTTCCCTCCCACTTGAGCCTCTCTCCCACCCCACCTCACCCGTCCCACCCCACCCCATTAGGTTGTCACAGAGCACCAGGTTGAGCTCTCTGCATCATACAGCAATTCCCCACTGGCTATCTATATATTTTACACATGGTAACATATAGGTTTCAAAGCTACTCTTAATTTGTTCTACCTTCTCCTTCCCTCACTGTGTCCACAAATCTGTTTTTTATGTCTGCATCTCTAATGCTATGCTGCAAATAGATTTATCATTATCTTTTTTCCAGATTCTATATATATGTGAAATATATGATTTTTTGCTTTTTTCATTCTGACTTACTTCACCCTGTATAGCAGGCTCTAGGTTCATCCACATAACTAGAAACTGACTCAAATTTCTTTTTATGGCTGAGTAATGAAGATCATGGCATCCAGTCCCATCACTTCATGGGAAATAGATGGAGAAACAGTGGAAACAGTGTCAGACTTTATTTTTTCAGATGGTGACTGCAGCCATGAAATTAAAAGACACTTACTCCTTGGAAGGAAAGTTATGACCAACCTAGATAGCATGTTCAAAAGCAGAGACATTGCTTTGCCAACAAAGGTCCGTCTAGTCAAGGTTATTGTTTTTCCTGTGGTCATGTATGGATGTGAGAGTTGGACTGTGAAGAAGGCTGAGCACCAAAGAATTGATGGTTTTGAACTGTGGTGTTGGAGAAGACTCTTGAGAGTCCCTTGGACTGCAAGGAGATCCAACCAGTCCATTCTGAAGGAGATCAGCCCTGGGATTTCTTTGGAAGGAATGATGCTAAAGCTGAAACTCCAATGCTTTGGCCACCTCATGTGAAGAGTTGTCTCATTGGAAAAGACTCTGATGCTGGGAGGGATTGGGGGCAGGAGGAGAAGGGGACAGAGGATGAGATGGCTGGATGGCATCACTGACTCGATGGACGTGAGTCTGAGTGAACTCCAGGAGTTGGTGATGGACAGGGAGGCCTGGCGTGCTGCAATTCATGGGGTCGCAAAGAGTCGGACATGACTGAGCGACGGAACTGAACTGAACTGAACTGAACTGAATATTCCATTGTATATATATGTAGCACTACTACTTTATCAGTTCATTTGTCAATGGGCATCTAGGTTGCATGCACGTCCTAGCTATTGTAAATAGTGCCACAATGAACACTGTGGTACATATGTATGTTTGAATTATGGTTTTCTCAGGATATAAGCCCTGTAGTGAGATTTCTGCTTGATTCCTAGACTTTTTATAACAGAACTGCACATAATAGTGTCAAGTTTTAAACTTCCTGAAGATCTAACCACACAAAATAAATACATGAATGGTAATATATTCACATATTAGAATGTGATACATCAAAAAATGTTATATTACAATTTCCTATATCAATATGGATGAATCTCATAGCTGAAATGATGAAAAATGAAGGCCAGGTACAAGGAGACTGTATTGCATTTTTATAAAATTCAAAAATAGCTGAAATGACTATTTGGATTTAGTAGATCTCATAGTGGTGACTCTTTGGGGAGAAAAGAAACTGGAAGAAAGTAGCTCTAGGGAGATGAAAACATTGTTTACTTTTATTTATTTATTTTTTAGGTGTATTCTTCCCATATTTTATTTTAGTTTTCTTTTTGAAAAATGTATTTATTTTTTAATTGAAAGATAATTGCTTTGCAGAATTTTGTTGTTTTCTGTCACACATCAACATGAATCAGCCATGGGTATACATATATCCCCTCCCTCTTGAACCTTGCTCCCATCTCCCTCCCCACCCCATCCCTCTAGGTTGATACAGAGCTCCTTCTTGATTTCCCTGAGCCATACAGCAAATTCCCATTGGCTATCTATTTTACATATGGTAATGTAAGTTTCCATGTCACTCTTTCCATACACCTCCCCGTCTCCTCCCCCTGCCCATGTTCATAAGTCTGTTCTCTGTTTCCATTTCTCCATTGTTGCCCTGAAAATAAATTCATCAGTACCATATTTCTAGATTCCATATATATGCATTATCTTGCTCTTTTTGACTTACTTCACTCTGTATAACAGGCTCTAGGTTCATCCACCTCATTAGAACAAACTCAAATGAATTACTTTTTATGGCTGAGTAATATTCCATTGTATATATGTACCACAGCTTCTTTATCGATTCATCTGTAGTTGGACATATAGTTACTTCCATGTTTTAGCTATTCTAAATAGTGCTACAGTGAACACTGGGGTACATGTTTCTTTTTAAATTTTGGTTTCTTCTGGGTATATGCCTGTAGTGGGATTACTGGGTCATATGGTGGTTTTATTTCTAGTTTTTAAAGAAATCTCTATACCTTCTTCCATAGTGGCTGCATCAATTTACATTCCCACCAACACTGCAAGAGTGTTCCCTTTTCTCCACACTCTCTCCAGCATTTATTGCTTGTAAACTTTTTGATCATGGCCATTGCGACCAGTGTGAGACGATACCATTGTAGCACCATTGTAGTTTTGATTTGCATTCCTTTAATAATCAGCGATGTTGAGCTTTTTTTCTAATGTGTCTGTTAGTCATCTGTATGTCTTCTTTGGAGAAATGCCTGTTTAGGTCTTTTCCCCACTTTTTGATTAGGTTGTTTGTTTTTCTGGTATTGAGTTGTATGAGCTGCTTGTATATTTTGGAAATTAATCCTTTGTCAGTTGTTCATTTGCTATTATTTTCTCCCATTCTGAGGGTTGTCTTTTCTCCTTGTTATAGTTCCCTATGCAGTGCAAATGCTTTTAATCAGGTCCCACTTGTCTACTTTTGTTTTTATTTCCATTACTGTAGGAGATGTGTCACAGAGGATCTTGCTTTGATTTGTGTCATTGAGTGTTCTGTGTTTTCCCTAAGAGTTTTATAGTTTCTGGTCTTACATTTAGCTCTTTAATTCATTTTGAATTTATCTTTGTGTGTAGTGTCAGGAAGTGTTCTAATTTTATTCTTTTACATGTAGCAGTCCAGTTTTCTCAGCACCACTTAATGAAGAGGCTTTCTTTGTCCCATTGTATATTTTTGCTTCCTTTGTCAAAAATAAGGCATCCATAAGTGTGTGGGTTTATTTCTGGGCTTTTCATCTTGTTCCATTCATCTGTATTTCTGTTTTTGTGCCAGTAGCATGTGTCTTAATGACTGTAGCTTTGTAGTATAGTCTGAAGTTAGGAAGGTTGATTCCTCCAGCTCCATTCTTCTTTCTCAAGACTTGTTTGGCTACTCACGGCCTTTTGTGTTTCTATATGTATTGTGAAAAAATTTTTTTCTAGTTCTGTGAGAAATACCATTGGTAATTTGATAGGGTTCATATTGAATCTGTAGATTGTATTTGGTAGTACAGTCATTTTCACAATATTGATTCCTCCTACCCAGTAACATGGAATAGCTCTCCATCTGTTTATGTCATTTCTGATTTCTTTTTCAGTGTCTTATAATTTCTTGTATACAATTCTTTTGTCTCCTTGAGTAGTATTAGTCCTAGATATTTTATTCTTTTTGTTGCAATAGTGAATGGGATTGATTCCTTAGTTTCTATTTCTCATCTTTCATTGTTAGTATATAGGAATGTAAGTGAACTCTGTGTATTGATTTTGTATCCTGTGACTTTGCTAAATTCACTACTTAGCTCTAGTAATTTTCTGATAGTATCTTTAGGGTTTTCTATGTATAGTATGATGTCATCTGCAAACATGAGAGCTTTACTTATTTTCTGATCTGGATTCCTTTTATTTTCTTTCTTCTCTGATTGCTGTAGCTACGACTTCCAAAACTATGTTGAGTAATAGTGGTGAGAGTGGACACCCTTGTTTTGTTCCTGATCTTAGGGGGAATGCTTTCAGTTTTTCACCATTGAGAATGTTTGTTGTGGGCTTATCATATATGGCCTTTACTATGTTGAGGTAGGTTCCTTCTATGCCCATTTTTTGAAGAGTTTCAATCATAAATGGGTGCTGAATTTTGTCAAAGGTTTTTTTCTGCATCTACTGAGATTATCATGTGGTTTTAACCTTTCAATTATTAATATGGTGTATCATATTGATTTGTGTATATTGAAGAATCTTTGCATCCCTGGAAGAAATTCAGCTGGATTATGGTGCATGGTGTATGTATAATGTGATGTTGAATTCTTTTTTGCTAGAATTTTGTTGAGGATTTTTGCATGTATGTTCATCAGTGATATTGGCCTCTAGTTTGTGTGTGTGTGTGTGTTGTCTTTGTCTGGCTTTGGTATCAGGGTGATGTTGGCCTCATAGAATGAGTTTGGAAGTGTTCCTTCACTGCAATTTTTTGAAATAATTTTATAAGGATAGGCATTAGCTTCTCTCTAAATGTTTGATAGAATTCTCCTGTGAAGCCATCTAGTCCTGGGCTTTTGTGTTTTGGGAAATTTTTAATCACAGTTTCGATTTCAGTGCTTGTATTTGGGTTGCTCATAATTTCTATTTCTTCCTGGTTTAGTTTTGGAAGATTGAACTTTTCTAAGAATCTGTCCATTTCTTTCAGGTTCTCCACTTTATTACCATATAGTTGCTCATGGTAGTCTCTTATAATCCTTTATATTTCCATATTGTCTGTTGTAACCTCTCTTTTTTCATTTCTAATTTTGTTTATTTGATTCTTCTCTCTTTTATTCTTGATGAGTCTGGCTAAAGTTTGTCAATTTTGTTTATCTTCTCAAAGAACAAGCTTTAGTTTTATTAATCTTTACTATTGTTTCTTTTTGGTGCTTCCCTGGTGGCTCAGAGGTTAAAGCATCTGCCTGCAATGCAGGAGACCCAGGTTAGATCCCTGGATTGGGAAGATCCCCTGGAGAAGGAAATGGCAACCCACTCCAGTATTCTTGCCTGGAGAATCCATGGACGGAGGAGCCTGGTAGGCTACAGTCCATGGGGTCACAAAGAGTCAGACACGATGGAGCAGCTTCACTTTCACTTTTCTTTCATTGTTTCTTTAATTTCTTTTTCATTTATTTCTGCTCTGATTTTGTGATTTCTTCCCTTCTGCTAATTTTGTGGATTTGTTGTTGTTGTTGTTCTTTTCTCCAGTTGTTTTAGGTGTAAAGTTAGGTTGTCTATTCAATCTTTTTTCTTGTTTTTTTTTTTTTCCAAGTAGGATTGTATTGCTTTAAACTTCCCTCTTAGAACTGCTTTTAACACATCACATAGGTTTCAAGTTGTCATGTTTTTATTGTCATTGGTTTCTAGGAATTTTTTTTAATTTCCCTTTTGATTTCCTCAGTAACCTGGTCATCATCTAGAAATGTATTGTTTAATCTCTATGTGTTTACATTTTTTACAGTTATTTTTTTTTTCCTTGTAATTGATACCAGGTCTCTTAGTGTTGTGGTCAGAAAAATTCTTGATGTGATTTCAATTTTCTTAAATTTACTGAATTTTGATTTGTGACACAAGATGTAATCTATTCTGGAGAATGTTCCATGTGCACTTGTGAAGAAGGTGCATTTTGTACTTGGATGGAATGGCCTGAAGACATTGATGCTATCCATCTAGTCTAATGTATCATTTAAGACTTGTGTTTCCTTATTAATTTTCTGTTTTGATGATCTGTCCACTAGTGTAAGTGAGGTGTTAAGGTCTCCTACTATTATTGTGTTACTGTTAATTTCTCCTTTTATATCTGTTAGTGTTTGTCTTAGGTATTGAGGTGCTCCTATGTTGGATGAATAGATGTTTACAATTGTTATGTCTTCCTCTTGGATTGATCCCTTGATTATCAAGTAGTGTCCTTCCTTATATCTTGTAATATTCTTTATTTTCAGGTCTATTTTATCTGATATGAAGATTCCTGTTATAGCTTTCTTTTGGTTTCCATTTGCATGGAATATATTTTTCCATCCTCTCATTTTCAGTCTCTATGTGCTTTAGGCCTAAAGTGTTTCTTTTAGACAGCATACATAAAGGGTGGGTCTTGTTTTTGTATCCATTCATCAGCTTGTGTCTTTTGGTTGGAGCATTTAATCCATTTACATTTAAAGTAATTATTGTAATTGAGATCTAATCTTACTGGATTGTGGTCAGAAAAGATGCTTGGAATGATTTCAATTTTTTTGAATTTACCAAGGCTAGATTTATGGCCCAGGATGTGATCTATCCTAGAGAAGGTTCCATGTGCGCTTGAGAAAAAGGTGAAACTCATTGTTTTGGGGTGAAATGTCCTATAGATATCAATTAGGTCTAACTGGTCTATCGTATCATTTAAAGTTTGTGTTTCTTTATTAATTTTCTGTTTAGTTGATCTATCCATAGGTGTGAGTGGGGTAGTAAAGTATCCCACTATTATTGTGTTATTGTTAATTTCCCCTTTCATACTTGTTAACATTTGTCTTACATATTGCTGTGCTCCTATGTTGGGTGCATACATATTTATAATTGTTATATCTTCTTCTTGGATTGATCCTTTGATCATTATGTTTGTCTCTTTTCATAGTCTTTGTTTTAAAGTCTATTTTATCTGATATGAGTATTGCTACTTCTGCTTTCTTTTGATCTCTATTTGCATGGAATATCTTTTTCCAGCCCTTCACTTTCAGTCCATATGTGTCCCCTGTTTTGAGGTGGGTCTCTTGTAGACAACATATATAGGGGTCTTGTTTGTGTATCCATTCAGCCAGTCTTTGTCTTTTGGTTGGGACATTCAACCCATTTACATTTAACGTGATTATTGATAAGTATGATCCCGTTGCCATTTACTTTATCATTTTGGGTTAGAGTTTATACACCCTTTTTGTGTTTCCTGTCTAGATAATATCCTTTAGCATTTGTTGGAGAGCTGGTTGGGTGGTGCTGAATTCTCTCAGCTTTTGCTTGTCTGTAAAGCTTTTGATTTCTTCTTCATATTTGAATGAGATCCTTGCTGGGTACAGTAATCTGGGCTGTAGGTTATTTTCTTTCATCACTTTAAGTATGTCTTGCCATTCCCTCCTGGCCTGAAGAGTTTCTATTGAAAGATCAGCTGTTATCCTTATGGGAATTCCCTTGTGTGTTATTTGTTGTTTTTCCCTTGCTGCTTTTAATATTTGTTCTTTGTGTTTGATCTTTGTTAATTTGATTAATATGTGTCTTGGGGTGTTTTGCCTTGGGTTTATCCTGTTTGGGACTCTCTGGGTTTCATGGACTTGGGCCTTATGACCCAGCAATCCCACTGCTGGGCATACACACCGAGGAGACCAGAATTGAAAGAGACACATGTACCCCAATATTCATTGCAGCACTGTTTATAATAGCCAGGACATGGAAGCAGCCTAAATGTCCATCAGCAGACAAATGGATAAGAAAGCTGTGGTACATATACACAATGGAGTATTGCTCAGCCATTAAAAAGAATACATTTGAATCAGTTCTAATCAGGTGGATGAAACTGGAGCCTATTATACAGAGTGAAGTAAGCCAGAAAGAAAAACACTAATACAGTATACTAATGCATATATATGGAATTTAGAAAGATGGTAACAATAACCCTGTATACAAGAGAGCAAAAGAGACACAAATGTATAGAACAGTCTTTTGGACTCTGTGGGAGAGGGATGGGGTGGGTGATTTGGGAGAATGGCATTGAAACATGTATAATATCAAATAAGAAATGAATCACCAGTCCGGGTTCGATGCAGGATACAGGATGCTTGGGGCTGGTGCACTGGGATGACCCAGAGGGGTGGTACGGGAGGGAGGTGGGAGGGGGGTTCAGGATGGGGAACATGTGTATACCCGTGGTGGATTTATGTTGATGTATGGCAAATCCAATACAATATTGTAAAGTAATTAGCCTCTAATTAAAATAAATAAATTTAAATTAAAAAATAAAGTAATTATTGATATTTATGTCCCTATTACCATTTTCTTAATTGTTTGGG
This sequence comes from Bubalus bubalis, assembly GCF_019923935.1. Lineage (NCBI taxonomy): Eukaryota > Metazoa > Chordata > Mammalia > Artiodactyla > Bovidae > Bubalus > Bubalus bubalis. The sequence goes on along the minus strand of NC_059163.1, from coordinate 114,630,289 downwards.
GTTTGTTTTTGTAGACCTTTTTCTTTATATTTCCTGACTATATAAATCTCTTCAACATTTGTTGTAAAGCCTGTTTGGTGGTACTGAATTCTTTTAAGTTTTGCTTGTCTGTAAAAGCTTTTGATTTCTCCATTAATTTTGAATGAGACCCTTGCCAGGTAGAGTAATCTTGGTTGTAGATTTTTCCCTTTCAGTACTTTAAATATATCCTGCCATTCCCTTCTGGTCTACGGAGTTTCTGCTCAAAGATCAGCTATTAATTGTATGGGGCTTCCCTTGTGACCCAGCTAGTAAAGAATCTGCCTGCAATGAAGACCTGGGTTCAATCCCTGGGTTAGGAAGATCCCCTGGAGAAGGGAAAGACTACCCACTCCAGTATTCTGGCCTGGAGAATTCCATGAACTGTATAGTCCATGGGGTTGCAAAGAGTTGGACATAACTGAGCAACTTTCACTTCACTTCCCGTATATGTTACTTGTTGAGTTCACCTTGCTGCTTTTAATAGTCTTTCTTTGTGTTTAATCTTTGTTAGCTTGATTAGTATGCTTCTTGGCATGTTTCTGCTTGGGTTTATCCTATAGGGTAATCTCTGTGCTTCTTGGGCTTGATCGACTATTTCCTTTTCCATATTGGAAATTTTCAACTATAATCTCTTCAAAAATTTCCTCATACCCTTTATTTTTCTCTTCTTCTTCTGGGACCCTTATAATTTGGATGTTGGTGTGTTTAGTATTGTCCCATAATTCTCCAAGAGTATCCTCGGTTCTTTTCATTCTTTTTACTTTATTCTGCTTTTCAGAAGTTCTTTCCACCATTTTATCTTCCAGCTCACAGATCCATTCTTCTGCTTCAGATATTCTAGATATTCTGCTATTAATTCCTTCTAGAGTATTTTTAATTTCAGTAATTGTGTTGTTTGTCTCTGTATGTTTATTCTTTAGTTCTTCTAGGTCTTTGTTAATTGATTCTTGCATTTTTCTCCATTCTATTTACAAGGCTTTGGATCATCTTTAATATCTTTATCCTGAATTCTTTTTCAGGTAGTTTGCCGATTTCCTCTTCATTTATTGGGACTTGTGTGTTTTAGTTTGTTCTTTCATTTATACAGTATTTCTCTGCCTTTTCATTATTTTTTTAAACTTACTTTGTTTGAGGTTTCCTTTTCCCAGGCTCTAAGTTTCAATTCTTTGATCCTTTTGGTTTCTGCCCTCGTAAAGTTAGTTCAGTGGTTTGTTAAGCTTCATGTAGAGTGTGACTTGTGCTTTCATTTCAGTGGGAAGAGATGAATTTTTTTTTTCCTCTGATGGGCAGGGCTGAGTGAGTTGGTAATCCTGTCTGCTGATTATTGGGTATTTTTGTCTAGTTTGCTATTTGGATGAGGCTTCCTGCACAGGGTGTTACTGACAGCTGCTTGGGTTGTGAGGATCCTGATGGTGCCAAGTGTGCAGGGACACAGACTGCCTCAGCCACAGGAGTTATGACCCTATCAGAGGTTTTTTTTTTTTTTAGCCTCTGGCATCTAGTGACCTGAAGATCTCTTTGGCTAGTCTTTCTCTATCCCTCCATGCAATCAGGCACTTAGACAGCTCTCTTGCCTGGGGTCATTCTCTGTTCTTTGGTGTGTCAGGCACACAAATGGTCTCCCCTCCACCCACCCCGGCTGGGGTCCTAATTAGTTGTTCGGCACATCAGACACCTAAAAGGGCACCCTGGTCTTAGTTTTCTGAAAAATCAACTTTTTCACTCTCCTTTTTCACTTTCAACAAGAGGCTCTTTAGTTATTCACTTTCTGCCCTAAGGGTGATGTCATCTGCATACCTGAGGTTATTGATATTTCTCCAAGCAATCTTGATTTCAGCTTGTGTTTCATCAAGCCCAGCATTTCTCATGATGTACTCTGCTGCTACGTCACTTTAGTCGTGTCCGACTCTGTGCAACCCCATAGACGGCAGCCCACCAGGCTTCCTGTCCCTGGGATTCTCCAGGCAAGAACACTGGAGTGGGTTGCCATTTCCTTCTCCAATGCATGAAAGTGAAAAGTGTAAGTGAAGTTGCTCAGTCGTGTCCGACTCTGGCGACCCCATGGACTGTAGCCCACCAGGCTCCTCCGTCCATGGGATTTTCCAGGCAAGAGTACTGGAGTGGGGTGCCATTGCCTTCTCCACATGATGTACTCTACATATAGTTAAATAAGCAGGGTGACAATATACTGCCTTGACATACTCCTTTCCCTATTTGGAACCAGTCTGTTGTTTCACGTCCAGTTCTAACTGTTGCTTCTTGACCTGCATACAGATTTCTCAGGAGACAGGTAAATGGTCTGGTATTCACATCTCTTGAAGAATTTTCCACAGTTTGTTGTGACCCACACTGTCAAAGGCTTTGGCATAGTCAGTAAAACACAAGTAGATGTTTTTCTGGAACTGTCTTGCGTTTTCAATGATCCAACGGATGTTGGCAATTTGATATCTGGCTCCTCTGCCTTTTGTAAATCCAGCTTGAATATCTGGAAGTTCATGGTTTATGTACTGTTGAATCCTGGCTTGAAGAGTCTTGAGGATTACTTTACTAGCGTGTGAGATGAGTACAGTTGTGTGGTAGTTTGAACATTCTTTGACATTGGTTTCTTTGGGGTTGGAATGAAAACTGATCTTTTCCAGTCCTGTGGCCATTGCTGAGTTTTCCAAATTTGCTGGCATATTGAGTGCAGCACTTTCACAGCATCATCTTTTAGGATTTGAAATAGCTCAACTGAAATTCCATCACCTCCAATAGCTTTGTATGTAGTGATGCTTCCCGAGGCTCATTTGACTTGCCATTCCAGGATGTCTGGCTCTAGGTGAGTGATCACACCATCGTGATTATCTGGGTCATGAAGATCTTTTTTGCACAGTTCTTCTGTGTATTCTTGCCACTTCTTCTTAATATCTTCTACTTCTGTTAGGTCCATACCATTTCTGTCCTTTATTGTACCCATCTTTGAAAGAAATGTTCCCTTGGTATCTCTAATTTTCATGAAGAGATCTCTAGTCTTTCCCATTCTGTTGTTTTCCTCTATTTCTTTGCTTTGATCACTGAGGAAGGCTTTCTTATCTCTCCTTGCTATTCTTTGGAACTCTCATGCAAATGGGTATCTCTTTCCTTTTCTCCTGTGCCTTTTACTTCTCTTCTTTTCTCAGCTATTTGTAAGACCTCCTCAGACAACCATTTTGCCTTTTTGCATTTCTTTTCCTTGGGGAATGTCTTGACTCCTGTACCGTGTCCCAAACCTCTGTCCATAGTCCTTCAGGCACTCTATCAGATCTAATCCTTTGAATCTATTTGTCACTTCCACTGTATAATTATAAGGATTTGATTTAGGTCATACCTGAATGGTCTAGTGGTTTTCTATACTTTCTTCAATTTAAGTCTGAATTTGGCAATAAGGAGTTTATGATCTGAGCCATAGTCAGCTCCGAGTCTTGTTTTTGCTGACTGTATAGAGATTCTCCATCTTTGGCTGCAAAAAATATAATCAATCTAATTTCAGTATTGATGATCTGGTGATTGATGTCCAGGTGTAGAGTCTTTTCTTGTGTTGTTGGAAGAGGGTGTTTGTTATGACCAGTGCATTCTCTTGGCAAAACTGCATTAGCTTTTGCCCTACTTCATTCTGTACTCCAAAGCCACATTTGCCTATTACTCCAGGTGTTTCTTGACTTCCTACGTTTGCATTCCAGTCCCTTATAATGAAAAGGACAATTTTTGGGGGGGTGTTAGTTCTCGAAAGTTTTGTAGGTCTTCTTAGAACCTTTCAACTTCAGCTTCTTCAGCATTCCTGGTCATGGTTATAGACTTGGATTACTGTGATATTGGATGGTTTGCCTTGGAAATGAACACAGATCATTCTGTCATTTTTGAGATTGCATCCAAGTACTGCATTTCTAACTATTCTGTTTACTTGATGCCTACTTCCTTTCTTCTAAGGGATTCTTGCCCACAGTAGCAGATTTTTATCTGCATTAAATTCACCGATTCCAGTCCATTTTAGTTCACTGATTCTTCAAATGCCAATGTTCACTCTTGCCATCTCTTATTTGACCACTTCTAATTTGCCTGGATTCATGGACCTAACATTCCAGGTTCTTAGGCAATATTGCTCTTTATAGCATCAGATTTTACTTCCATCCCCAGTCACATCCACAACTGGGTGTTGTTTTTGCTTTGGCTCTGTCTCTTCATTCTTTCTGGTGTTGTTTCTCCACTGATCTCTGGTAGCATATTGGGAAGCTACCAACCTGGGGAATTCATTTTTAAGTGTCCTATCTTTTTGCCTTTTCATATTGTTCATGGTGTTCTCAAGGCAGGAATACTGAAGTGGTTTGCCATTCCCTTCTCTAGTGGACCACGTTTTGTCAAAACTCTTCACCATCACCCATCTGTCTTGAGTTGCCCTACATGGCATGGCTCATAGTTTCATTGAGTTAGTCAAGGCTGTGGTCCATGTGATCAGATTATTTAGTTTCTGTGCTTGTGGTTTTCATTCTGTCTGCCATCTGATGGAGAAAGGTTAGAGGCTCCTGGAAGCTTCCTGATGGGAGAGACTGACTGAGGGGGAAAATGGGTCTTGTTCTGATTGACAGGGCCATGTTCAGTAAATCTTTAATCCAATTTTCTGTTTTTCATTCCATTTTGACTGCCATAAATCAGCTACTTCACTCTCAGTCTCAAATGTTTCTCCTCTGACCCATTTAATTGCCTCAATTTGGGGATCGAACCCCTGTTTCAGTTCCCCTACCTGCTGAGGGCAGGTCCAGTCCTACTAACACTAGTTTTCCCCCCTTAGTTCCTTCATCCTACCAAGTTTTGCGTGGTTTTATATAGTCTTTTCTGGTGGTCAGGTATTCCTGCCCACTCTCGGCTGGTGCTCTGCAAGCACTTCTGTGTCTGAAGGTGTATTCCTGATATCCTTGGAGAGACATGTACTCCTTGTCCACCTACTTCTCTGCCATCTTCTTGCTCCAAGAATATTGTTTATTATTTTAGTTGTGCTCACATGTCTAAGTACAGCCTTAAAAATTGATCCAGCTATACAATTTATTTGTATGTTTTATCTATGCAAATTATTCTTTGATAAATAATTTACAAAATAAGCATGGTAATATGAGTAAACATCTATTCAGTTTAAAAAATAAAATTATTGTCATGTGCTTGGACCGTAGGAAAAATATTCTGAAAAGAATGTATAAATATAATATGCTGCATAATCAAAACTAGAATAATCTAGCAATAAAAAAGGAATAAAGTTTATATCAAATTCACTTGTCTATACTTTCAAAAATCCATTCTATAATATTATTTGTAAATCAAGATGGTGGAATATTTTATTTTTTAGAATATTTTTTCCTTTCCATGAATTCTCAAGGATGCTCCACAATGACTAATACCTGTAAATTATTCCAGTACCACATAATAAAAATTGAATGAGTCTTGAAAGTGAATTAATTTTTATAAGCAATTGTGCTCTTTTCTAATGAAAAGAGCTCTTTTCTCCACCTTTCAGACAGCAATTTTCTCTTTGAATTCTTTGTACTGTATTTTCAAGTTTTAAGATAAATTCTTATGTATTTAGAAGATGGAAACAAAAAAGCGGTTGACTTTTTATCTTCAGTCTTGTTTCAAATCAGTGGATTGACATGATTATAGTTATTCACTTTAACATTAAAGATATGTTTTTAATTGAGAATGGTAGTTTTCTTTGAGTTTCTCCTCATTTTCTCAGTTAAGGATAACATTGTGATAGAATTCTTAGGTTTAAGCTCCTCTTATTTACATCATTTTAAAACTCTTAATGTGTTATAGTTTCTTGAATGCAACAGTTTAAATTTTTATTTGAAAAAACATGTTAGAATTTTTAGTATAAAGGTTAGGATATAGCAAAAAATTCTGAAATTTAGAAATAAAAATTATTTTAAAAAACATATCAATAAATGTTTATGATGAAAAAAAACAGTCTCTTCTGGGCATATATTTATAGCAATAGAATTTAGAGATTGAAATCAGATGACTTGCCAACATAAAAAGATCATATACACTAGTCAAGAACATTCATGAAAATTTATTTTGCTATATATATACAAGGAAAACATTCTCTACCCTTAAGCTTGCTCCTGGTATAAAGATTATGGAAGTTGTTGTTTTGTTGATCACAGACTATATTATAATATAAGGTACTCAGAGCTACCCTCTTTGTGCCAAGCACTTTTAGCTATTCTCTTTTCTAGTCTCTTTCTTAAACTTTAGAAGGATTAATAATCATTGAGTATCATATTATGTCAGACTGCCTAATAAGCAGAGCAAATTTTATTCTAAAAAGTATTATTTGTAGTCCAACTAAACTAATCAATCTACAGTGTCAAAATTATTTTGAAAATTCATTTTGAGCTCACTAAAATAACTTCAGGTACTATAATCCAGAGAATTTTGAATTTTTTCCTTTAAATTCAGAATAAATATATAACGGAGCCCTCATAGTCAACAAAAGAGCCCCAAATGCAGTTCAGTTCGGTTCAGTCACTCAGTGGTGTCCAACTCTTTGCGACCCCATGAATCGCAGGCCGCCAGGTCTCCCTGTCCATCATCAACTCCCGGAGTTCTCCCAAACTCATGTCCATCGAGCCGGTGATGCCATCCAGTCATCTCACCCTTTGTTGTCCCCTTCTCCTCCTGCCCCCAATCCCTCCCAGCATCAGAGTCTTTTCCAATGAATCATCTTTTCACATGAGGTGGCCAAAGTACTGGCAATGTATTTATTTTCAGAGAAGCAATGGAGAAACAGATATAGAGAACAGATTTATGGACATGGAGGGGGAGAAGAGGGGATAAGATGTATGGCGTGAGTAATATGAAAACTTACATTACCATATGCAAAATGGATAGCCAATGGGAATTTGTTGAATGACTCAGGGAACATAAATAGAGGCTCTGTATCAACCTAGAGGGGTGGGATGGGGAGGGAGATGGGAAGGAGGTTCAAGAAGGAGGGGACATATGTACACCTATGGCAGATTCATGTTGATGTTTGACAGAAAACAGCAAAATTCTGTTAAGCAATTATCCTTCAATTAAAAAATAAATATATATCTTTAAAAAAGTGTTAATAAATCACTGCAGATGGTGACTGCAACCATGAAATTAAAAGACACTTGCTCCTTGGAGAAAAAGCTATGACAAGCCCAGACAGCATGGTAAAAAACAGACATATTACTTTGCTGACAAAGTCCATCCAGTCAAAGCTATGGTTTTTCCAGTGGTCATGTATGGATGCGAGACTTGGACCATAAAGAAAGCTGAGCACTGAAGAATTGATGCTTTTGAACTGTGGTGTTGGAGAAGACTCTTGAGAGTCCCCTGGACTGCAAGGAGATCCAACCAGTCCATCCTAAAGGAGATCAGTCCTGAATATTCATTGGAAGGACTGATGCTGAAGCTAAAACTCCAATACTTTGGCTACCTGATGCGAAGACCTGACTCATTGGAAAAGACCCTGATTCTGACAAAGATTGAAGGCGAGAGGAGAAGGGGATGACAGAGTATGAGATGGTTGGATGGCATCACCAACTCGATGGACATGAGTTTGAGCAAGCTCAGGGAGTTGTTGATGGACAGGGAAGCTTGATGTGCTGTGTGCAGTCCATGTGGTCGCAAAGAATTGAACACAACTGAGCAACTGAACTGAACTGACTGAATAACCCGGATAACCACAATGGTGTGATTATTCACCTAGAGCTGGACATCCTGGAGTGTGAATATAAGTGAGCCTTAGGAAGCATTAATATGAACAAAGCTAGTGGAGGTGATAGAATTCCAGCTGAGCTACTTAAAATCCTAAAAGATGATGCTGTTAAACTGCTGCACTCAATATGTAAGGAAATTTGAAAACTCAACAGTGGACATGGGACTGGAAAAGATCATTTTTCCTTTAATTCCCAAAGGAAGGTAATGCCAAAGAGTGTTCAACTACTATACAACTGCACTCATTTCACATGCTAGATTATTCTCAAAATCCTTCAAGCTAGTCTTCAGCCGTATGTTAACCAAGAACTTTCATAACTGAGAACAAACTGGATTTAGAAAAGGCATAGGAATCAGGAACCAGAGATGAAATTGCCAACATCTTCTGGATCATAGAAAAAGCAAGGGAATTCTGAAAAGAAAAACAAAACCTTCCACTTCTGCTTCATTGACTATGCTAAAACCTTCAACTGTGTGGATCACAACAAACTGGAAAATTATTGAATAGGTGATATACCAGACCACCTTACCTGTCTCCTGAGAATCCTGTATTCAAGACAAGGAGCAACAGTTAGAACCAGACTTGAAATGGTGGACTGGTTCAAAATTGGGGAAGGAGTATATCAAGGCTGTACATTGTCACCCTGCTTATTTAACTTACATGCAGAGGACTTCATGTGAAATATCAGCCTGGATGAATCTCAAGGTGGAATCAGATTGCTGGGAGAAATATCAACCTCAGATATACAGATTATACCACTTTAATGGCAGAAACCAAAGAGGAAATAGAGAGCCTCTTGAAGGTGAAAAAGGAGAGTGACAAAGCTTGCTTAAAAGTCAACATTCAAAAATGAAGATCATGGCATCTGGTCCCATCACTTCATGGCAAATAGATGGGGAAAATGTGGAAACAATGACAGATTTTATTTTCTTGGGCTCCAAAATCACTGTGGATGGTGACTACTGCTATGAAATTAAAATAAACTTGCTGCCTCGAATGAAAACTATGACATACCTAGACAGCATATTAAACAGGAGAGACATCACTTTTCCAACAAAGGTCCATATAGTCAAAGCTATAGTTTTTCCAGTAGTCATGTATGGATATGAGAGTTGGACCATAGTGAAGGTAGAGCGCCAAAGAAATGATTTTTTTGAATTGTGGTGTTGGAAAAGACTCCTGAGACTCCTTAGCACAGCAAAGAAATTAAACCAGTCAATCCTAAAGGAAATCAAGCCTGAATATTCATTGGAAGGATTGATGTTGAACCTGAAACTTCGATATTTTGGCCATGTAATGTAAAGAGAGGACTCATTGGAAAAGTTCCTGATGCTGGAAAAGATTGAAGGCAAGAGGAAAAGGAGGTGACAGAGCATGAGATGGTTGGATGGCATCACCAACTCATTGGATATGAGTTTGAGTAAACTCTGGGAAATGGTGAAGGACAGGGAAGCCTGGGTGCTGCAGTTAATGGGCGTCGCAGGGTCGAACATGACTTAGCAAATGAACAGCAATAGAAATGACTACATGTATGGTTGATACCTTCTCTTTGTTTAGCATTTTAGGTTTGTAAACAAATTCAAATGTGAAGAGCTTCATGATAGTTTTCCTATTTTTAAAGAACTCATAACCTTAATATGTATGTTTACTTTCTTTCTAGTGTAGGTTTTATTCTCTTTAATGTTGAAATTTATCCCTATCTGCTACTAGGAGCCCCTTTAATGTGACTCATGTATCATTTTAATACAATCCCATTGTTTTTGCTTTTGAACAAAATAGTCCAAATTCACCTTGCATGTTTCCTATCACAGATCTAAAGATATGTATTTCTGCTGTCTGCTTCCCTTTAGTGGAAAAAAACATTTACGGTAGGTGTGCTTGTTATTATTGGATGGTCAATTTTTATAGTCTTATTTAGGGAGAAACTACTGTGTGTGTTTATAGCATTGATATTCAAGTTTAGGATTTGTAAAAATGTATTATTTCTACTAAGATCTTTGAGTATTTCTCTTATACCTATATTTGTGTTTCTGAATAACTTTAACATAAATACTTGTTTGTTTTATTCACATACCATTTTATATTTATATTTCAATGCTTTGCATCACAACACTAAGAACTACATTTTATATATAATATGTATAACTTGAAAACAGTTATTTTAATACTACTGTTAATATCATTATTGAAAACTGCTTAATGTATATTTAACATTAAGATTTATCCTACTGTGTATGTTGAATATACTTTTAAAAAACTTTATTTTGTATTGATATGTAGCTGATTAACAATGCTGTTATAGTTTCAAGTGAGCAGCAAAGGGAATCAGCCATCCATATACAAGTATTTATTCTCCCCCAAAGTCTCCTCCCTTCCAGGCTGGCTCATAGCATTGAGCAGTTTACAATTATTTTGAAGTCATTTGAAATAAAACCTTTAACATTAAACCATAATATATTAATCATAATTATGTTACAATCTCTGATATTTCCAATGAATCTGAGTCTGGTTTTATTGATTGCTTTTTCTAATGACATTGGTAATTTTTTCATATTTTGTTGTCTCATAGTTTTCATTATCAATATATATTGGACATTGCATGTGGAGTAGAGATTGAGGTAAATAGTTTTAATGAACACCTCTTTTTCTGTCATAATGTCAGTGGGAGTGGTTGAGTCATTCTAGTGAGTAGTTAAGCTGGATTTGAGGTACCACAGACTTCAAATTACTCCAGAGATGGAATTTTCTGCTTTGTGCTTATTAAGGATCCCAGAAGTCCTGAGAGTTGTTCACCAGTGTTCTTACTCTACCCTAAGTTTTCAGCAGGCAGGCATGACACAGGTGCAGAAGGTGAACATAAGCCTAGAGGTCAACTTCTGTCGCTTCTGACTTGAAGAGAAGCTCATGATGGGCACTGGATGGCTCAGTCCTCTTGCTCCAGCTGTGGATTCAGGCCACATGGGCTCTCGTAAGAAGAACGGGGCTTAGCACTCCTGGCCCTTCCCCCGTGGCCCAGAATGCTATTTCGGGTCCCTGGACTATTTTGGGGAGGAGCTCCTGGATTGGAGCAAGTGTCCTGTTCTCCAGCAATAGGGGACCTCCACTTTATAACAGTGCAAGATTCTTGGTAAGGGAGGGCTTTTGTCCTTTCCTCACCAGCAGATGGGTTTTTTTAATCTCAAATTTATATTTCAAAAGTGTGGTTAGATGTTAGTCACATGGTTCTTTCAGCTGCAATTGGGTCTGACAACATAGCTTTTATCCTACACAGATTAAAAAAATAGAATTTTGTTATGAATAAAGAAGTAGAAAATGAATATGGTAGTCAGCTAGCATGGTCTGATCTGCAAAAAGTACTGTTAGGCAACTATAAACAAAATATAAAATAATATTATTTTAATTTTTGTAAAATCTTTCAAGTAAATGTTACTTAATTCTTTTAACAATGCTGTAGGAAACAGAAAGACAATCCCTTACCCCAAGTTTTTTTTTTTTTGGGATACACACTATAAACCTCAGCCTCAAAAATTCTGCGAGATGCCTAAGACAATACTATTTTTGACAGAATTACATAATCTTTCTCTAAGGATATATGTAAAGTGCACTAAAATAGGTTTCACAAAAGCTGAAATTTTTCTGATTTTTTTCCTTGTAATAGTTCTATAACCTTGTGCTTATTTGAGCCTCAATAGTTGCAGCTAAAAATAAGCACTAATCCTTGAAAGTTTGAATTGCAAATGAGAAAATGCAGGGAAAAGTGCTTTGACAACCAGGGACTACTGAAGAACAGTATGCAGTAGGATGGTAGGATACATCCATCTGTTGTAAATTATTGAAATAAGTAATATGTGTGAAATACTGTGCATGAGATTTCTGAGAATGTTGTTGGCAATTGATAAATGTTTGTTAAAAAATCAGAAGTGTGAATGTTGTGATCAGATCAGATCAGATCAGTCGCTCAGTCGTGTCCGACTCTTTGCGACCCCATGAATCGCAGCACGCCAGACCTCCCTGTCTATCACCAACTCCCAGAGTTCACTCAGACTCACGTCCATCGAGTCAGTGATGCCATCCAGCCATAGGTATGGTATTTTGTTTTTATTAAGGTACTTTCTTCTTTGCATTTCCCTGTACCCAGACTAGTTAGCCTCAGCCTCAGGGATCCACTTGGTCCAGGGCTGTGGGCAGTGCTCTTAAATTCATTAAAAAGGAAGACGTTAGACTTAGGGAGCTTGTATGGTCAGGTCACTCAAGGTGGCTGTTCTCTTGTCTCTGCACATCCCCTGCCAGACCAATACCTGCATCAACTATACCCTACACACATGAATGACCTTCCTATACACTTGCCTCAGGCCCCCAGCTAGTGACTGCTCTTATCAAAGGGATGGTGAGGGGCATGCCCTCTGCTGGTTTCCCTGGTAACTGATGAGCCAACCTGACATCAGTTCTCTTATAACTAGCAATCTCCCCTTCTTCCCTGGCACAAAGAGTACCACCATGTCACCTGCCTGCTGACCACAATATGTGGTGGCTTGTTGCCCTGGGACCCCACTTCAGACATGTAAGTTCCCCCATTCATCAAACCACTGGTGTTTCTGTTGCTAATTCTGGGCTTTTCTTCCATCTTGAAGTTGGGCAAGCACAGGTCTTTGTAGGACTGCAGGGTTCAGTCATACAGAACTCTAAGGCCTTAGCAGCCTGTAAAAGCAGGCTGAAATCCAAGCCAGAGTCAATCCCTGTAAATGTCTCAAGATTAAAAAAAAATTAAAACTTAAGAAAAATCAATCCCTAACAGTCAGCTAGGTTTCCCAAAAAAGGCAACAACCTTAGCTATAGCCAATCAAATAATTTCCTTGCTTTGTTTGCCCATTTGCTTTCTGACATTTCCTGCTGGTGGAAAGCTCCAAGCCTTTTTATATTTGGCATTAGCTGATTCAAATTGATGTTTGCTCAAATAAACTCTAAAATTTTAATGCACTACAGTTTAACTTTTAACAGTGTAGAAATTCAGTTTGCTAAGGTAACTAGAAAGTAAAGAAAAAAGAAAAAAAAATCAGCTTCTAAATTAACAATTGAAGAAATAACAGAATTTCTTTAGAAGACAGAATTCTGTAATTTTCTTTATCTCCCATTTTACATACTGGCAGCTAGTCCAGGTCACTAATTCATGGTTGGTTGGTTGGTTTGTTTTTTCCCATAGAATGATTATGATATCACTTCATCTGAAAACTGTTAGCCAATGAAGCTTATTACACTCAAATAGAAGGGATCTTGTATAGAGAAAGGAGATCCAACCAGTCCATTCTAAAGGAGATCAGCCCTGGGTGTTCTTTGGAAGGAATGATACTAACGCTGAAACTCCGGGACTTTGGCCACCTCATGCGAAGAGTTGACTCATTGGAAAAGACTCTGATGCTGGGAGGGGTTGGGGGCAGGAGGAGAAGGACACGACAGAGGATGAGATGCCTGGATGGCATCACCGACTCGATGGACATGAGTTTGAGTGAACTCCGGGAGATGGTGATGGACAGGGAAGCCTGGCGTGCTGCGATTCATGGGGTCCCAAAGAGTCAGACACGACTGAGCGACTGAACTGAACTGTATAGAGAAAATAAAAAAAAAATTGAAACTCTCACCTTCTAACTGAGAAGGGGTGGGGGGTAATGTGTCCAGATATGTGTACAGATCTTCTCTGACCATGAGGACAAGCTATGCTAGTTACATCTAGAGCAGCAGTTTTAAGTATGGTCCTTGCACTAACAGCAGTTTATTATCTGACGTTTACAAGAACACAAAATGTCCTGATTTCTAACAAATAGGAACAAAAAACATCAGCTGTAACCTACTTGAAAAGTATGTCAGAATCAGCTGCTTCCAGAGGGAAAAGTGGCCTGTAACTGGCGGCCACAGGAGAGGATGCTTGTACCAGACTGGAAACTACAGTCAGATTTCAGAGATTAAGCAAAGCTAGAATAATGCTGAGGCTTGTACTGAGTTGAATAGTGCCCACCCTCCCCCCCCAAAAAATTAAAGCCCAATCAGAACCTCAGAATGTGATTGTATTTAGACATTGTATGTTTGCAGATGTAATTAGTTAAGATAAAGCTATTGTAGATTGAGAAGGACCCTAAAAACAATGACTGATGTTTTTATAAGAAGGTCTGGTGAAAAGACAAGGAGACATGTAGAGAAGATGCTATGTGGAGATGGAGGCATATTGGAGTGATGCATGAACAAACCAAGGGATGCCAAGGACTATTCCAAGAGCTGGGAAAGAGAGGGTTTAGGGGCGGAGCCTATAAAAGAAATCAAATTTACCAGCACCTTGAGGTCAGATTTCTAGTCTCCTGATCTGTGACAGCATACATGAGTGTTGTTTTAAGCTACCAAGCTTGTGGTCATTTGTTACAGCTGCCCTATGAAATCAATACAAACCTAGTCAAAAAAAATTGGGAAGAATATGAAGCATAGGAAAAAGCCAGAATTAATTCAGACAAAGATTTCAGCAGCAAAATATTCAGCAAGTAGAAATTCAAACGAGACAAATTTTGCACCAGAGTTAGCAATTCAGGGAGATTCCTGATTCAGTTCTTGCAATAAAGTATAAAATAGGGTACTACAGTTTTACAACCCTGTATCTTCCCATCACTTTGAGATCTTATAAGTTACCCATCTCTTTCTTAAATCTATGTTCCATCTTGGATGTGAGAGGGAAAAGAGAGAAATCTGAAAGACCACCGTTAAACTGAGGAATATTAAGCATTAAAGCAACAACCTCAGACTACTGAATCTATCTAAGATTACAGAGTTTCTGAAATTATTATGATCAAAATAGTAATCTTTTTCATTGACTTCCTCCTATGCCTCCTTCTCTGGTGCTTGGGACTGGGACCAACCAGATGTGAATCCTCTGCAGTTCAGAAAGAATCATCTCAACTGCTTGTCAGTGCTGTTCTAGGAAAGAAGGAAAGGGTAGGATCAGGTTTCAGTCAGGGTCACAAAGACAATTAGTAAAATGCCAAGAAAAGGGCCCTGATGACAGGATATTTTATTGGGGCTTCATGTCCACGATTCTGCTTATTTATCCATTTATTTCTTTTTATTTCTAAAGTTTGATTAGACACTCCCTAAACAACAGACATTGAGTTCAATGCCTTAATATATTAAAAGTGAACAGAGAGCATAAGCTTTCCAGGATTTAATTGTGAAAATGTGCAAATAGGAAAACTTCAGACTTCTTCAGTGCATATCAATATACCCACCATTGCCTAACTTATAATTTAAATATTTTGCTGTGCTTCCTTTATAACATATTAATCCATCCCTGTATTCCTCATTCATGAATCTTATTTTTGATATATTTCAAAGTAAATTTCAGACAGCAGTAAAATTTCTCTAAATACTTAATCTTGCTTATAATTCGCTAAGATTAAATATTTGTTTGCTGGTTTATTTTCTTTAGAGTTTAAATATATATACATTGAAATGCAGGAAGTTTTGGTGAACATTCACTGAGTTTTGACAAGTAGATAGTAATATGTAACATCCAAATCTGCAGACCCCAGATTCTCTCACTTTCCCACCCATTCTGGAGACAACGATTGTTTTTTTTTTTTTCCTCACCATGGAAAAATTTCAATTCTACAAGTTTATATGTACAAAATAATACATATTGTGTTATTTTGTGTAAGTTTTTTTTCACTTTTTTTATGTTGAGTTATATTGTTTTTGGAGAAGGCAATGGCACCCCACTCCAGCACTCTTGCCTGGAAAATCCCATGGACGGAGGAGCCTGATGGGCCGCAATCCATGGGGTCACTAAGAGTCAGACACGACTGAGCGACTTCAATTTCACTTTTCACTTTCATGCACTGGAGAAGGAAATGGCAACCCACTTCAATGTTCTTGCCTGGAGAATCCCAGGGATGGGGCAGCCTGGTGGGCTTCCGTCTATGGGGTCGCATAGAGTTGGACACGACTGAAGCGATTTAGCAGCAGCATATTGTTTTTATCTAAATATGTTCCTTTTCATACTGTTCATGGGGTTTTCAAGGCAAGAATACTGAAGTGGTTTGCAATTTCCTTCTCCAGTGGACCACGTTCTATCAGAACTCTCCACCATGACCCGTCCATCTTGGGTGGCCCTACATGGCGTGGCTCATAGTTTCACTGAGTTAGACAAGGCTGTGTTTCATGTGATAAGATTGGTTAGTTTTCTGTGATTGTGGTTTTCAGTCTGGCTGCCCTCTGATGGAGAAGGATAAGAGGCTTATGGAAGCTTCCTGATGAGAGAGACTGACTGAAGGGGAAACTGGGTATTGTTCTGATGGGCGGGGCCATGCTCAGTAAATCTTTAATCCAATTTTCTGTTGATGGGTGGGGCTATGTTCCCTCCCTGTTATTTACCTGGGGCCAAACTATGGTGGACACTGAAAGATGAGCTCTCCAGGTCGGTAGGTGCCCAATATGCTACTGGAGATAAGGGGAGAAATAACTCCAGAAAGAATGAAGAGATGGATCCAAAGCAAAAACAACACCCACCTGTGGATGTGATGGAAGTAAAGTCTGATGCTATAAAGAGCAATATTGCATAGAAACCTGGAATGTTAGGTCCATGAATCCAGGCAAATTGGAAGTGGTCAAACAGGAGATGGCAAGAGTGAATATCCATATTTGAGGTATCAGCAAACTAAAATGGACTGGAATGGGTGAATTTAAATCAGATGATCAGTATATCTACTACTGTGGGCAAGAATCCCTTAGAAGAAATGGAGTAGCCATCATAGTCAACAAAAGAGTCCAAAATGCAGTACTTGGAGGCAATCTCAAAAGTGACAGAATGATCTCTGTTCATTTCCAAGGCAAACCAGTCAATATCATAATAATCCAAGTCTATGCCCCGACCAGTAATACTGAAGCAGCTAAAGTTGAACAGCTCTATGAAGACCTACAAGACCTTCTAGAACTAACACCCAAAAAAGATGTCCTTTTCATTATAGTGGACGGGAACGCAAAAGTAGGAAGTCAAGAAATACCTGGAGTAACAGGCAAATTTGGCTTTGGAGTACAGAATGAAGTAGGGCAAAGGCTAATGCAATTTTGCCAAGAGAATGCATTTGTCATAGCAAACGCCATCTTCCAACAACACAAGAGAACACTCTACACGTGGACATCACCAAATGATCAATACTGAAATCTGATTATATTCTTTGTAGCCAAAGATGGAGAAGCTCTATACAGTCAGCAAAAACAAGACTGGGAGCTGACTGTGGCTCAGATCATGAACTCCTTATTGCCAAATTCAGATTTAAATTGAAGAAAGTAGGAAAAACCTCTAGACCATTAGGGTAAGACCTAAATAAAATCCCTTATGATTATATAGTGGACGTGACAAATAGATTCAAAGGATTAGATCTGGTAGGCAGAGTGCCTGAAGAACTATGGACAGAGGTTTGTGACATTGTATAGGAGGCAGGGATCAAGACCATCGCCAAGAAAAAGGAATGCAAAAAGGCAAGATGGTTGTCTGAGGAGGCCTTACAAATACCTGTGAAAAGAAGAGAAGGGAAAGGCAAAGGAGAAAAGGAACGATATACCCATTTGAATGCAGAGTTCCAAAGAATAGCAAGGAGAGATAAGAAAGCCTTCCTCAGTGATCAGTGCAAAGAAATAGAGGAAAAGAATAGAATGGGAAAGTCTAGAGATCTCTTCAAGAAAATTAGAGATACCAAGTCGAACATTTCATGCAAAGATGGGAACAACAAAGGACAGAAATGATATGGACCTAACAGAAGCTGAAGATATTTAAGAAGAGGTGGCAAGAATACACAGAGGAACTATACAGAAAAGATTTTCATGACCCAGATAATCACGATGATGTGATCACTCACCTAGAGACACAGACGTCCTGGAATGTGAAGTCAAATGGGCCTTAGAAAGCATCAGTATGAACAAAGCTAGGGGAGGTGATGGAATTCCAGTTGAGCAATGGAAGATGATGCAGTGAAAGTGCTGCACTCAATATGCCAGCCAATTTGGAAAACTCAGCAGTGGCCACAGGACTGGAAAAGGTCAGTTTTCATTCCAATCCCAAAGAAAGGCAATGCCAAAGAATGCTCAAACTACCACACAATTGCACTCATCTCACATGCTAGGAAGGTAATGCTCAAAATTCTCCAAGCCAAGCTTCAGCAATACATGAACTGTGAACTTCCAGAAATTCAAGCTATATTTAGAAAAGGGAGAGGAACCAGAGATCAAATTGCCAACATCTGCTGGATCATGGAAAAAGCAAAAGAGTTCCACGAAAATCATATACTTCTCCTTTATTGACTATGCTAAAGCCCTTTAACTGAGTGGATCACAACAAACTATGGAAAATTCTGAAAGAGATGGAAATACCAGACCACCTGACCTGCCTCTTGAGAAATCTTGAGTATGCAGGTCAGGAAGCAACAGTTAGAACTAGACATAGATCAATGGAGTGTTTCCAAATGGGGAAGAGAGTATGTCAAGGCTGTATATTGTCACTCCTGCGTATTTAATTTATATGCAGAGTACATCATGAGAAACACTGGGCTGGAGGAAACACAAGCTGGAATCAAGATTGCTGGGAGAAATATCAATAACCTCAGATATGCAGATGACACCACCTCTATGGCAGAAAGAGAAGAACTAAAGAGCCTCTTAATGAAAGTGAAAGTGGAGAGTGAAAAATTTGGCTTAAAACTCAGCATTGAGAAAACTAAGATCATGGCATTTGGTTCCATCATTTCATGGGAAATAGATGGGGAAACAGTGGAAACAGTGGCTGACTTTATTTTTCTGGGCTCCAAAAATCACTACAGATGGTGACTGTAGCCATGAAATTAAAAGATGTTTGCTCCTTGTAAGAAAAGTTATGACCAACCTAGACAGCATATTAAATGCAGAGACATTACTTTGCCAACAAATGCCCATTTAGTCAAAGCTATGGTGTTTTTTTTTTTTTTTTTCCAGTAGTCATGTATGTATGTGAGAGTTGGACTATAAAGAAAGCTGAGCACTGAAGAATTGATGCTTTTGAACTGTGGTGTTGGAGAAGACTCTTGAGAGTCCCTTGGACTGCAAGGAGATCCAACTAGCCCATCCTAAAGGAAATCAGTCCTGAATATTCATTGGAAGGACTGATGCTAAGGCTGAAACTCCAATACTTTGGCCACCTGATATGAAGAACTGACTCATTGGAAAAGACCCTGATGCTGGGAAAGACTGAAGGCAGGAGAAGGGGACAACAGAGGATGAGATGGTGGATGGCATCACCAATTCAATAGACATGAGTTTAAGTAAACTCTGGAAGTTAGTAATGGACAATGAGGCCTGGATGTCCTGCAGTCCATAGGGTCACAAAGAGTCGGACACGACTGAGCGACTGAAGTGAAATATGTTCCTTATTTACAACATATTTAGAATTACATTGGGTAGAATTACATTGCATAACCTTACCCCAATTTTCTATTTTTCTCATATTTATGGGCATTTGGACAGTTTCCAATTTGAGGCTGATATAAATCAGCTTTCTATCAACATTCTATAAAAGTCTTCTGGGGTATGTATCCGTGTGTGTGTGTGTGTGTGTGTGTGTGTGTGTTTCCCTGCAGTACTCTGGGATAATATGACATTTGATCTTATTTTTGTGTGTGCATTTTTATTTTTCAAAAATAAGAGAGATTGTTTAAAAAGATATAGACCATGGCATCAGCTGTTAGTATCACTGAGATAACAATGTGCTCAGAAAGAAAAAGAGGGTAGCTCTTACCTTTGTGACCCTTCTGAAATTCTCTGGAAATTTTTCTTTATAGTCATATTTAATAATCTTAGAGAATTCATTTCCTTGCAGGTGAAAGTGTTTTAAAAGACTCTGTAGGCCTAGATTTTCAATATAGACAATAACAAAGACTCCAGTATTTCTCATCAGAAACAGTCATGTTCAACTAAATTAAAAAGAGAAAACTAAATGTCAAGCATTGTGTATAAACTTGGTTATCCTGTAAGGCTTAGAAACACTTAATGACCAAACAGGGGAGAAGGTGTAACATCCCACCTGTTTTGGAAGTTACGGAAACATTCTGTCATTCCTGTTACTAACTAATGTCATTATTTTGAAGTATTTTAAAAAATGTGTCTGAATAATATTTTACCTTGTGGTCCCTTGCTCCTGTCATGGCTTTTCTTTCTAAAGCCCAGTATATTCAGTATAAGTTGTGAAAGTTGGGATATATGGACTTGTACCATATGAACTTAACTGCTTTTCAAGCTTTACAACCATCTTCATAAAATTTGTTGTTTCTGAAAATATTTGATTGCTTCTCTTTCCTAAAGACCTTTGTGCTTTAGCTTTCCTCACTACACTTAGTTCCCACACAGTGATTCTATAAAAGGCAGTCTTTCCTGCTGACATTCCAAATGTGATTTCTCTTTCTTCTAAATTCTTACATCTTTTAATTATGTATCTTTATCATTAGCACATGAAAGCTTGTACAGTAGTGACATTTTTTCAAATGTTTCTTTACCACAAACTAGGTAATAACATGGTTTATACATCATTGTCTTCCTCCTTGCTCCCTAATACCTAAAAAATGCATTTACATGTATGAAGAGACACTTGGTTGTGCAAAAAAAATGAAAGAATCTACCTAGAGATGTAACACCCATCCACACCATTTCACATACCATAGCCATTAAAAGCCTCAACAAATAAACCTTTCAAAAAAAAAAGAAAAACACACACACACATTGAGCAGACTTTGTTGAGGCTGACATCAAATAAACAAGATGAAAAGGAAAACATACTAGTTCCATGGTTGGATTTTTTTTTTTTTTTTACTTGCTTCCAGACACAATTGCATTGTTCTTGGTGGCTTAGATGGTAAAGAATCCACCCGCAATGCAGGAGACCTCAGTTTGATCCCTGGGCTGGGAAAGTCCCCTGGAGAAGGGCATGGCAACCCACTCCAGTTATCTTGCCTGGAGAATTCCATAGACAGAGGAGCCAAAGAGTTGGAGACGACTGGGCAACTAACACTTTCACTCTACAGACAGAATTATCCTCAGATGTGTTCACTGCAGATAGAATCAATATTTTAATTGTATAAGAACAATGAAAAATTAATGTGTTAATCTCTGGTTGGGGAACTAAGATCCAATATGCTGCAAGGCAACTAAACCCACGTGCTGTGACTACTGAGCCCACGTGCTACACCTAGAGAGAAGCCCTCACTACAACAAAGATCGTGCATGCTGCAGCTGAGTCCTGACAAACCAAAAAGAAAAATAAACAGATAAATAATTTTAAAAAAAAGAATAGTATGACAAGACACTTGATGAAATTTGAGAAACTCTGCCATGATTTTCGGAGAAGGCAATGGCACCCCACTCCAGTACTCTTGCCTGGAAAATCCCATGGATGGAGGAGCCTGGTAGGCTGCAGTCCATGGGGTCGCTAAGAGTCGGACACAACTGAGTGACTTCACTTTCACTTTTTCACTGTCATGCATTGGAGAAGGAAATGGCAACCGGCTCCAGTGTTCTTGCCTGGAGAATCCCAGGGACAGGGAGCCTGATGGGCTGATGTCTATTGGGTCGCACAGAGTCGGACACGACTGAAGTGACTTAGCAGCAGCAGCAGTAGCCATGATTTTCCATCAAATTAAATACTACCTTAGCATTCCTAGTACTGTTATTTTTTTTAATTAAAATACACAGACTGTAGATCTACCACATCCTCCCTGCTTATAGTAATTTTTAACTGCTATAATTAGGTTTTCAGTTAATCAGTAATTGACCATGAAGGCTCCCCAAAACCCATCATAAGGCTGTGACAGAGTCCTCTGAATTTTCTTTTTCATCTTCACTGCTGAGTGAGGCTATGACAAGTAGTCTTTTGTAAATATAAGCAAGAATTTTTCATAATACTTAAAAAAAAACAATCCATGGATACTACTTGTATTACTCTGCTCTGATAGAGGTTAATTTACTAAAAAAAGTGTGTCTGCATTAACAGGAAAGTGATGTATGTCTATATTTAGCATAAATATATTTATGATATATATCATATATTTATCACACAAGGCTATCTGTAGTAAAACTTGAGTTTCATTTTTCCAAGATTATTTAGACTTTGTTATTTTATCCTACCTGGAGAAGGGAATGGTTACCAACTCCAGTATATTATATGCTATTCCAATTTTACATCACTTTCAGGTGGTTTATTATAGTTGAGTTTTATGACCCCAATGTAAGATATTACAATTCAAAAAAATTTAGATTCAAAGACCATCTTATTTTTTATTTGTTTTGATCACATCTTACAATATTTCATTATACTGACCTAATTATTTTTTTCCATCTAGACAATACATTTTACTAAAAGAGCCAGAAAAATGTACCTCAAACTCACACCCAAAAACTTTTTAGTCTAGAGAGCAATATCAGTCTGAAAGTTTTTCCCAGGTTCCACACATTCTGTTCATGCACTCAAATAAATCTGCTCAGACCAATTCCAAAGAACAAGACATTTGGTGTATAGGATAATTCCCTGAAAAGAAACTGTGATAAACATAGCTTTAGGGAAATCGCAAAGCCCTTGACTGTTCTTCCCGTTACATCCAAAATTCTATGTCATTTAATCATATTTGCATCAAAATAGAAAAGAAGATACTGTTATATGTAAACATCATATATATTTCTAAAGTACATACTGTGTGCTATGTAGATAATGATAAGGACCAACATTGGCTAAAATATTATATATAACGTAAACACCAAGACAGTAGCCAGCGAATACTTCATCCATCTAAGCTAGGGCCAGAGAACATACAAGATAACTGGGAACGCCCCAAACTCACTGGTGAGTAAGACTCCTTCCTTAAGTGGAGTCCAGGGGCTGGGATTAATGAATTAGATGTCTATTTTTCAGGTCATATTGGCTTCCCAGGTGGTGCAGTGATAGAGAATCCCCCTGCCAGTGCAGAAGACACAGGAGATTCAGGTTCAATCCCTGGGTTGGGAAGATCCCCTGGAGAAGGAAATGTAACCCACTCCAGTATTCTTGCCAGGAGAATTATATGGACAGAGGAGTCTGGCAGGCTATAGTCCATGGGGTTGCAAAAAGTTGGACACGACTGAGCATACACACACACACACACGTCAGGTCAGACTTATTCCAGTTTGAGAATAGCTTGAGCAAACCAAAAAAGAGAGAACAACTTCACATCCAACTTTTACCTAGAATCCCACAGAGGGTCCTCTCTCTGAACACTGCTCAAGAGAAGTTAATTTTCCCAGTATCCCCTCCCCCACCTTCATCAAAAGCAAATAGCTCTTGCCTTCATGGCCCAGCATCTGGTAAGTAAGATGGTATTCCCTTCCCTTCAGTTTATATTCATTTTATTTACAAATGTAGTATAGGTAAAGGTATGTACAGGAAGGAGAGAGATAGTTAAAATGTTCCTTTAAGAACACCATGGGACTTCCGCTGGTGGTCCACTAACTAAGACTCCATACACCCAATGCAGGGAACCCATGTTTAAACTCTGGTCAGGGCACTAGATTTCACATGCCACAAAACAGACTGAAGCCTGCTGAGCTCCTCTCTCCATGGGTTTCTCCAGGCAAGAATACTCTTCTGCAAGGATCTTCCAGATCCAGGGATCAAAACTGGGTCTCCCACATTAGAGGCAGAATCTTTACCATCTGAGCCCCAAGGAAGCCCAAGCGTTCACATGCCACAACTAAACATGTCATATGCCACTGCAACGAATATCCTGTGTGCCTCAACTAAGACTTGGCACAGCCAAATAAATGAACAAATATAAATTTAAAATTAAAAAATAAGTACATTTAAGGAAGGTATCTTTCTTTCCTTTTATTATCTATATAATCTCTGAGATAAACCGATTTGTCACATTGGAAATTACAAAGCCCATTAATTGGGTTTGTAAAAATCAAAGCCAAGCACAGAAATCACACACACACAAATGGACACTATTGTTTTCACATACAGGCTCTCAGAGAACATATATTACATTACAGAAGATATAATTCAGTCATTCCTATAAGGAGCACTACCAAATCTTTGCATATTGAAAACCCTACTTACTGACCTACTTCCTTTCACAGCACACTAATTAACTGTTGAACCAATCACCACAGATGTTTTGGGAAAAAAAAAAATCACTGCAGTCAACAGCTAGTTTTTTTCAAAAGCCCTATTCTCTATTTGAAATTAAACATGAGAGCAGTAGGTGTGCACAGTGAAAGTTTACTCCAGCCTACTTCAAAGGACAAGCAAAACAAGATAAAGAAAGAAGTCATTTCATTCCCTTTTGTTAACAGATCTAAGTGAAAGTGCTCCAAACAGTTTGGGACTTAATGATGACAGAGACCAGTGGAGAAGATCCATCATCTTTTTCTTCTGACTATGAATAGCACAACAAGTCTTAAGCAGACTGATGCAGAAATAAGGAAAAACTCTTTCTAGCCACTCTCATTTGCTGGCTGATGTCTTTGAAAATAGCATGTCATTTTACCAGAATGTGTTTTATTCAGTCTTATCCCTAAATAAAAGAAATTATATGCATGCTGTCATTTTAACACATCAGGAAGTATTAAATTAATTAAAGAGGCTATTATGTTGAAAGGCTTGTGTGTGAGTTCAGTCTTGTCTGACTCTTTACAACCCCGTGGACTATAGCCCACCAGGCTCCTCTGTCCATGGGATTATTCGGGCAAGAATACTGGAGTGGGTTGCCATTTCCTCTTCCAGGGGATCTTCCCTACCAAGGGATTGAACCCCCATTTATTATGCCTCCTGCATTGGCAGGTAGGATCTTTACCACTAGCACCACCCGGGAAGCCCAGGCCACCAAAACAAACAAAAAGCCTCAAGGTTAGGAAATGGAAACAGAAGGAAATGGCAACCCACTCCAATATTCTTGCCTGGAGAATTCCATGGACAGAGGAGCATGGCAGGCTACAGTCCATGGGGTTGCAAGAGTCGGACATAATTTAGTGACTGAACAACCAACCAACAGAGGACAACCAGTCATAGCCAGCTAGACTTTAATTGATAGCCAATCAGTAATCTCCTTAACTTTTCTTCCACCTTTTCTCTATTAAATTCTCTCTCTGAGGATCCTATGGGTGGAGTGCTCCTAATCACTTACTATTGATGCTACCTGACTGAAATGAATTTTTATTCAAATAAGCTATTAAAATTTTTAAAATGCCTCAGATTATCTTTTTACAGAAACAAAAAGATGTTAAAGAAAAACATTTCTGTTTTTAGTAAATAATGCACACTGAAAAAGTATTTTTGCGTGCATTTTAAGAATTTTACAATGAATGTCTGTTATTTTATAATATTGGAATACATTAGTGCTTTCTTGGGTCTTTGATATCAGCAAAGCTTGTCTGCCTTTGGCATCCTTGTAATTCATACAGTTTACTCTGATGTTCCAGTGGGCTTCTGCTGTGTCCAGATGCAATGGTTTCTACAGAGTACCTCCCATAATGTTTTAGTTAATGCTTCTGCTTTTCTTTTCTTGCAGCTGAAACCTTGGATTCAGCGAGTTTATTTCTATTGCTTTCCAAACTTTCATTCTAATTTGGATCATCAGTTTGTAAAATCACTGCCCCAATTTCTGATTGTAATCTAAGGAAGCTGGTAAAAATAACAAAAACAGAAGATGCTGCATAATTGTTATTATAAAGAACAAATCCATCACTGCCTATAGTATATTTAGTAATAATGAATTTCTTCCACTTCTAAATTCTTGTTATAATTGATTAGCAATTTTCCACTTCTACTTCATTTTATGCATACTTTATGTATTTCTTAGCTTCCATACTAAATTTCAGTCTTTTTAAGGACAGAAGCAAATACATAATGATTTCTATCTTTCCTGACTAATTACAATGTAGTGTCTTAAAATGAATGTCTGAGTAGTGGAAAGTGCATATTCTTTGAGACAAGATTTTATAGATTAAGAAAAAGAATGTTAAAAAAATATCAGAACATGGAAAAACAAAACGAAAGTGCCAACAAACAAAAATAGTATGCTGTAATTGCTAAACACGTGCTTGTGTGCATGCTAAGTCACTTCAGTCATATCCAACTCAAATGCTAAACACGGCACCTGTAAAATAGGATTTATAAAGAAAAGCAACTGTCCCCTGCCTCATCTTTCTTTAAACACAGGCTTCCTTGGTGGAGTTGGCTATGGTTCCTTCATATAGCTATATAAATGCCTTTAATTCTTTGGATTTGACTCGTACTACAAATTAACTTGCTTATACTGCTATGTCTTAACTTTAAAGTTTTAAACATTTAAAATTGATGTATTGTGGGAAAGAGAGAAAGACTTGAAGTAAGAGACCCTCTGCTCTCAGGTACACTAAAATTGCAACTATTTACATGGGACCCCCAATTCTCAGGTCCTGCACCAGGAACACCAACCCCCAGAAAGCTGGGCTTTGAAAACTAGTGGGGCTTATGTTCAGGAAAGCCACAGTGCTATAACAGAGACTCTGCTTGCAAAATCTCACACTCAGAGCCCCAGTACAGAGGCACTAGTCTGAAAGGAGCTGGGGACATACCCACCAGGGAACTTGGGAGAGCTTCATGAGAGTTAGGAGAGAGCTGGGACTCACTCTGGTGACTGAAAACACTGGAGGCAGCCATTTGGGGAGCTGCTCTGGTAACACCAGCTGTCAAATGCTAATTTGAAATCATTCCTTTAGCCTATTAGCGCTGCAGGCCCCAACCACCAATGAGTCCACAGCAGCCAAGCAGCAATGAGCCACATGCATGCCTGCTCAGGAAAGCAGCCTCACCCGCCAGTGGCTGCAGCAGCCACAAGGCCTGGTCATGCAGCCTGCCTGGTGGGGGCCCAGCCTCACTGCATCCATGTAGTCAGCCCTCCACAATAGAAGGATTCACATAGCCCACCGAAGGGACAACTCTGAAGCATCTAGCTCTGATGGTCAGAAGGGAACATGTGGCTGGGTTCCCTAAGATGTCCTTCTTCTAAAATCAGGAAGTATACTGTGCTGTGCTTTGTCACTCAGTCGTGTCTGCCTCTACGACCCCATGGACTGTAGTCCACCAGGCTCCTCTGCCCATGGGGATTATCCAAGCAAGAATACTGGAGTGGGTTGCCATGCCCTCCTTCAGGGGATCTTCCCAGGCTGGGGATTGAACCCAGGTCTCCCACATTGCAGGTAGATTCTTTACATTCTGAGCCACCAGGGAAGCCCCAGGGGATATACTAGACTTACTTGATACATAGAAAGAAACAGAGAATTAGACAAATTAAGGAGATGGGGTAATATGTTCTAAATGAAGGAAAAAAGACAAAACTTCAGAAAAAGATCTAAACAATGATAAGAACCTACCTGTTAAAGAGTTTAAGGTAATGATTATAAGATACTTAATGAAATTGGGAGAGGAATGGATGAACACAGTGACAGTTTTAACAAAGAATTAGATAATATAAGTAGCCACAAATAGCTGAAAAATACAATAATTAAAATCACAGCAAAACAATTCTAAGAGAGAATTTATAGAGATACAATCTTACTTCAAGAAGCAAGAAACATTTCCAATAAACAATCTAAACTTACACTTAAAAGAACTAGAAAAAAGTAACTGGAAGAAAAGAAACAATAAATATCAGCAGAAGTAAGTAATACTGATGTTAAAAAACAATAGGAAAGATCAATGAAACTAAGAACTGGTTCTTTGAGGAGACAGACAAAATTGATAAACCTTTAGTCAGACTCAACAAGAAGGGAGTCTGGCCCAAAGAAAGAAGGCTCAAATAAATAAAATCAGAAATGAAAGAGAAATTATAATCAATACCACAGAAACACTAAGGGTCATAAGAGATTACTATGAACAATTATACTCCAATAAAATGGACACCTAGAAGAATGAATACATTCCTAGAAAATTACATGATCCTGAGATCAATGGAATAGAACACAGAGCCCAGAAATAAACCCAAACATTTATGGAAGTGCAAAGAATATACAAATATACAAAGAATATACAGATGCAAAGAGTATACAGATATATAGAATATAAAGACTATACAAACATACGTACACAAATATACTAAGGAGGCAAAAATAGACAATAGGAAAAGCAGCATCTTCAAAAAATGATATTAGCAAAACTGGACAGTCATATGCAAAGAATCAAACTACACTACTTTCTCACACTGTATACAAAAATAATTGCAAGATGGATTAGATATTTAAATGTAAAATCTGAAGCCATAAAACTTCTAGAAGAACACAAACATAGTAGGCTCTTTGACATTAGCCTTAACGATGAAGATTTTTTTTTTTTTCCTTTATCTGCTTCCTCAGGCAAGAGAAATAAAAGCAAAAATGGAACTACATCAACTGAAAAGCTTTTGCAGAGTAAACTACAACAAAGTAAAAAAGCACCCTGCTAAGTGGGAAACAATATTTGTGGATAATATATCTCTGACAAGAGGTTAATATCCAAAATATACAAAAAAACTCATACAATTCAAATTCAAAACAAACGACTCGATTAAAAAAATGGGCAGAAGACCTGAATAGATTTTTTTTTCCCCCGAAGAAGACAAAAGGTGGCCCATAGGCACATGAAAAGATGCTCAGCAGTGCTAATCATCAGAGAAATACAAATCAAATCCACAATGAAATATCACCTCACACCTGTCAGAGTGGCCATCATCAAAAAAATCATAAAAACGAAATGTTGGCCAGGATATGGTGAAAAGGGAACCTTGTACATTGTTGATGGGAATGTAAATTGATGCAGCCACTGTGGAAAACATACTATTCCTCAAAAGTTTAAAAACAAAACTACCATATGAACCAGCAATTTCACTTCTGAGTAATTTTCCAAAGAACAAAAACACTAGTTCAAAAATATATAGGCACCCCGTGTTCATTGCAAGATATGTAAGCAACTTAAGGGTTTATAGATAGATTATTAGATACAGAAGTGGTAAATATGCACAACTAAATAATATTCAGCCACAAAGGAAGAATGAAATCTTGTCATTTGTGAGAACATAGGCAGACCTAGAGAGTGTTACACTAGTTTGAAATAAGTCAGAGTAGGAAAAATATCATACGGTTTTACTTACATGTGCAATCTAAAAGGTAAAACAAATATAACGAAAAAGAAACAAACTCATAGAACAGGGAGCAAATCAACCACTGTCTGAGGAAAGAGAAATGAGGGGATGAGTGACATAGTTGAGGGAAATTAAGAGGTACAAGCTTCCAATTATATATATATATATATATATATATATATATATAAAAGTCATGGGGATGTAAAGTACAATGTAGGAAATATAGTCAATAATATTATAACAATTATGTATGGTGACAGATACTAACTAGACTTGGATGATCATTTTGTGATATATAAAACATTGCACCTGTCAGAATGACTATCATAAAAAAAGACTAGATATAATAAGTGCTGGAGAGTGTGTGGAGAAACAGAACCCTTGTACACAGTTGGTTGGAAGTGAATTGGTTCAGCCACTATGGAAAACAGTTTGAAAGTTCCTCAAAAAACTAAAAATGTAACTACCATATGACCTGACACTTCCGCTTTTGAGCATTTACCAAAATAATAATAATAATTACAAAAAGTATCAGTTCAATTCAGTCACTCAGTCGTGTCCGACTCTTTGCGACCCCATGAATTGCAGCACGCCAGGCCTCCCTGTCCATCACCAACTCCCGGAGTTCACCCAAAAATATATGCATCCTTTATTATGTTCATTGCAGCATTATTTACAGTTGCCAAGAAGCAACCTGAGAGCCCATTAAAAGATGAATGAAGAAGATGAACATATGAATATTACTTAGAATAAAAGGATAACTTCTTTAAAGAAACCAATAAACACTGAATCATTTATATAATACACCTGAGAGTAATATAGTATTGTGATTCAATTTTACTACAATAAAAAGAAAAAAAAATAAGAAGTGATAGAAGCCAAAATAAACCTCTTTATCTTTGTAAGATTTATGTCGATAAAATTATTATGACCTTCTGCTTCAAACTCCAAGGAAGCTAAAGCTAATTCTCACTTAAATAGATCTGGCAGTCCTTGATGATGAAATTGTGTGTGTGTGTGTGTGTGTGTGAGAGAGAGAGAGAGAGAGAGACAGAGAGAGTACTATTTTAAAAATCTGCTATAATTCAAATTCTATACAGCATATGGTTTACTTTATGGCTAAAATAATAACACTATGAATTATATTACTTTAGATTTAGTAAATCTCTTCCTTAAATCAACCCTCATATACAAACAGTATCATTTTCCTATTTGAGGAAACTCAAGTACAGAGCCTGTTATTTTCCCAAGGTCAGGGGACTAATAAATGGTTTTGCTACACAAATTGAGACACAAGCTGTTTGTCTTCAGAAAAAGTACATTTAACCACCTGTCTTCTCATATCATATTTGATTCAACAACTAAGAAATAATTTTCAAGACATTTTCTTTAATAACCTCCTGCCAACCTATTCACTGCCCCTTGGCCAGCTACCCCTTTCATGTTTGTGTATTCTACAATCAGCTCATTTGTCATACTGTATGAAACTGTTTATAAATTGTCTCCCAAAGGAAAATTCAATTCATTGAAGATTAAGCACTAGACAATTATCAAAAATAAAGAAAATAAAGCTGTTGTGCAGAAGACCATATGTGAATATTTAATTAAATAAATTCATGGTTGTATGCTTTTATGTTAATATTCCTTCCAGCTCCCATGTCAATGATACAATGAAAACTTTCCAACAATGTTTTCACCATCTTGGTCCTGACTTTAAAATCAGCTTTTTCCTGTAAATAGGAGGAATTTTTTAAATGTTTCTTTTTATTATAACACTTTTAGTTCTATTTGCCTATTTTTTAATTTAAATTTATTTATTTTAATTGGAGGCTAATTAATTTACAATATTGTATTTGTTTTGCCATACATCAACATGAATCTGCCATGGGTGTACACGTGTTCCCAATCCTGAACACCCTTCCCACCTCCCTCCCCATACCATCCCTCTGGGTCATCCCAGTGCACCAGCCCCAAGCATCCTGTATCCTGCATCGAACCTGGACTGGCGATTCGTTTCTTATATGATATTATACATGTTTCAATGCCATCCTCCCAAATCATTTATTTTTTATTTTTATTGAAGTGTTAGGTAATTAGAAAAGGGAAAAGGAGTCCAAAATGGTGGTGGCTAAAAGACAAGGAAGGGAAAAGCCTGCGAAAATAGAACAAAGGAAGGTCAAAGAAAGGTCCGAGGACCAGAGTGAGGACCTCAGGAAGAACAAACAGCACTCCTGGCTAAGCCCAATTTGCATAAGGCAGGCCCAGGAAGAGGAAGAAACATATGAAAGGAGAAGCCAAAATGCTTTCTCTCTCTCTCTCCTGCATGCGTGCGCTCTTTTTCTCTCTCTTTCTCCACCCACACCCCCCGCCCACTCTCTTCTCTTCTTCAAGGATGGATTCTTCTGCTATCTTCTAAATAAAATAGAGCTGTAACACTGATTTGTCTAAGAGCTGTGACACGGTTTGTTCAAGATCCGAGAGCTGTGATGCGCCGAGGGCTTTAATGTCCGTCGCCCCAAATCATTGTTGTGACGAGACAAGAACCGAGAAACATACACTCATCTGACAGTTCCATAATTACTTCCTGCTGTTTAGGGGTGTAGTCCTTAAATTGTTAAGGCCACGTATTCTCCTAACCCTGATATTGAGGGTCTCTGATCCAGGGGCCCCAAGTAATATTTGGAAGAGGCTGTGGTACTCATAGGAACTTGGACAACCATTTGTAACTTAAAAGCCTTCATGTGACTAGAAACAAATCCAATTACACAGTTACAGATGTAAGGCAAAATAGTCATTAAAACAAGTTAAAATTAAAATTAAAAGTCATATTATGTCCACAGTTATATCAGTCCATCTTAGGATTGTTAGATGTCATCAGTTTAAGAAGAGGCATCACATGCAATTGTTGTTGAAGGTATTTGCAGACTTGGAGAAAGTATTTTTCTTGAAGTGGAGATGTCCACCATGGGAAGCCTTCCACTGATGAAGAGGGGAGCGCTCCACAGACCCAGCAGTTAGACTGATTGTGCAATTCAATGTAGGAGTGAGCCCGGGAGAGGAAGGCATTGTCTTGTGGATCAAACGGCAGACTCAGGATTTTTGGAGTCAGCAGAAGTAGGTTCACATAGATTATCAGGCCCATCTGAAAAGTACAAAGTCAGAGCATAGAAAGTAAAGACATAAAATGAAGTCACTTAGTTCTGGCCAGGGTGCCACCTCTTAACTTGAGTGTGATATACCCACAAATCAATTCCTGGCACTTTGACAGCTGTGGGAGAAGAAAGAATAACCTGGCAAGGGTCTTCCCAGAGGGGCTCAAGGGATGGGCCCCCAGACCCCAATGTTTTAATGAGGACCTTGGTTCCTGGCTCAAATAGAGGCTTGCTTGACTCAGAGGCTGGGTCAGCAGTCATCTCCCGGAGTTCTGTTCATGTCTATTGAAAAGCTGAGAGCTGAGTTACATAATTAGTTAATTCCAAGGCTTCAGGGTCTATAACAATTTCCATGCGTAAGAAAGGCCTTCCATAAATACATTCGAAAGGGGACAGTCCCTCCTTTTTTGGGGAAGTTCGAGTCCTCATTAAAACTATGGGCAGGACTTTAATCCAATTGTCCTGCGTTTCTTAATTTGCACAGATGTCTTTTGATAATGTCATTAGCTTTTTCAACCTTTCCTGAGTATTGGGGTCTCCAGGAACAGTGTAAGTGATATTCTACTCCTAGAGCTTTAGACACCCCCTGAGTTACAGCAGCTTTAAAGGCCGAGCCATCGTCACTCTGAAGGCTCTGTGGCAGCCCAAACCTGGGGATAATTTAATGGATTAAAATCTTTATAACCTCCTTAGCTTGTTCACTACCATAGGGAAAAGCCTCAATCCATCCAGTAAAAGTATCCACCCAAACTTGTAAGCAAGAATACCCATTGGCTTTTGGCATATGAGTAAAATCAATTTCCCAGTCCTTTCCAGGATACTTTCCACTTTGTTGTAATCCAGATTTTGCTATCTTTTCAGTCTTTGGGTTATTTTGCTGACAAACCTCACAACTTTTGATAATGTTCTTTAAAGTTTTCATTACATTTTTTCTTTCAAACAAATGAGAAGCCATCTGGTAAGTACTCTCTGTACCCAAATGAAAACTTTGGTGTAAACCCCTTCCACTGAGCACCTTCAGGAATTATTAATCGTCCATCCTCAGACTGTAACCATCATTTATCAGTAATCTTTGCTCCTCTTTTCTCATATCTTTCTAATTCTTCCTCAGTATATTGTGGTTTTTCCTGTTCTACACGACCTGTGCATATCAAAGGTGTCTGTAATGAAGGGGTTTTGTAAAGTGCCACTTTTCTGGCTTGACAGTCAGCCAGCTAACCTTCCGCTACTTTACTTCCATCTCTGCTGTGTCCTTTGCAATGCATAACAGCTACTTCTTTCACATCAGATCACAACAGATCAGTCACTCACTCGTATCCAACACTTTGCGACCCCATG
Organism: Bubalus bubalis; assembly: GCF_019923935.1. NCBI lineage: Eukaryota > Metazoa > Chordata > Mammalia > Artiodactyla > Bovidae > Bubalus > Bubalus bubalis. Next base: position 114,596,849 of record NC_059163.1, on the reverse strand, counting down.
AATCGCAGCACGCCAGGTCTCCCTATCCATCACCAACTCCCGGAGTTCATTCAGACTCATGTCCATCGAGCCAGTGATGCCATTCAGCCATCTCATCCTCTGTCGTCCCCTTCTCCTCTTGAGCCCAATCCCTCCCAGCATCAGAGTCTTTTCCAATGAGTAAACTCTTCACATGAGGTGGCCAAAGTACTGGAGTTTCGGCTTTAGCATCATTCCTTCCAAAGAAATCCCAGGGCTGATCTCCTTTAGAATGGACTGGTTGGATCTTCGTACAGTCCAAGGGACTCTCAAGAGTCTTCTCCAACACCACAGTTCAAAAGCATCAATTCTTCGGCACTCAGTCTTCTTCACAGTCCAACTCTCACATCCGTACATGACCACAGGAAAAACCATAGCCTTGACTAGATGGACCTTTTTTGGCAGAGTAATGTCTATGCTTTTGAATATGCTATCTAGGTTGGTCATAACTTTCCTTCCAAGGAGTAAGCATCTTTTAATTTCATGGCTGCAGTCACCATCTGCAGTGATTTTGGAGCTCAGAAAAATAAAGTCTGACACTGTTTCCACTGTTTCTCCATCTATTTCCCATGAAGTGATGGGACCGGATACCATGATCTTCGTTTTCTGAATGTTGAGCTTTAAGCCAACTTTTTCACTCTCCACTTTCACCTTCATGAAGAGGCCTTTTAGTTCCTCTTCACTTTCTGTCATAAGGGTGGTGTCATCTGCATATCTGAGGTTATTGATATTTCTCCCAGCAATCTTGATTCCAGCTTGTGTTTCTTCCAGTCCAGCGTTTCTCATGATGTATTCTGCATAGAAGTTAAATAAACAGGGTGACAACATACAGCCTTGACGTACTCCCTTTCCTATTTGGAACCAGTCTGTTGTTCCATGTCCAGTTCTAACTGTTGCTTCCTGACCTGCATACAAATTTCTCAAGAGGCAGATCAAGTAGTCTGGTATTCCCATCTCCTTCAGAATTTTCCACAGTATACTGTGATGCACACAGTCAAAGGCTTTGGCATAGTCAATAAAGCAGAAATAGATGTTTCTCTGGAACTCCCTTGCTTTTTCCATGATCCAGCGGATGTTGGCCATTTGATCTCTGGTTCCTCTGCCTTCTCTAAAACCAGCTTGAACATCAGGAAATTCACAGTTCACATATTGCTGAAGCCTGGCTTGGAGAATTTTGAGTATTACCTTACTAGCGTGTGAGATGAGTGCAATTGTGCGGTAGTTTCAGCATTCTCTGGCATTGCCTTTCTTTGGGATTGGAATGAAAACTGACCTTTTCCAGTCCTGTGGCCACTGCTGAGTTTTCCAAATTTGCTGGCATATTGAGTGCAGCACTTTCACAGCATCATTTTTCAGGACCTGGAACAGCTCAACTGGAATTCCATCACCTCCACTAGCTTTGTTCATAGTGATGCTTTCTAAGGCCCACTTGACTTCACATTCCAGGATGTCTGGCTTTAGGTGAGTGATCACAACATCGTGATTTTCTGGGTCATGAAGATCTTTTTTGTACAGGTCTTCTGTGTATTCTTGCCATCTCTTCTTAATATCTTCTGCTTCTGTTAGGTCCTTACCACTTCTGTCCTTTATCGAGCCCATCTTTGCATGAAATGTTCCTTTGGTATCTCTGATTTTCTTGAAGAGATCTCTAGTCTTTCCCATTCTGTTGTTTTCCTCTATTTCTTTGCATTGATCGCTGAAGAAGGCTTTCTTATCTCTTCTTGCTACTCTTTGGAACTCTGCATTCAGATGTTTATATCTTTCCTTTTCTCCTTTGCTTTTCACTTCTCTTCTTTTCACAGCTATTTGTAAGGCCTCCTCAGACAGCCATTTTGCTTTTTAGCATTTCTTTCCATGGAGATTGTCTTCATCCCTGTCTCCTGTACAATGTCACGAACCTCATTCCATAGGTCATCAGGCACTCTATCTATCAGATCTAGGCCCTTAAATCTATTTCTCACTTCCACTGTATAATCATAAGGGGTTTGATTTAGGTCATACCTGAATGGTCTAGTGGTTTTCCCTACTTTTTTCAATTTAAGTCTGAATTTGGCAATAAGGAGCTCATGGTCTGAGCCACAGTCAGCTCCTGGTCTTGTTTTTGTTGACTGTATAGAGCTTCTCCATCTTTGGCTGCAAAGAATATAATCAATCTGATTTCGGTGTTGACCATCTGGTGATGTCCATGTGTAGAGTCTTCTCTTGTGTTGTTGGAAGAGGGTGTTTGTTATGTCCAGTGCATTTTCTTGGCAAAACTCTATTAGTCTTTGCCCTGTTTCATTCCGTATTCCAAGGCCAAATTTTCCTGTTCCTCCAGTTGTTTCTTGACTTCCTACTTTTGCATTCCAGTCCCCTATAATGAAAAGGACATCTTTTTTGGGTGTTAGTTCTAAGTTCTTGTAGATTTTCATAGAACCGTTCAACTTCAGCTTCTTCAGCATTACTGGTTGGGGCATAGACTTGGATTACTGTGATATTGAAAGGTTTGCCTTGGAAACGAACAGAGATCATTCTGTCGTTTTTGAGATTGCATCCAAGTACTGCATTTTGGACTCTTTTGTTGACCATGATGGCCACTCCATTTCTTCTGAGGGACTCCTGCCCGCAGTAGTAGATATAATGGTCATCTGAGTTAAATTCACCCATTCCAGTCCATTTCAGTTCGCTGATTCCTAGAATGTCGACATTCACTCTTGCCATCTTTTGTTTGACCACTTCCAATTTGCCTTGATTCATGGACCTGACATTCCAGGTTCCTATGCAATATTGCTCTTTACAGCATTGGACCTTGCTTCTATCACCAGTCACATCCACAGCTGGGTATTCTTTTTGCTTTGGATCCTTCCCTTCAGTGTTTCTGGAGTTATTTCTCCACTGATCTCCAGTAGCATATTGGGCACCTACTGACCTGGGGAGTTTCTCTTTCAGTATCCTATCATTTTGCCTTTTCATATTGTTCATGGGGTTCTCAAGGCAAGAATACTGAAGTGGTTTGCCATTCCCTTCTACAGTGGACCACATTTTGTTAGATCTCTCCACCATGACCCACCCATTTTGCTACTTCTTTAGGACAATATATAGCAGCTGGAATGGGTGAATTCAACTCAGATCACCATTATATCTACTACTGTGGGCAGGAATACCTTAGAAGAAATGGAGTAGCCATCATGGTCAACAAAAGAGTCTGAAATGCAGTACTTGGATGCAATCTCAAAAATGACAGAATGATCTCTGTTCATTTCCAAGGCAAACTATTCAATATCACAGTAATCCAAGCCCATGCCCCAACCAGTAATGCTGAAGAAGCTGTAGTTGAACAGATCTGTGAAGACCTACAAGACCGTCTAGAACAAATACTCCAAAAAGATGTCCTGTTCATGATAGGGGACTGGAATGCAAAAGTAGGAAGTCAAGAAACAACTGGAGGAACAGGAAAATTTGGCCTTGGAATACGGAATGAAACAGGGCAAAGGCTAATAGAGTTTTGCCAAGAAAATGCACTGGTCAAAGTAAACACTCTCTTCCAACAACACAAGAGAAGACTCTACACATGGACATCACCAGATGGTCAACATCAAAATCAGATTGATTATATTCTTTGCAGCCAAAGATGGAGAAGCTCTATACAGTCAACAAAAACAAGACTGGGAGCTGACTGTGGCTCAGATCATGAACTCCTTTATTGCCAAATTCAGACTGAAATTGAAGAAAGTTGGGAAAACCACTAGACCATTCAGGTATGACCTAAATCAAATGTCTTATGATTATACAGTGGAAGTGAGATAAAGATTTAAGGGCCTAGACCTGATAGATAGAGTGCCTGATGAACTATGGATGGAGGTTTGTGAAATTGTGCAGGAGACAAGGATCAAGACCATCCCCATGGAAAAGAAATGCAAAAAAGCAAAATGGCTGTCTGAGGAGGCCTTACAAATAGCTGTGAAAAGAAGAGAAGCTGAAAGCAAAGGAGAAAAGGAAAGATATAAGCATCTGAATGCAGAGTTCCAAAGAGTAGCAAGAAGAGATAAGAAAGACTTCCTCAGCAATCAATGCAAAGCAATAGAGGAAAAAAACAGAATGGGAAAGACTAGAGATCTCTTCAAGAAAATTAGAGATACCAAGGGAACATTTCATGCAAAGATGGGCTCGATAAAGGACAGAAATGGTATGGACCTAACAGAAGCAGAAGATATTAAGAAGAGGTGGCAGGAATACACAAAAGAACTGTACAAAAAAGATCTTCATGACCCAGATAATCATGATGGTGTGATCACTGACCTAGAGTCAGACATCCTGGAATGTGAAGTCAAGTGGGCCTTAGAAAGCATCACTATGAACAAAGCTAGTGGGAGTGATGGAATTCAAATTGAGCTATTTTAAATCCTGAAAGATCACGCGGTGAAAGTGCTGCACTCAATATGCCAGCAAATTTGGAAAACTCAGCAGTGGCCATAGGACTGGAAAAGGTCAGTTTTCATTCCAATCCCAAAGAAAGGCAGTGCCAAAGAATGCTCAAACTACTGCACAATTGCACTCATCTCACTCACTAGTAAAGTAATGTTCAAAATTCTCCAAGCCAGGCTTCAGCAATATGTGAACCGTGAACTTCCAAATGTTCAAGCTGGTTTTAGAAAAGGCAGAGGAACCAAAGGTTAAATGGCAAACATTTGCTGGATCATGGAAAAAGCAAGAGAGTTCCAGAAAAACATCTATTTCTGCTTTATTAACTATGCCAAAGCTTTGGACTGTGTGGATCACAATCAACTGTGGAAAATTCTGAAACAGATGAGAATACCAGACCACCTGACCTGCCTCTTGAGAAGCCTATATGCAGGTCAGGAAGCAACAGTTGGAACTGGATATGGAACAAGAGACTGGTTCCAAATAGGAAAAGGAGTACATTATGGCTGTATATTGTCACCCTGCTTATTTAATTTATATGAAGAGTACATCATGAGAAACGCTGTGGTGGAAGAAGCACAAGCAGGTATCAAGATTGCGGGAGAAATATCAATAACCTCCGATATGCAGATGACACCACCCTTATGGCAGAAAGTGAAGAGGAACTCAAAAGCCTCTTGATGAAAGTGAAAGAGGAGAGTGAGAAAGTTGACTAAAAGCTCAACATTCAGAAAACGAAGATCATGGCATCTTGTCCCATCACTTCCTGGGAAATAGATGGGGAAACTGAAAACAGTGTCAGACTTTATTTTTTGGGGCTCCAAAATCACTGCAGATGGTGATTGCAGCCATGAAATTAAAAGACGCTTACTCCTTGGAAGGAAAGTTATGTCCAACCTAGATAGCATATTCAAAAGCAGAGACATTACTTTGCCAACAAAGGTCCATCTAGTCAAGGCTGTGGTTTTTCCAGTAGTCGTGTATGGATGTGAGAGTTGGATTGTGAAGAAAGCTGAGTGCCGAAGAATTGATGCTTTTGAACTGGGGTGTTGGAGAAGACTATTGAGAGTCCCTTGGACTGAAAGGAGATCCAAGCAGTCCATTCTAATGGACATCAGTCCTGGTTGTTCTTTGGAAGGACTGATGCTGAAGCTGAAACTCCAGTATTTTGGCCACCTCATGCAAAGATTTGACTCATTGGAAAAAGACTCTGATGCTATGAGGGATTGGGAGCAGGAGGAGAAGGGGACGACAGAGGATGAGATGGCTGAATGGCATCACTGGCTCGATGGACGGGAGTTTGAGTGAACTCCAGGAGTTGGTGATGGAGAGGGAGGCCTGGCGTGCTGCATTTCATGGGGTCACAAAGAGTCGAACACGACTGAGCAACTGAAGTAAACTAAAAAGTCTCTCGATCTCTCTGAAATGTTTTTAGGTTCTCCTGTTACTGTTTTTTTTTTTTTTTTTTTTTTTTTAGAGAGCCTATAATTTAATAGGCAAAGAAAACCCTTACTTGATTTAATTAATGTATATTTGAATACACGTTTGTGTTTTTTATTTTTTTATATTTTAATTTAAATTTATTTATTTTTATTGGAGGCTAATTACCTTACAGTATTGTATTGGTTTTGCCATACATCAACATGAATCCACCACGGGTGTACAGGTGCTCCCCGTCCTGAACCTCCCTCCCACCTCCCTCCCCTTACCATCCCTCTGGGTCATCCCAGTGCACCAGCCCCAAGCATCCTGTATCCTGCATCGAACCTGAACTGGCGATTCGTTTCTTATATGATATTATACATGTTTCAGTGCCATTCTCCCAAATCATCCCCCCCACCCCAACAGAGTCCAAAAGACTTCTATACATCTATCTGTATCTCTTTTGCTGTCTCGCATACAGGGTTATCATTACCATCTTTGTAAATTCCATATATATGCGTTAGTATACTGTATTGGTGTTTTTCTTTCTGGCTTACTTCCCTCTGTATAATAGGCTGTTACTGTTTTGAACTGTCTTTCTTTCCATATTACAGCATGAGCATGTAAATTCAAATAAGCATACTTAAAAGCAGTGTAGATATTTGCCCGCTGCCCTTTGCTTAACTTTAGAGCTTGGGTCCGAGCCACAAGCCCTGCTAACTGAGCACTGGTTCCCTGGGGGAGAACCTGTTCAGCAGTCACCACAGCGTAACCTGCGTTACGCTTTCCATCCCGAACAAACGAAGTGCCATCTGTAAATAGTTCCATGTCAGGATGTCTAATGGGGTATCCATTAGATTTTCCCAAGCTGCATAGTTTAAAGTTAGGAATTGGGAACAATCGTGATCAGGTGTTTCATTTTCCTTCTCAGGAAGGAAAGTGGCAGGATTTAAATTTCCGCAAACTTTAAGCTTAGTTACTGGTCCTTCTAACAACAATGACTGCTATTTAAGAAGCCTACTATCTGTTATCCAAATATTAACCTTAGAATTTAAGATTCCACTTTCATCATGAGAAGTCAGTGCAGTAAGGTTTCATCTATTAATTATTTTTAAAGCTTCAGGTGCTAATAAAGCCGCTGCCCCAATTACTCTTAGGCAGTGGGGCCACCCACGTGAAATTACATCTGATTCTCTGCTTAGATAAGCAATAGGTTGCTGGTGAGGCCCTTGGGGTTGTGTCAAAACTCCCAAAGCCACACCTTTTCTTTCAGTGACAAACAAATTAAATTCTGACCCTGTGGGCAAGCTCAGAGCAGGAGCTTGCAGGAGAGCAGTCTGAAGAACCTTAAAAGCCTTTTGAGTATCTGGAGACCAAACCAGTTTGTCAGTTTGGGCCTGCTGAGTTTCAGCTATAAGTTCATATAAAGGCCAGGCAAGTTCCCCATAACCCAGAATCTAAATGTGACAGTAGCCTGTGATTCCCCAAAATCTTCTCAATTGTCTTAAAGTCATAGGTAGGGGATGATTTAGTATAGGTTTAATTCTCTCAGGGCCTATGGCCTGAGTCTCTTCTGATATGATTAGGCCCAGATATATAGCAGATTGTTGACAAAGCTGAACATTTTCTCTTGATGCCTTGTTTTTTTGTTTTTTTTTTTTAAATTTTTTTTTTAATTTAATTTTATTTTATTTTTTATTTTATTTTATTTTATTTTTAAACTTTACATAACTGTATTAGTTTTGCCAAATATCAAAATGAATCCGCCACAGGTATACCTGTGTTCCCCATCCTGAACCCTCCTCCCTCCTCCCTCCCCATACCCTCCCTTTGGGTCGTCCCAGTGCACCAGCCCCAAGCATCCAGTATCGTGCATCGAACCTGGACTGGCAACTCGTTTCATACATGATATTATACATGTTTCAATGCCATTCTCCCAAATCTCCGCACCCTCTCCCTCTCCCATCTTGATGCCTTGTAACCGCAGCCTGCCAGAAAGTTTAAGAAATCTTCTGAGGCTCGTGAACAAGCTTCCTCTGTCTCAGCACAGAGCAAAATATCATCTATGTATTGTAACACCACTGCTTTGGAGCTATTAAAGTTTTGTAGATCCCGTGACAAACTTTGTCCAAATAAGTAAGGACTGTCACGAAATCCCTGGGGCAAAACTGTCCGGGTTAACTGAGAAGCTGTCTACGTAGAGTCCTCAAAGGCAAATAGAAGTTGACTTTCCTCTGCCAAAGGCACTGAATAGAAGGCATATTTCAAATCATTTACTGAGAAATATTTGGCTCATTCAGGAATTTCAGACAATAGAGTATAAGGCTTAGGCACCACGGGGTGTAAAGGAACTACAGTCTTATTTATTATTTGTATATCTTGAACTAGTCTCCATTTACCATTTGATTTCTTTATACCCAAAATGGGAGTGTTGCATGGACTGTTACAGGGGATTAATTAACCCTGTTCCTTTAAATTTTCAATGATGGGCTTTATCCCTTTCTTTACCTCAGATTTCAGTGGATACTGCTTCTCATATGGAAATAAGTGCAAGTCTTTGAGTTTGACAACTACAGGAATAGCATTTTGTGCTCGGCCCACAGATTTTCCATCAGCCCATACTCTAGGATTTACATTTTGTTCAATTAAAGGGAGAGAAAGGGAAGGCTCCATATTCATGAAAACAAAGACATGGACCTTGCTCAGTATATCCCTCCCCAAAAGGGGTGAAGGAGACTCTGGCTCGATCGGAAACTTGTGTGAAAATAGCACCGGATTCCAGTTACAACTGACAGAAACAATGAAGTAATACCTTTCGGCTCGTCCAGACAGTCCCATTACGGAAGCGGATTGGGAAGAAAGTGGGCCAGGGGCTTCAGTAAGCATGGAGTACGTTGCCCCACTATCTAAAAGGAAATTGACGGATTGCCCCCCCCACACACACACAGTTATTAATACCCGCGGTTCCTCAGGTGTATTAGGATGGGAGCTTGTGTGGGGACCCCTGGGCACCTTCAGTCCTGATTGTCTTGAGAGTCCGACTCCTGAGACCTATGGCTCTGGGGGCAATCTCTCTTCCAGTGCAGTCTTTGCAGACCAAACATGGAGCCGGGGGCAGCTTAGATGCCTGAGGGCAATTCCGCTTGAGGCGCTCCTCCTTTCTACAGTAATAGCAAGCCTATCCCTTTTCACCTGGGTCCCTCTGGGCATTTTTCTCAGGCTGTTTAAGAACAGTTCTGATAGCCATTGCGAGGGCTTCTGCCTGTTCCTTTGTTCTTTTCTGCCTTTCTTTCTTTTCCTCATATTCCCTACCATAAGAGACTGTCTGAGCTAGTTGTAACAGATGTTTTAAAGACTGATTTGGTCCATACACCCATTTTAATACCTTATAGAGGATATCTGGAGCCAGCTGAGTGAGAAATCTATCCTTTAAGATCACTCTTCCCTCTTCACTTTTGGGATCAATCTCAGTGAATCTGCAAAGGGCTTCTCTCAGTCTATCTAGGAATTTACCAGGAGCTTTCTTCTCCTCCTGTTCTATGTCTGTCAATTTGCCATAGTTTAAAGGACTGAGTGACTTCACTTTCACTTTTCACTTTTCTGCATTGGAGAAGGAAATGGAAACCCACTCCAGTGTTCTTGCCTGGAGAATCCCAGGAGCATAGGAGCCTGGTGGGCTTCCGTCTATGGGGTCGCACAGAGTCGGACACGACTGACACGACTTAGCAGCAGCAGCAGCAAAGGCTTAGCATGTGCCTGCCTGAGTCCTTCAAGAATTCATCTGACAAAATGACTCTGATCCCATCTTCCTTTAGCTGTGCTATAGTCCCAGTCTAGTTCTGTAGTTGGGATGGCCTGATTTCCAGTGGGGAGGGCGGCTGTCTAGCTCTCCCTCCTCTCTACTGATTCGTTACCAAGCCATTCATCTCCATAAGCAACCACTTTCCCCAAAACTCGACTTTTTGAGTTGGAAGTCAGTGTTTGTCCCAAGATATACATCACATCCTTCCAAGTAAGGTCATAAAGCAAAGTAACACCTTTAAAAGCTCTAATATATTTTTCTGGGTCCTCTAAATAGTTTCCAAGATCCCCCTTGACTTTTTGTATTTCTTGGTAAGAAAAAGGCTTATTAATTCTCATAGACTGATTATTTCTCCCAGTGGGTGCTTCATGAAGCACAGCTTGTGTGGCTGTTCCTCAGTCTCTCTGGCTGCTCTGCGCATATGACCCCAGGGATAGATTGGAGAAACCTGCTTTTCTTTATCTCTTTGTCTCCTGTCCTCCATCTCATCTAGCAAAGTAGGAGGACAGGAGGGAGCTGAAGGTGTCACACCCAAATCTATACCCTTAGGACATAAGTCTGGCATATTTCACAGAGAGAAAAAGGGCAACACATATGCTACTTCTACCCATTTTCCTTGTTTTCTACAGAACCTGTCTAATTGTAAAACAGTATTATACTTAAGAGACCCTCCAACTGGCCACTGTTTGCCGTCCTCCATACCGTGGCCATGAAGTATCACATAGGAAGACCAGGTGTGTCTTCTTTAAGCCTGGGGATCAAATCTATCCCAGTTTTTCAGGATACAGTTCAAAGGAGTGAGGCTGGAATTGTTAGCTCCCATCTGTAAGAGAGAGAGAGAGAGAAAAAAAAAAAAGCGACCAGCACCCTCTTTCTACCGGAGGCATCCCTCCCTGCTCTAGATGGAGGTGTAGACAGACTTTACACCAAAGCTTTTCTTTCCTGGTTGGACTTAGTCTGTCCCTTACTGACGCAGGCAACATACTCATCCCTCCTGGTTCTACCACCGAGATGGGGTGGAGATGCACCAGGGATAGACCTGATGGCATCCCTGACTGACGTCCAGCTCCTCACCATTAAAACCTTGCTTGCCTCTGATGCCACCCAGAGTGCAATCAGAGTAACCTTCTAGAATGCCTCCCAGGCTAAACTGCTGAGGGAAACATTTATCACCTGAGTGCTAGTGCATGTCCCTGAGTATATTCTTGACCACAATAAGATCTATAGGAACATAAAACTGAGATATTCCTTCCAAGCATCACCACACCAGTATAAGAGCCTCCTAAGCGTCATCACACCAGTATAAGAGTCTCCTCTGGTCCACTAAGAGCCAACATTACCAAAGGGGAAAAAAATCCATTGTAGTTCCAATCTGAGTAACCTTTAACCTCAGAGATGCTCTTGGAGCTAGAGCTCTATCTAACTTCCAAACTTTCCATGCCTAGAGAGGCTAGGCGCTTCCTGACTACCAATCCAAGTTTGGGACCTAAGTCATAGTACATAGTAACAGCATAGATCACAAGTCCCTTGAAAGTCTATAATCCTACAGATTAGGTTAGTACTTCTAATTTCCAAGGAGTTACGAAATGGTCAAAGAGACTGAAAAGTTTGACCAAGAAAGGAGAGTTTGGTCCACACACTTTGCCCATTTCTGGTCAGTCCCCCAAATGAGACGTGGGGTGCTTCTTGGCACTGGCAGGTTGGTATAAACCCCCGATTTTCTGCCATAAGCCATATGAGATCACCATGGAACCGCAGAGCAGGGCTCCTCACTTGCTTCACTCAGGGCATTTCATTCATCCATGCAAGCATACCGTAGAGTTAGTAAAGTACAGCAGAAAACGTGTTTGCTAGGAGAACAAAGAACTAGAGCTCCAAGCATCCTTACCTTGTCCTGAAGAATCCTGGATGAGGCCCAGGGTGAAAGGTTGTTGCTGACACACGAAAAGACAGAGATTCTTGGCCTCTGGAGGAGAAGAATTCAATCCAGGGCCAGAGACGAGGCTTGATCGCTCACAGGTTTTGTGTAATAAAGTTTTATTAAAGTATAAAGGAGATAGAGAAAGCTTCTGACATAGGCATCAGAAGGGGCAGAAAGAGTACCCCCTTGCTAGTGTTAGCCATGAAGTTATATACTCTCTAATTAGTTATTATGGTGAATCAAAATAATGTCTGGAGGTTGTAAAGACCTCACTAGACCTACTCCCATAATTTACACCTTAAGATAACAGGATTAGCCAGAAGCTTTTTTTCCAGAGACTGTCTTCAAACAGGATACATTATGGTTATATAATCCTAAGGAATGTAGAGGGACAAAAAAGTTTGTCCTTTCTTCCTCCTTGAGAATTCCAGACCCCTCTCTCCTTGGGGACCCCTGGACTTCTTATCAATCTGCCTAGGAATTGACTCTCTCATATATATATATATATATACTTGTGTATGTATATATATATATAATATATGTATATATTATATATAATGTATATATATACATTCTTTCTGCATTCTTTTCTTTTATTGTTTATCACATGAAATTGGTTATAGTTTCCTATATTATACAGTAGGACCTTGTTGTTCATCCATTCTATATATAATAGTTCATCTGCTAACCCTGACCTCCCACTGTATCTTTCTCACAACCCTCTCCCCGTCTCACAAGTCTGATCTCTATCTCTGTGATTTAGATTTATATGGAATATAAAAATATGGATATATTTTATCATATGGTATTTGTCTTTCACTTTTTGACTTAACTTCACTTAGTATGACAATCTCTAGCTGCATCTGTGTTATAATAGTAACTGAAAATGACATTGTTTCATTCCTTTTCATGGGTAAGTAGTATTTCATTGCATATATATACCACAACTTCTTTATTAATTCATTTGTCAATGGACATTTAGGCTGTTTCTATGTTCTGTCTATTGTTAGTAGGGTTTCTATGAACATAGCATGCATATATATTTTTGAATTATAGTTTTGTTTAGATATATGCCTATGAGTGATATTGTTGGATCATAAAGTAATTCACTTTTAGTTTTCTGAGGACCTGCTATATTGTCTTCCACAGTGTTTGCATCAACTTGCAATCTCATCAGTGGTGTAGAAGGTTTCCTCTTTCTACACACCCTCTGCAGCATTTGTTATTTGTAGACTTTTAAATGATATGGAATGGAGTTTTCAAGTCAAGAATGCTGAAGTGGATTGCCATTCTCATCTCCAGCAAATTGCCAACATCCATTGGTTAAAAGAAAATGCAAGAGAATTCCAGAAATGCATCTACTTCTGTTTCATTGGCTATGCTAAAGCCTTTGACTGTGTGAATCACAACAAACTGTGGAAAATTCTTAAAGAGATGGGAATACCAGACCACCTTACCTGTCTCCTGAGGAACTTGTATGGACATTGAACAATGGACTGATTTTAAATTGGGGAAGCAGTATATTGTCACCTATTTATTTAACTGCTGTGCATAGTACATCATGTGAAACGCTGGGCTGGATGAATCACAAGCTGTAATCTAGTTTCCAGTAGAACTATCAATAACTTCAGATATGCAGATGACACTATCCTAATGGCAGAAAGTGAAGAGGAACCAAAAAGCCTCTTGATGAAGGTGAAATAGAAGAGTGAAAAAACTGGCTTAAAACTCAACGTTAAAAAAACTAAGATCATGGCATTCAGTCCCATTACTTCATGACAAATAGATGGGGACAAAATGGCAAAAGTGACAGATTTTATTTTCTTGGGCTTCAAAATCACTTTGGACAATGATTGCAGCCATGATATTGAAAAATGCTTGCTCCTTGGAAGAAAAGCTATGACAAGACTAGACAGCATTTAGGTTGATTCTATTCCTTGGCTATTGAAAATACTGCTGCAATAAAAATTGGATTGTGTATATCTTTTCTCTGGATACATGCCCAAGAGTGGGATTGTAGTATCATATGGTAACTTTATTTTTAATTTTTAAAGGAACTTTCATACTGTTCTCCATAGTGACTGCACCAGTTTATATTCTGATCAGTGGTATAGTGGGGTTCCTTTTTTTCTACACGCTCTCCAGGATTTATTGTTTGTAGATTTCTTGATGATGGCCATTCTGACAGAAGTGAGGTGATACCTTATTGCAGTTTTGATTTGCATTTCTCTAATAATTGGCTATATTGAGCATCTTTCCATATGTCCTTTTGTATTTTCTATGTTTTCTTTGGAGAAATGTCTATATAGTGTATCTGCCCATTTTTGATTGGGTTGTTTTTTGCTTGTTTTTGCTTTTACAATAAGTTGTATGAGCTGTTTGTGTATTTTGAAAATTAATCCGTTGTTGGTTGCATCATTTACAGATTTTTTTTCCCATTCCATTGGTTGTATTTTCTGTTTATGGCTTCCTTTACTGTGCAAAAGCTTTTAAGTTGATTAGGTCCAATTTGCTTATTTTGTTATTATTGCCATTACTCTAGGAGATGGATCCAAAAAGACGTTGCTACAATTTATGTCAAACTAGTGTTCTGCCTATGTTTTCCTCTAGGAGTTTTAGAGTATCTGGTTTTAACATTTAGGTATAGTCCAATTTGAGTTTATTTTTATATATAATATTTTTAAAAATGTTCTGATTTCAGTTTTTTACATGTGGCTGTCCAGCTTTTCCAGCATCAGTTACTGAAGAGACAGTGTCTTTCCTCCACTGTATATTTTTTAAATTAATTTTTATTTTAATATACAGTTGCTTTACAATGTTATGTTAGTTTCTACTGTTCAGCAAAGTGAGTCAGAATAAATGTACATGTATCTTCTCTTTTTTGGATTTCCTTCTCATTTAGGTCACCACAGAGAACTGAGTAGGGTTCCCAGAGCTATACTGTGGGTTCTCATTAGGTATCTATTTTATACGTAGTATCAATAGTGTGCCTGCATGCTAAATTGCTTCAGTCGTGTCCAACTCTTTGTGACCCTATGGACTGTAGCCTGCCAGGCTCTTCAGTCCATGGGATTCTCTCAGCAAGAATACTGGAGTGGGTTGCCATGCCCTCCTTCAGGGGATTTTCCTGATAGAGGGATCAAACCCTCATCTCCTACGTCTCCTGTGATGGCAAGCTGGTTCTTCACCACTAGCACCTTTATGTAGACCATAAATGCCTGGATGTATTTCTGGACTTTCTGCCCTATTCCATGGATCAATGTGTCTATTTTTGTGCCAGTATCATACTGTTTTGATTACTGTAGCTATGTAGTACAGTCTGAAGCCAGGGAGACTGATTCAATCAGCTTCATTCTTCCCTCTCAAGATTATTTTGACTTTTTGATGTCTTTTGTGGTTCCATATAAATTGAAGGACTTTTTGCTCTAGTTCTGTGAAAAAATGGCATTGATAATTTGATAGGATTGCATTGAATCTGTAGCTTGCCTTGTGTCATTTTAACAATAATAATTCTTCCAATCTAAGAACTTGGATATATCTTTCTATCCATTTGTGTGTTCTTCAGTTTCTTTCATCAGCATGTTATAGTTTTTGGATTACAGACTTTTGCCTTCTTAAGTAGGTTTATCCGTGAGTACTTTTTTTTTTTATACCACTGTAAATGTAATCACTTTCTTAATTTATCTTTCTGGTATTTTGTTGTTGGTAAAATCAATTTTAAAAAATATTTTTATATTTCCTTCTGCACACTCTAGCACTGAAATTAGCAGTTCCTTTAGGTTTATTCCCCTCCCTCACTCAAGCCTTACAAATCTTTCTTTATACTAAATTACTTATGTGAATCTAGGTTAAATTTTGTCATTTGATAATCAGTTTATTTTTTCTGTTAGCTCTATAGACAGTATCACTTTATACAAGCAAACATATGTTTTCTTATCTACGTCTCATTTTGTTCCCATCTAGTTTTCTTATTCCAATCTTGAACCTGTCTTTTGCCAGTTTAATATTACCTGTCTCATCCCATTACTCACTCCCTCATCTGTTTTCCTTAATCCTCTCTCCCCACTATGCAACAAAATTTTCCCAAAACCATTCCAAAAGGTAGAACAGAATGGTCTGGGACTTGAGACTTTATCTAGTTTTAAAGTTAAATAATTAAAAGATTCAAATGTAAGATATCATTTCATATTGATTTAAGAAGAAAGAACAGAGACATAGGTGGCTAAATGGCTAATAATTGGGTATAATTTTGAGTAATTAAGACTATTTAAAATCTTTTTCCTCTTTAATTTAAATAAGATGCTATAAACCCTTGCTCTGGTTTCTGATAAATACTAATATCACAAATACTACTGCTATTACAACCTTTTAAATGAATACATAAAATCTAGTGATACTTCTCTGCCAGAAATTTGAGATAAAATTTTTAGAAATAAAGAATTCTAAGTAATTCTACAAAATGATATTACAGTCTATATTGCTAAATATTAACTAAGGTTTTAGGAGTATGTGTGGAAAAAAAGATTCATTTATATTTGAGTGCTTTAAAGGAAAAGAGAAAAAAAATCTTCAACTTAAAGAGAATAAATAGTATTCATGGTTTGGAAAAGGAAGAGGTAAGAAAGGAAGGAAAGGAATAAGAGGGGAAGTGGAAGGGGGTAGGAAGGGAATGATGCACAGAGAAATTTTGAGAGTGCAAACCTGCCAAAGAAACCAAACTCTTCCCTGTGATTTGATGACTCATTTTTCATAGCAAAAATTATAATTCTGTTCTAATTTTTTGTGTTGAATTCATGAAGCATTAACACTAACTGGGAAAAATTTAAGTGATAAAAACAATAGTATTCACAAAGCATTCTACAACAGTGCACGGAGATATGGGCAACGGGTCTGGACATCAGATCCTGGACATGGAACCTTTGGCTATTGGGCTTTGAAAGAGCATACACAAGGAAACACTAGCTCTTTCCCTGGTGAGACTGAGTACAGGGCACAAGCAATATGATATGGAGGGAAAAAAAAAATATGATTCAGCCCATCATCCCATCTCAGGCTTTATGTTTGGTGGGAAAATGGCCTCCCCCTAGACCTATAACACTCCAATGTCTGAGGCTTACAGCTGCAGCTCAGTGGCCTGGTAGAGCCTATGTTTGGAGGATGCATCAGGCACCATCCAGGTGGGATGGAGCTTGGACTCAAACACTGCTGTTGTCTGAGACTGAAATCCTGAAGCACAGGGCTCTGGTTAGTGTCTGTGGAGTTTTTCAGAAAGTCAGTTCTCTTATGGGAGGCCAGCCAGAATGCAATCTTACATAATTTTCCTTCCCCCACTTTGTTAGTTTTAGAGGAGGCAGCTGCTGTCGCATGCTTCCCAGGCACTTCCAGACTGGCAAACACATGGTCGTCTTTAAATCATTAACATACTTTAATGTCCTGATGTTTATAAAATTGTTCATCCCCATACTTTTCAAGATCAATGGAAACTTAAAAGAAATTTGAGTAGGAATGTATGCCTCTGGCATTCTGTTTTCTCCCTCAAATAGAGACCTGAGGTTGACATTATAAATTCTTTTCAAATAATCAGATCTTAAATTTAAAGAATCAAGTTTTCTGGTATACGTTTTAGAAATCATTTTATATTTATTGCTTTTTCTAGTTTACCTTAATAACTTTTTTTTTCAAAATTTTAATCTTACACATTAATTTTCATTCTGACAAATATATTCTATCTTCTAAAACGGTACCTAGTTAAACTTAGGCACCTTTGCAAAACAAACCGTAAACACAATGAAAAGACCACACTTAAAATGGGAGAAAATATTTACAAATTAAGCAAGCAATATGGATTAATCTACAAAATATACAAATAGCTCCTGCAGCTCAATATCAAAAGACAAATATTCCAAACAAAAAATGGGTGGAAGATCTAAATAAATATTTCCCCAAAGAAAATATGTGGATGGCTAAAAACCACATAAAAATACAATAGTATCTCTAACCATTAGAAAAATTTAACTCAAAACTACTGTGATATATCCTTTTACACTGGTAAGAACGGCCATCATTAAAACCCCCATTTTATTAGGGAGCTGTGGGGCCATGAAATGTACTTATTAAGGCAGTTTTAACTGGTAGGATATTAGCAAACTATAGGCAAGAAGATATGACATTGAAAGATGAATTTCCCAGGTCGGTAGGTATCCAATATGCTACCAGAGAAGAGTGGAGAAATAGCTATAAACAGAATAAAAAGGGTGACCCAAAGGAAAAACAACGCCCAGTTGTGGATGTGACAGGTGATGGAAGTAAAGTCCATTGCTGTAAAGAACAATATTGCTCAGAAATCTGGAATGTTAGGTCCATGAATCAAGGTAAATTGGAAGTAGTCAAACAGGAGATGGCAAGAGTCAGCATCTACATTTTACAAATCAGTGAACTAAAATGGACTGGAATTGGTGGATTTAATTCAAATGACTATTGTATCTATTACTGTGGGAAAGAATCCCTTAGACAGAATGGAGTAGCCGTCATAGTCAACAAAAGAGTCAAAAATGCAGTACTTGGGTGCAATCTCAAAAGTGACAAAATGATCTCTGTTAGTTTCCAAGGCAAACCATTCAACATGACAAAAATCCAAGTCTATGCCCTAACTGAAGAATGCTGAAGAAGCTCAACGCTTCTGTGAAGACCTACAAGACATTCTACAACTAACACCAAAAAAAAAAAAAAAAAATGTCCTTTTCATGATAGGGGACTGGACTGCAAAAGTAGGAAGTCAAGAGATACCTGGAACAACAGGCAAATTTGGCCTTGGAGTACAAAATGAGGCAAGGCAAAGGCTAAGAGAGTTTTGCAAGAGAACATCCTGGAGCAAACACCCTCTTCAAACAACATAAGAGATGGACACGGACATGGACATCACCAGCTGGTCAATACCGAAATCAGATTGATTATATTCTTTGAGGCCAAAGATGGAGAAGCTCTATAGAGACAGCAAAAACAAGACAGGAAGCTGACTGTTGCTCAGATCATGAAATACTTATTGCAAAATTCAGACTTAAAATGAAGAGAGTAGTGAAAGCCACTAGTGAAAACATTCAGGTATGGCCTATATAAAGTCCCTTATGATTATACAGTGAAGGTGACAAATAGATTCAAGGGATTAGATCTGACAGATAGAGTGCCTGAAGAATAATGGATGGAGATTTATAACATTGTACAGGTGGTGGTGATCAAAATGATCTCCAAGAAAAAGAAATGCAAAAAGGCAAAATGGTTGTCTGAGGAAGCCTTACAAATAGCTGAGAAAAGAAGAGAAGCAAAAGGGAAAGGAGAAAAGGAAAGATATGCCCATTTGAATGCAGAGTTCTAAAGAATAGCAAGGAGACATAAGAAAGCCTTCCTCAGTGATCAATGCAAAGAAAGAGAGGGAAACTACAGAATGGGAAAGACTAAAGATCTCTTCAAGAAAATTAGAGATACCAAGGGAACATTTCATGCAAAGATGGTCTCAATAAAGGACAGAAATGGTATGGACCTAACAGAAGCAGAAGATATTAGGAAGAGGTGGCAAGAATACACAGAAGAACTGGACAAAAAAAAATCTTCATGACCCAGATAATCACGATGGTGTGATCACTCACCTAGAGCCAGACATCCTGGGATGGGAAGTCAAGTGAGTTCACCCAAACTCATGTGCATCGAGTCAGTGATGCCATCCAGCCATCTGATCCTCTGTTGTCCTCTTCTCCTCCTGCCCCCAATCCCTCCCAGCATCAGAGTCTTTTCCAATGAGTCAACACTTCGCATGAGGTGGCCAAAGTACTGGAGTTTCAGCTTTACCATCATTCCTTCCAATGAACACCCAGGACTGATCTCCTTTAGAATGGACTGGTTGGATCTCCTTGCAGTCCAAGGGACTCTCAAGAGTCTTCTGCAACACCACAGTTCAAAAGCACAATTCTTCGGTGCTCAGCTTTCTTCTCAGTCCAACTCTCACATCCATACATGACCACTGGAAAAACCATAGCCTTGACTAGATGGACCTTTGTTGGCAAAGTAATGTCTCTGCTTTTCAATATGCTATCTAGGTTGGTCATAACTTTCCATCCAAGGAGTAAGTGTCTTTTAATTTCAAGGCTGCAATCACCATCTGCAGTGATTTTGGAGCCCCCCAAAATATTACTTGTATGATATTCACCTTAAATTTTTTAAGATGTTCACTTTTACTCAGAAATCTATTTAAACAAATGGTATTTGACAACAAGTTACTTACTATTCAAAACATGCTTTGCTCATTGATGCTATATATTCACTTACCTTTTCTCAGATATAAAATAAGACATATTTGTCTTTTAAGGCTATACCAACTATATTTGTTGTTTTCATTTAATCTTTATAAAATGTAATTCCCAAGCTCTTATTTTTATATATCCTGAGTTCTTTAATTCAAATTTCACAATTAAGGTATTCAGTTCAGTTCAGTTCAGTCGCTCAGTCATGTCCAACTCTTTGCAACCCCATGAATCGCAGCACCCCAGGCCTCCCTGTCCATCACCAACTCCCAGAGTTCACTCAGACTCACATCCATCGAGTCAGTGATGCCATCCAGCCATCTCATCCTCTGTCGTCCCCTTCTCCTCATGCCCCCAATCCCTCCCAGCATCAGAGTCTTTTCCAATGAGTCAACTATTCGCATGAGGTGGCCAAAGAACTGGAGTTTCAGCTTTAGCATCATTCCTTCCAAAGAAATCCCAGGGTATTAGTCCCTGATAATATCTTTTTGTTTGTATGCCTGTGTATCTGTCTTTCTATGTTTCTTTGTCTCCAATTCTCTATTTCTCTCTCTCATACACCACACACACACACACGAAGCACATTGTTAATCTTATTTGCCTCGGTCACTAAAATGCCAAGAGAAAATTCAGAGCCATGCTAACACCATAACTTTTCCTGTTGCACCCTCAGCATCCAAGATCTAGAAACCCATTGCAGAGTGGGGTCTTTGCTAGGTGTGTGTCCTCAAACTAACCTCATGGTAAACATCTGCTGATCCCAGGAGGCAAAGGTGTTTCTACAAAGTGAGTTCCTATCTTCTGTGCTGTATGATAACCATGTGTGTCTCTCAATGGAGAAGACTGGACCCAAGTGATACAGCTTTCTGGTGATATTATGTTTTCAACTCACACACAGTCTGCCATTTTCTCCAAACCCTTTCCATAGTCCTGAGTTTCTGGAATGAAATCGATTCTGACATCATCATTTTCCTCTAGTTTTAATGAGATAAAACTGCTGGATCAGACTCATTTGATCTTAGTCATAATTTCTTTCTCAGATATATCTTTATCCATTTCTGTAAAAAAGCTTAGTAAAGAACATCTTATGGAGATAAGGACTATATTGATTTTGTTATCTCAAGAAAATAACATAGTTCCAGGAGTGTTATTAATCTGTTTATGTATTTGCTCTCTCAAACTTACTCTCCTAAACCTTAGCAGCAGGGATCATGTCTTTTACAGTAATCACTGCATTCCTTGCTCTCACTGTAGTGCATGAGACATGGAGAGTACACAGTAATGCAGGATTAATAAACATTTGTCTGATTGGTGGGTTTGTAGGCAGGCTTCAGGTTGTCAGTTCTCCAACCCTCCCCTTCATTATTAATTTACATGAATATATGGTAAACAGTGATGAGTAAAGTGACAAAAACAGAACTTTAAATAATTTTGAAGCTAGCTCATGGGTACAATAAAATAATGTAAAATATGTTCCATTTGGTTATTTCAGTCAGTTTGAGAAATGCATCAAGGGAGAAATCTGGGGAAGTTTTTAAGCTTATTATTATATTACTGTCTTTTCAGGAAACTCTCATGTTCTGCCACTGAATCTAGCTGTTTCTATTTTGTTTTAAATCATATATATATATATATATATATATATATATATATATAATATAAAGAAGGAAATGGCAACCCACTCCAGTATTCTTGCCTGGAAAACCCCATGGATGGAGGAGCATTGTAGGCTACAATCCATGGCGTTGCAGAGTCGAGTCAGATATGACTGAGCGACTTCACTTCACTTCACTTCACTTCATATATATATATATATATATATATATCATTACATATATGTTAGATCTGATAGAGCACCTGAGGAACTATGGGCAGAGGTTTGTAACACTGTATAGGAGGTGGTGGCCAAAAGCAAGCCCAAGAAAAAGAAATGTAAAAAGCAAAATGGTTGTCTGAGGACGCCTTACAAATTGCTGAGAAAAGAAGAGAAGTGAAAGGCAAAGGAAAAAGGGAACAGCAAACCAAATTGAAAGCAGAGTTCCAGAGAACAAGGAGCGATAAGAGAGCCTTTTAAGTAACCAATGCAAAGAAATACAGGAAAACAATAGAAAGTCTAGAGATCTCTTCATGAACATCAGAGATACAAAGGGAACATTTCATGCAAAAAATGGGTACAATAAAGGACAGAAACAGTAAGGACCTAACAAAAGCAGGTGAGATTAAGAAGAGGTAGCAAGAATACACAGAACAACTATACAAAAAAGGTCTTAATGTCCCGGAAAATCACAATGGTGTAGCCACTCACCTGGAGCCAGACATCCTGGAGTGTGAAGTGGGCATTATCATATGTGAAACAGATCGCCAGTCCAGGTTCGATGCATGAGTCAGGGTGCTCAGGGCTCATGCACTGGGATGACCCTGAAGGGTGGGATGGATAGGGAGGTTGGAGGGGGGTTCAGGATGGGGAACACATGTGCACCCCTGGCTGATTCATGTCAATGTATGGCAAAACCCACTACAATATTGTAATTAGCCTCCAATTAAAATTAATTAATTAAAAAAAGGAAGCATTTGTTGTTGATTGTTTAGTCACTAAGTTGTGTTTGACTCTTGTGACCCCATGGACTGTAGCCTGCCAGGCTCCTTGGAATTCTCCAGGCAAGAATACTGGAGTGGGTTGCCATTTCCTTCTCCAATTAGGAAGCATAACTACAAGCAAAACTAATGGAGGTGATGGAATTCCAGCTGAGATATTTAAAATCCTGAAAGATGATGTTGTTAGAATGCTGCACTCAATATGTCAGCAAATTTGGAAAACTCAGCAGTGACCATTAAGACAGGAAAATTTCAGTTTTCATTCCAATCAAAAAGAAGGGCAATACATACTAAAGAACGTTTAAACTACAACACAATTGTGCTCATTTCACATGCAAGCAAAAAAATGCTCAAAATCCTTCAAGCTAGGCTGCAACAGTACATGAACTGAGAACTTCCAGATTTTCAAGCTGGATTTAGAAAAGAAAGAACAAGAAGTCAAATTGCCAACATTCATTGGATCATAGATAAAACAAGGGTATTGCAGAAAAACATCTACTTCTGCTTCATTGACTATGCTACAGCCTTCGACTGCATGGATTACAACAAATTGTGGAAAATTCTTAAAGATATGGGGATACAAGACCACCTTATCTGCCTCCAGAGAAATCTGTATACAGGTCAAGAAGCAACAGTTGGAACCGGCCATTGAACAAAGGACTGATTCAAAATTGAGAAAGCAGTACAGCAAGGCTGTATATTGTCCCCCTGTTTATTTACCTTCTGTGCAGAGTACACCATGTACAATGTTGGGCTTGATGAAGCTCAAGTTGGAATCTAGATTGCAGGGAGAAATGCCAATAACCTCAGTTACACAGATGACACTACCCTAATGGCAGAAGGTGAAGAGGAACTAAAAGGCCTCTTGATGAAGGTGAAAAAGAAGAGTGAAAAAGCTGGCTTAAAATTCAACTTTCAAAAAGTAAGATCATGGCATCTGGTACCATCACTTTATGCATGGTAAATAGATAGGGAAGAATGGAAACAGAGACAGACATTATTTTGGGGCTTCAAAATCACTGCAGACAGTGACTGTAGCTGTTAAATTAAAAGAAACTTGCTCCTTGGGAAAAAAGCTATGACAAAACTAGTTAGTGTATTAAAAAACAGAGACGTCACTTTGCTCACAAAGGTCCACCTAGTCAAACCTAGAGTTTTTCCAGTAGTCATGTACAGAGGGAGATTTGGACCATAAAGAAGGCTGAGTGCCATAGAATTGATGCTTTTGAATGGTGGTGTTGGAGAAGACTCTAGAGAGTCCCTTGGACAGCAAGGAGATCAAACCAGTCAATCCTAAAAGAAATCAGCCCTGACTATTCACTGGAAGGACTAATGCTTAAGTTGAACCTCCAATACTTATAGCCACCTGATGTGAAGAGCCAACTTGTTGGAAAATACCTTATTCTGGGAAAGTTGAGGGCAGGAGGAGAAGGGGGCACAGAAGTTGAGATGATTGGATGGCATCATTGACTCAATGAACATGAGTTTGAGAAAACTCAGGGAGATAAAGGACAGGGAAGCCTGAAGTGCTGCAGTCCATGGGATTGCAGAGTCAGATAGGACTAAGCTTCTGAACCACAACAACAACTAAATATATATATGTATGAAGTGAAGTCTCTCAGTCGTGTCCGACTCTTTGCAACCCCATGGACTGTAGCCTATCAGGCTCCTCCGTCTATGGGATTTTCCAGGCAAGAGTGCTGGAGTGGATTGCCATTTCCTTCTCCAGGGGATCTTCCCAACCCAGGAATCAAACCCGGGTCTCCTGCATTGCAGGCAGACGTTTTACCATCTGAGCCACCAGGGAAGCCCATATATATGTATATATGCATATATATATAGCACAGTGATTCCATTGGGTATCAACTTTGTTAAATGATACATTAGTGTTCTTACTTATAAATGTTAAGAAGAGTAGGTTAGATTCAGTTTTCAAAATCGTTCAGTTCAGTTCAGTCACTCAGTCTTGTCTGACCCTTTTCGACCCTATGGACTGCAGCAAGCCAGGCTTCCCTGTCCATCACCAACTCCCAGAGCTTACTCAAACTCATGTCCATGGAGTCGGTGGTGCCATCCAAACATTTCATCCTCTGTCATCCCCTTCACCTCCTGCCTTCAATCTTTCCCTGATTCAATCTTTCAAAGCAGTTACCTAAGAAGAATTAGGATTCTCTTTCTATACCAGATGGCTAACTGTCTTTGGACTACCTAAAGCCTTGTACTTTCACTGGAGTATTAAAAGCACTCTGAACTGTAAAATAATTTTACTTTCTGCAAACTATAAACTTTTCAGGAATCAAAAGAAGATAATTAATATTGAAGGAAATAAAAATTTTATTACAAAAATGATCAGGAAGTTTAAAAGAAATTGTTAAACTGTTAAAAACCACATTTCACTTTTATCTGTACATTTGATTCTAAATGATTTATAATAGTAGCTGACATGACTATCAAATAGATATCAGACACACTAAATGTGTTATCATGAAACAGATGTCTTACAGTGACTAATGATGAGTTTTCTTATTTAAAACTGTTTATCTCAAATAATTTATGAGTTCTAATCAATCCCATCAAATTCATCTCTGTTCTATTGAAAAGTAAGCTCATCATTGATCCTTCCCTTGAAGGCTCAAACAACTTAGATGGCAAATTTAGTGTAATTATACCAGTTAAAAATTGTTTGCTGCTAAGTCGCTTCAGTCGTGTCCGACTCTGTGCGACCTCATAGACGGCAGCCCACCAGGCTCCCCTGTCCCTGGGATTCTCCAGGCAAGAACACTGGAGTGGGTTGCCATTTCCTTCTCCAATGCATGAAAGTGAAAAGTGAAAGTGAAGTCGCTCAGTCGTGTCTGACTCCTAGCGACCCCATGGACTGCAGCCTATCAGGCTTCTCTGTCCATGGGATTTTTCAGGCAAGAGCACTGGAGTGGGTTGCCATTGCCTTCTCTGAAAAATTGTTTAGTATGCATTAAATAAAAACATGTTCAAAATAACTATGCTTAACTGGAGATAGACAGCAAACTGCTTTATAATCTGTCTTTCTAAATATTATATATTTTGTCAATTGCCATTTATAAATATTATTAGTTGGATGAGTTTAAAGTACCAAACATATTTTCATGTGCCTGTTGGTCATTTGTATGTCTCTTTTGGGAAAATCTCTATTCAACTTCTCTGCCCATTTTTTTAAATTAGGGTTTTTGTTGTTGAGTTATGTGAGTTCTTTATGTTTTTTGAATACTAGCCCTTATCAGACATACTGTTTACAAATATCTTTTCCTATGCAGTAGGCTGCCTTTTCATTTTGTTGATAATTTCTTTCACTCTGTGAAAGCTTTTTAGTTTGATGTAGTCTCATTTATTTTTGCTTTTGTTTCCCTTGCATTTAGGAGACAATACCCAGAAATATGTCACAAAGACCAGTATCATAGTGTCAAACTATTAGTGTCAAACTAATACTGCCTATGATTTCCTCTGGGTGTTTTGTGATTTGGAGTCTTTCATTCAAATCTTTAATCCATATTTAGTGGGGTTTGTGTATGGTATGAGATACTGCAGCCAGAAAATTAAAAGACACATGCTCCTTGGGAGAAAAGCTATGACAAACCTGTAGATAGCATATTAAAAAGCAGAGACATCACTTTGCCTAAAGATCTATATAGCCAAAGCTGTGGTTTTTCCAGTAGTCATGTACAGATGTGAGAGTTGGACCATAAAGAGGGCTGAGTGCCGAAGAGTGATGCTTTCAAACTGTAGTGCTGGAGAAGACTCTTGAGTTTCCCTTGGAAAGCAAAGAGATCAAACCAGTCAATCATAAAAGAAATCTACCCTGAATATTCACTGGAAGGACTGATGCTGAAGCTGAAGCTCCAATAATTTAGCCACCTGATGTGAAGAGCTGACTAATTGGAAATGACCCTTATGCTGGGAAAGATTGAAGGCAGGAGAAGGGGTTGACAGAGGATGAGATGGTTGGATGGCATCACCAACTCAATGAACATGAGTTTGAACAAACTCATGAGTTTGAGCAAACTCACAGAAGTAGTGGAGGACAGGGAAGCCTGGTGTGCTGAAGTGCATGGGGTGGCAGAGTCCAACATGAATTAGCAACTGAACAACAATAAATGAGATAATTCCGTTGTTTTTTTTTAGCATGTAGCTGTCTAGTTTTCCCAACACGACTTATTGCAAAGATTATCCTTTATCTATTGTATCTTTTTGCTCTTTTGTCATAAATTAATCGTCAATTTATGTGTAGGTTTATTTCTGGATTCTCAATTAGGTTTCACTGATCTATGTGCATGGTTTTTCGCTAATAGCATGCTGTTTTGATTACTGTATCTTTGTATTATAGCTTGAAATTAGGGACTGTGATGTCTCCAGCTTTGTTCTTTTATCTCAGGATTGCTTTAGCTATTTGGGATTCTACATAAATTTTATAACTTTTTGTTTTATTTCTATGAAAACTGTCCTTGGGATTTTCATAAGGATTGTATTTAATTTGTGCAAATTGCTTTAGCTAACATTTAAATTTTATCAGTGCTGCTTTTTTTTCAATATGTGAGCATGAAATATCTTTCCATTACTTTTGTCTACTTCAGTTTCAACAATATATTCTGGTCTTCAGTGTATAGGTCTTTTATCTCTTTTGTTAAATTTATTCCTAGGTATTTTATCCTTTCTGTTGCATTGCATTGTAAATGGAATTCATTTCTTAATTTCTCTTTTTGGTAGCTCATTGTTAATAATTAGAAATGAAACAGATTTTTATATGTTCATATTTTATGTCCATTTTATTGTATTAATTTATTATTTTGAATAGATTTTTGGTGGAGTCTTTAGGATTTTCTATGTAAATAAAACCATGTCATCTGAAAATAATGAAAACTTCATTTCCAATTTGGATGCCTTTTATTTTTTTCCTTGCCCAAGTGCTCTCACTAGGACTTCCAAAACTATGTTGAATAAAAGTGATGAGAATGGGAATTGTTGTCTTATTCCTGATTTTAGAGGGACAGCTTTCAGTTTTTTACATGGAGTATGATGTTAGCTGTGAGTTTGTCATATATGGTCTTTGTTAAGAACTATGTTTCTTCTATGCCCATTTCACTGAGGGCTTTTTTTATTATAAATAAATGTGGAATCTTCTGAAATTTTTTTCTGCATCTATTGAGATGATCATATGGCTTTTATCCTTCATTTTGTTAATGTGGTGAATCACACCAATTGATTTATGAATATTAAATCACCCTTGAATCCCTGAAATAAATCCCACTTAATTACGATATATTATCCTTTTAATGTATTGCCATATTCAGTTTGCTAATATTCTATTGAGGATTTTCACGTCTAAGTTTATCAGAAATATTAACCTGTAATTTTTGTGTGTTTGCGTTCTCTTTGTCTTATTTTGATACCAGGGTAATGTTGGCCTTGTAAAGTGAGTTATGAAGTATTCCCTCCTCTTCAAATCTTTTGAACAGTTTGAGAAAGATAGGTATTAAATCTTTCAGTGTTGAATTGACTGGTGAAGCTGTCTGGTCCTGGACTTTTGTTTTGGGTAACATTTTTTTTTTCTGTTCCAATCTCTTTACTAGTATTTGGTCTATTTCAGATTTTCTATTTCCTCATGATTCAGTCTTGAAGGATTATATGACTGTAAGAATTAATTTTTTTCCCCCTAGGTTGTCCAATTTGTTTGTATATAGCTGTTCACCAAAACCTCTTATAATCCTCAGAACTTCTCTGGTATCTGTTGCTCTTTCTCCTTTTTTTCCTCTGATTTTATTTATTAGAGTCTTCTCCCTTTTTAAAATGAATCAGTTTATTAATTTTGTTTACCATTTCAAAGAACAGTTTTATTGATATGAGTGACTTTTTATAATTTAATTTTTTTTAGTTATTTTTTCTTTGATTGTTTACAAACACTTCAGCCTCCATTTGACATCACGGGGATGGATGGGGTAGATAAAACAGTTTTATAAAGGTACAGATTGGGTGTTGATAATGCATATCCACATACATAATTGTAAAAGTAACCTTTTCACAGTATAAAGTGTGTTAATATAATCTAAATTTATGAGGCTTTCACCTATTGCCACTTAAAAAAGTTGCTTTTTAGAAAGTACTCTTCACTTTCCCTTGCATACAAGGATCTCTCAAATTTCCAGGCTGTGGCAATGAGTAGGAATTTCATAAGAGCAACTTCACAGAAAGTGCCATATTTGTGCAGTAAATTTTCTGATAATGTTTTAATCTCAATATTATTTGTCATAAGAAGACATATCCTGGGATATTGTAAAATATTTGACCAATACAGCTTATGAAACTTTCAATATGATATTTTTTTCTCATGAGAGGAAGATAGCAGAGGTTCCTATTAATTCTATGCTATGACTTCTCCCAGAAAACAGCTTGTAATTTCCTACAGTTCTAGAAAAAATTGTATGTAATTAATATGAGTCCTTATTAAGTTAGAATTTGCTGGTGTATTAACCACTGAATAAACATAAAAAATAAGTTCTTCAGAAAGCTATATCAATTATGCAGACACCTGAAGATTCTTGAGAGGTTTTCATGCTATTCAATAAATGCCATTCTGTGGTAAATTAATCATTTTACATTTATCTTTTAAAGTGCAAAACATTAATTTTGGTATGAATTACATATAGAAATCACTTGACCAAGTATGTCAATTGATTACTTATATTTATGCAGCCTCTTTTCCTTTTTATTTCTAGAATATTCATAATAAAATAAAACTTTTAGAGATTATTGAAAATAATTGAAGGATCAAATATAGTATGAACAGATAAACAAGAACTTAAAAAAGGTATAGTATTAGATGAATCTGTAAAAATCTGAGGAAAATCTTGATTGTCTGATACTCAGATCATCCCAAATAACATATTATAGAAGACAATAATCTATTTTCACAAATTGTGTTGTTTTTTTAATATTAAATATGGCATTTCTTATTTATGTATTTATTATGTTTTTTCCTGCCTCAATGAGTTGATTTTTTGTTTTTTGTTTTTATGTATTCTTTTCTTTTCTTTTTTTAAAATGGAGTATAGTTGCTATAGAATGCTGTGTTACTTTCTGTTGTACAGCAAAGTGAATTTGCCGTATATATGTATATATCCCCGCCCTTTTGAACCTCTGTCCTACCTTCCATTCCTCTAGTTTATCACAGAGCACTGAGCTGAGCTCCCGTTGTTATACAGCAGGTCTCCACTAGCTCTCTATTTTACATACGGTAGTGTATTTATGCCAATGCCAATCTCCCAGGTCATCCCACCTCCAATTTTGCTCCTTTGTTCACACAACTATTCTCTGTTGGCATCTCAATTCTTGGCATGCAAGTAAGTTCATCTGTATCGTTTTTCTAGATTCCATTTAAATGCATCAAAATACAATATTTGTTTTTCTCTCTCTGACTTACTTCACTCTGTATAACAGATTCTAGGTTCATCAACTTCTTTGCAAATGACCCAACTTCATCCTTTTCTTATGACTAACATAGTCATTCGGAGAAGGCAATGGCACCCCATTCCAGTACTCTTGCCTCGAAAATCCCATGGACAGAATAGCCTGGTAGGCTGCAGTCCATGGGGTCGCTAAGAGTCGGACACGACTGAGCGACTTCACTTTCACTTTTCACTTTCATTCATTGGAGAAGGAAATGGCACCCCACTCCAGTACTCTTGCCTGGAGAATCCCAGGGATGGGGGAGCCTGGTGGGCTGCCATCTATGGGGTTGCACAGAGTTGGACACGACTGAAGCGACTTAGCAGCAGCAGCAACATAGTCATTATGGAGGACAGTATGGAGGTTCCTCTAAAAACTAAAAATAGAACTACCATATGACCCAAAAATCCTATTACTGGGCATATATCCTGAGGGGAAAAAAAAAAAAAACATGAATCAAAAGGTCACATGCATCCCAATGTTCACTGCAGCTCTATTCACAAAAGCCAAGACATGGAAGCAACCTAGATGTCCATCAATAGGGTAATGGATAAAGAAGATTCAATGAGTTATTTTTGTATTCTACCCCTAGGATTCCTCTGAAGCCTCATTCCTTGCCTCTTTCCTCTTAATACATGAATTAGGAGTCACCCTGAGTTCTTGAATATAGACACATTGTGGGGAACTCCTAATTTGTGTGTGTCTGTAGTTACTTTGCCTAGAAAGTATCATCACCATCACCAAGTCACCTGGATAAATTATTACTCTTATAAAAGTACTCAAATACCTCCTAATCCATGATTCCTTTACTTACCTCTGGCGCCACCTGATAAAATAATTAATTCCCTACCTTCTAGCATCTAAATGCTTTCTATAACTGTATTACATGTACATCATTGTCTTGTCACCAAGATAGATAACTGTATTTTATTCAGTTTATATCTGTACTACCCAGTTTATTGTCTGCCTAAATGTTGCTGAGCTAAAATAAAGTGTGTCATAAGGGAATATCTAGTTCCTTAATGGTGAGTTTAAAAGCAAAAATCTTTAAATTCCCAAGAGAAAGGTAGCGCTGTACCAGCTCTCCTAAAGCATCTGTCTTAGGCAGCTGTGTCTGCCTAAGTGTCCCTCTTTCTTCTACCTTACAAGGCTCCAGGGAAGTGAGAGGGAAACCAGCTGACTGATGTCCTTGTTCCATACTGTTTTACTTTCAGTCATGGGTCATCTAAACAATCTTTTCTCTGCAATGTGTGGTGTCTCATAGAGTTTCACCATCTGACATTTGAATCTCCTCCCTACTTTGTCAATCAGATCACTTGTGAAAGTTACAAAAATGGTTCACCTGGGAATTCACCTAGATATCATAGGGCCACACTTGACTTGCAGTTGATATCCTAAAGCTCAGTCTGTGGTTCATTTGCCATTCTAGCTAATAACTAACTACCATCTTCTGAATCCATTGAAAATGTTTTGTTGATCATCATCATAGTACATTCTAAATTTATGTAGCCAGTGCCTCTTTTCTCTTTTCAATAAAGACTATCCTGAACCTACCTTGTCACTCATGCTATACATCCCAGATCTCAGGTGCAGAAACTATTTTTAACCAAATAAGCTAGCTGTGTTTTATCAACAGGACGCCACAAAGGCTACAACACAATGAGACTGAATAGGCTAGATCCAAGATGGAGGGCAATGTATATTAACGGTCACCATTTTTCTTGTCATGTTCATCTCTGTGTTTGTTTCAAAAGCACCTGGTATTTGGCGGAGAGGCTTTGAAGCTGCACTTTGAGAGATACACAGTGGTCAACCACTCCAACCGACTCTGACTTGACCACAGGAACACAACGTCACAGATGAGACCGGGTGTTCCAGAGTTTCCTTTGCTTCGTTGCAACACTAAGATCTTCACCGCAAGACAGGATATATACTCTGTTAGGCACAATAGTGTCATGTGCAAGGGAGCCTAGGGACTGTGTATGTGCCAGCTGTTCCTGGAACTCTCCACATTTTCCCTCATTTTCTGATAATTCCCCAACAATCCTCTCTTAAGGGAGATGATGCCTTTAGAGCGTGAACTCCCCTTCTCCATTCTCTGGCCACTAAATAAAAGCCTGTCTTGCTTGGACTTAGCTCAGTTTCATGACTGGCAGTGTGACTCCAAGTGCCAAAGAGCTCCCTGACCTATTAGAGGGGCTTTGGTTTAGCCAGGAGCTGAGTCAGCAGTGTCTCATGTCTAATCTGGTAACACTTTTACAAAAGTTTGGAAAAAGTTTTGGAGGTGATACTAAAAATTTATTTATTTTATCTTTGCCTTTTATTTTTAGAGGATAGATTGTTTCATTTATCAATTTAGGTAATTTCTTACCTTACAGCTAAGAACAATTGCCAATGTTTTATAATCTTATTAAATTTTGGGAACAACCATCATGCTTCAGTTATGACTTTAATTATAATTTTTTTCAGGCAAGGTTTATTGGATCTCATGCTATAGCACCAAGGAGCAAAATCAATGGGATATTACTCAGCCATAAAAAGGAATGAAATAATGGCATTTGCAGCAATATGGATGGACCTAGAGGTTACCATACTAAGTAAGTCAGTAGAAAGATAAATCATGTTATATCATGTATATGTAGAATCTAAAAAAGGTAATACAAATGAACTTATGTATAAAACAGATACACACTCATAGATATAGAAAATAAACTTAAAGTTACCAAAGGGGAGAAGGGATAAATGAGAAATTTAGGATTAACAGACACACATTACTATATAAAAAATAGACAAACTCAAGAACCTATTGGGAATTAAATCCAATACCTTGCAATAATCCATAATGGAAAAAAATATCAGTTCAGTTCAGTTCAGTTGCTCAATTGTGTCTGACACTTTGCAACCCCATGAATCACAGCACGCCAGGCCTCCCTGTCCATCACCAACTCCCGGAGTTCACTCAGACTCACGTCCATCGAGTCAGTGATGCCATCCAGCCATCTCATCCTCTGTCGTCCCCTTCTCCTCCTGCCCGCAATCCCTCCTGGCATCAGAGTCTTTTCCAATGAGTCAACTCTTCGCATGAGGTGGCCAAGTACTGCAGTTTCAGCTTTAGCATCATTCCTTCCAAAGAAATCCCAGGGCTGATCTCCTTCAGAATGGACTGGTTGCATCTCCTTGCAGTGCAAGGGACTCTCAAGATTCTTCTCCAACACCACAGTTCAAAAGCATCAATTCTTCGGCGCTCAGCCTTCTTCACAGTCCAACTCTCACATCCATACATGACCACAGGAAAAACCATAGCCTTGACTAGACGGACCTTTGTTGGCAAAGTAATGTCTCTGCTTTTGAATATGCTTTCTAGGTTGGACATAACTTCCCTTCCAAGGAGTAAAAAAAAAAAAAAAAAAAATATATATATATATATATATATAAAATGTGTGTGTATATGTGGGCTTCCCTGGTGGCTCAGACAATAAAGAATCTGCCTGCGATGCAGGAGATTCAGGTTCAAAGCCTGGGTGGAGAAGATCTCCTGAAGGAGGGCATGCAACCCACTCCAGTATTCTTGCCTTGGAGGATCTCCATGGACAGAGGAGCATGGTGGGCTACAGTCCATGGGGTCGCAAAGAGTTGGACACGACTGAGTGACTAAGCACATATGTATATGTATATATACATATATACGAATCATTTTGATGTAAACTTGAAATATTGTAAACTGACTATATATAAATTTTATTTAAAAAAAAACTGAAAAAACTCATTCTGTATATACACAAAGTCATTAATCAATATTAGACTCAAAATGGGATATGTTAATAACAAGTGACTAAGTGTGAGTCACAGAATTTGGTGGTGTGATTAATCTAAATATGATTTATTCATTCTAACACAGTCACAGGAACTTCCCTGAGGCTCGTACTGTACAGGTACAGAGGAGCAGAAGAGCTGGTGGGCTACAATCCATGGGGTCACAAACAGTCAGACACAACTGAACAACTAAGCACACACCGCACAACACAGTCGCAAGGACCGTTCCTTTCATCTTAGATCATTGACTGATGTTACCTTTGTTAAACTTGCCGAGAGCAAATTATGAATGATGTTGGTAATGATGATGGTAATAAGGAAGCAAAGGAAAACAAGGAGGATGAAGAGCAGCTTCACAGAACCCTTTGCCTTTTACAAAGTGGTTTCACATACAGCTTGCACTTACTCTCACAGCAACTTGAAGGGTGATGTTGTACTTCTCACTTCCCAACTCAGACATCAATTAAGAAAGTTTGTGACCTCTTTCAGAGCACAAAGTTCTAGAAGCAGAATTGAATCAAACAAGTATGAGTTTTTCTCTCCAAACTCCATGGTTCTTGTTACCTCAGAGTCAATCAATAAATGACTGTTTCATGCCATTCTAATGCACTTACTTGCAGCCCTCATGACACTTCACCACTAAATATTCCAACATTTCTTAAAAATGAATGTGTTCTGCTACATAACAAAATTACATCCATCACTTCAGGAAAAATAACATAATATGTAATTTAATATAATACAGATACCTAACACTCAGTTCAAGCTAAAATTTCTCTAATTGCTCAAGTAATATTCTTTACTGCTGTATCTTCTAAAATCTTGGATCCAAGAAGAAGCGCATGTTGCCTAAAGTTGTTACCTTTCTTTAGTCCACATCATTCAGCACAGGTCTTCGGTTGTATTTGGTTTTCCTGAAGAGCATAGTCCAGCAGCTCCATTATATAATCCTTAATTTAAGCTTTCCTTATTTTCTCTGATGTTAAATAAAACTTTTTTTTTTAAATAAAACTTTTATTTAGTAATAGGAGAGTAAAGGTGAATCTCAGATGATCCCTTTTCCACCCAGGAAAATTAATTAAAAAAAAAAAAGGTTTTGTGTGTATGACAAGAAAGAGGGGCAGTTGGAGGACAAACAAGTTCAATCTCATACAATAGGCTTTACAAATGACAGCTAAGGAAATGAGTTCAGGGCATAAGACACAGCCTCTGCTCTACATCAACTCTGCAAAAAGGAAAGATAGCATCTTTAATTTGTAGGAAAAAAGACTGAGGATTATTTAAACAGCCTAGGAAAAAAGATAATTTGAAAGACAATGAATTAAGCTATTTTTTATATGTTTGAACATTAGCAGAAAAAGTAAAGCAAAATCAGTAGGACTATTGGGAGAAAGATCGAGGGCAGGAGTAGAAGGGGGTGTCAGAAGATGAGATGGTTGGATGGTATCATTGACTCAATGAACATGAGTTTGAGCAAACTCCAGGAGATAATGAAGACAGGAAAGCCTGGCATGCTGTAGTTCATGGGGTCGCAAAGAGTCAGACACAACTTAGCAGCTGAACAACAACAACAAAGGATTGTTGCTCTTCATCTCTATGTATTTTTAAAATTGGTTTCATATATTGCTTTAGAAAAAATTTTTTTAATTTGAAAAAAAATTCTGGGGAATTTTGAAAGACACAGAGGGATTATAATCCATAACTGGTATCAACAGTTTTCTTAAATTCTTCATTTTAGTTCTCTAAAATTCCATCCTCTCTGGAAACTCTTGTCAGGACCTCCACCCACAATTTTCCTGAATCTCAAGTGTCCAAATCATTTTCTCTAATTGAATCTCTTTATTTTCCACCAATATTGTAAGTTGACTTGAACTATTCTTATTGCTGAATGACTTTCATATTTACTTTTCCTTTTTGATCTGTCCTGTTCTTTTCTGCCAATATTGAATCCTGAATTTCTACTGGTGAGGGATGTGGGGGTGGCACCCATGGTAGCTTGGTGTTGTGGGGGTAACAGGCAGTGAGGAGAAGCTAGCATCCACCAGCTTCATCACCTCCAGGTCTCCACTACCCTCCAGACGCTGAGCGGTGCTTCTGCTAAATCTGCACTTGTGGAGCACACAGAACTGCTCTTGCCTAGGTAATATGGAAATGGCAGTGCCTAAACTCTTTCATGTTTATGACTTTGCTACTTGAAACAAGCACTAACTGTAAATTATCACACACTTTGGAACAGAAGCAGCTCAGAAGACTCTTAACTACACAGCAGAAAGTCAGAGAGGTCAGTAGAGGTTTTCTGTAGATGGCTCTCTTAAAGCTGAAACTTAAAGAATGTGCAGGTAAAGAATCCACCTGCCAAGCAGGAGATTCGGGTTTGATCCCTAAGTCAGGGAGACCCCCTGGAGAAGGAAATAGCAACCCACTCCAGTATTATTGCCTGGGAAATCCCATGGAGAGAGGAGTCTGGCGGGTTACAGTCCTTGGGATCTCAAAAAGCTGGACATTACTTAACATCTAAACAACAACAAGCAGTTAGTTAGGAATACAGACAGGAAAATTCATTTCAAAAAAAGAATTAGAGATCAACAGAGCATTTGACTGGACTATAGTGAGATAGGAAGGAAAGGGACAGGACACAACTGTTCAGAAAGATGGGATACCACGAAAACTGGTTAGAACGTGCTGGGTCCAAGACGACAGAAGATTCAACTTCCAGTAGACCTTGAGTCTCATGAAATGCTCATTGTAATACATTAGCATTATACCCACCAGCACCATGACTCTTCCAAGGTCAACCACGCAAGGCCAAAAACCGGGCGGTGGGCCTTCTCCAAGATAATTAGCATATCCTTTCTGCTTGTTAGCCTGTAAAATTACCCAGCCCATGAAAACTAACCACCCCCATACCTCAGGACTGCTCTCATTTTGACACCACCCAGAAAGTGGGAGGCCCTGGGGCCACTTCTTGCCTTCTGAGATGGCCCACACGCTATGGAATGTGTATTTCCCTGAATAAACCTACTTTCAGTTTACCATGTCTCTTGAATTCTTTCCTGCATGATGCTAAGGACCTTCACTTGGTGGCCCATCCTAGGACTCACCTGAGACCTGGGACAGGACCATCTCACACTCCATTTTCCCTATAACAGTAGGAGCAAAAAGGACTGGGTGAAAGTTAAAAGTATGGATGGGAGGGCACCAGAGATGTGAGTAGCCATTGGGTCATAAAGAGACTTATGCACTAGGTTAAAAGAACTTAATTTCTCATCTGAAGCCAAAGGAAATACTTGTATCTTCTTTAGGTAAAATCATAAACTTGGCTGTTATCTCCATTAAACATATTTATACAATTGTCAAGGCAGAACAATAAAAATCCCATGTTAATTTACCCTTGAGTTACCTAGCACAAGATTAGAGATGAACAAATAATTTTTTTTTGTCTGGCTTCATATATTTCAATGAAACAGAAAAGCATACCATGCTTGTTATTATTTTGGAAAAAAATCCCTTTATCTTGCCAATTTTCTCCAAAATACGCCTATATGTTTGTTTGAAATATATTTTCCTATATGAATGCTGAAAATAAACACCTCAAATTAAATAGAAACTCTGAGGAACACACCAAGTGTTTTCTGACACAAACTCTTCTCTTTTCCAGCAACAAATGCTGGTTATTAATGCACTTTGACATAAGTAGAAGCTCTTGTCTCTCTCTGATGCTTATATTTTTGTATCTGGCCTTCTAAGACTCTAAATGTTCTAGTAGGGTTAATTACATTGGAAAGCACATTTGGTGCCTTAGAGTTCTCCACAAGAGTGTGCCTAAGAATGGATTAAAAGTTTAATTCTTTATTTGTGAATTACAAGCCCAAGTCAGTGAAAGTGAGGGGAAAAGCAAGTGAAACCAGGAAAGATGCAAATCAAGAATAGATGTTTTACAACACTGGCTCAAGCTTCACAAGCTGCTTTATTGGCACACAGGTGGCTCATAACTTGTGTTCAGCAGTACAAGGCACTTTGTTGGAAGGGCTACAGAAAGATCCACACCTTGAAGGAAGGGAAAGAAGGTGACTTATCCATTTTCACTGTTTTGTGTTACATTTCTCAAGGGACAAGATTCACCCCATGAGTGGCTTAGCTTCCTTCATCTGACTAACCACTCCAGAAGCCATGTTCCACAAACTCCTGTTTGGTATTTCACACAAGTTTGGCATTAGAATCATGATTCTACAAAGGATTGTAGCATCACAAAAAAAAAAAAAAAAAAAAGAAAGAAAGAAAGAAAAAAGAAAGTGGTAAAGGAACCTGCAAAGATGTGTGAGCTTTTTGTGAAACAAGAAATGGTGCGCTGGAGGAATCTAGGTAGGGAGACATACACCTATATGATTTCGTACAGAAAGTGTATAAGTCACAATTTATGTGGCAAGATCATATTTTGAAAGGTTATGTTTTCTATGCATTTCTTGCCTGATTTTCTCACATAGATACCCTGACGGTTATTTTTCAGTCCTGGCACTCTTTAAGGCAGAAAACAAAGATTCAGATATAAACATTGTAGGAAATTTTCATCCAAATTCCAGGAAAGTAAACTTGGAAGTACGTAGATTAATAAAAGTCTTTTTTTTTTTTTCATGAACTAATACAGAACAAATTCGACTCATTATTAGATTTGTTTCTTTTACTTTAAACTTTGTGTCCTATTGCTTTTGCTATAAGTTACTCACTAAAGGGATGTTGCCTACAGCTTAAAGTGTACATAATAGCCCATCTCTGGGAACCCAGACTTTCAAATCTGGAGTTAAACTTTGTTTAGGTCACAGGACATATCCTGACCATGCCCACCTGTGAATGGCTGCAGGAAAGAAGAAATTAACATATCCCCTTAGGAGTCTGGCTTACCAGAAAATATTTGCAAAACTTATTGCTTGTTTTACCTTACCTCCTTCCCTCCCTCTCCTTACTCCATAAGAGCACCTAACACCTAAACATGGACCATAGGTTTCTTTGAGACAGTAATCCGCCATCTTATTGGCCTGCTGGCTTTCCTATTAAAGTGGCTATTCCTTGTCCCACAACTCTTCTCTTGATTTACTGTCTTGTTATGCCTAGATCAGTAGGAGCTTGGACTCAGTATAATACCATCAAATCAGGCACTGTGCAACCTAACCCTGCCGGTTTTATAGATGCTGGCTGAAGACGGGAAACCACAGTTGACCCAGCAAGTAACATCAGTTCCTTTTTTGCATCAGTTCTAAGTGCTGTGGAGGTGATGCAGAGAAGCCCAAGTGGAAGCTTCTCATGTGGTGGGTGTGCATCACGTTGAGGAAACCCCCAGATTATATGAGGGCTGCTATCACATCTGACCAGTCCCTGTCCTGTGGAAGATGTTCTCTTTATTATCTTGGCCAGGAAACAAATCTCCCATCCATCCGGAAGAGAGAAAACTATTTGTCTTCCAAAGCTCATATCTGTACTAATATGCTTGAAAAAAGAATCTATAACAAAGCAACAAAAACTTTTAATGCTTCTTGCTCAGATGTGGAGAAAAAAGAAAGCCATGACAAACCATATCTCAGCAAAGAGCAGAAAGTTTAGTTTGGAAGAAAAGCCTATTTGGCTACAAATATTCTCTAGGTCAGGATTTTTGTTGTTGTTATAATGTAAGGATTTAATAAAACCTGTATTTATCCCTCAACTGTATCAAAAAATTAGAGAAAGGAAAAGGAGTTATTATCTTGCTACCAAACTCCATACACACATACAAAATTACTAATTAAATCAGATGAAATATTGCTAAATTTGTACTTTCAAGTAACTGGTAAGTGTTGTGGGTTTTAAAATAATCCAACTGTTGAATCTTGTATAGATATGGGAAAAATAACTAGTGTAAAAAAATGTCATGTCCTGTGTATTATCTTCTAAAAACACTGTTGTTGTTGTTAAGTCACTCAGTCATGTTCAACTCTTTGTGATCCATGGACTGCAGCACGCCAGGCTTCCCTGTTCATCACCATCTCCTGGAGTTTGCTCAAACCCATGTATCATTGAGTCAATGATACCATCCAAACATCCCATCCTTTACCGCCCCCTTCTCCTCTGTCCTAAAAAAAGTGGACTTCCTCAAACAAGTAAATAAATGCCAACTTTATCAAGATTTAAAATACCACCTGCACATTTAATTTCTTGGACTTTGACTAAATCTTTGACTAATTTGTGGAAATAGAAGAATATTTCTAAGGCAATTTTATGTAAAAAAAATCTTATTGGTTAAATCTTAGTATCTACTGATTTTCTTTGATTCTAAGACCCAGTTTTTCTGTAAGAGTCAGTGAGAAAATATCATATGCCTAAAATCAAATATCTTTGCTTCTAGTCACAAGGCTCAGCAAAAGAAAAAAGCAGCAGTTGGTCCGTGGGTCTCTACTCTTTCAGTACAGCTGAAACTAAGTTCTCAGCACATGGAACTGGAGAATCAGGCCTACAATCTGACCTCTTGGGAACAGCCATTCAGTGTCCAGAGTACTGGCAAAGCCAGCACTGCTTTCCATGCCATTGGCACATGAACCCAGTAACCATGAGTCTATATCATGACTTTTTATAATAAAGTACAGACACTGGCCCACAGCAAACATGTCATATGGGCTTCAGGTTTCCTTGATATCTGTGGCCTCATCATTTCTTGTTCTTTGCTGACATCCATGAATTCATCTTGCAAATGGTTGCCCCATGATTTTATTCTCTGTCCCCAGCCCCTCCTCAGAAACTAAATGCAGGAAACATTTTATATATATATTTCTGTGAAGGTGTAAATGACTGACAAGTTTTAGCATGCCAACCCTAGTATGGTGCATTGTTACCCGAATAGATGGGAAATTTAAACCAAGGATACGTCAACAAGTAGCAAAAGTTGAGAGGAAAAAAATGAGAACTGACTTTTTATTGAACTCTCCATATGACATGTGTTATTTCAAATAGTGAATTAGCTGTGTTGACTCCTGCCATCCTCATGATACTTCTAAGAGGGAGGTACTGAAACCATACTCTCCTTAAATGGGACTGTAACCCAGCTATACCTTTTATTGGGAATTGCTCCCATGATCCCTGACTAATTAGAGGACTCTAACCCACTATGTTTTGATTGAAACTACCCGTCTGGTCTTAGGACTTTGTGACACACAGTTTCTTTGTCTAGATGCAGAAAGAATTCAGTGAGAGGCAAAGCAACAGGCAAAGAGTGAGGTTATTAGCCTAGGAAGCTTGTGAGAGATACAAGAGGCAGGAAAGGGAGTGCAACCATGAGAACAAAGAGGGCTCAGTTCAGTTCAGTTCAGTCATTCAGTCATGTCCGACTCTGCGATCCCAAGAATCGGAGCACACCAGGCCTCCCTGTCCATCACCAACTCTGGAGTTTACTCAAACTCATGTCCACCAAGTTGGTGATGCCATACAGCCATCTCATCCTCTGTCATCCCCTTCTCCTCCTGCCCCCAATCCCTCCCAGCATCAAGGTCTTTTCCAATGAGTAATCTCTTCACATGAGGTGGCCAAAGTATTGGAGTTTCAGCTTTAGCATCAACCCTACCAATGAAAACACAAGACTGATCTTTAGAATGGACAGGCTGGATCTCCTTGCAGTCCAAGGGACTCACAAGAGTCTTCTTCAACACCACAATTCAAAAGCATCAATTCTTCGGTGCTCAGCTTTCTTCACAGTCCAACTCTCACATCCATACCTGAAAACTGGAAGAACCATAGCCTTGACTAGATAGACCTTTGTTGGCAAAGTAATGTCTCTGCTTTTCAATATGCTATCTAGGTTGGTCATAACTTTCCTTCCTAGGAGTAAGCGTCTTTTAATTTCATGGCTGCAATCAGCATCTGCAGTGATTTTGGAGCCCAAAAAAATAAAGTCTGACACTGTTTCCCTATCTATTTCCCATGAAGTCATGGGACCAGATGCCCTGATCTTTTCTGAATGTTGAGCTTTAGGCCAACTTTTTCACTCTCTTCTTTCACTTTCATCAAGAGCCTTTTTAATTCCTCTTCACTTTCTGCCATAAGGGTGGTGTCATCTGCATATCTGAGGTTATTGATATTTCTCCGGCAATCTTGATTCCAGCTTGTGTTTTTTCTAGCCCAGGATTTCTCATGATGTACCCTGCATATAAGTTAAATAAGCAGAGTGACAATATACAGCCTTGACATACTCCTTTTCCTTTTTGGAACCAGTCTGTTGTTCCATGTCCAGTTCTAACTGTTGCTTCCTGACCTGCATATAGGTTTCTCAAGAGGCAGGTCAGGTGATCTGGTATTCCCATCTCTTTCAGAATTTTCCACAGTTTATTGTGATCCACACACTCAAAGGCTTTGCCATAGTCAATAAAGCAGCAATAGATGTTTTTCTGGAACTCTCTTGCTTTTTCCATGATCCAGTGGATGTTGGCAATTTGACCTCTGGTTCCTCTGCCTTTTCTCAAACCAGCTTGAACATCAGGAAGTTCACGGTTCACATATTGCTGAAGCTGGCTTGGAGAATTTTGAGCATTACTTTACTAGCGTGAGATGAGTGCAATTGTGCAGTAGTTTGAGCATTCTTTGGCATTGCCTTTTTTTGGGATTGGAATGCAAACTGACCTTTTCCAGTCCTGTGGCCACTGCTGAGTTTTCCAAATTTGCTGCCATATTGAGTGCAGCACTTTCACAGCATCATCTTTCAGGATTTGAAATAGCTCAACTGGAATTCCATCAGCTCCACTAGCTTTGTTCGTAGTGATGCTTTCTCAGGCCCACTTGACTTCCCTTTCCAGGATGTCTGGCTCTAGGTCAGTGGTCAGAGCTTCATGATTACCTGGGTTGTGAAGATCTTTTTTATACAGTTCTTCTGTGTATTCTTGCCACCTCTTCTTGATATCTTCTGCTTCTGGTAGGTTCATACCATTTCTGTCCTTTATCGAGCCCATCTTTGCATGAAATGTTCCCTTGGTATCTCTAATTTTCTTGAAGAGATCTCTAGTCTTTCCCATTCTGTTTTTTTCCTCTATTGCTTTGCATTGATTGCTGAGGAAGGCTTTCTTATCTCTCCTTGCTATTCTTTGTGACTCTGCATTCAGATGCTTATATCTTTCCTTTTCTCCTTTGCTTTTCACTTCTCTTCTTTTTACAGTTATTTGTAAGGCCTCCCCAGACAGCCATTTTGCTTTTTTGTATTTCTTTTTCTTTGACATGGTGTTGATCCCTGTCTCCTCTACAACGTCATGAACCTCCATCCATAGTTCATCAGGCACTCTATCATATCTAGGCCCTTAAATCTATTTCTCACTTCCACTGTATAATCGTAAGGGATTTGATTTTGGTCATACCTGAATGGCCTAGTGGTTTTCCCTACTTTCTTCAATTTAAGTCTGAATTTGGCAATAAGGAGTTCATGATCTGAGCCACAGTCAGCTCTCGGTCTTGTTTTTGCTGACTGTATAGAGCTTCTCCATCTTTGGCTTCAAAGAATATAATCAATCATATTTCAGTGTTGACCATCTGGTGATGTCCATGTGTAGAGTCTTCTCTTGTGTTGCTGGAAGAGGGTGTTTGCTATGACCAGTGCGTTCTCTTGGCAAAACTCTATTTGTCTTTGCCCTGTTTCATTCCATATTCCAAGGCCAAATTGCCTGTTACCCCAGGTGTTTCTTGACTTCCTACTTTTGCATTCCAGTCCACTATAATGAAAAGGACATCTTTTTTGGGTGTTAGTTCTAAAAGGTCTTGTGGGTCTTCATAGAACTGTTCAACTTCAGCTTCTTCAGTGTTACTGGTTGGGGCATAGGCTTGGGTTACCGTGATATTAAATGGTTTGACTTGGAAATGAACAGAGATCAATCTGTTGTTTTTGAGATTGCACCCAAGTACTGCATTTCAGACTGTTTTGTTGACCATGATGGTCACTCCATTTCTTCTATGGGATTCCTGCCCACAGTAGTAGATATAATGGTCATCTGAGTTAAATTCACCCATTCCAGTCCAAAAACTGGGAGGGGAGGAGACCACCTTCTTCCTCATTTTGGGGCAGACATTAAGGCTTACATCATTAGTTCCTCTTTCGACCCTGTGTGGTCTAACCAGGACATTCATGGCTCTATTTATTTATTTATTTTAGATTGGAGGATAATTGATTCACAGTTTTGTACTGGTTCCCAACATACAACAATGTGAATAGGCCATAAGTTTACAAATGTCCCCTCCCTCTTGAATCTCCCCTATAATCCCTATCACATCTCACTCCTCTGGATTGTCACAGAGCACCCAGTCGAGCTCCCTGCACTACATATGGCACTATTTAAGCCATATGTATATTAGCAAAAGGATGTTGACCTGCACTAAGAATGGTAATTCATCTCTGGTTTCACTGTAATGTCCCTTTTCTAACTCTTTCACCTATATTCCTGTCTTGAGTACTTCAAGGACCACAACTCCCTGACTTCATGTAACAAGATTCAGACCCCATATCTATTGTCTTGTACTTTAGATTGTTGCTAGGTTTTACTGGATTCTTTTCTGGAGTGGTCATCAGCTTACAACAATCTCCCAAACTCCCTTAAAATTCCTTTTCTGTCTTTAACCCCCTAGTAGGATTTCTAAACTGTTTAATTACCCTGCTGCTGCTAAGTCACTTCAGTCATGTCCAACT
The DNA here is from genome assembly GCF_019923935.1 of Bubalus bubalis. NCBI lineage: Eukaryota > Metazoa > Chordata > Mammalia > Artiodactyla > Bovidae > Bubalus > Bubalus bubalis. Next base: position 114,552,432 of record NC_059163.1, on the reverse strand, counting down.
CTGTGTGACCCCATGGACTGCAGCCTACCAGGCTTCTCCATCCATGGGATTCTCCAGGCAAGAACACTGGAGTGGGTTGCCATTTCCTTCTCCAATGCATGAAAGTGGAAAGTGAAAGTGAAGTCGCTCAATTATGTCTTACTCTTAGCGACCCCATGGACTGCAGCCTACCAGGCTCCTCTATCCATGGGATTTTCCAAGCAACAGTACTGGAGTGGGGTGCCATTGCCTTCTCCCTTAATTACCCTACTTTATCTCTATAGATATTTACATTTTCAAGTAGATATAATTCACATACGAGGAAACCCTGGTGCAGGGTTTTAAGCAGCGACATTAAACAATTTGTTCAAGATTCTTTCCACAGTTAATGTCTACACTAGAATTTGATTCCACTTTTCTCAGCATCTGCATATGCAAACACTACAGTACACTGAATCTAGGAAGCCAAGAGGAAGAAAAAAAGAAAATAAGTTTTTGGGCTTTCCAGAAATCATGTCATGTAAGCACCACATTGTCTGTTTCTAATGCCAGCCCAACCAATCTTGTGGGAGTATGTGAATGTTTCTGTGTTCATTATAGCAAATGCCAGAAGCCTGTCTTCACATCCCTTGTTTATATTGATGATCACCCAGAAGAATTGACAGGCACAAAGGTGTCAATACACAGTTCTACAATAAAATTTTCCTACCTTATTAACATGTACTAAATTTAGCTGGAGAATAATTGGATTCAATTATGAAAGGCATTTACAGATTGAAAGTCATTATTTTTGTTCTCTTGTTGTCAGTGATTCCCTTCAGGAATCATTCTCCCACTTTCTCAAAAATTATTTTCCCATTATTTAGCTGCACTTGGTACAGAATGGAAGACTGTTCTAAAAATCAGCAGTGAAAAAGCCCCCAAAAGAATGCACAACAGCATTGCAAAAGAATAGGCTGTTCTATTTGTATTATTTCTATCACACTTGTTTTCTAAAAACAAACAACAACAACAAAAAACTGCTATATATATTTCTGAAATAAAATATGTGTGCTTACTGAGTGAGTAGTTCTTAGAATGTGCCAATATTGTGAAATTTGTTTAAAAACATTATTAAAATAATTTAACTGAGTATAAATAATGTAAGCCATAATTAAAATTTTAACTTGAAGCCTCTAGATATGTTTTCACTGTTTTTTAGCTAGAAGTGAAGGCACTAGAAAAATAATGCAAATAAATAAAAAGGTAATATTGTACAACCAGAAACTAAATCTTTAGTACTATGGTCTACAGTGATAATCAGATCTGGAAAGTATTACTTCTTCACTTAAACAACAGAAAGGCTTGTGATAAGTATTCATAATAACCATTTTCGCATTCCTTTCTTTCTTCTTTGTATTCCTATGAAAATATGCTTGCATAAATATATATAAATAGTCAAATTTTGTGTGTAAATATTAGACAAGGACCATAAATCTGACTGATACTCAGAACCATATTCAAGTTGTTTCAAACTACAGAATGTCAGGATCTGCTCCAGTCATGCCGAGTCAGGATTCCAAGATTAGACACAGCATGTGAGTATGCAAGAAACCCCTGTAGAGGAGTCTGTTAATCAGCAGATCTTTAACTAGGCTATTATACTTAAGAGGACTTGTTTAATCCAATTTGCATTTATAGTTTGTCAACAACAAATTGGCATTTGCCATGGCCACTTGAAGAGAATTGAAACGCAACGGAGAAAAGGAAGGATATACCCATCTGAATGCAAAGTTCCCAAATAATAGCAAGGAGACATAAAAAAGCCTTCTTAGGTGAACAATGCAAAGAAATACAGGAAAACAATAGAATGGAAAATACTAAAACTTTCTTCTAGAAAATTAGAGATACCAAGGGAATATTTCATGCAAAGATGGGCACAATAAAGGACAGAAATGGTATGGGCCTAAAAGAAGCAGAAGATATTAAGAAGAGATGGCAAGAATACACAGAAGAGCTATACAAAAAAGGTCTTAATGATCACGATAACCACAATAGTGTGATCACTTACATAGAGGCAGACATCTCAGAGTATGAAGTCAAGTGGTCCTTAGGAAGCATCACTATAAACAAAGCTAGTGAAGGTGATGGAATTCTAGCTGAACTATTTCAAATCCAAAAAGATGATGGTGTTAAAATATTGCACTCAGTATGCCAACAAATTTGGAAAACTCAGCAGTGGCCACAGGACTGGAAAAAGTCAGTTTCCACTTGAATCCCAAAGAAGTGCAATGCAAAAGAATATTGAACTACCACGCAATTTCACTCATTTCACAAGCTAGCAAGGTAATACTCAAAATGTTTCAAGCTAGCCTTCAACAGTACATGAATTGAGAGCTTGCAGATGCACAAACTGGATTTAGAAAAGGCAGAGGAACCAGAGATCAAATTGCCAACTTCCGTTGGATCATAGAAAAAGCAAGGGAATTTCAGAAAAACATCTACTTCTGCTTCATTGACAATGCTATAGCCTTTGACTGTGCGGATCACAATTAACTGTGGAAATGTCTTAAAGATACGGGCATACCAGACCACCTTTCAGAAACCTGAATGCAGGACAAGAAGCAACAGTTAGAACTGGACATGGAACAATGAATGGACTGGCTCCAAATTGGGAAAGGAGTTTGTTAAGACTGTACATTGTCACCCTACTTATTTAACTTATATGCATAATATATCATGTAAAATGCCAGACTGGATGAAGGTGAAGCAGGAATCAAGATTGCCAATAGAAACACCAATAATTTCAGATACGCAGATGACACCACCCTAATGGCAGAAAGCAAAGAGAAAGTAAAGAGCCTCTTGATGAAGGTGAAAGAGGAGAGTGAAAAAGCTGGCTTAAAACTCAGCATTCAGAAAACTAAGATCATGGCATCTGGTCCCATCACTTCATGGCAAATAGGGAAACAATGGAAACAGTGACAGACTTTATTTTTGGGGGGCTCCAAAATCACTGCAGATGGTGACTGTAGCCATGAAATTAAAAGCTGCTCGCTCCTTGGAAGAAAAGCTATGAAAAACCTAGACAGAATATTTTAAAGCAGAGACATAACTTTAGCAACAAAGAGCTGTATAGTCAAAGCTATGGTTTTTCCAGTAATCATGTATGGGTGTGAGGGTTGGACAATAAAGAAGGCTGAGGGCTGAAGAATTGATGCTTTTGAACTGTGGTGTTGGAGAAGACTCTTGAGAGTCCCATGGACTGCAAGGAGATCCAACCAGTCCATTCTAAAGATCAGTCCTGGGTGTTCATTGGAAGGACTGATGCTGAAGCTGAAACTCCAATACTTTGGCCACCTGATGCAGAGAGCTGACTTATTTGAAAAGACCCTGTTGCTGGGAAAGATTGAGGGCAGGAGGAGAAGGGGATGACAGAGGATGAGATGGTTGGATGGCATCACTGACACAATGGACATGGGTTTGGGTGGACTCCGGGAGTTGGTGATGGTCAGGGAGGCCTGGCGTGCCGCGGTTCATGGGGTCGCAAAGAGTCGGACACGACTGAGCGACTGAACTGAACTGAACAAAATAAGATCCTTTATGATTATACAGTGTAGGAGACTAATAGATTCAAGGGATTAGATCTGGTAAACAGAGTGCCTGAAGAACTATGAACCAAGGTTCATAACATTATGCAGGAGGCAGTTTCCAAAACTATCCCAAAGAAAAAGGAATGTAAGAAGGCAAAGTGGTTCCCTAGGAGGCTTTACACATAGTAGAGAAAAGAAGAGGAAAAAAAGCAAGGGAGAAAGGGAAAGATATACCCAATTGAATGCAGAATTCCAGAGAAACATAAGGAAAGATTAGAAGGCCTTCTTCAATGAACAGTGAAAAGAAGAGGAAAACAATAGAATCAGAAAGACTAGCAATCTCTTCATTTAAAGTGGAGATATGGAAGAGTTGCTGTTGGGCTGAATATGACATGACTGTAATGGGTCCACTGTCTACACTATCAAGAAGTGACTCAGGTCGTGCTGCCTACATCTGCCAGGCAAAAAGCAGAAACATCATTCTGAATGCAGAAAACCCAAGTCAAACTGACACTCATCTGCTATTCTGCTGCTAAGTCGCTTCAGTCGTGTCCGACTCTGTGCGACCCCAGAGACGGCAGCCCACCAGCCTCCCCTGTCCCTGGGATTCTCCAGGCAAGAACACTGGAGTGGGTTGCCATTTCCTTCTCCAATGCATGAAAGTGAAAAGTGAAAGTGAAGTTGCTCAGTCGTGTCCGACTCCTAGCGACCCCATAGACTGCAGCCCACCAGGCCCCTCCATCCATGGGATTTCCAGGCAAGAGGACTGGAGTGGGGTGCCATTGCCTTCTTCACATCTGCTATTCTAGCAAATATTGATTAGATGCTGTGAGAGAACCCTATTGTATAATGCTCTAACAATATTAAACTTGCTATTTATTTTATTTTGGTAATTACCTTAACATTTCAAAATCAAATAGAGATGGTTCAGTACCAGAAATAAAATCATTGGTAATTTGTTGATTGATCATATTCACACACAAGAGATAGGGTGCAAAATGGTTCCTTCTTTATTCCCCCAGTATCTATCAATAACTCTTAAAATGGTGTTAGGGAAAACTTTCTCTGACACCCCTCTGTCCTTCATCCCTCCTCACAGGTTCCCTGGATCTTATAGCCCACTGTTCCACAATACAAATCCCCTCTCTCCGCTGGATATGGTGTCAGTCCAAAACTGCCTAAGTTTCTCCTGGATGAAGATTGGAATCATGAAGTTACATCCTTTAAAGTCCTGTCCATAGAAGGAGTAAATGAGTAAAATAGTTTGCCTCATCCCATTTTGCACTTATATATATAAAATACAAAATAAGTTACTTACTAAAATTATTTGCTTGTCTTATAAGAAAACACTTTTATCAATCTAGATTGCAACAGCCATTATTTGGAAGTATGAGTGAGTGAGCACACAGCTTTAGAAGAGAAAGTGGGAAATAAAATTCCATTCTAGTATAAATTCCCCCTGTGAAACTTTTTTGGAGAAACTCCTTAAAGAATAGACTTTGGAGAAGACCCTGATTTATCTACTCTGTCTTACAGGGTACATTTGCTCAATATAGGTCAATGGGTGGGTCTCTCCATGCCCTCAGTTTGGAACTGACATTGATCTTTCATTTCATTATCCAAAATATAACTCCACCCTCAGAAATATACTTTATCTGCATTATTTTAAATCTTAAATATTACCAAGTGTTTGCGTTTCAAACACTGAAACCTTAAGGTTCTGAGGAGGGTGATTACCTATATGAATTAAGGCTTGTCATATGCAACCTAGGGTTTGAGAACACTGGGTTCCTGCCTTAGACAGTTCCCTTATCCTCTTATTTACTATCAAAAATCCACATATTCACTTCTGGAAGGGAAGATCGGCTCTCTTTCATGTTCCTGCTTTACTAAGGGTTTTGCATAGATTTGAAAAAGACAGTCACTTAGAAGAAAGTGTCTAATTCTCCCAAAATATTTATTTTTGTGAATCTGATGGGACAGGCAAGAGGGCAAGAAATCTTTTCAATATATCTCCTCAAGAACAAGGAAAGCAGTAGAGGAGATATGAAGATAATTCATTTAGGTTGAACAGTAGTAACCTACACCATATGTGAGGGTAGAAGAAAAATGACTTGTCTTATACCAGAGAGATTTGGGCAGGGAGATAGCAGCTATGGTAGGGAGTTGGGGTCCATCGAAGTATGAAAGATGGAAGACAGTGTAGGCTGCAAGTCTATATGGGATCAGCTGACCCTTTGTCTTCCTTAGTTTATAGGGGTCTAACCTCACACACTCCAACCAATTGGAAGATGAGACCTAAGAATACAACATGAATAAATACTCAGAAATGGTAGGCCTCAGAAGTGAAGAGGATGAAGGTGACATAGGTTTTGAACTGGGAAATAATTAAAATCAACAGAAAGAAAGAATAGCCAAATCTGAAGGGCCCTATCACTATGCTAGGCAGAAAACATGTAAAAGCGGCCCTTTGGGGAACCAGCCTCTGCTTCAATGGGTAGAATCTATTAAAAATTGAAGGAAAGAGAGAAGGAAGGGAAGGAGGAAGGCTGGGAGAGAAGAAATAACTGTGGTTTTATTATTTTTATTTTTAATTAGAGAGATCATCCTCAGCAACCTGTTGGTCCTTCCTTAATTCTGATCTTACAGATTGAGCCACATCCTTATTTGTTGCTTGAGGGATGCACGCATTGTTAACAGTTTCCTATATTTCTATACTTGTTGTAGGTATTGGCTTCCCTTCATTGCAATAATTGCCTCCACATTTAAACACTGCTGCCAGGCCTCCTTTGGTGGTGCGGGGGAGGGGGTCAGGAGGCAACTTCTATAAACTTTCTTGCTATTTGTAAGCCCAGATTTCCAATGGTGTCTTCCTCATCAGCCCTATCATAAATTGGTCATTGTGCTCCTTCTCAATACTAACTCATCATTGCTTTGAAAAATGGTGCCTCATCCAGGATGTATAATGAAGTATAGACTTGGGTAAATTTTCAGCCTTGCATGCACTTTAATTATTAAATTAACAAATTAAATTTAATTATTAATTTAATAATTAAATTTATTAAATGCACTTTAATACATATATGCCAACCTGCCCACCTCTGCCTTTAATCCATATTTCCAGTCTCTCACACCAAATATGGCCAGCATTTATTCTTATATGGATCACAATTTTTCCACTCTTATGAGATATTCTAGACTGTATGCTTCATTTTCCAGGGTCCTTGCTGGGGTATTAAATCATACATCTGAAAAGGACCTCCTTATATCAATAATGTACTTTTTATTCAAGATTAAGTTAAACCTCTCTTCATCCAGTACCCTCAGAATTCAGTACTGTATTCACTTTCACAGCTCCTGCCAGTTTGTGATGTCTGGGTCCTGTGGTTTCACAGGGCCTGTCCTCTCTTTAGTGGACCCACCGCATCCCCAACCAGGTTATGTTGAGACTTGCCCATGCACTGGCCATGTGTGGGCATGTCTTGACAGAGTGTATGTCATCTTGTAAACAAGAGACACTTGCATCATCTTCAAGCAATGGCAGAGCTCCAGTCCTTAGTGCATAAAAGTGAGTGACTTTTGCAAGCTCACAGAGTTCTGGGGAAGTGAAAGATTCAAGACTTTTTACCCATCCATACATGTCCCAGAGCCATGCTTTCTGAGTAGGACCCTAATCTTCATATGGGTAGCCTACCTTGATTGAGAATTTGATATTCACAGGAGCTTTTTCTACTTTTCTCCTGCAGATGATGAATATCCCTCTATACCCTGCCACAGAGGCCTTGAACCCTTGGTTTCTAGCTGCCAATTGTCTCTGCTCTTATTCACCTTTTTATCAGAGCATCAGTTGAGCAGAGTAATAACCACTCAATTACACTGCCTTTACAGTACTGTTTCCTGCCTATTTCTAAATTCATAATAGAGAATTCAGTCCTTTTGGGTGGGAATTTTTTCATAGCACCTGGTCAGCAGCAGTGCTAAGCAAAGCATAGGTGCAGACACAACCTTCCTCTCCTCCTGGCTCACTCCAACTTGTCCTATCCTTCTCCCATAAATGCCAGGTAGGTCCTGAAGGATATGTGTTTGACGCCATTCATCTCATTTCCCACAAGACTGGATATCCTCTGCCACAGTACCCAGCACATTATGTGGGAGCTGTCTACATGTGAATCTCTTCCCCACTCTACAGACTCAGCTGGAGGTAGGGCCCCACGTCTGTCTTACTCCCTATTGGTTATACCTGTAGCAAGGAGCATAGCACCAGAGACCTACTAAATAATTGATAAAGGCTTGTTTAGAGAATAAGTCAATGTTGCTCAATACTCTGGCTTTCTATTATCCAGATGTCCCTTGATTCAGTATGCTGTCCTCATTAAAGAATAAAAGAAAAGGAAGAGTGAGTTAACCGTTAATAAAAATATTCATGAGATTTAGTGACAAATCTCTTTACACATCTGTTGTGTAGCTAGACAGCATCCCCTAATCCTACTTTTCAGAGCTAGCTGTATATATCACTAAAACATCACTTGTCATTGTTTTATTAAGTTTGCAGACTTTCAATTTAGGATCTATCAGCATCGTCACCATTGTTTAAAAATGTACTGCTGTTGCATTATGTAAAATGGTCCTGTAATGACCTAACTGTCTTACTCACTTTCTCGGACTATTCAGTGAGTCATACCATGTTTCCTTTCAAAATCTTTCATCTCATTTTTAACTATCCAAATGCTTAAATAACTGGCATTATTTATGGAAATGAAGCACAGTGAAAGTAAGTGGAAAGTTAGTCAAAACCTAGTCCATTTTATTGGAGAAGGACATGGCAACCCACTCCAGTATTCTTGCCTAGAGAATCCCGTGGACAGAAGAGCCTGGTGGGCTGCTGTCCACAGGGCTGCACAGAGCCAGACACGACTGAAGCGACTTAGCATGCATGCATACATTGGAAAAGGAAATGGCAACCCACTCCAGTGTTCTTGCCTGGGGAATCCCGGGGACAGGGACTGAGGTGACAGCATGCATGCATGCAGTCCATTTTAGAAGGTACAATTATTTAAGAGGTACACAGTTTTGCCACAGTTTTATGACAATACATGTGTGTCCAACTCTTTGCAACCACATGGACTATAGCACACCAAGCTCCTATTGTCCAAGGGATTCTCCAGATATGAAGACTGCAGCGTGTTGCCATTTCCTTCTCTAGGAAATCTTCCTGATCCTGGGATTGAACCCAGGTCTCCTACATTGCAGGCGGATTCTTTAATATCTGAGCTACCACAGAAGACCACTATAACAAAAGGAATAATTATGCCATCTTCTTATTTAAAAGGCTATATTCTCTTTATTTCTATATACAAATAAAATATATGATATACCTGTATCATATACATATAATACACAAATATATTTACACATGTACATCCATAATAAAATGATATTTTCTTTAATATCCACTTTGAAAGTTCTATAAGCTGTTCTATGATATACTCCTTTACAAACACTGAATCTATTCTTTGACTGAAGGAATGTCTGTTCTGTTGATCTTTGTATCTATTGGCTGCAAATCTTAGTGCCCACCTTTCTTTCAATCCTGTAGAGAATTTCAGTTTATTGCCTTTGAAATAGAATCAATTTCCAGAGCTTCATAGTTATAGATACAGCTAACTACTTAGAGTTGCATACAGATTATGGTTTATATTTGCTGGTGAGGAAACTGCTCAAAAAACTGGAACCAAAAGAAATGTCAAACACAGATCCAAGTGTATCAGTTATGTACAAAGTAAATCCCAATTTAGGCTCCCAGTAAATCCCACTGATTTGTTCCAGTGATAGAAGCCACATCTTTGCCTGCTTTGCTGTTAGTTCAAAGTGTGTGAATGCTGACTTACATGATTTGATTTTCTATTCTGTCAATTAAAGTTTTAGCCACTATGTAATAAAATCCTCTACTAGGAATGAAAGTGTAAGTTTTAGCTTTTATTTCTCCATGAAATGAAACTACCCAATCTAGTTCAGTTCACTTTAGTTTGTTCTTCTCTGGGCATATCGATTATATTATATATCAGATTGACTATATTCTTTGCAGCCAAGATGGAGAAGCTTTATACAATCAGCAAAAACAAGAATGGGAGCTGACTGTGGCTAAGATCATGAACTTCTTATTGCCAGATTTAGACTTAAATTGAAGAAAGTAGGGAAAATCACTAGACCATTCAGGTATGACCTAAATCAAATCCCTTATGATTATACAGTGGAAATGAAAAATAGATTTAAGGGACTAGATCGAATAGGCAGAGCTCCTGATGAAATATGGACTGAAGTTCATGACATTGTACAGGAGACAGGGATCAAGACCATCCCCATGGAAAAGAAATGCAAAAAATCAAAATGGTTGTCTCAGGAGACCTTACAAATAGCTGTGAAAAGAGGAGAAGTGAAAGGCAAAGGAGAAAAGGAAAGATATACCCATTTCAATGTAGAGTTCCAAAGAATACCCAGGAGAGATAAGAAAGCCTTCCTCAGTGGTCAATGCAAATAAAGCGGAAAACAATAGAATGGGAAAAACTGGAGGTCTCCTCGAGAAAATTAGCAAGGGAACATTTCATGCAAAGATGGGCTCAAAAGGACAGAAAAAGTATGGACTTAACAGAAGGATATTAAGAGGTGTCAAGAATACACAGAAGAACTGTACAAAAAAGATATTCATGACCCAGATAACCACAATGGTGTGATCATTCACCTAGAGCCAGACATCCTGGAATGGAAAGTCAAGTGGGCCATAGAAAGCATCACTACGAACCAAGCTAGTGGAGTTGATGGAATTCCAGTTGAGCTATTTCACATCCTAAAAGATGATGCTGTGAAAGTGCTACACTCAATATGTCAGAAAATTTGGAAAACTCAGCAGTGGCCATAGGACTAGAAAAGGTCAGTTTTTATTCCAATCCCAAAGAAAGGCAATGCCAAAGAATGCTCAAACTACTGCACAATTGCACTCATGTCACACTCTAGCAAAGTAATGCTCAAAAGTCTCCAAACCAGGCTTCAGCAATACACGAACCATAAATTTCCAGATGTTCAACTGGTTTTAGAAAAGGCAGAGGAACTGGAGATCAAATTACCAACATCTCCTAGATTATCGAAAAAGCAACAGAGTTCCAGAAAAACATCTATTTCTGCTTTATTGACTATGCCAAAGCCTTTGACTGTGTGGATCACAACAAGCTGTGGAAAAGCTGAAAGAGATGGGAATACTAGACCACCTGACCTGCCTCTTGAGAAATCTGTTATAGGTCAGGAAGCAACAGTTAGAACTGGACATGGAACAACAGACTTATTCCAAGTAGGAAAAGGAGTATGTCAAGGCTGTATATTGTCACCCTGATTATCTGGTGGCTCAGATGGTAAAGCGGCTTTCTGCAATATGGGAGGCCCAGGTTCAATTCCTGGGTCAGGAAGATCCCCAGGAGAAGGAAATGGAAACCCACTCCAGTATTCTTGCCTAGAAAATTCCATGGACGGAGGAGCCTGGTAGCCTACAGTCCATGGGGTTGCAGAGTCGGACACAACTGAGTGACTTCATGTTCTTTATTTTATTTAACATATGCAGAGTACATCATGAGAAACACTGGGCTGGAAGAAGCACAAGCTGCAATCAAGATTGCCAGGAGAAATACCAATGACCTCAGGTATGCAGATGACACAACCCTTATGGCAGAAAGTGAAGAAGAACTAAAGAGCCTCTTGATAAAAGTGAAAGAGGAGAGTGAAAAAGTTGGCTTAAAGCTCAACATTCAGAAAACTAAGATCATGGCATGCGGTCCCATCACTTCATGATGAATAGATGGAGAAACAGTGAAAACAGTGACAGACTAATTTTTCTGGGCTCCAAAATCACTGCAGATGGTGACTGTAGCCATAAAATTTAAAGACGCTTACTCCTTGAAAGGAAAGTTATGACCAACCTAGACAGCATATTAAAAAGCAGAGACATTACTTTGCCAACAAAGGTCCGTCTAGTCAAGGCTATGGTTTTTCCAGTAGTCATGTATGGATGTGAGAATTGGACTGTGAAGAAAGCTGAGCACTGAACAACTGATGCTTTTGAATGGTGTTGGAGAAGACTCTTGAGAGTCCTTTGGACTGCAAGGATTTCCAACCAGTCCATCCTAAAGGAGATCAGTCCTGGGTGTTCGTTGGAAGTATTGATGATGAAGCTGAAACTCCAATACTTTGGCCATCTGATGAGAAGTGCTGACTCATTTGAAAATACCTTGATACTGGGAGGGATTGGGGGCAGGAGGAAAAGGGGACGACAGAGGATGAGATGGCTGGATGACATCACCAACTCGATGCACATGAGTTTGGGTGAACTCACTTGACTTCCCATTCCAGGATCTTTGGCTCTAGGGGGAGTGATCACACCATCGTGATTATCTGGGTCATGAAGATCTTTTTTGTACAGTTCTTCTGTGTATTCTTGCCACCTCTTCTTAATATCTTCTGCTTCTGTTAGGTCCATAACATTTCTGTCCTTTATCAAGCCCATCTTTGCAAGAAATGTACCCTTGGTATCTCTAATTTTCATGAAGAGATCTCTAGTCTTTCCCATTCTGTTGTTTTCCTCTATTTCTTTGCATTGTTTGCTGAGGAAGGCTTTCTTATCTCTCCTTGCTATTCTTCGAAACTCTGCATTCAGATGTTTATATCTTTCCTTTTCTCCTTTGCTTTTCACTTCTCTTTTTTTCACAGGTATTTGTAAGGCCTCCTCAGACAGCCATTTTGCTTTTTGTATTTTTTTTCCATGGGGAAGGTCTTGATCCTTGTCTCCTGTACAATGTCACAAACCTCCATCCATAGTTCATGAAGCACTCTGTCTATCAGATCGAGTCCCTTAAATCTATTTCTCACTTCCACTGTATAATCATAAGGGATTTGATTTAGGTCATACATGGATGGTCTAGTGGTTTTCCCTACTTTCTTCAATTTAAGTCTGAATTTGGCAATAAGGAGTTCATGATCTGAGACACAGTCAGCTCCCGGTCTTATTTTTGCTGACTGTATAGAGCTTCTCCATCTTTGGCTGCAAAGAATATAGTCAATCTGATTTCAGTATTGACCATCTGGTGATGTCCATGTGTAGAGTCTTCTCTTGTGTTGTTGGAAGAGGATGTTTGCTATGATCATTGCGTTCTCTTGGCAAAACTCTATTAGTCTTCCTTGGCAAAACTCTATTAGTCTTTGCCCTGCTTCATTCCATATTCCAAGGCCAAATTTGCCTGTTACTCCAGGTGTTTCTTGACTTCCTCCTTTTGTATTCCAGTCCCCAATAATGAAAAGGACATCTTTTTTGGTTGTTAGTTCTAAAAGGTCTTGTAGGTCTTCATAGAACTGTTCAACTTTAGCTTCTTCAGCATTGCATAGGCTTGGATCACCATAATATTGAATGGTTTGCCTTGGAAATGAACAGAGACCATTCTGTCATTTTTGAGATTGCATCCAAGTACTGCATTTTGGACTCTTTTGTTGACCATGATGGCTACTCCATTTCTTCTAAGGGATTCCTGCCCACAGGCAGGAATGGTCATCTGAGTTAAATTCACCCGTTCCAATTCATTTTAGTTCAGTGGTTCCTAGAATGTCGATGTTCACTCTTGCCATCTCCTGTTTGACCACTTCCAATTTGCCTTGATTCACGGGCCTAACATTCCAGGTTCCTATGCAATATTGCTCTTTACAGCATCAGACCTTGCTTCTATCACCAGTCACATCCACAGCTGGGTATTGTTTTTGGCTCCATCCCTTCAATCTTTCTGGAGTTATTTCTCCACTGATCTCCTGTAGCATATTGGGCACCTACCAACCTGGGGAGTTCCTCTTTCAGTATCCTATCATTTTGCCTTTTCATACTGTTCATGGGATTCTCAAGGCAAGAATACTGATGTGGTTTTCCATTCACTTCTCCAGTACCACATTCTGAGGGTATATTAAGATGAAATAAAATTAATGTTAAATTATACATTTAGTGATATATAAATTAAAAAAAGCCTATTCTTAAATTCTACCTGGGTTCAATCCCTGGGTCAAGAAGATCCTCTGGAGAAGGAAATGGCAACTCACTCCAATATTCTTTACTGGAAATTCCTATGGATGGAGGAGGGTGGTAGGCTACAGTGCATGGGATTGCAAAGAGTCGGACGCGACTGAGCAGTTTCACTTCACTTCACATTCTTAAATTCACTGACCTTCACTTTCCTAAAATTTATCATATTAAATAGACATAGTTCTACTTATCATAAAAACTTTTAGATACCAAAATCTCTATTTTTGTATATGAATGGAGTTTGGGTGAGAAGGAAAAGATGTATATATATGTTTGAACCCTTTTGCTGTCCACCTGAAAACTATCCCAACATTGTTAGTCCTCTATACTCCAATGTAAAGTAAAAATGTTTAATAAAACTGGGGGAAAAAAATCTCTATTTTGAAACGATTCCCACATTTAGGTGGATAAAATGGAAAACTGAGGAACTGTAATTGGAAGTTGCCTATTTTGTATGTAATGGTGTTATGTAATGTAATGTATTATGGATTCCTGGAATAATGTGTGTAAACCACCTATGAAAGTTGAAAGTCCTTGTATTTGCTAATTGTCTAAGATCAAGCATCGTGTGATTGAGAATTCCTCTGTATTAAAACTACTGACTCTAGAGCCTTTGGACTTCCATTGTGGCCTCTGTTTTTTAACTGGTTTGTAGGTGCCAAGGCTTTAGTCTCCTTGGACTATATTAACTAAAGATCTTATCAAACTCCAGAGGAAATAATCAAAAGTTGAAGAGTTTGTCTCTTATCTGTTAATCAACTGGTGAGATATTCAAACTACTTAAATCTGACCCATGGAACCTTAGAAAGTAGCATACATAAGTATTAAAATACAGTGATTAGACGAAATAACATAATGCAGCCATGGGTGCCCATCTAACCCCCATGCCCTGCTCTCCACTTTTCCACAGTATCACCAAATGGCCTGCTCAGTGCTTCCCAGTGGCTGTGTGTATATGAAAGTTGCTCAGTTGTGTCTGACTCCTTGATCCCAAGGGCTGTAACCCACCAGGCACTCTGTCCATGGGATTTCCCAGCAAGAATACTGGAGTGGATAGCCATTACCTTCTCCAAGGAATCTTCCCAACCCAAGGATGGAACATTGCAGGCAGATTCTTTACCATCTGGGCCACCAGGGAGGCCCTCCTAATTGCTGCTGTGTTGTGCTCAGTCACTTCAGTCGCGTCCAACTCTTTGTAACCCTATGGACTGTAGCCTACCAGACTCCTCTGTCCATAGGGATTCCCTAGGCAAGAATACTGGAGTGGGCTCCCAGGCACTCCTTCAAGGGATTTTCCTGACCCAGGGATCAAACCTGAGTCTCCTGCATTGCAGACAGATTTTTTTTTACCTCTGAGCCACCAGAAAAGCCCCTCCTAATGGCTGCTGCTGCTGCTAAGTCGCTTCAGTCATGTCCGACTCTGTGAGACCTCATAGATGGCAGCCTGCCAGGCTCCGCCATCCCTGGGATTCTCCAGGCAAGAACACCAGAGTGGGTTCCCATTTCCTTCTCCAATGCATGAAAGTAAGAGGTGAAAGTGAAGTCACTCAGTTGTGTCCAACTCTTAGCGACTCCATGGATTGCAGCCCACCAGGCTCCTCCATCCATGGGATTTTCCAAGCAAGAGTACTGGAGTGGGGTGCCATTGCCTTCTCCTCCTAATGGCTACTTCGTAGCAAATAACTGAAGTCCAGTTCCTCTGTCAGTTATGATTAGAGAGTACTGCCTTTGGAACTTTCATGTCCTTCCTGTTTCCACATAAAGGACTATCTAGATATATTTAATCCATGCCCCCTTAGCACAAGCTATCCAGCACGCCCATCCAATATACCATCATCTGACACAAGACATTCCAAGGAGTAGAGTAACACATTTTTATGATTATTATTTTATTGGCACTGACAACAGTGTAGGAAACATCTTTTATGGTTTAGTTAGCAAATTTCAATGTAAGCAACACCATTATTTGGAAGATAATCCTCAAAATAGTTTATACCATGAATCTTTTCATAGCTTACTTGCCTATTAAATTATTTCTTTTTATCTAAGGCTATGTGTTAGTTAAACAGTCATGTCCGACCCTTTGTGACCCCATGGACTGTACCCCACCAGGCTCATCTTGTCCATGGGATTCTCCAGGCAAGAATACGGGAGTGGGTTGCCATTTCCTTCTCCAGTGGATCTTCCTGATCCAGGGATCGAACCCTGGTCTCCTGTATTGGCAGGCTGATCCTTTACCATGTGAGCCACCAGGGAAGTCCTAAGTGAAACTAAAAACAAAACAAATAAATCTTTGTCTTTAGTTTTAGCATGCACATAGTAGGTAGCCACAAGATATTTTATAATTAAAAGTGCTTCATATTTTAGAAATTTTACTACACATTTCTTTGCAGTAAACCTAACATTAGTCCATCCATATCTATGAGCTGCATAATCCCTAAAGTCAATTACCTTAGAGTATACTTATTTGGATTTCCTTGGTGGCTCAGATGGTAAATCCACCTTCAATGTGGGAGGCCCGGGTTCGATCCCTGGGCTGAGAAGATCCTCTGGAGAAGGAAATGGTAACCCACTCCAATATTCTTGGCTGGAAAATCCTATGGATGGAGGACAGTGGTAGGCTACAGTCCATGGGGTTGCAAAGAGTCAGACATGACTGAGCGATTTCACTTCACATACTTATTTTAAAAATGCAGTTTTTAAAAACAACACAGTACATATTGAAATTATGTTAGGTAATATAAACTATGTGAATCTGACAATTAATAAATAATGCATTATATTTTAATATCCCTAAAGATTACATTTAAAATCTAATAATTCTCTAAAGCTGTTTGAGTTACATGATCCTTTCAAAAGGTAATTATTTGCATTTCAAAAGGAGCTTTTGTCCTTTAAGGCTATGAGAGCCCATCTGAAATAAAACCTGACTGGGAAATGCAAATCAAAACCACTATGAGGTACCATTTCACACCAGTCAGAATGGCTGCGATCCAAAAGTCTACAAGCAATAAATGCTGGAGAGGGTGTGGAGAAAAGGGAACCCTCTTACACTGTTGGTGGGAATGCAAACTAGTACAGCCACTATGGAGAACAGTGTGGAGATTCCTTAAAAAACTGGAAATAGAACTGCCTTATGATCCAGCAATCCCACTGCTGGGCATACACACTGAGGAAACCAGAAGGGAAGGAGACACGTGTACCCCAATGTTCATCACATCACTGTTTATAATAGCCAGGACATGGAAGCAACCTAGATGTCCATCAGCAGATGAATGGATAAGAAAGCTGTGGTACATATACACAATGGAGTATTACTCAGCCATTAAAAAGAATACATTTGAATCAGTTCTAATGAGGTAGATGAAACTGGAGCCTATTATACAGAGTGAGTAAGCCAGAAAGGAAAACACCAATACAGTATACTAACGTATATATATGGAATTTAGAAAGATGGTAACAATAACCCCGTGTACGAGACAGCAAAAGAGACACTGATGTATAGAACAGTCTTATGGACTCTGTTGGAGAGGGAGAGGGTGGGAAGATTTGGGAGAATGGCATTGAAACATGTAAATATCATGTATGAAACGAGTTGCCAGTCCAGGTTCGATGCACGATACTGGATGCTTGGGGCTAGTGCACTGGGATGACCCAGAGGGATGGTATGGGGAGGGAGGAGGGAGGAGGGTTCAGGGTGGGGAACACATGTATACCTGTGGCGGATTCATTTTGATATTTGGCAAAATTAATACAATTATGTAAAGTTTAAAAATAAAATTAAAAAAATAATAAAAAATAAAAAATAAAACCTGACTGGGATAAGAGTCACTATAGAAGATGAAGCAGTGATAATGTTTACTTAATGCCTGCAGAGAAAGCAACCAGATAATATCTCTATAGTGTAGTTTAATGCAAATGCTTGTAGCTTTTTTCAACTTAATTTTTATTTAGATAGTGAAGGAATAATTAAAAAAAGGACCAAAGTTTTTTATGATGACAGCTTTCAAGACAAAGGTTAACATTCATATACCTTTGGCTCATAAAAATAAATAAATAGGACCAAAGAGATTTATTGACCAGATTTTTTTTAATACATGTCAAATTGGATTTTAAATCATCACGTCAAAATGCATAGCTAGATCCTTGGCCCAAAGCAACACCAAAATGAAAACAGTTTCATTCAGCTTACATTTCTATCAAATCTAGGGACAGAGAGTTTTCTAATTTACATAATTATGGATTTAAAATTTCATGCATTTAAATAACCTTAACATTTCAAACAGATTTGAGTTCCAGTTTTTTAAATAAAGTGAGACGAACTAAGAATTTATCCTCAAATTATGTACATTCACTGCTATTGAAAGTGATGGAAAAAATAGCTGTCCATGAAGTAAGAAATTTCATTTTAGAAGCTGAATGCTACAACAAGAAAGTGTGACTAGCGACTCATAATCTTCAACTGGCTGTTAAGATGCAGTGCCCAGTTAGCATCCGGAAATCCTGAGTGAATTTTCTGCAGTTCTCCCCAGCAGTTCTCTCAAATCTTCACTAATCCAGCTATGTATCATCCACCTCTCTCAGCATATGACCATTTTCCTGACTTCTGTAAGAAAAGATAGTCATTAGATAGGAAACCCCACATCTTTCTCTTAATATTATTCTAATTTGACTTCATCACTTTCTCTTTCCTTCTTATTTTTTAATCTCAATGGGCAATCACTCCACATGTAACCTGGATTTTATTATCTGCTGCCTGTTCAGTGGACTTGAAAGTGAAAGTGAAGTCGCTCTGTCTTGTCCGACACTTTGCGACCCTGTGGGCTGTAGCCCACCAGGCTCCTCCGTCCATGGGATTCTCCAGGCAAGAATACTGCAGTGGGTTGCCATTTCCTTTTCCAGGTAATCTTCCCAACCCAGGAATCGAACCTAGGTCTCCCACATTGTGGGCAGACGGTTTAACCTCTGAGCCACCAGGGAAGTTGCCTGTTTAGTGGACTTACTCCACATTAAAAAGGGGGGAAAAAATTATTGGCGTATAGTTGCTTTACAATGTTGTTAGTTTCTGTGCTCTGCTGTGCTTAGCTGCTCAGTCGTGTCCGACTCTGTGCGACCCCAAGGGCTGTAGCGCGCCAGGCTCCTCTGTCCATGGGATTCTCTACTGGAGTGGGTAGCCTTTCCCTCCTCCAGGGGATCTTCCCCACCCAGAGACTGAACCCGGGTCTCTCACATTGCAGGCGGACCCGTCACCGTCTGAGCCCGTGTTAGTTTCCACTGTACAACAAAGCGAATCAGTCACGTGTATGCTTATGTACCTTATTTTTTGGGTTTTCTTCCCATGTGGGTGGCCGCAGGGCAGTGAGTACGGCTCCTGTGCTATGCGGTAAGTTCGCCTTAGGTGTCCATTGTATACACAGTGCAACTAGTGTCTGTGTGTCAGTCCCTGTCTCCCAATTCATCCTGCCCTTCCCTCTCCCTGCTTGGCACCCATGAATGTATTCTCTATGTCTGCCTCTCTATTTCTGCTTTGCAAATGAAATAGTCTATACCATTTTCCCGAATTCCACACATATGTGTTAATACACAATACGTATTTTTTCTCTTTCTTACTCACGTCATTCTGTATGATAATCTCTAGTCTCCAGTCAAATTATTTCTCTTTTGTGTATGTTATCTTCACCATCTTCCTCCAGACTTGTTTCTTAAATTTAGTATGCAAGTCTGCTCACACTTAGTATGTGTTAAATAATGAACTTTTCTTGGGCTTCCCTGGTGGCTCAGCAGTAAAGAACCTGCCCGCAATGCAGGAGACCTGGGTTTGATCCCTGGGTCAGGAAGATCCCCTGGAAGAGGGCATAAAACCCCCTCTAAGTACTCTTGCCTAGAGAACCCCACGGACACAGGAGCCTGGCAGGCTGCAGTCCATAGGGTTGAACAGAGTAGGGCACATCTGAAGTGACTATGCAGCAAAGCAGTGAACTTTCCTTATGCCTTAATCTCCTTATATCTAGTCCTATATGTATATCTTCCTACACTTCCATTTATGGCCATGGCTCCACGTGGGGCTAATTTATATAGTTTATATTCTGGGTCCACACCTCCTCACCTCACCCTTTCATACTTCTACATTTTGTTCTTAATCTTGCATCTAAACTATCTTTGCCAGAGATATTAATAAGGCCTAACTACTAAGTGAAAAAGTTATATAATCCTTTTTTCATGTCATTTTCCTGCATTTTACAATCAACCATCTCATCCTTGAAATTCCATGTTCCTCTGCCTTCAATGATTGCACTTCTTTCTGGTTTTCCAGCTACTCTTTCAAAAACACTTTCCTAACTTCCTCATTCTCTGACTAGCTCTTAAACAGCAGTGTTGTCCAGGGTTTCACTCTTAATCATTTGTATTTTATTTAAATTCTGTATCTCCTCCATAAGTGATCATATTCATACCCACCCCTTTAATAAAATTAATAACTAAAGTTTAACCCCTCACTCTATTTACAAGGGTGATTGCTATGTTCTCTACTGCTAAATATTAGAGATTACTAAAATACACTAATTAATATATAAGAGAATTTGGCCACCTGATCCAATAGTTTGGCCACTGATGTGAAGAACTAACTCATTTGAAAATACCCTGTTGCTAGGAAAGATTGAAGGCAAGAGGAGAAGGGGATAGCAGAGGATGAGATGGTTGGATGGCATCACCAACTCGATGGACATGAGCTTGAGCGAGCTCCGGGAGTTGGTGATGGACAGGGAAGCCTGGCATACTACAGTCCATGGGATGGCAAAGAGATGCAACTGAACTGAACTGAATATATAAAATACTTGATTGTTCTGTCATTCCAAAATTCCAGATGACTAGTAAAAAGTGAGTGTAATAAACACAGATGTGTGTCCAAACTGGTGTTGGACAAACTTTGGTTAAAATCTTAGGCCTACCATACAGTAGTTGAGTGGCTTATATCTCACCTTAAGCCTCATTCAATTTAAATTCTCTCATTTGTGTGGTTCAGCTGGTAAAGAATCTGCCTGCAATGTGGGAGACCTGGGTTTGATCCCTGGGTTGGGAAGATCCCCTGGAGAAGGGAAAGGCTACCCACTCCAGTATTCTGGTCTGGAGAATTTCATGGACTATACAGTCCATGTGGTCTCAAAGATTCGGACACTACTGAGCAAATTTCACTTCACTTCACTTCATTTGTAAAGTGGGTCTAAGTAGTAATACCCACTCTACTGCTGTAAGATACATACTTAATGAATTCCTTGGGGTTTAATAAATTTTCAAAAAAAAAAAATTAGAAAGACAAACTTCTAATATCTTCTTCCATAATTTTACCAAACAAATTTAGCATTTACTTTTAAGTATGTTAGCTACGCCCTGAAATTAATAAAGTTGAATTTTATTGTCACTTTGAAAAGGAAAGTGAAGAGAGTTGGAGAAAGCATTCACTTCTCTAAGAGGCTCCAGAATGGAGATTCTCTTGTCAAGCAAAAGACCAGTTCGGAATGAAATGAGAGACTTTATTCAAAAAGACTGTTGGGATAAGGGAAAAGTGACAACTACCATACAGAAAATTTTCCATTGTAGGTCCTGTATGTTTTTCAAAGATTAGGCAAAAAAGTTTTCTTTTGTTGGAAATGAAATAAATTTTCATATATTAAGACACAGGGAAGTCATTCAGGCTTATGCATGAGTTAACTTGAGACAGCTTGTTTGTGCTCCATCAAACATACACTGTCTCTCTGCTTTAGCTATGTTTCTGTGTTCATGGCTGAGCTGGGTCTTGGTTGCAGCACACTAGCTCCTTGCTGCTGTGTGTGGGCTTTCTCTAGCTGCTGCGAGTGAGTGCTACTCTCTAGTTTTGGTGCATGGTCTTCTCACTGCAGTGGCTTCTCCTCTTGTGGAGCATAGGCTTAGTTCTTCCATGGCATGTGAGATCTTAGTTTCTGGACCAGGGATCAAACCCATGTCCCCTGCATTGGCAGGAGGAATCTTAACCACTGGACAACCAGGAAAGTCCCTGCTTTAATTATTAAAGAAAAGGGCACACTGACCACAAGTAAAGAATGTCCATGTAAAAAATAACTCCCTTCTCATGTGCCAAGGCCATACTGTACGTGTTGTACATGCAAGTACTGATTTTTTTTTTAAACTTTGGAGAAATGCATCTTTGATTTATTTAATGTTCTTTGTTCTGATAGATATACAGCTGTGCTGAAAACTCTGCTTCTCTGGAGCAGTTTTGAGTTATCTGGGAAGCAAGCTTCTGAGCTAGTTCTCAGTTGGCTCAAATAAAACTCGTTTTATTCTTATTATTGATTCTTTTCATTGACAGAGGCATGGGGTGAGCAGGAGGCATGATTGGGTAGTTGAGCAGGAAGTGTCCGTTTTGCTGTCAGTCGGTTCTCAGGACGAGACATTGAGAGTGGAGAGACCTGTTTCTCATTCTAGTATCAAGAAATTAGAGATACCAAGGGAACATTTCATGCAAAGATCGGCTCGTTAAAGGACAGAAATGGTATGGACCTAACAGAAGCAGAAGATATTAAGAAGAGATGGCAAGAATACACAGAACTATACAAATAAGATATTCACCACCCAGATAATCACAATGGTGTGATCACTCACCTAGAGCCAGATATCCTGGAAAGGGAAGTCAAGTGGGCCTTAGAAAGCATGACTACAAACAAAGCTAGTAGAGCTGATGAAATTCCAGTTGAGCTATTTCAAATCCTGAAAGATGAGGCTGTGAAAGTGCTGCACTCAATATGCCAGCAAATTAGGAAAACTCAGCAGTGGCCACAGGACTGGAAAAGGTCAGTTTTATTCCAATCCTAAAGAAAGGCAATGCCAAAGAACGTTCAAACTACCACACAATTGCACTCATCTCACACACTAGTAAAGTAATGCTCAAAATTCTCCAAGCCAGGCTTCAGCAATATGTGAACCATGAACTTCCAGATTGTCAAGCTGGTTTTAGAAGAGGCAGAGGAACCAGAGATCAAATTGCCAACATCTGCTGGATCATTGAAAAAACAAGAGAGTTCCAGAAAAACATCTATTTCTGCTTTATTGACTATGCCAAAGCCTTTGACTGTGTGGATCACAATAAACTGTGGAAAATTCTGTGGAAAGAAATGGGAATACTAGACCACCTGACCTGCCTCTTGAGAAATCTGTACACAGGTTAGGAAGCAACAGTTAGAACTGGACATGGAACAACAGACTGGTTCCAAATAGGAAAAGGAGTACATCAAGGCTGTATATTGTCACCCTGCTTATTTAACTTCTATGCAGAGTACATTATGAGAAACGCTGGGCTGGAAGAAGCACAAGCTGGAATCAAGATTGCCGGGAGAAATATCAATAACCTCAGATATGCAGATGACCCCACCTTTATGACAGAAAGTGAAGAGGAACTCAAAAGCCTCTTGATGAAGGTGAAAGAGAAGAGTGAAAAAGTTGGCTTAAAGCTCAACATTCAGAAAACTAAGATCATGGCATCTGGTCCCATCAATTCATGGGAAATAGATAGGGAAACAGTGGAAACAGTGTCAGACTTTATTTTGGGGTCTCCAGAATCACTGCAGATGGTGACTGCAGCCAGGAAATCAAAAGATGCTTACTCCTTGGAAGGAAAGTCATGACCAACCTAGATAGCATATTCAAAAGCAGAAACATTACTTTGCCAACAAAGGTCCATCTAGTCAAGGCTATGGTTTTTCCAGTGGTCATGAAAGGATGTGCGAGTTGGACTGTGAAGAAAGCTGAGCACTAACAATTGCTGGTTTTGAACTGTGATGCTGGAGATGACTCTTGAGAGTCCCTTGGACTGCAAGGAGATCCAACTAGTCCATCCTAAAGCAGATCAGTCCTGGGTGTTCATTGGAAGAACTGATGTTGAAGCTGAAACTCCAATACTTTGGCCACCTCATGCGAAGAGCTGACTCATTGGAAAAGACTCTGATGCTGGGAGGGATTGGGGGCAGGAGGAGAAGGGGACGACAGAGGATGAGATGGCTGGATGGCATCACCGACTTGATGGACATGAGTCTGAGTGAACTCCGGGAGTTGGTGATGGACAGGGAGGCCTGGCGTGCTGTGATTCATGGGGTCGCAAAGAGTCTGACATGACTGAGGGACTGAACTGAACTGAAGTTAACTGATCTGCTGAGTTCCCAATGCTTGCTTAAAATTTAGGTTGGGTCATAGGTCAGAGCTCTTAGAAGAGAGAAGCCTGGCTTATATTTGGTAATGTCAAGCTAAGGGGCATTTTGTCCAGATTAATCAGCTGTTCATTGAAGAGACAGAAAAGAGGATGTATATTCAGCCTTGTCCAAGGTTAGTCAGAGGTCTGCCCCCAACTCCCACCTAGATTCTTTAGGGCAAGTGTGGTTCTTAGAGTAAGTCCTTTCCTGGAACACACAGCAGGAAGGATTCCTAATCATCTTTGATTTCCTATGTAGGGATGAGGTGAAGTTCAACATTTATCTAAAGTGTAACAAAATGTGTAACATCTTTGGTACAACCCAATCCATCCCACAGATAGTGTTTGACCAGAGCAATGTGGGGAATCTGGTTTCACATGGTCACTGCACACATGGTGATAAAGATAAGGCATGAATTTTGCAAGAACTTGTGCAATCTTTATTTTGGAAGTTTTCACCTTCTAAACGTTAGGCCTTTGTTGTTGTTTTTTAGTGTGAGGCGCTCTCAGCTAGCTACTTTGGATATCTGTTGCTGTTGTTACTGTTTGTGTATCTTTCTTATCACTAGGCTTTTCACCAGTCCCAAGTCCAGTGGAAAATTGCTTCTAGACATGCTCTACTTGTTGTTAGGACTAGACGATTATGACAATAAACTTTTCCTTGAGAAATGTCTTCTTGCAGACCCTTATAGAGACATAAGTTGCAGTTCATTAAAGGGATTCATGCCTAGTTCATAAAAATGTCTTTGCCTCTAAGGCCTTCTTATTATTAACTTTAAGTTTCTTCCATATTAATAATTATGCTATTATTTTCCATTTTTGAAAAATTAATTTAATATCTTATACCCCTTTTCCCTCAAAAGACTAATTAATGTAACTATGTAATACATATAAGAAATAATTGTTATGTTTTACTGAGTTCACTGGTAATTTTCCCATCATTCTTATTGAAATGTGGTCTCCAGATTCCAAATGTCCAAATGTGTTACTCACATGCACAATATATGTGTGCATTTTACTGGTGGTCTTCTCCCTTAAAGTTTCAATTCTTCTGTGCTGATCTAAACTGCTCCTCCCTTACCTGCAACATGGCTGTCCTGTGAATTCTCTCAGCCTCTGTGTTGGTTATACTGTATCCTGATCATTCATGTTTTTCCTTTCTGAACTTACTCCTTTGTTTTGATAGAACAAATCTTCTAGTAGCTTCCTCTTTATCCCCATTTTTATAAGTTTATAACTGTTTTATTCCTTTAGTTAGTAGGTGGAAAGTAAAGGAACACCCATGTGATCAATCCCTATTTTTAATACTTTCTTTGCTCATAAATAATATTTTAAAAGGAATTTGGAAATCAGGCCTAAGGCTACTTTCATCATCAAATTTAAAATACAGAAAATTCTACAAATTCAAAACTAATTGCATTTATCATCCATTATCTTTTCAACCTAGAAATAATATTTATATTATCTTATCAATCTAAGAGTAAAAATTATTTGATATGCCAATATTTCATATAACAAAAGAAAAGGAATTGGTGAGAAAAAAATGAAGTAAACTGTTAATCAATTTCAAAGGAACACCAATTCCAACTATTATAAGTTTGGCCAGAACTGTGGAGAAATACAAGCTTTAAAAACTGAAAAATGTTTGTTGATTTTGCATCCCACTTTTAATCTTTTCATGCTTAACTTTGTTAACTAGATAACTTACAGCATCCTTTTCCTTTCTTCATGTATCTTTTTTTCTTTTCTTTTTAAAATCTTCATTGGAGTATAGTTGATCTACAAAGGAGTGAGGGATTAGTTTGGAGATTGGGATTGACATATACATACTATATATAATATGGATAACCAACAAGGACCTACTGTATACCATGCGGAACTCCACTCAGTGCTCTTTAACAGCCTATGTGGGAAAAGAATCTTCATGCATGTTCAACAGACATGCATGCATCAAAGAAAAATATTTCCTAGATGACTTAATTGTGATTGGAAAGAGGTGTATATGCTGTATGAAGTCAGCATTTAAACTAATTCTCAGTTGACTTTATTGAATAACCAAGAATAAGTACAAGAAAAACAACCCTTTTCATAAGCTATTCAGACTCTCATGAATAAAAGTAGTTAAAAAGGAGGCCCTGACTGCTTTCCCCACTATGTAGCCTCAGAATTCACTTGAGTGCCCAATGTCTCAGGGAATGTGTGCTCAGTCACACTGTTGTGTTCAACAATTTGTGACCCTATGGATGATAGCAGGCCAGGCTCCTCTGTCCATGGGATTCTCCAGGCAATAATACTGGAGTGGGTTGCCGTGTATTTATTTAAAGGATCTTCCTGAACCAGGGATCAAATCTGTGTCTACTGCATCTCCTGCACTGGCAGGTGAATTCTTTATCATTGAGCCATCTGGGAAGCCCAAGTTGGTAATATTTGCAGCTAAATGAATACTCTTATAATTAGCTTTCAAAATTATTGTTCTTATCTGAGGATTCTATATTATATAAGCTACTTTTCTAATTCCTTTTATTGTTTCTTTATTTATATATCTCCAAAATAAGTTTTTTCCACTAATGTTAGAATTGTGGCTTTGTCCTAAACTTGGCATTACTTCCCAATGTGAATATATATATTAAAAAAATACTTCTGCTGCTATATGTAACGTTCTTATTAAGAGTTTTGCAGCTGCTAGTGCTGCTACTATTATTAGAATGATATATTATGGTGAGTAGTCATGTATGGATGTGAGAGTTGGACAATAAATAAAGCTAAGCACTGAAGAATTGATGCTTTTGAACTGTGGTGTTGGAGAAGACTCTTGAGAGTCCCTTGGACTGCAAGGAGATCAAATGAGTCAACCTTGAAGGAAATCAGTCCTAAATATTCATTGGAAGGACAAATGCTGAAGCTGAAACTCCAGTACTTTGGCCACCAAATGCAAAGAGTGACTCATTTGAAAAGATCCTGATGCTGGAAAAGGTTGAAGGTGGGAGGAGAAGAGGATGACAGAGGATGAGGTGGTTGGATGGCATCACCAACTCAATGGATGTGAGTGTGTAAGCTCTGGGAGTTGGTGATGGACAGGGAGGCCTGAAATGCTTCAGTCCATGGGGTCGCAAAGAGTCGGACACAATTGAGTGACTGAACTGAATTGAACTGATAATCCTAAAAGATGATGTTGTTAATGTACTGTATTCAATATACTAGCAAATTTGGAAAACTCAGCAGTAGCCACAGGACTGGTAAACATCAGTTTTCATGTCAATCCCAAAGAAGGGCAATGCCAAAGAATGTTCAAACTACTGCACAATTGCACTTATCTCACACGTTAGCAAAATAATGCTCAAAATTCTCCAAGCTAGTCTTCAACAATACATGAATCAAGAACATCCAGATATTCAAGCTGGATTTAGAAAAAGCAGAAGAAACAGAGATCAAATTGCCAACATCTGTTGGATCATAGAAAAGGCAAGAGAGTTCCAGAGAAACATATACTTCTACTTCACTGACTGTGCTAAAGCCCTTGACTGTGGGTCACAGCAAACTGTGGAAAATTCTTAAAGAAATGAAAATACCAGACCACCTTACTTGTCTCCTGAGAAATCTCTATGTAGGACAAGAAGCAACAGTTAGAATCAGACATGGAACAATGAACTGGTTCCAAATTGGGAAAGGAGTATGTCAAGGCTATATATTGTCACCCTGCTTATTTTACTTATATGCAGAGTACATCATGCAAAATGCCAGCTTGATGAAGCACAACTGAAATCAAGATTGCCGGGAGAAATATCAATAACCTCAGATATGCTGATGACACCACCTTTATGGCAGAAAGTGAAGAAGAACTAAAGAGCCTCTTGATGAAGGTGAAAGAGGAGAGTGAAAAAGCTTGCTTAAAGCTTAATATTAAAAAAACAAAGATCATGGCACCTGGCCCCATCACTTCATGGCAAATAGATGGGAAAACAGTGGAAACACTGTGACTTTATTTTTCTGGGCTCCAAAATCACTGCAGATTGTTATTGCAGCCATGAAATTAAAAGACACACTTGCTCTTTAGAAGAAAAGCTATGACAAACCTAGACAGTGTATTTAAAAGTAGAGACAATACTTTCTCAACAAAGGTCAAAGTGAATGGTTTTTCTAGTAGCCATGTAGGAATGTGAGAGTTGGACCATAAAGAAGGCTGGGTCCCAAAGAACTGATGCTTTTTAATTGTGGTGTTGGAGAAGACTCTTGAGAGTCCCCTGGACTGCAAGGTAATCAAACCAGTCGACCCCAAAGGAGATCAATGCTGAATATTCATTGGAAGGACTGATGCTGAAGCTGCAGCTTCAAAACTGTGGCCACCCGATTGGAAGAGCCGAGTCATTAGAAAAGACCCTGATGCTGGGAACGATTGAAGACGGGAGGAGAAGGGGATGCCAGAGGATTAGATGGTTGGGTGACATGAATTTGAGCAAGCTCCAAGTGATGATGAAGGACAGGGAAGCCTGGAGTGCTGCAGTCCATGGAGTTACAGAGTCAGACATGACTGAGTGACCGAAGGAAGACCAGGCTGCTGATAATAACAAGATTATGTTATTGATGATGATTATGAAGATGACATAAATACATCACATTATTCTTAAAACTTGTATCCATCTCAGCTGCTTTCATGGAGGGTTCACTGTACCTTTAATAAGAGCAAAGCCCTTCACCGTTCACTTTACCTTCTTTCACATGGACATATGCAAATCATCTTAATTCCTTCTTTTTTTTTCTATTCAGAGGTCTTCTCTGTCTGCTAGTTTCATGCTCCTTTCTTCTATCCCCCACTAGGGCAGGCAGCACACTCCTTTTTTACATTTTTGGGTCAATCCCAGCAGGAGAGAGATGATACAGGAGAATCATTTGAAGAATGTATATTTACAAAGAGACTAACACACACACACACACACACACACACACACACACACACACACACACACAAAAGATTAAAAGAAGTACCTAAATAGAGGAGGAAGCAGAGGCCAATGGTAGCAGAGCTGCCACGACCCCTATGTGATAGGGAACAAGGGGAGGAAAAGGAAGAGAGTCAGTTGGAGTCTTGAGAGAACCAACGTCCCTCAATAAAGGGACACCACCAGGTCAAGGCAAACTCTCTGGACAGGAGTCAGAGAAATAAACAGAAAATTGCCAGAGATATACCCTCCCATCAGCCTGTTCCTTTTTGCTGATCCCAGCCTGTAGTTTAATCCCAAAAGGTGCCAGACTACACAGGAGCTTGTGATGTGATTAATGTGGGTTAGGAACCTGGAGGAGAGAATGAGGTGGAAGGGTGGAGACCAGGTGTGGAGTGGAGTCATCTGGCACAGTCTGTACCTCTGTTCCTCAGCATCTATTCTCCTATTCCATCCTGCTTAATCATAAATCCTGAAGAGTAGGGCAACTTATACTATAGACTAAAACTCTTTATTTCAGTTCAGTTCAGTCGCTCAGTCATGTCTGACTCTTTGCGACCCCATGAACCGCAGCATGCAAGGCCTCCCTGTCCCTCACCAACTCCCAGAGTCCACCAAAACCCATGTCCATTGAGTCAGTTATGCCATCCAGCCATCTCATCTTCTGTTGTTCCCTTCTCCTCCTGCCCTCAGTCTTTCCCAGCATCAGGGTCTTTCCAAATGAGTCAGCTCTTCACATGAGGTGGCCAAAGTATTGGAGTTTCAGCTTCAACATCAGTCCTTCCAATGAACACCCAGGACTGATCTGCTTTAGGATGGACTGGTTGGATCTCCTTGCAGTCCAAGGGACTCTCAAGGGTCTTCTCCAATACCACAGTTCAAAAGCATCAATTCTTCAGCGCTGAGCTTTCTTTATAGTCCAATTCTCACATCCATATATGACCACCAGAAAAACCATAGCCTTGACTAGACGGACCTTTGTTGACAAAGTAATGTCTCTGCTTTTGAATATGCTATCTAGGTTGGTCATAACTTTCCTTCCAAGGAGTAAGCATCTTTTAATTTCATGGCTGGAATCACCATTTTCAGTGATTTTGGAGCCCCCAAAATAAAGTCAGCCACTGTTTCCACTGTTTCCCCATCTATTTCCCATGAAGTGATGGGACCAGATGCCATGATGTTAGTTTTCTGAATGTTGAGCTTTAAGCCAACTTTTTAACTCTCCTCTTTCAGTTTCATCAAGAGGCTCTTTAGTTCTTCACTTTCTGCCATAAGGGTGGTGTCATCTGCATACCTGAGATTATTGATATTTCTCCTGGCAATCTTGATTCCAGCTTGTGCTTCCTCCAGCCCAGCGTTTCTTTATTTGGGAACCACATAAAACTGAAATACATGTCATATGATACAAAGGTTGGAAAAACATGTCCAAATGTGACATATGTTTTCTTCTGAAACCCAAAAAGTTTTCCAAGCATGGTGTCATTTTCTTTCATGAGGGGATATTAAATGCACCTTCAGAGCTCATCTTGATTCTGGTGGTGGAATGGCTTAAAAGAGGACCTTGGTCCTTGACTTTTCAAAGAAAGGGTTCAGCAGACAGACCAAGGTTGTGTAATAGAGACAGCATTTATTAGAAGCAAAGTGTGGAAGATCACATGGGTGAAAAAGCGAGTTTGCACACAATAGGGCAGCTTAGTTTGCTTACATGAGGGCAGTTTTCCAGATTGTCTCTGGCCAGTCTTCTCACTTATGCCCATATTTGGTCTGGCAAAAGGCAGCGGGAGACCAGTTGCACCTGCTCAGTCTGGGACCTGAATATTTTCTACCTCAACCTGACAAGCACTAGGTTATGAACTCTCAAAAACTTCACTAACAGATTGAGTTTCTGAGTTTTTCCAGAGTGTATTTTCAAACCTCAAGACAGAAATGTCTTATTAAGTTGTAGAGGGTGCTTCCTGATTATTAGATCTTAGTATCATGAAGTCATCAGTGCCATGAGCCAATGTGATGTTTTATGGAATATCAAGTTGATCAAGGTCCCTCTAGATTATATCATAAAACAGACCCAAAGAAAGGGTATAGAAGGAGCAGAGCAGGAAATAGGAAGAATTGCCAGTACTCTGCACATGCAGACTAGTTTTGATTTTGTGTACTGACTGCACTAGAAAGGAACATATCTGACAAATAAATAGCTAAAGATCAGGAACCAGGGGTTGTATTGAAGTATGCCACTAAAACATTAAATAAGTAAGCCAACAAACACAAAACAATAGCAAAACACACACACACACACAAAAATCCATAATGGGTTGTAAATTGCATCATTACTTGGTTTAGATCATGACAACCTAATGAGATGCTCTGTGATGCATCCGGTCTTTTTTCTTGATATGTAACTTATATGTGAAGTGAGTATGTGTTAAGAATCACCATTCCTGCATCTATAGACTTTGATAGTATCCCTCATCTCTACCTATTTCAGGAGCATGGAATTACTTTTGGTACACTCTCTCTGATGGTGAATGT
Source organism: Bubalus bubalis (assembly GCF_019923935.1). Lineage (NCBI taxonomy): Eukaryota > Metazoa > Chordata > Mammalia > Artiodactyla > Bovidae > Bubalus > Bubalus bubalis. The sequence goes on along the minus strand of NC_059163.1, from coordinate 114,521,100 downwards.
CTGGAAGCTTTAACTTGGCTTTAACATATATAATAGTCCTTTTTTTATTACTCAGATAATCAATTTTAGTATTCTCCTGGTTATTAAAAATATCCGTTTCAGCTGTACATTCCTGAGATTGTGGAAATATTGAATGATATTGGAATGTGGAAATGATTGAATGATAGATAGCCTGCTGCTGCTTTGTTGCTTCAGTCACGTCCAGCTCTGTGCGACCCTATGGATTGTAGCCTACCAGGCTCCTCTGTCCATGGAATTCTACAGGCAAAGAGTATTGGAGTGGGTTGCCAGACCATCCTCCAGGGGATCTTTCCAACCTAGGAATCGAACCCGGGTCTCCTGCATCGCAGGCAGATTCTTTACCACTGATCACCAGGGAAGCCCAAATGATAGTCCAATCTCACACATAAAATCCATTCCAATATTGCCAAGTTCCTGAATTTTACTTTCCTTCTACAATATGCCAACGTATCAGGTTCACTGAGTTCATTAAGTGCAGACCATTGCTGAGTTGAGTCTGATTCTGGCATGTTGTTATTACAATTTCTAGATACTTGCATCAGGCATTAAATTCTAAATTCTAATTTGGTTCACTGTTATTAACAAATTTGAGCTATCTGAGATTTACATTATTTCCCCCTTTGTCTAGTATCCTCACAGACTTCAGCTCTTATGCTCCTTGGGATCCTACAGATAAATATTGGAAAGGTCTTGTAATTCCCTTAAATTCTCTGGTGGCTCAGATGGTAAAGCGTCTGCCTGCAATGTGGGAGACCCGGGTTTGATCTCTGGGTTGGGACAATCTCCTGGAGAAGGAAATGGCAATCCACTCCAATACTTTTGCCTGGAAAATCCCATGGACCGAGGAGCCTGGTAGGCTACAGTCCATGGGGTCGCAAAGAGTCAGACATGACTGAACAACTTCACTTTTCTTTCACTTTGTGATTCTCTTAATGTGCAGATTATATGTCTCCTTCTGGACCATGTTTTATATCTTTTGATCACTGTAGACAATGTCAAGTTCAAACTCAAATATTGCCCTCAAGAAAAAGAAAGGAAAAGCAGTTTCTGGAGAATTGGTACTGAGCTTGAACACCTATAGAAGAGATTCAATGTAGAGGTGGACTAGCATCCGTCAGATAGGAGGATATCTTACCACCTATGGCATAAGCATTTAACGAAGATTTTAGATGTTTAGTTTCTCCACCTCAGTTCTGTTTGTCCAAATGTCCTAAGGCTTCAATCTTTTCCCATCAGCATCATTACTGTAATGAAAGAGACTTATTAGGATACAGGGTTTCATCTGTGTTGCTGCTTTGAGACCCTCACAAAGCTAGGCTGATTTCCAGGTTATCTTCCCATCTATGACTATTAAAGATAAGAAATTTCAGAAGTACTATAGAGTCTTTTGGTCTCCACAAGTGTCTTAATTGTAAAATCCTAATTTTCAGTTTGTCTTTTTTTTTCTATGTATGTCCTTTATAGTGTTATGGAGTAACCAGGTGATTCCACAATCACTGAAGAATTTTTGTTACTATGTTGTGTTAAGGAACTCCAAACCACCCCCTGACTCAGTGATTTTCAAGGAGGATTATAAGACTCTCCTATAGTCACATGAATGCTATGATTTATTATAACTAAAGAATACAAAGTAAGTACACAGAGGTAAAAGCGTATTGGGTGAAGTACAGAGGACACCAGGCATAAACTCTCTCCTTCCCAGTGGAGTCACACAGGGACTGCTTCCAGTTAGATTGTGACAAAAAGTATGCAATGTCTCCCAGGGGAGCTCATTAGACACTCTGTTCCCAGGAGTTTTATTGAGGGCTGGTCATGCAGGTACTCACTGGAGACCAAGTGCTGAAATTCCAGACTCCCAAAGGAAAGCAGGCATGCAACAAAAAGTACATTGTTGTGTACATCAGAAAACATTATGGTGTGTACTTAAGTACATAGTTTTTGTCATCAAACATCAAATAAACCTGAGGGAAAACACATTTTCCAAATAGTTTAGGCATAGAGAAACACTCTTGGAAGATCTGGGAATGGTAAGAACCCCCTTCAACAATCTAAATTTCCAGATGTCAGCTAAGAGCTTGTCTTGCAAGCAGGCCTTGGAAAGGGTGGGGTTCTCAGTGACATTTGTGTGCAGAGCACTAACTCAGTGCAAAGAAACCTCTTCTTCCAAGACCTTGCTTTCTGATTGCACTTTATCCCAGGTCCCTCTGAAAATTTGAAACATTATAGTATTTTTCAGTGCTATGAATTGCTTGTGTCTTATTTTCACCTGCAATGGAAGTTATTTATGTATTCTTTAAATATATGACAAACAAAACTCCAGAATCACATTTTTATTAGCTTTTATTATAATATAGTTGCTTTATAACAGTGTGTTAATTTCTATTTTATAGCAAATTAATCAGCTATACATACACATACATCCCCTTTTTTTTGGATATCCTTCCCATTTAGGTCACCACAGTGTATTAAGTACAGTTCTCTGTGCTATACAGTAGATTCTCATTAGTTATCTATCTTATTTATAGTACTGAATATATGTCAGTCTCAATCTCCCAATTCAACCCACCCTCATCCCCCTGCCATGTCCATATGTTTATTCTCTATGTCTATGTTTCTATTTTGTTTTGCAGATAAGACTGTGTATACCATTTTTCTGGATTCCACATATGTGTTATTAATAATATATATTTGTTTTTATCTTTCTGACTTACTTCACTTTGTGTGCAAATCTCTAGGTCTCATCCACACTTCTACATATGACCCAATTTTGTTCCTTTTTATGACTAAGTAATATTCTATCATATGTATGGACCACATCTTCTTTACCCATTCCTCTGTTGATGGACATTTATGTTGTTTTCATGTCTTGGCTGTTGTAAACAGTGCTACAGTGAATACTGGTGTACATGTGTCTTTTTGAATTATGTTTCTCTCAGGAAATTCTCTGGCAGTCCACTCATTAAGACTTCATCCTCCCCCTGCTGGGGCGCTGGTTTTATCCCAGTTTGAGGAACTAAGAATCCTACATACAGTGTGGACAAAAACAAAACAAAAAACAGAATCCCATTTTAAAGACCTTTTTATTAGGCCCACTTCTGGTGGTAGTTATTATATCAATCTGTGACCCAACAGAAAACAAGTGAAATAATAAACTTTGAAATATGTCAAAGGGGTGGTATTTACAAAGTTAAGAGTATGGAGACTTCATAGAATGGGACAGAAACACAGGACCACCACCAGCAGAGTTGCAAACCACCTACGCACTAGGAGACATTGGAAGGATAGTTTTATGCACCCACAAAAATGAAAGGGGACACCTTAGGAGAACCAGTGGTATGGTTTATCCTGGGGGATGCAGCCAGCTGAAGTCATCCAGGAAAGAAGCACTCTGAGCTCATTCTCCTCCCATTTTTATGATCTCTCACAGTACTGCATGTAGGTTCAACCCAGTTGGAGCCCACAAGCCAGAGGGCCTTATATAATCAATATAGGGCAGATCCTCAGGACACGGGACAATTTGCAAAAGATTACAGAGATTTACCTGGAAGGGCAACAGAAGACTTGGGACATGAACTATAGTTTCCTTTCCATTTGCCACAAATTCTGCATCCTTTGATTCAAATATATTCTGACATCTCACCTTCTCAAAGAATAATTCTAAAAATGAATTATAAGTAATGAACTTCCTTTCTCCTCCTTGTCTAAATGTTCAAGTCTCATCACTACCTACCAGTTTTCCCAAAATATACTATTAAAATGTACTTCTGTGTTTTAAAAAATGTGCAGTTTTATTTCTCACTATTTTCTCATTTTGTTACTCGTTGAGAGTATCTTAATGCTCTTAATAACTATTCATTTTATACTGTATAAAACAAATCTTGTGTTTTAAAGCTCATAATTGGCAAGTGCTCTATGTGTTTTGCTAAATTAATACAAGGTATTGCCTGGCATTCTGAGCATGTAAATTTGGCATTCATGTTTTTTTTCCTATCCTTGCTAAAATCTAGCTCAGTTAAATGTTTACCGGAGAATAAGAGGCATTAGCTTATGTCAAGAGACTGGGATTCTAAGCACTTCTAAGCCTGCCAGAAACACATCTTGATCTGGGAAATTTCTCTCAAACTCATCATCCTCACTTGCAGCTTGGATGTTATCATCTCTGAAACTTTTTCCAGGTTTAAGAGTCTGTTTGCTGATTTCAGTTCAATCATCTTTAGAAAATTTTTCTATCCTTCCCCCTAACTGGAAATACAGAGTATTTTCAAGAGGAGATCAAATTTCTATGCCAATTATTCTACAGATTTGAAGTGTTCTTCTGAGAGTCAACTTGTCCAAAATCAACTTTTGTGATGCAATGTTCCCATCTGATTTTAGGTGTTAGAATTATAAAACAAACTTCCACCAATATTGGCATTTCCTCATTATCCCATTACATGCTTTATGGGTTTACATCTTAATGATAAGACAGTTCTCTTGTCTGGACCTTAGTATGCCAGTTTTCATGTTTATCTATAAATATTGTTGCATTTAAACTATATATCAAACATTTTAGACTTTATTACTTTTTAAAATTAACTAATTTATTTTAATTGGGGGCTAATTACTTTACAATGTTGTAGTGGTTTTTGCCATACATTGACATGAATCAGCCATGGGTGGTATATGTGTTCTCCATCCTGAATCCCCCTCTCACCTCGCTCCCCATCCCATCCATCAGGGTCATCCCAGTGCACCATAACTGAGCATCCCGTCTCATGCATCGAACCTGTACTGGCAATCTGTTTCACATATAATATACATGTTTCAATGCTATTCTCGCATATCGTTCCACCCTTACCTTCTCCTACAGAGTCCAAAAGACTGTTCTTTACATCTGTGTCTCTTTTGCTGTCTTGCATACAGGGTCATTGTTGCCATCTTTCTAAATTCCACATATATGCATTAGTATACCGTATTGGCACTTTTCTTTCTGACTTACTTCACTCTATATAATAGGCTAATAGGCTCCATTTTCATCCACTTCATTAGAACTGATTCAAACACATTATTTTAATGGCTTAGTAATATTCCATGTGTATATATACCACAACTTTCTTATCCATCTGACTGCCGATAGACATTTAGGTTGCTTCCATGTCCTGGTTATTGTAAACAGTGCTGCGATGAACATTGGGGTACATGTGTCTCTTTCAATTCTGGTTTCCTTGGTGTGTATGTCCAGCAGTGGGATTCCTGGGTCATATGGCAGTTCTATTTCCAGTTTTTTAAGGAATCTCCACACTGTTCTCCATAGTGGCTGTACTAGTTTGCATTCCCACCAATAGTGTAAGAGGGTTCCCTTTTTTCTGCACAGTCTTCAGCATTTATTATTTGTAGACTTTTTGATAGCAGTCATTCTGACCGGTGTGAGATGGTATCTCATTGTGGTTTTGATTTGCATTTCTCTGATAATGAGTGATGTTGAGCATCTTTTCATGTGTTTGTTAGCCATCTGTATGTCTTCTTTGGAAAAACGTCTGTTTAGTTCTTCGGCCCATTTTTTGATTGGATCTTTTATTTTTCTGGAATTGAGACACAGGAGCTGTTTGTACATTTTTGAGATTAATTCTTTATTAGTTGCTTCATTGGCTATTATTTTCTCCCATTCTGAAGGCTGTCTTTTCATCTTGCTTTTCATCTTCCTTCATTGTGCAAAAGCTTTTAAGTTTAATTAGATCCCATTTGTTTATTTTTGTTTTTATTTCCATTACTCTGGAAGGTGGGTCATAGAGGATCCTGCTGTGATTTATGTCAGAGAGTGTTTTGCCTATGTTTTCCTCTAGGAGTTTTATACTTTCTGGTCTTACGTTTAGCTCTTTAATCCATTTTGAGTTTATTTTTCTGTATGGTGTTAGAAAGTGTTCTAGTTTCATTCTTTTACAGGTGGTTGACCAGTTTTCCCAGCACCACTTGTTAAATAGATTGTCTTTTCTCCATCGTATATTCTTGCCTCCTTTGTCAAAGATAAGGTGTCCATAGGTGTGTGGATTTATCTCTGGGCTTTCTATTTTGTTCCACTGACCTATATTTCTGTCTTTGTGGCAGTACCATACAGTCTTGATGACTGTAGCTTTGTAGTATAGTCTGAAGTCAGACAGGTTGATTCCTTCAGTTCCATTCTTCTTTCTCAAGATTGTTTTGGCTATTTGAGGTTTTTTGTATTTCCATACAAATTGTGAAATATTTCTTCTAATTCTCTGAGATATAGCATTGGTAGCTTGACAGGGATTGCATTGAATCTATAGATTGCTTTGGGTATTATATTCATTTTCACTATATTTATTCTTCCAATCCTTGAAGATGGTATACTTCTCCATCTATTTGTGTCCTCTTTGATTTCTTTCATCAGTGTTTTATAGTTTTCTATATATAGGTCTTTTGTTTCTTTAGGTAGATTTATTTCTAAGTATTTTATTCTTTTCATTGCAATGGTGAATGGAATTGTTTCCTTAATTTATCTTTCTATTTTCTCATTGTTAGTGCATAGGAATGCAAGGGATTTCTGTGTATTCATTTTATATCCTTCAAATTTACTATATTCATTGATTAGCTCTAGTAATTTTCTGGTGGAATCTTTAGGGTTTTCTATGTAGAGGGTCATGTCATCAAAACAGTGAGAGTTTTACTTCTTCTTTCCAATCTGGATTCCTTTTATTTCTTTTTTTCTCTGATTGCTGTGGCCAAAACTTCCAAAACTATGTTGAATAGTAGTGGTGAGAATGGGCACCCTTGTCTTGTTCCTGACTTTAGGGGAAATGCTTTCAATTTTTCACCATTGAGGCTAATATTTGCTGTGGGTTTATCATATATGGCTTTTATTATGTTGAGGTATGTTCCTTCTATGCCTGCTTTCTGGAGGTTTTTTTTTTTTTTTATCATAAATGGATGTTGAATTTTTGTCAAAGGCTTTCTCTGCATCTATTGAGATAATCATATGATTTTTCTCTTTCAATTTGTTAATGTGGTGTATTACATTGATTGATTTGCAGATATTAAAGAATCCTTACATTCCTGGAATAAAGCCCACTTGGTCATGATGTATGATCTTTTTAATATGCTGTTAGATGCTGTTTGCTAGAATTTTGTTAAGGAATTTTGCATCTATGTTCATCAGTGATATTGACCTGTAGTTTTCTTTTTTGGTGGCCTCTTTGTCTGGTTTTGGTATTAGGGTGATGGTAGCCTCATAGAATGAGTTTGGAAGATTACCTTCCTCTGCAATTTTCTGGAAGAGTTTGAGTAGGATAGGTGTTAGCTCTTCTCTAAATTTTTGGTAGAATTCAGCTGTGAAGCCATCTGGTCCTGGGCTTTTGTTTGCTGGAAGATTTCTGATTATAGTTTCACTTTCTGTGCTTGCGATGGGTCTGTTAGGATTTTCTATTTCTTCCTGGTTCAGTTTTGGAAAGTTATACTTTTATAAGAATTTGTCCATTTCTTCCAAGTTGTCCATTTTATTGGCATATAGTTGCTGATAGTAGTCTTTTATGATTCTTTGTACTTCTGTGTTGTCTGTTTTGATTTCTTCATTTTCATTTCCAATTTTGTTGATTTAATTCTTCTCCTTTTGTTTCTTGATGACTCTGGCTAATGGTTTGTCTATTTTATGTATCTTCTCAAAGAACCAGGTTTTAGCTTTGTTGATTTTTGCTATGGTCTCCTTTGTTTCTTTTTCATTTATTTCTGCCCCAATTTTTATGTTTTCTTTCCTTCTACTAACCCTGCAGTTCTTCATTTCTTCCTTTTCTAGTTGCTTTAGGTGTACAGTTAGATTATTTATTTGATTTTTCTCTTGTTTCTTGAGGTAAGCTTGTATTGCTATGAACCTTCCCCTTAGCACTGCTTTTACTGAGTCCCTTAGGTTTTGGGTTGTTGTGTTTTCATTTTCACTCATTTCTATGCATATTTTATTTCTTTTTTTATTTCTTCTTTGATTTGTTGGTTATTCAGAAGTGTGTGTTTAGCCTCCATATGTTTGTATTTTTAATATTTTTTTTTTCCCTGTAGTTGACATCTAATCTTACTGCATTGTGATCAGAAAAGATGCTTGGAATGATTTAGTTTTTTTTTTTTTTTTTTTAATTTACCAAGGCTAGATTTATGGCCCAGGATGTGATCTATCCTGGAGAAGGTTCCATATGCACTTGAGAAAAAGGTGAAATTCATTGTTTGGGGGTGAAATGTCCTATAGATATCAGTTAGGTCTAACTGGTCCATTGTATCATTTAAGTTTGTGTTTCCTCGCTAATTTTCTGTTTAGTTGATCTATCCATAGGTGTAAGTGGGATATTAAACTACCCTGCTATTATTGTGTTGCTGTTAATTTCCCCTTTCATACTTATTAGCATGTGCCTTACATATTGCGGTGCTCCTATGTTAGGTGCATATATATTTGTAATTGTTATATCTTCTTCTTGGATTGATCCTTTGCTCATAATGTAGTGTCCTTCTTTGTCTCTTTTCACAGCCTTTATTTCAAAGTCTATTTTATCTGATATGAATATTGCTATTCCTGCTTTCTTTTGGTCTCCATTTGCATGAAATGTCTTTTTCCAGCCCTTCACATTCAGTCTGTATGTGTCCCTTGTTTTGAGGTGGGTCTTTTGTAGGCAGCATATATAGGGGTCTTGTTTTTGTATCCATTCAGCCAGTCTTTGTCTTTTGGTTGGGACATTCAACCCATTTACTTTTAACCTAATTATTGATAAGTATGATCCCATTGCCATTTACTTTGTTGTTTTGGGTTCGACTTTATACACCTTTTCTGTGTTTCCTGTCTAGAGAAGATCCTTTAGCATTTGTTGAAGAGCTGATTTGGTGGTGCTGAATTATCTCAGCTTTTGCTTGTCTGTAAAGCTTTTGATTTCTCCTTCATATTTAAATGAGATCCTTGCTGCATATAGTAATCTGGGTTGTAGGTGTTTCTCTTTAATCACTTTAAGTATGTCTTGCCATTCCCTCCTGGCCTGAAGAGTTTCTATTGAAAGATCCGCTGTTATCCTTATGGGGATCCCCTTGTGTGTTATTTGTTGTTTTTCCCTTGCTGCTTTTAATATTTGTTCTTTGTGTTTGATCTTTGTTAATTTGATTAATATGTGTCTTGTGGTGTTTCACTTTGGGTTTATCCTGTTTGGGACTCTGGGTTTCTTGGACTTGGGTGGCTATTTCCTTCCCAATTTGGGGAAGTTTTCAACTATTATCTCCTCAAGTATTTTCTCACAGCCTTTCTTTTTGTCTTCTTCTTCTGGGACTCCTATGATTCGAATGTTGGGGCATTTAGCATTGTCCCAGAGGTCTCTGAGGTTGTCCTCATTTCTTTTAATTCTTTTTTTTTTTCTTTTTCCTCTATGCTTTATTTATTTCCACCACTCTATATTCCACCTCACTTATCCTATCTTCTGACTCAGTTCCCTCTAGAGTTCCCTTGGCTCCCTCCAGAGTGTTTTTGATCTCAGTTATTGCATTATTCATTATTGATTGAATCTTTTTTATTTCTTCTAGGTCCTTGTTAAACATTTCTTACATCTTCTCAATCCTTGTCTCCAGCTTATTTATCTGTAACTCCATTTTGTTTTCAAGATTTTGGATCATTTTTACTATCATTATTCTGAATTCTTTTTCAGGTAGACTCCCTATCTCCTCCTCTTTGGTTTGGTTTGGTGGGCATTTATCAAGTTCCTTTACTGCTATTTCTCTGCCTTTTCATCTTGCTTAGATTGCTGTGTTTTGAGTGGCCTTTCGGTATGCTGGAAGTTTGTGGTTCCTCTTTATTGTGGGGGTTCCTCCTTGTGGGTGGGGTTGGACAGGTGGCTTGTCAAGGTTTCCTGGTTAGGGAAGCTTGCATCAGCGTTCTGATGGGTGGAGCTGGATCTCTTCTCTCTGGAGTGCAATGAAGTGTCCAGGAGTAAATTTTGAGGTGTCTATGGGTTTGGTGTGACTTTGGGAAGCCTGTATATTAATGCTTATGGCTATGTTCCTACGTTGCTGGAGAATTAGCGTGATATGTCTTGCTCTGGAACTTTTTGGCTCTTGGGTGGAGCTTGGTTTCAGCATAGGTATGGAGGCTTTTGGATGAGTTCTTGTCAATTAATGTTCCCTAGAGTCAGGAGTTTTCTGGTGTTCTCAAGTTTTGGATTTAAGTCTCCTGCCTCTGGTTTTCAATCTTATTCTTACAGTAGCCTCAAGACTTCTCCATCCATACCTCACCGAAGATAAAACATCTAGGTGAATGGAGAAAAGATTCTCCACAGTGAGGGACACCTGGAGAGATTCACAGAGTTACATGGAGAAGAGAAGAGGGAGGAGGGAGATAGAGGTCACCAAGAGGAGAAGAGAGGGAATCAAAAGGGGAGAGAGCAAGCTAGCCAGTAATTAATTCCCTATGTGTTCTCTACAGCCTGGAACACCTAGAGAGGTTCACAGAGTTACATAGAGAAGAGAAGTGGAAGGAAGGGGATAGAGGTGGCCAGGAGGAGAGGAGGGGGAGTCAAAAGGAGAGAGACAGATCTAACCAGTAATCGGTTCCTTAAGTGTTCTCCACAGCCCAGAATACCCAATTCACAGCATTAGGTAGAGAATAGGAAGGGCAAGGGAGGAGATAGAGGTGACCCGGGGGAGAAAAAGGAGAGTCAAAATGGGGAAAGGACAATCAAACCAGTAATCACACTCCTAAGTAAAAATAGGTACTGAAGACTGTATTCTTAAGGGTACAAAATTGATAACAAATACCAAGCAAAGATTAAAATCTAAAGTAGAGCTTAAACTCCCAAAAGTACAATGTTAAAAAAAAATCACAAAAATTATAAAAAATATATTTGAAATTTGCTTTAAAAATAGGGTTGCTTTTTGCAAGGTAATAGGTTATAAAAATGAAAATTAAAGGAGAAATAAAGGGCTTAAAAATTTTAAAAATGATAATAGTAAAATATATCTAGGAATTTCTCCAAAGCTGTTGCAGGCAGTGTGGGGTCAGTTCAGTTTCAGATAATTCCTTGTTCTAGCTTATACTTCTTCTCAAGGTCTATAGGCCCCTTCCAATGTAGTTGGTGCTAACTATAGGGTTTTAATCTGTTGTACCTGTCACTTCCCAAGAGATTCCCTCTGTTTATTTTGGCTCCTTCTGTTTGCAAGTCTCTTCAATGTCTAATTTCCGCCCTGACACAAGCGGGCGGAGGCAGTCACTTAGTTAGGCTCACTTGTTCTGTTGTGCTGTGGGGAAGGAGGAACACTGCAAGCAAATATCACTGGCATGTGTGGGGAGTGCTCTCAGTGTCTGGGCCACACTGGGTTTGCCCCCACTCGGCGTGTGTGCTTTCCCGGTCTACACTGCTCAGGCTCCAGGTTGCTCTTCAGGGGAACTGTCTAAAGCGGGCACTGGGTTGGGTGCACTTCCCAGGTCTAAGCTGCTCAGGTTCAGGTTCTCGGGTACTCCACAAGGCACAGACTCAGTTGGGTCTGTGTTTGGTGCCCTTCCCAGGTCTGAACAGCTCAGTTGACCAAGTGCTTGGGAAGCGCACTCTCCGCAGGTGGGCAGTGCGTCTTATCACCTCCCCATCCCAGTCGCTGGATTTCCTGGGTGTGCAGCAGGAGAGCTGTCTCAGGTGTGCCATGTGTCTCCTCTGGGGAGCTGATCTCCGGCTGCAGCCCTCCTGGTGGATGTCAACTCTCCAGGATCCCAGGAAATGTGGTTAGCAACTGGGAGCCTGCTCGCAGTTTGGTAGAGGATGCCATCTCTTGGGGCCGAGTTTGCCCCTTTCCAGCTTTGTCTGTTGCCCGCCTGCCTCCCTGCCTCTAACAGGGATAGGCCGTTCTGCAGCTGGCTAGTTCTCCTTTGGTATTTGCTCAGTCTTTGTTCTGTGAGCAGGCCCAGAAGTGCCTTAGGTTAGAGCTTTTTGCAGGAAAGTTCTCTCTCTCTCTCTTTTTCTTTTCTCTCTCTCTGACTATCCCATAGTTTGGGTTGCTATCTCATGTTAGCTCCCTCAGATTGCCCTCAGGGCATTCAGGCCTGGTCCTTACTCTAAGCAATGCACCCCGTGCCTCCCTATTCAGCCCCTGCTTGCTGATGGTGGATGTGAGCATCTGGGCTATTTCTCTGTTGGGAGTTGCCATTAGGCACGTAATCTGTGGGTTTTATTGATTTATGTTGCCCTCTGAGATTCCAAAACTCCCCACAGACCCACCGGTGAGAGGGTTTCCTGTTGTTTGGAAACTTCTCCTGTATTAAGACTCTCTCCCAGGGAAGAGTCTCCATCCCCAACTTTTTTGTCTTTCTTTTTATCTTTTTATATTTTGTCCTCAGTTCAGTTCAGTTCAGTAGCTCAGTAATGTCTAATTCTTTGCGACCCCATGAATGGCAGCACGCCAGGCCTCTCTGTCCATCACCAACTCCCGGAGTTAACTCAAACTCACATCCATCAAGTCGGTGATGCCATGCAGTCATCTCATCCTCTGTCGTCCCCTTCTCCTCTTGCCCTCAATCCCTCCCAGCATCAGAGTCTTTTCCAATGAGTCAACTCTTCGCATGAGGTGGCCAAAGTACTGAGGTTTCAGCTTTAGCATCATTCCTTCCAGAGAACATCCAGGACTGATCTCCTGTAGAATGGACTGCTTGCATCTCCTTGCAGTCCAAAGGACCCTCAAGAGTCTTCTCCAATACCACAGTTCAAAAGCATCAATTCTTCGGTGCTCAGCTTTCTTCACAGTCCAACTCTCACATCCTTTCATGACCACTGGAAAAACCATAGCCTTGACTAGATGGAACTTTGTTGGCAAAGTAATGTCTCTGCTTTTGAATATGCTATCTGATTGGTCATAACTTTCCTTCCAAGGAGTAAGTGTCTTTTAATATGATGGCTGCAATCACCATCTGCAGTGATTTTGGAGCCCCCCCAAAAAAGTCTGACACTGTTTCCACTGTTTCCCCATCTATTTGCCATTAACTGATGGGACCAGATGCCATGATCTTAGTTTTCTGAATGTTGAGCTTTAAGCCAACTTTCTCACTCTCCTCTTTCACCTTCTTCAAGAGGCTTTTTTGTTCCTCCTCACTTTCTGCCATAAGGGTGGTGTCATCTGCATATATGAGGTTATTGATATTTCTCCCGGCAATCTTGATTTTAGCTTGTGCTTCTTCCAGCCCAGCGTTTCTCATGATGTACTCTGCATAAAAGTTCAATAAGCAGGGTGACAATATACAGCCTTGACGTACTCCTTTTCCTATTTGGAACCAGTCTCTTGTTCCATATCCAGTTCTAACTGTTGCTTCCTGACCTGCATATAGGTTTCTCAAGAGGCAGGTCAGGTGGTCTGGTATTCCCATCTCTCAGAATTTTCCACAGTTTATCGTGATCCACACAGTCAAAGGCTTTGGCATAGTCAATAAAGCAGAAATCGATGTTTTTCTGGAACTCTCTTGCTTTTTCCATGATCCAGCAGATGTTGGCAATTTGATCTCTGGTTCCTCTGCCTTTTCTAAAACCAGCTCGAACGTCTGGAAGTACATGGTTCACAGTATTGCTGAAGCCTGGTTTGGAGAATTTTGAGCATCACTTTACTAGCATGTGAGATGAGTGGAATTTTGCAGTAGTTTGAGCGTTCTTTGGCCTTGCCTTTCTTTGGGATTGGAATGAAAACTGACCTTTTCCAGTCTTGTGGCCACTGCTGAGTTTTCCAAATTTGCTGGCATAATGAGTGCAGCACTTTCACAGCATCATCTTTCAGGATTTGAAATAGCTCAACTGGAATTCCATCGCCTCCACTAGCTTTGTTCATAGTGATACTTCCTAAGGCCCACTTGACTTCACATTCCAGGATGTCTGGCTCTAGGTGAGTGATCACACCATTGTGATTATCTGGGTCGTGAAGATCTTTTTTGTATAGTTCTTCTCTGTATTCTTACCACCTCTTCTTGATATCTTCTGCTTCTGTTAGGTCCATACCATTTCTGTCCTTTATCGAGCCCATCTTTGCATGAAATTTTCCCTTGGTATCTCTAATTTTCTTGAAGACATCTCTAGTCTTTCCCATTCTGTTGTTTTCCTCTATTTCTTTGCATTGATTACTGAGGAAGGCTTTCTTATCTCTTCTTGCTATTCTTTGGAACTCTGCATTCAGATGCTTATATCTTTCCTTTTCTCCTTTGCTTTTCACTTCTCTCCTTTCAAAGACAATGGGCTGCCTTTCTGGATGCCTGGTGTCCTCCACCAGTGTTCAAAAGTTGTTTTGTAGTGTTTACTCAGCGTTCAAATGATCATTTGATGAATTCTGGGGGAGAAAGTGGTCTCTCCGTCCTAGTCCTCCATCTTAGGACAGCCCCCTTTAGACTTTATTTCAATGAACAGATATCAACAGGACAAATTTCAAAGTTCATGAGGCGACCTAAACATACATACATGCCAAATAAAGAAGTATAAAATTTGATGAGAATTTAAAAGACAGTCTGAAGTTATTAGCTGCCATCAAATTTAGGTAACCATCCCAGACTCTTCATGCAAGTAGCTGTGAAATGAAGAACTGAAGTTGCTCAGTAGTGTCCGACTCTTTGCGACCCCATGGACTGTAGCCTACCGGGCTTCTCCGTCCATTAGATTTTTCAGGTAAGAATACTGGAGTGGATTGCCATTTCCTTCTCCACGGGAACTTCCCGATCCAGGGATCAAACCCAGGTCTCCCGCATTGTAGGCAGATGCTTTACCATCTGAGCCACAATGAAAGCAAGTAGCTGTACTCATATGTAAAGCAATTTCCCTATAAAGAAGTCACTAGTTACTCTCCCAAATAGCTGTTTAGAAGATGCTCACTTTGTATTGTATACTGTGCTTAGAGCTAAAGACACAAAGAAATCAAAATTAAAATGACACTGTTATCATAGAACTTACCATCTATTAAGTTAAAATGTACTTTGAAAAATACACATAAATGAGTTAATCATTGTAAACATTTCTTATGTAAATAAACCAAGAAGGACCCAATAAAGTCTGAGAGACAAAGGAAAACTATCCAGAAGAGATATTAAAATTAGATAAAAAGAACAGGTAATCATTAACTGGGTAGATAGAGAAGGAAAACTCCAGGCTAAGGAAACGTAAGTATGAAGAACTTGCTGCTGCTAAGTCACTTCAGTCGTGTCCTACTCTGTGCGACCCCATAGATGGCAGGCCACCAGGCCCTGCCGTCCCTGGGATTCTCCAGGCAAGAACACTGGAGTGGGTTGCCATTTCCTTCTCCAATGCATGAAAGTGAAAAGTGAAAGTGAAGTCGCTTAGTTGTGTCTGACTTTTAGCGACCCCATGGACCACAGCCTACCAGGGTCCTCCGTCCATGAGATTTTCCAGGCAAGAGTACTGGAGTGGGTTGTCATTGCCAGAAGAAAGAGATGAAGAGGGAGGCAGTTCTGGGTGAAACAAGAGATCAGACTTTGAGGCCATATTAAGTATTTTGGCTTTTATCTGTTGGGAATAGGACTTACTAAAGGGTTTTAGCCTTTAAAAGAAAAGACTCTGATGCTAGGAGGGTTTGGGAGCAGGAGGAGAAGGGGACGACAGAGGATGAGATGGCTGGATGGCATCACTAACTCGATGGACTTGAGTCTGAGTGAACTCCAGGAGTTGGTTATGGACAGGGAGGCCTGGCATGCTGTGATTCATGGGGTGGCAAAGAGTCGGACAGGACTGAGCAACTGAACTGAACTGAAAGGGTTTTAACAGGCAACACCATGTCTAAAATTCCACTTTACAAACATCATTCTGACAAAACATCCATTCATTACTAACATTATTTTGTTTTCTTTTCTGAAAACAAATTATTAGAAACATTTAGAAGAAGCTAAGGTTAAAAACTTTGAGACCTCAGTTGGGAGGCTACAATAGTCCAAGTGGGACATGGAGGTAGCCTAGCTAGGAGCTATGGCAGTAAAGATGGGATTAATAGGATGGTGTCAATAAATACATAGAACATAAAGTTGGAGGAACTTACTGATTTATTGGATAATGGGAAGTGAAAGAAAGAGAAAAGACAGGAATAAATCTTAGCATTTTACCTTGAAATTCTAGTAGATGATGGTGTCCTGTATTGATAGTAGAAGCAATAAAGATTAAATATATTGGGTAGTTGTGAGTGGGGACAATGAATCAAGATTTGTATGTGTTTCTTGGAGATGGTCATGTGATACTCAAAGTAGCTTAATATCTTGTCTAAGCCAAAGATACAGATATAAGAATCATTGATGTGTAGATAACTAAAGCCACGGAAAGGGGTGAGATATAAGTCTGTATACAGCATTCTTTAAGAGAATGGAGGAAAACATGAATTCTGGCATCAGATTGACTAGTGCCAACAGGCTTGAATCTTCATCTAACATTCATCAGCTGAATTAGCTTGAGTGAGATTATTAACCTGCATTTAGTATTCTCATTTTTTTAAAGGGAATAATGATAGTGGACAGCTTATGGAGATATTAAGAGTATGTCATTAGTTAAAATATACTAAGAGCATAAGATAGCATCTGGCAGAAAAGGACATGCTCAATAAATGTCAGATTACTGTCATCATCATCATTATCATCATTTCCTAAAAGTATGCTGAATAAAAAGAGGTTCAGGACAGTTATGAGAAGTCTCAACATTTGACAATCAGGAGAGAAAAATGAAGATTGTGAAGAGAAATCAGAGATACCTGAAAAAATGTGCACCAGATTTAATAGTATGAAAGATTTTCTACCTCAAGATCACCTAAACAAAATGGTAAGAGTAAAACTCTAATGATTCTGTTTTGGAGAGTATACAAAATTCTTTCAAGTAGTTACTTGTGAAAGCCAGGTAGTTGGAATGAAAGTGGGATAGGCAGCAAGTTTAAATACAGATAGGAGTATTCTAATAATAACAGAGAGACTGAAGCTAGGCAAAGTGAAAGGAGGTCATGGAAGAGTGATTAATAGTCAAAGTCTCTAGAAAGAAAAATGAGACTGTTCTCAGCTACCAATAGGGCAACTGGGGAGGGATTATAGATTTATCTGGAAAGAAATACAGCTCCCTCCTTGTAATAGAAAAAATAAAGGAAAGAAGAAGTTAATATTTAGGATTATTTGTAAATCTAGTTGTTAAAAATGAGGAAAATTCTCTTTAATCATTTTTCTGCTCTCACTAAAAATAGTAGTCAAGGATGAGTCAGATGTTTGTAGTTTGGAAATATTAGGGAAATTTTGTTATGACAAATACAAAAAGATTGAACTGAGAATGAGATACAGGTATTTAGTTGATTATAAAACAATTAATAAGTAAAATTCTGAAGTTAATGATTGTGAATTTTTGGTACCATCAATGTGCCCTAATATATAAGAATCTCCAGTTTTGCTTAGCTATTTGGGTGAATACATGTATAAGGTGGTCACTTTCATCCACAGTTACAATTTTTAATGTGCTAAATACAGAGGACTTAGAAATACAGGTTTAGGTAATTTTTCATGGAATCTAATTTTTGTTAGAAAGGAAGTGATTATTAGCAAGGAAAATTCTGCTGAATATGGAGAAATAAGAAGAGTTGGTATTCTGGCATTTTCCATGGGCCCCGAAATGAAGATGACAGATTTAATAAGTGAACGATCTGGAAGCAGAGTGCATTGCATTAAGACAGTGGGATTTCCAGGCTAACATTCAGAAAGGACTAATAGATTTGAGTGATGTAAATGTACTGGGTATGGTCCTGGGGCCAGAGCCCCATCCATTCAGCCTGCGTGGAGTTTAGCTCTTGATTAACCACTTGTGTTTTTGTGCAGTTCACAGTGTACAGCCTGGTTCCTGGGTATGGTTAGTAAAGGTCAAGTGGAAAGGTTTTGTAGTTGAGAAAAAAACTGAGGAACCAGTATGAGGAACTGGGCAACTATGGATTTTATAGTTTAGAATGATGGCAGGACTTAAAAGTAAAAGGAAGATTTTAATGTGCTGACCAAAGTATTATGAGGAAAGATGAGTGAATAGATGCTCATTTGTAGTGCAGAGTTAAAGAGGATGTGAACAGCTTCCTCAGATAATATGACACTTGGTTTTTCTGAGACAAATGCCAGCCTATCCTTCCTACTCAGAGGTAGATAGGCTCTTATTTGATATATTTTTTAAGTGAATATTTGCATAAGAATGCATCTTACAAACCATTCTAATCTCTTTAGAAATATTTACATATTTAATCTCATAACAATTTTATGAGGACCACTCTCATACTTGAAACCACATTCCTTTGAGTGAGCCTTGAACCCACAATCCCTGACTTAGGAGGGAACTTGAACCCACTATCTTTTAACTGAAGCTGCTCATCTGGTCTCAGGACTTACTGAAGCTCAGGTTCTTTGTTTCAATGCAGAAAGAATTCAGCAGGAGGCAAAGTGATAGACAAAGAGTAAGTTTATTAGCACAGGACACTTGTGAGAGATACAAGTGGGCAGACAAGGGAAAACAGCCTTGAGAACACTGAGGGCTGTATCTTTATAATCAAAGGAAAAGTGGAAAGGAGGAAAAACCACTTTCCTTCTCATTTTTGGGCAGATGTCAAGGCTTACATCTTTAGTTTCTCCTTTAGCCCTATATGGCCTAAGCAGGACGGTCGTGGCATTATTTAAATCATATTATATTATCAGAAGAGTGGGGATATATGTATGTATGTATGTATATATATAGTAATTCATCTCAGGTTTCAATATAATGTCCCATTTTCCTAATTTCTTTTTCCCTTTCACCTGTAATCCTGTTTTTGGCAATGAGCAGGAAGGCAGTTTTTTTTTGTGTGTGTGTGTGTGTTTTGTTTTTTTTCAGAGTCTGTTATCTTATACACTTACCAAGATCCAATGCAGGTCTTGTATCCATTTTTCTGTGATAATAGTTTAAGTATGTCTGTTTAGTTTCAAAATGTTTTGATTGTTGCTTAGTTGCCAGATGTTCTGGTTGGTGTCTAGTTTATGGTAATCTCTTGAAGTTCCTCTCTATCTATATTTCCCTAGTAGGATTTCTAGCTGTGTAACTATTAGGTTGGTGCAACTGTAATTGCTTTTGGACCTTGCATTTTAAATCATTATAACTACACGCAAACACTCCTTATTAATCAAAATAGGAACAATCAACACATTTTTTTTTTTTTTTTGCCAATGAGAAATAAGTTTGCTTATTCTTGTAGCATAAAAATCTGTGCTTCAGGATTTGACAATATCTTGGAAAGCATTTTCTGCCTCCTTTTCCAGGTGGCATTAGTGGTAAAGTACCCACCTGCCAATGCAGGAGACATAAGAGACACAGGTTCTATTCCTGAGTTGGGAAGATCCCCTAGACAAGGGCATGGAAACCCACTCCAGTATTCTTTCTTGGAGAATCCCACAGACAGAGGAGCCCGGTGGGCTACAGTTCATAGGGTCACAAAGAATCAGACATGACTGAGCAACTAAGCACACACACAGGCTGGTTGTGGAAGCATTTTCCCTGCAAAAAGTTATCAAGATGCTTGAATAAGTGGTGGTTTGTGGGAGGTCAGGTGAATATGGCAGATGAGGCAAAACATCTTAGCCCAATTTGTTCAACTTTTGAAGCCTTGGTTGTGCTATGTACATGAGGTCAGGTGTTGTCGTGTAGAAGAACTGGGCCATTTCTGTTGACCAATGCAGGCTGCAGGCATGGCAGTTTTCAGTGCATCTCATAGATTTGCTGAGCATACTTCTCAGATATAATGGTTTCACTGGGATTTAGAAAGCTATAGTGGATCAGATAGGCAGCAGACAATCAAACATCAACCATGACCTTTTTTGGTGCAAGTTGGGCTTTGGGAAGTACTTTGGCATTTCTTCTCAATCGAACCACTGAATTGGTCTCCTCCAGTTTTTATAAAAAATCTACATTTTGTCACAAGTCACAATTTGAAAAATGGTTTGTTGTTGTGCACAATAAGAGAAGACGACACTTCAAATGATAATATTTTAAATTTACAGTCAGCAGATGAGGCACTCACTTATCAAATTCTTTCTCCTTTCCAATTTGCTTCAAATGCCAAATAACCATAGAATGGTCGACACTGAGTTCTTTGGCAACGTCTCTTGCAGTTGGACGAGGGTCAGCTTTGATGATGCTCTTAATTGGTCATTGTCAACTTCCAATGGCCAGCCACTGTGCTCCTCCTCTTCAAGGCTATGATCTTTGTAAAACTTCTTGAACCACCACTGTACTGTACATTCATTAGCAGTTCCTGCGCAAAATGTGTTTTTTGATGTTGCGAGTCGTCTCTGATGCTTAATGACCTATGTTGAACTCTAATAAGAAAACCTCTCATATTTGCTTTTTGTCTAACATAATTTCCAGTCTAAAATAAATATAAAATAAACAGCAATAACTCATTACCAAAACAAACAAACACACAAAGCAAGAAATGCATATTAAAATAATGTATAAAATAACCACACTTACTTAATAATGTATTCCTGTATCAAATGTCTAATTTCAACAATGCAAAAACCGTGATTACTTTTGCACCAATGTAGTATCTTATTCTATCTCTATCATAATCATTCAGCAGATAAAAAAGATATGTAAACCAAGAAAGTTAGATAAGTTGTCTAAAATGATATTGCCAGTTAACAGCATAGCTGAGATTCAATCCACTTGGTAAGAGGGAAAGAGAAAGAAGCTACTTCTTAATTAAATCAAGGATTGTAAAGGGTAGAGAGTTCAGTAGTATTTATGGTTAGTATAAATAAATACTGAGTGGTTAGAAAGATGGCAAAGAGACAAAGATTATGGGAGGAAAATAAGAAGTGGAAGGTTGACTTTTGAAAAGTAATCTGATGCTGGAGTAAAAGCAAAAAGGAGGAAATGAGGAAATGTCACTGAGAAAAATAAAAGGTAACACACTCTAAATTGTGTTGGGACAATTCCTTAATAAAAAGTGACTGTTAAAACTGACAGGCTTGTGCCATGATCTGAAACAAAGTTTGGAATTGTTGTGTTTGGTTGTAGCTTTTCCCTTCATGTCCCAAAGATGCAAATGTTTCCTATTCTCAGACAAAAGTTGTGGCCTTGTGGTTCAGCACAGAAACAGGGAGCAGTTAGTTAGAATTAATCATGCTGTTGATAATGCTCCCAGCAAAGCAAAGGGCACTTCCCCATGGCCCTGTTCACAACCCTCCACTGCAACATGTCTCTGCTACTGTCTACATTCTATTACAATATGTGGGTGGTAAATTTCCATTATCTTCATCACACTAAAAATGATTAAGCTACATTGCTTTCTGTTTCTCAAGTTTCTGTGTGTTTGGGCAACAGGACTGCCAGGCAGTTGTTGAATAAGGTTTTTAAGAACCTTAATAAGAACTAAACCACAGGCTGCCATGGTGACTAATCAAATACAAGAGATTAGTAGCACCACTGTGGGGACACTGTGCCAGGCCAATATTTAGCGATAATTTTAATTTTTTAAGAAGAAGGATTCAGACTTCCCACTGCTAATCTCACACCCATATTAAAAAAATAATAATAAAGCAATGAAAATCACTGGGGAAAAAAGAGTCTCCAAGATAGAACACAGTTACAAAAGAGCTAAAGAAGATTTAGACGTTACAGAATAAAGGACCATGGGAGTCATCTGATCTGAGAACTCCTGGGCAGTCATATGACATCTGCTTTTTTCATATCCAAAGCAGACTTCCAAGACAAACCCTAGTATTCTTCCTGCTGATCATAAATCTGACCCTAAAAACTAAAAACAGAGCTTCAGATAGTGCCAGAAAATTAATGTATGGAGCTGGTGTACATTAATTTAGACTCCTCCGTGAGATATTATTTCTTCATCTATGAGAAAAGGAAACCAAGAAAAGGAAAAGATGCTAAGTGACCAGTGAGGCCAAGTGAGTGAGGGAGAAAGTCAGACTTACACTCAGATTCACCCCCGGACCATCTTGTTCTCTGCAGACCACGTCCGTTTCAATGATACAATAGTTGACTTATCTTTCGATGAGGGAAATACAGAAATTTTCCTAATCAAAGGAACAAATGAAGTCTTCCTGCAATCTGAGTCCCCATGTTCCTGTTCACTGAATGACAGACCCATCTCAGGAATGTTAAGCCAGTACACTGCTTCATTTGTATGACAGATGAAATGTGAGTCTCAGAAACATAAGTCCAATACTCTCTTCTGAAATTTCATATCCAATAACTAAAGATGGTGATCATTTTGATTTGGGTAGAGTATTTTTTTTTTTAAATCAGCTTTACTGAAGTATAGATGGTAAAATTATATCAAACTTAAGTGTATGACATGATGATTTGATATGTGTATACATTGTGAGGGATCCCACTGATCCTTCATTGCTTTCACTGCTTATCAATTTTGACTCTAATTGATAATACTGTATTGTATAATTGAAGTTTTCTAATAGTATGACATTAATGTCCTCACCAACAAAGAAAGACCAAAAATGATTACAGCAATATTTTGAACTTCATGGACTAGGACTTTCTAAACATATCATTCTGGAGACGTTTTAATATGTCTTTTGTTATGCAAACATTATTGACCAGAGTATTTCAATATTCAATCACATACTGATGGCCACAAGCATTAGTTTCTGCAAAAATCTTCTGGCTAATAATGTAACAGTTAATTGAAAGCATGGTCTTTAGGAGGCCAGGAAATGTGTATTTCCTGGTGGGAAAAAAGAAATAAACTGGAAATTTAAAATATGGCACTTTGGCATTTTATGCCACTATTTTGCCCTGCCCAGGTCCTACCTTTATTAATCCCCTTTCACTTCTTCCTAGGAGTATATGTAATGGTACCAAATATCTCTTGGGTTTGAGGATTTTGCAACTAAAGTGACATTCATTTTCTTTCAGAAGACTGTGATGTTGGATTGTGAAAATTATGAGGAGTTGACATTCATTTCATTCTAGAACAGTGTGTGTCTTAACCCACAGCTTTCCTCCTTCTTGAGTGCCTTATAGACAGTGTTATTTTTTCTCCCTTCTCATTATCACCTGAACTGTGCTTAAAATGGACCCTAGAAACAGGACTGTTTTTGCCAACTCTTTATTTTCTAGCATCTAATTTGTTCCAGGTATCGCAAATGTTCCCTTGCAGCTTAGGAATAACCTAGAGGCAATAAGGTATTCAAACCCTGTAACTGTATCTCCTCAGATTTTCTTCTAAGTTGATTTCCATATATTCTACTTTCTTTTCCCTATTCTGTTATGCACACTATGCTTGCAAGATATCTCAAATCCTTAGGGAATTTGAGACTGAGGAGGATAAATGCTGTCATCTTCCCAAAAGATACTCATCACCCTTAGGCTATCTTTGATTCATGGCTATTTAAAAATAATTGCACTGCCTATTAAGTCTTAATTGGCAGGTAGGAAAAGATTTTTTGTTTTTTGATTACCTATTTGCTTTGATGGGACTTCCCAGGTGGCTCAATGGGTAAAAATCTGCCTGCAATGCAAGAGACGCAGGAGACATGGATTTGATTCCTGGGTGGGGAAGATCCCCTGGAGGAGCGCAGGGCAATACACTCCAGTATTCTTGCCTGAGCATCCCATAGACAGAGGAGCTTGGCAGGCTATAGTCCATAAGATCGCAAAGAGTTGGACACAACTAAAGCAACTGAGCATCCACACATATTTTGCTAAGCTTTGAAATTTAAAAATATTTTTATGTATAACAAAGAGCTTAATAAATTGGGCAATACTGAAGACCGGTGAAATTTAAGCTTAAATATAGAGGGCGAAAGTTGTTGATCAGTCTAATTTAATGGTCTACATTCTCCCTGTGAAGAGTTCATATCTCTAATATGATCTCACTCTCAAGTGCTAGCAATCTTTATGATCTTTTCTCTCAGGGTACAAGGAAGGACTTTTAATTTTGCTCCTAGAGTTTGGGATAAAAGGAAATGGTGATAGAATGCCATAGGGCAAGTTTTTTTTTTTTTTTTTTTTTTTTTTTTTTTTTAATGCTTTCCACTGAAATTCCCTTTCCCTTCGCTAATTGTGAAGAAAATTACTCTTGGCTTAAGTTTCAATTTTCCTTCAAAACTGCACTTTCCTACCACCAAATTCAATTAATTTGTTCAACAAATTAATTTTTTTTTTTTTTGGTCCTAATTCAACAAAGCTTTTCATAGGGCTATATGGCCATTCCTGGAGAAGGGAATGGCACCCCACTCCAGTACTCTTGCCTGGAAAATCCCATGAATGGAGGAGTCTGGTAGGGTCTCCTGGTAGGCAGTCCATGGGGTCGCTAAGAGTAGAACAAGATTGAGCGACTTCACTTTCACTGTTCACTTTCATGCATTGGAGAAGGGAATGGCAACCCACTCCAGTACTCTTGCCTGGAGAATCCCAGGGACAGAGGAGCCCGGTGGGCTGCCGTCTATGGGATCGCACAGAGTTGGACATGACAGCTACTCCATTCTGTGCAAAGTGCTATCAACTCACAGATATACCAACCACTGAACCACATAACATATCGCTGAGTTCGGTGTAGGGAAAACTAACAGGTTAAATGTAGAAAATAGAGTATTCAAATCAGAATTTTTCATCATGGCCAAACTGTTCAGTTCAGTTCAGTCGCTCAGTCATACCCCATGAAGCACAGCATGCCAGGCCTCCCTGTCCATCACCAACTCCCGGAGTTCGCTAAGACTCATGTTCATTGAGTCTGTGATGCCATCCAGCCATCTCATCCTCTGTCGTCCCCTTCTCCTCCTGTCCCCAATCCCTCCCAGCATCAGAGTCTTTTCCAATGAGTCAACTCTTCGCATGAGGTGGCCAAAGTATTGAAGTTTCAGCTTTAGCATCAGTCCTTCCAAAGAACACCCAGGCCTGATCTCCTTCACAATGGACAGGTTGGATATCCTTGCAGTCCAAGGGACTCAGAAGAGTCTTCTCCAACACCACAGTTCAAAAGCATCAATTCTTTGGTGCTCAGCCTTCTTCACTGTCCAACTCTCACATCCATACATGACCACTGGAAAAACCATAGCCTTGACTAGATGGACCTTTGTTGGCAAAGTA
The DNA here is from genome assembly GCF_019923935.1 of Bubalus bubalis. Classification (NCBI taxonomy): domain Eukaryota; kingdom Metazoa; phylum Chordata; class Mammalia; order Artiodactyla; family Bovidae; genus Bubalus; species Bubalus bubalis. The sequence continues at coordinate 114,496,012 of NC_059163.1, read as the reverse complement.
ATGTCTCTGCTTTTGAATATGCTATCTAGGTTGGTCATAACTTTTCTTCCAAGGAGTAAGTGTCTTTTAATTTCATGGCTGCAGTCACCATCTGCAGTGATTTTGGAGCCCCCCCCCAAAATAAAGTCTGACACTGTTTCCTCTGTTTCCCCATCAATTTCCCATGAAGTGATGGGACCAGATGCCATGATCTTAGTTTTCTGAATGTTGAGCTTTAAGCCAATTTTTTCACTCTCCTCTTTCACTTTCATCAAGAGGCTTTTTAGTTCCTCTTCACTTTCTGCCATAAGGGTGGTGTTATCTGCATATCTGAGGTTATTGATATTTCTCCTGGCCATCTTGATTCCAGCTTGTGCTTCTTCCAGCCCAGTGTTTCTCATGATGTACTCTGCATATAAGTTCAATAAGCAGGGTAACAATATACAGCTTTGACATACTTTTTTTTTTTCCTATTTGGAACCAGTCTGTTGTTCCATGTCCAGTTCTAACTGTTGCTTCCTGACCTGCATACAAATTTCTCAGGAGGCAGGTCAGGTGATCTGGTATTCCCATCTCTTTCAGAATTTTCCACAGTTTATTGTGATCCACACAAGTCAAAGGCTTTAGCATAGTCAATAAAGCAGAAATAGATGTTCTTCTGGAACTCGCTTGCTTTTTCCATGATCCGGCAGGTGTTGGCAATTTGATCTCTGGTTCCTCTGCCTTTTCTAAAACCAGCTTGAACGTCTGGAAGTTCCTCAGGGATCAATATAAATGCAGTTTACGTATTGTTGAAGCCTGGCTTAGAGAATTTTGAGCATTACTTTACTAGCGTATGAGATGAGTGCAATTGTCTGGTAGTTTGAGCATTCTTGGGCATTGCCTTTCTTTGGGATTGGAATGAAAATTGACCTTTTCCAGTCCTGTGGCCACTGCTGAGTTTTCCAAATTTGCTGGCATATTGAGTGCAGCACTTTCACAGCATCATCTTTCAGGATTTGAAAGAGCTCAACTGGAATTCCATCACTTTAGTAGCTTTGTTTGTAGTGATGCTTTCTAAAGCCCACTTGATTTCACATTCCAGGATGTCTGGCTCTAGGTCAGTGATCACACCATTGTGATTATCTGGGTTGTGAAGATCTTTTTTGTACAGTTCTTCTCTGTATTCTTGCCACCTCTTCTTAGTATCTTCTGCTTCTGTTAGGTCCATACCGTTTCTGTCCTTTATCAAGCCCATCTTTGCATGAAATGTTCCCTTGGTATCTCTAACTTTCTTGAAGAGATCTCTAGTCTTTGCCATTCTGTTGTTTTCCTCTATTTCTTTGCATTGATCGCTGAGGAAGGCTTTCTTATCTCTTCTTGCTACTCTTTGGAACTCTGCATTCAGATGTTTATTTCTTTCCTTTTCTCCTTTGCTTTTCACTTGTCTTCTTTTCTCAGCTATTTATAAGGCTTCCTCAGACAGCCATTTTGCTTTTTTTGCATTTCTTTTCCATGGGGATGGTCTTGATCCCTGTCTCCTGTACAATGTCATGAACCTCAGTCCATAGTTCATCAAGCACTCTATCTATCAGATCTAGGCCCTTCAATCTATTTCGCACTTCCACTGTATAATCATAAGGGATTTGATTTAGGTCATACCTGAATGATCTAGTGGTTTTCCCTACTTTCTTCAATTAAATCTGAATTTGGTAATAAGGAGTTCATGATCTGAGCCACAGTCAGCTCCTGGTCTTGTTTTTGTTGATTGTATAGAGCTTCTCCATCTTTGGTTGCAAAGAATATAATCAATCTGTAAGTAATATCAAAAATCATAATTGCAAAAAAGAATAAATACATGTTCTTTGTTCTTATATATGAATGTGGCATGTTCATGTACCAGAAAACCACAAAGCAATGGAAATGAAGAAACTGCAGCTACATTCAGCAACATGAGTTAATCTTAGAAACAATGTTAAATGGAAAAAGCTGTAGGAAAAAATGCATTTTGTATAATTACCCTTTATGTGTATTTCAATAATTTGCAGAAAGTGAAAGTATTAGTCGCTCAGTTGTTTTTGACTCTTTGGACCCCATGAACTATAGCCCACCAGGCTCCTCAGTCTGTGTGATTCTCCAGGCAAGAATATTGAAGTGGGTTGCCATGCCCTCCTCCAGGGTATCTTCCCCACCCAGTGATCGAACCTGGGTCTCCTGCATTGCAGGCAGATTCTTTACCTTAGCCAACAGGGAAGCCCCATTAGAAGGTAAATGTAAGTGTTAAAAGGACAAAGAAAAATAAAGAAACTATTAATAATAAATGTTATGATAGTGGTAACTTTTGAGGAAAAGGGAGACAATATAATTTTAACAATTATAAAGAAAGGCATAGTGTCCTTGTTCAGGTGTCCAGATGTTTGTTCTATACTAGTTTATGAGGTTGTGCATATTGTTTTATTTTTGATGTGTGTCATTTTTCAAAAATAAAAATATTTTTACAACAAAAAACTGTAACATATCCTGAAAAGGAATACATGTTTCTTTATTACTTGTTTTTCAAAATAGAGTCTATGTCCTTTGACAGTGGAAACTGCTGTCTTCAACTCTGCATACTCAATGCCTAGCACTTGGCTTGTGCTTTACACTTTCCTGTTGAATATATGAACATTTATTGAGTATTGGAAGGTAATAGAAATTGTATATACTTCGAGAACACTTAGTATACATTTTTAATCATTGATAAAAGTTATGGAGGCTTAAAAATATTAAATAGCGGGACTTCCTGGTGTTCCAGTGATTGAGACTTCACCTTCCAATTCAGAGGACACAGGTTCAATCCCTAGTTGTGGAACTAAGATCCCACATGCCATGGGGCAGCTAAGCCTGTGTCCTCTGGAGCCTGCATGCCACAACTAAAGAAAGAGGTCCACGTGCCACAGTGAAAAGATCTTGCATGCCACAATGAAGATGCCCTGTGCTTCAGTTAGGACCCAACACAGTCAAATAAATAAATAAATATTTTAAATATATAAAATATATATAATATTATATATTATGGTTTCCCAGGTAATTCAAACAGTAAATAATTTGCCTGCAATGAAGAAGAATTGGGTTCAATCCCTGGATCAGGAACATCCCCTGGAGAAGAGCATGGCAACCCACTCCAGTATTCTTGCCTGGAGAATCCCATGGACAGAGGAGCCTGGTAGGTCTACAGTACCTGGGGTCAAAAAGAGTCAGATGCAACTGAGCGACTAACACTTTCTCAATAAGTTTTAGCTTTTTCAAGTTTTTTTTTTTTTTTTTTATGTAGACCATTCTTAAAGTCTCTATTGAATTTGAATTTGTTACAATATTACTTCTGTTTCCTGTTTGGTTTTTTGTTGCAAGGCATGTGGGATCTTAATTCCCCACCAGGGATCAAATACTCACCCGTGCATTGGGACACCGAGTCTTCATCACTGGACCAGCAGGGAAGTCCCTAACTTAATAGTTGAATTGAAGAGAGTGAGGCGAGAAGATAGTGGCATCACAGCATTTACAGACAATCCTCTGAGGGTCTATCACATTTCTTCATGTCTTGAAAGCAGAGATGTTGCTACCTGTATTCCAGACTATCCTCTAAGAGATGTTTCTCTCCTTCCAAAATCAAGGGCAGGTTTGCTTAGAGCCCATTGTAAATGATTTGGGCTCTCTAAACTCCGGTTGCATTTCTATGATGCAACCTGCTGAGTGTTCAGCCAACACCTGGTCCCCTCACCATTGCTTCGTGGGTATCAGCACTTAGGTCGCCAACAGAAATGTTGATATTCTGGCTATTGCCTTTGTCATGAGTAGCGGACATTCCTTTCTTTTTGGAACAGGCATCTTGTGTCTTCCACAGCATCTTTGGAACTGTTGCAGGCTAACTCATAGAGAGAAAAACCTGACCCTTGACAACACTTGACACACAGATATTACCTTAAGGAATTGCAAAGACACTAGAAAATCCCAATGAAATATATCAACACCTATGGTTTATTTTGAAAATAGATTTTTGGTAAGAAATAATCTGAAGTTCTCGGAGTTTATTTTAATGAATAATTGTACTTACTACTTCTAAGCTGTCACATTAAAATTGGGTTTTTCCCTTTACCCCAAAAAAGCGTTTTCAGTGAAAATGAATGACATAAGTGAAAAAGAATATTGGAAGTATTTTTTCACTACATTCCTGTTTATTTATGAAGTGTTAGATTTTCCTTCACTTATTTGGCATATTTAACCAGCTATTGAAAAATGATTCAAGAGTTTTATTCCTTAAGTGAAGTCTTGAAAAATAATACTTCTCTATGCACAGGATGCTAAAAGTGAATTCACAGCTAATGCTTCACAAAATATGACGCAGCTGAATGTGACCTACAGGAAATTACACAGCAAGGTCTTTGGACATAAAAATGTCAGAACAACAGGACACCAAAATGCAAAGGCTTTTGCTTTACTTTCTGAAAAGAAAAATGACTTGAAAATGAATATAAATACTACACAGAAACATTTAAAACTCTCAGAATAACTTCCATGAAAATTATCAGTGTTCACATTTTTCTTAAATGTCTTGAAATATTCTGTACCTAATTAACTATTGCCAATGAAATTTTCCTCTTGGATTTTCTGATGCCCCATTTGTCCCATGCCATAATGTGCTGTGTGTGCTCTGTCATTCAGGCGTGCCTGACTTTTTGCAGCCCTGTGAACTATAGCCCACCAGGCTCTGTCCATGGAATTTTCAAGACAAGAATACCGGAGAAGATTGTCATTTCCTACTCCAGGGGATCTTCCCAATCCAGGGACTGAATCTGCATCTCCTGCATTGGCAGGCAGAGTCTTTATCACTGAGTCACCTGGGAAGACCCCCTTCACGCCATAATACTTTGATATTTTAAAAGTCACTCAAATTAATGAAACCATTTCCTATTTGCCAAGCTCTTATGCCTTACATGTCTTATCCCACTTAATCTCCAAGACCGCATAACGTTATTAGGTACTATGCCAAAGTGATTACTCTGACATAAACATGCAGCATGTGAGATCCTAGTTCCCCAGCCAGGGATTGAACTGGCACTCTCAACATTTGAGGTGCAAAGTCTTAACCACTGGGCTGCTAGGGAAGTCTCCATAAAACAGTTTTCAAAATACACTTGTCTACATTCATTGTCACTGTTGGGTAGAGAATTATGTTAAAAACTCCAAGGTCATGGAACTGCCTTCACGTGGGTCATAAGGATTTGCTGCCCTCCACAGGCAGACATTTCTCCCAAATACATGCTCTTTATGGATCAGGTAAGAGGGAAATTATCTTTGTTATTATTGGGAAAGCTACCCATAAATGCCCCACAATTTTGAGATGATATTGTCACCTGTACTCCTGAGGGACAGCTCAATTTTTTAAGTCTCTAAAATAGAGTCATTTTAGATAAGGTTTACCCTTCATTTATACATATATCATCAATTATTAAGTCACACTACCACTTTATTTCTCTATTTATGGCTTCCTCATCATCACAATTGTCATTTATTAAAACAAATGCTGTGATAGGCATTTATTTAGTGCTATCTCATTCAACAATCACAATAAACCTTTACAGTATTAAGATCTTCATTTTATAGACTCTGAAACTAAAACTTAGAAAGACTGTGCATTGCTCCCAAAGCCATATGTCTGTTTAGTGAATATTAACTCAGATTCAAATTTAGGCCTTTTCAACCCCAGTAACTACTTCCATTTGAGCATGTTTCAATGTGGAACCCATAAGATTAAATATATATTGTTTATCTACTTATCAAATATTGATAGGGTACGTACTGCATGCCAGACTGTAATGTATGCACTGGTATTTCAGCAGTAAGTGGTCCAAACAATGTCTCTGTCTTCCTGGTTTTGACACATGAGAGCCAGATAACACACATAAATAAAAAGGATAACTTCAGCTATTGTTTAGTGTTATACTTCAGTTATCAGTTGCTGCATAATGAATCTCTCCAACACAAAAGGGGCTTAAAACCATGATTATTTTGTACATATCATGAATCTGTGGGTAAAATGGACAGATCTGCTGGTCTTAACTAGGCTCACTCGTGAGGCTGGCTCCAACTCACACATCTGGGTATTGGTACCACGTGTCAGCTGGCCTTATCTATCCATTAGAGAGATAAATCAGCTCCTCTTTAGAACTTAGCCTGGACCTCCTGACATAAAAGATGGAGCAAGAGAAGAAAAACAGAAGGTGTTGATTCTGGCTAGTCCATCCTGAGATGCTTCATTCAAGCTTCCTATCAAAAGAAACACTAAAAATGATATTTATATATAGATATAGATATAAATGTAAATCCATACATATGGATTAATAGGCAAGCATTTCTAGAGTTTTGGAGAAATATTAGAATGCTGAAATTTGACTGAAATCACAAATACTAGCCCATCATTCAATATACAGCTAGGATAAGTGAAAGCATCTTCATAAAAGTAGATTAAAAATACTTTTAATCCTGCTCTTCCCCACCCTCCCAGTTTGCCTCATCTCTTCCAGGACAAGAGAGCTTCTTTTTAAAGCAATCAGAATACCTCTTTAGAAACTCTATTACATTTTGTCTTTCTAAGTCCAGTTAAAATTACAATTGCAAGAGCTACTAGGTGGGAATCAAGGCAGAAAAGAAACCAGTAGAGAGACTACAGCAGCCTGAAAATAAGGCCACCTCACATAAAGGGCTATAGAAGGGGTTCATGTTGTGGGAAATGGGTATCACAGCTCCCCGAGCACCAAACCCACCCACAGAGTCAGAGAGCAGGATGCAGCCCCAAAAGATCCCAGCAGCCATCATCTAGATGTAAGCCTGCCCACTTGTGAGCAGCAGGATGATGGCATCACCCAGCTCCATCACTCAGCAGTTACCCCCGGGACACACTGGAAGTATGCCTGCAGGCAAAGAATCAAGACAGAGGGAATAGACTGGAAGACAGGGGGAAATCATTCAGTATATTAAGTAAGAAAAACAAAACCTCTTCCCTACCTAGTAAGGGGCAGACATGCTCATTTGTCACATGTTTTTAAACACTCATCTTTTCTCAGACATTCAGGATGCACACATACAGGCTGTCATACATTTTTTATGACTCAGAGAAGGACACTGAACTTGAGTCCCTGGCAAAGAAGGATAAGGGTACTAAATTTTTAACAGAAAATATTGGAAGAACAATTCTGCAAGAAGAATTGTCTTGAGAATTGATTAATGCTTAAAGTTTTGCCTGTGTTTGTGAAATGTGAATTTCATCTTTGAATAAAACTTGATTCATATGGAGTTCTGTGTAGTTCATATATACTGCTGCTTTTTTGTCTGATAATTGTAAAAACTTACCAAAGTTATTGTAATCAGAATCTGACCCCAACCCAACACAAACAATACATTACATTAAACAGGGAGGGGAATTTATTTTATTTTTGGTTAGAAACTATAATTGGATTTGGTATTTCCCTAGGAAACCAAAAACTCAGTTTTGCTTAATTTTGAATTAATCAATAGTCCTTTTAATAAAAAAAGGTGAAGGGTTTCATTAGAAACCCTTTGTTTCATTTAATCAGTAAATATGTATAAACATTTGAGAACATTAATTAGAAATATATAATCATCATTGTAGGAATTCAATTACTTTTTGGATTCAGTTTGGTTGCAGATAAATTTTCATTGGTAATTTTAATTATCAGTCAGAAATGTTTATTTCTGGAGTAAACAGATATCTCTTAATATCCTTCATGTTCAAGCTGTATACCATCTCAGAACACAATATAGCAAGGTAAGAATATGGTGTTTCACCTCTGCAAGTGTTAAAAGATCAGGTCTACTGCTCACTACTCAAAAATCAATCCTCAAGAGGGAAAAATGTTGGTAGGAAGAAATTCAATCAAATTAGATTCAAAGTTAATCAGAATTCTGGCAATCTAGGGGAGAAGGTGGACTCGTGTCAATCAGTGTCCCCCAAAAACCACCTCCAAAGATTCTGCTGGTCCATGAAAGTTTTTTTTTTTTTTTCCATGAAAGTTTTTAAAGAGAAGCAGAAGTAATTTCAGTTAATCATTGACATGGAGGGTCAGAGTCATTGCCATCTCCCATTGTGTGCAGGCTTGTCACTTTTTGTGTTCTTTAGATATTATCTTGTTCACATAGTTTGTGAGATGGATGAAGGGGAAGGTGGAGAAGAGATCTGGCCTGGATTAATTACTTATTCTTCTTTTCTACTACTTTGGTCTGTGGTAATGGGAACTCAGAAATATGGACAAATTCTCTTCCTTTTGTTTTGTGATGGTCCCAAGCCATGGCTTCTGCTGACAAGGAGAGCCTTTTGTTTTGAGCACGGCGGTCCTCTCCCTGATGACCACTGCTGTCGGCATTGTGTGTTGGGGAAGGGACTCTGCTTTAGGACACGTGAGAGTGGAATGGTCCCTTATCATCTGGTAAAATCTTAGTCTGAGTTTCAACAGGAATAGGATTAAGAGACCTCAACCTATCCCTCAATCTACATGTCATTCAGTTTGAGCACCACTTTTAGTATATCAACAGCCCAGCTCAAAAGGAAAAGCACCAAGATCACACCACTACCTTTCTGACTCCTCATCCACAAAGCTTGGAGTCCAGTCTCACTCGTGGCTCCCCCTTGCTAAGGATACCTGAAAACACAAATGTGACACTGCACTCCTTCTCGGGTGGGACTTGAACCCCACCCCAAAACTCGGATTGGGGCCTGAACTCAAGAACCCTGGCTTAGGAGGGGACTCGAGCCCACTGTCTTTTAACTGAAACTGCCCATGTCGTGTCAGGACTTACTGAAACTCAGGTTCTTTTGTCTTGAAGCAGAAAAAAATCAGTATGAGTCAAAGCAATAGGTAGAGAGTGAGTTTATTAGCATAGGATGCTTATTAGCATAGTGGGCAAGAAAGGGAACACAGCCCTGAGAACACACAGGGCTACATTTTTATAATCAAAGAAAAAGTAAGGAGGGGAGAAGACCACCTTCATCTTCATTTTTGAGTGGGTGTCAAAGCTTACACAATTAGTTTCCCCTTTGACTCTACGCAGTCTCACTGGGATAGTCATGAGCTATTTAAATCACATTAACAAAGGAGTGGTGATAAACACTAAAATATGGCAATTCATCCCAAGTTTCAGCACAATGCTCCCTTTCACCTAGTTTCTTTCCACTTTCGCCTATGTGTATCTTGGCTACATCTAGAAATGTTACTCTTCAAGGACCATTAACTCCCTGACTTCACCTTACGACATTCAAACCTCTTATCTATTGTTTTCTGTTTTGACTATCAGGATTTGTGGCTTGAGTGTGCCTGGTGCTTGAATGTACCTGGTCCTCCTTCAAGGCAGAGTGGATTGTTGGTAAGCTACTAGATTATTTTCTTGAGTGTCATTAGCTTACAACAGTCTCCCACACTCCCTTAAAATTCCATTTCTATCATTAATTCCTAGTAGGATTTCTAAACTATTGAATTATCCTACTCTGTCCCTATCAAATGTAATAAAGTAATGCAGTGACATCACACAGTAGTGAAAATGATTGAAAGCTACACACATCAACATGGATGAGTCTCAGGAACACTGACAGAAGAAAGACTCAGAAGTCTCTAGCGCATACTTCCTTTTATATGAATTTTCCAAACTAAACAATATATTGGACAAATTAAGTATTTGGCAAAACTAATACAATTTTGTAAAGTTTAAAAATAAAATAAAATTAAAAAAATAAGTATATAGAGCTTAAACACATATTAAGCAAACTAAAAAATACTGTTAAAAATAAATATGTAGATGTAAAATATGAAGAAAATAAATGGGAATGATTGGAAAACAGTTCAGGGTTTGGTCATTCTCCAGACAAACTAATGCTCAGACCTGGGTTCCCAGGAGCTTTCGGGCTATGAGTAATGTGTATGTTCTCCTCTGAGGTGGGGCAGTCACTTTTCCTTACTCACTTTTCAACTCTATGTATGTATTCATTATTTCTACACTATATTCTGAAGTTTTTTAAAGGGTAAAAATTATAGAAAATAAATCTGAAATATAATACAAATGATGAGCAATTAAACTAATGCAAAATATTGCTTTTTAAAAAGAAAATATTTAAATCCCAAACTCCCAATTTATGCCCCCCCCCCACCTTTCCTCTTCAGTAACCATAAATTTGCTTTCTATGTCTGTGGGTCTGCTTCTGTTTTATAAATAAGTTCATTTGTATAATTATTTTTAGATTACATATATAAATAATATCCTACAATTTCTGTCTTTCTCTGTCTAACTTACTTCACTTAAAATATACGTACTACTATATATATAAAATGGGCTTCCCAGGTGGCACTAGTGGTAAAGAACCTGCCTGCCAATGCAGCAGGCATAGGAGATATGGGTTTGATCCTTGGGTCGGGAAGATCCCCTGGCGGAGGGCATGGCAACCTACTCCAGTATTCTTGCCTGAAGTATCCCACAAACAGAGAAGCCTGGCAGGCTACAGTCCATAGGGTTGCAAAAAGTCAGACACAACTGAAGCAACTTAGCATGCATGCATATATATAAAATAACCAACAAGGACCTACTCTGTTGAGGTCCCATCTTTTTTGGCACCAGGCACAAGTTTCATGGAAGACAGTATTTCCATGGACAGAGGGATGGCTTGGGGATGATTCAAGTGCATGACATTTTTGTGCACTTTATATTATTATTACATTGCCATATACATTGAAATAACTGTACAACTCCCCATAGTGCAGCAGCAGTGGGAGGCCTGAGCTTATTTTCCTGTAAGTAGATGGTCCCATTTGGGGGTGATAGGAGACAGTGACACCCAGAGTGTATTGCTTGTGTCCAAATGAAGCTTCTCTTGAGTGCCTGCGACTCACCGCCTGCTAGGCAGTCCTGTTCCTAACAGTCCACAGACCAGCACTGGTCTGTGACCTGGAGTATACTGCTCTATAGCACAGGGAGCTATACTCCACATTGTATAATAACTTTTAAAGGGAAAGAATCTGAAAAAGAATATATATATATATGCATATATATATATAAACTATATATTTTTAAAGTTGTTAATTAAAAAATAAAAAATGGGGAAAGAAGAGAAAAAAAAGGGGAAAAAATGAGATTTTAAAAGATTAGGCTTAAAAAACAGATTTTAGCCTGCAAAGAAAAAGAACTGGAGCAGAATTTTTGCAACAACTGCAAGTCATTTTTGTTGTTTTTATTTTTACTGTTATTGTTGTCATTTAGTCTGTGCTATGGGTTGTGTTATGGACTGTGCTGTAGGGCAGTGGCACCCCACTCCAGTACTCTTGCCTGGAAAATCTCATGGGCAGAGGAGACTGTTAGGCTGCAGTCCCGGAGTTGCAAAGAGTAGGACATGACTGAACGACTTCACTTTCACTTTTCACTTTCATGCATTGGAGAAGGAACTGGCAACTCACTCCAGTGTTCGTGCCTGGATAATCCCAGGGACGGTGGAGCCTGGTGGGCTGCCATCTACGGGGTCACACAGAGTTGGACACGACAAGCAACTTAGCAGCAGCAGCAGATTGATTGGGCCTCTCTCTTTTCCACTAGCTGTATTATATGTCTGCTTGATGTTGCCATTAGGGAACATTGGTTTATGTGGCCAGTTCTAGATGCCTATAACAAAGGTCTAGAAAAACCAACACATCATTGCTGAGCTTCCTGGCCTTTTGATGTGCTGGTTGGGCTTTCTATGTTGTCCATTTTGTCTTATTGTACTCTGATTTTCCATTCTTGTTTATTTGAGGGAATACATACAAGATAGCATGAGTATGTTGGCAGAATGACAGCTGTAGTGGAATTTAGCACAACTTTATGTAAAAGACATCTAGCCACATAGGAGAAGGAAAAGGGACTTCTGACATACAACAAAGTGTGTAAGCTTATTATTTTTACTTGGAAAAAATTACTCCAAGGTTGATGGCTTACAGATGTGATGAAGAGATTGGCAGAATAGATTGGGCAGTCTTATAGGACTTCATTGTGAGAAATAGTCAAAATATCAGGACCTTGAGATTTTTATCTCCTGACACACAGAGGTATGGAACAAAGACCAGAAGAAAACATTTTTGTTAATGCCCTACTATGAAATCTCTATTTATAACTTATAACATACTGTGTAACTTATAACATACTTATAACATCCTATGTAAAAAGCAGCCCTAGGTCACATGGATGTATTTCCTTTTATTAAGATGAGCTGAGTAGGTCACTGAAATATTTCCCAAACCTGTCCGAAGTATCCTAGTTATTGTCAGCAGTATTCCAGTTGTAGTGTTGCCCTATGTCCTCCACAAAGGCCACTACCAAGTTCCTACAACCTGCCAACACTACTGTTCCAGTGGCATCATTGTCCTAGGAGCATAATATGAATGGTATTTACTAGAGTTGTGCAGAGGGGTGGCCTGGGCCCCTGAGCACCATCTTATAAAATATAATGAATGAGGTGTATCTAGGAAAGCTCAAACCCTACAGAATACTCTGTATCCCACAAAGTGTGATGGGTATAGCTGTTAAATGAACTGTGTCCTTTGTCCAAATTCATGTGTTGAAGTCAGCCCTAACTTCTATGTGACTATGCAAAAGATAGGGCCTTTGAATAGGTGATTAAGGCTAAATGAAATCATTAGGATAGAGACCTGACCCAAAAAAAACTGGTTTCTTTATAGAAAAGGAAGAGACACCAGAGCTTGCTCTCTCTTTCCATGCATGCTGAAAAAGCAGGCCATGTGCACACACAGTGAGAAGACAGCTTCTACCAGTCAAGGGAAGAAGCCACAGAATGACACCTACCTTGCTGGTTCCTGGACCTTGGGCTTCCAGCTTCCAAAGCAATGAGGAACAAACCCCTGTCATTTAACCCCCACTCCAACCCCAAGTCTACAGCTTTTGTTATGACATTGTGAGAAGAATAAAACAGGAACATAAGCTCTTGAGTGCAAAATTTTACTAGTGATTTTATTTATATTTAGAGTGCTACCCTTCCTATTATCTCTATCTACTCACAAGCAACTTCATAATATTTATCTTTGCATCCTGAAAATCCATGTCAGGTGATCTCTCTTCCACAGTGCCTTTCTTCTTCTTTCCTTGTATGTCATCCTGCTAGCAAATGAAATTAATAGCATGTTTTCACCATTCATAACTTATGTTCCAGTGATCTGTATGTGTAATTATGAGCATTATCACTATTCCTGTCATTATCCTGTCAGTAAAAGTCAGTTGCTAAGAACAGAAACTTTTCTTTCCTTCATATTGAGTATATTGGCAAGTTTTGTCAGCCCTGTGTCAACATATTCCTTGAGATTGAGCATGTTGCCTCAGATCCAGCTCCATCTGTTGAATTTTAACTACATCGCCTGTCACTTGGACAATATCAGTAACTTCCTAGACACAGTTGTTTTCCACCGCTCTAGTTTCCTTATAGGGTAATCTTTTCATAGAAGCCATTGTGATCTTTTTAAAATGTAAGTCTTATAGGATCACTTATCTGCTTAACCACCAATGCCACCATCTTGCTGCAAGTCACATTAAAAAATCAAAGGTTGTCTTAACAGGGATCATTTAACTTATCTTTTTGGTCATTTCAGAAGTGAAGGACTGAGAGTATTGGAGTGGGCAAGAGTCTTTCTGAGTCACATTCAACATATCAGCTGCAGAACTGGGACTGTGCCTAATGCCAGCACCAATCATTTATCACACCACATGGGGTACAATGTTTCCTTTTAGTAGGGATGAAAGAAAGACAATCTTTGAGAAAGCAGAGATTCACAGAAGGAAATGCCTGGTTGGAGGACAGAAATTTGTGATAAATAATATCTTTTATTCTGGCTTCCAGAATCTATCTGAAAGAACGAGTTTCCATTCTTTGTGTTTTTCATTGCAAATTAACTTGTATGTTTCATGCAAATTATAGTTATGATTAATAAAAAGCACATTAAATCCATTTGTTCATTCACTTCTCAAATATTGTTGGATGTCTCCTAAATCCCAGTCATTATTGTAGGTATTAGAGAAAAGTAGTTAACAAAATACACACATATGTATAAATTCAGTTAAATAAAATTATAAAAGTTAATTGGTTTAGAACTATTATATGAGGAAATCAAAACTGAAAAATTAGTGATTTACATCTGTACAATGTACAAAAGACAGACAATGTACAGAAACTTCAGTAAAGCATGGAGTATGTCAGATCCAAATAAGTGTTAAAAAGTAAAATCAAATAGGGAAGAGCTAGGAATAATTTGGGGGTGGAAAAAAAGATGAAATTTAGGTTGAGGATCCAGGAGAGTTTTCCTTGACAAGTTCAGTCATTTGACTACAAATCTGAAATAAATGAAGGGGTGATCCACTTGGCTACATGAGAAGGAAGAGCTGGCAGAGTCAGTGCGAGGGCCACGAGGCAGGAGTGTGTCTGCATGTATGAAGACAGGTTAGTCAGAGCAGGCAGAGCAGAATGAGCAAAAGGGAAGGGGTGCCACCATGGTAGAAAGATACCAGGTCATGCCAAAATCAGGGGCTGGTGTGAAACCTCAGCTTTTTCTCCGAGATGGAAACTCTTGGAGGGCCTGAGCAGAGCAACGGTTCCAGGGTGAAACAGCAGAAAGGGAGAAGCAGGGGTACACTTTTAAGACAATTATAACAACCCAGGCATCTGAAATGTGGGCAATTCTGAGTCACCTCCACACAGGTCCCATCTAATACCATAGATTGTCTGACTAAAAATTCACCTAATCCTGTCTAGGTAACCAACCAGACTAATACATCTTCCCCATTCCCTTGGAAACATGGCTCAGGTCAGTTCTCTTTCATTCAGCTACTTTGCAGGTGGGATGCTTGCCAATTATCACTACTTCTTCAAAAATGTTTTAGGCTAATTTTTTAATTGATTATTTTATTGACTATGCCAAAGCCTTTGACTGTGTGGATCACAATAAACTGTGGAAAATTCTGAAAGAGATGGGAATACCAGATCACCTGACCTGCCTCTTGAGATATCTATATGCAGGTCAGGAAGCAACAGTTAGACCTGGACATGGAACAACATACTGGTTCCAAGTAGGAAAAGGAGTACATCAAGGTTTTATATTGTCACTCTGCTTATTTAACTTATATGCAGAGTACATCATGAGAAACGCTGGGCTGGAAGAAGCACAAGCTGGAATCAAGATTGCCGGGAGATATATCAATAACCTCAGATATGTAGATGACACCACCCGTATGGCAGAAAGCGAAGAAGAACTAAAAAGCCTCTTGATGAAAGTGAAAGAGGAGAGGGAAAAAGTTGACTTAAAGTTCAACATTCAGGAAACGAAGATCATGGCATCCAGTCCCATCACTTCATGGGAAATAGATGGGGAAACAGTGGAAACAGTGTCAGACTTTATTTTTTTTGGACTCAAAAATTACTGCAGATGGTGATTGCAGCCACAAAATTAAAAGATGCTTACTCCTTGGAAGAAAACTTATGACCAACCTAGACAGCATATTGAAAAGCAGAGACATTACTTTGCCAACAAAGGTCCATCTAGTCAAGGCTATGGTTTTTCCAGTGGTCATGCATGGGTGTGAGAGTTGGACTGTGAAGAAAGCTGAGTGCCAAAGAATTGATGCTTTTGAATTGTGGTGTTGGAGAAGACTCTTGAGAGTCCCTTGGACTGCAAGGAGATCCAACCAGTCCATTCTAAAGGAGATCAGTCCTAGGTATTCTTTGGAGGGAATGATGCTAAAGCTGAAACTCCAGTACTTTGGCCACCTCATGCAAAGAGTTGACTCATTTGGAAAAGATTCTGATGCTGGGAGGGATTGGGGGCAGGAGGAAAAGGGGACGACAGAAGATGAGATGGCTGGATGCCATCACCAATTCAATGGATGTGAGTTTGAGTGAACGCTGGGAGTTGGTGACAGACAGGGAGGCCTGGCGTGATGTGATTCATGGGGTCTCAAAGTCAGACACAACTGAGCGACTGAACTGAACTGATTATTTTATGCATTGATTTATTGTGTAATTCAAACAAATATTATGTAAATAAACATGTACACGAAAAGTCATTATTTATATGAAGACCACGTGAAAATTTTTGAAAAACTAATAAAAGTAGTGTGTTTTTAAAATATTGAATTAGGTGAAGGAGATAATTTTAAAGACTAGGGAAAAGGAAACATCTATAAAGATGCTTTACTCAGATTGTTTTAAAAATCTATTTAAGTAGAATATCTACTTTTAAATAAACCAAACTAAATGCAAATATTGATAAAGATATGTGCAATTATTTTTAATTAAAATAAAATATCTAAGCCTAACTCATGATCTCTAAATGATTCTTTAAATATATGTTTTCAATTACTCAACCTATAATTTCTACTCCTGATATAGAGAAGGTTCCTATTAGAATATGTGTAATGTCAAATAATTAAGGAAAACTATTAAAGTTAAGTATTTGGAATTTTTATCTGAAAACAAACATAACAAAGAATAGTGATTGATGCTATCTACAAAGCATAGAACTACTGAAGCAAGTCTTTGCCAGAGACTGTTGTGCTATATTCATATATGCTTTCTGTTCTGTTCAGTTGCTCAGCCGTGCCTGAGTCTTTGCAACACTATGAACCACAGCGTGCCAAACCTCTCTGTCCATCACCAACTCCTGGAGCTTGCTAAGACACATGTCCATTGAGTCAGTGATGCCATCCAACCATCTCATCCTCTGTTGTCCCCTTCTCCTCCTGCCCTCAGTCTTTCCCAGCATCAGGGTCTCTTCAAATGAGCCAGCTCTTTGCATCAAGTGGACAAAGTATTGGAGTTTCAGCTTCAACATCAGTCCTTCCAATGAACACCCAGGACTGATTTCCTTTGGGATGGACTGGTCTCCTTGCAGTCCAAGGGACTCTCAAGAGTCTTCTCCAACACCACAGTCCAAAAATATCAATTCTTCTGCACTCAGCTTTCTTTACAGTCCAACTCTCATATTCATACATGACCACTGGAAAAACCATAGCCTTGACTAGATGGACCTTTGTTGACAAAGTAATGTCTCTGCTTTTTAATATGCTGTCTAGGTTGGTCATAACTTTTCTTCCAAGGAGTAAGCGTCTTTTAATTTCATTGCTGCAATCACCATCTGCAGTGATTTTGGAGCCCAGAAAAATAAAGTCAGCCACTGTTTCCCCATCTATTGCCATGAAGTGATGGGACCAGATACCCTGATCTTAGTTTTCTGAATGTTGAGCTTTAAGCCAATTTTTTCACTCTCCTCTTTCACTTTCAAGAAGCTCTTTAGTTCTTCTTAACTTTCTGCCATAAGGGTGGTGCCATTTGCATATCTGAGGCTATTGATATTTCTCCCAGCAATCTTGATTCCATCTTGTGCTTCATCCAGCCCAGGGTTTCTCATGATGTACACTGCATATAAGTTAAATATGCAGGGTGACAATATAAAGCCTTAATGTACTCCTTCCCTATTTGGAACCAGTCTGTTGTTCCATGTCCAGTTCTAACTGTTGCTTCCTGACCTGCATATAGGTTTCTCAAGAGGCAGGTCAGGTGATCTGGTATTCCCATATCTTTCAGAATTTTCACAGTTAATTGTGATTTACACAGTCAAAGGCTTTGGCATAGTCGATAAAGCAGAAATAGATGTTTTTCTGGAACTCTGTTGCTTTTTCAATGATCCAGTGGAAGTTGGCAATTTGATTTCTGGTTCCTCTGCCTTTTCTAAAACCAGCTTGAACATCTGGAAGCTTACGGTTCACATATTGCTGAAATACATGCTTTAGCTCACTGGAAATCGAACTTTAAGGCAGAATTTCTGTGATTCAGTCCTTCCCCATAGAAATTGAGACTAGCAAATATAAAAAAATATGTAAAAATAAATCTACCAAATTAAAAAACAACAATAACAACAAACTAGCCTGTTCCTCACAAATTTCCATAGTGTTTTTTGTCAGTAATGTGAATATTCAAATGATATACTAAAGCAATCTACAGATTCAACACAATTAATATCAAATTACCAATGACATTCTTCACAGAATTGGAACAAAAACTTTTACAATTTGTATGGAAACACAAAAGACCCTGAATAGCCAACATAATCTTGAGATAGAAGAACGGAACAGGAGGAATGAGAAGCCCCAAATTCAAACTAGACTACAAAGCTACAGTAATCAAAACAGTATGGTACTGCACAAAAACAGAAACAGGCAAATGGTACAGGATAGAAAGCTCAGAGATAAACCCATGAACCTACAGTCACCTAATCTATGATAAAGGAGACAAGAATATACAACGGAAAAAAGACAGCATCTCCAATAAGTGGTGTTTGAAATCTGGACAGGTACATGTAAAAGAATGAAATTAGAACACTACCTAAATAACACTACACCATAAACAAAAATAAACTCAAAATGGATGAAAAACCTAAATGTAAGGCTAGATAGTATAAAATTCTTAGAGGGGAAAAAAGAAAAAGGAAAAACATTCTTTGATATAAATTACAGCAAGATCTTTTTCGGCCCACCTTCTAAAATAATGAAAATAAAAGCAAAAATAAACAATTGGGACCTAATCTGCCTGCAATGTGGGAGACCTGGGTTCAATCCTTGGGGTGGGAAGATTCCCTGGATCTTCCACTCTTGCTATTTTGGCCTGGAGAATGCCACTGACTGTATATCCATGTGGTAGCAAAGAGTTAGAAACGACTGAGCCACTTTCACTTTCACTTTCTTTGGGACCTAATTAAACTTTAAATCTTTTGCACAGCCAAGGAAACCATAAACAAGATGAAAGACAATGCTCAGAATGGGAGAAAATATTTTCAAAGGAAGCAATAGACAAGGAATTAATCTCCAAAATATACAAACAGCTTATGGAACTCAAGATTAAAAAAAAAAAAACAAAAACAAGCAAACAATCCGATCAAAAAATGGGTGGAAGATCTTAATAGACATCTCTCTAAAGATGACATATGGATGGTCAAAAGACACATGAAATAATGCTCCTTATCACTAATTATTAGAGAAATGAAAATCAAAACTACAGTGAGTTATCACCTCATACTAGCCAGAATAGTCACCATCAAAAAATCTACAAACAATAAATGCTGGAGAGGGTGTGGAAAAAAGGAAAATCTTTTACATTGTTGGTGGGAATGGAAAATGGTACATCCATTGTGGAGAATAACATGGAGGTTCCTTGAAAAACTAAAAATAAAACTGCTATATGACCCAGAGATCGCACTACAGAAAATATACCCTGAGAAAACCATAACTCAAAAAGACACATGTACTCCAGTGTTCACAGCACCACTATTTACAGTAGCCAGGACATGCAAGCAGCCTAGATATCCATCAAGAAATGAATCAGTTAAGAAGATTTGGGAGAATGGCATTGAAACATGTAAAATATCATGTATGAAAATGAGTTGCCAGGCCAGGTTCGATGCACGATACTCGATGCTTGGGGCTAGTGCACTGGGATGACCCAGAGGGATGGTATGGGGAGGGAAGGGGGAGGAGTGTTCAGGATGGGGAACACATGTATACCTGTTGCGGATTCATTTTGATATTTGGCAAAACTAATACAATTATGTAAAGTTTAAAAATAAAATAAAATTAAAAAAAAAGAAAACATGGTACATATATACAATGGAATATTTCTTATTCATAAAAAAGAATGAATTTGAGTCAGTTCTAGTGAGGTAGATGAACCTAGAGGCTGTTACACAGAGTGAAGTAAGTTATAAAGAGAAAAACAAATATTGCATATTAATGTGTGTGTATATACATATATATATATAACCTGCTGCTGCTACTGCTGCTAAGTCGCCTCAGTCGTGTCTGACTCTGTGCAACCCCATAGAGGGCAGCTCACTAGGCTCCTCTGTCCCTGGGATTCTCCAGGCAAGAATACTGGAGTGGGTTGCCATTTCCTTCTCCAATGCATGAAAGTGAAAAGTGAAAGTGAAGTCACTCAGTCGTGCCCGGCTTTTAGCGACCCCATGGACTGGAGCCTACCAGGCTCCTCCATCCATGGGATTTTCCAGGCGAGAGTACTGGAGTGGGGTGCCATTGCCTTTGGAAAGTGGTATTGATGAGCCTATTTGAAGGGAAAGAATGGAGATGCAGATATAAAGAATGGACTTGTGGACACAATAGGAGGAGAGAGTGGGACAGATGGAGAAAATAGCTTATATATATATATATATATATATATATATAGAGAGAGAGAGAGAGAGAGAGAGAGAGAGAGAGAGCTCAACTCTGTGGTGACCTAGGTGGGTGGAATAAGAGAGAAGGGTGTGGGGCAGGGTGGGGAAAAACAAAAGATTTGGGGATATATGTATACTTATGGCTGATTCACAATGTGGCACAGCAGAAACAGCAGAACATTGCAAAGCAATTTTTCTCAAATTAAAAAAAAAAAAACCTGATCACCTCCCCTCCCCCAAAAAAGGGGGAATGTGAAAATTAAGAATGTTTAGAATATAGAAAGAGATTCTTCAAAGGCTGGTGTTCAAAGGTTTTGTATTCAGTGTGTTTTATTGTATCACAATACTTAGGGAACATTATGACCTTTCACAGACTCTTTCTAATTGAGGTGTAATTACAGAAATTGTACAATAAGTGATGCAAATGTAGCATGGGTACTGTACTCCTAGTGCCATCTTCCTCTCTCATTTTTCTGGTGAATAGATAAGTGTTTGTACTGAATGAAATCCACCCTCTAACCTGGATACTTCCCTAACTCTGGCTACACAGTATCCCTGCTGGTTCAATGTTGTCCTCAGAACATTTTTTTTTTATGTATAGCCAACAGAGTTATGTGAAATAGAGCATAAAAAGTAGGCACTGTACACAGAAAATAATAAGCATTTGATCAATAATAACTGCAGTTGTAAATTTTTAATAATTTTAATTATTTATTTTTTTGCTGCAGTCTTTAATTTAAAATTTTTAGGGCAGACTGGCAGACTGGAAATTTGGGAGAGAATTGATATTACAGTCTTCTTATTTTCCAGAAAATCTCAGTATTGCTCTAAAGGCCTCCACTGATAGGGTGAGCCCCACCCTCATTGTTGAGGTTCGTCTCCTTTACTTGATGTCAGTTGGCTGTAAATGTGGACCACATCTTCAAAATACTTAGATTAATGTTGGATTAAACAGCTGAATACTATAGCCTAATGAATTTAGCACATGAAACAGACCATCACATAATGTTATGGCAGCCATACACAATATGTAAGCAAATGGATGTGTAGATGTTGCTGTTCCAATAAAACTTGATTTAGTTTGAATTTCATAAACTTTTCACATGTTACCTATTGTTTTTTCCCTAAAGCACTCCAAAATATACACACCATGTTAAGCTCACAGACAGACCATATAAATCAGGTAGTGTGTCAAATTTGTCCCAGTTGCTGACCCCCTACTCCAAGACAATGCATTGCATGTGTTATCTACATTAATTATAAATATATCAAAATTTTGTTTTAATCACATTGACGACATTAAGAGAGGATCTGATAATATGTCCAGACTCAGAGCAGTGTAATGCAGAAATCAGAGCATGGTCTTGGTTTCTGACATAGGCTGTACTCTTGAACCAGGAGGTGCTTGTTGTGCATTTTAAAGCAATAGGAAATGTTTGGGAAGTCCCATGGACAGAGGAACTTGGAGGGTTACAGTTCATGGGGTTGCAATTGAGTCAGACATGACTGAGAGACTAAACAACAATAACAAGAAAACTTTTTGTGCATTTTCCCTATGAATTAAATGATATAAAGAAAAAAATTAAAAGCAGGTCTGTAGACAGAATAAGCACTAAGCAAAAGATAGTTACTGTTATTATCACTGATAGCATCTTTTGGCCTTATTGTGGCCAAAACACTGGTTATGTAATTATCAGTTTTGGCAATTTAATGACCTAACAATGCAAAAGAAACATCGTTAAGAAAGAAAAGTAGTATTTCATACAAAATACATAATCAAAAATATTCTTAAGTTGACACATAATTTTCTCCTAGAGAAGGGAATGGCAACCTACTTCGATATTCTTGCTTGGAGAATTCCATGGACAGAGGAGCCTGGTGGGCTCCACGGAGTCTCAAAGAGTTGGACACGACTAAATGACGGACACATACATACACATTTGTAACTGAGCAAATAATATTTTCAAAGTATAAAAGATACAATCTTCATTAGAAGTGCCTTCATTTTTTCCATATATCCACTTGAATTCTCCAAAGTCTCTTAAAATCAAGCATAATCTAAAACATGTATTTTTTCACAGTTCCCAATCTTTACCTGTCTTCCAGCAGCCCCTTGCTTCTGCACATTTAATCTTTAGATAATACTTCCCGAGTTCTTGTGTTTGTGCCATGCAGTGGGCCAACAGTCTCCTTGAGAATACCTGTGAGGGGAAAATAAACTTCCTTCCACTGATTCTGTTTAAAATGAAATCTCATGTGCACATATTCTTAATAACTACCTTCTTGTATAACTAAATTTTTCTACACAGTTAAAGAATCATTTTCTTCTTCCATAAATTTGACCATTTCAGCACTGAAAATTTTATTAATAGGTAAATAATGTCCTCTATGATACTTAAATAATCTATCATGGGCTTTTAGCATCCATTTTTAGTCTCCCTCTTATCTATTTGAATTTTTTATGTGAGTCTCAATTTCCACACATCACCTTCTTAACCTTTTGAGACATTGCAAATTGAATTTCTCTTTCTGAAATGAATGACAGTTTAGTACTGATATTAAAATTCTCCTTTCTTTCAAAACTCTCCATAATCTGTGTCTTCTATGAAGGCCTTGCACTCCAGCAACTCCTGTAGACTTCAGCACCCTTCTTTGTGCTTCACACCATCTTTCTTCCTGTCACAGTTCAGTTCAGTTCATTTGCTCAGTTGTGTCCGACTCTTTGTGACCCCATGGACTGCAGCATGCCAGGCTTCCCTACCATCACCAACTCCCAGAGCTTGTTCAAACTCATGTCCATCAAGTCAGTGATGCCATCCAACAGTCTCATCCTCTGTCAATCCCTTCTCCTCCTGCCTTAAGTCTTTCCCAGCATCAGGGTCTTTTCTAAGGAGTCAGTACTCACATCAGGTGGCCAATGTATTGGAGCTTAAGCTTTAGTATCAGTCTTTCCAATGAATATTCAGGACAGATTTCCTTTAGGGTTGACTGGTTGGATCTCCTTGCAGTCCAAGAGATTCTGAAGAGTCTTTTCCAATACCACAGTTCAAAAGCATCAGTTCTTTGGTGTTCAGCTTTCTTTTAGTCCAACAAAAAGACTTTCTTTTAGTCACATCCATATATGACTACTGGAAAAACCCATCACAATTGTGCCTAAAATAAGATTTGCACTCAGTCATTCAGTCACATCTCTTTGCAGCCCCATGGACTACAGCCTTACAGTCTCCTCTGTCCATGGGATTCTCTAGGCAAGAATACTGAAGTGGGTTGACATTTCCTTCTCCAGGGGATCTTTCTGACCCAGGGGTCAAACACTGGTCTTCTGCATTGACAGGCAGATTTTTACCACTGGACCATCTGAGAAGCCCTAAAAGACGATTCACCCAAGGCTCAAAAAAATTAACCATTATTAATTAAACAAAGACCTGTTGCTACCAAACCCTATGTGAAGTTCAACTGAGTTGCCACCTATGAGGATTAGCTCAGCTGTCACTTAGCAACCACAGTGTAAAGCACTGACATTTGTCAAGTTTTAAAGGATCATAGCCAAAATTACTGCTTATTTTCTCTTTCTGTACATGTGTATTGCTTCTGTAAACCACAGCCTCATGGGACTATTACTGGTCCTTGTCTTCAAGTTCTTTGGGGGCACATTTAAAGTATATTTTATGTCATGCTACAAGTGTCAGTTCAGTTCACTAACTCAGTCATGTTCGACTCTTTGTGACCCCAAGGACTGCAGCACACCAGGCCTCCCTGTCCATCACCAACTCCCAGAGCTTGCTCAAACTCACGTCCATCAGGTTGGTGATGCCATTCAACCATCTCATTCTCTGTTGCCCCATTCTCCTCCAGATTTCAATCTTTCCCAGCATCAGGGTCTTTTCTAATGAGTCAGTTCTTTGCATCAGGTGGCCAGAGTATTGGAGTTTCAGCTTCAGCATCAGTCATTCCAATGAATATTCAGGACTGATTTCCTTTAGGATTGACTGGTTTGATCTTGCTGTCCAAGGAACTCTCAAGAATCTTCTCCAACACCACAGTTCAAAAGCACAATTCTTCAGTGCTCAGCTTTCTTTATAATCCAACTCTCACATCCATACATGACTCCTGGAAAAACCGTAGCTTTGACTAGACAGACCTTTGTTGGCAAAGCAATGTCTCTGATTTTTAATATGCTACATGTGTCAGTCCACACCAAATTAATACTCTAAAAGTGATGGCAATCATCTCAGATTTAACTGCTCCAAGAGAGATGGGGTGGTGAATATTTAGATCTCTCTTACCTACTAGTATTCTATTTACTCTAGCTTGGATACCTTGCTAGCTTTATATTTAAGAGATTAACCAGACTTCCCCAAAGTTCATTTTGTATATGTCATATAGTCAATATTTAGTCAGTCCACCCCATACATGCCCCTCAGTTTGGGCAAAGATTCATACACTGTTCTAAAGTGATGGAGTGTTAGGAGATAGTGCTTACTTTTTTTAATAGTTAACCTTTGAACAAAGTGGTTTGAACGATGTGGTTTCACTTATATGTATATTTTCAATAGTAAATATTAGAGTACTACATGGTCCAATTTATACTTGGATTAACCCTCATATTGTTCAAGGATCAACTGTATATATAAATTATTGGACATTTAAAAACCAAATGCAATTGAATAAAAATATAGCTACTTTCATTTCTATTATTTGTTTTTATTGGAAAAATAAATTTTATTGTGAACACATTATAATATTAGCTCATTATTTTTCTATATGCTTTTCTAGTAGTTTTCTTGGGTTCTCTCCTCAGACACTTCTTTTTATCACACCTATTGTGTTTTCATTATATCTTTAATTTTAAGGTATAATCACCTTTCTGGAATTTTCTACAGACTTTTAAAAAATTTAAATATTTTTATTTTTTAATTTATCCTATAAAATCTTTACAAACTATAATTTCAAATTGATTTAGAATTTTACAGTAATGAAAACTGTACTATAAACATTATGAAATGTTACACATGTTTCATAAAGATATTTGATTAACAAAAAAGTTATTAGTCTATCTAGTCTAAGCATATATTGTAAGAATTAGTTCAATCTAGAAAACAAAGGAAAACATTTTAGAACAAGCATCTCCATGATATCAAAGTAACGGTTAATCTTTTTCAATTTATTTGGACTCTGACATTATTAAATCAATGCTGATTTTTCCAAAGCAGAGATGTCAAGTTACCCTGATCTACAGTGAGACGGTAAGACTGAGATGCAGACCAAATGAAGACAGTATGAAATAAATTGTCAAAAGACAATCAGGGATTCTAGAAAAAAATCTATTTAGCTCACACAATATATGACTTTCATTATTAGTTCTCACCAAGTTAGAAAGCAAAGGAAACCCACTTGTTTGTATGTGTGCTCCTTTTAAAAATATTAAATAACATAAAAACTTTATAAGCATTAATATTTCAATAGAATAAAATACATTAACCAACATAAAAATTTCAAATATTTTAAAGTGGCTTGCATATCATTTGATATACTAACTGAAACAGTGATTATTAAAACAAGAATCACCAAGAAGTTCTACCTGTCAACATTCTTAAGAGATAAGAGGTGTTATGGATATAATTGTGATCTCATTAATTCAGACTATTACTCTCTGAATATTTTGTTCTTAATGTTTTAAGAACAGCAGAATGTTTTCCATACTAAACAAATTCTATTTGTGGAGTTTATCTTTGATCATTCTTTAAAAGTAAAATATGGAGGCAATTTATTCTTGAAGTGAAGAGATAAGCATATTTTCTTTAAAGGTAGAGGATTATCTGATTAGATACTTAAATAGCATAAAAATAATCTCTGAAAAGTGTTGATTGAAAGTTACAAATAAATATAGAGGATCAATGTTTGAATTAGGTGGTGCTCCTATCAAAACATTTATGTTTGCAATGAGTAAAAACCTATGCAAATCAGCATAAAAGTAAATGTGAAGATATAACACACAGCAGGTGAGTGCCGTTCCCACGTCCGGGGTCCACCGGGTCTCAGCACAGCTGTCTTGGGCTGTTCCAGGCACGTTGCGGCCTCCCACTTGTGTCACGAGGTGTCTGTTTTACTTTCTAGTGGCTCTCCTCACAACCAGGACAAGCTACCCAGCTCATCAGCAGAACCCAGAGTGCAGGAGATGGGTGCCCACCAAGGGAAACAGAACTTGCTGGGCCATTTACTTAGCTTCATGGTCTTTGGTGAAAAACTGTAAGGTATTCGTGGGCTCCTCAGGAGGCCCCCAAAGGAAGTAAGTGTCATTTGCCATAGCTTATAATGCTCCCTTATCAGGTTTTCCCTTTCTTGTCTCATTCTCCTCTTTAATTCCACTTCCAGGAATCACTTCCCAAATATTGTGTCGAAGGCCATGTTTCAGGCTCTGCTTTCAGTGGAATCTGAGGATACAGGACACAGACCTCTCTCCCAAATTTCAGCAAGTACTTATGGGCTTGCAGGGCATGAAGAATGTACTAGTCCCTCAAAGTGTTCTCTGTTATGTCCACTGGCGGGGCGGGGGGGCAGGGGGCAGAGGGGAGCACCATCTAAAAATTGACAACTGTGTTTTGTTCTGCAGACAGGCTGAGGACTCAAACCCAGGACATAGCCTCTCAGGTAACTCTGAAGGACTGCTCCACAGAGAGGAGACAAGATATATAGGGGGTTTTGCCACAAAACCCAGGTGGTTGAAACATCAAAAGATTACAGCTAATTAAAGAAAATCAGCTATCTTGGATCTTCCCAGGTGGGTAAAGAACCCATCTGCCAGTGCAGGAGACATGAGATATGAGACATGATCCCTGCATCAGGAAGATCCAGTGGAAGAGGACAAGGCAACCCACTGCATTTATTCTTGCCTGGACAATCCCATGGACAGAGGAGCCTAGTGAGCTCTATAGTCCATAGAGTCACAAAGAGTCAGACAAGACTGAAGTGACTTAGCATGCACACACAAACACACACACAGATATCTTCAGTTAAGAAATTTAACACTTTTCTATGTATGGGGAGTTGCAAGAGTCTGGGCTCATTAAAAGAGTTCTTTTGATATGCATCTCAGCTATCTGGGGTGTATATCCTCTGTTTTCACACCCTGAGTCATCTCAGTGTACACCATTGAGAGCAGCTGAGTGGCTAATGACTTTATATTCTAGCATCCTTTGTTTACTAATTTGGCAGTTAACAATCTTAGTCTACACTTATATCTCCCTCTCTTGAGTTTCTCTGTTTTTATGTCATTTTTTTTTTTTTTCAGAAGCTCAGCAGTTTAATTCTGTTTCTGGCTTGTTTATCTTCTGTAAATCTGTACATTCAAGATCTCATCATCTAGTTTAGGCAACTTATAAACACATTATCCTAAACAAAGACAACTTTGCCATGAGAAGAATTTTGGTTAACTGTTAGCTTTTTAATTTGTTCATAAATAAATAGTATTTTTAAGGTAGAACTTATTTATATTCATCAGACATCTTTATTCTCTTCCTGTGCCAGGATATATATGTCATATTTTAAAAAATTATTTACTTGTGGTGGAGCAGTGGCTGCATGGTGCTGGAGTGACTTTGAGGAGATATCCCATGTCCGAGGGCAAAGGAGAAGCCCCAGCAAGACAGTAGGAGGAGCGAAATCAAGTTTAGACTCAAACCCCATACCTGCCAGAGACACTCAAGGCTCAAACATACCTTGTGCATACCAGGACCCAGAGATTCCACAGAGACTGAGACAGAACTGTATTTGAATGTCTCTTGAGGAGGAATGGGTCAGCAGTGGACTGCTGCAGGGCAGGGGCTCTGGGTGCAGTAGACCTAGGTATGGCATAAGCCCTCTTGGAGGAGGTCACCATTAACCCCACCATAGAGCTGCCAGAACTTACACAGGACTGGGGACACAGACTCTTGGAAGGCACAAACAGAAGTTTGTGTGCACCAGAACCCAGGATAAAGGAGTACTGACCCCAGAGGAGACTGACTCAGACTTGCCCATGAGTGTCCAGGAGTCTTCTACAGAGGTGTGGGTCAGTATTGGCCTGCTGCAGGGTTGGGGACACTGAGTGTAGAAGTGTGTGCATGGGACCTTTTGAAGGAGGTCACCATTATCTTCATTAACTCCACCATAGTTTGGGCTTAGGTCAAATAACAGGGAGGAAACATAGCCCTGCCCATCAACAGAAAATTGAATTAAAGATTTATAGGACATGACCCCCACCCATCAGAACAAGACCCAGTTTTCCCCTCAGTCAGTCTCTTCCAACAGGAAGCTTCCATAAGCCTCTTATCCTTCTCCATCAGAGGGAAGACAGACTGAAAACCACAATCACAGAAAACTAACCAATCTGAACACACGGACCACAGTCTTGTCTAAGGCAATGAAACTATGAGCCATCCCATGTAGGGCCACCCAAGAAGAATGGACGGGTCATGGTGGAGAGTTCTGACAAAATGTGGTCCACTAGAGAAGGGAATGACAAACCACTTCCCTATTCTTCCCTTGAGAACCCCATGAGCAGTATGAAAAGGAAAAAAAAAAGATAGGACACTAAAAGATGAACTCCCCAGGTCAGTAAGTGCCCAATATGCTACTGGAAATCAGTGGAGAAATAACTCCAGAAAGAATGAAGAGACAGAGCCAAAGCAGAAACAACATCAGGTTATGGATGTGACTGGTGATGGGAGCAAGGCCCGATGCTATAAAGAACAATATTGCACAGGAACCTGGAATGTTAGGTCCATGAATCAAGGTAAATTGGAAGTGGTCAAACAGGAGATAGCAAGAGTGAACATCGACATTCTAGGAATCAGTGAACTGAAACTAAACTCAACATTCAGAAAACGAAGATCATGGCATCTGGTCCCATCACTTCATGTCAAATAGATGGGGAAACACCATAAACAATGACAGACTTTATATTTTTGGACTCCAAAATCACTGCAGATGGTGACTGCAGCCATGAAATTAAAAGACACTTGCTCCTTGGAAGAAAAGTTATGACCAACCTAGACAGAATATTAAAAAGCAGAGACATTACTTTGCAACAAAGGTCCATGTAGTCAAGGCTATGGTTTTTCCAGTAGTCATGCACGGATGTGAGAGCTCGACTATAAAGAAAGCTGACCACTGAAGAATTGATGCTTCTGAACTGTGGTGTTGGAGAAGACTCTTGAGAGTCCCTTGGACAGCAAGATCAAACTAGTCCATCCTAAAGGAAATCAGTCCTGGGTATTCATTGGAAGGACTGATGCTGAAGCTGAAACTCCAATACTTTGGCCACCTGATGGGAAGAACTGATTCATTTGAAAAGACCCTGATGCTGGGAAATAGTGAATGTGGGAGGAGAAGGGGATGACAGAGAATTAGATGGTTGGATGGCATCATTGACTCAATGCACATGAGTTTGAGAAAACTCCGGGAGTTGGTGATGGACAGGGAGGTTTGGCGTGCTGCAGTCCATAGGGTGGCAAAGAGTTAGACACAACTGAGCGCCTGAACTGACTTACTGATTGTAAGTTCAGTGATAATAACTATGATTTACTGTCCATTAAAGAAAAGAAATAAGTGAAGTCAGACACAGAAAGAAAAATATCATATCACTTATATGTGGGACCTAAAAATATGATACAAATGAACTTATTTACAAAACAGAAACAGACTCTCAGACAGAAAACAAATTTAGGATTAGCAAGGGGAAGAGTGGAGGGATAAATTAGAAGTTTGGGATTAAGATATACCCACTATTATATGTATAAATATATAAACAAACAAAAAGACCTACTCTATAGCATAAGGAGCTATACTGAATATGTTTTAATTTTTTAATATATAATATATATATATATATTCATATATGGAGAAGGGGACAGCAACCTACTCCAGTACTCTTGCCTAGAAAATCCCATGGACAGAGAGGCCTAGCAGGCTACAGTCCTGCTAGGACTGTAAAGGGTAATACATGCCTGAGTGGCTAAACAACAATAGCAATATGTGTGTGTGTGTGTGTGTGTGTGTATATATATATATATATATGAATAACTGCTATACAGTTGAAATAACACAGCACTGTAAATTAGCTTTGATTAAAAAAATTTAAATTCAAAAACACTTTTAAAATAGCAGGAGATATATATTTAGTTGATACACACACATATGTATATATACATTTGTCATGCAGAGCATAAGCTGATTTTTTTCCCTATGAAATTATGTAAACTTTGCTTTTCTGTTTGTACTTGTTTGAAAAATATCATCAACAGTTCTTCATTTTTCTTCCCCTAAATGCTGCATATGATTTTTGACCACATTCTTTCTATACAAATCAGTAAGATGTCAACACATTTTTACCTTGGACATTTTTACATATATAGACTTTTAAATTGTTAACTAAAAGATGATGCTGTTAAAGTGCTGCACTCAATATGCCAGAAAATTTGGAAAACTCAGCAGTGTCCACAGGACTGGAAAAGGTGTTTTCATTCTAATCCCAAAGAAAGGCAATGCCAAAGAATATTCAAACTACTGCACAATTGAACTCATCTCACATGCTAGCAAAGTAATTTTCAAAATTCTCCAAGCTAGACTTCAACAGTACATGAACTGCGAACTTCCAAATGTTCAAGCTGGATTTAGAAAAGGCAGAGGAACCAGAGATCAAGTTGCCAACATCCATTGGATCATTGACAAAGCAAGAGAATTCCAGAAAAAGCATCTACTTCAGCTTCTTTGAGCTTTCTTGATAGCTCGGTTGGTAAAGACTCTGCCTGCAGTGCAGGAGACCCCGATTCAATACCTGGGTCGGGAAGATCCAGTGGAGAAGGGATCTTCTCCAGCATTCTTGGCTACCCACTACAGCATTCTTGGGCTTCCCTTGTGGCTCAGCTGGTAAAGTACCAGCCGGCAATGTGGGAGACCTGGGTTCAATCTCTGGGTTGGGAAGATCCCCTGGAGAAGGGAAAGGCTACCCACTCCAATATTCTGGTCTGGAGAATTTCATGGACAGCATAGTTCATGGGGTCACAAAGAGTCGGAAACCAATGAGGGACTTTCACTTTCACTTTCTGCTTCATTGACTATAGCAAAGCCTTTGACTTTCTGGATCACAGCAAACTGTGAAAAACTCTTTAAGAGATGGGAATACCAGAACACCTTACCTGCCTCCTGAGAAATCTGTGGGCAGGTCAAGAAGCAACAGTTAGAACCAGACATGGAACAATGGACTGGCTCCAAATTGGGAAAGGCGTACGTCAAGGCTGTATATTGTCACCCTGCTTATTTAGCTTATATGCAGAGCATATCATGTGAAATGTCAGGCTGAATGAAGCACAAGCTGGATCCAGATTGCCGGGAGAAATATAAATAACCTCAGATATGCAGATGACACCACCCTTATGGCAGAAAGTGAAGAGGAACTAAAGAGCCTCTTGTTGAAAATGAAAGAGGAGAGTGAAAAATTTGGCTTAAAACTCAGCATTCAAAAAACTAAGATCATGGCATCTGGTCCTATGCTTCACGATAGATGGGAAACAATGGAAACAGTGAGAGACTTTATTTTTCTGGAGCTCCAAAATCACTGCAAATGGTGACTGAAGCCAGGAAATTAAAAGACACTTGCTCCTTGGGAAACAATCCCTGACCAACCTCAGTTCAGTTCAGTTCAGTCTCTCAGTCGTGTCTGACTCTTTGCGACCCCATGGACTGCAGCACACCAAGCCTCCCTGTCCATCATCAACTCCCAGAGTTTACTCAGACTCATGTCCATTGAGTCTGTGATGCCATCCAACCATCCCATCCTCTGTCATCCCCTCTCCTCCCACCTTCAATCTTTCCCAGCATCAGGGACTTTTCAAATGAGGCAGCTGTTTGAATCAGGTGGCCAAAGTATTGAAGTTTCATCTTCAGCATCAGTCCTTCCAATAAATATCAGGACTGATTTCCTTTAGGATGACAAACCTAGACGGCATATTGAAAAGCAGAGAGATTACTTTGCTGACAAATGTCCGTCTAGTCAAAGTTATGGTTTTTCCAGGAGTCATGGGAGAGTTGGACCATAAAGAAAGCTGAGCGCCAAAGAATTGATGTTTTTGAACTGTGGTGTTGAGAAGACTCTTAAGAGTCCCTTGGACTGCAAGGAGATCAAGCCAGTAAATACTAATGGAAATCAATCCTGAATATTCATTGGAAGAACAGATGCTGAAGCTGAAACTCCAAAACTTTGGGCGGGTGATGGGAAGAACTGACTCATTTGAAAAGACCCTGATGTTGGGAAAGATTGGAGGTGGGAGGAGAAGGGGATTACAGAGGATGGGATGGTTGGATGGCATCACTGACTCAATGGGCATAAGTTTGAGTATACTCTGGGAGTTGGTGATGGACAGGGAGGCCTGGAGTGCTGCAGTTCATGGGGTCTCAAAGAGTCAGACGCGACTGAGCAACTGAACTGAATTGAACTGATGAATTTTAAGGAAAGATGATTTAAAATTGCTTATTAAGTATCAGTCATAGCCCCATCTGCCAAACAGTCAATGTGGAAAGACCTGCGTTTAAAGCATTTTAGAACCAACGTTCCTGATTTGGGGTTTAATTCAGCTACCAGCCATAGGCTTCAGCAACAGAATAGTTCAGCTTGGCGTCCTCCACCTGACTACTGGCCCTGGGACCCAGAGTCTAACATTTTCTGTCGCCACCTCTGCAATGAGTCCTCACAATTTCAGTTTAGCACACAAAACTCCCTGATGGCCAGGGCTCTGATGTCTTCCACACCATGGTTATAGACCTAGACTTCGCTCTGGATGAATCTCTCTCTCCCTACCCTTTGGGGAAGAGGCGTGAAGGAGTGCTCCAATCCCACCTCGCTGCTGTCACCTTCTGGTCTTGAGCAGTAATTCTGACTGCCCCCTTCCCACCTATCCCATGTGGGCCTTTTGCCCTGAAAATTAGCTTTGTAAAACTCAGGTTAAAGAGACTTATTTGATTTTGCATTAAAAGCTTGAATTCTTCACAGGGCCACATTTCCCTGATTATCTTGTCATGTCTTATCTAAGGATTATTTTAAGCTTCACTAACTGGCACAATGTAGTCATAGCAACATAGCTTTCTTCTTTGTTTCAGGTTGATGGCAACTACTCTGAAGTCAATACTGCTAACTTCATTTATAAATTGTTGCACCTACTGTTCCAGCTAGATTTACCTTTTGTGCCAGAGATTTAGAATCCACTAAGTACCAGTGACATGTTGGGGGAGATTAGAGAAGGGTACTTTGATATGGACAAGCATTTCTTGAACCAAGCATACCAGCATCGATCTAATGTGCCTTGAGTGGCTCACGGGCTCAGCACCAATGACAGTTGTGACATGGGTGGACAGGTGGGGAAGGAGTCTGGTCTCCGTCCCAAGTACCCACTCACTCCGTAGATGCAGCAGAATGCTGCTGATACAACTGTGGCTATTACTACAGCAAAGGTGTGGGAAGACTTGGAAGGATAAGACCAAATAACACCAATCATGTCAAAAGGAGTCTTAAGATGTTCTTTCAATGGTTAAACAGTGAATCTGAGTTGGGGAGGATATTTTCTTCTTTGTGATACAAGTACTTTTACAAAATGATAGACATCCAAGAGCACTAGATTTGAACTAATATGAACCTTAGCTTCTTCAACAGAACTGCAGACCCAGCTGCACCTTCTCTATCCTCAGTGAAGAACTTCAGTCCCATCGCTTAGGGTGGAAGCCCGGGAGGGCTCATCACCTTCTCCAGCAGGAAGTTGAGGCTAGGCCTGATCTCGACCACATAGATCAGGCTGCAGGACCAGAGTCAGAGACAAACAGGTTAAGGCAGGGTTTGTAAACTGAAATGCCTGGAGGGACTAAGCTGATAAGCTAATCAAGGAAGCAATTTCTACTATGCAAATTAGCTGAAAATGGCAGGAAAAGTGATACGTGACCTGACGCCTCAGTTTTGAAGGAGCAATATAGAGTGATGGTCAAGAACTGTCACAAGTGTAAAAACTCATTACGTGAGTGAGCATCCCCAAATCTTGTCATCTAAAAATGTGGGCTTAGTGTACTAGAGGTTTTGTTTTTCCAACAAAAGTCATTCAGTTGATTCTTTAAGTGAATTTACCTGGAGTTAACAACTAATGCAATTTTCTAAACAAGTATGAGAATCTCAAAGAGCTTTCTGACAAGTTGGTAACTCTTGGAATAGAAGCTGTTGTCTTCAAAAGACATCACCTTCTCAGGGTTATGTCCACTTAGTGTTTGCTCTGTGGTTCAATCTGGAGTCTTTTAACTTTTGAACTTCTCTCTCTGAAGGTCTGATATGACTTATTTGACTCCAGTTTTGAATGGATCACAGGCCTTAGGAAAACTGGGCAGGTGGCAAGAAAAAGAGGTACTATCTGAATCCACCGCAGTTTTTCAGAAAACTGAATTGGGATTTTGCCAAAGCCTTACAGACCCCATAATTTTCTCCAGAATACCTCCTTAACTGAGACAGAAGTAATCATCTGTTAATAAGTCAGTGATTCCTTCCTGTTAGTCTTTTTTTTTTTTTTCATTTTGCACCTGTAAAATATGTTAATAATATCTATATCCTATAAGACCAATAGAAAATTATAGACAATTGTTTCCCATACCCTGTGTTGATATTAATGTCTACGTGCATCAGATGATAGATTATGATTATGGCACACTCATGTCTAAACACTTGTAGTCTCACATGACTGTACTTCACCATGGACCATGTCAACAGTCTGTTAAGGCACAATCCTCCACAGATCTCTTGTGTTTCCACATAGCTCATTAGTGACGCACTGACTGTACTTTTTTGGCATAAGCCATCATGGATGCTTGTCTAGTGAACAGCCTTGGAAGACAGAGATGGTATCTCCTTCTGGAACAAAGGCTGAGTATGCATCTGCCCATTATAAGACAGGGGTGTTCTCAAGTTCAATACACCTTAGTGTGAGTTGACATCCATGTAGCCCATTCATATAATCCCCGTGAGTGTAGAGGCCTAGAAAACTGACACACATGTGTTAATGCTGACGCTGCTGGTCATGTCCTGAATGACAGAGCTGAGTCCTCTGTGCCTGACCTGAAGTCTTGTGTCTGCTGTCAGCGTCCATGAAACTGGCTGGCCACTGTCTCAGCTCCCAAGGAAGGGAGAACCTCAGACTCTCCCCATGCTGGGCAGTGCTGTGCTTATAACAGAATGCTGACCTGTTACACGCAGCTGGCCTCTTGCTGTTGCTCTAGTTTGCCCTTTCCACGTGTCTAACCTGAGACTGTGTTACTGTTCTGCAAGCTTGAGGTTAGTGTCCTCCACCCACCTGCAGAATTAGAGGATTTTAATTAATGTCATTCCTTTTTGTGCTAACTCTTCATGACAATGACAGAGGGCAAGGACTGTGGGTCCCTGCAGAGGCTGAAACAGCACTTATTTCTTCATTCTTTCATAAAACTGTAGAATAATTTAGTACCCTCAAATATATATTTAACAACAGCTCTCGTTTGTTTACAATCCAAATAGCAACTATGTTCTACAACCAAGATGAGGCTGTCCCAAGAAACTTGCCTTTCACTGTTTGCAGAAAATCCAAACCATTTCTTCCCAAACTTTTTCTGAATCTTTACATGTCTTGTGTCCTTCTCCAATTCTTCAGTCCTATTTTCTGTCTTACAGTTATATTTTTTATCACTGTTCTTGCATTAAGTCAAATATGATAATCATCTTATCTTGATTTTCACTGAGGGTAAAATATACTGTATGAGATCAATGTACATATATGAGATTTATTAAAGATTTGAAGAAAGTTTATGCTATATCAAAGACATAGGAGTTAGGATACTGTCTTGTCCTTCCTGTTAGGGAATGAATGTCTAGTACCCACTCTACAGCTCAGGGAGAGTGGTGTCTATTCTCAATTGGCATCACCCTTGCGTCCACTCTGCCTTTGTCTGCTGTGCATTGAGCCCCAGGACACCGGGAAGTGCATCACTCAGGCTCATGTGTCCATTAGGAAGAAAGCAGAAGATCAGAGCTTGGTAGAGAGAGGGAAGATTCTCTCTCCTTTGCCCTGTCTTTAGCTCACTGTCGTCTGGCAAAAGTAACACTCCTCTATCAAGGCCCACAGGTCCTGTCCAGCTATTTAGGCAGAGGCTGAGTGCCCCTGCTATACTCCAGACGTCTCAACATCCCTGTTGATTCCCCTGCCCAGAGTTCAGAAAATAGATCCTTCACTGAGCCACCTGTAGCTAACTTTTTGAATGTATCATCTATTTCCTTCTGGTATCCCACCTGATACATCCAAGCACTGAAGACTTATTATTTCTAATCCAAGTTTTCCAGAGAAGAAGCTAAAGCTAAGGAGACTAAGTGATATAGCCCTCGATCACTCAACTCTCAAGAGAAACATCCAAGATGTAATGATGAAAGGGCTGTTTTCAAATCCTACACAGTTGTTACCATGTCAGGCTCCCTCTCCTACAGTGATCTATAGTTCAATAATGGATATGCTATAATAGCAAGAATGCTCTAAAACACTTTTCTAAACATGGTTCTATTGCTTCTACAAACTGCATAACAATGAAAGCTCCATATGAAGCTTCTTTAGTCTTGAATGATCTATATGGCTTATACTAAATAAATAAATGTAACTAGATAAGATTTTTAAGGAATATAGTCCAGATGTCATTCAATTATTGCTTTATGTTTCCTCATAGAGCATTTATTTCTCACCCAGAATGAAGCAGAATATAAAGATTTCTCAGTTAATTAACCAGTACTAAGATCAAAAACACTTTATTCATATTTATCTCCATCCATCACTTTACCAAGAAAAAATTTGATACAGGTGTGAAAATTTAAAGTCAGAAAGGCAGGTAGTAGAGTGTCAGTAAAAGATACTCCTGAGGATGATTTTAGATGTGCTTTCATTGGAGCCTACCAAGGAAATCTGGGACAATCCAGAGAAAAAACCATCAAGGTTGACTTCTGGGAGAATATAATTAAAGCTTGGTCTCATTTGTTGTTCAGGAACACAGACAACATCACTGTTCTCTGCATAACTAGTGAACAAATGGATGTCCTTGATGGCAGGCTAACAGACACCACAGACATCTTATGGAAATTTAAAACCAGTTGCTTCTGATTTCCTCAGTCATGCTTAGTGTATCCCTCTGTATATTGATGTTCACACTTTTCTCCAATTCCTAAGCCTAATTTTACTTAATTTTCTTTTAGAAATTCAGTTGATAATTTGGCCATATTTTTAAGACACTGTATTATGTACCTTTCTGTTCTTTGCATACATAGCATGAAAATATTGTTTTCTAACATATTTGGAGGAAAAAGCAACTCCCTCTCTTTTGGTGGCAGTTCCAGTTAGATATACAATATGCATTCCAGTAAATACAAATATCTATCAAAATTCACCTGACTAGAATGATTCAAAAGCATTCCCAGGATACATAGTCAGTTCCTTGTATATAAAAGTGACTTTTAGATATTTGTTTTCAATAAATATATTTTGCAGACATTTCGGGGGAAAATAGAATTTTAAGGATAAATAATTGGATTTTATTGAATTTTCTGCTACATCTGATAAGAGTTCTCTAAACAAAAATGTTCAACAATAAAAATAATGGAAGCATGTTCAATAATAAATGGTCAAAAGGCATGGTAAATACAGGAAACATAAAAAGATCACTTCAAGTACCATTAAAGAACCACAAAGTGTCTAGGTCAGAAGGACCCAAAAAAAGGAATTATTGGACTTTTTAAGAACAATCTCTGGAACTCGAGTGAGTCATACCCAGGCCTATCTTGAATCCCATCTTGCCTTGCCCAGTAAAGTTATTCTAATTCCAAGCAGCCAAGCTTTACAGTCAGGCTCGGCAAGGTGGACATGCATCAGGTCAACATGACAGGAAGAAAAAGAAAAGCTTTTGGAGGAGGACAGTCAGCTCGCTCTTTTCCAGCTTTTGATGCTCTTAACAGCACTGAAGATTATGCTGTTCCTTTCAAGTAAACAGCCATAGACTAATCTTCTGAATTTCCTCTCTGAGCTACAGACATCATCACGGCTTTCTTGTTAGAGCCCAAAATGATCCTCTCCTTTTCTTTCATCGTGTTAGTGGATTGCCACCTGTGTGTCTTTGTACAGAAGTAGGTGAGCAAGAGTACTTATCAATGTGCATGTGTGTATAGATGTCTTTTTGTGCTGGGTGAATAATTGATAATGGATAGATGATAGATAGATAGACAATGGATAGAGAGAGATAGAGAGATAGGGAACTAATAGATTATAGATAGATAATGGATAGAGAGAGTGCTAATGGATAAATAGTGAATGTATAGATAGATAATGGATAGATGAAGAGGTAGATAGATGAACAGAGAGATATAATGGATAGATAGATTCATACACAGAAAGATAGATAAATGATAGATAATGGATAGATAAATAGATAATGGATAACTAGACTATGGATAGATGGATAGATTGATAAAAATAGAGAGGTAGATATAATGGACAGATGATGGATAGATGACAGATGAATAGATAGATGAAAGCCTTTCAAAATTTGAAAAATATGAATAGATTTTAATATATTTTATGAACTTTTAGTTTATACACAAGTTTTCCCCCTAGTTAATATGTATCTCTCTCTCTCAAAGTCACTTAGTCATGTCCAACTCTTAGTGAACCCATGGAATGTAGCCCACCAGTCTCTGTCCATAGAATTCTCCAGGAAAGAATACTGGAGTGGGTGGGTATTCCCTCTCCAGAGGATCCCCCTGACCCAGGGATCAAACCAAGGTCTCCTGCATTGCAGGCAGATTCTTTACTGTTTAAGCTACCATGGATAGACTTTATAAAATTTTTTAATTTATATTTACTTAATATATATTACAAAAAATGACTAGCACCTTAAATCAATGATTTCATTGCTTATGTATTCATGCTTTCAACTAGAAATACCAAGTCTATTTAAATAAAAATATTAAACAGTACTACAGTTCAAATGCAGTTAAACAAAAATCACAAAAGAAGTAAATGACTAAGTTTGGAATGTTTCAGATGTTCAAGCTGGATTTAGAAAAGGGAGAGGAACCAGAGATCAAATGGCCAACATCCATTGGATAATTGAAAAAGCAAGAGAGTTCCAGATAAAACATCTACTTCTGCTTTATTGACTATGCCAAAGCCTGTGATTGTGTGGATCACAACAAACTGTGGAAAATTCTTAAAGAGATGGGAATACCAGACCACCTGACCTACCTCCTGAGAAATCTGGATGCAGGTCAAGAATCAACAGTTGGAACTGGACATGGAACAACACACCGGTTCCAAATAGGGAAAAGAATACATCAAGGCTGTATATTGTCACCTGCCTATTTAACTTATATGCAGAGTACATCATGAGAAATGATGGACTGAATGAAGCACAAGCTGGAATCAAGATTGCTGGGAGAAATACCAAAAACCTCAGGTATGCAGATGGCAGACCCTTACGGCAAAAAGCAAAAAAGGAACTAAAGAGCCTCTTGATGAAAGTGAAAGAGAAGAGGGAAAAAGTTGGCTTAAAACTCAATATTCAGAAAACTAAGATCATAGCATCAGGTCCCAGCACTTCATGGTAAATAGATAGGGAAACAACAGAAACAGAGACTTTTTATTTTTTTATTTTTTTGGGCTCCAAAATCACTGTTGATGGTGACTGCAGACATGAAATTAAAAGACACTTGCTCCTTGGAAGAAAAGCTATGATCAACTTAGACAGCATATAAAAAGCAAAGACCTTACTCTGCCAACAAAGGTCCATCTAGTCACAGCTCTGATTTTTCCAGTAGTCATGTGTGGATGTGAGAGTTGGACTATAAAGAAAGCTGAGCACTGAAAAATTGATGCTTTTGAACTGTGGTGTTGGAGAAGACTCTTGAGAGTCCCTTGGACTGCAAGGAGATCAAACCAGCCCATCCTAAAGGAAATCAGTTCTGAATATTCATTGAAAGGTCTGATCCTGAAGCTGAAACTCCAATACTTTGGCCACCTGATGCAAGGGACTGATTTATCGAAAAAGACTCTGATGCTGGGAAAGATTGAAGGCAGGAGGAGAAGGGGTCAACAGAGTATGAGATGGTTGGATGGCATCACTGATTGATGGACATGAGTTTGAGCAAGTTTTGGGTGTTGGTGATGGATAGGGAACCCTGGCATGCTGCAGTCCACAGGGTCACAAAGATTTAAACATGATTGAGCAACTGAACTGAATTTATTTGAATTGACTATATGGACATTTGTTGACAAAGTAATGTCTTTTCTTTTTAACAAACTGTCTAGGTTTGTTATAGCTTTCCTGCCAAGAAGCAATCATCTTCTAATTTCATGGCTGCGGTCACCATCCACAGTGACTTTAGAGCCCACAAAGAGGAAATCTATCTCTGCTTCCACCTTTTCTCCTTCTATTTTCCATGAACTGTCAGCAAATTTGGAAAACCCAGCAGTGGCCATAAGACGGGAGGTCAATCCTCATCCCAATTCCCAAGAAGAGTAGTACTAATGAATGTTCAAACCACTGGACAATTGCAGTCTTTTCACATTCTAGTAAGGTTATGCTCAAAATCCTCCAAGCTAGGCTTCAGCAGTACATGAACCAAGAACTTCCAGATATTCAAGCTGGGTTAAAAAAAAGGCCGAGGAACCAGAGATCAAATTGCCAACATTCACTGGATCATATAAAAAGCCAAGAAATTCCAGGAACAGGTGTAATTCTTCTTCATTGACTACATGAAAGCCTTTGATTGTGTGGGTCATAACAAATTGGAAAACTCTTAAAGAGATGGAAATACTAGACCACCTTACCTGTCTCCTGAGAAATCTGTATGCAGGTCAGGAAGCAACAGAATAGGACACAGAACAGCAAACGGTTTCAAAATTGGGAAAGAAATGCATCAAGGCTGTATATTGTCACCCTGCTTATTTAACTTACATGCAGAGTACATCATGCAAAATGCCAGGCTGTGTGAATCACAAGCTGGAATCAAGATTGCTGGGAGAAATATCAATAACCTCATATATGTGGATGATACCACTCTAATGGCAGAATGCAAAGAGGAACTAAAGAGTGTCTTGATGAGGTTGAAGGAGAAGAATAAAAAAAGCTGGCTTAAAACTCAAAAAAAAAAAAAAAAAAAGAAAAGAAAAGAAAACTAAGATCATGGCATCCAGTCTCATCACTTCATGGCAGATAGAAGAGGAAAATGTGGGAATAGAGGAAGCAGATCTTCCAGATACTTCCAGGTCTCGAGCTTCCAGGTGGTATATATTTATATACATTGGAATATTACTCAGCTACAAAAAAGAATGAAATAATGCCATTTGCAGCAACATAATGGACCTAGAGATCATCATACTAAGTGAAGTAAATCAGACAAAGACAAGTATCATATGACATCACTTATATGTGGAAACTAAAAAATGGTACAAATTAATTTATTTACAAATCAAAAATAGACTCACAGATATAGAAAACAAACAAACTTATGGTTAATAGAGGAGAAAAGTGAAAGTGAAAGTTGCTCAGTCATTTCCAACTCTTTGTGACCACATAAACTCTACAATCCATGGAATTCTCCAGACCAGAATACCAGAGTGGGTACCCATTCCCTTCTCCAGGGGATCTTTCCAACCCAGGGACTGAACCCAGGTCTCGTGCATTGCATGTGGATTCTTTACCTGCTGAGCTACTAGAGAACCCCTAATATAAATACAAAGAGGTTAGTAATTAGGAGTTTGGGACTAACATATATACACTACTATATATATATATATATATATATATATATATATATATACACACACACACACACATACACACACACATATATATACACACACACAGAGTAGTTTCTATAGTGAGTTTAAGAAAGCTCCAGGGAAAACTCATGTGGTGCAGTCCATGTATATGTATATATTTTTTAATTTTTAATTTATATACATATAAATTAAAATTTTAAAAAAGTTATACCAAGAACATGTGAATTGAGCAGAGATTTTAAAAAAGGTGACAATAAGCCTTGTGGTTCCCATAAAGAGAGTATCTCAGGTGGAGGAAGTATAAGAGCAAAGACCTGAGGGTGGAGAACCTCTGGCTTGCCTGCAGACATGAGAGAGATCTGAAGGAGGGGTGGGTGCAGAGGGCCAACACAGAGTCCTGATGATAGGCCATTGTAAGGACCATGGCTTTCACTTTGAATGAGGTGGTAGGAAACTACTAGACAGTCTTAAGCACAATAGTGATGGGATCTGATTCATATTTTTAAAGGTGGGATGTAAGTAAGGTTACAAGAATGGAGACCAGTGAGGAGTCTAATGCAGTAACTCAAGCATGAGATGAGGATGCTTGTACCAGAAATAACAACAGGGAAGGTGGTTCACAAAAAAAATATAAAAATCTGAAAATACTTTAATAATAATGCAACATAATTTTCCAACAGATTTTATGTGAACTATGATATAAAGAGAGAGGAATGAAGAATTCTACATTTTCAAAGATTAGCTAAAATTATTGACCTACAATCCCTACTTATAAGGGGTTGTATTTCCATACTTAAAAGTAAAGGAAACAAAAATCTAAATAGATTAATGAGACTTGGCATTGAAGTACAATTATTTTGTGATTGAACAGAGACATTACTTTGCCAAAAAAGGTCCGTCTAGTCAAGGCTATGGTTTTTCCAGTGGTCATGTATGGATGTGAAAGTTGGACTGTGAAGAAAGCTGAGTGCTAAAGAATTGATGCTTTTGAACTGTGGTGTTGGAGAAGACTCTTTTGAGAGTCCCTTGAAGTGCAAGGAGATCCAGCTAGTCCATTCTATAGGAGATCCGTCCTGGGTGTTCTTTGGAAGGAATGATGCTAAAGCTGAAAGTCCAATACTTTGGCCACCTTATGCGAAGAGTTGATTCATTGGAAAAGACTCTGATGCTGGGAAGGATTGGAGGCAGGAGGAGAAGGGGACGACAGAGGATGAGATGGCTAGATGGCATCACCGACTCAATGGATGTGAGTTTGAGTGAACTCCGAGAGTTGGTGATGGACAGGGAGGCCTGGCGTGCTGCAGTTCATGGGGTCGCAAAGAATCAGACAGGACTGAGCGACTCAACTAAACTGAAGGCATCCAGATTCAAATCTACATTTTTTCACTATACCTACTTTGCTTCTCAGTTCAGTGTTTATGCCATTTAATCATAAGCATTTACCCAATTCAAGCTGAGTAACATCTGCCTTCTGGAGTTTACTGTTTTTGCATGAGATAGTGTAAGATTATCAAAGGGTTCACAGATACAATAGGAGGCAATTTCTCAAGGCAACTTACAATGCGTTTGCTCAATTGCTGAGGCTGAGGAATGACTGTTATGATGAAGTATGAATGAACTAATCTTTTCTTGAATGAGAAGAACAGTTCTGGGTGAAAATGCTTTCATTTTTCCTCCTCACCTTTTATAAGCTCCATTGCCACTGACACCAAATGAAAAATATTGTGGAAAAGCCGAGACAAACAACTCCTTTAAAAACAGCTGTGTGGACTTTTGTATTAATGACTCCCTACCCAGCTCCTTCCCCTTGAGAGGGAGAAATTTCTCATTTTATACAAGAAAGCAATTTGTCATAAGAGTCCTTGAATTAAACCTTCAGAATAAAAGGAAGTTCAGAAACTATTTGAAGAGTCTTAGAAGCAATGCAAGCCACACTCTCAGGTTTATGTCAATTGATGTGGTAACAAATTCCCAAGAGCTCTTTCCCAAGACCTCTGATTGCAGGCAGCATTCAGAACTGAAGAATGATGACACACCAGTGTTGCAAGCATCCTAGAAGAATATGGGGGCAAGCTGTTGGCAGCAACTACACCCACCTGGTTCAGTTCATGAGCTGGCCGAACCCATTTGAAGCTTTTTA
Organism: Bubalus bubalis; assembly: GCF_019923935.1. Taxonomy (NCBI): domain Eukaryota; kingdom Metazoa; phylum Chordata; class Mammalia; order Artiodactyla; family Bovidae; genus Bubalus; species Bubalus bubalis. The sequence goes on along the minus strand of NC_059163.1, from coordinate 114,451,778 downwards.
TACTTGAGTTTAGCAGAAAAAATGGTACATTGAAGTGAGTTCAAGGCAAACAGCCATTTCCAAAATTAAAATGATCATTTGGACTTACTAATATGCCTTACAAGTTAACCGACAGTATTTCCTGACCTGGATTTTTCATATATAAGTTTTAGATCATAAGGTCCAGATAAATCTGTAATTATAACACAACCTTATACAGCTTCTATAAGCACTTAGATGACCATGAACACATACCAAAAAAAAACAAGGAACAAGTTTTGAAATGAGAATGAGACAGTGACAAAAAAGTAATAAGATTGGTTTTTATATATTTGTGAAGACCTAAGTTTATCAGATAAACTTAAAGCTATGCTTTATACACATCTGTTTTGTAGACAATGTACATGACTAAAAAGTGAACTAGAATTGCCATAAAAAGAAAAAATGAACATAAAACTTAAAGCTGTTTCTAAAACACTACTGGGATAAATTAGATTGCCAGATAAAATACAGGGTGCTCAGTTCAACTTGAGTTTCAGAAAGACAATAAATATTTTTAGTATAAATATGTTGTAAGTATTGCAGTTTTTAGTCTGTTAAATTTGTATATTTTAGTGTTTAGTATCTCATAATATGTATTATGCATATTGCACATTTCAAGTTTAAGTATGTCCAAAATGTTGCATGGAACATAGTTAAACTAAAATGTTTGTTGATATCTATATGAGATTCAAAGTTAAACAGACTGTACTTTTGTTTGCTAAATCTGCAAACCTAGATGGAGAGAGATTATTCTGGATAAGCCAGCAAGGTTTTTGGGAGAATATATTTTCCAAGAATTTGAGAAATTTTGAGTCTCCAATCAGCTGTGTGATTTTGAGCTTGTCTGATTCTTAGTTTTCAGTTGTCAGTTAAATCCTTTAAAGTATCAGATCAGATCAGATAAGTCGCTCAGTCGTGTCCAACTCTTTGCGACCCCATGAATTGTAGCACGCCAGGCCTCCCTGTCCATCACTAACGCCCGGAGTTCACTGATACTCACGTTCATTGAGTCAGTGATGCCATCCAGCCATCTCATCCTCTGTTGTCCCCTTCTCTTCCTGCCCCCAATTCCTCCCAGCATCAGAGTCTTTTCCAAAGAGTCAACTCTTCGCATGAGGTGGCCAAAGTACTGGAGTTTCAGCTTTAGCATCATTCCTTCCAAAGAAATCCCAGGGCTGATCTCCTTCAGAATGGACTGGTTGGATCTCCTTGCAGTCCAAGGGACTCTCAAGAGTCTTCTCCAACACCACAGTTCAAAAGCATCAATTCTTCGGCGCTCAGCCTTCTTCACAGTCCAACTCTCACATCCATACATGGCCACAGGAAAAACCATAGCCTTGACTAGACGGACCTTTGTTGGCAAAGTAATGTCTCTGCTTTTCAATATGCTATCTAGGTTGGTCATAACCTTCCTTCCAACGAGTAAGTGTCTTTTAATTTCATGGCTGTAGTCACCATCTGCAGTGATTTTGGAGCCTAGAAAAATAAAGTCTGACACTGTTTCCACTGTTTCCCCATCTATTTCCCATGAAGTGGTGGGACCAGATCTTCGTTTTCTGAATGTTGAGCTTTAAGCCAACTTTTGCACTCTCCACTTTCACTTTCATCAAGAGGCTTCTGAGTTCCTCTTCACTTTCTGCCATAAGGGTGGTGTCATTTGCACATCTGAGGTTATTGATATTTCTCCCGGCAATCTTGATTCCATCTTGTGTTTCTTCTAGTCCAGCACTTCTCATGATGTACTCTGCATATAAGTTAAATAAACAGGGTGACAATATACAGCCTTGATGAACTCCTTTTCCTATTTGGGACCAGTCTGTTGTTCCATGTCCAGTTCTAACTGTTGCTTCCTGACCTGCATACAAATTTTTCAAGAGGCAGATCAGGTGGTCTGGTATTCCCATCTCTTTCAGAAATTTCGACAGTTTATTGTGATCCACACAGTCAAAGGCTTTGGCATAGTCAATAGAGCAGAAATAGATGTTCTTCTGGAACTCTCTTGCTTTTTCCATGATCCAGCAGATGTTGGCAATTTGATCTCTGGTTCCTCTGCCTTTTCTCAAACCAGCTTGAACATCAGTAAGTTCACGGTTCACATATTGATGAAGCCTGGCTTGGAGAATTTTGAGCATTACTTTACTAGCATGTGAGATGAGTGCAATTGTGAGGCAGTTTGAGCATTCTTTGGCATTGCCTTTCTTTGGGATTGGAATGAAAACTGACCTTTTCCAGTCCTGTGGCCACTGCTGAGTTTTCCAAGTTTGCTGGCATATTGAGTGCAGCACTTTCACAGCATCATCTTTCAGGATTTGGAATAGTTCAACTGGAATTCCATCACCTCCACTAGCTTTGTTTGTAGTGATGCTTTCTAAGGCCCACTTGACTTCACACTCCAGGATGTCTGGCTCTAGGTCAGTGATCACACCATTGTGATTATCTGGATCATGAAGATCTTTTTTGTACAGTTCTTCTGTGTATTCTTGCCATCTCTTCTTAATATCCTCTGCTTATGTTAGGTCCATATCATTTATGTCCTTTATCGAGTTCATCTTTGCATGAAATGTTCCTTTGGTATCTCTGATTTTCTTGAAGAGATCCCTAGTATTTTCCATTCTGTTGTTTTCCTCTATTTTGCATTGATCGCTGAAGAAGGCTTTCTTATCTCTTCTTGCTATTCTTTGGAACTCTGCATTCAGATGTTTATATCTTTCCTTTTCTCCTTTGCTTTTCACTTCTCTTCTTTTCACAGCTATTTGTAAGGCCTCCCCAGACAGCCATTTTGCTTTTTTGCACTTCTTTTCTATGGGAATGGTCTTGATCCCTGTCTCCTGTACAATGTCACGAACCTCATTCCATAGTTCATCAGGCACTCTATCAGATCTAGGCCCTTAAATCTATTTCTCACTTCCAATGTATAATCATAAGGGATTTGATTTAGGTCATACCTGAATGGTCTAGTGGTTTTCCCTACTTTCTTCATTTTAAGTCTGAATTTGGCAATAAGGAGTTCATGGTCTGAGCCACAGTCAGCTCCTGGTCTTGTTTTTGCTGACTGTATAGAGCTTCTCCATCTTTGGCTGCAAAGAATATGATCAATCTGATTTCAGTGTTGACCATCTGGTGATGTCCATGTATAGAGTCTTCTCTTGTGTTCTTGGAAGAGGGTGTTTGTTATGACCAGTGCATTTTCCTGGCAAAACTGTATTAGTCTTTCCCCTGCTTCATTCTGTATTCCAAGGCCAAATTTGCCTGTTACTCCAGGTGTTTCTTGACTTCCTACTTTTGCATTCCAGTCCCCTATAATGAAAAGGACATCTTTTTGGGGTGTTAGTTCTAAAAGGTCTTGTAGGTCTTCATAGAACCATTCAACTTCAGCTTCTTCAGCATTACTGGTTGGGGCATAGACTTGGATTACTGTGATAATGAATGGTTTGCCTTGGAAACGAACAGAGATTATTCTGTCATTTTTGAGATTGCATCCAAGTACTGCATTTCGGACTCTTTTGTTGACCATGATGTCCACTCCATTTCTTCTGAGGGATTCCTGCCCTCAGTAGTAGATATAATGGTCATCTGAGTTAAATTCACCCATTCCAGTCCATTTCAGTTCGCTGATTCCTAGAATGTCGACATTCACTCTTGCCATCTCCTGTTTGACCACTTCCAATTTGCCTTGATTCATGGACCTGACCTTCCAGGTTCCTATGCAATATTGCTCTTTACAGCATCAGACCTTGCTTCTATCACCAGTCACATCCACAGCTGGGTATTGTTTTTGATTTGGCTCCATTCCTTCATTCTTATGATTTATAAATATTCAAAATTAAAATTTCTTATTATTTGAAAACTCTCAGTCTGGAATATCAAGCTAAATACCACCAGCAAGCACTAATTTAGATCTTATCAGGATCCATGGAAAGCACTGTATTTATAGGATATTAACCACTTGACCCCTAAATAATCTAATAATACAATAATATCAGTGGAATTATCTTACATTTTGCAGGTGAGAAACTCTGCTTCAAAGTTTAAATAGCTTTCTTTGAGAACACAATCTACTAAGTGGCAGATCCAGGATTTAAACAGAGATCTTGACCTCAGGAAACCTCATACTTAGTTAACACTACTATGTCCTTTCCAGTGATGCTTAAATCAAACAAGACAACTATTCAGTCTTCTTTGTTGCCTTAAATACATGTTATAGAGAGCCAACTTGGATGTATTTTTTACATGAAAAATGAAAACAAGGCAGTGATTTTTACCATGTGTATTAAACAGAAAATATAGTTCAACTGGGGCTTCCCAGATGGTGCTAGTGGTAAAGAATCTGCCTTTTAATGCAGGAGACATGAGATATGGGTTTGATCCTTGGGTTGGGAAAATCCCCTGGAGGAGGGCATGACAACCCACTCCAGAATTCTTGCCTGGAGAATCCCATGGACAAATGAACCTGACAGACTATAGTCCATAGGGTCACACAGACATGACTAAAGTGACTTCGGACACACACGTACATGCATAGATCAACTGCCAACTTGCCCTGAACCCTAGAAGCCGTCTTCCCTTGGTAGTTTCACTGCCTTTGGGCCCTTACTTCAAAAGAAAATTACCAGCCACTTGGTGGAGCCTAAACTAGCTTCAGTTGTCTGGCAAAGCATCTGTTGAAAAACCACAGATTGACAATTTGAGTCAATAAAGATACAGCCCTTGCTGTGGTGCCCACCAATTTGCAGTGTGGCTGGAGAATGGGAAATGTCAAGTGTATATTAGGAAATGAAATTAATATTGTCCAGTGATAAAACAATTAATGGTAAAATAAGTCATATGATTCCAAGTTATTGGAGACTGAAAGCAATATTTATTTGGTCTTCTAAGCATCAAACACAAATATTATTTGATTAATTGCTATGTCTAAAAGATGACAGGCAAAATAAGAAAATATTCCAAAACTAGCATGCTATCCAGAATATAGCATAAAATACTTTATAGAGTTATTGAAAAGTCAACACGACTTTATTAAATCTAATGGTTTTAAAATATAAAGCCCCTCATAGCATGTTATGGCCCTTTCTGGAGGGAGAAGAATATTAGCAGAATGTAGCAAATGTCGTAAGAAACAAAATCACATTTGAGGCAGAGCTGATCTAATTCTGCTATAAGTGAATGGAGATACAGGGAATGAGGCCATGAGTTTCCAGCAGGAGGGAGACGGAAGAGAATGATGTTGCTGCTTGGTGAGAGAGGAAAGGAGGGCTTTGAATTAATTCCCTGCCACTATGTGGTGCTAGCTACCACAAAAAGAATGAATAAAATGGCCATGCCATCTATCTTGGCACCTGATTAAGAGAATTTGACCCCCTTAAAATAATTTCTAATGTGAAAAGAGTAAATAACCCAAATTGGCCTCTCAGATATGGGGCTGCTCTGAAGGAAACAGTATGAAGTGTCAACAGTAGCTGAACAGCAGTTCAGCAGCATCAGGGGTATGGATCCACCTCACTGGGGTGGACAGGTCCCATCTCATCCTCATGGGAAATGAGAGAACAAGTAGGACAGGAAGAACAGCAGCAGGGCACAGGGACCCCCTGGGCATCTGCCCCTAACTGAACCCCCAGCTCTGCAATGAGTGGAGCTAAAGTGAGGGAATATTGGTTGTTCGAAGCCTGGCCAGGTCTTATCTGGTGCTCTCACTTTTCAACTGCTGAGGTCTAGACAGTGACAGTGAAAGTTGCTCAGCCATGTCCAGCTCTTCGTGACCCCATGGACTGTGCAGTCTATGGAATTCTCCAGGCCAGAATACCAGAGTGGGTAGCTCTTCCCTTCACCAGAGGATCTTCCCAACCCAGGGATCAAACCCAGGTCTCCCACATTGCAGGCGGATTCTTCACCAGCTGACTAATGGGAAGAGCTGACTAATGGGCACTCCTGAATGAGTCATTTCAATAAATAGAAGAAATCCATGTAAAAATCAATGGTATGTGTTATTTTCCTTCAGGTCTAGAGACCTAAGGGCTTCCCTGGTAGCTCGGATGGTTAAAAATCTGCCTGCAATTCAGGAAACCCCAGTTCAATTCCTGGGTTGGGAAGATCCTCTGGCTACCCACTCCAGTACTGGGCTTCCCTGGTGGCTCAGACAGCAAAGAATACTCTTGCATACAGGAGACCTGGGTTGGATCCCTGGGTAAGGAAGATCCCCAGGAGGAGGGCATTGCAACCCACTCCAGTATTCTTGCCTGGAGAATCCCCATGGACAGACAAGCCTGGTGGACTATGGTTCATGGGGTTGCAAAGACTTGGACCCAACTGAGCAGTCAGCTTAGCTGACTAAGCAGCTAAGAGACTAAAGTCATAATGAACAGCTAGAGAACAGCTAGAGACTAAAGTCATAATGTAGTTTGATGGGAGTATAACATTCCACAGTCTAAGCTAGCTATTTAAACTATGTTATTTGATTCAGCAGTGGACAAAATAGTACCCAAAACAAACAAACAACAACAACCAAAAAAAAAAAAAAAAGAAAAAAAGCTAACAAAAACCACTAACCACTGAGGAATTTCAATTTAATATCTAAACAAGATTCTGTGCTTTCCAGTATTAGACTACTCTCTCTTTTGAAGCTATAAATGAGACACAGTCTGGGCTTATTCATAATTAATGACTTTCTTTGCTCCCATCTTAAAATTAATCATCTACCTTATATTGCTATGTTTTTTATAATTACCTCTAAAATTACTGGACAATAGTTGCAGAGAATAGAAATTGTTTCAGCCAATATATGTAAAAATGTGTTAAAGAGTGTCTTGCAAAATAGTGAAGATACGTGAAGAGACAACCTTTAGACTGAGCCTCCAGAAGACTCATCAGTAAGCCACCCCATGAATCTGTTACCATGGTTGACAGCTCCCTGATCTGCACAAGCAAAACGGACCCCCAGCATCCTTCTTCTGTCATTGACTGGTTCCAATGTAAGTCTTAGTAGAATGTACTTAATCAGCATACTTGTCATCAACCACACAGGCAGCACAGAGATCTGAATAAAGGATCATCTGCTCTTCTGACCTCTGGGTGAAAGTCAGTAGGAATACATGTTGAGCTAAGTAATTCCTAAATTATTGTAACCACCCAATACTTTACAAATGCAAAATACTTTTATGTTTTGTAAAATCTTAAATGGATAAACACAATTACATAATTACATACTTATTTTATCTGAAATATAAAGGTGACATTGATTTAAAATATTTTCTTTAGATAATTAAACAAACAAATATCTCATCTAAGAACCTCATTGACAATTGAATAATCAGCTATTGTGATCAATGTAAAACTTACTGGAAATAACTCTATAGCATATATCATTTTATACATAGATACAGAAAGAAAGGAAGAACTGAATCACTTGATAATTTCCATGGAAAAAGAATTGAGTGACTCATTATGTTATTAAAATAGATAAGTTCTTAAAGTTATTAAATTCTTCAAGACTAATTCCTAAGGGTGACCTTTCATATTCTTTCCTAGAATAAACATAACAAAAAACTTGTGATAAATTTGGATGTATTCTTTCAAATAGGATTAGGCCTAGATTCTTCTGTGGGGGAATAAAAGAAACATGCATAATAGTATGTTGATTGAATACTGTTGTTACTGTTCTAAACCAGAAACCTATTTTTCTAGCATTCTGTGCATGTACTTTGCAAAGTTATTAAAATATTCTCCATAAACTTTAATAAATATACCAAACTCTTAGTAACTGAAATTTAATGTACCCATAACTTAAGTATGTTCATGTTTATTCCATTTGTTTATTTTTAGATATTCTCTTAATAAGACCAAAAACTTTCCCTATTAATTGTATTGTTCTTATTGCTTTTATCTTTATCTCAATAAATTATTCCATGAAGCTTTTAAATTAAGTATAGTAGTCTATTGGTCTTTGTTGGCATAATATTTACTATTTTGACACGCAGTACTGTGAAATTTGGGGCTTCTCAGGTGGCACTAGTTGTAAAGAACTTGCCTACAAATGCAGGAGACATGAGAGGCATGGGTTTGATCTCTGGGTTGAGAAGATCCCCTGAATGAAGGCAAGGCAATCCCATTCCATTATTCTTGCCTGGAGAATCCCATGGACAGAGGAACCCGGCAGGCTGTAATCCATAGAGTTGCAAAGAGTCAGACATGACTGAAGCAACTTAGCATGCACGTACTGTGAAATTTACCTAAAACTCAAATGTAGCAATGGACTATTAACCATAAAAAGGAATGAAATCATGTCATTTGCAGAGAAACATGGATGCATCTACAGACTGTCATACAGAGTGAAGTAACTTAGAAAGAGAAAAACAAATATCATACACTAACTTTTCTTTCCATATATGTGGAATCTAGAAAAAAATGGTGTAGATAATCTTATATGCAAAGCAGAAATAGAGACACAGATGTAGAGGAAAAAATGTATGGCTATCAAGGGAGTGTAATGAATTGGAAGACTGGGATTGACATAAATACACTATTGATGCTGTGTATGAAATAGGTGACTGACGAGAACCTACTGTATGGCACAGGGGTCTCTACTCAGTGTTTTGTGGTGACCTAAATGAGAAGGAAATCCAAAAAAGAGAGGATATATGCAAACATGCAACTGATTCATTTTGCTATACAGTGGAAACTAATACAACTATTAGAAATAGTTGTATCAGTAATAGAATAGTTGTACTAGTATTATAGAAACTATAATTGAAAACTATAATAGAAACTAATACAACTAAAGCAACTGTACTCCAATAAAAATTAACTTAAAAATTGATATTAGAGTTGTCCTAAAAAATAATCCACATTGTCCAAAGAGAGAAAAAAAATAGGGCAATTACAAGTGAAAAATCATAGGAAAATCGCAAGCCATGGTGGTACTCTAGGCTGTGGTGTCTGGTCCACCTGTAGTTCATCATGGCACAAGTGTCCAGGGTATGTGGGGATGTGGCAGCGGACAACACTAGAAAGGCAAGCAGGAAACAGGCCTTGGAAGTTTGAGTTTGTCCCACTTACAATTTGAATAGTATCATGAAAATAAAATGGGCAACACTGAAAACTATTCCACTGAGGGTGAATGTCATCATCAGAGGTGTCAACTAGCCAGTTTTGTGCTTCCTAAACATACTGTTTGGCAGTGATGTGATGATTTCAGAAGTGCCATAGGAAAAACAAGAACAGCAGCTAACTAAAGAGATTGGAAATGATAGGGCCTTAACGTAGGAGAGGCACAATGAATGAAGAATGTAATAAACTTCAAGAGATACACAGGAAATAAAAGTGACAGGACTAGTAAATAATGGCATGTGGATGACAAAGATAAGTTAAATGAGTCTAAAGTTTATACATTGATTGAGTAGATGGTGGAGGAATAATTTTGACATTTCAGATTAGTAGATCATTCTGCATCCTCAAAGATCAGCTTACTTTTTTCATCTCTTTCAAAAAATACCTTTCTACTAATAATGATTAAATTCTAAAAAGGGGGAGGAAGTAACGAGATTACAATAATTGGTCTCTATATAACCCAGGTGTCAATGGGGGCTCATAAAGCCCAAAATAAACTTGGTAAATTTGATTTGAATACGTATTTCACTGTGTAAAGTTTATTCCAATGCTCTATATTTTTTTGAATTCCTAGAGTTCCAATAGTCCTATGGTCACCATCTACTTCAGCTTTCTGTCAGCTAAATTCCTTTTTTCTTCAGGACATCTTGTTTCTAACACTGACTATGTATGTGTGCCAAGTTGTTTCAGTCATGTCTGACTCTTTGCAAACCTATGGACTATAGCCTACCAAGCTCCTCTGTCCATTGGGATTCTCCTGGCAAGAATTCTGGTTAGCTTGCCTTGCCCTCCTCCAGAGGACCTTCCTGATTCAGAGATTGGACCTGTGTCTCTTGTGCCTTTTGCATTGGCAGATGAATTCTTTACCATTGCCCAGGTAGTACCAGTGGTAAAGAATCTGCCTGCCAGTGCAGGAGGTTGAGATGCAGTTTTGATCCCTGGGTCAGGAAGATCCCCTGGAGTAGGAAATGGCAAGTAACTCCAATATTCACTCCAATATTCGTGCCCATAGACAGAGGAATCAGGTAGGCTACTGTCTACTGTGTCATAAAAAGTCAAACACCAACTATACAAGAACTCAACTCAATTCTGGGCAAGGGAGAGAAAAAGGAATATATATATATATATTATATATACATTATATATGCATTATATCTATTATATATGTTATATATATTATATATATACATTATATATTATATATCTATACATTATATATTATATAATGTATTATATATTATATATATAATATATAACATTATATATTATATAATGTATAGATATATAATATATAATGTATAGATATCATTACTGAATTTTAGTGATCTTTTATAATTTATGTCACAGAAATGTCAAAACTTAAGGTTCAACATCTCAGTTTTTATAGGTCTTTCAGTGGATTAGCCATGTTTCCTATTCAGTTATTCACTCTCTAACTTTGTATTCACTCTCTAACTATGTATCAGGGAACTGATTTTGTTCCTTCCCTTCCGGGAATATAAACCTGCAATTTGTCCCAATTTTCTTGTGGAAACAAATCAGCTCTCTCCAGCTCATACTCTAAAATTCGTAGCCTAATCTCCCTTCCCACATCCAAACACTGGGATGAGCTGAGAAGTTACAGATGTCAAAAAGCTAGTTTTTCATACAAGGGTCACATTTCTTCCTGCTTATTCTATGACTGGAAATGCACTATATATTGCAAGGGGTATCTCCTCTTCCAGATATTTCTATCGCTTCATCTTTTGCTTAATTTTTACAGTTCAAAATCACATGTGGAAATTTCAAAGTGTGATACTAGTCAAGTGTTTTTACTTAACTTTACAAAAAACTTCAGAGCAAAAGAGATGAAGAATAAATAGCTCTTTAAATGTGAACAGTTCTAAACTAAAATGGAAGTTCGACAATAATAGGAAAATTGTTTTACCCATTTCAATGTTGTAACTCCAGAATCCAGAATTCTACTTGGCATATGGCAGACATTTAATGTATATTTGGATGTTTGAATATATTATATTTTAAAATAGAGCTATAAACTATCACATCTGATCTCTACCCCTACAGTTATCTTATAGTTATCAAAAGGTAAAAAAAGTTTTCATCATGTATAAAAAATGTTTTCATCATGTTCAGATTTAGTAAATGTATTTTACTGTACTCTAGGACTCATAGCATTTTTTATATAGTAAATACTTATGAATTGAAACAGTCTTCTATTTTTCCTGCACTCAGTAGATTATTCAACATGTCTTCTGAGCTTTGCTGGTATGACCCCCAACACCATTCTCTAGAGGACTCCCATTCTTTGTGGCTCACAGACCACCAACTCTAACACTTTTCTCATCCATTTTAAGAGCATCTTGCTTGCTTTTGTTTTCAAGCAAGTACACAACTTATGCTTCTTTGTGATCAAAACAATTCATTGCACTAAGCAGAAAGAAGATATAAGTAAAATATTTGCATGACTAGAATGCCCAAACAAAAACTCAGTGAGCTTGCTGACACATGACACAGCTTGTCACCTAAAGCATTGGCCCACCAAGTCTTAAGACTAATGGTACCAGTTATTCAGCTTTGTTTACTTGCCCAGAGCAACTGTAAAAAAATTGCCACAGACTTAGTGGCTTTAAACAGCAGAAATGTATTCGCTCATAGTTCTGGAGGCAGGAGTCTGAAATCAAGGTGTCAGCAGAGCCATTTTTCTTCCAAAGTTTCCAGGGAACAATCTGTTCCTTGCCTCTCTTGGCTTCTGGAAGCTCTGGGAATTCTTTAACTTGTGGTTATGTCATCTGGGGACATAACCCAGTTCTGCCTCTGTGCTCACATTTCTTCTTTCTTTTTTCCTTGTGTCTCTTATAAAGACAGATCATCCATGATATTTTTCTTGTATAAGACTCTTTACCTTGATTACACCTGCAAGGACTACCTCATCACTGCTTCTAAGGTGTAATTTTCAGGGTGTGATGCCCCAGCTCAAACTTTAAAAATTCCATATGTCTATACAAATGTCTTGTTTCTACAGGAAGGAAAGTTGGCCTCTGTACCTGGCCCAGCATTTCTCAAGACCAAACATTCACAAGCTAATTTATAAATTATCATAGAGATTACTAAGACAGAAAAATAAAATAGTATATTTGTAAATATATTATGGGCTTCCTGGTGGCTCAGCGGTAAAGGATCTTCCTGCCAATGCAGGAGATGCAGGTTTGATCCCTGGATCAGGAAGATCTCCCGGAGAAGGAAATGGCAATCCACTCCAGTATTCTTGCCTAGAAATCCCATGGACAGAGGAGACTGGTGGGGTATACTCTATGGGGTCGCAAAGAGTCAGACACGACTTAGCAAACAACAACAGGTATATTTTATATACATAAGCTGTAAGACACAAGTGTGTGGAATGATACAATATCAGTTTTAAGTTCTAATCTTTGCAAGAGTATATGCAAATGATTAACTGTACCAGTAAGCAAATTATTATATAAATAATTATAACCATTTTATATAGAGAAATGGAGGAGGACACTTACATTTGAGAAGACATAAATTATGAAGAAACATTTGGGGTGCAAATTGGAAACTGTCAAATGTGGCATGCTTTTAATTTAATTTGCCCAGATTTCTCTTAATTTTTAAATTAAGAGTAATTTTTTTTACTCACTAAAATTCTAAATTATGATTACTTAGTCTGCATAGTAGGCAGTCTCTTTCTCCGTCAGCATTGCTTTTACTAGTTAGTCAAGTTATTTAAATAAATTTTAAATTGAGGGGAAAACACACATCAACTTGAAAGGGAACAAATAAAGGAGAATTTCTTTCATGCAGATGATTGAGACATTACAAAACCTTCTCTAAGCATTTTAATCATTCATTTAAAAGTTTGGACAAATGTGGAAATGAACATGCTCCTCTCTGTATTATTCATTTGAACATAGAAATGATTAAGCTGATGTTTCTTTTTCCTCCAAAAAAAAAAAAAAATCTTTAGAGAGATTATCCCTCTTGACTTGTCAGTGAAAGAGGAAGAGCTCATTTTGATCACAGATAACCAAGGACTGCTTCAGAGATCATTCTGGCTTTTTCTTAAGCATCTGTGATCCTCTGTTCTCGTATTGAAAAAGTCAATAAGATTATATATCACCAGAAATACCTTAAAATATAAGAGTCTGTGGTATAATTTTTTAAAAATCACATGCAAGTCTTAAAGGAAAGAGGATTACTAATAAAACAAATATATCTACTATTCTTATGTTATTTTCAATAAATTATTCAGAAAAGTCATTTCAGTATGATATGATTGGCATTTTGAAATAACAATGACTAGAAATCACTGAGCTACTAATGCATCCAAGACAAAGAGCTTAGCATTTTATATGAATCATTATAATTAATCTTCATAACACTATTAGTAGGTAGAAATTTGTATAAAACTTTTATATATGTCAGCTTGTGTATGTATGTGTGTGGATGTAGAAAGAGAGAGAAGAGGGAGAGAGGAAGTGAGGAAGGGAGCATGGGAAAAAATAAACAGAGGAAGGAAGAGAGAGAAATGGAGAGAGAAAGAAAATAATAATTTGAACCATGTTTAATTCCAGGGAAAATGCACATACGAAAGTGGTCAATTACAAATATCATTGATTTCTCCCACGTGCTATGCTTGAAAGTGAGAAACTTTGCCAAAGTTCCCCAACCATGAGGCTGCAGAGCCGACAATAAGATGTCTATTTGCCTGGCCTGGAAATCAAGTCACTTCATTGCTGTGCTACACTGCCTTTTACTATTTCAACACATAGATACTTTACATACAAATACATTTCTGACTGTATTTCCTTTCCTAAAAATAAGAGCATAAAATGTCTAGTTAAAAAATAAGGTCAATAACAGACTGTAGTATATCCATAAGGTTCATTTTCTTTTTTTTTTTTTTTTTTTACTGATATTTTATGTATTTCTTCCCCCGCACAGGATTAAACATTCTTTTTTTAATTGAATGATAATGACAATTTTGTGTTAGTTTCTGCTGTACAACAATGTGCATCAGCAATAAGTATACTTAGCCCCTCTCTTTGGAGCCTCCCTCCAACCCACTGATCCCACCGCTCTAGGTCATCACAGAAGACTGGACTGAGCTCCCTGTGTTATAGAGCAAGCTCCCACTAGCTATTCTACACATGATAGTGTATATATGTCAGTGCGACTCTCCCTATTTGTCCTTCCCTCTCCTTCCCCGCACTGTGTTCACAAGTCCATTCTCTAAATCTGTATCTCTGTTTCTGTCCTGTAAACCAAAACTACAAATATAGGATAAATCAACCAAAAAACCTAATACTTACTTTAAGTAAGAAATGAGTCCAATAGTTACTGTTCAAGCTGGTGAAATAATCTGACCTGATCCCAGGAATGTGATACCTCCTCTAATTGAGCTCTTCTACTTCTTAGGCTTTGTGAGGGCACAAGCTACATATATATATACACACACACACACATATATATATACACACACAAATACATATATATATACATACATATATATATTATATATAAATTAAATATAAAAAATAATTATATTCCTATTAAGAGCTCTGCATCCTGGTTGGCAAATAAACAAATTTTGATAACTCATTCCTCTGTTGAGTAAAGAATGTTCTTATCTGATCTGATTCTGATAAGTCATCTTAGCACTAATTCCTTGCTGGTTCTTTAATTCGTGTTTTATAGCTCTTTTTTAAGCAGGATGGAGTGGCCCCTATTTCTTTTGGATCATGAGAACCAGAAATCTTGGGATCAAAAGTGCTTTTCAGAGAGGTCAGAGAAAAATCATCATTTAACAAATGGTCTATCCTGAACCAAGTTATAAACAGAAAAATTAAACCTCAGGACAGAAATTGTCCTAAAGATGATGTTGTTAAAGTGCTTCACCCAATATGCCAGCAAATTTAGAAAACTCAGCAATGACCACAGGACTGGAAAAGGTCAGTTTTCATTCCAATCCCAAAGAAAAGCAATGCCAAAGAATATTCAAACTACCACACAATTGTACTCATCTCACATGCTAGCGAAGTAATGCTCAAAATTTTCCAAGCAAGGCTTCAACAGTATGTAAAACATGAAATTTCAGATGTTCAAGCTGGATTTAGAAAAGACAGAGGAACCAGAGATCAAATTGCCAACATCCGTTGGATCATAGAAAAAGAAAGAGAGTTCGAGAAAAACATCTTCTGCTTTATTGACTATGCCAAAGCTTTTGACTGTGTAGATTACAATAATTCTTAAAGAAATTCTTAAAGAGATGGGAATACCAGACCACCTGACCTGTCTCCTGAGAAACATGTAAGCAGGTGAAGAAGCAACAGTTAGAACCAGAAGTGGAATGACAGGTTCCAAATTGGGAAAGGACTACATCAAAGCTGTATATTGTCACCTGGATTATTTAACTTATATGCAAAGTACATCATGCGAAATGTCAGGCTGGATAAAGCACAAGCTGGAATCAGGATTGTTGGAGAAATATAAAAAATCTCAGGTATGCAGATGATACCACCCTTATGGCAGAAAGCCAAGAACTAAAGAGCCTCTTGATGAAAGTGAAAGAGGAGAGTTACAAAACTGGCTTAAAACTCAACATTCAAAAAACTAAGATCATGGCAACTGGTCCCATCACTTCATGGCAAATAGATGGGGAAAGAAAGGAAACAGTGGCAGACTTTATATTTTTCGACTGAAAAATCACTGCAGATGATGACTGCAGCCATGAAATTAAAAGACACTTGCTCCTTGGAAGAAAAGCTATGATCAACTTAGACAGCATATTAAAAAGCAGAGACATTACTCTGCCA
This sequence comes from Bubalus bubalis, assembly GCF_019923935.1. Lineage (NCBI taxonomy): Eukaryota > Metazoa > Chordata > Mammalia > Artiodactyla > Bovidae > Bubalus > Bubalus bubalis. Next base: position 114,435,825 of record NC_059163.1, on the reverse strand, counting down.
ACAAAGGCCCATCTAGTCACAGCTCTGGTTTTTCCAGTGGTCATGTATGGATGTGAGAGCTGGATTATAAAGAAAACTGAGTGCCGAAGAATTGATGCTTTTGAACCGTGGTGTTGGAGAAGACTCTTGAGAGTCCCTTGGACTGCAAAGAGCTCCAACTATCCCATCCTAAAGGAAATCAGTCCTGAATATTCATTGGAAGGACTAATGCTGAAGCTGAAACGCCAATACTTTGGCCACCTGTTGCAAAGAACTGATTCATTGGAAAAGACCCTGATGCTAGGAAAGATTGAAGGTGGGAGGAGAAGGGGATGACAGAGGATGAGATGGTTGGATAGCATCACTGACTTGATGGACATGAGTTTGAGCAAGCTCTGGGAGTTGGTAATGGACAGTGAAGCCTGGCATTATGTATCACCATATAGTGAAAATATATCATTAGTCAGGTACAAAATGTACTGCACTTAGAATGTTGTAATTATTGCAGGTGGGAAATATACTTTTCCAGTGAAGATATCAAAAATGACCTTCAGTAACATCCAAACATAGTCTGTTGTATTTATATAGTTTTGTTTTGTTTTTTTTTCTCAAACCCCATCATCATTTCTCAGGACTAGTTTTTTAGAGATGAAATCAAGCTAAAATGAACATCTGGGGTAGACTCAATGGTATTGAGGGTGGACTTCTGAAAAAGTCAGCATGAAGCATATAAATTAAGAGAAAAGCTGTTTCCATCTGCCTTCGAGCACTGGTTCTGCACCTCTGCACTAATGACACCTTGGTCTGAGCAGTCCTTTGTTTTGGTGGCCTGTGCTGGTTACTGATGGATATTTAGCATACTTCTTGCTTCTGCCCACTGGATGCTACTTCCAGTTTCCCACCCCTCCCTATAATAAACATAATTGTCTCCAGACATTGCCTTTGTCCTCTGACTGAGAACCTTGCCTTAGAGAAAAGGTTAATGGTGACTTTTATGGAAAAAGAGCCATATATACCTGGTCTGTTATTGATGACAGGCTATTGAAACTGGGACATGTGTGCTCCGTCATTAAGTAGGGATCCATCCTCTTACAAAGGTACTTGCCTCTTTTCCTTGATGCACTTTTATCCCCAATTCACTTCCCCCAGATCTGACGGAGCCATTAAATATGTTTCCTGATTTTATGAAAACTGACGTTTTCCTATTACATGGATTTGAAATACCAATCTTTGTGCATACATGTATCTTAAATACTCTAAATGCCTTTTCTTATTATACCTGAATTTTTTCACCATGGATATGTCAAGTAAATACTTTGAGGAGCTTTCTATGTAAGAGTTATTTTTTTAATTGTACAAGGGAATATAATTATTATAAAACTTCATATTGGGCATGGAGATTAAAACAAGTAGGCCAAAGAGTGCTATAGAGTCATAAAGAGAGCAGATGAAATTACAAAATACTAGTACTGATAATTTTAATATTTAAAAAAACAACTACTTTATTTATTTATTTATTTTTTTGTCTTCAATTATTATTTTATTTTTTTTTTTTTTTCCCAGTGCAGGTTCGATGCACGATACTGGATGCTTGGGGCTGGTGCACTGGGAAAAACAACTACTTTAATTCATACTACAACTCCAAATTATTTTGGAGAAATCTGACTTTATTTATGTAGAAAAGAAAAATTTAATAGGTAGATTTTTTTTCCCAGTACTAATATAAACAAATTTTAGGTGCCTTGGAAAATGTCTTTACTTTGAAGTTAATAATGTTCCACTAAAGGGATAATTTATGAAAGTATCATTTATGATAAAATTTAAAAATGACAATTTAAGGGTAACAAACATGCAACTCATAATTAAATGTTAGTAAATTAAAAAATATATACTATCAACAGCATTATAATTGAATTGTAAAACATTATAAAAATGGATGCTATAACATTTTTATCAATTGTAGGACTTCTAGGTTGACTCTCACATGTATTTGAGAAAAATACAATGTAGAATGTTCATGCCTTTCCTAGAAACTCAGACCAATGTGTCATAAACTAGTTTTCCAATATGCTGCAGAACAAACTAACAAAATTGGACCCGGCAGACAACTCTAAAGAGTCAAACCATTTTTCAAGAAGACATCTCTCCCTCTTACTGACTGAAAATGAAATTTGGAGCTTACCTAAGCTTTGAAGATGCCCTTAGCACCTGAGAATTAGATCCAGGCTTACTCACAGTTAGAGCTGTTCTCAGAGGGTTAGCACACCAGCAGTTCACATCAATATATGGTTTGAATTTTCTGCCTCAGTTGTGTATGCAGGTTCAACTTCTACAAATGCAATTTTTAAAGTGAACAATGATATTAAAACCCCCATTTACTCAAGAAGTCTTCAGATCATGGAAATAAATATTTCTGTATTATTTTACTTCAAAATAGCTTTTTTTTTTTTCTTCTTCTTGATATACATTGGTTGTGCTTCTCAACAGATTACTTTATATACCACTTACGGTGAAATTGAAGCTGTTAGGTTCAATCGTTTAGGTGCCTCCCATTCATCTTTTATCATACAAATAATTCATCATCACTACTTTTTTCTTCTATCAGAGATATAATTTATCTGTCACATCATTTCATCCTTTCAAACATGAGTTCCACACTTGCTGGCCTCTTCTACAAAGAATGAACACTGATGTGACCTGTGGAATTGGTTAATGATAATGATAAGACTTCGCTGGTGATCCAGTGGTTAAGAATCCACCTTGCAATGCAGAGGACACCGGTTTGATCCCTGGTCCCAGAAGATCCCACATATCGCGGAACAACTAAGTCCATGCACCACAGCTATTGAAATATGTGTCCCTAGATCCTGTGCTGTGCACAAAAGAAGCCAATGCAATGAGAAAATCATGCAATGGAATGAAAGAGTAGCCCCTGCTCACCTCAACTAGAAAAAGCTCTGTGCAGCACAAAGATCCACCATGATCAAAAAATGTTAAATAAATAAAGCTTAAAAAAATAAACTGATAATACTGGCTCATCAGTGGTAACACAACATCTGAATAACTAATGAAGACTCATCAACCTCCTTGACCTAATTTACATTTTAAGAAAAATCCACACAACTCACTATTTTCAAGTGCTCATATATTAATAGCAGTCACTAAGTTTTGCTATTCTCTAAGAGGAGGAGAGTGAAAAAGTTGGCTTAAAGCTCAACATTAAGAAAACTAAGATCAGGGCATCTGGTCCCATCACTTCATGGCAAACAGATGGGGAAACAGTGGAAACAGTGTCAGACTTGATTTTGGGGGGCTCCAAAATCACTGCAGATGGTGACTGCAGCCATGATATTAAAAGACACTTACTCCCTGGAAGGAAAGTTATGACCAACCTAGATAGCATATTCAAAAGCAGAGATATTACTTTGCCAACAAAAGTCCGTCTAGTCAAGGCTATGGTTTTTCCTCTGGTCATGTATGGATGTGAGAGTTGGACTGTGAAGAAAGCTGAGCACTGAAGAATTGATGGTTTTGAACTGTGGTGTTGGAGAAGACTCTTGAGAGTCCCTTGGACTGCAAGGAGATCCAACCAGTCCATTCTGAAGGAGATCAGCCCTGGGATTTCTTTGGAAGGAATGATGCTAAAGCTGAAACCTCAGTACTTTGGCCACCTCATGTGAAGAGTTGAATCATTGGAAAAGACTCTGATGCTGGGAGGGATTGGGGGCAGGAGGAGAAGGGGACAGAGGATGAGATGGCTGGATGGCATCACTAACTTGATGGATGTGAATTTGAGTGAACTCCGGGAGTTGGTGATGGACAGGAGGCCTGGTGTACTGCAATTCAGGGGTTACAAAGAGTCGGACACGACTGAGCAACTGAACTGAAGTATGAAATGAATCATAGTGAACTTAAGAGGTATGAAGTTAATACAAAATGTGTTTGCTAACCACAAGATATTAAACTGAAATCCATAACAGGTATCTAGAAGTTCCAAAATGTTTTGAAATTAAAGAAAGTGGAAGTGACAAATAGATTCAAGGGATTATATCAGATAGAGTGCTTGAAGAATTATGGATGGAGAGTCATAACATTGTACAGGAGGTGGTGATCAAAACCATCCCCAAGAGAAAGAAATGCAAAAAGGCAAAATGGATGTCTAAGGAGGCCTTACAAATAGCTGTGAAAAGAAAACAATTGACAGGCAAAGGAGAAAAGGAAAGATATACCAATTTGAATGCAGCATTCCAAAGAATAGCACAGAGAGATAAGAAAGCCTTTCTCAGTGATCAATGCAAAGAAATAGAGGAAAACAATAGAATGGGAAAGACTAAAGATCTCTTCAAGAAAATTTGAAATACTAAGGGAATATTTCATGCAATGATGGGCACAATAAAGGACAGAAATGGTATGGACCTAAAAGAAGCAGAAGATATTAAGAAGACAGGGCAAGAATACACAGAAGAACTGTACAAAAATGATCTTAATGACCCAGATAATCACAATGGTGTGATCACTCACCTAGAGCCAGATGTCCTGGAGTATGAAGTCAAGTGGGCCTTAGAAAGCATCACTACAAACAAAGCTAGTGGAGGTGATGGAATTCCAGTTGAGCTATTTCAAATCCTAAAAAATGATGCTGTGAAAGTGCTGAACTCAATATGCCAGCAAATTTGGAAAACTCAGCAGTGGCCACAGGACTGGAAAAGGTCAGTTTTCATTCCAATCCCAAAGAAAGGCAATACCAAAGAATGCCCAAACTACCACACAATGGCACTCAACTCACATGCTAGCAAATTAATGCTCAAAATTCTCCAAACCAGGCTTCAACAGTATGTGAACCATGAACTTCCAGATGTTCAAGCTGGATTTACAAAGGCAGAGGAACCAGAGGTCAAATTGCCAACATCCGTTGGATCATTGAAAAAGCAAGAGTGTTCGAGAAAAACATCTACTTCTGCTTTATTGACTACATCAAAGCCTTTGACTGTGTGTACCACAACAAATGCTGGAAAATTCTGAAAGAGATGGGAATACCAGACCACCTGACCTACCTCTTGAGAAATCTGTATGCAGGTCAGGAAGCAACAGTTAGAACTGGACGTGGAACAACACACTGGTTCCAAATAGGAAAAGGAGTATGTCAAGGCTGTATATTGTCACCCTGCTTATTTAACTTATATGCAGAGTACATCATGAGAAACGCTGGACTGGAAGAAACACAAGCTGGAATCAAGATTGCTGGGAGAAATATCAATAACCTCAAATATGTAGATGACACCACCCTTATGGCAGCAAGCAAAGAAGTAAAGAGCCTCTTGATTAAAGTGAAAAAGGTGAGTGAAAAATTGGTTTAAAGCTCAACATTCAGAAAACTAAGATTATGGCATCCGGTCCCATCACTTCATGGGAAACAGATGGGGAAACAGTAGAAACAGTGACAGACTTTATTTTTGGGGGCTCCAAAATCACTGCAGATGGTGTCTGCAGCCATGAAATTAAGACGCTTACTCCTTGAAGAAAAGTTGTGACCAACCTGGACAGCATATTAAAAAGCAGAGACACAACTTTGCCAACAAAGGTCCATGTAGTCAAAGCTATGGTTTTTCCAGTAGTCATGTATGGATGTGAGAGTTGGACTATAAATAAAGCTGAGCACCAAAAAATTGATGCTTTTGAACTGTGGTGTTTTGCAGAAGACCTTTGAGAGTCCTTTGGACTGAAAGGAGATCCAACCAGTCCTGAATATTCATTGGAAGGACTGATGTTGAAGCTGAAATTCCAATACTTTGGCTACCTGATACAAAGAACTGACTTTTGAGAAAAGACCCTGATACTGGGAAAGATTGATGGCAGGAGGAGAAGGGGATGGCAGAGGATGAGATGGTTGGATGGCATCACTGACTTGATGGGCATGAGTTTGAGTAAACTCTGGGAATTGGTAATAGACAGGGAGGCCTGGAGTGCTGCAGTCCATGAGTTGCAAAGAGTCAGACACGACTGAGCAACTGAACTGATAAAGAGAGTCAAACAGCTGTTTGGCTGGCATTTATGGCTGAGGATTATTTGTAGCATTAATAGATGATAATTAATGCAGTTGTGGTTTGTTCATTCTCATTACTCTGTATCTTTCTGTAGGAATGTTCTACAATTTATTCTTTTATATATTATATTTTTGGTAGTTTATTTTTATTTACAATGTTGTGTTACTTTCTTCTGAATGGCAAATTGATTCAATTATACATGCATATATTATTTTGTATATTCTTTTCCATTATGATTTATCATAATATATTGAAATAGTTCCCTCTGCTTTACAGTAGGATCTTGTTATTTATCTTTTTTGCATAATAATTTGCAAATTCTATTAGAGATTCTATTTTTTAGTAAGACTTTTAATTTTTCATCCATTCAAGACTTTCTTTTAACATGCCTTTTGGTGTCTTTATGAGTATATTACTGTGCAGTAATATGTAACTAGAAATGAAATCACTGGGTTTCATAAAATGAGTTAAAAAATTATGCTTTTTCTCTCCTAATCTATTTTCTGAACATATTTGGGTAATACTAATATTTTATAGCAGTCATTCATGAATGAAGCCATCTGGTCCTGGAATTTTTTCCATGGAAAGATTTTTAGTGATGGATTTGGTTTATATAATACTTTTATAATACAATATGTTTCTTAATGTATAACATACATGGATAAAAGCACACATTTTCTAAGCATGTGAGGGTAAAAATCAATAAGGACATGTAAGAAGTTTGAGTTTGACTCTAAATTGAATAGTATATTTCTGTTAAGGCATTTGCTTGGATAAGTACAGTGATTTCTTGGGTATTCTCATTTTACCTTGGAGGTGGCTATTTGACTTTCAGGGCTGTGTTGTGTTAGAGATTATGTGTGTAGTGATTATGGCACCTACTACAGAGTAGCTGTTATTATTATTATGAATGTTCTCTGTCATAGGCACAAATGACACCTGGTGGTTATCATCTTTAGCTAGAATGAAAACAATTCCTTATGAAGTCACAGAATAGCTAATATTTTAAATACTTTTAGAGTCAATATTTTTAGCAATGATAATTCATCTTGATCTTCTGCATTACTTACTCCTTTTACCTTTCCCATAAGCAAGATAAACTGAGACTTTCATGACGGCAGGCTCTTGAAGGAGAAGTTCTTTGAATGGAGAAAGGTAGAGCTTGAACAGAAACTTTGGAATTTCTAAGAACAAGTATTTTCATATTAAATACCTTGGCAATTTCTAAAAATTCCATGACATATTTAAAACAGAGAAATGTTTGTTTTATCATTTCATGATCAAAATTAATTCCAGAAGAACCAGAATCATATAAAAGAGAAGATAGTATGTACAGAATTAGGCAGTTATAGTTCTTACAGTACTTATAGTTCTTATAGTACTTATGAGAACATAAGTACATTTACAAAACACACACACACACACATTTGGAGAAACAGAGCAGAATAAATGATGTGAACGCAGAAATCAAAAGCAAGTTGCCTCTTGCTGAGAGAGTTAATTCTTAGGTAGGTTGATAAAGAGTCTGGGGCCCTCAAGGAGAAATAGGTCCAGGACCCTCAAGAAAAAGAAAGGGGTCTGGGGTTCTTGAGGAGGAGAAAAGGACAAACATTTATTTTTTACATTCCTTTGTCTTAGTCACATAAGATGTTTTTTTCTTTAAGCCCAGAGCTAATGATTATACAACAAAACAACTCATCTTGCTCAAGGATATGTTTTTCCTTAAGCTCTGTACTAATGATTAAAATTATATGACAACAGTGTATCTTGCTTGAGGGTATTTCTCCTTCTCAACAAGAACCTTGCACCCTAGAGCTCGTGCTACACACCAAGAGACGCCACTGCAATGAGAAGCCCAGACACCACAACTAGGGAGTAGCCCCTGCTCATTGCAACTAGAGAAGAGCCCGTGCAGCAGTGAAGACCCAGCACAGCCAAAATTAATTAATTAAATTATTTAAATAAGCAGAAGTAAAACTATTTCCTTTTTAAAAAGAGAAATAATACTTGACAAAGGTAAAGAGCTTTTTTTTCCTCAGAAAACTGAATATATATATATATAAACAAGTGGGAGAAATACAACACAGTATATAAAATTATACATTTAATTTCTTTCTGAGATTGAGAGAGAGCTTTCTTCTCTTCTGGTGAAAAAGAATCAGACTAAATTGAAGAGAATTCAACTCCCACTAGTTTAGATTTCAGTCTCTTATCCATTTCAGTGGGCCAGTTACAACTTACGATTTCTGAATTCTTCATTTAAAAGAAAATAAAGCATCCCTACTCATCTAATGAAAATCCAAGAAGACATATGTAGCATTGCAAATTTTAATGAGAAATCATGGTAATCATGAATGGTAACCATCTTGGCTTATTCTTAAAATAGATGCATACATTTGAATGCCCTTTAAAACTGTATTGTGCTTTTACTCCAACAGTTTCCCCTCTGTGCTGAGTCCTACCAGTAACAACCAGATCCACACAAGCTCCTATTCACTTCAAGCCAAGGCAACCTGGCATGTCTGGGCTTGGTCCTTGTTTCAGCCACAGCTATTTCATGCCCTCAGGACTATTGTGGTCATGCAGGGACCCTCTCTTCACTCAGCAGACACAAATAGTCAGGGGAGCTCTCCTTATGGTACATCTTTGGCTGATGGACAACAGGGGAGATGGGTAAAGGTTTCCTCCTTCTTTCCTTCAGGAAGAAAATTCAGATACATTTCACAAAGGTCCTTAGAAGGAAGATAGTACAGTCATCTTGAAGGTGAACTTGATTGTGCATTTTGTTTCATTTGGTTTTTTTGTCTGGTTTTGTTTTTCTTTATGTAATGGCAAAGTTTATTTCATTTTTAATAACAGAGGACAAACTGTTTAAAATTTGCAGTTTAAAACATGCACATTCACAAAAGGCCAATGACACATAATGCTGCATAGAACTGAATATTAGTCAACTTTAGTAACTCTACAGTTTATTGGACATCAAGATATACACACCTGAGAAAACTACTATAATCACAGACTCAATATTCTTCATTCAGGCAACTTTTGCATTTTTATGTGACTTTTTCTCCTTCACAGGTTACTTTCAGTCCCTCAAAGCTACTTGCTGGGAGCACATTCCTAAATGAACTCCTATCACAGTTTTGATTAAGCTCTACTTTTAGAAAAGGTAGAACTCAACAGCTTGCCTTTGGTGGGGATCTTACATGACTACCTGCAGGATGCCTGGTCAAACTTTCTTCACCAGTTCCTTGAATCACTTCAGTAAATGTTCTAGAATTTGTCCACTTTTCAGGTCTGGTTTACAGCCCATCAAGGTTTCTGCTTAGATTTGTTACTGTATTCTTTATCTTAGCCCCTTAATAATAATAATAACAATAACTTAAGTCCCTTTCTCTGCCATTTAAGATTCTCCATTAAAGACCCTGACTCCTGTTCCTGATATTGGGTTTTCAGCTAACCATGTGGATGAGCCATCAGACCAGCTGGCTTCCCACATACCACACAAGAGCAGCACCATCTCCCCCTACCCCCAACACTGACTCAGAACACATGATGAGTACCAGGCCAGCTCTGCTTGCTTAATGATATCCTTGCTAAAGGCAAACCATAGCCTATTTTGTTCAAAAGAAAAACAAGAACAAGACTGAAATATATTCTTCACTTTCCTTTCTTTGAAGTCGATTTTATTTTCTTTTCCCCCAACTTGTATCCACAATTTTGAAAGTGTTATCAAGTTCGTTGTGACTGGGGCATGACGGGCGAATTAACTGAGAGATGAGGTATTGAGGAAAGGAATACAACTTTATTTGAAAACCCTGCTGGCCAAAAAGATAGCAGACTAATGTCTCAAAATAACCTTTTTATGGGGTCTGGATGCCAGGATCTTTTATATAACAGTTATCGGGGGAGTGAGGAGGCAAAGTAGAAAGCTCATTAAACTTGCAAATGTCTCCTGAAATGGCAAACCTTGGGGAGGGAATGTGCTAATTTCTTCCTTCCTGTAGACATCCACAGGTAGAGAGGGTCCTAAACAAAGGCACTTTAGCTTAACAGACAGAGAGGCAAGATTCTCCAAGGCAGGCCATTATGCATGATTATAATAACAAAAACATTAAAAAGCAAGTCAAAGAAACAGTCCCAGTATGGAATCAAAATTGGCTGTTCCCTGCAACAATATCACGTTTAAAATGTGGTTAAAATAGCTGTGTTTAGTTTGAATATCTAACCTTCTGTGTCCCTTCTTAAGCCGCAGTCAAATCTGTTCTTTAAAACCCAAAGCCTCAAGATTTTGCCAGACAAAATAAATATATAACACATATGTAATAATTGCAACTTGTACAATTCTTTTGCATATGTAATCTTATTTGACTCCCTCAACATCAAAAGTGGAAGAAGATAGTACAGGCAATAACATCTCTATTTTACAAATAAAGACACTGAAATTCAGAGAATAGAATTGCATATGGCCACAGTCATCAGGGTGGTAGTAAATACTGAAGCCAGGCTGTGAACTCACATCTTCTGACTTCCTGATCAAAAGCTATTTCCACATTCAAAACAGATGATTCTTCAGCTGGTGCCATCTGATGCTATAATGGAGAACACAATCCAAACTCACTTCTTCCTGCAAGAAAATATAACAAGAATAAAATTCATCAGTCACCTTCCTCCTGAAGGAAGGGAACATGAAGCAGAAATATGCTGTTTTGTGAACCATGCTGTCATCTTTGTTGATGGTTAAAGGCAGCATTTTAAAATAATCAGAAGCCAGTATCCTCTTTCCAAAAGATTTGTTTATTGGTGAGTTTCTATGCTATCCTGGAGGTACAACAGATGCCTGGAGTGTCTGTAATGAACTTCACATACATCAGTGTGCTTTGTACTTAGAATCGTCTGCAAGTTCTCAAGGAAGATTTTTGTTCCGTCTTTTTTCTTGATACATTTCACTTTCATGATGAAACTTTTAATAGTGGCACCCCTACCTGGAGCAGGGTTATCAGCATTCAGTGTTTGACAAGACAGAACAATCAATCATAAAAAAGGAAAATTAATGCCATTTTCAGAAACATGGGAAAACTTGGAGATTATCATACTAAGTGATATAAACCAGACAGAGAAAGACAAATACCATATGATATCACTTATATGTGTAATCTAAAAATGTGATGCAAATAAACTTATTTAAAAAATAGAAACAGACTCACAGACATAGGAAACAAATTTATGATTACCATAAGGAGGGATAAATTAGGAATTTGGGGTTAATACATACACACTACTATATGTAAAAGAGATAATCAACAAAGACCTACTGAATATCATAGGGAACTATACTCAATATCTTGTGAAAACCTGTAATGGAAAAGAATATATATATGAAGTTATATGTATTCATATGAGTATATATATATATGAATATATATATAACTAGATCATTTTGCTATATACCTGAAAATAACACACCATTGTAAATCCACTACATTTCAATAAAAAACAAAAATATTATCTATATAACAGTTACACAGAGCCCCACTCCCCCTGCCTGGGAGATTGGGAATGGACTTCAGAGACTACCAAACACTCTCATTGGCCTAGAATGCACACACGCACAGATGAATTAGTTTCCATGACATCCCTGAATAATGTACCTTCAAAGATGAGTGAAATCAAACTATTTTTTTTTTAAATCAAGAATTTAGCTTCAGATACCCCTAGAGGAATGTTGCAAATGGAATTCCTAAAGTAACCATGAAGAAATCCAAGACACATTCTTTTAGTTTCTAAAAATCTGGATGTAATTTTAACAATTTTTGGTTTCTGGTCAGTTTGATTTCATGGGTTGCAAATTTAAAGTCATCTTTAATTTATACACTTTAGTTCTCCATATCTCAACAGTTTCAGGTCTACTGACTTATTCTTCAAAATGCTTCAAACCTTTGCTATTCTTACTACTTTCATACATAGCATTCTAATTTATCCCTGACAGCTGGCTAGAATAATGTCATGAAGAAGATAAACATTTGAGAAAGAAAGCCAGAACTAGTCTAGGAGGCTGTATTTTAAAAAAAATAGCAAGAAAAACTGCCAATGGAAAGAATAAAATCTTACAGAAAATATAGTTTTAGAAGATTCATTTTTATGGCATTAACTATATTTGAGAAACACAAGAAAGTAAAATTTTAGAAGTCATTGGTTTTCAAAACAAGCCATACTCATCAGTTTTATTGCTCTGCTCTGGTAGATAGCTTTGACCAGTACTGATCTCCTGCAGTTCTCTGAGTCAGCTGCTTCCAAGTGATGTAGCAAAGGGTGGAACCATTGCATGCTGCAGCCATCACACACTGCGGCACCATTTTTGCTGCATAATTTCTGAGATCTTACATCAATATATCAGGTCTTCTTAAGTTCTAGGATGTTGCTCTGTACATCTGGCAGATGACAAAGAGAAGATGAGCCTATTACTGGACTATGTATCAGCAGAACTGGCTACATAATTTGTGGGACCCAGTGCAAATTGAAAGTGCAGACTCCATTGCTCAAAAAGCATAACGATTTCACAACAATGACACCAAAGCAGTAAGCCAAGCACACAGTCCTGTGCACAGGTCACAAGCCCTTGAGGAGGCTGGCCTTTGTATCAGATCTGATAAGAATGAATTGATGGCCTCTCCAGATGCAGAAGGTGTCAACTCAAAAAAGATGCACAATTTAAATTTAAAAGTTGAGAATTATGTTTTATTCGGAGGACAAAACTGAGGACTTAGTCTGGAATGTGGCTTCTCAGACAGCTCTGAGAGACTGCTCTGAAGAAGGAAAGGAGGACCCAGGATATACAGGAGTTTTTGCAGCAAAGGCCAAGCAGTCAGAACTTCAAAAGATTACTGTTAATTAAAGAAAACCAGATATGCCAAGTTAAGGAATTTAGCACTTTTCTATGTATGTGAAGATGCGAAGTCTGGGCTCACTGATATCATCCCTTTGATAGGCACCTCAAATAGTGCACTATCCACTATTTGGGTAGTGCCAACAGCCTGTTCTTTTCCATCCGGAAACCTCTCAGGCAGCATAGCTGGGAATGGCTGCAGCGGCTGAGGGCTTGGTGGTAGGCAACCCATTAGTCTCCACCCTGAGCTCCCTCGAGGTTCACCACGAGGGCAGCTGTAGTGGCTTGAAGGCTGCAACATCCTTTGTTTACTGATATGGAAGGCAGTGATTTTTTTTCATTGACAAAGTGCGTAACATAATAAACTCACTGTCAAAGGTGAACTGGTGTCTCTGAGAGATGGCACCACTTTGAAGGTTCTGAGTTGGTCTCTGCTATTGGCAGGGCAGGACGTCAGCAGAGGCAAGAGCTACAATCAGCCTTGGGGAGGAAGACCATGCTACTGGGCCCACAGTCTCCACTGTAGCTTCATGGACACTAGGTTCATGATCTCATCGAGCACCAGGGGGCCAATGAGGCAGGCTGATGACAAGCTGGTTGGTGACTTCTTCTTCAGCAACAGATACTCTCTGATGGGCATTGATATGAGACTCACAGTTCCGCCCACTTTATAGGTTCAGCCACAGGCCTGCTCCCCCAGATGCTCTTATCTTTGACTTCCATTAGAGCTCCTTTGTGACATAATAAATGTTTGTTCTTTAATCCAACAAGTTTGGGGGTAATTTGTTATGTAGCAATAGATAAGTGATACAAGGAGTAAAGAGACTTCCTTATTAATATTGTAATACAGAAGAACAAATCTGACTCCATATTGGACCTGTTTCTTTTATCCTTGTATTCTATTTAATCCTTGTATTCTATTGCTTCTGCTACAAGTTAAACATTAAAGAGATGTTGCTTACAGCTCAAAGTTCATATAATGGCCCATCTCTGGGAAACCTGCCTCCCATGCCTGAGTGTTAAGCCAAAATACCTTTACTCAGTTCACAGGAAACATCCTGACCAGCCCCACCTGTGAACTACTTCAGGAAAGAAGAAATTAACATGTCCTCTCCAGAGTCTGGCCGGAACCAGGAAATAGTTCCAATTTATCAACATTTTTTTACTTTATTTTACCACCTTAACTCCCCTTGTCCTGTTTGTTCTATAAGAGAAACTAGCACCCAAACCCAAGCAAGACAGTTTCTTGGAACACTAGTCCGCCAACTTCTTTGTCTGCTGGCTTTCCAAATAGAATCACTATTCCTTGCCTCAGCAACTGACGTGTCACATGGTGAACGGTACGAGCTTGGACTCAGTAACAAAATTGTCCTCTCTTACCTCTCCTATGACTCAACATAGACCAGGCATGTCTATTCGAACAGTGACTGGCAGCAGAAAAAACAAACAAAAAAAAACCCCTGCCCTCATTGAGGAAGATATAAATTATATAATTAGGCAAAATGTTTATTTTCTACATTTTTATTGAGGTGTAATTGACAATTGTATTAGTTTCAGGTTTACAACATAATAATAGAATATAATGAAAATGATCACCACAACAAATCTAACAAACATCCATCACCATACGTAATTACACTTTTTTTCTTGTGATGAGAACTTTTAGGATCTACTGCCTTAGCAACTTTTAAATAGACTATATAGTATTATTGAGTATAGTCATTATATTATATTTTACATCCTGCAGACTTATTTTATAGTAGAATTTTGTGTCTTTTGACCCCTTCACCTATTCTGCCCATCCTTCCTCAAAATAAGTTTATCTTATTTGCTATATTCATTGATCCCATGACTGAATATGATTCCCTATTTTTTTTAAGTGCTTGGAGTATCCTTAACTGAATAAACCCAGGTTAAGTAAACTAGATTACTTTAGTAAGAACAGTTTATGGAGCGATAATCCATACAAGACAGATAGATACAAGACAGAAAGAAATGCAGGAAACAATGCGTGTTCTAACACACCAACTGGCTTTAACACAGCTAACCAATGTTAGAGGACAGAATCAATTTTGAATCTAAGAAGAGACAGGAGGAAATAACTGCTGTTTTTAATCACATCTCTGAGAGTCTGGAGAGTCTTTGTCACTTTTTTCGGATTTCGCTTGAGTAAGAAGAGAGATTTCTTTAACTTTTTTTCAGCTTCTTGTGTCTATAGATGCTCCAAATTAAACCTTTGAAAGACCATCACCATAGAAAATAACAAAGACTCCTCAATGTTGCTCTTGAAAAACAAGGGGGATTGTGTATGCTTGTGATTTACTAAAGGAGAATCTGAAAGGATAAGAGCCTCAGCAGAGCAGCCTAGAGAACTAACTGCTCTCTAGTGGGAAAGGATGCTTCTTGTAGTAAATTGGAACCTTCCCTGAAGGATTATTCAGGGAAAACATGGCATACACAAGCATTTTATATTATATATATATATATATATATATATATATATATATTATATATATATATATATACAGTTTATATAGAAAGAACTAAACAAAAAATTTTATTCAAAGAATTAATATTAAACTTCAGAGAAATCACTTAGAAAAGAAAAAAATGTTGAATTAGAACATTCAGAAAACACCTGTGCTAGTGACATCGGAGAATGGACAAGCATGAAATGGAGCAAGAGATTTTGCAAACACAGATGTGTAATGCTTACAAAGTTGCATTTGAAGAGTGCTTTGTAACTAAAAGATTTCCCCATTTTTCTCTAATTGTATTCTTATAAAAAAGACTGTGAGATAGGAAAAACTGGTAGAATTTTTATTACAGATGAGAAAAAAATAAGATCCTCTGAGGCTAAGCAACCTGCCTAAGAATAAATAAGATTCCTGGAGTTAGTCTTTTATTATTTTTTCAGCATTATTTATTATGACACTAAATTCTATTTTAGGGCAGCATGAAATTATGTCATTTATGATTTTCTTTTCACAAGTGAAATTTAGAAAGAGAATAATTTTGAAGAAGTGGCTATCATAAAACTTTCTGTAGGAAACTTTAGGTTATTGTGCAAAACTTTGCATTACTTCAGGAAGTCAGAAGTGGATTTTCAGAGACATTTTAGAACAAAATCATTGCTTTCAAATGGTTTCTCTTCTGTGTCCTGGGTATCTTCTCCACTCTAGCAATTAAAAAAAGAGGCCCAAAATATGATAGAAAAAAGATATTTTTAAAATAAAAACAGAAAACAAAATACCTGATATTCAACACTCATACCTTTCAAAACATCTCAGAAGAGTATGGCCAAATTATATAGCCACATTTCCAAATAACATTTTACAAAATATTAGTCCCTTTTCTTCTTACTAGAATCTTCTTCTTCTTCTTAGTAATAGACTCTGCTGTAGTTACAAATCTGCTTTATAATAGAGAGAATATATCTTTAGATATGAATTAAATACAGGTGTTTTAATTCATAGTATAATTTAGTTACCTTTAAGGCTGTGCATGTTTCAGGAGAAAAAAATAGATTTTGTTGCCAAAATCTTGGCTCTCTGTGTACCAATGCCAAATAAAAATACAGAGACAGAGTTTTGAAGAAAAGAGAAAAGGTAGCTTTATTTCCTTGCCAAGCAAAGAGGGAACATAGCAGACTACCACCTCAAGAACTGTGTCCCCCTGGAGGGAGAGTAAAGAGATTTATAGTCAGGGCTCATAGTCTGGGGGTAGGCAATAAGTCTCAAAGTAGTGAAGGGCTTGTAGTCTTCTTTTTTTTGCAAAATGTCAAAATGGCCACAGCTGGCATCAGGCAACTTGGTAACTGGGATTGGTCTTTTCCAAACTTATTGTGCTGTGACCTTCTTTATTAAATGAAAAATACTGCAAGAGAGTGTTACGATGGAGTGTGGGGAATGGAGATGATGTCAGATGTAGAATAGAATTCATATGGAGTCAAGAGGGTAAATAGCTTTGTGAGGACAAGTCTAGCTACATGTTTGGTAGCAGCAACAGTTAAAGAATATCCAGGACTTCTTAAGTCTTACTGGCCTGTTTGGTTTTCACCTAAGGCTGTTGACTCATTTCTGTTTTTGCTGCAAAAGTTTCAGAGTCAGAAAAGAAATTCAAATCTTGGCATTGCTTCTGTAAAGATAGCAGTGAACCTCTTTCAACTTTTCTTTTGAAAAGCTTTCTTCAGATCATTATCTAAAATCTACTCCAAAATAATAATTTGCAGTTCTTAAGTTTTTATTAAAGTGTATTTTCCTTATGTTTATATGCTTTAATTTGACTATCCTCGATACTGCCCTAGTATTTACTCAGTATCTTTTCCTTTTACAATTTAATTTTTAAAGCAACATTGTTTCTTAATCATCCTACTTCAAATGGATAGTATCCCACTCAACCAAGAAATTGGTTTACAAGACTTAATCCTATAATTACAAACTCTTGTATGCAAGAAATGTCACAGGAATCTATTTCTAGTTAATAAAATAAGTCTATGAACCAATCTGTCTCACATTAGCAGACAATTCAGTCCCAATTCTGAATGCCATCTCTGCCCACTCAACTCCACAGGATGGAGCAAATGGCCTGGCCTAATTTTTGAAATTTGAAGCAAAAACTAGAGATATACAAAACTCAAACACTGCATTATTAGCATTCCTCAACCCTAATTTTTCATTTAATAACTGACCCTGTTTATTTGTTTTACTATGCTGCAGTCAGAGGCCCACTCAGTTTACCTCAAGTTATGTAAAAAAAAGAAAAGAAAAAAAATACATTATTGTATTGTAAACAATACACTAAAATATATGGTCAATAAAATCATTGAAAAATAGTAAAAAGGGCTAGTACTAAGTTTAATGCTTTTGGTAGATAAGGGCATCTTGTCTACTATCATTTTGTCATCCTGGCATGTGCGGACATCCATTGGTCCTTATCTGTGGGCAGAGATAAAGCCATACTAGTTTTCTTCATGCTTTGCTTCTATCATTGTCGCCTGGCACACAATCATTCTCTCTCCCTCATGCAAATGCTCTAAGAAATGGATCTGAGTGAGTCCCTTAGTCACTAATATGGAGTACCACTTTAGTGCAGAAGCATGACAGGTCAGCTGGTAGACCATCGATGAGTTCTGTGCTTGCCCTGTAAACGACCAACTTTAACCGGGTTCTGAGGTTAAGGCCACTCAACCTTGCTCCACAAAGAACACTGCAACTTAATATGTCAGAAATCCCCTGTGACTGCTTTAGTCAAAATGGGTCAAAAAAGCTACAAATCACCTTTAGGCTTCAAAGTCTTCTGATACAAAAATACATCACAGAAGTTGAAGAAGCATATTTGAAGATGTTCTGTATTCTCGGAATGAGCAGCCAAATAGAATCTACTTAAATGGAAAAGGAAGAAAATAGTAGAAAATAAAATGGACTCATTGTCCAGCTTTCCAGGGCCTTGTTGTTCATTTTTCAGTTGCCCAGTCATGTCCAACTCTTTGTGACCCCACAGACTGGAGCCTGCCCTTGTGAAATTTTATGCAGACCTGCTTTCCATAAGAAGCTGTGACCTTCAATATTTGCAGTTTTATGTTCTCACTTTTAAAAGTTATGCCTCTTAGATCCTATTGCTAAGACATTCAAACTTCTACCAACTAAATCAAAAGTCAAAATATAGTACAGTATTAATGAATAATCGTGGGTTAATGGGTTAATATTCCCATGTTTGTATTTTTGAAGAATTCAATGACTTAACCCCAATAATAGGGACATTAAACACTGTGATGGAGTTAGGAAACATATTTTATGGATGGGAGACTATTCTAGTCAAATAATATCACTTAAGTTGATAGCATTATTACCTTGTGAGTTGTATGGTGATGTTAATAATAATGGTCTCACTTCTGGGGTCAATGGAATAAACAGCTCCAAAAGCACCACAATTACTGAATAAATCCAATACTGACACTATGAAAATTTCAAAATCCTCATATACTATGTTTCCCAACTTTGTTTTACAGTTCTGATAGGAAATAAAATATGATAAAGCACAAAGCAGTCTCTGGCACATACAATAAATCAATACATATTTGAAGACTTGGAATCTGAAAAATATGAAACTGAAAGTAATGAAGTTAATCAGCAAAGCTCACAAAGCCAATGAAAAGTCTGAAAGAAGAATCCACATCTCTAAAACATTTGTTGCACGATTCTTTCTGCTTCATCATGTTACATTTATTTAGCCCAAAGCTATTACTTCCTCCCTGACTGCCCCAGATATTACAGGATAGTCTTGATTTGTTTACTAATACTCTTAATTTTTTGAGTATTAAATGACTTCCACATTGAGAAAAATGATTGCTTTCAAGAATTATAATTCATTATATAGCTTTTATATTTTATCTTGTACCTAGTAAAATGAAGCTTTCAAAAAGTTTCAAGAAAAAATAAACAAATCAGAAATAAGCACTTAAACTTCTTAATAAAGAAAACATCAAGTGATATCCTATGAATTTTCTGCAAATTTTGCTGCAATTTTGCTGCAAATAAATTTTGCATAAATGTAAGCTCAAAGGTTTTACATTAACCTGATATTTAAGATCAGTTCAAGCAATAGATCAAATATCTTTTTATCTATATGTCATGGTGTATAAGCAAAAGTTAAAGAAAATAGGAAGAGGATAAATAAGAGATAATGGAAAGAAAGAAAAGAAGTAATTTCTCTCAAGATAACTTTAAAATATTTTGAACTAAATGAAAATTAAAGCACTACTACTTATCAAAATTTGCTGGGTGCAGCCAGAATTTTACTTGGAATTTCATAACAGTAAATGCATATATCAGAAAATAAGAAAGTTATTTAAAAAAAAAAAACAAACACTGAGTTTTCACTTTAGGAAGCTAGACTAATAAGGAAATTTACCCCTGAATGAGCAGAAGAGAATTTTAAAATAGAACAGAAGTCAATGAAATTAAAAACAGGAACGTGTTCATCACTGAGTCGCATCCTACTCTTTGTGACCTCATAGACTGTAGCCTGCTAGGCTCCTCTGTCTATGGAATTCTCCAGGCAAGAATACTGGAGTGGATAGCCGTTCCCTTCTCCAGAGGATCTTCCTGACCCAGGGATCGAAGCCCAGTCTCCTGTATTGCAAATGGATTCTTTATCATCGGAGCCATCAGGGAAGCACCCCCTCCCCAAAAGGCAATAGTTAAGATTTTTAAAAATCAAAAGCTAATTATCTGAAAAGATCAATAAATTTGACAGAACTCTAGCCAGATTAAGATTAAAAGAAAAAGAAAAGATACAAATTACCAGTATCAGAAATAAAAAAGTATCACCACAGATTCTATGAACATTAAAAGGAAAATAAGACACTATGAACACCTCTATTAACACAAATTTGCTAACTTAGATGACTTGAATCTCTTCTTTAGAGGGCACAAAGTACCAAAGCTCACACAAGGAGAATGAGCTCTATAGTTATTAAAAATATTGAAGAATTAGTTTTTAAGTCCTCCAAAAAAGAAAACAACAGCTCCAGATGTTTTTCACTGGTGAATTCTACCAGACACTTAAGACATGATACACATTCTTACAGTTTCTTCCAGAAAACAGAATGAAAGAATACCTCACAACTGCTTGTAAAAGGCCAGCATTGCCTAATATTAAAATCATGTAAAGGCATTCCACAAAAAGAAAACTATAGACCAATATCACTCATGAACATAGACATAACAGTTTTTAATAAAATCTGTTTGTTAAGTTTCTGGTTTGTGTGAACCCCAAGTAGAACCTCCTGATATTTTGTAGGATGGTTGGCTTCCTTTTTGTCAAATATATTAGCTCTGTTGATCTGCTAACTTGCCTCAATGGCAGAAAGCAGCAGCTAGACCAGATTTGTGGATTTGCTTTGTGACAAATGGCCTCAGCTTCTGCGGAATACCCTTGTCATCAAAGACAGGGCAAGGGGAAGGTAGGCAAGTTTCAGCCTATACTTGCGGGTTTAAACTCACACCTGTTCTTGATCTCTCCCTCCTGACTTCCTGTGCAGTGAACTTCAAATTTCAGCTCAGTCATGCTGAGACAGTCCTGCAGGAACTATTTAACTACTTCCTGCTAGTTAAATGATGCAAGTCAGTTATGTTGTAGCTATACATTATACATATAAAATATCCTATTGGTTCTATTTCTCTAACAGACTCCCTTTGACCCATGAAGTGATCCAGCATGGCGAGATAAAAGGGTGACTTGGAAGAAATGGCATTTGTTAGGAATAAGAGATTGGTGAGATTCAGATGATGAATGGACTGGTGTGCTGTGCTACAGACTTCTTCTGATAGAAAACAGGAAGTCACTGAACATGAAAGTGATGTTTATATAAGTAAGGCCCATTGTCTATTTTGTTATTATTACACTATAAGAAATTGTCACTATATCTTCACTAAGTTTGGGGGTGGGTGGGTACAGTGAGGATGGCTTATGAAAATGTATATTTTAACCCATCCTTAAAATTATGAGATGAAAAACACTTTGGAGGGCTTCCCAATTAGAATGGTTTAAAACTTAGTTATGACATGAGCCTCGTTGTAGTCTAATAGGAGGAGATATGGCGTATCTATCAGGATGATTTGAAAATTTGCTTCAAATATAAGCCCTAAATTGAAAATCATCAAGACATAGTACTTTAGCAGTAGTCCAGGCTTTGATCTTTCAACACCTTGTCCTTGAAGCCAGGTTCAAGGTAGGATGTTAAAAATAAGATCATCAAATACCATGACTCAGATGAAGAAGGGAAGTATGGAGATGCTCCTATCAGGAAACGTTCAGAAGTAGGGGGCATATGCATAAAGAAGAAATTGTTGCTACTGTTAAGTCACTAAGTCAAATCTGACTCTTGTGACCCTGTGGGCTGTAGTCTGTGAGGCTCCTCTTTCCATGAGATTTCCCAGGCAAGAATACTAGAGTGGGTTGCCATTTCCTTCTCTAGGGAATCTTCCTGACCCAGGGATCAAACCCAAGTCTCCTGCATTGTAGGTAGACGCTTTATCACTGAGCCACCAGGGAAGCCCAAAGATGCATTAGCTGAGACCAGAATATGGCATGGAAAGAAAACACTAAAATCATTTTTTTAATTTATATTTAAAAAAGAACAACCAGCACCAACCAATAGAGTGATTCTGTCCCACCCATTGTATATTGACTTGAACCAAAGCATAATCACCTAAATGTCATTATGCTGACATTCTTTGTCAATAATACCCTTGGAAGGCTTCAAATGGCACACTAACAGTAGAAGCAGGAAATTGAAAATCTCAGGTTGATATTACAAATGATCACTTAAGTACTCTAAATGAATTGTGTGTGTGTGTGTATGTGTGTGTGTGTGTGTGTGTGTGAAACAGAGTGTGGAGTACCCAGCATAATACAGTAATGAATGAAAACCAATGAGGAAAATTAAAATAGATTTCAACAAAATAAAACAAATTCTTTAATAATGATATATTAGCTTATAGAGGAACTTCCTGCTTTTACTCAGGATTTCCTCCAAAGTGAAAATGGTCACTTGAAAACTGAATGATGGGACTTCCCTGATGCTCTGGTGGTTAAGAATCTGCCTTGCAATGTAGGGGATGTGGGTTCAAATCCTGGTAGGGGAGCTAAGATCTCATACATTGTGGAGGAACTGAGCATGCGTGCTGCAACTGCCAAAGTCTGCACGGTCTGGACCCTGCACAGCACAACTCAAGAGTCTGCTTGCCACAAGAAAAGATCCCACGGGCTGCAATGAAGACATAATACAGCCATTAAATAAATAAATAAGCTGAATGACTTCTTGGTGATGATACTTCAAAAGAGAGTCATGTGTCCACTCTGAGACTGTGATTCTCTCAGCCTTTGATTCTTGATGTGCAGGGTTTAAATCAAGAGTGCCAAAATATTAGGTAAATCAAATATGTTCCTCATTCAGTAATTAAGATTATGGGCCAAATATATATAGATCAATAAAGACAATTATCTTGGTATATTTATTCATTTAACAAAATATAGTTATCCAGATAATTACCAAATTTAAAATCATTGGTATGTGAAGTATATAATACCACAGATAAAAAGATCAAAATTAACTTCATAGTAAAACTAGAACATATAAACAAATATCCAAATACAAGCAAAATTCAAGTCTTACAAGGTACAAAGAAGATATGCATTTAGTTGGAAAAGAAAATATTTTTGGAGCAGCTAAAATTTGAGCTGTATCTTGAGGATACATAGTGTACCTTCCAATGGATCTGGCGCTAAAGCATGTAGGAGGAGAGACCAGTAAAAGAAAAGGAAGGAGAGAAATATTTAATTTTACAAAACATCAGGTAAAATTTAGAAATAAGGCTGGAATGTCACTGATACACAGACAAGAAAGCTAGTCTAATTCTGGGCAAATAGTTTTGACTTTGCTTCATAGGTAGTGGATTTTCCATTCAGGACAGGGCCTTGGTCTGACAATATGTTTTGGTCTGGTTCTTTTGTTTGTTTGTTTTTTGTGGTGTTTTTGGCCATGCCATGTGGCTCGCAGAATCTCAGTTCCCCAACCAGGGGTGAACCCAGGCCCTTGGCAATGAAAGTTGAGAGTCCTAACCACCGGTTCACTAGGGCATTTGCAGGACAGCCCTTTCTGAAGATTAAGGTATTTACAAATTGACAGATGAGTACAGCAGAGTTTTGTTATCTCTTTAGATTCAGGGGGAGAACAGAAAACCCTAAAGGTCTGATCCTGATTGCTGTTTTGTCCACATTATCCTTTTTTTTTTTTTTTTCCCTGGGCTAACCACCAGTCAGCCTTCTACTACCCACATTTTACAGAAGAGGAAACAGGTTCAGAAATACTAGATCACTTCCAAGGGACACATAGTTGGTATTTGGCTGAGTTAGAATTTGAATTCATATCTAACAAGATTCAGTTTCTTAAACACTACTTTATATTTCAAAAAGCAGTGACAGTGAGAATGAAAAGAAGAGAAAAGACAAGCAAAACATTTCTGAGGGGAATATCCAGAAAACAACTCTTAAGAGGAGGGATTAAGAGAAAAGCAAAAGATAAATTGGAGAGTCACTATGCCACTTGACTGAAAACCTTTAAAGACAGAACTGACATTTTGAACAAGCAGAAATTATCCTTAAGTGGAATGTCTATAACTCTGACTTTTGTTTTTCTATAAACAAAGATTTCTCTAGAGATGCTGGGTTTAGCTTAATTAGCATACACTTCTTATTTATATTCATATTAACCCATTTGTGATAAATCATTCCCCAATGGACTGTCCTTATCCAATATTTTAATTAGTCTTCTGAATAATGAATGTATGGTAGAAGCTGACTGTTTCATCTCTGAACTTCAGAAAATTGAACTAAGTAGGAAGACTATAACCATGGTGCATTTGTCAAAAATCTACCCCCAGGACAGAGCTCATTAGCTGAGGTTTTATAGCCAGTGCTCTAGCAGCCCCTATATTTCCCAGTCATTCATCAGAAGAGTTCATGGAAAAAAAGATTAAGTGGAAAGTTTCAAGCTATTTTTTCCCTGGGGCACAAGAGAGTAAAAGGACACAGAAGTAATGTCATTGCATGAAAAAGATCTGCAATAAATATTTCTTCATTAAGTCTTCTCCTTCAACATGTCTCCCTCTCAAAACCAGATAACACAACATCTTACTTAAGGAAGAGATCATAAAAGTAAGACGATGTTATGCCAGAACTCAGAACTCTTGCATCATTCTACCATATGTTCAAATTTTTGTATATAAGCATCATACACACACAAACATACACACATTCACGGACTCATTCATTCACTCATGCACAGATTGTTGGCACTGTGGCCTCTTCCCACAAGTTCATCAATAGATCAAACACCAGTAAGATCCTATAATAAAACCAAAACTGCTCCTTCAGCACCCACTAAGGACTTCACTAGATAATAATATAATAATACCAAATAAGTTAACTGCTGTGTCAATATAAATGAAAAAAAAAGAAAGTAATGCATATTTTTATAAAATGCATAGAGTGCAAAAATTCACCACAAGTCCTAGTACCTGAGAACCTTGCTCTTGATAGTTTGGGTCTTTGTTTTTCCTTGTCCTTTAGAAGGAAAACCACAAATCACTGGAAGACTGTGAGGGTTTTCCTGAAGAACCATGCAAGTCTTGCCTTTAAATATCAAGAATGAACTATCAGCCGTTTCACAAATTTTGTTTTGGGTTATAGTCGAGAGCTCCTTGTTATTAATATAGAGTGAAATTACTAAGAGTTACTAGAAGTGAATAGTGGTTAAGATTTATTGAGGGCTTTCTGCATGCCAAGTATTGTGCATTTGAACTGTTAACTAATTTTCTCACAACAGTTGTAAAACAGGCATTTCCTAGTTTACAGGTGGACAGGAGGTTGGGTTTCCACACCTGCCACACATCTATAAACTGTGGTACCTGTATTCAGATCCACAAAGTCTAACTCTCGACCCCTCAGGACTGCTTCTCCATGACACTGCATCCTTTACACATAAACATATGAAATGCACTTTAGAAAATTTAAGTGAAGTGCAAAGACTAGAAAGTTTAACAAGAATCTCCTGACAGTAAAAATCCGTGTTACCTTTTCATACCAGAGAAAGAAACTTGGGGTCACTCACAGATTGGCATGGACACTGGATTCAGAGACACAGATGTGGATTAAAACTGTCCTATCATTTTCTAATCATAAGTAGAAAAACAGATGTGTCCATACTGGGGCACAAATGAAGATGGAGTTTGTTTAGCAGTTCAACAATCATATTTCTCCTTCCTGGTACAGAGCAAGGCTACATTTTCCAGTATCCTTCAAGGTTAAGTTTGGCCATTTGAAAAAAGTCTCAACAACAGGACATGCACAGAAAAGAGGGTGACACTGCAGCGGAACAGATATTTAAGGAGGAGGGACCTTCTTCACTGTCTTTAACCCAGTCTCCCAACTCAATGAAGTAAGCACAGAAACCCTGAGAGACACATTTTGAAGAGAGCAGAGGAATAAAATGGAACAAGCCTGAGCTTTAAATCAATATTTGGAAGAGAGATCTAAAATTCTACAGGATGGGCAACACGTGTACACCCATGGCTGATTCATGTGAATGTATTGGAAAAGCCACCACAATACTGTAAAGTAATTAGCCTCCAATTAAAATAAAAAAAAAATTCTTCTAATGAACCGAACTTGGGTCTGCTCACCCATGCACAGTAAAGCCAACCTACTGATGCCAGGTTGTGGTGAAGGAAATTGCAGCATTTAGTGCCGGCACCAGGCAAGAAGTACAGGGCAGCTAGTGCTGGAAAACCCTAAACTTCCCAAAGGATTTCAGCAAAATATTTTTAAAGTCAAAGTAGGGAAAGAGTGTCCCAGGATGTGTGATCAGCTGGTGCACAATTCTCTGATTGGTTTAATGGTGAGGTAACAGGGTCACAGTGGTTAACACTGTCAATCCTTAGGCACCTATGAGCTCAAGATCATCATGTAGTTAATTCTTACATATGGGGTGGATTTAGCATCTGCAAAACAACTCAGGAAATGTGCGTCAGATACTGTTATCTAGGTGCTTCAGAGAGGAGCTAAAGCAAAAGATATGGAGAAGGGGGTCTGTCCTGCAAAGGCCCCATATGGTCCTGCTCAGTTACAATTCAGCATCAATTTATATGGGCAAGAAACAAATGTTTATTGTGATTAAGCCCATATACCTATTGTTTGTTTCTTACAGCAGCTAACACCTCACTTATAAGGTTCTCTATTATACATAAACAATAAACATTGCTGAGCTTTCAATCCTAGCTCCAGCATACATGCTGTGTGATCTTGAGCAACTCATATAAATTCTTTGAACTTAAATTTCTTTATTTGTCAAGAAAAAAAGAGAGAGAGAGAAATTATTATAGCATATACCCTGAAAATTTCCGTGAAAATCAAGTTAATGTTATAAATTCCTTGGCATAATGCCTGCCTTAGAATTAGCAAAAAAAAAAAAAAAAAAATAGTAATAAAGTGCTCTTATATTCCACATGATTGTAAAGCTACTTATAATAAGTGTCTTTAAAACAAGCTATTTATTCATCTCACAGTGCCCTCTAATTCAATTATATAAATTTTAGCTTATCCACATTAATTATATTTCTAAAGAAAAACTAAATAAAACAACCTCTGGGCTTTTGATTAAAAACTGTCAGTTACTGTTCACAGTAAGTTTCACTCTCACTTTGTCCCACCATCTGCAAAAATTACTAAAAGGGGCTTTAAATAAAAAACCATAATGCTGAAACTCTTAAGTGGCTTTTTGGGGGGTTCCAGGGAGCACTGAGGAGCTATGGTTCTTTATGTTTCAACACCGAAGAATTCAGAGAGAGGCAAAGAGATGGATAAGAAGTGGTTTATTAGAATAGAACTCGTGAGGCTTACAAGCAGGCTGGAGAGACAGTGTAGATCCTAGTGGGCTAGAGTTTTGTAATCAAAGGAAAAGAGGGGACAGTTGAAAGAAAATCTTCTTCCTCCTGCTTGAGTAGAAGTCAAGTTTCCATCATCAGCTACCCCTCCAGGTTGAACAGAGGAGTTTTCTTGTCCCTACATGGTCCAGTTGGGACTTCATAACACTATGGAAAAATTATCTCAGGTCTCAGTACAATGAGGGTCTTTCACTTTGAAATGTCACCTTTCCATAAATAGTTGGCTTTTATGTCTTCAGAGAGCATGCCCTAGGGGTCATTAACTTACTGAGCTTACTAAGCAGGGTTTGGGTCTCACACCACCACTGTTTTGTTGTTTAAAGTTATGCCCCATTCTTACGTTGTATGGTTTTGTTGATAAGCAAGTCTGCTTGGCTCCTGAGTTAAGTAAACCTGCTTTCTTGAGTGATCATTAGCTTAAGGGGTTTCCCATATTTTTTTCTTTACTAATAATCCCCTGTGGTATTAAGCATCTAATCATCTACTTTGTCTCTTTAACCTGTCCCTATTGAAGCCACAAAAATAAAAATTGAATAGAATAGAGACAACAAAACAAATTTTATATCTGGAAAGCAAATGGATGAATGGTAAATAATTTGTTATCCAGCAGTGTGGAAAGCTGAAACTGAGCCCATTAACACTATTGAATTTTGAGGAGCCAGTACCAGCTACCTGTGGAATGGAACAGAAAACAGCAGAACTGATTAAAGACTCTAGGAACATTCAGATTCTTAAATACTCTTTCTACTCTGTGTGTTTGAATAAGTCCTCCACCCCACATGGAAGCAGAAGCCTGAAGAGTTACTTTCTAGCCATAGTTACAGAAAAACACAAAAAGATTACCAAATAAGCACAGAGACCTCCATGAACTAGAGATCCAGAACTGATATCCAGAACTCTGGCCACCAAGTTTGTACTAGCTCCAATGGAAGGCCACAGATAATAATATGACCAGACTATTATTGCCAAAATCTGGCTTCTTTCATCCAATATACCACTGTTGGAATAAATCTCAAAGATAGAGTTTTAGGTGAAGTAGAACTAAATAGCTTTATTGTTTTGCCATGCAAAGGGGACCATAGATGGCTAATGCCCAAAATACACGATGTCCTCCCTACAGAGTTCAAGGAGCTGGGTGTGGTCAGCTCATGGACATTCTTCTGATTGGTTGGTGATGAGGTAATTGAGAGTCAACATCGTCAACCTTCTAGTTGCAACTGGTCTGAGGTCTACAAGTTTGTGGGCAGCATACAGCTAACTTCTTCCACCTGATGGATTTTTCAGTATCTGCAAAACAGCTCAAAAGACATGGGTCAGAATATTATCTATAGTCTTTGAGGAAGAAATCTTTGACCTTGTTTAGCGGCTGAAGTATTATTATTTTGTCTTGCTTGATTTTCTTTCCTTTATGCATTTCTCACTTCTCTGATTAAATCTATACTTTGCTTAAAGTCTTTCTACAGGCAAAAGGCAGGTGGAGAACAAGGGTTGGGGTGGGGCTGGGACATCTGTTCTGGGAAGGGTTCATAGGGTCCTGCTCAGTTACACCATGAGAACAGCATCTAAAGATAATGAAACGGGAAGATAGTCAATAAGCCATCCAGTCTGATTACCTTTTGATAAAAATACAGTCAATATTCACACAGGATCTCAATTTTTATTTTCACACACATAAATATAAGCAGAAAATTAAATGGTATCAGATATTTCCAAAAAAAAACTCAAAAACCTATTATATAACATATGGAGAACAAAATAAAAACTGGAGAAGCAGAAACTAAAGAGGATGAGGGAAACTTTATATATATATATAGTGCTGTCAACTTCAGTTGTGTCCAACTCTTTGTGACCCCATGGAGTGTAACTCACCAGGCTCCAGTCCATGAGATTTTCCAGCAAGAAAGGTTGCTCTTTCCTTCTCCAGGGATCTTCCTGACTCAGACATTGAATCCACATCTCTTATGTCTCCTGCATTGGCAGGTGGGTTCTTTTACCACTAGTGCAACCTGGGAATTGCATATATATTAACCTCAGGAATCTGCCTGCGATGCAGGAGACCCCGGTTCGATTCCTGGGTTGGGAAGACCCACTGTAGAAGGGATCGGCTACCCACTGTAGTATTCTTGGGCTTCCCTTGTGACTCAGCTGGAGATCACCTGGAGAAGGAAAAGGCTACCCACTTCCATATTCTAGCCTGGAGAATTCCATGAACTGTATAGTCCATGGGGTTGCAAAGAGTCATACACGACTGAACAACTTTCACACTAACCTCAAAAAGATGACAGGTTATTTAACAACTGAACAAGAAAAAGATGTAATTTAAAGCAAAAAGTAATAATAATAAGAAGAATTTAGTGAATAAAAAAGTGATATATATTAAATTTTGACAGCCAAAAAGAAAAAAAAAAAAAACTCAACAAAAGATTTAGAAAAAATATAAAGATTTCTGGGAAACTTTCTCAGAAAGTAATAAGAAGATAAAGAAATACAAGGAAATTACAGAGAGTGATTTTTAAAAATAGAATAACATTCCAGAAGGTGCCAAAAATGCATTTCAAGAGTTTCAAAATAAGATAACAGCAAAATGAAGAGATTGATAATAAAATAATGCAAGAAACATTTTCAGAACTACTTCCATTTTCAGATAGAAAGGGGCTACTAATGGCCCTGAAAATGGGTTAAACTGGAACCAAACCAATAAACATCATTATAAATCTTCAGAACACTAGAGCAAAGAGAAAATCTTGAAAATATCCAGAAAGGAACATTTGGCTTTTAGAACAAGATTGAACTTGATAATAGAATTAGATTTAAAAACAACAATAAAAGCTAGGAGATAATGGGACACCATGTTCAAAATCCAGGGGAAATTTATATACAAATCAGAATTCTTTATTAAGTCAATTTATTAACTGAAAGTAAGAAAATAAGGTATTTTCAGATATGGAAAATCTCAGCAGCAACAGCAAAAATACCTATTATGAATCCTTTCTCAGAATGCTCCCGGCAGAAAATTTCCATTAAAAGAGAGAATATAAGAAAGAGGAAAGCTTGAATACTAGGAAATGAACCAAGAAATGTAATTCTACAGAGACTCCCTAGTATGAGGTTGAAGGGATGCCTAAAACAATGTCTGTGTAGATGTCTTAAATCACTAATTTCAGACTAGCATAATCAGAGGTGATAAAACATTCAGTTCAATTTAATTCTATTTAATGAAGTTAAATTCCGTGTACAAAGACAAGATAATTAGAAGAAATTATATTCCAAACATTAAAAATGTTGAGTAAACATGAATCTAATATTCATGTGTTTTTTCTATTTTATTTTAAATGTCAAACCTGTTTTAATGAGATTCTACTAACATATGTTCTCTTTAATCTTAATTAAGTCTTAAGAATTTTAAAAAATGGCATTAGGTCTTTCATTTTCTAATCTAAAGAATACGAAATTATTTAGCCTCTCTTCAAGCTAAATTAATACTGATGCTTTATTAGCACACAATTTTATTATTTAAAAGTACTTTTTAAAATGGAGTTAAAACTGTTTTTCTGTAACTTGAAACATGTAGCCCTTTTTTTCTGATCCAGATTGCAATTTCTCTTTTATGTGATGAATCACATACACAACTTCCTATCTTATTTTTTCAGATAAGAAAAAATTGTTATGCCTAGGGTTTATAATTCATTCATTCATTTCAGTTGCTCCGTCATGTCCGACCTTTGGTGACCCCATGTACTGCAGCACACCAGGCTTCCCTGGCCCCCAACTCCCCAACTCCCAGAGCTTTCTCAAACTCATGTCCTTTGAGTTGGTAATGTTATCCAACCATGGCATCCTCTGTTGTTCTCTTCTCTTCCTACGTTCAATCTTTCCCAGCATCAGGGTCATTTCCAATGAGTTAGTTCCTTGCGTCAGGTGGCCAAAGTATTGGAGCTGAATCTTCAGCATCAGTCTTTCCAATTAATATTCAGTATTGGTTTCCTTTGAATTCACTGGTTTGATTTCCTTGATATCCAAGGGACTCTCAAGAGTCTTCTCCAACACCATAGTTCAAAAACATCAGTTCTTCGGTGCTCAGCTTCCTTTATAGTCCAACTCTCACATCCATACATGACTACTGGAAAAGCCATAGCTTTGACTAGACAGATCTTTGTCCAAAAGTGATGTCTCTGTTTTTTAAAATGCTGTCTAGATTTGTCATAGATTTTCTCCCAAAGAGCAATTGTCTTTTAATTTCATAGCTGTAGTCACTATATGCAGTGATTTTGGAGCCCAAAATAATAAAGTCTGTCACTGTTTCCACTGTGTGCCCATCTATTTGCCATGAAGTGATGGGACCGGATGTTTTGATCTGTTTTTGAATATTGAGTTTTAAGCCAGCTTTTTCACTCTCCTCTTTCACTTTCATCAAGAGGCTCTTTAGTTCCCCTTCTCTTCCTGTCATAAAGGTGGTGCCATCTGCATATCTGAGGTTATTGGTATTTCTCCCAGCAATCTCGACTCCAGCTTATACTTCATCCAGTCTGGCATTCAGCATGATGTACTCTGAATATAAGTTAAATAAGCCAGGTGACAATATACAATCTTGACATATTCCTTTCCCAATTTGGAATAAGTCTGTTGCTCCATGTTTGGTTCTAACACTTGCTTCTTGACCTGCACACAAATTTCTCAAGAGGCAGGTCAGGTGGTCTGGTACTCACATATCTTTAAGAATTTTCCACAGTTTGTTGTGATACACACTGTCAAAGGCTTTGGTGTAGTCAATGAAGCAAAAGTAGATTTTTTCTAGAACTCTCTTTCTTTTCCTGTGATCCAATGGATGTTGGCAATTTGATCTCTGGTTCCTCTCCCTTTTCTAAATCCAGCTTAAATATCTGGAAATTCTTGGTTCATGTACTATTAAAGCCTGGCTTAGAGAATTTTGAGAATTACTTTGCCAGCATGTGAGATGAGTGCTATTGTGTGGTAGTTTGAACATTCTTTCATATTGCCTTTCTTTGGGATTAGAATGAAAATTGACCTTTTCCAATCCTGTGGCCACTGCTGAGTTTTCCAAATTTGCTGGCATATTGAGTGCAGCACTTTCACAGCATCATCTTTTAAGATTTGAAATAACTCAGCTGGAATTCCATCACCTCCACTAGCTTTGTTAGTAGTGAATCTTCCTATGGCCCACTTGACTTCACACTCCAGGATGTCTGTCTCTAGGTGAGTGATCATACCATCATGGAATTAAAGTCTGATGCTGTAAAGAACAATATTGCATAGGAACCTGGAATATTAGGTGCATGAATCAAGGTAAATTGACAGTGGTCAAAGAGGAGATGGTAAGAGTGAAGATCAACATTTTAGGAATCAGTGAACTAAAATAGACTGGAATGGGTGAATTTAACTCAGGGATTGTAATCAGCATTTTAATATAAAATAATCCCTTCCAGGTTAAAACTAACTTAAGTTCAAAATAATATAAAAATTTTAGTCTACTCTACCTCTATTCCTTTCCCCATCTTTTGTGCTATTATATCTTTATAAATTATAAGTCCACTAACATGGTTTTATAATTATTGGTTTATGAATTATGTTTTCAATCATATAGGAGATGAAAAGAGTTACAAAAATATATTTATGTTGCCTTTTATATTGACCTATAATGGCTGTCTTTTCTATTGCCTTTTATTTCTTCCCAGACATTCAAGTTACCATGCACTGTCCCTTCATTTCAGGTTGAAGAACTCACTTTGCTATTTCTTGTATGACAGATCTTCTAGTAATGTGCTCTCTTGGATTGTTTACCTAGGAATATCTTAATTTATCCTTCATTATTGAAAGAGAGTTTTGCTGAATACAGAATCCTTGGTTGACTTTTTGGTTTTGTTTGTTTGTTTGTTTGTTTTTAATTCACTTTGAATTTGCCATCCATTTGCCTTCTGGCTTCTGTGAAAAGTCACCTGCTGATATTATTGAAGATTCCTGTACATGATCCTGGTTTTTCTTACTTTCAAGATTGTCTTGTCTTGTAGTTTTGTCAGTTTGACTATGATGTGATGGATGTGGATCTCTTTGAGCTTATTTGAAATTTGTTGAGGTTCTTGGACCAGTAGATTAATGTTTTTCATAACATTTGAGAAATTGTAGGCTGTTATTTTTTTTTTTTCAAATAATGTTTGTGCCCCTATCTCTTCTCCTCTTCTTGTACAATTCCCATTTTATACATATATATATATATGGTATATGCTCAATGATGTCCCATAGTTCTCTGAGGTTCTCTTTGTTTTTCTTCATATTTTTGTTTTTGTTCTTCATTCTGGAAACTCTCTATTGATGTATCTTAAAATAAATGATCATTTTCTGCCAAAACAAATCTGATGTTACATTCCTCTAGTGAGTTTTTTCATTTTCATTATTGTTCTTTCAACTTCTGAGTTTATATTTAATTCTACTACATTATTTCTTTGTATTTATTGATTATGTATGTTTGTATGTATATTTGTTATAGTTTCCTTCAATTTTTTAGTCATAGTCTCCTTTAGTTCCTTGAACATGTGTACAATAACTGCTTCAAAGTCCTTGTCTACTAAGTATAATATCTGGGCCTCCAGAGGGATACTATATATAATGCTGATTTTTTTCCTGTGTATGTAACATATTTTTATATCTCCTAAGTTTTGGTTGAAAACTGGACATTGCAATTATTATATTATAACAACTCGTGTCATTTCCTTTCCTCAAGCCTCAGGCTTATTTTCATTGCTGTTACTGCTATTTTCTTGTTACTGCTTATTTTTTAAATGACTTTCCCAGGCTAATTATGTAGATTCTCTATTTCCTGTACTGTGTGGCCACTGAGTTCTTAGCTAGCATTTTTTAAGTTCTTGCTTTTATTTTTAAGTCTCAGTAGGATTCAGCCCAAAGTCAGTATAATTTGGTAGTCAGCCCAATGGTAAGATAGAAGAAGTCCTTAAATGCTTGCCAGCCATGTCGCTGTGCCAAGGGAATCTGTGTGAGAAGGCAAGCCTTTAAATTTTCACTCAGCTTATTATCTACTTTCTATTTGCACAAGGTTATGCTCTACTTTCTATTTGCACAGGGTCTCAAGTTCAGAGAGTAGTGAGTGACTGGAATGCTCATTTCTCATGTCTTTCCTGGGCAAGGCCATGCATATGAATGTAACTTTCTCAATCCCAGGAACATGTTGGAAATTCACAAAGCTCCCTTCAGTTCAGTTAAGTTCAGTCTCTCAGTTGTGTCTGATTCTTTGCGACCCCATGAATCGCAGCACGCCAGGCCTCCCTGTCCATCACCAACTCCCAGAGTTTACTCAAACTCATGTCTATCGAGTCGGTGATGCCATCCAGCCATCTCATTCTCTATCATCCCCTTCTCCTCCTGCCCCCAATCCCTCCCAGCATCAGGGTCTTTTCCAGTGAGTCAACCCTTCTCATGAGGTGGCCAAAGTATTGGAGTTTCAGCTTTAGCATTAGTCCTTCCAATGAACACCCAGTTCTAATTGTCATCTAATTCTCCTGGATTTCCCTTCAAATTTTTGACCAGGCTGGTTTCTCCAGCTGAAATCACAGCCTTTGGCAACATTGATGCTGCCAGCAGACTGCTATTATTTTCAGACTGTTATGCCCAAGGGAAAAGGATTTTTGTACTACACTGAGCTCTGAGTCATTCTGAAAGAGACGGGAATACCAGACCACCTGACCTGCCTCTTGAGAAACCTGTATACAGGTCAGGAAGCAACAGTTAGAACTAGACATGGAACAACACACTGGTTCCAAATAGGAAAAGGAGTATGTCAAGGCTGTATATTGTTGCCCTGCTTATTTAACTTATATGCAGAGTACTTATCATGAGAAACGCTGGGCTGGAGGAAGCGCAAGCTGGAATCAAGATTTCTGGGAGAAATATCAATAACCTCAGATATGCAGATGACACCACCCTTATGGCAGGAAGTGAAGAGGAACTAAAGAGTCTCTTGATGAAAGTGAAAGAGGAGAGTGAAAAAGTTGGCTTAAAGCTCAACATTCAGAAAACTAAGATCATGGCATCCAGTCCCATCACTTCGTGGCAAATAGATGGTGAAACAGTGGAAACAGTGGCTGACTTTATTTTTCTGGGCTCCAAAATCACTGCAGATGGTGATTGCAGCCATGAAATTAAAAGATGCTTAACTCCTTGGAAGGAAAGTTATAACCATCCTAGACAGCATATTAAAGAGCAGCGACATTACTTTGTCAACAAAGTAGTCAAGGCTATGGTTTTTCCAGTGGTCATGTATGGATGTGAGAGTTGGAGTATAAAGAAAGCTGAGTACCGAAGAATTGATGCTTTTGAGCTGTGGTGTTGGAGAAGACTCCTGAGAGCCCCTTGGACTACAGGGAGATCCAACCAGTTCATCCTAAAGGAGATCAGTCCTGTGTGTTCATTGGAAAGACTGATACTGAAGCTGAAACTCCAATACTTTGGCTACCTGATGTGAAAAGCCGACTCAATGGAAAAGTCCCTGATGCTGAGAGGGATTGGGCGCAGGAGGAGAGGGGGATGACAGAGGATGAGATGGTTGGATGGTATCACCAACTCAATGGACATGGGTTTGGGTGGACTCCGGGAGTTGGTGATGGACAGGAGGCCTGTAGTGTTGCAGTTCATGGGGTAGCAAAAAGTCGGACATGACTGAGTGACTGAACTGAACTGAACTGAACTGAACTCTGAGTGAAATTAAGTAGCCACAACACATTAAGAATGGATATTTTCCAAAAGGCTACTGACAAAATATTGACTGCCCTCTGAGGATGTGATTTTTACCATAAATCCAGAAAAGAGAAAAATGTAACATTCATTTTTTTAATATAAATTTATTTATTTTAATTGGAGGCTAATTACTTTACAATATTGTATTGGTTTTGCCATACATCAACATTCTTAACCTTTGGATGCAAGACTGCTGGCTTTCATAAGTGAAACACCACTAGATCTAGAGGTGGAGATGTGATGGGAGTTGGTCAAGAGTTAAACTCTTCTGCCCTGGGTGTCTTACAAAGATTCAGTACTTTCTCATGGATAGATGCTTTTCAGTTTGTCTGGTGGTTTGAAATAATTTTCAAAGTTATGAATGGTTGATTTTAGTCATTTTGTCATTTTTTCCATTTCTGTGGGAGAGTAGCTCACCAAGGTTCCCTGAGTTCCATTCCATAAATCTTTACTTTCTTATTGCTCTTATCTTACCTCCAATTACCTGTAAAATTTAGTATTCTAAGAATAAAGGTCCAATTCTTTTCGCTCACAACTGCATCATCAGA
Source organism: Bubalus bubalis (assembly GCF_019923935.1). Taxonomy (NCBI): domain Eukaryota; kingdom Metazoa; phylum Chordata; class Mammalia; order Artiodactyla; family Bovidae; genus Bubalus; species Bubalus bubalis. Next base: position 114,399,098 of record NC_059163.1, on the reverse strand, counting down.
ACTAGCATAGCACTTTTACACAGAAAGCTCTCAAAGAGAAGTTTATATAGAAACATAGGTAATGTATAGATTTGTAGAGAAAGAGAAAAAGAGAAAAATATGTGTATATGTATGGACACTTCTGAGCATAAATAATTTCTATAGTATACAAGACATTAGGAAGTGATAATGCCTGGAAAATGAAAATTATTGGAGGAAAATACACTTGATTTAACTTTTTATGCTTTTCTTACTGCTTGAATTTTTAGAGAAATATGAATTATATCTATAGTTAGTATAGATAGATTGATAAATGGATGAGTAGAACTCAATTATTATTAAAAAAAAACTTTTAAGACTTTTACTTTCATGATTATTCTCTGTAACATTTTTCACTGATGCTCATTTGAAAATATGGGTTCCGGTTTTTACAGCTCAATAAAAATATGTGAGAAAAGCAAATTGAATAGCTTAGTCTCCCTTGTCATAGATGAACTGACCACAGTTGTGCGGGTTTAATTTGTGGGCTTTTTATCCTGTTCCATTGATCTATATTTCTATGTTTGTGCCAGTTAGTGAGTGAAAGTCGCTCAGTCATGTCCAACTCTTTGCAACCCCATGGACAGTAGCCTGCCAGGATCTTCTGTCTATGGAGTTCTCCAGGCAAGAATACTGGAGTAGGTAGCCATTCCCTTTTCCAGGGGATCTTCCCAACCCAGAGATTGAATCCAGGTCTCCTGCATTGCAGGCAGATTCTTTACTGACTGAACCACCAGGGAAGCCCATGTTCATGCCAGTACCATATTGTTTTGGTGACTATAAGTTTGCAGTATTGTCTGAAGTCAGGGAGCCTGATTCGACCAGCTCCACTGGAAGTTACTGAAGAAACAAAAACTGGAGATACCCTATGATCCACAGTCCCACACGTAGAGGTATACCCAGAGAAAAACATGGTCTGAAAGAGCATATGCACCCCAATGTTCATTGCAGTGCTGTTTACAAAAGCCAAGACATGAAACCAGCTTAAAGGTCTACCAAGAGGAGAATAGGTAGAGAAGATGTGATACGTATCTCAGCCATTGAAAAGAATAAAATGATGTCATTTTCAGCAACATGAATATACCTAGATATTCTCATACTGAGTGAAGTAAGTCAGACAAAAAAAGACAAATACCATATGATATCACTTACATGTGCAATCTAAAAAAAAATGATGCACATGAATTTATTTACAAAACAGAATAAGACTCACAAACTTAGAGAATGAACTAATGGTTACTAAGGGGCAAGAGTGTGGGGGAGGTATGGTTAAGGAGTTTGGGATTGACATGTACATACTGCTATATTTAAAATGAATAACCAAAAGGGACCTACTGCATGGCACAAGGAACCCTGCTCAATATTCTGTAACAATCTAACTGGGAAAAGAATTTTTGAAAGCACAGATACATGTATATAACTATAACTGAATCACTTTGTTATACACTTGAAACTAATACAACATTTTATTCATAAAGAATAAAAAAGATTTTTTAATAAATGGGAAAAAAGCAAATTGAGCTATCACACTGAGTATAATGTGACATTTTTTTTTCTTATTTGTAAAGAGTTTGTCTTAAGAATGAGGTCCTTTGGGAACTTTAATAATGAAATACCTAATAAAGACCCAAGATATATGCTCTGTAGAAACAGTTATACTTTGCAGTGCTAGTGACATGTACAGAAAATACAAAAAAGATGGGAAGGATTTTACCTGGATGTTGAGATTCCAAGTAGATAAAAGTTGCTAAAGCTCAAGGTGTGCTCCTCCAGAACATTAGGACTCAAAGTACATCTCACAGCCCTCAAGATCTTCTGAGGGATACACAAACTCAAAACATTTTTTTGTAATAATATTAAAGTGTTATTTGCCATTTTCACTTTCATACTGTCTGGAAAAGCACAGTGGATTTTTCCAGAGGGTATCCATTTTGTGATAGCACAACAGTTTGAATGCAGAAGCACATTGAGGATTCAGCTGTCCTCTACTAAGCCAGACTTTAAAAAGAATTGCAAAAATGTGAAATAATATAACTTTTCTCAATAACCTTTGTCTGGAAATGATAGCTATTTTTATAAAACTTTATCTATATTAACCTGTTATGAGCTTGCTTATATTTTTGTGGGGCTTTTTTTTTAGTTTTAATTTATAATATGGCTAATATGTATAGATGTAACTATCATTCATAAAAAGCTCCTTAAGGTCTTCAAGAATTTTTGTTTGTGTAATGAGGGCCTGAGGCCAAAATTTTGAGAACTGCAGTGCTAGGTTAGTCAGTCAAAGACTTCATAAATGGAAAAAAAGAAAAAAAAAAAGAAGAAGAATTGATTTACTTGAATATTTTACCAAATGCAAAATTTAAGACAGAGAAAAATTACACTGATTAAGACACAATCTCAACATGGGGAAATAGTAGAAAATCAAATTTCCACAGAAAAAGAAACTAAAACTAAAGATACTCTAAAATGCTGACACATGAAATTCTTTAATTTTTAAACTTGTAAGTATCTTAAAAAATTACAATAATTTGGATGAACAGTAAGAATCAACAATGTTTAAAAAGATGAACTTCAAAATTAATTTTGACAAAACATATTTCTCCTTCAAAAATGTTAAAATATTTATTTGAGTATTATCCAGCATAAAAAAATTCTGAGAGTACAGAGAATAAAAATTATATCAGCCCATAAATTGGCAAATGTAATAATATATGCAAAGTATCTTATTGGCTAAGGAAATTAAAATCTGTATAATGATTTATTCAGAAATGACATAAATTAGTCGATTAAATAAAAGAAATACATATATGTTAATGTGTGCCTGTGACTTTGTGTGAGTCCATATGTGTTGCATATTTTTTACTCAGAGCTATGGGGTCTTCAATCCATTTTAAAATGCCCTTCAGATATATTTCCTCCAACTGGCTTAAAACAAAAGGTCAGGTGAATGAAGGTACTGAGTTTGGCTGGAGACTTAAAATCAGCCACACTCAGAGGATCCTGATCATTTGATCAGGTCAAGAGGCTTGGTTTTTTTGTTAGTTTGGAAGAAATTTTTTCCCATAGCACAGAAGAAAAGACAGCCAAATATTAACCTGAATAGTTATTATTAATTAAAGTAGTGTTCCCTGCAAGATAATAGTACATGAGTACAGGGTTACATTGAGACTATTTTTAAGGGCTTTGAGTTTATTAACAATGCTAACGATCAGATCAAGATGTGTTTCATGTCATAATCAGTGATTCTTAAATTCTAATGTGTATAGGAAATTCAGGTGAATCTTGCTAAAAAGAAAATTTCATAGAAATTCCACTTTAATACAGTGAAGTGGAAGCCTAGGAATTTACATGTTTACTGGCATCTGAGTTGATTATGATACCTCTGAATTAGGTAACACTTTGAGAAAATGTTCTGGTAAAATCTGAATATTTTAAAACTTTTAAGTTCCAAAATTTTTTCATTTAAATTTTGATAAATTGGTTCACAAATTGAATTTAATATATTAAAGCTGCTGCTAAGTCACTTCAGTCATGTCCAACTCTGTGCGACCCCATAGATGGCAGCCCGCCAGGCTCCCCTGTCCCTGGGGTTCTCCAGGCAAGAACACTGGAGTGGGTTGCCATTTCCTTCTCCAATGCATGAAAGTGAAAGGTGAAAAGTGAAGTTGCTCAGTCGTGTCCGACTCTTCACGACCCCACGGACTACAGCCTACCAGGCTCCTCCATCCATGGGATTTTCCAGGCAAGAGGACTGGAGTGGGATGCCATTGTCTTCTCCGATATTAAAGCTATTTAGCATTAAATGCAATTATATCAAGAGACTTGGGATACAGTACATAATGTGTAGTTTAAAACCATATCAATACATCAACCATGATAAAGTTACCTTATTTTTTAAATTTCCTTCCATATTTGTGTGGGCTTCCCTGGTAGTTCAGCTGGTAAAGAATCCACCTGCAATGCAGGAGACTCTGGGTTGAATCCTGGGTCAGGAAGTTCCCCTGGAGAAGGGATAGGCCACTCGCTCTGGTATTCTTGGCCTTCCCTGGTGGCTCAGAGGGTAAAGAATCCATCTGAACAGCTGTGCTTACCTGTTCAGTTGTGTCCCACTCTTTGCCACCCCATGGACTGTAGCCCACCAGGCTCTCTGAAGTGGATAGCCAGTTCCCTTCTCCAGGGAAACTTCCTGACCCAGGATTCAAAGTGGGGTCTCCTGCATTGCAGGTGGATTCTTTACCAGCTGAGCTATCAGGGAAGCCCCACATGTACATGAATGTGTGTTAAAAAATAGTTTCATCACATTGATCACTATTAAGTTATTCAACTTTGACAAATATTACACTAATGTTTCTAGTTTAATGATTTGCCAAAGCCCAGTTAAATCAACACCCCCTTGCTTCAAAACTCATTTGGGATTTACATGTATGTTCTTTACTTTAATAACATTATTAGTCCTATCTTTAGGGACTCGGTTTTGTATAGTACATGTAAATATAAAAGTTTAATGTATTTTTGATGGCCTTAATATTTATAAAGACATGAAAATATGTGTTATGTAAGTTATAGAAAATCTATTCAAAGTTTCTATAAGTTCTATGAGAATATTACATGACCTGATGGCCTAATAAAGTAATAATCTTTATCATACTTTGAAGTCTCTCTTTTTAGGACACTGATTACTGTATTCCTGCAAACTTAACACTAATTTCATTTTCTAAAATAAATGTCATAGTTTGGTTTAGGCTTTGGCTGGAAAATGATCATTTTGATTGTGAGTTTGAATCAAGAAATTTAACCAACATTTCGTTGAATATCTCTTATATGCAAGATAGGGGACAGGCATAGTGATACGAACTTGTATGTATGTCTCAGATCAGATCAGATCAGTCGCTCAGTCCTGTCTGACTCTTTGCGATCCCATGAGTCGCAGCACGCCAGGCTTCCCTGTCCATCACCAACTCCCAGAGTTCACTCAGACTCATGTCCATCGAGTCAGTGATGCCATCCAGCCATCTCATCCTCTGTCGTCCCCTTCTTCTCTTGCCCCCAATCCCTCCCAGCATCAGAGTCTTTTCCAATGAGTCAACTCTTCGCATGAGGTGGCTAAAGTACTGGAGTTTCAGCTTTAGCATCATTCCTTCCAAAGAAATCCCAGGGCTGATCATAACTGAACCTATTATAAACAGTGCTGTGATGAATATTGGGGTACATGTGTCTCTTTCAATTCTGTTTTCCTCGGTGTGTATGCCCAGCAGTGGGATTGCTGGGTTGTATGGCAGTTCTATTTCCAGTTTTTTAAGGAATCTTCACACTGTTCTCCATAGTGGCTGTACTAGTTTGCATTCCCACCAACAGTGTAAGAGGCTTCCCTTTTCTCCACACTCTCTCCAGCATTTATTGCTTGTAGACTTTTGGATCGCAGCCATTCTGACTAGCGTGAAATGGTACCTCATTGTGGTTTTGACTCGCATTTCTCTGATAATGAGTGATGTTGAGCATCTTTTCATGTGTTTGTTAGCCATCTGTATGTTTTCTTCGGAGAACTGTCTGTTTAGTTCTTTGTCCCGTTTTTTGATTGGGTCATTTATTTTTCTGGAATTGAGCTGCAGGTGTTGCTTGTGTATTTTTTAGATTAATTCTTTGTCAGTTGCTTCATTTGTTATTATTTTCTCCCATTCTGAAGGCTGTTTTTTCACCTTGCTTATACTTTCCTTTGTTGTGCAAAAGCTTTTAAGTTTAATTAGGTCCAATTTGTTTATTTTTGCTTTTATTTTCAGTATTCTGGGAGGTGGGCCAAAGAGGATCCTGCTGTGATTTATGTCAGAGAGGATTTTGCCTATGTTCTCCTCTAGGAGTTTTATAGTTTCTGGTCTTACGTTTAGATCTTTAATCCATTTTGAGTTTATTTTTGTGTATGGCATTAGAAAGTGTTCTAGTTTCATTCTTTTACAAGTGGTTGACCAGTTTTCGCAGCACCACTTGTTAAAGAGATCGTCTTTTCTCCATTGTACATTCTTGCCTCCTTTGTCAAACATAAGCTGTCCATTGGTGCATGGAAACCAGGATTGAAAGAGACATGTGTAGCCCAATGTTCATTGCAGTATTGTTTATAATAGGCAGGACATGGAAACAACCTAGATGTCCATCAGCAGACGAAATGGATAAGAAAGCTGTGGTACATATACACAATGGAATATTACTCAGCCATTAAAAAGAATACATTTGAATCAGTCCTAATGAGGTGGATGAAACTGGAGCCTATTATACAAAGTGAAGTAAGCCAGAAAGAAAAACACCAATACAGTATACTAATCCATATATATGGAATTTAGAAAGATGGTAATGATAACCCTATATGCAAGACAGCAAAAGAGACACAGATGTATAGAACAGTTTTTGGACTCTGTGGGAGAGGGTGAGGGTGGGATGATTTGGGAAAATGGCATTGAAACATGTATAATATCATAAGTGAAATGAATCACCAGTCCAGGTTCAATGCATGAGACAGGGTGCTTGGGGCTAGTGCACTGGGATGACCCAGAGGGATGGGATGGGGAGGGAGGAGGGAGGAGGGTTCAGGATGGGGAACACATGTACACCTGTGGAGGATTCATGTCAACGTATGGCAAAACCACTACAATATTGTAAAGTAATTAGCCTCCAATTAAAATGAATAAATTTATATTAAAAAAATAAACTGAACCTAAGTGCATATATCTAGCCTGCAGTAGCCTGAGCTTAAGTGCTTTAATAGGGGCATAAAAGACATTAAACTGGAGGAAGAAAATCACTAAACCGAGGAGAAGGCATGGAGAGAGGCCTGGAAAGCTTTGTAGAAGCTTGCTCAAAGGTAAATAGGGGCATTCTCTAGTGATCTAATGGTTAGAGCTCAGTGCTCTCACTGCCAAGGTCCTGGCTTCACAAAAGAAAAAAGAAGATTGCACAAAGGACACTGAATTTGACTTTAAGGGTTAATTGGGATTATAAACCAACTAAAACACATAAGGACAGAAAGGATAATAGCATCAAATGCATGCAGCCTAAAAATTGTGTCATATTGTGTCAAAGGAAGTGTGATGTATAAGATCCATGACAGGGAAAGATGAGGTTGGAAGGCTGATCTTGTTGGTTAGGTTCAAATTCTAAATAAGCATTAAAAAAAATGTCTGGAGTATTTATTTGAGTCTATAGGATGTTCAAAGCCAAGAAATTGTGCTAAAAACAAATTGGCATAGTGGTATGTGTACCGTGGAAATATTCCTGTGAGGGCAGTGTTGAGAATTAACCTTAAAGGGAAAGCTTGGTGTAGGGAGGTTATTAGGAGAATAATGCTTAGGTACCTGAATTAGGATAGCAGTAGTGAGAAAGAAAGAGAGATAGAAGGCAGGGAGGGAGGGTGAGAGGATGGATTTCACAAATATTGGCAAAGTAAAATTAGGATAAATCGAGATAAATTAGTGACTCCTTATATACAAGATGAATCATATATGACTCAAAAGTCTGATTTAAAAACATCTAGCTTAAACTGTTGGAGATAGTTTAATGGGTTGAAATGGCAACCCATTCCAGTATTCTTGCCTAGAGAATACCATGGACAGAGGAGCCTGGTGGGCTGCCCTCCATGGAGTTGCACAAAGTCAGACATGACTGAAGCGTCTAAGCATGCATGCATGCATTGGAGAAGGAAATGGAAACCCAATCCAGTATTCTTGCCTGGAGAATCCCAGGGACAGAGGAGCCTGGTAGGCTCTAGTTCATGCGGTAGCAAAGAGTCAGACACGACTGAGCGACTTCACTTTCACTTTTCACTCTCATTCATTGGAGAAGGAAATGGCAACCCACCCCAGTGTTCTTGCCTGGGACAGAGGAGCCTGGTGGGCTGCCATCTGTGGGGTCGCAGAGAGTTGGGCACGACTGAAGCAACTTACCAGCAGCAGCAGCTTAAACTGTAGGGTTAAATTTTAGTGCCTTAAACATCTTTTGAATTTATTTTGTTTTCTCTTAAAAGTACTTAGGACATTCAGTTCAATAAGATGACATATTTTCAATATTTCTCTACCTGTTGAGATGTGAAGTTACAGATTTCTTACCAAAACAAACAAAATAGCTATTTAATTAGTTTACTCCTTATACATTAGAATCTATTTTGTTTCATTTCCAAATTTTCTTGAGATCCATTGCCATTTCACCTCACTGTCTATTTCAAGTATCTTTTCAGCATTACTTTAAGATAATTAAGATTTATCATAGTCAAAGTACTTTTTTGTACTGCTAACCATTTAGGCAACTATAAATTATAAATGACAGCACCCCATATGGCTCAATAACTGAAAAATTATTAGTGCTCTGTATTTCATTTGTTTCTATTACATAGCTGACCATTAATCTCTCTCACAGAAGCTTAGCACAATCTCTACTGCAGAGGCAGACAACTGCCATATGCATTTTCTCATGACTCACCCATGCCCCCTCCCCTCAGCAGTGGCTAATTGTGATGTCCCGCCTGGCTGGAAGATAAGAACATAGCCAGATTTTCTCCCTTGGAATGTGACCTAAGTGACACCAAGACAATAAATTTTATTAAAAGAAATCTGGAGCTGAAAGTTTCAGTTCCAAATCAGAGATAAAAGTAAACCAGTAAATAACCTGAGGAAATCACTCAGGGGAGAAAAATGGACTGAAAGAGGAAATTAGAACAGCTTTAAAGAAAAAGACAATGTGAGTTCAACAGGGCTGATGCTTTCTCAATTCTATCTGAAATACACCCTTTTAAAAAGTAAACTGCAGGTACATTTTGCTTCTTATAACCAAATTGGGCTACTCAAAATTTTACACAAATCTCTTCCTACTCTCCATGTCTAAGGAATCAAAATACGCTTAAACTCTATTTTCAGAAGCATAGTGGAGGATGAGGGGATGCACAACTGTCCTTTCAGTTCAGTTCAGTTGCTCAGTCCTGTCCAACTCTTTGCAACCCCCATGAACCATAGCACTCCAGGCTTCCTTGTCCATCACCAACTCCCAGAACTTACTCAAACTCATGTCCATTGGTCAATGATGCCATCCAACCATCTCATCCTCTGTCATCCCCTTCTCTTGCCGCCTTCAATCTTTCCCAGCATCAGGGTCTTTTCAAACAAGTCAGGTCTTCACATCAGATGGCCAAAATATTGGAGTTTCAGGTTCAGTATCAGTCCCTTCAATAGTCAGAACTTATTTCCTTTAGGATTCACTGGTTTGATATCCACTCAGTCCAAGGGACTCTCAAGAGTCTTCTCCAACACCATAGTTCAAAACCATCAATTCTTCGGTGCTCAGCTTTCTTTATGGTCCAGCACTCACATCCATATATGACTACTGGAAAACCATAGCTTTGACTAGATAGACCTTTGTCGGGAAAGAGATGGCTCTGTTTTTAAAATGCTATCTAGGTTGGTCATAGCTTTTCTTCCAAGGAGCAAGCATCTTCTAATTTCATGGCTGCAGTCACCACATGCAATGATTTTGGAGGGCAAGAAAAAGTCTGTCACTGTTTCCATTATTGCCCCATCTATTTGCCATGAAGTGATGGGACCGGATTCCATGATCTTCATTTTATGAATGTTGAGTTTTAAGCCAGCTTTTTCACTCTCCTCTTTCACTTTCATCAAGAGGCTCTTTAGTTCCTCTTTGCTTTCTCCCATAAGGGTGTTGTCATCTGCATATCTGAGGTTATTGATATTTCTCCCAGCAATCTTGATTCCAGTTGTGCTTCATCCAGCCTAGCATTTCACATGATGTACTCTTCATAGAAGTTAAATAAGCAGGGTGACAATATACAGGCTTGACATATTCCTTTCCCAAATTGGAACCAGTCTGTTGTTCCATGTATGGTTCTAACTGTAACTTCTTGACCTGCATACAGATTTCTCAGTAGGCAGGTAAGGTGGTCTGGTATTCCCATCTGTTTAAGAATTTTCCACAGTTTTTTTGCAATCCACATAGTCGAAGGCTTTGTTGTAGTCAATGAAGCAGAAGTAGATGTTTTTCTGGAATTCTCTTGCTCTTTGATGATCCAATGGATGTTGGCAATTTGAGCTCTGTTTCCTCTGCCTTTTCTAAATCCAGCTTGAACATCTGGAATTTTGTGGTTCACTTTTTGTTGAAGCCTAGCTTGGAGAATTTTGAGCATTACTTTACTAGATGTGTGAGATGAGTGCAATTGTGCGATAGGTTGAACATTCTTTGGCATTGCCTTTCTTTGGGATTGGAATGAAAACGACCTTTTCCATTCCCATGGCCACTGCTGAGTGTCCCTGGTCATAACTCATGGAAGGATACAAGATGATAACCAAATTTTGTGGGGTTTTTATTCTTTTTTTAATTTAATTGTTTTTGTATTACAATACAGTTGATATACAAGATGAGTTAATTTCTGGTGTACAGCAAGTTGATTCAGTTATACATATACATATATCCATTTTTTTCAGATTCTTTTCCCATATAGATTACTACCCTAACCCTAACCCTAAAAGATACATGTGCTTCAATGTTCATTGCAGCACTATTTACACAGACAAGACATGGAAAAAAACTTAAATGTCCATCAAAAGATAAATTGGAAAAGAAGAGGGGGTGCATATATACAATAGAATATTGCATTACATCAGTCATAAAATGAATGAAATCATGCCACTTGCAACAACATGGATGGACCTAGAAATGATCATTCTAAGTAAAGTGAGTCAGACAGAGAAATGGATTATAGATGTCACTTATATATGGAATCTAAAAAAAAAAAAAAAAGAAAAATTTACAAAGCAAAAACAGACTCATAGACGTTGAAAATGTATCATGGTTACCAAAGGGGAAAGGTGGAGGGAAGAATAAATTAGGAGTTAGGGACTGACATGTACACAAACTCTACTCAATATTAATATTAATCAATATTAATCAAACTCAATATTAATAGTAATCTACATTACTACAGAATATTGAGTAGAGTTTGCTATGCTATACAGTATGTCTTTGTTGATTATTTTATATATAGTAGTGTGTATATGTCAGTCCCTAACTCCTAATTTATTCCTCCCTCCACCTTTCCCCTTTGGTAACCATGATACATTTTCAACGTCTATGAGTCTGTTTTTGCTTTGTAAATTTTTCATTTTTTTTTTTTAGATTCCATATATAAGTGACATCTATGATCCATTTCTCTATCTGACTCACTTTACTTAGAATGATCATTTCTAGGTCCATCCATGTTGTTGCAAGTGGCATGATGTCATTCATTTTATGACTGATGTAATGCAATATTCTATTGTATATATGCACCCCCTCTTCTTTTCCAATTTATCTTTTGATGGACATTTAAGTTTTTTTCCATGTCTTGTCTGTGTAAATAGTGCTGCAATGAACATTGAAGCACATGTATCTTTTACAATCACGATTTTCTCTGAATATACGTTCAGGTGTGGAATTGCTGAATCAAAGGGTAGCTCTATTTTAGGTTTTTGTGTTTAAGAGCATTTGCATTATAGATATCATCTATAACCCTTTATTTACAACATAATGTAAGTTCAAATCTCTATTTCATTTTCCAAAAGAAATGCAAAGTCCTTCCATGTCCTGTACATACTGTCCACTCTTGAAGTTGGTTAGTTCTTTATTATTTGAACAAAAAGACAAGAAAAAAAAGGTAGATATTTTCCAGACATAGCAGCAGTACTTTTTAGCTTTAGAATAAAATCAGGAAATATCATTAATTCCACTGTTGCCTGAGAAAACAAGCCAATATCTGCTTTCAAGTCCCCTTATATCATAGACTGTCATAGAAAATTATAAGCCTTCCTTTGGGAGTTCTGAAAACATTTCTGAAGAACACTGGCATGATATTAAAAAGCAAAGCAATTTTGACTCGACTGGATAAACAAACTTGGACTGCCTCAATAAGGGAAAAATCTGTCATTAGAGGAGACATTTTAGAGGACTAATTTTAATTATACTAATTGTAGACTATATTTTAATGACAGAAGATCATTTTATTAAAACATGGGATAAGAAAATTAAAGTAAAATGTCAGTATCACATAATTATTTTGCTCTTATATTTCCAAACTACAAAATGTTTGGAAGTTACTATACTGTAACTTCAGTATTTCAAATCCTACTTGAATATAGGTGAAGTAAATACCTAAACAAATAAATCATGTGTATGTCATATCTAATAAATATCCAAGCACACAAATTGTAAGCACTTATTCCAATAATTACTATTTATCAGAGCTTCCATTTATATTTCCTTTGAGGAACTGTCAAGCCACTTAATGAAATCTAACTTGTGCCACATCCTACATTTTACCCCACATATTCCTAGCTTGAAAACTTTATCAGGTTTTAGATAATAATTTTTTTTATTTTCAAAAATTGTAAACTTGCAAAAGATAAAGATTCATTTTTTTAAGTATAATAAATTCTGAAGTCATTAAACAGTAACAAAATATTTTGGCCACCAACTGTTTCCCTGGAGATCAATCAAGATGATGGAATAACCTATTTTTAAAATGACAGAATGATCTTTGTTCGTTTCCAAGGCAAACCATTCAATATCACAGTAACCCAAATCTATGCCCTGATCAGTAATGCTGAAGAAGCTGAAGTTGAACAGTTCTATAAAGACCACATACCTTTTATAACTAACATCCAAAAAAGATGTCCTTTTCATTATAGGGGACTGGAATGCAAAAGTAGGAAGTCAAGAAAAACCTGGAGTAACAGGCAAATTTGGCCTTGGAGTACAGAATGAAGCAGGGCAAAGGCTAATAGAGTTCTGCCAGGAGAATGCAATGGTCATAGCAAACACCTTCTTCCAACAACACAAGAGAAGACTCTACACATGGACATCACCAGATGGTCAACACCAAAATCAGATTGATTATATTCTTTGCAGCCAAAGATGGAGAAGCTCTATACAGTCAGCAAAAACAAGACCAGGAGCTGACTGTGGCTCAGACCATGAACTCCTTATTGCCAAATTCAGACTGAAATTGAAGAAAGTGGAGAAAACCACTAGGTCATTCAGGTATGACCTAAATCAAATCTCTTATGACTATACAGTGGAAGTGAGAAATAGATACAAGGGACTAGATCTGATAGACAGAGTGCCTGATGAACTATGGACGAAGGTTCATGACATTGTACAGGAGACAGGAACCAAGACCATTGCCAAGAAAAAGAAATGCAAAAAAGCAAAATGGCTGTCTGAGGAGGCCTTGCAAATAGCTATGAAAAGAAGGGAAGTGAAAAGCAAAAGGGAAAATGAAAGATATATCTATTTGAATGCAGAATTCCAAATGCAAAGAAATAGAGGAAAACAATAGAATGGGAAAGACTAAAGATCTCTTCAAGAAAATTAGAGATACCAAGGAAATATTTTATGCAAAGATGGGCTCAATAAAGGACAGAAATGGTATGGACCTAACAGAAGCAGAAGATATTAAGAAGAGGTGGCAAGAATACACAGAAGAACTATACAAAAAAGATCTTCACAACCCAGATAATCACAATGGTGTGATCACTCACCTAGAGCTAGACCTCCTAGAATGTGAAGTCAAGTGAGCCTTAGGAAGCATCACTACAAACAAAACTAGTGGAAGTGATGGAATTCCAGTTGAGCTATTTCAAATCCTGAAAGATGATGCTGTGAAAGTGCTCCACTCAATATGCCAGCAAATTTGGAAAACTTAGCAGTGGCCACAGGACTGGAAAAGGTCAGTTTTCATTGCAATCCCAAAGAAAGGCAGTGCCAAAGAATGCTCAAACTACTGCACAATTGCACTCATCTCACACGCTAGTAAAGTAATGCTTAAAATTCTCCAAGCCAAGCTTCAGCAATATGTGAACCGTGAACTTTCAAATGTTCAAACTCGTTTCCAAAAAGGGAGAGGAACCAGAGATCAAATTGCCAACATCCACTGGATCATTGAAAAAGCATGAGAGTTCCAGAAAAACATCTCTTTCTGCTTTATTGGCTACGCCAAAGCTTTGACTGTGCGGATCACAATAAACTGTGGAAAATTCTTCAAGAGATGGGAATACCAGACCACCTGACCTGTCTCCTGAGAAATCTGTATGCAGGTCAGGGAGAAACAGTTAGAACTGGACATGGAACAAGACACTGGTTCCAAGTAGGAAAAGGAGTACGTCAAGGCTGTATATTGTCACTCTGCTTATTTAAGTTCTATGCAGAGTACATCATGAGAAATGCTGGGCTGGAGGAAGCACAAGCTGGAATCAAGATTGCTGGGAGAAATATCAATAGCCTCAGATATGCAGATGACACCACCCTTATGGCAGAAAATGAAGAAGAACTAAAGAGTCTCTTGATGAAAGTGAAAGAGGAGAGTGAAAAAGTTGGCTTAAAGTTCAACATTCAGAAAACTAAGATCATGGCATCTGGTCCCATCACTTTATGGCAAATAGATGGGGGAACAGTGGAAACAGTGGCTGACTTTATTTTTCTGAGCTTCAAAATCACTGCAGATGGTGATTGAAGCCATGAAATTAAGACACTTACTCCTTGGAAGGAAAGTTATGACCAACCTAGAAAGCATATTAAAAAGCAGAGACATTACTTTGTCAATAAGGTCCATCTAGTCAAGGCTATGGTTTTTCCAGTGGTCATGTATGGGTGTGAAAGTTGGACTATAAAGAAAGCTGAGCACAGAATAATTGAACTTTTTAAACTGTGGTGTTGGAGAAGGCTCTTGAGAATCCCTTGGACTGCAGGGAGATCCAACCAGTCCATTGTAAAGGAGATCAGTCCTGGGTGTTCATTGGAAAGACTGATGTTGAAGCTGAAACTCCAATACTTTGGCCACCTGATGCAGAGAGCTGACTCATTTGAAAAGACCCTTATGCTGGGAAAGATTGAGGGCAGGAGGAGAAGGGGACAACGGGGGATGAGATGGTTGGATGGCATCACTGACTCAATGGACATGGGTTTGGGTGGACCGCAGGAGTTGGTGATGGACAGGGAGGTCTGGTATCCTGCAGTTCATGGGGTTGCAAAGAGTCAGACACGATTGAATGACTGAGCTGAACTGAACTAATGGGCTAGTCTCCCCACAAAACATCAAAAAATGCATGTACATATGGAAAAATTCTCACTAAAACTAACTGGAAGAAAGCCTCCTGTACAACTAAGGCTGTAAAAAAGGTATATTTGTGACAGGGTAAGACAAGAATGTAAGTGATTAGTTTGGGACCTATGCCCCTGGGGGGGGGGGGTGGGGGGGGACTCAGAAGGAAAGAAAGGAAACGTGAGTGGAGTACTGCCCTGTAAAGGGAGCTGTTCCAACCTCAGTCCTGGGGTCTGACACTGAGGAGGCAAGCTCCCTTTCTGGATGTAGGATTGCTGAGACTAAAAGGAGGACAATGGGAATCCTGAATACTCATGAGGAGTGCATGTTTTCTTGCCCCTGAGGCAGGGCACAGAGAGGTCTGCTCTAGTGGCTGCCAGGATTCATGCAGCCACCTTGGCACATGCACCAGCCCAAGCTGAGCAAACGCCCTGGCCTCACTCAGCCCATGCCACAGTGTGGCACTGCATGTGGGCAGGTCATGACTGGGAAATGACTCCACTGTAAGATACAGCGGTGACCTGGTTCCAAGGCAGAGCCTGCATGGGGCAGTGGTGTTCAATGTTGACTCTTACTCAAACAGTGTATCGGAAGCTGCCCTGGTCTCTTACAGCTGATGTGATACTGCAGCTCACCCACAATACACGCAGAGTCCACAAAGGCCTTGCAGATCCACAACAGGGTAGAGGAGGCAGAAGCTGGGGGCAGTGATCAGCTGTGAGGGACAAAGGGAATGTACACCTGAGGTTGAATGTGAGCAGAGCAAGGGAAAAACATACAGACACCTGAACAAGCAGTGCATTTAGAGACAGCTTCAACTCCTGTATGCACCCAGCCCAAGCTGAGAGGTTGCATGGGGCCCAATTGCTCCAGCATTCTATCCCTCTGGAGTAAGAATCCCGGCTCAGGGAGGCGGGGAAAAAACATTTAAAAGGGACAAAGCCAGCTTGTGCCTGACTCCAGCAACTTAGGATCAGTCACCACTCCTAGTAGGACAGCAATGGCCACTGAACATACAGAAAGCCCTGCCTCATGCCCAGTTCCAGCTCTGGGCTCCATCTCCAGCCCCACCTCCTACTAAGGTGGTAGTTGCCAACACACCCTGCGGAAAGCTGTGCCTGGCATCCATATCAAATCCAAACCTCCCACCAAAAGCATTGGGCACACAGTCTGCAAAGTCATGCCTTCACGTAAGAACACAACTTCAAGACGCAGTTGGTAAATGTTTGACCTAAATTCATAGAAACAGAGAAAATTAAGCAAAATGAAACTGCTCTCAATTTGAAGGGTAAAATAAAAAACCTGAGAAAAATAATGAAACAGATTACAAGATGAATTTTAACAAATGGTAATAAAACTATTAACTAAATCATGGGAAAGAATGAATGTACACAGTGAAAATTTTATCAAGGAATTAGAAAATACAAGAAGATCCAATTGGAAATAAAGAATTCAAAAGCTGAAATAAACACACACACACACACACACACTACAAGGAATGAATTTGCAAATGATCCTTTATATAGAAAATGCTCCACCCAACAACTACTAGAACTAATAAATGAATTCAGCAAAGTTGCAAGATTCAAGATTAATATACAGAAATCTGCTGATAAATACATAAAAATTTGTCTCTCCTCCTGTCCCCATCCACTGGTTCTATTTCTCTGGAGAGCCTAACTATACATTTATTTACCTTGATAAAAATCAGCATTTAAGCTATGTTCAGTAGCTTCGTTTTTGTTTTTCTTTCTTTTTTTTTTTTTTTTTTGTTAACTGATATCTAATTTATGGTTAAAATGTTCTCTAGAATTTTGAGTATTTAGATAGATCATGAGTCCATCTCTATTTTCCTAAATGTACTAATGAAAATGAGTGAGTTTTGTGCCTGAATTATCTAAAGAATCTGTATCTTTCAACATTAAAAGCTTCTATGCTTAATTTGGCACATGTCATCCTAGATAAAGAGATTATTATTCAAAGTCTAATTAAAATAGGAAAAACGTGTGCCAAGTTTCAAGAAAAATAATATATAGAAAGTGTGTTGGAGGCAACTATGAGGAACATAAAATTATGTCTATCAGTTGCTTACATCAAGCATTTCCAGTAAATGAAATTTAATCTAAAATATGATCCCACAATTATGTCATTCCTTTCTTTTTTTATATAGCTAGAGAATCAAATGAGTGCTACTATCATGCGTTACTGTGTAGCACATGGGGTAGTGGAAAATGAGGAAGAATTCAAATATAAATATAATCATCTTGCCATATTTGTCAGACCTAGTATAATTACTATTATAGAAATCTATCTAAACTAATTTAGGCTTTATATAAAAGATTTATTGGCACATGTAACCAATCTTTTTCAACCGGAGTAGTATACCTGGGCCATAGGGTAACAGGATCAGAGGACTTGAAAACTGCCAGAATTCATTCCCTATATCTCTTGCCCCTTTTTATCTGCATGCATTCTTTTTATTCAGTCAATCTGGTATTTTCTGACTGGCTTAGAAATGAGAGTACGAAAAACCTTATTGATATTGTTCATCTTTTCCATGATCCAGCGGATGTTGGCAATTTGCTCTCTGGTTCCTCTACCTTTTCTCAAACCAGCTTGAACATCAGGAAGTTCACGGTTCACATATTGCTGAAGCCTGGCTTGGAGAATTTTGAGCATTATTTACTAGCGTGTGAGATGAGTGCAATCGTGCGGTAGTTTGAGCATTCTTTGGCATTGCCTTTCTTTGGGATTGCAATGAAAACTGACCTTTTCCAGTCCTGTGGCCACTGCTGAGTTTTCCAAATTTGCTGGCATATTGAGTGGAGCACCTTCACAGCATCATCTTTCAGGATTTGAAATAGCTCAACTGGAATTCCATCACCTCTACTAGCTTTGTTCGTAGTGATGCTTTCTAAGGCCCACTTGACTTCACATTCAAGGATGTCTGGCTCTAGGTCATCATCTAGGTCACACCATTTTGATTATCTGGGTCGTGAAGCTCTTTTTTGTACAGTTCTTCTGTGTATTCTTACCATCTCTTCTTAATATCTTCTGCTTCTGTTAGGTCCATACCATTTCTGTCCTTTATCGAGCCCATCTTTGCATGAAATGTTCCTTTGGTATCTCTGATCTTCTTGAAGAGATCTCTAGTCTTTCCCATTCTGTTGTTTTCCTCTATTTGTTTGCATTGATCACTGAAGAAGGTTTTCTTATTTCTTTTTGCTATTCTTTGGAACTCTGCATTCAGATGTTTATATCTTTCTTTTTCTCCTTTGCTTTTCACTTCTCTTCTTTTCACAGCTATTTGTAAGGCCTCCCCAGACAGCCATTTTGCTTTTTTGCATTTCTTTTCCATGGGGATGGTCTTGATCCCTGTCTCCTGTACAATGTCATGAACCTCATTCCATAGTTCATCAGGCACTGTAACAGATCTAGGCCCTTCAATCTATTCCTCACTTCCACTGTATAATCATAAGGGATTTGATTTAGGTCATACCTGAATGGTCTAGTGGTTTTCCCTACTTTCTTCAATTTAAGTCTGAATTTGGCAATAAGCAGTTCATGGTCTGAACCACCGTAAGGAGGTCCTGGTCTTGTTTTTATTGACTGTATAGAGCTTCTCCATCTTTGGCTGCAAAGAATATAATCAATCTGATTTTGGTGTTGACCATCTGGTGATGTCCATGTATAGGGTCTTCTCTTGTGTTGTTGGAAGAGGGTGTTTGTTATGACCAGTGCATTTTCTTGGCAAAACTGTATTAGTCTTTGCCCTGCTTCATTCCGTATTCCAAGGCCAAATTTGCCTGTTACTCCAGGTGTTTCTTGACTTCTTACTTTTGCATTCCAGTCCCCTATAATGAAAAGGACATCTTTTTTGGGTGTTAGTTCTAAAAGGTCTTGTAGGTTTTCATAGAACCGTTCAACTTCAGCTTCTTCAGCATTACTGGTTGGGGCATAGACTTGGATTACTGTGATATTGAATGGTTTGCCTTGGAAACGAACAGAGATCATTCTGTCATTTTTGAGGTTGCATACAAGTACTGCATTTCAGACTCTTTTGTTGACCATGATGACTACTCCATTTCTTCTGAGGGATTCCTGCCCACAGTAGTAGATATAATGGTCATCTGAGTTAAATTCACCCCTTCCAGTCCATTTCAGTTCGCTGATTCCTAGAATGTCGACATTCACTCTTGCCATCTCTTGTTTGACCACTTCCAATTTGCCTTGATTCATGGACCTGACATTCCAGGTTCCTATGCAATATTGCTCTTTACAGCATTGGACCTTGCTTCTATCACCAGTCACATCCACAGCTGGGTATTCTTTTTGCTTTGGCTCCATCCCTTCATTCTTTCTGGAGTTATTTCTCCACTGATCTCCAGTAGCATATTGGGCACCTACTGACCTGGGGAGTTTCTCTTTCAGTGTCCTATCATTTTGCCTTTTCATACTGTTCATGGGGTTCTCAAGGCAAGAATACTGAAGTGGTTTGCCATTCCCTTCTCCAGTGGACCACATCATGGAAAAAGCAAGAGAGTTCCAGAAAAACATCTCTTTCTGGTTTATTGACTATGCCACAGCCTTTGACTATGTGGATCACAATAAACTGTGGAAAATTCTGAAAGAGATGGGAATACCTGACCACCTGATCTGCCTCTTAAGAAATTTGTATGCAGGTCAGGAAGCAACAGTTAGAACTGGACATGGAACAACAGACTGGTTCCAAATAGGAAAAGGAGTACATCAAGGCTGTATATTGTCACCCTGCTTATTTAACTTATATGCAGAGTACATCATGAGAAATGCTGGACTGGAAGAAACACAAGCTGGAATCAAGATTGCCGGGAGAAATATCAATAACCTCAGATATGCAGATGACACCATGCTTATGGCAGAAAGTGTAGAGGAACTCAAAAGCCTCTTGATGAAAGTGAAAGTGGAGAGTGAAAAAGTTGGCTTAAAGCTCAACATTCAGAAAATGAAGATCATGGCATCCGGTCCCACCACTTCATGAGAAGTATATGGGGAAACAGTGGAAATAGTGTCAGGCTTTATTTTTCTGGGCTCCCAAATCACTGCAGATGGCGACTGCAGCCATGAAATTAAAAGACGCTTACTCCTTGGAAGGAAAGTTATGACCAACCTAGATAGCATATTCAAAAGCAGAGACATTACTTTGCCAACAAAGGTTCGTCTAGTCAACGCTATGGTTTTTCCTGTGGTCATGTATGGATGTGAGAGTTGGACTGTGAAGAAGGCTGAGCACCGAAGAATTGATGCTTTTGAACTGTGGTGTTGGAGAAGACTCTTGAGAGTCCCTAGGACTGCAAGGAGATCCAACCAGTCCATTCTGAAGGGAGGGATTTCTTTGGAAGGAATGATGCTAAAGCTGAAACTCCAGTACTTTGGCCACCTCATGCGAAGAGTTGACTCATTGGAAAAGACTCTGATGCTGGGAGGGATTGGGAGCAAGAGGAGAAGGGGACGACAGAGGATGAGTTGGCTGCATGGCACCACTGACCTGATGGACATGAATCTGAGTGAACTCCGGGAGTTGGTGATGGACAGGGAGGCCTGGCGTGCTGCGATTCATGGGGTCACAAAGAGTCAGACACAACTGAGTGACTGATCTGATCTGATCTGATTCTTCATCTTTCTTTTGAAAAAGAACTGAAACTTTTTGTCTAATGTTAATTCTAAAAAGTCTCCAGGAAGTGTTATTCTTGACACAGACTGGATAAAATCCTATCTTTGGACAAATAATAGTCAGGGAGGTGGAGTATCATAATGGAGCCAACTTCAGTCAGCTACTGCTTCCAAGACCAATTCTTGCAGACACAGAAGTCTGTACCAGAAGCATACAATGGAAGGGACAACAGTAGTACATGTATAACTAAGGGGAAGAAGTATGGGAAGAGACTCATTAGGTGTCTACTACACTGTCCTCAGAAGTTAAAATAAATGAGTTGGTATGCACAACATTCTATTAACTTTTAGAGTGAAATCGTAGGACATCGATTAGTTTGTTGACATACAATTTGCTTTGAACACACCTAAACACAAATATTTCAGGAATGGAAATAAAGTGAATCATACCCAGAGTACAGAGACCAATTAGAACTGTAACATTACAGTGCTGAATTGCCTGTATTCAAGGAAATAACTGCCATTTTCTCAAGACACCTAATTTGACAGCTCACAAAGCTCTACCACACTTGATGTTTATAATCCTAATTATGAGAGCATAGCAGAAATTACCAACATTTTATTATCAACAAGTAATACATCAGAATATCTCAAAGAACAGACTCAAAATGAAAGGTTCTCATACAATAAAAAATGGAGTGCTTATAAATAAAGACTAAAGTTGTGGTATCTAAAATGGCACAATCATTTCCCCTGAATTATGTTCCAGAAAATCAATAGCACTTTAAAAGAAACATAGCATTGCCTGCAGAGTTTGAAATTGTAGCCTCTAACAACATTACTTCCTGTTGATATCAATTTGGCTCAGGGGCAAGTTATTTAACTAGCAGTTCGTCCCCAGCTGAGTACCAACACTGTCTACTGATGACCATGTCTGTACACATGGTCTGATAATGGCTCAAGGCTTTGTTCCATAGCTCAGTGACTGCATTCTGCTTGCAGCAAATGGCCCAGCCACTAACTGAGCAAATATCCACCATCATGCTCTTGTATCTAAACTGACAATGTTTGCACTGCTTCCAACTGTTTCAATAATCCTCACATGAGGAATATTCCTCCCTTATTGAATACTTAAAGGAGTTGGAAATCTTCAGAGGTCATAACCCATGATCATGAGTGCAATATTTCTTATACAGCAGTTTTGTTTTGTTTGTTTGCTTTCTTTTGTCTTAGTCACATTCACTGACTCTCAGGAAGATCAGAAAGATTTTTGTCTCATGTTTTATGGAAGCTTTAAGCATTCTATACCATCTGTTATTGTTTAGTCACTAAGTCTTATCTAACTCATTGTGACACCATGGACTGTAGCCCTCCAGGCTCCTCTGTCCATGGAATTTCCCAAGCAAGAATATTGGAGTGGGTTGTCATGCCCTCCTCCAGGGAATCTTTCCAACTCAGGAATCAAACTCTCATCTCTTGCATTTCCTGCATTGGCATATGGATTCTTTATCACCGAGTCATCAGGGAAACCCTCCTAAACCATCTACTATAGGAAAATCTTCCAGAGGATAGTGAATGTAAATTATTCATCTTTTCTTCCCCTAGCACAGATTCTACTCTAGGAAGCACTTGAGAAAAGTTTGTTGATTAAATAAATACAATCAGCTCTTCATATCCACATATTTTTCATCCATGGATTCAACCAACCATGGGTTGAAATTATTCCAAAAACTTCCAAAAAATTCCCAAAAGCAAAATTTGTATGTGTTCCGTGTTGACACTGTTTACATGATATTTATATTGTGTTTACCATTATTTACATAGCATTTCCATTTTATTAGATAGTTTCTAATACTATCTAATCTAGAGATGACAATATATATAGAAATATGTTTATAGGTTATGTGCAAATACACAAAGGGCTTGAGTGTCCATAGATTCTGGTATCAGCAGAGGTCCTGAAAGCAATTCCCTGCAAACACCAAGGGGCAACTATAAATAAAAGGTGCTTCCAACTAGGAAAAAATAACCCCACTAGAAGTGGAAGGGATGATTTTCCACAATCCAGTGGCAACTGTATCCATCTTTAAGATTAAATGAATGTTCATTGTATAAAACATGATAATGATAGATGTTGATTATGACTCATTCTTCACTGCATTTATCATTAGTGGAAAACTGACAAAAACAAAGGATCTGCCAGTGAGGTAAGAGAAAATCCAGGTAAAGAAGACTGTTTCAGAGGAGAAAATAATACATTTTGCTAAATACTACTTGTAAGTCAAGTCAAATGAAGGACTAAAAATTGGCCATTGTTCTTGTAAAGTAGAAGTCACTGCTTAACCTTGCCATGAGTGTTTCAGAAGAGAATTGAGGAGGAAAGTCTGCTCAAAATGTCTGTTAAAGAGAACGTGAGATAAGAGGAAGGAGTTTTTTAAGCAATGTTTATGATGAGCTTTGCTCTAAGAGATGGCAGAATACAGGAAGAAAAAGATTCATGGGGGCCAGAGGCAAAGGCAGGAAAGTTAAAGGATGTTTGTGTAATGTGATAATAAAAACAAGTGAGGAGAGATGGATAAAGATAAAGATCATGGGTGTGATTAAAAAAGTAAATTTGCAGTGAGTGCTCACAATGTTTTAGGGAGATTTACTTACTTTCTCAAATTTAATTATTAAAACAACCCTTGAGGTAAATATTCTTATATTGTTTACAGATCAGTTCAGTTCAGTTCAGTCGCTCAGTCGTGTCCTACTTTTTGTGACCCCATGAATCGCAACATGCCAGGTCTCCCTGTCCATCAGCAACTCCCGGAGTTCACTCAAACTCATTTCCATCGAGTCAGTGATGCCATCCAGCCATCTCATCCTCTGTCGTCCCCTTCTCCTCCTGCCCCCAATCCCTCCCAGCATCAGGGTCTTTTCCAATGAGTCAACTCTTCGCATAAAGTGGCCAAAGTATTGGAGTTTCGGCTTCAGCATCAGTTCTTCCAATGAACACCCAGGACTGATCTCCTTCAGAATGGACTGGTTGGATCTCCTTGCAGTCCAAGGGACTCTCAAGAGTCTTCTCCAACACCACACTTCAAAAGCATCAATTCTTCGGTGCTCAGCCTTCTTCACAGTCCAACTCTCACATCCATACATGACCACAGGAAAAACCATAGCCTTGACTAGACGGACCTTTGTTGGCAAAGTAATGTCTCTGCTTTTGAATATGCTATCTAGGTTGGTCATAACTTTTCTTCCAAGGAGTAAGCGTTTTTTAATTTCATGGCTGCAGTCACCATCTGCAGTGATTTTGGAGCCTGGAAAAATAAAGTCAGCCACTGTTTCCACTGTTTCCACTCTTTCCCATCTATTTCCCATGAAGTGATGGTACCAGATGCCATGATCTTAGTTTTCTGAATGCTGAGCTTTATAAGTACATGGATTAGGGAGGTTTGGTAACTTTCTAAAGTCACATAGCTAGTAAGAGGCAGAATCAACAGTTAAACTGAGGATTGTGTTGATATTTTAATTTAATGACTTAAGTTTAATTGAGGACTGTGTTAATATTCCATGAGCTTGATCTATTATTATTTACTTTGTCAAGTCCCTAAAGTACAGTCACTAATTTTATCTGAACTTGGGGCCATGACATTCTTTATGCAGCTTTCCAAATACCTAAGAATTATCTTTGGTTCTAATAAAAGAACCAAAAATAATATTTTTAATAAATCTCAGCTATATCATTGTTCATTCTTAAGCTACAGAAAGTAAATATAAATATTTAGCTATATCAACTTATAAATAGTGTTTATACATCTCTGGCCAATTTTTTCAACCTTGACAGCAATTTAGAGACAAAGAGAACTTAGCCATTTATCTCCCAGAGTCAAACAACATGATTGTGGGTATCAAGGCAAGGAGAGGTTGAATCATTTGTCCATGATAAAGATGAGGTTAGAAGAAATGGCAACCCACTCCAGTATTCTTACCTGGAGAATCCCAGGGATGGGGGAGCCTGGTGGGCTGCTGTCTATGGGGTCGCACAGAGTCAGACACGACTGAAGTGACTTAGCGGTGGCAGCAGCAGAGGGATTGCCCTGATGATCCGGTGGCTGAGACTCCACATTCCCAATACTAGGTGCACAGGTTTGATCCCTGGTCAGTCAGCAAAGATCCTGCATGCTGCAGAGTACTCAAAAAGCAGATGGGAAGATGGAATTAGAACCAGAGAAAAGAGGAAAAAATTCATTGTGAAATTAAAATAAATACATTTTTCTTTTTCTTCTTAATATGTTACATACTCCTACCTTAAAATGACCAATTTAATGAGGCCAAAAATCATATCTTAACCAAATAAGAAAGTTGAAAAATTGAAACCTAGGAAAGTTATAAATTAGGAAAATTTGCTTTGACTGCTACAGATGAAAGTGAAGAGATTAAACTCAACTATTTCTTTTATTTCTGAGGTAGAACCTGTTTAAAAAAAAATTAACTGAGTACATTTTAAAAATCTTATTGGCTTTTTCAGTGATTCATGAATTGGACAGTATCCCATTTGCAAAATAATGATGCTCTAAGAAACTGTACAAAATGAAAGACTTTTATAGGCAGAAGGAATCAGGAGCAAGGAAATCATACTAGCAAAATGTGGACTGGTTGTGGCAAGGTCACTTTCCTTCAGTGGCTAGTGGATGACCTCACCAGTGCAAGTCAGGTGACTCCTGATTGACTGAATTAACATTCCAAGAGTTTGTCTCAGCTTGGTGATGTGGAGCTTAGCATAGGAGACTCCATTTGGGAGTCACATTTGTCTTGTTTTTGACAATTACCTTTTATTGATCAGACTCAGCTTTACTTAGAGACGTGATCAAAATTTAAAGCATTAGTGCCTCTCCAAGCTACTGCTCTGAAGTTCTCACAGGTTTTTGCTGATCCCTGTGTAGTATTCACAGCTTATGAGACTTTTTGCTGAATCTCTGAGGTGTTCACAGGTCACTACTTAGGGTTCACCTACTTTAGTTAGGCTTTCTCTTCCTTGTTTGTCTGATGTTTCAATCTTAAGGAAACCATTGCTTGGTGGTTAGTCACTTTGAAACTGCATTTAAAGCTCTTGAGAGAATACAGCTCATTGGGGAGACTATTATTGTTATAAGCAGGATAATTCCCAAAGTTTGGAGTACATTTCAGAGCCATGGTTCCCAAGAGCCAAATCAATCAGAATCAAGTAAGTTAAACAAAAAAAAAAAATTGTTTTAAAGATCTCATTGAAAGAATCACTTTCTTGTTCAGCTACTTTATATAGGTAAGTCTCAGCCTCCCCAGATGTGTCAATTCGGGGGTAGCAGGTGGTGTTGGCAATGCATAAACATCTCCTTGCTCAGCTAAAAGATAATCAAGGACTTTTTTTTATCATCAAGAGCAATTTTGATAAGAGAGTCTAGGAACTTTTTTGAACAACTATTGCTTTAGCAATAGATTCTTAAGTATCTTCAGAGTTAAAATAGAGATTCCTAATCATAGCCACATTTACATTTATTAATCAGGGAAGTACAGGTCTACCGAAGAAAGTGAACCTTGAATCCTGAATGCCTCCTGGTAGATCCCTTCTAGCTCAACAATGCAAATTCTAGGGAGCTGATCAATGTGATTATCTCAGTTTGGTTGCAGACAGTTAGAGCCACAGTTGGATAATCTAAGAAGCACTGCCTGGTCATGCACCAGTTATCCAGGCATCCATAGACCCAAGGAGCATAATAACAACCACAGACGAAGATAAATCCTGTCAGGGTATAAACCAGTCTAGTTAAAATTGCATTGTTAATGGATTTATTGGACTTCCTGGTGGCTCATTGGTAAAGAATTTACCTGCAATGCAGGAGACAGGTTCAATCCCTGGGTCAGGAAGATCCCCTGGAGAAGGAAATGGCAACCTACTGTATTACAACCAACTCCTGTAACTCATGGATAGAGGATCCTGCTGGTCTGCCGTTTGTGAGGTCACAAAAGAGTCAGACATGACTTGGCGACTAAACAACAACAAAGGGGATTTATTTATAGGAATATTTGCATTTTCTCATTCAAACCAGTAGTCAGTTTTTAGAATATACAAGAAATAAATCTCGAAGAACAAGATGGCAGAAGAGTAGGTGGACATGGAGTCCATCCCTCTCCACAGACACATCAGGAATACACCTTCAGACACAGAAGTGCTTGCAGAACACCAGCTGAGACCAGACAGGAGTACCTGACCACTGGTAAAGAATATATAGAACCACACAAAACTTGGTAGGATGAAGGAACTAGGAAGAAAAGTAGGAGTGTTAGTAGGACTGGACCTGCCCTTGGCAGGTTGGGGAACTGAAGCAGGGGTCCAATCCCCACATTGGGTTAAATGTCCGCTTCAGAAGAGAAATATTTAAGGCTGAGAGTGAAACAGCTGATCCGTGGCAAACTAAATGGAATGAGAATGAGACGGTCCTTGCAGCAGCAAGTTGAAACCCAGGGACAGTGTGGCTAAGAAAGAAGACCCAAAACCTTCCCATCAGCTGTGTAAGCTGCAGATTAAATCCACATGATCAACTAGGCAGACACTGTGTCTATGGAATATATAAAAGGTCATTGAAAGCTCCACAAAAGAAATCACACTAGTTCTGATAGCTGTGGACATTGGAAGCAAAAACACATAGAAGTAGGACCAGGTTAGAAACTGAGCCGCCCCCACAACAGGTCCAGAGAACAGCACAGTGTTGGAGGGCATCCTAGGGAGGTAGGGTGGACTGTGACTCCCAGTGAGGGAAAGGTCTCTGACAGCAGTGACTCAAGGAAAACATTTATTATTCTTATTTTTTGACTTGTTCTGTAGATGCTATTGGATTTTTTTAATCTTTTTTTTTCCCTCTCTGTTTTAGTTGTCGATTTTATTGGCACTATGAAATCCAATTAAGCTTTTGAGCTTTTTTTCTTGTTTTTTTTCTCAATCAAATTTTTTATTGTTTTTATAAACCTCTGCTTCAACACTGGCCTTTTGCAGTTCTGTGGAGCTTTCCTTTTTTTTCTCTCTCTCTTTCCTTTTTTAATTTAAAATTTTAAATCTATTATTATTTTTTCTACATTTATTCCTTTGTTTGCTTTCCCTATTGTTCTTCCCCCTTGCAGTTAAACTTTAACATATATAAATCGTCTTTATCTACCTCTATCTAACTTGGCTTATCTGTTCTTTCTTTCCTTTCTTTCTCTCCTTTCTTCACAACATATGTGTTAGTTTTATTTTCATTGCTTTATTCCCCAATTGGCAACTTGATTTAGTTTTGTTTTCCAGTTTGTGCTTTAATTAGTTTTGCTCTGATAAATATATTGGTTTCCTTTATTCACCAGGTCAATATATTGTACTTTATTTTTGTTGCATTTGTTTTGATTTTGCTTATGGGTGTATATGCATATGTGTATATTCAGTCACACTTTTTATTGTTGCTATAAAACTCTGTCTCTACGTTGGACGTTGGGCTTTTGCAGTTCTGTGGAGTTTTCTTTTTCTTTTTTTTTTTTTCTTGCTTTTTTCTCCCTTTTGATTTTTCTCTTTCTTATAATTTTAATTTTTTTAATGTATTATATTTTTTCTACATTTATTCCTTTGTTTGCCTGTCCTACTGTTCTTTTCCCATTGCAGTTAATCTTTAATGTATATAAATCTTCTATATATACCTCTATAAATAAATAGAGCTATATCTACCTCTGTAAATCTTCTATAGCGTCCCTGGTGGCTCAGATGGTAAAGACTCTGCCTGCAATGAGGGAGACCAGGTTCGATCCATGAGTCAGTAAGATCCCCTGGCGAGGGGAATGGCAACCCACTCCAGTATTCTTGCTTGGGGAATCCCATGGACAGAGGAGCTTGGTTGGCTACAGTCCATGAGGTCACAAAGAGTCGGACATGACTGAGTGATTAATTTTCACTTTCTTTTCATATCTACCTCTATTTAAATTTGCATATCTATTCTTTCATTCCTTCTTTTCCTGTCAATATATTTGTTAGATTTGTTTTCATTGCTTTATTCCCCTCTTGGCACCTTGCTTTAGTTTTTTTTTTTTTTTTTTTTTTTTTTTTTCCAGTTTGTGTCTTAGTTAGTTTTGTTCTTAACTGGTAAATATAACTTATGATTTCCTTTGTTCACCAGATCAATCTACTGTACTTTATTTTTGCTGGACTGCTTTGACTTTGCTCATGGGTGTATATGTGTATGTGTATATTCTATTATTTTAATTATATTTTTGCCTAATCTTGTAACTGCCATTTGTCTGGGGTTCATCTTTGGTTTCTCGTTTTTGGATATTTGTTTTAATCTCACTTAATGCCATAACAAGCCACTTGTGGAATTGTTCCTGACCAGACATCAAGCCCTGAGGCACTGGAGTGGGAGCACTGACTCTAAGACCCTAGACTATCAAGAACTAACCCTAGGGAGTATCACATAGTGAGAACTCACACAAACTAAACCACCTGAATACAAGACTGAGCATCACCCAACCACCAGTAGCACCCTGTGCAGGACGCCTCATCTAAACAACAAGCAAAACAAAAGTACAAACTCAATCATAGGCAGACAGGATCACCACCTCACTCAGCCTTGCCCATCAGAGGAAAAACAAACAAGAAAACAAAAACTAAGCAGAAATCTCACCCTATACCAAGCTTACACAAACCACTGGACCAATCCTGCTGCTGCTGCTGCTGCTAAGTCGCTTCAGTCATGTCCAATTCTGTGCAACCCCATGGATGGCAGCCCACCAGACTCCCCCATCCCTGGGATTCTCCAGGCAAGAACACTGGAGTGGGTTGCCATTTCCTTCTCCAGTGCATGAAAGTGAAAAGTGAAAGTGAAGTCCCTCAGTCGGGTCCGACTCTTAGCGACCCCATGGAGTGCAGCCCACCAGGCTTCTACATCCATGGGATTTTCCAGGCAAGAGTACTGGAGTAGGGTGCCATTGCCTTCTCTGGGACCAACCCTAGGAGGGCAGAAATTAAAAGGAGGAAATAATTCAACCTTTTCCAAGTGAAGAATTAACTTTTCTTGAAGCTTGGGAAAAGGAGACCTGAAACACAGTATATTAAAAAATAATAATAATGGAAATACAGAGAAATACTACATAAAGAAAAGAATAAACCAGAAACACAGAAGTCCGAACAAATGAAGAGGAAATAGGCAAAATACCTGAAAAAAAATTCAGAATAATTATGTAAAGATAATCAAAACCTTGAAAACAAAATGGAGAAAGTGCAAGAATCAATTAACAAAGACCTAGAAAAATTAAAGAAAAAACAAACAGAAACAAATAACACAATTACTGAAATTAAAAATACCCTGGAGGGAATCAATAGCAGAATATCTGAAGCAGAAGAATGAATCAGTGAACTAGAAGATAATCTAATACAGTTATGAAAATTACTTCTTTTCTGTAGGCAACCTAGCTTTACATCTAAAACAACTGGAAAAACAAGAACCAAAAAAGTCTCAAAATTGAAGGAAATAATAAAGATTCGAGCAGAAATAATTGAAAAACAAATGAAATAAACAATAGTAAAGATTAACAAAAATAAAAGCTGGTTCTTTGAGAAGATAAACAAAATTGACAAACCTTTAGCCAGACTCACCAAGAAAAAAAGAGAGAAGAATCAAACCAGCAAAATTAGAAGTGAAAAAGGAGAAGTTACAACAGACAATGCAGAAATACAAAGTTTTATAGGAGACTAGTATGAACAACTATATGGCAATGAAATAGATAACCTGGAAAAAACGGACAGATTCTTAGAAAAGTTCAATCTTCCAAGACGGATCCAGAAAGAAATATAAATTATGAACAACCCAATTACCAGCAGTGAAATTGAAGCTGTGATCAAAAATCTCCCAAAAAACAAAGGCCCAGGATCAAATGGTTTCACAGGAGAATTCTATCAAACATGTAGAGAAGAGCTAATGCCTATGCTTCTAAAACTCTTTCAAAAAATTCCAGAGGAAAGAACACTTCCAAACTCATTCTACGAAGCCACCAGCACCCTGATACCAAAATCAGACAAAGACAAGACAAAAAAAAGAAAACTACAGGCCAATAGCACTGATGAATATAGATGCAAAAATCCTCAACACAGTTTTAGGTAACAGAATTCAGCAACACATCAAAAAGCTCATACACAATGATCAAGTTGGGTTTATTCCAGGGATACAAGGATTCTTCAATATATGCAAATGAATCAATGTGATAAATCATATTAACAAATTGAAACATAAAAGCCATATAATCTCAAAAGAGGCAGAAAAACCTTTGACAAAATTTAGCATCCATTTATGATTAAAACACTTCAAAAAATGGGCATATAAGGAACCTAACTCAATATAGTAAAGGCCATATATGATGAGCATACAGCAAACATTATTCTCAATCGTGAAAAACTGAAAACATTCCCCCTGAGATCAAGAACCAGACAAGGGTGTCCACTTTCACCACTATTATTCAACATAGTTCTGGAAGACCTAGCTACAGTAATCAGAGAAGAAAAAGAAATTAAAGGAATCCAGATTGGAAAATAAGTAAAGCTCTCATTGTTTGCAGCTGACATGATACTGTACATTGAAAACCTTAAAGATAGTATCATAAAATTACTAGAGCTAATCAGTGAAGTTTGCAGTGAAAGTTGCAGGATATAAAATCAATACACAGAAATCTCATGCATTTGTATATACTAACAATGAAAAATCAGAAATAGAAATTCATGAATTTATCCCATTCACCTTTGCAACAAAAAGAATGAAATATCTATGAATAAACTTACCTAAGGAGACAAAACAACTGTACACAGAAAATTATAAGATGCTAATGAAAAAAAAATCAAAGATAACATAAACAGATGGAGAGATATTCCATGTTCCTTGGTAAGAAGAATCAATATTGTGAAAATGACTATACTACCAAATGCAATCTAGAGATTCAATGTGATCCCTATCAAATTACCAATGGCATTTTTCACAGAACTAGGACAGAAAAATTCACAATTCATATGGAAACACAAGAGACTGCAAATAGCTAAAGCAGTCTTGAGAAAGAAGAATGGAGCTAGAGGAATTGATCTTTCTGTTTCAGATTATACTACAAAGCTACAGACATCAAGACAGTATGGTACTGCCAGAAAAACAGAAATATAGACCAATGGAACAAGATAGAAAGTCCAGAAATAAACCCATGCACCTATGGGTATCTTATTTTTGACAAAGGATGCAAGAATATATAATGAGGCAAAGACAACCTCTTCAATAGATGGTGCTGGAAAAACTGGACAGCTACATATAAAAGAATGAAATTAGAACACTTCCTAATACCATACAAAAAGATAAACTTAAAATGGATTAAAGACCTAATGTAAGACCAGAAACTATAAAACTCTTAGAAGAAAACATAGGCAGAACACTCGATGACATAAATCAAAACAAAACCCTCTATGACCCAACTCCTGGAGTAATGGAAATAAAAACAAAAGTAAACAATTGGGACCTGATTAAACTTAAAAGCTTTTGCACAGCAAAGCAAACTACAAGCTAGGTGAAAAGACAACCCTCAGAAGGTGAGAAAATAATAACAAATTAAACAACTGACAAAGGATTAATTTACAAAATATAGAAGCAGCTCATACAACTCAATACCAAACAACCAATCCAATCGAAAAGTGGGAAAAAGACCTAAAGAGACATTTCTCCAAAGAAGACATACAGATGGCTAATATACACATGAAAAGATGCTCAACATTGCTTATTATTTGAGTAATACAAATCAAGACTGCAATGAGATATCACCTCACACCAGTCAGAATGGCCATGATCAAAAAGTCTACAAACAATAAATGCTGGAGAGGGTGTGGAGAAAAGGGAATGTTCTTGCACTACTGGTAAGAATGTAAATTGATACAACCACTATGGAAGACGATATGGAGATTCCTTAAAAATCTAGGAATAAAACCACCATATGACCCAGCAATCCCACTCCTAGGTATATACCCTGAGGAAATCAAAATTGAAAAAGACACACATATCTCACTACTCATTGCAGCACTATTTACAATAGCTAGAACATGGAAGCAACCTAGATGCCCATTGACACTTGAGTGGATAAAGAAGCTGTGGTACATATACACAATGGAATATCAATTCAGTTCAGTTGGGTATGACAATTTGCAACCCCAAAGCCTGCAGCATGGCAGGCTTCCCTGTCCATCACTAACTTCTGGAATTTACTCAAACTCATGCCCATTGAGTCAGTGATGCCATCCAACCATTTCATCCTCTGTTGACCCTTTCTCCTCCCACCTTCAGTCTTTCCCAGCATCAGGGTCTTTTCAAACAGTCAGTTCTTTGCATCAGCTGGCCAAAGTTTTGGAGTTTCAGCTTCAACATCAGTTCTTCAATGAATATTCAGTACTGATTTCCTTTAGGATGGACTGGTTGGATCTCCTTGCAGTCCAAGAGACTTTCAAGAGTCTTCTCCAACACCACAGTTCAAAAGCATCAATTCTTTGGTGCTCACCTTTCTTTATAGTTCAACTTTCACATCCATACATGATTACTGGAAAAAACCATAGCTTTGACTAAATGGACTTTTTTTTGGCCAAGTAATGTCTCTGCTTTTTAATATGCTGTCTAGGTTGGTCATAACTTTTCTTTCAATCAGCAAGCATCTTTGAATTTCATGGCTGCAGTCACCATCTGCAGTGATTTTGGAGCCTAAGAAAATAAAGTCTGTCATTGTTTCCATTGTTTTTCCATCTATTTGCCATGAAGTGATGGGACCAGATGTCATGATCTTAGTTTTTTGAATGTTGAATTTTAAGTCAGTTTTTTCACTCTCCTCTTTCACTTTCATCAAGAGGCTCTTTAGTTCTTCTTTGCTTTCTGTCATAAGGGTGATGGAACTCAGCCATAAAAAGGAATGCATTTGAGGCAGTTCTAATGAGGTGGATGAACCTAGAGCCTATTATACAAAGTGAAGTAAGTCAGAAAGAGAAAGAGAAATATTGTCTTGCCTGGAAAATCCCATGGACAGAGGAGCCTGGTGGGCTGCAGTCCATGGGGTTGCTAAGAGGCGGAGACGACTGAGCGACTTCACTTTCACTTTTCACTTCCATGCATTAGAGAAGGAAATGGCAACCCACTCCAGTGTTCTTGCCTGGAGAATCCCGGGGACAGGGGAGCCTGGTGGGCTGCCGTCTATGGGGTCACACAGAGTCGGACATGACTGAAGCGACTTAGCAGCAGCAGCAGCAACACATATATACAGAATTTAGAAAGATGCTACTGAAGAATTTATTTGCAGGGAGAAACAGACATAGAGAACAGACTTCTGGACATGGGGAAAGAGGAGGAGAAGTTGAGGTGTATGGAGAGTATCATGGAAACTTACATTACCACATGTAAAATAGATAGCCAATGGGAATTTGCTGTATGGCTCAGGAAACTCAAACAAGAGCTCTGTATCAACCTAGATGGGTGGGATGGGGAGGGAGATGTGAGGGAATTTTAAGAGGGAGGGGATACATCTATACCTATGGCTGATTCATGTTGAGGTTTGACAGAAAATAACAAAATTGTGTAAAGCAATTATCCTTCAATTAAAAAAGTAAATTAATTAGAAAAAGAAGTAAATCTCCTGGTCTAAAATAAAAGCTATTTCTAAATTTTTGTAAAAACAGGTGCTAATCATGAGATTTTTTAGTATTGGGGGCAGGTCTGATTTAAATAATTATAAGAGCATGGGGGTGCAAATATATTTGCAAAGGTATTCATGTCTAACTGTGCAAAAACAGTTTTAATAATTAAAGAAAGGTAAAAGCAAGGTACTGGGTGTTCTGGCCGTAAAAGTCAGCTTCAGTGGGTGACTTCTAAGGTGAGCTGATTGTAGCTTATATTGTCATTGGGATTGGAAGAAAAACTGGTCACAGGGAGAATAGATTGGAATTTTGATGACAGATTCAAGTTTGCACCCTCCCCCTTTTAAATGGCCTGAGAAATACAGATGATGGTGTTGTGCTTCCAGGACTATGTCAGAACAATGTAAAGAAAGAAAGAAAAACAAATTTTATTATAGTTAAATTATAAAGTCTTGATCTGGTGTCTTGGGCTGAAACTGTCAACCACATGAAGTCACCATCTTTCTCCCAATTCAGCTTAATTTTTGGTGGCCAATGTGAGAGAAGAATCAAATATCAGAAGGAGCCCTGTTCATCTTGGGACATGAGTGCCCAAGGCTCAATGACTTCTGGTTTTGCCCCAGCATTCATGGTCAGGAGCACTTTGTAAGGCCCCTTCCAACAAAGCCCAGGGGCTGTTTTCCTCTGATGATGTTTCAAAAGTACCGACTCACTAAGCTCCAAATTATGACCAACAGGATCCTTTTCATTGGAATCCTGAAGGCTTCTTTAACCTAC
Source organism: Bubalus bubalis (assembly GCF_019923935.1). Lineage (NCBI taxonomy): Eukaryota > Metazoa > Chordata > Mammalia > Artiodactyla > Bovidae > Bubalus > Bubalus bubalis. The sequence continues at coordinate 114,363,858 of NC_059163.1, read as the reverse complement.
TGATGATAAATTTAGCAAAGGATACTAAAGACCTTCAGTGTTTCATTATATTAACATGAGACGAAAGAGGTCAGCAGAGAGTTGTACTCCAATAGACATTGGTCTACCTCTGAGTTTCTCATATAGAATGAGTTTCTGTTTCACGAATGGAACACTATGAACAGTTGACAGGACGAGAGGCGATACTTTAGGCCAAGGGCGTCCAGTAGTTTTAGTAAGTTTAGAGATTTTGAGTTTGAAGATCCTATCCTCCAGTCTTGCCTGATGATTGACTGTGATAGGTGACAGAGACAATGATATTTTAAGAAATTTGCAATAATATTGTTAAAGCTTGTATGATTTACCCAGAGAAGTGAAGGCTAAACACTAGAGACCCTATATAGAGGGTACACTCTAAGAGAAAACACATTTTCCAAGAGTTTTACTTCCCACTGTGAGGGTATTAGTCTTGTGGCAGGGGAAGGCTCCAACCCATCCCGAAAACATATCTACAATAACAAGGTCATATTGATAACCTTTTTCATACTGATCATGGGGTTCTCAAAGCAAGAATACTGGAGTTGTTTGCCATTCCCTCATCCAGTGGACCACCTTTTGTCAGAACTCTTCACTATAATCATTCCTTCTTGAATGGCTCTGCAAAGCATGGCTCATAGCTTCACTGAGTTATGCAAGCACATTTACCATGACAAAGCTGTGATCCATGAAGGTTGAACACTGAAGAATTGATGCTTTCGAATTGTGGGGCTGGGAAGACTATTCAGAGTCCCGTGGACTGCAAGGAGATCAAACCGATCAATCCTAAAGGAAACATTCCCTGAATATTCAGTGGAAGGATTGATGCCGAAGCTGAAGCTTCAATATTTTGGCCACCTGATTTGAAGAGCTGACTCACTGGAAAAGACCCTGATGCTAGGAAGGATTGAAGGGAAAAGGAGAAGGGGGAGGTGGAGGATGAGAGGGTTAGACTGCATCACTGATTCAATAGATATGAATTTTAGCAAATTCTGAGAAATAGTGACAAACAGAGGAGCCTGGCATGCTCTAGTCCATCAGGTGGCAAAGAGTCAGACACAACTGAAAAACAACATTATAAACTATCCTGAGAGACCATTGAACAAATCCAGTTACAGATGCTCAAATGGTCCAGAGGGAGGAGGTTTGAGGCCTCTGGAAACAAAAATAGCTTTTCTGGGATTATGGAATCGCTGGTCAGACATTGGCGGTAAACTACTTTTACAATTTTAAAGAAGTCTCCCCACAAAGTTCAATTCAGTTCAGTCTCTCAGTTGTGTCCGGCTTTTTGCAACCCAGGGGACTGCAGCATTCCAGGCTTCTCTGTCCATCACCAACTCTTGAAGTTGACTCAAACTCATGTCCATAGAGTCAGTGATGCCATCCAACCATCTCATCCTCTATTGTCCCCTTCTCCTCCTGCCTTCAATCTTTCCAAGCAACAGGGCCTTTTCCAATGAGTCAGTTCTTCGCAACAGGTGGCCAAAGTATTGGAGTTTCAGTTTCAGCATCAGTCCTTCCAATGAATATTCAGGACTGATTTCCTTTAGGATGACTAGTTGGATCTCCTTGCAGTCCAAGAGACTCTCAAGAGTCTTCTGCAACAGCATAGTTCAAAAGCATCAATTCTTCGACACTCAGCTTTCTTTACAGACCAACTCTCACATCCATACATGACCACTGGAAAAACCATAGCTTTGACTACACAGACCTTTGTTGGCAGCATAATGTCTCTGCTTCTTAATATGCTGTCTAGGTTGGCCATAGTATTTCCTCCTTCCAAGGAGTAAGTGTCTTTTAATTTCATGGCTGCAATCACCATCTGCAGTGATTTTGGAGCCCAAAAATACAAAGTCTGTCACTGTTTCCATTGTTTCCCCATCTATTTTCCATGAAGTGATGGGACCAGATGCCATGATCTTAGTTTTCTGAATGTTGAGTTTTAAGCCACCTTTTCCACTCTCCACTTTCACTTTCATCAAGATGCTCTTTAGTTCTTTGCTTTCTGACAAAAGGGTGGTGTCATCTGCACATCTGAGGTTATTGATATTTTTTCTGGCAATCTTGATTCCAGCCTGTGCTTCATCCAGTCAAGCATTTCTCATGATGTTCTCATATAAGTTAAATAAGCAGGGTGACAATATACAGTCTTGATGTACCCGTTTCCTGATTTGGAACCAGTCTGTTTTTCCATGTCCAGTTGTATCTGTTGCTTCTAGACTAGCATACAGTTTTCTCAGGAGGCAGGTCAGGTGGTCTGGTATTCCCATCTCTTTAAGAATTTTCCAGTTTTTTTGTGACCCACACAGCCAAAGCCTTTGGCATAGTCAATAAAGCAGAAGCACATGTTTTTTTGGAACTTCTGGCTTCTTTTATGATCCAACACATGTTGGCAATTTGATCTCTGGTTCCTTTGTTTTTCTAAATCCAGCTTGAACATCTGGAAGTTCATGGTTCACAACTGTTGAAGCCTGGCTTGGAGAATTTTGAGCATTACTTTACTAGCGTGTGAGATGAGTGCAATCGTGCAGTAGTTTGACCATTCTTTGGCAATGCCTTTCCTCAGGATTGGAATGAAAACAGAACTTTTCCAGTCTTGTGGCCACTGCTGAGTTTTCCAAATTTGCTGGCATATTGAGTGCAGCACTTTCACAGCATCATCTTTTAGGATTTGAAATTGCTCAACTGGAATTCCATCACCTCCACTTGCTTTGTTCATACTGATGCTTCCTAAGGCCCACTTGACTTCCCATTCCAGGATGTCTGGCTCTAGGTGAGTGATCACACCATAGTGGTTATCTGGGTCATGAAGATCTTTTTTGTATAGTTATTCTGTGTATTCTTGCCACATCTTCTTGATATCTTCTGCTTCTTTTGGGTCCACACCATTCCTGTCCTTTATTGTGCCCATCTTTGCATGAAAATTTCTGTTGATAGCTCTAATTTTCTTGAAGAGATCTCATCTTTCCCATTCTATTGTTTTCCTTTATTTCTTTGCATTGATCACTAATGAAGGCTTTCTTATCTCTCCTTGCTATTCTTTGGAACTCTGCAGTCAAATGGGTGTATCTTTCCTTTTCTCCTTTGCCTTTCACTTCTCTTCTTTTCTCAGCTATTTGTAAGGCCTCCTCAGACAACCATTTTGCCTTTTTGCATTTCTTTTTCTTTGGGATGGTCTTGATCACTGCCTCCTCTACAATGTCCCGGACCTCCACCCATAGTTCTTCTGGCACTCTGTGTATCAGATCTAATCCCTTGAATCTATTTGTCACTTTTGCTGTATTCAAATCGTAAGGGATTTGATTTAGGTCATACCTGAATGGTCTAGTGGTTTTCCCTACTTTCTCAATTTAAGTCTGAATTTGGCAATAAGGAGCTCATGATCTGAGCCACAGTCAGCTCCCAGTCTTGTTTTTGCTGACTGTATAGAGCATCTCCATCTTTATCTGTAAAGAGTATAATCCATCAGATTTCAGTATTGACCATCTGGTGATAACCATGTGTAGAATCTTCTCTTATGTTGTTGGAAGATGGTGCTTGCCATGACCAGTGTGTTCTCTTGGAAAAACTGTTAGCCTTTGACCTGCTTTGTTTTGTACTCCAAGGACAAATTTGCCTGTTACTCCAGGAATCTCTTGACTTTCTACTTTTGCATTCCTGTCCCCTATAATGAAAAGGACATCTTTGGGATATTAGTTCTAGATGGTTTTGTATGTCTGCTTAGAACCATTCAACTTCAGCTTCTTCAGCGTTACTGGTAGAGGCATAGACTTGGATTGCCGTGATAGTGAATGCTTTGCCTTGAAAACAGAGATCATTCTGTCGCTTTTGAGATTGCATCCAATTATTGTATTTCAGACTCTTTTGTTAACTATGATGGCTACTCCATTTCTTCTAAGGGATTCTTGCCCACAGTAGTAGATATAATGGTCATCTGAGTTAAATTCGCCCATGACAACCCATTTTACTTCACTGTTTCTCACATGTCGATGTTCACCCTTGCCATCTCCTGTTTGGCCACTTCCAATTGGCCTTGATTCATGGGCCTAACATTCCAGATTTCTTTCAATATTGCTCTTTATAGCATCAGACTTTACTTCCACAGCCACATCCACAACTGGGTGTGTTTTTGCTTTGGCTTTGTCTCTTCATTCTTTCTGGAGTTATTTTTCCATTGAACTCCAGTAGCATATTGGGCCTCTACCAGCCTGGGGAGTTCATCTTTCAGTGTCCTATCTTTTTGCCTTTTCATACTATTCATGGGGTTCTCAAGGCAAGAATATTTAAGTGGTTTGCCATTCCCTTCTCCAGTGCAACACATTTTGTCAGAACTCTCCACCGTGACTGTCCATCTTGAGTGGCCTTACAGGGCATGGCTCATAGTTTCATTGAATTAGATAAGACTGTGGTCCATGTGACCAGATAGGTTAGTTTTCTGTGACTGTGGTTTTCATTCCATCTGCCCTCTGATGGGGAAGGATAAGAGGCTTATGAAAGCTTCCTGATGGGAGAGACTGACTGAGGGGGAAGGTGGGTCTTGTTCTGATGAGCAGGGCCATTTTCAGTAAATCTTTAATCCACTTTTCTGTTGATGGATAGAGCTGTGTTCCCTCCCTGTTGTTTGACCTGGGCCAAACTATGGTGGAGGTAATGAAGACAATGGCGACCTCCTTCAAAAGGTCCCATGCACACATTACTACATTCAGTGTCCCCAACACTGCAGCAGGCCATCGTCAACCCACACCTCCACAGGAGACTCCCGGACACTCACGGGCAAGTCTGGGTCAGTGTCTTCTGGGGTCCTGGTGCACACAACTTTTGTTTGTGTTCTCCAATAGTCTGTTTCCCCAGTCCTGTGTAAGTTCTGGTGGCTCTATGGTGGGGTTAATGGTGACCTTCTCCAAGAGGGCTTATGCCATACCCAGGTCTTCTGAACCCAGATCCCCTGCCTATGCGGAAGTCCACTGTTCATCCGTATTTCTGCAGGAGACACTCAAATACAACTCTGGCTCAGTCTCTGTGGGGTCTCTAGGTCCTGGTGCTCACAAGGTTTGTTTGAACCCTCTGAGCGTCTCTGGTGGGTATGGGGTTTGATGATAAATATGATTTTGACCCTCCTGTCATCTTGCTGGGTCTTCTCCTTTGGCCTCCCCATCAAAATCTGTTCATAATTTGAGTCATCTTAGCTGTACCATGGGACATGAGAGTGCTGCCAAAATCTTGGCTCTCTGTGCAACAATGCTGAATAGAAATATGGAGTCAGAGTTTTGGAGGAAAAAGAAAATGTAGCTTTGTTTCTTTGCCAGGAAAAAGGGAACACAGCAGGCTACCACCTCAAGAACTGTGTTACCCTCTGGAGCAAGTAGTGAGGAGTTTTATAGTCAGGGCGCATAGTCTGGGGTATGAGATGAAGCTCAAGGCAGTGAAAGGCTTGAATTCTTTTTTATTTTGCATATTTTATGGCCAAAGCTGGCATAAGCAGCTCAGCAACTGGGTCTTGTGTCCCTGGGGTTATAAGCCCAGACTGTGATCTTCTTTTTGAAGATCAAAAGGAGTATTATGCTCCAAAGGAGTATAAAAGTAGAAGAATGCCAAATACAGGGTATAATTTAGATGGAGTCAGAGAGTAATTAGCTTTATGAAGGACAATTCTAGCTACAAGTGTTTGCTAGTAGTAATAGCTAAAGAATAATCAAGATGCCTTAGCTCTTGAAGGTCTATTTGGCTGTTTTGCACCTAAAGCCATTTACTCATTTCTGTTTTTGTTGCAACAAAAACATGCAAATTGAAAAATCAGGTTTGCCAGGGACTTGGAAAGAACTAAGCAGACTCTTGTCATGTGATCTTTGATGTTACTATTGCAATTGTTCTGGAGTGCCATAAAATTCACTCATATAAGATAACAACCTTTATTGGTTGTTGAAATGACAACAAAGGACTTAGAATATCACATAAACATAGTTGATAAAGCAGCCGCAGGTTTTGAGATGCTTTACACTAGTTATGAGAAGCTACTTTGGATAAATGTTATCAAACAGCATTGCATGCTACAGAGAAATCATTCATGAGAGAGTCTATCAATGCAGCAGATTTCACCATCTTATTTGAAGAAATTGCCACAGCCATCCCATCCATCGGCAACCACCTCCCTTATCAGTCAGCAGCCACTAACATCAAGACAAGACTCTTTACCAGAAAAAAGATTAGGACACATTGAAGCTCAGATGATGGTTAGCATCTTTTAGCAATAACATTGGAGAAGGCAATGGCAACCCACTCCAGTACTCTTGCCTGGAAAATCCCATGGACGGAGGAGCCTGGTAGGCTGCAGTCCATGGGGTCACGAAGAGTCGGACACGACTGAGCGACTTCACTTTCACTTTTCACTTTTATGCATTGGAGAAGGAAATGGCAGCCCACTCCAGTGTTCTTGCCTGGAGAATCCTAGGGACGGTGGAGCCTGGTGGGCTGCCGTCTATGGGGTCGCACAGAGTCGGACACTACTGAAGTGACTTAGCAGCAGCAGCAATAACATATTTAATTAAGGTATGTATATGACTTTTAGACATTATGCTATCACACACTTAGTAGACTACAGTATAATGTAAACAGAAATTTTATATGCAATTGGAAACCAAAAGAATTCATATGACTTGCTTTATTGCCGTATTTATTTTATGGAACCAAATCCACAATATCTCCTAAGTCTCTGCCTGTATTGGCTGTTGGGATCTACAGGGATACTGAAAAAGACTGAACATGGGACCACAATAGTGGACCTATTTTGCATGTGGTGGAACTTGTGGCAAAATAATATTCAAGTTTGGAGCAACTGGGAAATGGGAAATAATTATATCATAATAATGACATTATTATTAGCTTTCAAGTGTTAAACAAAATGCCATCATCTCCTACTAGGATTCTGGACTGGCAGACTAGAAGTATTATAGTGTCTAGCACAGAGGGTGATTATCCGCTAGGCCATTTGGATTTCTGCTATTGGTATGAGACTGTATAAGGCCTCAGCCTTTAATGGATATTGGAGTCATTTTGCATTTAGTTATGTCTATCTGGAGCTTCCTGGTGGCTCAGATTTTAAAGAATTCACCTGCCAAGCAGGACACCTGGGTTCTATCCCTGGGTCAGGAAGATCCTCTGGAGGAGGGCATGGCAATCCACTCCAGTATTCTTTCCTGGAGAATTCCATGGACAGAGAAGACTGGGGGCTATAGTTTATAGGGTGACAAAAGAGTCGGACACTATTGAGCAAGTAACACTACTATTCTGTCTATCTGAATTTTTATAGGTTCAGAACCTTTTATTCTCCCAATGTTAGTATTAGAGAGCTAATGTTTTGGCTCCATAATAGGTCCTGCTTCCGAAGTTTTTGATCAAAGAAACAATCAGCTTTAGATTGGTCAAAACTTTTGAAGTGGGGCCTATTATGAAGACAAAACATATCAGCTCTTTTAATCTGGAGAGGCTAACTCTACCTAATAGATTAATTAGGGATGTTTCACACAGAAAAAGGGAATGCTTCTCAGTGAAAGGTCTAAGAGTCATTTGTACTGGTTGAGAGAAAAACTCTTTGAATTTTATTATATTCCCCTAGACTATGGAAATGTCTTTTTTAATCTGAGGGATTTGTTGTCCTATGAGAGTGGAGATTAAAGTAGATAGCTTAGCCCCAATATCTACCAGCATTTGGGCAAGTTTTCCAGTAACTTTAATTTTAGTTGGTTGTTTAAAGAAAATACTGGTATCAATTCACAGGAGAACCACTCAGGGCCTCATCAGCTCTGGGAAGGGTACAAAGAGGGGCAGACAACAGAAGCCTTCAAGCTGGTGTTGAAGAATCTACATAAGACCTTTGAGGACTGTGTGGAGAGAGCAAATTGGCCAAGGCAGCATGTTCAAGCTCTCTCGCTCCATGCTTTGTAAATGATAACTATGTAACAGCCAGGATCATCTACAGGACTGCATATGCACATCATGAGGTGCTCGCTTGGTCACAGGTTGTGTGCAGTAGGCATCTATGTGAGCTCCACCCAGAAAGTGGGGGGAATTACTGATACATAATGGGTGTGTCCTTTGGGTCAGCCATGAGAGGAGAGAATTGTGGTATGGCTGCTGTGCCATCCAGGAGAGAATAAATGTGTCTGTAGTTCCTATGGCTCCTCATATTTTCTTCCAGCTTCTTAGCTCATGCTTTGCCTACCCTGAGCTCAGTGAACAGTGTGCCCAGTGAGATATAGCAAGAAAATTAGCGCAGTGAACAGAATCAACAATACACGGACAATCTCATTTCCAATGCCCCAGTTGACAACAAAAGGGAGACACATTCCTGGACCAGTGTTTAATGATTTGCTCCAGGCAGTGTAATTTGAGAAAACCAGGTGTTGTTTTAATTTTCTGGCCATGGAAGCCTTGCCGCTGTAGGGTAATAACTTGGCAGACTTTTGTCTATGGCCTTGTTCCAAGGTTCTTTCAAAGTGCTCAGCTATGATCCAAGTTCAGCCAGTCCTTTGGCTTCTCACCCTATCTTCTGCCTTCTAATCAACCCACTAATCTCAGGAGATAATCAGTTTACAAATAAGGCAGCAAGAGAAGGTTGAGGAATTTCCTTTATTATGTGGAATCCAAAATGCTATAGGAAGAGAGCGTCCAGACTTTGAAGTTAGACACAGATTTATTTTTCTTTTGCTTGCAGGTTTGAACAGTGCACCAATTACTGTGGGCAGGAAAGACTCTAGGAATGGCTCTTAACAGATTGCTTGCTATTTTTCAAGTCTTGTTTTTTTTTTCCCTGACTTTCAAGGGAACAGTATTGAAAATTGAGAATCTCAAATATCTTCATTGGAATTATGCCAGTCTACCTCCAGCATCTATTTGGGGGCTTCCTCAGATCCTACTGGGCTTTCCTGGTGGCTCAGAGTAAAGAATCCACCTGCAATGCAGGAGCCACAGGAGACTCGAGTGTGCTCACTGGGTTGGAAGATCCCCCGGGGGAGGGCATGGCAACCCACTCCAGGATTCTTGCCTGGAGAATTCCATGGACAGAGAAGCCTGGCAGGCTGCAGTCCATTGGGTTGCAAAGAGTCAGACATGACTGAAGTGACTGAGAATGCTCACATACACAGATCCTACCAGCAGGTACACAGCTGACAAAGAGCTGGTGGCTTGGAGTCATAGGTCCCAACAAGATTCTAACTACTTCAGAAAATGTTGGGGGATCCTCCCTGGGTTCAGGAAATTATTTAACTATGGCCCTTAATTTTGTATTATTTTAAAAGGAGCTGTTAAATAATCTCTTCAGAATGAAAAGACAATGGATAGAGAACCTGAAAACTCAAGGAGGGTAGAAGAGAACAGTAGAAGTCTCAGAAATCTTATTTTCTACAGTTTTAGGTACCTCTTGTGAATTTACTGTTTTATTAGCCTGTTGCAACAAAACTTTCAACGAAGTTACTCTGGAAATTTGAAGCCTTTTTGAAAGCTTCTGTGTATGAATTAAAATAGTTATCCCATTCTGTTTCTTTGGTTTGGGATCCCTTGCTTTCCAGTGCAGTTTTTAAATAAAATATTCATCAAATGTTCCCCATAATGGTCACTGTAATTCTCAGTTATATTTAGTAAGATTTTGCTAGTTCTCTGGATATCTACAGCTTTGGAGAGACACAAAATAAGCAGGTGTGTCAGAAAGCACTGTGCTCAATTCTTTGAAGCTCAAGGATTCCAGTTTTTGAGCTAAACTTTATGTCTCTTGGAGCCAAAATTAATACCTATGAGGAATGTGCTGCTGAGTTGGAAATTTCATGGTGTTTTACAGTGTATGTCACTGCAGGGGAATTTTCTTGAGATTGACCAGTGACCTGGTGTCAACCTGACTTATCCTGTGACCAACTAGCCCTAACACAGGAGCCTCAGAGTTAAACGGTGAGTACACAATAAGCAGGTTTCAAGTGCTCCATCTCTCCCACCAATCTCAGAGATTTTGGCTTCCAAGATTCCCATTAGCAATAACACCTACCTCTTGTGCACATTAAGAGAAGCCAACAATAACCAAGAAGACAGCGTTGTGGACACCAGCAGTAACCAAGGAATTGGTACTGCAATCTCTGTGAACTAACTGGCCAAGAGAAGGCCTTAGGTGTACATGAGCAGCATTTCCCAGTGTGGAGCAAGGGTCTGAACCAGCAGACCTTAGCAAATGGACTGCAGACCAAACCCAGGGCTATGGGGAGGGGTTCTGAGTGGAACCTTCAGCTATTCAAGCTGACCCACCTTAAACTGGAAATCCAATTAGATCAAGAGATCAACACAAAGACAGCCAATCTCAGAACTCAGCCCTTGGAAAGAGTGAGAGAGAACCCAAAGGTTCATGGGTTCCAGTGACTCTGTCTATTGTCATCCCCAAAGCCATCAGAAGTCACTTTGAGATCCCACTCCTACTACCAAAACTGTTAAAAGGCAAAATTCACCTAAGTAACTTCTAAAGATGCGATTGGCTTTTTTCAGCAATTCAATAATCAAGCAGTCTCTCACCTAGCAGAGCAAAGGAGCTCCAAAAACTCAGCAGAATAAAAGACTTTTTAAGCAGAAGGCAGAAGGAATAAGGAAGTCATAGTAACAGAAAATGGGCTGGTCAAGGCAAGGTCAATTTTCTTTAGGGCATGGCAGGGTTCTATCAGGCAGATTACCTCATGAGTGCTGATCAGGTAGTCTTGATTAAATATTTTTAAATTCTTTTTTAAGAATTGAAACTGTAATTAAGTTTCAGTTTAATGATGCTGAGCTCAGCACAAATGATTCCATTTGGGCCTGTTGACCTGTTTCACACACATGTGAGTGACTGAGAATATTTTTCCTCCTTAAACTCAATTTCTTAATTTGAAATAACAAGAAAGGAGCATTTTTCAAAAAGCTGCAGAAATGACACAAGATCATTTTGATGGGACATACAGCCTAACCCATACTAAACACTGCAGTATGTCTACTAATTTGATTGCCTCCTACATTTGCATAAGTGTTTCTTTTTCTTGAATACCACTGCAATTTAAAATGAATTGTTCTATACTCCAATAAAAATTTTAAAAAATAAAATGAATTATGGTCTTCCTTAATTAATTTTAAAATTTAAAGAGGTATACATTAATATCTGAATAATGGTTCAGAAAGATAAAAACGTTGAGAGAATTAGACACAACAAAGCCTACTTTTAAATCCATATATTCTTATTCCTATATATAAAGTAACAATTTCTTTGCCTTTGATATTTTTGTGATTTTTAGAACTAAACTACATTTAAGTATAACTAAACTTATTCAAAAACATTATTAATACAAGACTAATTTTTCCCCTTCCAGAATAGAGCTCTAACAAGGCAAAATTCAAAATGCAGAGTGGAGAGAAACTGGGCTTTGAGGGTAGACAGTCATGGCTTCACTCTCTTCTCCAAGGGCATATAATATATTTACTACATGGATCTGGAGTTGGTTAGCTTTGGGTTAGTGAGCAACCACTTTCACTCCATACACTCCATCTCCATAATCTTTTAAATTGATAAAAATATAATTTATCTCCCAAAAGGTTTGGTTAAATTTAACCATAAAGCTACTAGTAGTACTGTACTGCCTAACTAAAAGTTGCTAAGAGAGTAGATCTTAAAAGTTCTCATCACACCCCAAAGTTTGTAACTATGTATGATGACAGATGTTAACTAGAATTTTTGTGTTGATCATTTTGCAGTATATAAAAATATCAAATCATTGTGTTGTATACCTGAAACTAATATAATGTTATGTAACAATTAAATCTTAATAAAAAAATTTGTTTTAAATCCACATGCTCTTAGAAATGAAGATTCTTAGCAAGTTAATAGTAGACTTATCTTTATGATGTTCATAATTATCTTAAGACTTCCACAGTGGGAAAACATGCACATTGAAATATTGGTAAAGAATCTGCCTGCCAATGCAGGAGACTTAAGAGATGCAGGTTCAGTCCCTGGATTGGGAAGATCCTCTGGAGGAGGGCATGGCAACCCACTCCAGTATTCTTGCCTGGAGAATTCCACGGACAGAGGAACTTGGTGGGCTATGGACCATAGGTCACAAAAAGTTGGACATGACTGAAGTGACTTAGCAGCAGCAGTATATGTGCTATACATTTAATATTATGTGCATGTCAAGTACTTTCTTTATCCAAGGACTTTGATTCAAATAATCACTTGGCAGACTCATTAAATTTTAATATGTGACTGTTTAAAAAACATTCAATTGAAGAGTTGAATATTTTGGGGTTTACTGGTGGTGCTAGTGGTAAAGAATCTGCCCAACAATGCAGGAGACTTCAGGGACACAGGTTTGATCCTTGAATTAGGAAGATCCCCTAGAGGAGGAAATAGAAATCCACTCCAGTATTCTTGCCTAGAAAATTCCACAGACAGAGGAGCCTTGTGGGTTACAGTCCATGGGGTCACAAAGAGTCAGATACAAAGAGTCAGAACACCAACACCCCATATTTTGAGAGCAGAGAGAGTATCTCCAACTGTCAGATACAGAAATGAGAGTTTTAAATCTCTGATAGGAACGTATTCTACAGTTCCATCATTAGAAATGGATTATAGTGTGTTTAATTTTATGTTTCATTTAATGAAAATATTTAAACCTTCCTTCTTGTGTCTTACCGAAACTCATCAGAAATTCATTCACTATGACTGTTGGTCATAGTGGTATGTTACTAATTATTAGCACATGCATGCATGCTAAGTCTCTTCAGTCATGTCCAACTCTGTAAATATCTAGTATTTCAGAAATGTTACATCACTATATGATTGTACCTAAGTACACCTTATACCCAAATCTCCAATAATATGTAACATTGAATTTAGTCTGTGCTCAGTTGTGCACAGACCCCAAGGACTACAGCCCACCAGGCTCCACTGTCCATGAAATTCTCCAGGCAAGAATACTGCAGTGGGTTGCCATTTCCTACTTCAGGGGATCTGCCTAACCCAGGGATGGAACTTGCATTTCCCTCATCTCTTGAATTGGCAGGTGGATTCTTTACCACCGAGCCACCAGGGAAGCCCCATTATCCAGTGATTGAAAAATAAAAAGAAAGCTGAACTGATAGACTACTGTAAAAAGAATATGAAAAAAAGACCTTAAGAAGTAAAATTTTACCCAAATAACTTCCTTATTTTTTCTCTTGATTTAGAAAGCTTTTTTGTTCTGCTACCTATTGCCTGGCTTTATTGATCTAAATTGATGTCTTTAAAATAATTTAGTTTAACATTATTTCACTGTATCTGTTGAAGTTAATTTCTCACATCTTTCTACAAAATTCTTGTGTTCTAATCAGAGTTGATTTGTCATACAATTTAAGTGATCTGTAATACAGATAAAGGACCTAAGTTTTCACACTATTTCTCATTTTGACAATATAATATTTGACTTAAGGATATCTCACTACTCTGATAGGTCTTTGGTTATAACATGGTGAACAGCTCTTCTTGTCCACGTTTTCTGGATCTGGATATGAACACACACTCAGAAGGATACAGGGGAAAATACCATTTCCACCTTGCAGTACTAATTCCATCAGAGAAATAATTTAATTTTTTATGAAACATCTAATTAAATTCAGACGACCATTATATCACTACTGTGGGCAAGAATCCCTTAGAAGAAATGGAGTAGCCCCTCATAGTCAACAAAAGAGTCCAAAATGCAGTGGGGAGCAATCTCAAAAACAACAGAATTATCTCTGTTCGTATTCATGGCAAGCTATTCAATATCACAGTAATCCAAGTCTATGCCCCAACCAATAATGCCAAGAGGCTGAAGTCGAATGGTTCTATGAATACCTAAAAGACCTTCTAGAACAGACACCCAAAAAAGAAATCCTTTTCATCATAAGACTGGAATGCAAAAGGAGGAAGTCAAGAGATACCTGGAGTAACAGGCAAGTTTGGCTTTGGAGTACTTAATGAAGCAGGGCAATGCACTGCTGATAGCAAATGCCCTCTTCCAGCAACACAAGAGATGACTCTGCACAAGGACATCACCAGATGATCAATACTGAAAACAGACTGATTATATTCTTTACAGTTGAAGATGGAGAAATTCTATACAGTCAGGAAAAATAAGACCGGAGCTGGCTGTGGCTCAGATCATGAACTCCTTATTGCCAAATTCAGACTTAAATTGAAGAAAGTAGGGGAAATCACCAGGCCATTCAGGTATGACCTAAACGCAGTAACCAAAGAGGAACTAAAGAGACTTGATGAAAGTGAAAGAGGAGAGTGAAAAAGCCGGTTTAAACTCAATATTCAAAAAATTAGGATCATGGCATCCAGTTCCACCACTTCATTACAAATAGATGGGAAAACAATGGAAACAGTGACAGACTTTATTATCTTGGGCTCCAAAATTCCTGCAGATGGTGACTGCACCCACAAAATTAAAAGACACTTGTTCCTTGGAAGAAAAGCTATGACAAACCTAGACAGCATATTAGAAAGCAGAGACATTACTTTGCTGACAAAGTTCCATATAGTCAAAGCTATGTTTTTCCCAGTAGTCATGTATGGAGGAGAGAGTTTGATCATAAAGAAGGCTGCATGGGGAAGAATCGATGTTTTTGAACTGTGGTGTTCGACGAGATTCTTGATAATTCCTTAGACTGCAAGGAGATCTAGCCAGTTAATCCTAAATGCAATCAATCTTAAATTTTCATTAGAAGGACTGATGCTGAAGCTGATGCAAAGAGCCAATTCATTAGAAAAGACCCTGATTCTGGGAAAGATTGAAGGCTGGAGGAGAAGGGGATGACAGAGGATGAGATGGTTGGATGTTATCACTAACTCAATGGACATGTGCTTGGGCAAGCTCTGGGTGAAGGACAGGGAAGCCTGGTGTGCTGCAGGCCATGGAGTTGCAAAGAGTCGGACATGACTGAGGAACTGAAAAACAACAATGAAGCATCTACTCAGATTACCTCTTCTTTCATCATCTGGTTATTAAGATCTGTCTACTATATATCTTCATATAGTCTTTTTATGAGCTAGATATCAAGAGAAAAATTTATCCAATTGCTATGCAAAATAAAAGCTCCAGGAGATGGTGAAAGACAAGGAAACCTGATGTGTTGCCCTCCATGGAGTCGCAAAGAGTCAGACCCAACTGAATGACTGAACAACAACAACAATGAAAAATCTAGGTTAAGAAACTAGAATTAGTAATGTTAAGCTTCTCAGTGCTCTTTGCAATAATCTTTGGAGACTGAGCAAAAAGATTTCTGTGTTTTAGATTTTTTAAGGAGGCTTATTATTAATAAATATGTTTTTTTTGAAAACTTTATCTCAACTCTGTGTTTTTCATGTCTTATTTTCAATCTGAACCCCAAACCTCTCTTTCAATAGGATAATATGTTCAATACTTGCTGTGTTAGTAAACATAGAAGAGTTACATTGGATAACAAAGGATTTAAGCAATTCCCTTTTCTTATGCCCAATTTAAAGCCATAAAGGAAAACCAAACAACTAATCAAAAATCTTACCTCTCAGGACTCCTTTTCTTGGATGCATCCTAAAACTATTCCACAAGTCATTTGGCGGTGACTATGCAATGAGATGGCTGGATGGCATCACTGACTCGATGGATGTGGGTCTCGGTGAACTCCGGGAGTTGGTGATGGACAGGGAGGCCTGGCGTGCTGCGATTCATGGGGTCGCAAAGAGTCAGACACAACTGAGCGACTGATCCGATCTGATCTGATGCAAATAGAAAGATACTATCTAGCAACAAACACTAGGTACTTGGATATGTCTAGTGTTTTATTAACCAATTCTATTCATTTCAGCAAGTGCTAATTGAAAACCTATGAGATCTATTTTTCTTGACAAAGAAAAATGGAAATAATTGAAACATGAGCAAGAGTTTTTTGAATATTGACAAAAGAAGAACAATATTTTCAATGAAGGAAATACCTACAAAGAGATGAGTATAGAAGAAACGTGTGCAGAAGATAGAAATAAAATGGGAGATAAAAGCCCTATCTGGAAGTTAGTGCAAGTTATAACAGATTCGGTAAAGTGAGTCAGACTATAGGTGATCTTCAAAGATGTGACACGATGATTTGTTAAGGTATAAAAGCAAATTTGTTTGCATTATTGTTTGTGGTTTTCTTTTGCCAATGCATATCAAAAAAAGGAAGCCAAACTACTTGGCAATAAAAATTGTCAACCACCTTACTTTCTCTTACTCTACTGTCTGGCACCAAAGGAAACATGGGATTGTTTCTTAATCTAGTGGGTGGGCAGAGAAAAGCTTGGTAATGGTGGTTATTTAATTTTCCCCCAGCTGCATACGTGAGCTCAGAGATACAGCTCATGAAATACAGTGTCTCTGATATTTGCTAGAGATTTGCTCTGAAACAAATTTCATATCCACCAGGCAAGTTAAAGAGTCATTCTTCAGTAAATTTCAGCTATTTCCCAAGTTATTGAAACATACAAGATGGTTCAATAATGTAGCCAAATATAATATTGGCTCAAAATCCAATAAAATTGCATCCACTAGCACCACCTGGGAAACCCTTTCAATCACTAGCAATAATTAAATTGTAAATATTATAGGAAAAAATAATGCTATCACAATTTCTACAAATTTTTTTAAAAAGGAGGAACTCCAAAAACTCTACTGGAAGAAAACTGCAAGAAAAATATGGAAATGTATAAAAAAAATAGAATAAACACATAGAAAATTAAAGATTTAAAGTTCTCATATTTTTTTTTAAATCTAAGTCTACCTATAAGCATTTATCATTCAAATGGACTATGATTTTATTGCAGCTTTATTATAGTGAAAAACTGGAAATATAAATGTGCATTAATAAGAAAATGGCTCCATAAATTACAATAAATTCATACTAGATCATTCCGTAAAATTGTCAAGATGCATTATTTCATTCTGTGAAACCATCAAGATGTATTATTAAATATTAAAGTATTTACTAAAGTATTTAATTTATTAGAAATCAGAAATATATATTTATATATATAATTTATATAATATCTTTAAATAATTTAATATATTCATAGTCATATTTATATTGAATATAAATATAAATATATCAAATACATATTTAAATGTTAATAAAATATATTTATATAAATATATTATATATTTATATTAATTTATTGTTATATTTTCAGAGAAGGCAATGGCACCCCACTCCAGTACTCTTGCCTGGAAAATCCCATGGATGGAGGAGCCTGGTAGGCTGCAGTCCATGGGGTCGCTAGGAGTCCTACATGACTGAGCAACTTAACTTTCACTTTTTCACTTTCATGCATTGGAGAAGGAAATGGCAACCCACTCCAGTGTTCTTGCCTGGAGGATCCCAGGGACAGGGGTGCCTGGTGGGCTGACGTCTATGGGGTCGCACAGAGTCGGACATGCCTGAAGTGACTTAGCAGCAGCAGCAGCATTGTTATATTTTAAATAATAATATATATCATTATATAATGGCATATATAATAATATATGTGATATAATTATATATATAATATATAATAAAATATATATTATATATTTATATATTATTTATAAATAAATATATTATATATATAATTAATATATAATTATAAAAATGAACTGAAATGAACTGATATATATTTATCTATATAATTAATTGCATGCATAATTATTTATATACATATATAGATTATATATTTATATAGATAAAATATTATAAATATAAATATATTTTAAATAATTACATATAATATAGAAACAATCTATTTTTAAAATATATAAATATATTAGTATATTTAAATGTATATATCTAATATTCATATAAATATATGGAAGTTTATACATAATATACATATTTATATATTATATTTTAATTAAATATATTATATGTTTATATATTTTATATAGTATATTTATTTATAAAATTTATATAATATAAAATGTATATACAATAAATTTATAATATATAATATATATGACATATTAAATATATATAATATATGCATATAATATATAATATATGTATATAATATATATATTATATACAAACAAAATATGCTCTTATAACTTTATATATATATTTATATAATATATAAAAATATAATATATCATATATAACATATACATATATATTCATATATAATATAATATTACATGTAATATAGTATACAAATATAATTATCATATATATTTATATAATATATTTACATATTATTTATATATTATATATTAATAATATATAATGATCATTATATAATATATATATTATTTATATATGAATTGGATGGCTTGATATTTTAAAAGATGTTAATTTTGTCAAATTTTTCTTTCAATTCAGATAATTCCAACAATATTTCAGAATGTTTTGTAGAAATTTGCATACTAAATACTCAAATGTACATCAAAATATACAGGACCTGGAATAGCCTATTTAGGCTTCAGATACGTAAGCAAAAACCAAGTTTCTTTTCTGTTTCTACAAGATTATTCATGGTTGTCTGTAACTTTTAAACAAAGATGACCTATAGAGATTGTGTATCAAAAGGCCTCATGAATATCATCAATATCAAATAGACATGTCTCTTCACAATGTCTTTCATAGCCCCAAATTGCCATCCTTTTTCCTAGCAGATAAGTGTTTTGTTGTGTTTTTTTTCTTTTTTTTCTGTCAAGTCTTTCCAATTTTCTTGGGTTGGAAAGTTGCCTTCATTTCAGTATCTGTGACTCATAATTTGAAAACCCTTTCACAGATATAAATGATATCCTTCCATTAATCTTCTAAGTACCAGATGGTCGCTAAGACTTGCTTCTCCATTGTTACCCTTTATATTGTATCACAGCATGATTTCTGCTGAGAGCTTTTTGCATCCATATGCACTAATATTCTCCTCATGACATTCTGAGTATAATTTTTCCCTGTTTGTGTCAGATTCAGTTCTTCCAAACTAGCACACACAAGATGCAGACTTTATCCAAAATCTTTTTAAGGTGCTATTTCATGGCAGAATACAGATAAGAGGCTCAAAATATTTAGGACACCTGTCAATCATGTATATAACAGCACAGCCAACTTCTTTGGTTTATAGATTCAGGGTCCATTCCAGGCAGGAGTGGCATAATTTTACCAAGTTTCAAGGTTGCACAGTAAATTTTTAAATATAAACTTTATCTTTCTTTGAAGATGGTAAGTATATGTTTTAATTACATCACAATTTAGGACCCAAGATTCTTGGTTCAACTGTTAGCTCAGTTCAAGGTTGATCCTCCCATCAGGAACACAGGATAACAAGACAGTGGTTTGCCCTGGTATATCTGTTGTGTGAGTGTGTGCTAAGTCACTTCAGTCATTCTGATTCTTTGCAACTCCATGGACTAGCCCACCAGGCTCCTCTGTCCATGGGATTCTTCAGGCAAGAATACTGGAGTGGTTGCCATTTCCTTCTCCAAAGTTCATAGTAATCCTTTATAGTAAAAGTTTTCATCAAGCCTTTCTAAACAGTGATAGTTTGTCATATCTAACAGTTAAGAATAGGCAAATAATAAATAGACCATAAAATTATTTTTAATTTTAATATATTTAACATATTAATTGTGCTAAATTAACATATTAATTAATTTAACATATTAATTTAATAATTTAACATATAATAAAAATAGTTAATTGGGAAATACAACTTTAGTGATCTCTGAGTGATCAAGGGCATATTTTAACATTTCTTCCTGAAAATATATTGATGGTATTTACTTTGTAACGCCAAGATGATAATCGTAGAGGGATACTGTAACAGTTTATAATTATTTCAGGCACTCTGAAAAATGACCATGTTTGAATTTTTGGAAATCTAGTGGTTTGGATTGAACAAAGTCATTGGTGGATGAATCTTATGTTATAATAAGGAACTGACCATTCTGAAACTCCTTCACCTTCAAGATGCAATGTGAGCATCATGTTTTCACATATGGGTCTCAATCATGAGAGTGGAATCTCAGCAGCTAAATTGAACCAATCCTAGAATCTCACTTTTCCTGGTCACAGTACTTGGTATAGGAAAAGGGCATGTGACACATAAGGGGCCAGTTAGAATTCTTCACCAAAACTTTTTGGTACAATGAGAGGAGAGAAGCAAAGTTGTGCTACAGGAACTCCAGTGCCGTGTTGCCTGCAATGGGCACACAGTCTTTCAAGTTTCTGGTTCCAACTCTGGGGTTTCCTAAAACTTTCCTTGTTTCTGTATTAATTACCACAGTGTTTTAGCTAGTGTATAGACCAAACTGTTACAACAAAGAGAAACAAAAATTCAGTGCCTCCAACAAGTTAGCATTTTATTTCTTTCTATTGTAATAGTCTAGCTGTAAGCAAGCAGTGAAGAGTGGAAGAAAGAGTCTGCTCTTAAGTCATACACAGAATGATTCATTGCATCCTATGCTCCTGTATCTCTAAGAAAATTGTCACTGTGTATGTTGTAAAATTTAGTGCACACCGTATTTCACCATAACAGAATTTATCTAAAGATCCAAGGGTAGCGTGATAGCTGGAAAATATACTGGACACTCCTACTGGTGCAGTTTAAAAGGAATTTCTCTATTATTAAAACAAGGAGAAAAAAGACATTATATCAATTGTCAGTTTCTACCTAACAGACATGTCTGCTCAATTTTTCCTTGAATTCTCTGACCTACCCCAATTTTTTGCCTGACCTACATTGTACAGGCTTGTGCAACTTGCTGATCCAGAGAGGCAGTGACACTGTGACCCACTTCAACTTTTGACAAAAATTCTACTCCTGGAGTAAATCAATATCAACTAACTTTTACCTGAAACTTTGACCATCTGAGGCTCTGATAAAAATATAGTATTTAGTTAACACTAAGCAGTTTAAAATCTAGATTTGGAAGGTTTAAAATCAAGTTTAACAGTGACTAACTTACCTTGCTTAGCCTGAGAATTTCCAGATTTAATCACTGGAATTTAATCCTATGTTCCAGAAGCCCCTCAATTCCAAGAAAACCCTGATAGTAACCCTACAGTATAACTTTGTATCTGAATTATAATGGGTTCTCAGCTCCCATTTTCAGCCCAGTTTAATTGACTGACCTGCATTCTAATGACATGACATTCAGGTACCCTAGGACTAGAATCCCAAGCATATTTACTCTCTCATGATAATAATGGTAGTGTAAAGTCCTAGACCCATGGTTGTAACTATACTCTGCTTCCTATTGACTGAAAATTTGTCACCCCATTTGAAATACAAGCAAGAAAACTATTTTATAGACTGTACTTCCAGAACCTCCCACACATGTACAAGTGTGCTCAGTCACTCAGTTGTTCCAACTCATTGTGATTCCATGGACTGTGGCCTGTCAGATGCTAAAAGGATTATTTTTGTGAGCTTTAGTTTATCTTGAATCAAGATAACCAGATATTTTCCATAATATTACAGGAAAAGGACTGAATTCCCTTTCATGGCCTTGAGGCCCTATAGGACAAAGAAGAAAAATTATATTTTACTTAGTATTCTTTTAATATTTCAATTCTATGAAGTTTGGTAAACCATTTGTGGGTTGCTTTATGCTGCAAGTTAAAGAAAGCTCCCTTGGAATTTTTATAAATAAGGAGGTTTAGTATCTCTATCACAGGAAGCACAGAGGCAGATATCCCCTGAGCACTTGAATGAGAGCATGTCTCTGTTCAGCTTTCTATTCAGCCACCTTCTTGGCATCAGCTTGTTTGGGGGATCAGTTCTTCTCATCTTCCCAAGATAGTTGCCACAGTTTTAGATGTTACATGCAGATGGCCAACTTCAGGGCAAAAAATGTAGGATTCCCACCCATGCATCACTGTTTAGCATCAAGATTGACCTAGAATATGTCCTACAGAGTGAAATAAGTCATAAAGAGAAAAGCAAAATTCATATATTAATGCATATATACAGAACCTAGAAAAACAGTACTGATGAACCTATTTGCAGAGCAGGAATACAGATGCAGATATAGAGAATGCATTGGTGGACATGGAGGGGGAAAGTAGGTGGAAAGAATTGGGAGGTTAGGATTGACATAGATACACTACTATGTGTAAAGTAGATAGCTAGTTGGAACCCGCTGTCTAGCACAGAGAACTCAGCTCAGTGCTCTGTGACAATCTAGAGAGGTGAGATTGGAGTAGGGGGTGGGAGGAAGGTTCAAGAGAGAGGGAATATATGCATACATGTAGCTGATTCACTTCATTGTACAGCAGAAATTAATACGACATTGCAAAGCAACTATACCCCAATTTTTAAAAACAGAGAAAAAAATAGCCTTTGAAAGATACTTTCAAACAGATTTCCCAGTTTACCTTGTCAGTCAGAATTCTGACACATGGGGTTATCATGGTTGTTTTGACCAACTGTGATTTACCCAGTGGAGCATAATCCAACATGTCCCATTGCTTTATCCAAATAAGTTCCTCCCTGATTTCTAGCTTTTATTTGTGGCATTTGGATTTCTATAACCTCAGTCTGAGACATTTATGCTCAGAGCTTCATTCTCACCCAAACATATTTCCTTTTGAGGTTTACTTCTCCCACATCTTCTTTTAAATGTGTGGTGACTGTGTCAAGTTCACGTGCTTCTATACTGCTGGGCACAGATGATAAGACCAAGAGTGGACACATAAAATGTTGGAAATCCACATATATTACTTGTTCAGTTGACCAGATTTTTTTCCCATATCAAAAATGTGAACTACTGAGACAAAGAGCTTGAACGAGTCTGGTGATTTGGGACATGAGTTTATTTGGACTTGGGGCCAAAATTAGCACTGGGGCAAGCCACATCATGAGGAGGTCAAATTTATAGGAAACCAGAAGTGGAATCTTGCAGCAACAACAAAATGCTAGCCAATAGATTTTGAAATAGAACAGATGCACAGAGAGAAGCACATTATGACCAAGAGAATAAAGAAGCATAGAAAGACAGAAACTTCCACTAACATTTGTATTTTCAATGACACTGGGTTGCAGTTCCTGGGGTGAATTACATGAAGCCCCCTGTATCCTGAAAACCAGCACCCCTCTTGCTAGAATTTCTTTGAATGCTCTGTTCACTGAAACCAAGTGATCTCCATCCTAGAAATTGGTCTTCCTGTTTTTTTCTCTTTCAAATAGCCAGACACCAGTACCAAGCTAAGGTTCTGAATACCTAAACTGAGTGTTTGCCATGTGCATAATACTGTCACCTTTATCTTAGGTGAGATTAGGATAAGAGTATACTGGTACTGCATAGGACCTTCCACTCACCTACTTCACTCCTCTCATTTTGCAAAAGGGGAAACAGACCCGTAGAACTGGAGTGATACACTATATGTGAAAGATGACAGTGACATAGTCAGAGGCTTTCAGTCAACTTTCCCAGCCTAGAATTGTTTACTCTACCAACCAATGATTATCTCACATACATCTGAGTTTTTCTGAAAAGCTAAGTACAATCCCTTTTCTCTGGCCACCAGCAGCAGCCGCTGAGTTTGCTGTTTGTGTTGCTATGCCTTTGTCTGAGTCAGCTAAGGGAATCAGCTCTCCCCAAGAGCTGCCATCCTATTTGTGATGTGTCTAACTATGGCTCCAAGCCTCAGTCAGCTGGCACTTTGGTATATACTGTGCTCCTCTTGAAACACACTTTCTGTTGCCTTGCTCATAGGCTCACACATGGCTCATTGTTTCTGTTTTGGTACCTGCTACTGCCATTATTGTCCCTTGCACATCTCCACGAGGAAAGGTGAAGCACCCACTTTATGTTCTGTGTACCCACTTTTTGGCTATTTCCTATATCCTTGAATACATGATGGTGCAACCTTACACCAGGCATTTGATGTATGAGATTAAGGAACATCTTAGTGAGGAAGGCTAAGTGCAAACCACAAAGCAGCCCCTTGGAAAGTGTGTGAAGACCCTAAGGAGCTAAAGGATGCAAAAGTGGTGAGCCCATCATGTTTTATCATGTTTTCAATTGGGTCCTGAATGAAGACTGCAGATCACCACACACCCTACAGAATAGCAGCCCAGGTACATCTTCCACCTTGGGGGTGATGTTGTTGTAGATGGATTAATCTAGTTAGAACAGATGAATCCAGGGTACTGTTCCACCGATTTGGCAAATGTGCTATTTTCTACTCAGATCAGTTAAAGCAGAGCAAAAACAGCTTGCATTCACACAGAAAGGGCAAAATTAGTTATTTTAAGTTTTTCTTTACAGTTCTGTTAACTTACTTTTCCTCTATCAGAATACAGATTTGAGAGATCTGTACTCACAGAGCATCATTTGGATTTGCTACATGGATAACTTTCTGAGATCTGTGGCAATGAGCAAGAAGGGGCTGGCAGACTAGAAGTCTTGATAAAATACATGCATTCCAGAGAGTGAGAGAGAAATCAGCCCCATGAAGTTTCAAAGAGCTGCCAAACATTAGTGTAACTGTTACCAGTACAGTGTTCTAGGACTGCAAGGACATCCTCTCTACATTAAAGGTTAAATGATTGAATTTTGCATGTTCTACCACAAAGATAGAAGCAGAAGGCCCAGGAGAACTTTTTGGGTTTAGGAGGGTGACATGAAAAACTGCCACCTTTGAGCATGTCCCAAGGAAGGAAAAAAACCTGCAGAGGATCTAGGCTTCACTTAAGGCAATCCTGACACATGATCCAGAAGACCTTGTGATAGTAGAAGTATCCATCATAACAAAACATGCCACATGACACTATCCTGTTGGAGAATCACACATCCACATGGGTTCTGGACCAAGGCTCTGCCAGATGCAATGGAGAATTACACCTTTTTGGAAAACAGCTCTTGGCATGATCCTGGACCTTGGACTTCATAGATCTGAAACATATCTGGTTTTTTCATACCTAAGTCATAAGGATGGATGAGTTCAGAAGTAATCTCTTATAAGGTGGAAGTGGTGTGTCCAAACTCAAGCAAGACTTAGAGAGAAGGACCCAAGGAACTTGCCCAACTCATGCCCATTGCCACACCTATAATAGGGGATCCATTATGACCCTGATTTATCGATGGGTCATATTGAGGATGAAAGCTGAGAACGGCAGCAGGATGACTCAGGAATGATCTGGAAGGACAATGAGGAGTGAAAAAACAATATCCTCAGAATTCACAGAACTTCATGTGGTAAACCTGGCCATCCACTTTGTAGACATGGAGGTCAGGATGTACACAGAGCTCTAGGTCATGCATACAACGCTTTTCCAGGGGTTCTAAAGGAGAGGTTCTAAAAGACCTTATTTATAGCAAAGGAGGTATGGGAGTGGGTTCATGAACATATGAGCCAATGGTTTATCACACTTACACCAATAGAAGCTGATAAAAGAGCATTGGAAAGTAGAGTTAACCAGCTAAGAAGCAGTATTATGTGAAAGTCAGGCTTCAACCTCTGGGATGAAATATACACATTGAAGCAAAAACTTAAGAAAGCACCATGTAGGTAGAATACATCTGAGAACCAAGAAGGAAATACAGGAGGGACTCCATTAATTGT
The DNA here is from genome assembly GCF_019923935.1 of Bubalus bubalis. Classification (NCBI taxonomy): domain Eukaryota; kingdom Metazoa; phylum Chordata; class Mammalia; order Artiodactyla; family Bovidae; genus Bubalus; species Bubalus bubalis. The sequence continues at coordinate 114,338,268 of NC_059163.1, read as the reverse complement.
CTTCTTCATGACCTCCTGGGGGAATTTGTGCCTCACATCCCTGCAACTCTAGGCTCTGCAACTTGTACTGTGTGGTTGGGAGTTTTAGTCCCCAAAGGGTGCAAAGTGTTGCCACGGAAAAGCAATAGGAACCCTATTGAGCTGTAAGCTATGGTTGATACTTGGACACTCAGGCTCTTTGTGCCCAGAGACCAGCAGGAAAGAAGCTATAATCCTGGCAGGAATACTCAACAGTAACCACCATGAAGTGGTAAGGCTTCTGCCACACAGAAGGAGTGGGGAGAAATACGTGTGGCACCGGGTGATCCTTGTGGGAAAACATATTGCTACTTCCTTGCCCAATAGTAATGATAAGTGAAAAAGGCCAGCAAGCACAATGTGGGAAGTTTATGGTTACCAAGGATGGCACAGAACGTCACACACCAAGCAAACCACCAAAACAAGCAACTGTGGCCTGTCTGAGGTTAGAGGAATCCACAGTGCAAAGCTGAAGAAGAGGCTGAGTATCAGATGGATCCCCCAGACCAACTTGATAGCAGGGGCTGAACTCTATACTGCTAACCTTCCCCTTCTGTGCTTCCTTTAAAAAAGAGAGGTCCTCTGGAACCCTAGTCTGACTTCTCCCCAAATTTCTTGGAGGAAGTCAAGACAATCAGCTCAAGGGGCAGAGTGTTGTGAACACGAAGGGGGAACACGGCTCAGATCCCACTGCAAGCAGACTCGCTCCAGCATATGATATGTCAACATCTTCAGAGTCTGCCTCAGCAGCAGAGAACTACAAAATTCAAGAATATAATCTTCTTTTGGTGGGCCACCCCCAGAGACGAGCAAGAGGTTGCTATGAAGGCCTAGCTGCCTCCCTCACTGTGAGGTGTCAGCTCGTCACAGCAATGCACACTCAGGAGCCCGTGGAATCAGCTGAAGCTGCGTTGTACCTGCACCCATGGAGGCCTTTAAAATAAGGTTTCTATTTCTAATGTCTATTTTCCACATTTCTAATAATATTCCTTATACTTTCCTCTTTTATATTCATTTTATATGCAAAAGCCTGAGACTGTCACTTAGTGAAAACCATGTGTCAGAATCTGAGTCCCTCTGTTTTAGCCCAGAACTCGTGATATGATATAATCTGAAAACAAAAAAAAAAATAAAATAAAATAAATTAAACAACTTATACAGAAAAGAATCTGACCATGCTAATAGATGGAAATTCTGTTTTGAAGTATGGTTGATTTGCTGTATTATATTAGTTTCTGATATACAACATAGTGATTCAATGTTTTACAGATTCTGCTCCACTTAATGTTTGATAAAATACCAGTGATATTCCTTCTGTTGTACAATATATCCTTGTACCTTATTTATTTTATACATAGTAATTTGTACCTGTTAATCCCTTTTCCCTGTGTTGCTCCTCCCCTCTCCCTACTGGTAACCACAAGGTTGTTCTTTCTATCTGTGAATCTGATAAAATATTTTTCTCTGAAACTCAAATTCTTATTTTAAAAATCAAGAATGAATACATTATCCCTTTGGTATGGATTTTTATTCCACAGGGGAATGTATTTTACTTGTAGTAAATTCAAGAAATTATTCAAAGGAAGCTAGAGTATAATTACTCTCTTGGGAAATCCCAATTCCTATTTATTTATGATCTATCTATTGTATTTCTGTGTGACAATAGTGCATGGACTATTGCATGCCTCCTAGAGTTTTTCTGAAAAGCAAATTTAAGGTAATTAGATGCCATTCCAGCTCTGCTTTTGATTCTGAGTTATTTTCTTTTTAATTTATCTTGTAACAACACTGTGTGTGCATGTGTGCTAAGTTGGTTCAGTTGTGTCCGACTCTTTGTGACCCCATGGACAGTAGCCCACCAGGCTCCTCTGTCCATGGAATTCTCCAGGCAAGAATACTGGAGTGGATTGCCATGCCTTCCTCCAGGGGATCTTCCTGACCCAGGCATCAAACCTGTTTCTCCCGTGGCTGCTGCACTGCAGGCAGATTCTTTGCCCCTGAGCCACTGGGGAAGCCCTAGTAACAACACTAGCATTTCACAAATGGCTGCAGTTAAGTCTTTATATATATTTATTATTTTCTTCTTCTTGAAAGCATGATAAAGCACATATATGCTTTATATATAAATTAGTATCCACAGTTCTAAATTTAATGATGATTCATTTATTCTGTTACAACCAAGTTTACTGAACGCCTACCAGGTGTCAGACACTTGGTTATGTGTTAGGGACACAAAATTGAGTAAGATATGGTTATTCCTTTTAGAAATCATTCCCTAACAATACACAGTGGATGGCTTTTTAAATGGGCTTTTTTGCTCTGCCACAAAAGTCTTAAATCATTATTGTGATGGACTGAGCTATTCATATGCCAAAACCCTAATCTTCAGTGTGACTATTTGAACATAGGGCATTAAAGAGGGAGTTAAGATTAAATGAGCTTATAAGTCTGGGGCCCTAATCCAGTAGGATTGGTGTTCTTGTAAGAAAAGCAAGAGGTACCAGGGGTAAGTGCACACAAAGAAAAAGGCCAAATGAGTACTCACAGAAGAGGGCTGTCTGCAAGTCAGGGAGAGAGGTCTCTGGAGACACCAAACCTGTCCACATCTTGATGATGGACCTCCAAACTCCAGTTCATTTCAGTTCAGTTCAGTCACTCAGTCCTGTTTGATTCTTTGCGACCCCATGGACTGCAGTACACCAGGCCTCCCTGTCCATCACCAACTCCTGGAGTTTACTCAAACTCACATCCATTGAGTCAGTGATGCCATCCAGCCATCTCATCCTCTGTCATCCCCTTCTCCTCCCACCTTCAATCTTTCCCAGCATCAGGGTCTTTTCAAATGAGTCAGCTCTTCACATCAGGTGGCCCAAAGTATTGCATATTCAGCTTCCAGAACTGTGGAAAAAAATAAACATCTGTTTAAGCCACCCAGTCTGTGGTATTTTGTTATGGCAGTCTCTAAACTAATGCAGTCAGATATTCCTTTTTGGCCAATTGATCAAGAATTCACTCTTGTAAACTGCAATGATATGAGGTCACTTTGCCTCTAAGAACATCCTCCTTTTAGCATTAAAAATAAAATCAGCTGCAAATTATTTTAGTTGAATATTCCTTTTCTCTGGCATGTCCCTCTCAGCAGAGAGAAGGGAAAGGGATGGGTCCTTTCTGCAGCTCCTCCTCTCCCCAACGCCCCCTCCAGCTTCCACTATCATTCCTCCTCCACTTGCTCTGATTCTTCTGACACATCTTAGGTTGAGGACAGAAGAAAGGCAATGGTACGAGGACTAAATGTGACATTTTGCTCCTATGATACCCCAATTATCATGCCCTCTTTCCTGGTGCTAAAAGTGGTGGACTTGCCCAACTCTTCAGAGATCCTCAGAAACTGCCCTGAGAATCTTCCACTTCTTGGTCACTGACCCTGATGTGTGCTTATTTATAAAGAAGCCAATATGAATTTTCATAGCAACCACAAATTTGTGTTTGTGTGCTCTATTAATTACAGGCAATAGGAGTGGATTTTTCTCCAGTAAAACAGAAATTAGAACTTATGCTTTCACATGATATACAAGAAGCAGACATATAATTACTATCCAGCCTAAGAACTATATCTATATATTCATATATGCAAAACAATGCCCAGTTGTAGATGTGACTGATGATGGAAGTAAAGTCTGATGCTGTAAAGAACAGTACTATATAGGAACCTGGAATGTTAGATCCATGAATCAAGCTAAATTGGAATTGGTCAAATAGGAGATGACAAGAGTCAACACTGACATTTTAGGAATCAGTGAACTAAAATGGACAGGCATAGGTGAATTTAATTCAGATGACTATTATATCTACTATTGTGGGCAAGAATCCCTTAGAAGAAATGGAGTAGCCCACATAGTCAACAAAAGAGTCAAAAAATGCAGTGCTTGGGTGCAATTTCAAAAGTGACAGAATGATCTCTGCTCATTTCCAAGTCAATCATTCAATATCACAGTGATCCAAGTCTATGTTCCAATCACCAATGCCAAAGAAGCCAAAGTTGAATGGTTCTATGATGACCTACAAGTCCTTCTAGAACTAACAACTAAAAAGATGTCCTTTTCATCCTAGGGTACTGTAATGCAAAAGTAGAAAGTCAGGAGATACCTGGAGTAATAAGCAAGTTTGGCCTTGGAGTACAAACTGAAGCAGGGAAAAGGCTAATAGAGTTTTGCCAAGAGAATGCACTGGTCATAGCAAACACCCTCTTCCAACAACACAAGCGACAACTCTACACATGGACATCACCAGATGGTCAATACTGAAGTCATGTTGATTGTATTCTTTGCAGTTGAAGATGGAGAAGCTCTATAAAGTCACCAAAAACAAGACTGGGAGCTGACTGTGGCTCAGATCATGAACACCTTATTGCAATATTCAGACATAAACTGAAGAAAGTAGGGAAAGCCACTAGACCATTCAGGTATGATCTAAAATAAATCCCTTATGATTATACAGTGGAAGTGACAAATAGATTCAAGGGATTAGATCTGATAGACAGAGTGCCTGAAGAACTATGGATGGAGGTTCATGACATTGTACAGGAGGTGGTGATCAAAACCATCACGAAGAAAAAGAAATGCAAAAAGCAAAATGGTTGTCTGAGGAGGCCTTACAAGTAGCTGAGAAAACAAGAAAAGCAAAAGGCAAAGGATAAAAGGGAAGATATATCTATCGGAATACAGCGTTCCAAAGAATAGCAAGGAGAGATAAGAAAGCCTTCCTAAGTGAACAATGCAAAGAAATAGAGATAAACAACAGAAGATCCCTTCAAGAAAATTAGAGATGCCAAGGGAACATTTCATGCAAATACGGGCACAGTAAAGGATGGAAACAGTATGGACATAATAGAAGCAGAAGATGTTAAAAAGGGTGACAAAAATAAACAGAAGAACTATACAAAAAAGATCTTAGTGACCCAGATAGCCACAGTGGTGTGATCACTCACCTGGAGTCAGACATCCTGGAGTGTGAGGTCAGGTGGGCCTTAGGAAGCATCACTACGAACAAAGCTAGTGGAGGTGATGGAATTCCAGTTGAGCTATTTCAAATCCTTAAAAATGATGCTGTGAACGTGCTGCACTCAGTTCAGTTCAGTTCAGTTGCTCGTCGTGTCTGACTCTTTGCGATCCCATGAATCGCAGCACGCTGGGCCTCCCCTGTCCGTCACCAACTCCCGGAGTTCACTCAGACTCACATCCATCGAGTCAGTGATGCCATCCAGCCATCTCATCCTCTGTCGTCCCCTTTTCCTCCTGCCCCCAATCCCTCCCAGCATCAGAATCTTTTCCAATGAGTCAACTCTTTGCATGAGGTGGCCAAAGTACTCGAGTTTCAGCTTTAGCATCATTCCTTCCAAAGAATACCCAGAATATGCCAGCAAATTTGGAAAACTCAGCAGTGGCCACAGGACTGGAAAAGGTCAGTTTTCATTCCAATCGAAAGAAAGCCAATGACAAAGAATATTCAAACTACTGCACAATTGTACTCATCTCACACAAGTAATGCTGAGAATTCTCCAAGCTAGGCTAGTATATGAACAGAGAAATTTCAGATGTTCAACCTGGATTTAGAAAAGGCAAAGGAACCAGAGATCAAATTGCCAACATCCGTTGCACCATAGAAAAAGCAAGAGAATTCCAGAAGAATATCTACTTTTGCTTCATTGATTATGCTAAAAAACCTTTAACTGTGTGGACCACAAAAAACTGTGGAAAGCTCTTAAAGAAATGGGAACATCAGACCACCTTACCTGCCTCCTGAGAAATCTGTATGCAGGACGAGAGGCAACTGTTAGAACTGGACATGGAACACTGGGAAAAGATTATGTCAAGGCTGTATATGGTCACCCTGCTTATTTAACTTATGTGCAGAGTACATCATGAGAGATGTTGGGCTGGATGAAGCACAAGCTGGAATCAAATTGCCAGGAAGAGTATCAATAACCTCAGATATGCAGATGACACCACATTTATGGCAGAAACCAAAGAGGAATTAAAGAGCCTCTTGATGAAAGTGAAAGAGGAGAGTGAAAAACCTGGCTTAACTCAACATTCAAAAAACTAAGATCATGGCATCCAGTCCCATCATTTCATGGCAAATAGATGGGGAAAAAAATGGAAACAGCAACAGACTTTATATTTTTGCATTCCAAAATAACTGAAGATGGTGACTGCAGCCATGAAATTAAAAGACACTTGCTCCTTGGAAGAATAGCTATGACAAACTTAGATAGCATGAAAAAGCTGAGACATTACTTTGCTGACAAAGGTCTGCATAGTCAAAGCTATGATTTTTTCAGTAGTCATGTATGGATGTGAGAGTTGGACTATAAAGAAAGTTGAGCACTGAAGAATTGGTGCTTTTGAACTATGGTGTTGGAGAAGACTCTTGAGAGTCTCTTGGATTGCAAGGAAATCAAATTAGTCAATCCTAAAGGAAATCAATCCTTAATATTCATTGGAAGGACTGATACTGAAGCTGAAGCTCCAATACTTTGGGCACCTGATACAAAATACTGACTCCTTAGAAAAGACCCTGATGCTGGGAAAGACTGAAAGCAGGAAGAGAAGGGTTTGACAGCGGATGAGATAGTTGGATGTTATCACTAACTCGATGGACATGAGTTTGAGCAAGGTCTGGGAGTTGCTGATGGACAGGGAAGCCTGGCTTGCTGTAATCCATGTGATCACAAAGAGCCAGACACAACTGAGACAGTGAAGTGAACTGATAAGCATTTATATAATATATGTATACATAAAGCATCCTGTCTTCTGAAGTCTTCTACACAGTCCTGTTCAATTCCATTTTCTTGCTTCTCTCCAGAAATAACAATCCTTTTGACTTTGTGTTTATAATTTTTTTTTCAATGTAGTTTTATCATCTGGTACTACCTATCTTTTTGTTGTTGTTGTTTTCCAGTCATTAAGTCATGTTCGACTCTTTGTGACCCCATGGACTGAAGCACATCAGGCTTCCCTGTCCTTCACTATCTCCTGGAATTTGCTTAAACTCATGTCAATTGTGTTGGTGAAGCTATCCAACCATCTCATCCTCTGTCGTCCCCTTCTCCTCCTGCCTTCAATCTTTCCCAGCATCAGGGTCTTTTCCAATGTGTCTGTTCTTTGCATCAGGTGGCCAAAGTCTAGGAGCTTCAGCTTCAGCACCAGTCCTTCCAATGAGTATTCAGATTTGATTTCTTTATAATTGACTTATTTGATTTCCTTGAAGTCTGAGGGACTCTGAAGAGTACTCTCCAACACTACAATTTGAAAGCATCAGTTCTTCACCACTTTGACTTCTTTATGGTCCAGCTCTCACATCCATACATGACTACTTGAAAAACCATAGCTTTGACTATATGGACCTTTTTCAGCAAAGCGATGTGTCTAGTTTTTAATAAACTATCTAGGTTTGTCATGGCTTTTCTTCCAAGGAGTAAGCATCTTTGAATTTTATGACTGCAGTAACCAGCTGTGGTGATTTTGGAGCCCAAGAAAATAAAGTCTGTCACTGTTTCCATTTTTTTCCCCATGTAGTTGCCATGAAGTGTGGACTGGATGCCATGATCTTAGTTTTTGAATGGTCAGTTTTAAGCCCCAATTTTTTTTTATTGCCTATGTATGCAACCTTAAATAACTGATTGCTTAATGTTCTGTTCTTCCATTTTACTGAAGTGGAATCATCTGTGTATTTTTCTCACCTCTTTCACTCAATAGTGCATTGCTGCTGCTGCTGCTAAGTCGCTTCAGTCGTGTCCGACTCTGTGCAACCCCACAGACAGCAGCCTGCCAGGCTCTGTCCCTGGGATTCTCCAGGCAAGAACACTGGAGTGGGTTGCCATTTCCTTCTCCAATGCATGAAAGCGAAAAGTGAAAGGGAAGTCGCTCAGTCGTGTCCGACTCTTCGCGACCCCATGGACTGCAGCCTACCAGGCTTCTCCGTCCATGGGATTTTCTAGGCAAGAGTACTGGAGTGAGGTGCCATTGCCTTCTCCCCAATAGTGCATTAAGGGTGTTCAAATATCCTGCATCTGTAGATCTATTTAGTCCACTTTCCTGATTGCCCATTCTTCATTATAGGACTATCACAAAAATTTTTGATCTATTGTAGTGTTCATAGACTATTGCCCTTTTCCAATGTGTTGTTTCAATGAGAAACATCAGGACTCTTGCTGAACCCTAGAGAATGTATCACCAACTTCAGCAGGTAATGTAAGTTTTCTAAAGGAACTGCAGAAGTTTAAACAACCATGAGCAGGTGAGGAGCATCATTTCTCCACATCCTGGAAAACACTTGTACCATCAGGGTCTTTCATCTTGGCAGGCTGGTCAGTATGAGAGAGTTAGTTGGCTTTAATATATCCATCTCACTATTTAGTAATGATGTATTAAAAAAACACATATTAATGGACCATTTGTTCTTTCTGAACTATTACTCATAACTCTTAATAAGTTTAGTATCAAGTTGTTTTCCTTTATCTCATTAATATGTAAAAGTTTTTATACATTTGAGACAACAATCATTTGTCAGTTGTACATTAAGCAAATATCATCTACTTTGAAGCTTGTCATTTCACTCCTTTTATTGTGTCTTTTGATAGACAGTTTTAATGAACTCACTTATAAATCTTAGCTTTTATGCTTTTGTGCATTAAGAATAATGAATTTTTCTTTGTTATTCAATGCATAATAATTACTGTCATTATTCTCTTTTTGGTGTGCAAATTACCAAATTTGTCTAGTGGAGACCGCTTCAAGATGGGCCTTGAGACATTTTTTTGTATTACCTCATTTACATTTGGGCTCTTTCTGGCACAGGCTACCTCAGCCTCACTGTGCACTTTTCTGTCTCAGGCCTGGAATTAACCAATTTTTTTAAGTCCTAATTCTTTTGTATAAGCAATTATATTAGGTTGGTGCAAAAGTAATTCCTTAGAAACCAAGATCCAGGCAATGGGTGTGCTAACTAATTCCAAGGTGTCTTTTGAGACCTTTTTTTTGTGAAGAGAAATATTATAAAATATGCTTTAATAAGCATAAGATCTCCAAGCCAAAATCAAAATTAATATTTTGATTAATATTTCCAATCCAAAATCAAAATCAGAGAGGGTTTTCTTTGTTGTAGTCTTTTAAATTCATATATCCTTTTTCCTACAGTGAAAAATTCTAGTACCTAAAATATCAATACGTTTATTTTACTGTATTCTATAATATATACAGAGTCTCAAAATTACATTGCCAACATTGATATTAACAATAAATCGATAAGTACCACATAAGCAATATTTAACATATTTTTTGCAGTACTTTAGTCCTGAGAATACATCTCACTAAGGATGTGAGGTCCAGGGATATTTTTTGTCAAACATTAACAGAAATAATCCTTTTCTTCAAATGGTTGTGCTATCAATGCGCTATACACGTACACTGGTGTGCTTGTATTTCATTTTAGGAGGGTCTTTCATCCTTTTTTGGATACAAATTCATCTTTGCATATGCACTATTCAAGAGTGAAAATAGCGTAATGTTTGTTTGGGAAAACACTGATGTGTTCCAACACCATTTATATAAATGAGCATGACTTTGCTTATACACAATATGGGGCTTCCCAGATGGCTCAGCTGGTAAAGAACCTGCTGGCCAACGCCGGAGACTTAAAAGATGCAGGTTCAGCTCCTCAGTTGGGAAGACGCCCTGGAGAGGGAAATGGCAGTATGCTCCAGTATTCTTACCTGGAAAATTCCATGGACAGGGGAGCCTGGTGGGCTACAGTTCATGGAGTCACAAAGAGTAAGACAAGACTGAGTGTGTGAGTGCACGCACACACACACAGTGCATCAACAGGAAACCTCATCCAGTTGACCCTGGAAAAGTAAGAATCCATATAAGCAGACATACACAGACCTGCAACATCCACGTGCAGCCTCAGCTTACGACTGAGGCTGTTGTGTTGCAAGCCCCATCAACCACATTTGCTGTCACAACTTTTCTTCTCCACCCGCTCCCCCACCTCACGGTAACTCACATGCTGCAACCCCGGTGACAGCCACTTTCACACGGCAACTTCAGGTCTGTTTCATGATAGAGTGCCGTGTTTACTATAATATTTATGTATTTCTTAAACAGTTTACATGTTTATCACCTTTATTGGATTCCTACTTTTTTAAATGTCACTGATGATTTTTTGAGTTTTGTGCCTCTAACCTTGTGTTTTCCTGTGGATTTTATTATGCAATTTTGTACATTATAATGATTTAGGGGAATCATATGTCTTGTTGGAGCAGAACTAATAAGAATCCAGGCTCTCATTCTGCACCCCGCCTCCACTGCTTCCTTTCATCCTCTTATAGGTAGCATTTTCTTCATTAAGTACTGCACTAGATTCTGGTTTATCCTCCCTGTGTTTCATTTTGAAAAATGAATAATTAATAATTATATGGTGAATAAATAGATATTCTTATTTCCCCTTCTCTTTTACCAAAATCAGTCACACTAACTATGGACAAGACTGAGCGGCTAAACTGAACTGAACTATACCCTCTGCTCTTTGAATTATTTTTCACTTAACAATGTGTCATGAACATCACTAACTATAAGATCATAGAGATTTTTCTCTCCTTTTTTTTAAGCTCCACAGAATTCCATTATGAGATTGTGCCACAGTTCATTTAATCAACCTCCTTTTGATGGATGGATATTTGTGTTATTAATCATTTGTTATTTTAATTGATGCTGCAATAAGTAATTTTGTGCATATGTCATTTTGCATTTGTGGAGCCAAATCTTCAAGGTAGATGCAGAGAAGTAAAATGTGAGAGTGCGTATTTCTTCATAATCTTGATTTCACAGTGAGTTCATAAGTCATTTTTGTTTGTCAGTATTATATGTGAAGAAAATGATATCTGTGTAGCTTTAATTTGTATATTTCTTACTCTGAGCAAAGCTGAGGTTCTTTTTGTATATTTAAGAAACACTTGTTTATCTTTTCCCATGTTCTGTCTGTTTATGGTTTTTGTCCATTTGTTAATTTGGTTTTTGTTCTTTTTCTTCTTCATATGCTTATATATTGAGAATATTAGTAAATATTTTCAATATATAAAGATTAGCCATCTATCTGTGATATAAGTTATAAAATTGCAAATATACTTTCCATTTTATTTTGGCTATGATTTTGCTTTGTTTTGTTGTTGTCAACAATCAAGTATTTTTCTTATTTTATACAGCTGAATCTATAAACTTTTTCTTTTTTAAAAAAATTTTACGTATTTATTGACTTTTGGTCATGCTGGGTCTTTGTCGCTGTGGAGGCTTTTTTCTAGTTGTGGTGAGAGGGGGCTACTCTCTAGTTGTGATGAAAGGGCTTCTCATTGTGGTGACTTTTCCTGTTGTGGAGTTCAGGCTCTAGGGCACACAAGCTTCAGTAGTTGTGGCACCCAAGCTCAGGAATTGTGGTTCCCGGGTTCTAGAGCACAAGCTCAGCAATTACGGTGCACAGGCTTAGCTGCTCCATGGCACATGGGATCTTCCCAAACCAGGGATCAAACCTGTGTCTCCATCATTGGCAGGTGGATTCTTTACTGCTGTGCCACCAGGGAAGCCCCAACTTTTTCTTTTATTACTTCTATACACTGAGTCATAGTTTGAATGGCTCTCCAAATATCAAAGTTATTATAGAGTTTATGGCAATGTATGGTGTGAGTTACAGAATCTAAACTTTACCTTTCTCCTGATGGCTACTGGTGTATTAACAACATTTATTTTCAAATCTATTTTCCTGAGGGATTTGAGATACTTCCTTTACCATAAACTAAATGCCCATGAGTATCTGGACATGCTTTTCTATTTCACTCTATTATTTTGTCTGTTTACATCTATTCAACACTGTTTTAATTAGAGATGCTTTTAATGTGTTTTAATAGCTGGCCTTAGCTATTCTTGCATGTTGGATTTCCCACATGAACTTTAAAGTAAACTTGTCTATATTATAAGTGAAAAAAAAAAATAATTTGTTGGTGACAAACTAATCTACATAAGGATCTTTACATTTTTAAAATCTACTATTTTTCATGTGTGTTGCTAAGTACTCCTTGGGCACATTTTGCCACTGTTTGTTTATTCTCAAGTATTTTGTACTTCTATAATTATTGCAAATGCAATCTACTCTTCCATTATATTTTTTAACTGGCTATTATTAACACATATGAAAGCTATTACAATTTTTATGCCAATTTTTTATCTTGCTCCTTTACTGCATTCTCTTATTATCTGTATAAGCTTTAACATTGATCCTGTTGAGTTTTTCAGATGCACTATCATGTTATTTACAAACATATGCACTTTCATGTTTCAATTTCCAAACACGGTAACTGTTGTCTCTTGTCACTTTGTATTAACCAATACTCCAACATAACAGCAAAGAGTAATGAAGAAAGTAAATATTCCTTCCTTACTCCTGATATTCAGTTCAGTTCAGTTCAGTCGCTCAGTCATGTCCAACTCTTTGCGACCCCATGAATTGTAGCATGCCAGGCCTCCCTGTCCATCACCAACTCCCGGAGTTCACTCAGACTCACTTCCATCGAGTCAGTGATGCCATCCAGCCATCTCATCCTCTGTCGTCCCCTTCTCTTCCTGCCCCCAATCCCTCCCAGCATCAGAGTCTTTTCCAATGACTCAACTCTTTGCATGAGGTGGCCAAAGTACTGGAGTTTCAGTTTCAGCATCATTCCTTCCAAAGAACACCCAGGACTGGTCTCCTTTAGGATGGACTGGTTGGATCTCCTTGCAGTCCAAGGGACTCTCAAGAGTCTTCTCCAACACCACAGTTCAAAAGCATCAATTCTTCAGTGCTCAGCTTTCTTCACAGTCCAACTCTCACATCCATATGTGACCACTGGAAAAAACCATAGCCTTGACTAGATGTACCTTTAGAAGTGTCTTTTTTCTGACGTTGGTTTAGCTTTGAGTGTGGTGGTTTAGCTTTGAGACTGAAGCATTATCAGAGTAAGGAGTTATCCATCAGTTTCTATAAATAAGTGTTACTATTAGAAATAGGAATTGAACTTTGTTGAAGGGTTTTTCAGCAATTGTGAAAAAGGTCATATGACTTTCTTCTTAGGTGTCTAGATAGGATGAATTATATTAATGTAAATCAATATTAAATTATTAGTATCCTCCTGGAATAAACCCTACTTAGTATAAAAATATGCTGATGGATTCTCTTTGCTAACTCTATTTTCCAGAGAAAGAGATGCATGTGTGTGTGTATCTGCCTACACATACATGCATATACCTATGCATACATGTATGCTTATACCTAGACAGAGATGGATTAAAAGATAGATAAGTATATAGATAGGTAGAGAGAAATATTTATTATAAGAAGTTGGCTCGTTTGATCATTGGTGTTGGCTAAAAAAGTCCATTGCACAGCATAGGCTGTCAGGAAGAGGAAATCCTCACCAGACTGTCAGCAGTGAGCTGTGGGGAGCCTCTGAGTGCAGGGACGGCCTGATTCTGTTTTCAGAAAACTCTCCTGGTTAGATCAAATTCCTCTGACAGAATCTCCCTTTTTATACCTTAAAATCACCTGAGTTGGGACTTAAATCAGAGATGCAAATTCCTTTCACAGCAACACCTAAATTAGTTGGATTGGATAACTGGTAACAGTGATTCACGCTAGTCGATTGTAAGAAGGCTTATGTTTTTGTTCTAGGGGTAACATTTATATACAAATAACTGTCTTTAATGTTCATAATATTTACTTTCTTTTCTTGTGCTTCTCCCAACTATGCAGAGAAGTTGGGAGGTGCTAAGCCATCAATGAAGGCATTCTACTCTCCCATTCTTCTTGCTTTTTTCATCCTCTTAGTTGTGTTATCTTGCTGCGTCATAATTCAAAACATTTGCATATTATTTTCCACCCATATCCCTAACATTGTTTTAATCTTAGAATTGTTATTAAATGTATTCAGTTCTCTGGGACCAGTTTCCCCAGTCATTTTGGGGACTAATGAAGTTTGTCCTTTAGTAGATCTCTCATAAAGCACACATGTATGAAGCAATCCTTAAATTGTATTTATATGTTTGCAGCCTGCATTGTCTTTCTGTAGTCTTGAAACATCAAAAAGAACTTGGCCAGATTTAAAATCCTTGGCTCATACTTGCTTTCTTTGGATTTCTAGAAAATTTTGCTCTACTGTTGCTAACAAGAAGTTGCAGCCAAACAGATTATTTTTTCTTTCCCATAAAGAAATCTGCTATCTTTTTTCCTGTATGCTCAGATAATATTAATACATTTTTATCATTGAAATAGTTACAAATAAAATATATTATATCCTATCTAGGGCTCATTTTTAAATGTCACGTAGGATAAATTCTGTTTTATTTCTTAGTGAGCAGCCTGCTGTGCATTTTTTCAGAGTCTTAAAAGCTTATTAATTATGCATAACTAAAAATCAATTCAGAGCTCAATCACATTTTCATTTACATTGTTAGTCTGAATTTTTAAATTTTAATAACAGTCTGGTTCAGCTATTTGTTTAAGTTGATAAAAACCTATTACTTTGGTTTCCATATTCTTTAATTAAAATGGAAGCAGAATAGTTTTTGCCCTCAAATTGACTTTTTATCTCACCCTAAAGAATTGTTTAGAAGCCATTATGCTCAGAATATGATTACTCTTAAATGAATTAGATTCCAACAGTCAGCTATGATTGTTAGCCTTGAAGTAACCACACTAATGAAATATCCAGCCTTTTTCAAAAGCTTAAAAGTTTTCAAGAGATTAGCCTGATTTTTTTTTTTTTTCTTAATTGGTTTCATTTATGACTAAAGGGCTGGCTAGAAGACTGGCAAAATGTACAGGAAAATTTTTACTTTAAAAGTAAATCAAAATAAAGCCCTTTTGCTTATTGAACCAAGTTTTGAGGCAAAATAAGCTAATGTCCAGAGAAGGCAATGGCACCCCACTCCAGTACTCTTGCCTGGAAAATCCCATGGATGGAGGAGCCTGGTTGGCTGCAGTCCATGGGGTCGCTAAGAGTGGGACACGACTGAGCGACTTCACTTTCACCTTTCACTTTCATGCATTGGAGGAGGAAATGGCAACCCACTCCAGTGTTCTTGCCTGGAGAATCCCAGGGACGGGGGAGCCTGGTGGGCTGCCATCTATGGGGTCACGCAGAGTTGGACACAACTGAAGCGACTTAGCAGACTTAGCAGCTGCAGCAAGCTAATGTCTGGTAATTGCTAAAAGAAGGACAGGGGACAAATAATAAATCTTGAAACAAGGAAAGTTTTGAAGAATTTTATTAATGAATATTGTTTTAAAAAGAATTTTTATATTTATGCAGCTTACCTGAGTATTGCTCACTCATATGTACCATCAGTAGGTAAGATGAGAGCTATTTGAAGATATATATATACATAGATAGATAGATAGATAGATAGATAGAAAGATATATATATATAAAGATATAGATATATAAAGATATAGATATTGTTATAAAGTCATTAATGTGAATGCTCCTCTAGAATACTTCTTCCTTCAATTTTGAATTCTTATTTTAGAAGGTTTGGTAGATAAAGATGAGTTATCTTTCACTCATTAATTTCAGTAAACAGAACTAAAAGAGACATTGCTCTCTGACCTTAAACTAGCCAGTCACTAGCACCATTCTGTAATCACAGTCAAAATGGGGAGATCAAGATGGATGAGTAGGAGGATGTGGAGGGCACCTCCCCAAGAACACATAAAAAATAAATCTATGTGTGGAATAATTCTCACTGAAAAATAACTGAAGACTAGCAGAAAGTTCCTATACAACCAAGGATAAAAAAACAAAAACCAAAAAACATAAAATCAGATTAAAAGGGAAGAGAAGCAATCAGTTCAGGACCTGTGCCCCAGGGAGGGGTCTAATTAGAGAAGGGAGCTTGTGTGAGTGAGCATCCTCCCCAGGAAGTGAGCAGTTTTAGCACACACTGGATGCCCCAGGCTGGGGTCTGACACAAGGAAGACAAGCCCCCTGGGCTGGCTAGAGGGTCAGTGGGACTAATGAGAAGGTTGTGGGAAGCCTGGACTCTGCTGCTGCTGAATTCCTGCATGTGGCTGTTGCTTCACAACGAAGCTCCACACAGGAGCCAGGGCGACCTCAGTTGATAGAGATCTCAGCTGTGAGACACAAAAGCAGCTCAGACCGAAAGTGGCATCTTAGCAGGGGTCAGACATTCCCAGCACTCACACAAACAGCATATCAGAAGTCCCATTGGTAGCCTGCCACCAGACCCAAACCAAGTGCTCCCACCAGCCTTTCTTGCTCCATCACTTCTGCCCTTTAGGGCAGGTATGTTCTCCTGGGAGGGGAGAGAGCACACACTTGAAAGGAATGGAGCCCATTCAGCCCTAAACTTTAGGGCTTCTGCGTCAGCATCTTGGGACCCAGTCCCAGCCCCAGTAGGGTGATGCTGGCCACTGGGCAGAGGGGAAGCCCTGGCTCACACTGCCTCTGGCTCTAGTTGCTCCATCTCCAGCCCTGCCTCCTACCAAGGTGATAACTGCCAGTGCACCCTGGGAAAAGATGTGACTTGTGTTCATGTCAGATCCAGCTCTTCCACCAAAGCCACTGGCACATGCAGTCTGTATAGGGATGCTCCCTCATAAGAACATATGAACATTTATTCAAGACCACAATAATAGGTAACTGTTTCACCTAATTTCATACAAGCAGAGAAACTTAAGCAAAATTAGAAGACAGAAGAAAAATTAGAATACAAAAGAGTTTGTTCAAAAACTAGTTGTTCAAAAACAACTAGTGAAGCAGAAATAATTTACCAAATCAAGAACTCAATGCATTAGTAATAAAAATCCTAACTGAGTTAGGGAAAATAATAAATGAACACAGTGAAAATTTTAACAAAGAACTAGAAAATATAAAAATAATCAGGTAGAACTGAAGAATAAAATAACAAATATGAAAAACAACATTCATAGTGATACAAAAGAACTCATAAGTGATCTGGAAGATAATATAATGTAAATCATCTAATCAGAGCAACAGGAGAAAAAAAGGAGAACAGTTTAAGATATCTCTGACACAACATCAAACTTGCCAACACTATTATAGGAGTCCTAGGAGGAGAAGAAAGAGACAGAGGAGATTGAACATGCACTTATTGATATTACGGTTGAAAAGTTTTCAAACAAGAAGAAGGAAACAGACATCTAGGAACAGGAAGCACAAAAGGTCCCAAATAAGATAAATCCAAATGGACTTACACCAAAATGTATCATAATTAAAGTGGCAAGAGTTAAAAAAAGAATTCTAAAAGCAGCAGGAGAAAAACAAAGAGCCATATAGGAAGGAATCCCCATAAGACCATCATCTGATTTTTCTATAGAAATTTTGCAGGCCAGAAAGGAGTGGCATGTTATATTCAAAGTGCTGAAAAGGAAAAACCTGCAAAGTAGGATGTTTTACACAACAAGATTATCATCTAAAGTTGAAGATGAGATGAAGAATGTCTCATGCAAGCAACAACTAAAGGAGTTTATTAATACTAAACCTACCCTAAAAGATATGTTGAAAATCTTCTCTAAGTGGAAAAGACTTTAAGAACTAAGAATCTGCCAGAGTCTTTGGGCAGTGACTTCAGGGTAATTTTCCAACTATTTAGTGCACTGTAGACAACTAGGGGTCTTTAAAAATACTAATGCATGGTTCCTACACAAGGATGTACTGATTGAATTGCTTGGGCAAGCAACCTAAGTTCCCCGGGTGCTGCAAATCTGGTGAACCTTGGGTTGTTGTAGTGGCCCAGGTCAGAAGCAGGTTCTATGGACTATTGGCTAGTCTGAAGAATCCGTCATTCTATCCCCAAAAACTTAAATAAAATCTAGATTATGGAGGCTGGGGATAAGTACTTCACCAATGCAATGAACACAAACTTGGGCAAACTCCAGAAGATGGTAAGGGACAGGGAGGCCTGGCATGCTGCAGTCCAGGGGGTCTCAAAGAGTTGGGCACGACTGGATGACTGAACAACAACAAATACTACCGCCAGGGGCAACTCTTGCACAATTGCTAAATAGTTTGTAAAAACATGAAGATATAGCCATTTATTGGCCAAGTCATGCAGCGCTAGGATGACTACCTGAGGTTTGGCTGACTGTGCTGATGGTTGGATCTAGTCCTTTATCAGGGACAACCAAGTGAAGGCATGGAACTCAACAATATTCCAAAGAATGTGGCCTCAGTACATATATGAGGATGGTATCAATTCAACTGATACCAACCCAACTGAACCCAAAGGACTCCCTACATAATCAAAGGGTCTGGGAAAGGGGTGTCCTCCTCTAGTTTTATGCCATCTGGCAAGGGTTTGAGGACAGGGAAGCCACCTCCTCTTTCAGGTCCAGATATGGCTCCATTCTATAAAAAACAAGTTTGTGGGGTATGGCTTACATGACCTAAGACATAATAGGCAGCTGGGTATAGAGGGTCACAGGCTTGGGATCTTTAAGATCCTCTGTTTCCAGGACAGGACAGTATGTGGCCAGCGATTGCTCTTCTATTGGTGGATAGTATGGGGCCTTGGAGTGCAGTTTCTTGCATCAGAAGTCCATGGCCAATTTACCAACACGGGTGACCCAAAGGCTCCAGGAGGGAAGATAGTAAGGTACTAATGCCTCTACAGTGATGGTATCTCAGAAGGCACTAAGAGGAGTGCCCTTTGGTTTCAAATTGGAGTCTTTTATTTGAGTGGGGAACATACCAGGTGAGCTTATTTCTAACGTATAACATCAGGAAAATTAAATGAAATTTGTAAATAAGGAATATATTGTCTACAAAAACAACAAGGACTAAAAGATACTGGACTTGTATCAGCCTTGTAGTGTTATGATGATGTTTCTTAATAATATCAAGCTTTTTCTTGACAGTGACAGAGATGAAGAAGCCTTCTGTTAACCAAATAATTGTCAGGAAGTTGAGACATGAGAGGGCCCTGAACTCTATGTGGGGCAATAGCCCATTCCATTCTGTGAGCTCCTTTGTGACTATTTGTATTTTTTTTTTTTTTTGCTGTTTTTTTAAATTGTAGTTGATTTATAATGTTTTAGGTGTACATCAAGTGAAGTGAAAGTTGCCAGTCGTGTCCGCCTCTCTGCGACTCACAGACTACATCCTCTGTCCTTAGAGTTTTCCAGGCAAGAATAATGTGTTGCCATTTCTTTCTCCAAGTACATAAAAGTGATAGTTTATATTTGTATTATTTTTTCAGATTCTTTACTATTATAGATTAATACATGTTATTAAAAATAGTTTCCTGTGCTCTAGATTAGGTCCTCACTGGTTATCCATTTTATATATAGTAGTATGTATCTGTTAATCCCAAACTCCCAATTCATCCTCCCCCTGTCCCTTTTGTAACCATACATTTGTTTTCTATGTGTATGAATCTGTTTTGTAAAAAATTTCATTTGTGTTTTTTTTTAGATCCCATATATCAGCAATATCATGTAATATTTTTCTTTACCTTTCTGACTTACTTCACTTAGTATGTTAATCTTTAGGTTCAACATTGTTGCTACAAATGGCATTATTTCCACTCTTTTATGGCTATGGTTTTTCCAGTAGTCATGTATGGATGTGAGAGTTGAACCATAAAGAAAATTGAGTGCTAAAGAATTGGGCCTTTCAAATAGTGCTGCTGGAGAAGACTCTTGAGAGTCTCTTGGACAGCAAGGAGATCAAACCAGTCAATCCTAAAGGAAATCAATCCTGAATATTCATTGGAAGGACTGAGGCTGAAGCTCCAATGTTTTGGCCACCTGATGGAAATATCAGACTCATTGGAAAAGACCCTGATGCTGGGAAAAACTGAAAGCAAAAGGAGAGGGTGGTGGCAGAGGATGAAATGGTTAGATAACATCACTGACTCAGGGTACATGAAATTGAGCAAACCCTGGGAGATAATGGAAGACAGAGCAGCCTAGAATGCTGCAATGCAACAGGTGGTAGAGTCAGATATGACTTAGTGACTGAACAACAAGAATATTCCATTTTGTGTGTATATATATACACACACATCTCTTTATTCATTTATCTGTTGATGGACATTTAGGTTGCTGCCATGTCTTGGCTATTCTAAAAAATGCTGTCATGAACATTGCAGTGCAAGTATCTTTTCAAGTTAGTTTTTGTCTTTTCCACATATGTGCCCAGGAATAGGATTGCTGTATTACACGGTAACTCTATTTTCAATTTGTAAAGAACCTGCATCTGTTCATCATAGTGGCTGCACCAATTTACATTCCCACCAGCAATGTAGGAGGGTTTCCTTTCCTCTACACCCTCTCCAGCATTTACTATTTGTAGATTTTTTGATGATGGCCATTCTGACTGGAGTGAGCTGATACCTCATTGCAGTTTTGATTTTCATTTGTCTAATAATTAATGATGTTGATCACCTTGTCATGTGCCTGTTGGCCTTCTGTATGTTTTCTTTGGGGAAATGTCTATTTAAGTCTACCCATTTTTGATTGAGTTACTTGATTTATATATGTATATATATGTGTGTGTATATGTGCGTGCATATATATATAGAGAGAGAGGGATAGCAGTATAAGCTGTTTGTATATTTTGGAGGTAAGTCCTTTATCAATCTCATAGTTTGCAAACATTTTCTCCCATTTCATAGGTTGTCTCTTTGTTTCATTTTAATTTTCTTCACTGTGCAAAAGCTTTTAAGTTAAATAGGTTTTGCTTGCTTATTTTTACTTTTGTTTCCACTACTCTAGGAGACAGATCCAAAACAATATCACTGTGATGTTTGTCAGAGTGTTCTGCCTATTTTTTCCTCTAGGAGTTTTAGAGTATCCCATTTTACATTTAGCTCTTTAACCCACTTTGAGATTACTTTTTGTATATGGTGTTTGAGAGTGTTCTAATTTTATTCTCTTACATGTTGCTGTCTAGTTTTCCCAGTACTACTTATTGAGGAGATTGTTTTTTGTCCATTGTATACTCTTGCCTCCTTTGTCATAGATTAATTGACCATAAGTTTGTGAGCTTATTTCTAGGCTTTCTTTTCTCTTCCACTGATATGTCTGTTTTTGTTCCAGTACCATACTGTTTTGATTACTATAGCTTTGTAGTCTGAAGTCATGACTGTGATTCCTTCAGTTCTATTCTCCTTTCTCAAGATTATTTTGCCTATTCAAGGCATTATTCCATTGAATTTTTTACTTATGCAATCCTAAAGTAATTGATTTATTAAACTTTCTAAATACACCAGTCTTCAGGATAAAAGGGTTATGCAATACTTTAAATGTATTACAAAAAGCTAATGTCAGTAATATAATTAATATAGTGAAAAACAAATATGTATAGATAGGAAGGAAACTATATTTTATAACTAGACTTCTAAGGTTCTAGTTAAAGATTTATAGAAACACGTTAATTACACTACTTCAATCTTGTAACAATGGAATACCTGAAAGCTTTGTATGAAAAGATTTATTCATTGATATAGAACCTGAGAAAGCATACTTTATTCCTTCCTCCTTCAACATTAACATTTTATTATGCAGGAACATCAAATGCCACATAATTTGCATATTTGAATAAATTAACATATTTATTTATACTTGAGTCAACATACTAATATTAAAACATCTCAGAATAACCTTTATTATTTGTTCTCAATTATCAAGCACTTATTAACATGCTAGAGATGATATAGTCAGGTTGTAGAAAACCATAATTCTGTTGATATTTAAAAAGTATTATTTTCATAGCAGTAAGTTTGGAAAAGAAATGTAAATTGCAAATTGCCCTTCTTATAAAATGAAGTTCGCTTAATTCTTCTTTTTATGTTAACATTGATTGATATGTGTCATGGCTATATATGTATTCTCTTTTAAGGAAGGAGATACCCAAAAGCATTTGACAAAGGGAATCATCCTGAACTAACTGACCAGTGGAGAAGAAAATTGATTAAGGAGCTAGAGAAAATTGTGTGAATTTATATGAATATAAGTTCTCTTCATCAATGAGTCAGTGGTCTCTAACAAGCTAGTAATTGCTTTTTAATGAGAGTACTATTCCTGCTCTTTGATGTGTGCAGAATACCTATTCATTTTATCACAATGAAAGGAGAGGCTGTCTTCTTACTTCCTTCCAGAGGTGGAAACTATTGGACTCACTAACCAGCTGTTTATAAATGCTTAGGACCACTTTCTGAAAGGCATAATTTCCTCTGAACACTCTATTTTCCTGTTTTCAGGTCCACAGGACAAGATACTTCATACTCCGGATTTTAAAGACAGCCCCGATTTCAGTTTTATTCTTTTCTGTATATATCATGTGTCTGATGCACAATTGAAAGTTATTTTAATTTATACATTTTTTGTGAAGCTTATTACATCACTTACTCTAGTTTTAATTCTCAAACATACTCACTGTGTCCATAAGAGTAATTTTCTGGAAATAAGTTATACAGTCAATTGCTTAACAGAGAAGGGTTTGCAATCAGCTATTAGTTCTTCCTGTGTAAAGTAGAACTCAAGTTATAGAGTAAAGTGAAAATAGCAACAGGCATATAATATGTCTGTTTTGGAGAATGTCAATAAACATAGAACAATAATATTAGGAAACATTAAGTGCTTATTATATGCCAAATACTTTAACTGCACTATCTCACTTTCAATCCTCTTAGCATCCTCAGATCTGAGTGGTACTTGTATCATCAAACCACAAAAGAGATCATGGAGAAATGAAAATTTAGTCACATGTTCAGGTCCAGTGAGCAGTGAGAGTAGGGTGGGGGTTCAAATGGAAATGTTCCATCTGCAGAGCTTGGGATCTTAACACTTAGCTGTCAATCACAGTTTCCTGAGAAATTTTACAAACATGATTTCATTTTGTCCACAGAACAATCATGTTGTTGTTGTTGTTCGGTCACTCAGTCAGGTCCAACTCTTTGTGACCCCATGGACTGCAGTACACCAGGCTTCCTTGTCCTTCACCATCTCGTGGAGCTTGCTCAAAATCATGTCTATTAAAAAAAGATGCCATGCAACTGTCTCATCCTCTGACATCCCTTCTCCTCCTGCCTTCGATCTTTCCCAGCATCAGGGTCTTTTCTAATGAATCAGCTCTTCCCATTAGGTGGTGAAAGTATTGGAGTTTCAGTTTTAGCATCAGTTCTTCTAATGAATATTCAGGATTTATTTTCTTTAGAATTGACTGGTTCAATCTCCTTGCAGTCTAAGAGACTCTCAAGAGTCTTCTCCAACCCTGCAGTACAAAAGCATCAATTCTTCGGTGCTCAGCCTTCTTTATGGTCCAAATCTTACATGCATACATGACTACTGCAAAAACTATAGCTTTGACTACAAAGACCTTTGTCTGCAAATGATGTCTTTGTTTTTTAATACACTGTCTAATTTGGTTATAGCTTTTATTCCAAGCAGCAATTGTCTTTTAATTTTGTGGCTGCAGTCATCATCTGCAGTAATTTTAGAGCCCAAGAAAATAAAGCCTGTCACTGTTTCCATTCTTTCTTCATCTATTTGCCATAAAGTGAAGGGACAGGATGCCATGATCTTCATTTTTTGAATGCTAAGTTTAAAGCCAGCTTTTTCCACTCTCCTCTTTCACCTTCATCAGGAGGCTATTTAGTTCCTTAGTTCATAAGGGTGATATCATCTGCATATCTGAGGTTATTGATATTTCTCCTGGCAGTCTCAATTATAGCTTGTGTTTCATCCCATCTGGCATTTTGCATGATGTACACTGCATATAAGTTATATAAGCAGGGTGACAGTATACAGCCTTGACATACTCCTTTCCCAATTTGGAACCAGTCCATCGTTCCATGTCTGGTTCTAATTTGCTTCTTGACCTGCATACAGGTTTCTCAGGAGGCAGGTAAGGTTGTCTGGTATTCCCGTCTATTTAATAATTTTCCACAGTTTGTTCCACACAGTCAAAAGCTTTAGTGTAGTCAATGAAGCAGAAGTAGATGTTTTTCTCTGGAATTCCCTTGCTTTTTCTATGATACAAGGATGCTGGCAATTTGATCTCTGGTTCCTCTGAATTTTATAAATCCAGCCTGAACATGCTGTTGAAGTCTGGCTGGGAGGATTTTGAGCACTACTTTGCTAGCATGTGAGATGAATTGAATTCTGCAGTGATTTGAACATACTTTGGCACTGCCCTTCTTTGGGATTGGAATGAAAACTGATCTTTCAGTCCTGTGGCCACTGCTGAGTTTCCCAAATTTGCTGCCATATTGAGTGCAGAACTTTCACAGAATCATCTTTTAGGATGTGAAATAGCTCAGCTGGAATTCCATCACCTCCACTAACTTTGTTCCTGGTCATGCTTCCTAAGGCCCACTTGACTTTGCATTCCAGGATGTCTGGCTCTAGGTGAGTGATCACACCATCATGGTTATCTGGGTCGTGAAGCCCTTTTTTGTAGTTTTTCTATATATTCTTGCCACCTCTTCTTAATATCTTCTGCTTCTGTCAGATCCATACCATTTCTGTCCTTTACTGTGCCCATCTTTGCATGAAATGTTCCCTTGGCGTCTCTAATTTTCTTAAAGAGATCTCTAGTCTTTCCCATTCTATTGTTGTCCTCTATTTCTTTGCATCATTCACTTAGGAAAGCTTGCTTATCTCCTTGCTATTCTATGGAACTCTGTGTTCAGATGGATATTTCTTTCCTTTTCTCCTTTCCTGTCACTTCTCTTCTTTTCTCACCTATTTGAAAGACTTCCTCAGACAGCCATTTTGCCTTTTTGCATTTCTTTTTCATTCTGATGGTTTTGATCACCACCTCCTGTATAATTTCATCAACCTCCATACTTAATTCTTCAGGTACTCTATCAGATCTAATCCCTTGAATCTATTTGTCACTTCCACTGTATAATCCTAAGGGATTTGATTTAGGTCATACCTTAGTGGCCTCATGGTTTTCCCTACTTTCTTCAATTTAAGTCTGAATTTTGCAATAAGCAATTCATGATCTGAGCCACAGTCAGCTCCAGGCTTGTTTTTGCTGACTGTATAGAGCTTCTCCATCTTCAACTGCAAAGAATATAATCAATCTGATATCAGTATTGACCATCTGATGATATCCATGTGTAGCGTAATCTCTCATGTTGTTGGAACAGGGTGTTTGCTATGACCAGTGCATTCTCTTGGCAAAACTCTGTGAGCCATTTGCCCTGCTTCATTTTTCACTCCAAGCGCTAAACTTGCCTGTTACCTCAGGTATCTCTTGACTTTCTACTTTGCATTCCAGTCCCCTATGATGAAAAAGACATCTTTTTTTGGTTAGTTCTACAAGGTCTTTTAGGTCTTCATAGAACTGTTTAACTTCAACTTCTTTGGCATTAGTGTTTGTGGTATAGACTTGGATTATTCTGATATTGAATTGGAAATGAACAGAGATCCTTCTGTCATTTTTGAGATTTCACCCAAGTACTGAATTTTGGACTCTTTTATTGACTATGATGGCTATTCCATTTCTTCTGAGAGTTCTTGCCCACAGTAGTAGAAACAATGGTCACCTGAATTAAATTCACCCATTCCAGTCCATTTTAGTTCTCTGATTCCAAAAATGTTGATGTTCACTCTTGCCATCTCCTGTCATCTCCACTTCCAATTTACCTTGATCTCTACTTGCCATCTCCTGTCATCTCCACTTCTAATTTACCTCATGGGCCTAACATTCCAGGTCCCTATGCAGTATTGCTCTTTACAGCAGCAGACTTTACTTCCACCACCAGAAACATCCACAACCGGGCTTTGTTTCCACTTTGGCTTAGACTCTTCATTCTTTCTGGACCTATTTCTCTGCTCTTCTTCAGTAGCGCATTGGGCACCTACTAACCTGGGGAATTCATGTTTTAGTGTCATATATTTTTGCCTTTTCTTACTATTCATGGGATTCTCAAGGCAAAAATGCTGAGGTGGTTTGCCATTCCCCTCTTTGGTGGACCACATTTTGTCATGTTACACAGGCATTTACTCCATTTTACACATAAGACTCAGAGTTGTTTGCCCAGGGATTACCCAATTATTAAAAGTCTATGATAGGACTCAAGCACAACTTTAGATATCAAATTCAATGTCTTTTCATCCACACCAAAGTATTATCTAGTTTGCCAAAAGTTTTACCTTTGTTTTAGGTTTGAAGGATCTGTTAACAAAAGTAACCAATAGTTACACACAGATAATAAACAATTCTTATATTTAATAGAAAAAGAAAGTGAAGAAGAACTAAAGAGCCTCCTGATGAAAGTGAAAGAGGAAAGTAAAAATGTTGGCTTAAAGCTCAACATTCAGAAAACTAAGATCATGGCATCTGGTCCCATCACTTCATGGCAAACACATGGGGAAACAGTGGAAACAGTGGCTGACTTTATTTTTCTGGGCTCCAAAATCACTGCAGATGGTGATTGCAGCCATGAAATTAAAAGACACTTACTCCTTGTAAGGAAAGTTATGACCAAACTAGACAGCATATTAAAAAGCAGAGATATTAGTCAACAAAGGTCCATCTAGTCAAGGCTATGGTTTTTCCAGTGGTCATGTATGGATGTGAGAGTTTAACTATAAAGAAAGCTGAGTGGAGAAGAATTGATGCTTTTGAACTGTGGTGTTGGAGAAGACTCTTGAGAGTCCCTTGGACTGCAAGGATATCCAACCAGTCCATCCTAAAGGAGATCAATCCTGAGTGTTCATTGGAAGGACTGATGCTGAAACTGAAACTCCAATACTTTGGCCACCTGATGTGAAGGGCTGACTCATTTGAAAAGACCCTGATGCTGGGAAAGATTGAGGATAGGAGGAGAAGGGGATGACAGAGGATGAGATGGTTGGATGACATCACTGACTCAATGGACATGGTTTTGGGTGGACTCCAGGAGTTGGTGATGGACAGGGAGGCCTGGCGTGTTGTGACTCATGGGTCGCAGTCTCTGACACGACTGAATGACTGAACTGAACAGAACTGATATTTAATAGAGGATTATTTGACTTAATTTCAATATATAGTCATTAAAAGAAAGAACAAAAACAATAGAAAGAAGTAACAGTGTATATATCACCAAATTGGGATGAAACCTACATCCAGACTTGAACATCACTGGGAAGTCTCAAGTAACAGCAATCTGAAGTCCCAAGTGGGAAAAGGGTCCTGGGTGGTGCTTCCACCCTAGGGGTGGGACTTCAAATTGTAGCTTTGTGGGCTCCCACTTATTCTGGGCCACAATATGATATCATCATCAGTTTGAGTACAAATAATACAGGTCTGTTTTTTTGTTTGTTTGTTTGTTTTAATTTTTACAAAGCTGCTTGTTTCACTTTGTGAGTCATAAGACTTCTTAAACCCCAGGGGACTGGCTAGCTCCTCAAGAACTTAAGAAATTCCAAGATCCACTCTCTTTCTTTTCTAAAGTGCTGCTTGACTTGGTGGTAACAATTGGTGTGCTTGCAGGCAAGCATGTAGTCCAGGCAAGGTTCATGCAAAGTCAGAAGTCAGTCAGAGCCTTGCTCCCCTTCTTCTGAAGCCTGAACAAGACTATCTCCATTTTAATTCCCCTAATACTGTCTCAACTTAGTACCTATTGGGCAACCAACATAGCAATGACATTGATTTGATTTTGAAAATTCACCATAGTTTGGATTTGTATAGTTAATATAAGTACATATATAACACACACCTTTTCCTTTGAGATCAGAAGCATGTTTCTTAACCTTTTAATTCTTTCACCCACTTACAGTAAATCAACATTCAAAAATAGTATGGTACATTGTTATATTTCAATAAAACTATTTAAAAATAAACCAGTTCTAAAATGTTTTTCTACTTAAGATCCCTGTGGAGGGACATAGGCTCTTTCTGTTTACCCTTTGAAAGTTTGAGGGCTGGTAAATTAATAAAAAGAATAGATAATAAACAAAAGTAATTAAGAATATACAAGAAAGAAAAAAAATTTTGCACCAATAAAGGCAAATATATAGTAAAAGCTAAAGATCATTTCGGAGAAGGCAATGGCACCCCACTCCAGTACTGTTGCCCGGAAAATCCCATGGATGGAGGAGCCTGGTAGGCTGCAGTCCATGGGGTCTCTAAGAGTCGGACACGACTGAGCGACTTCACTTTCACTTTCCACTTTCATGCTTTGGAGAAGGAAATGGCAACCCACTCCAGTGTTCTTGCCTGGAGAATCCCATGAACAGAGAGGCCTGGTAGGCTGCAGTCCATGGGGTCGCACAGAGTCTGACATGACTGAAGCGACTTAGCAGCAGCAGCAAGGATCATTTACTTAAATTAGCTAGTACAAAGATTAACAACAACAAAATCATAAAATCAACTACAAAAATCAGTAAAAGGATAAACATGAAGATGTAAAGTATAACATAAAAGGCAACATGTGAGAGAAGGGAGTAAAAAGTGTAGAATTTTTAGAATGCAATTGAACTTAAAGGACCACATCTTTAAAACAACTGTATAGAGTTATCAGATCATATCAGATCAGTCACTCAGTCGTGTCCGACTCTTTGCAACCCCATGAATCACAGCACGCCAGGCCTCCCTGTCCATCACCAACTCCCGGAGTTCACTCAGACTCAAGTCCATCAAGTCAGCAATGCCATCCAGCCATCTCATCCTCTGTCATCCCCTTCTCCTCCTGCCCCCAATCCCTCCCAGCATCAGAGTCTTTTCCAATGAGTCAACTCTTTACATGAGGTGGCCAAAGTACTGGAGTTTCAGCTTTAGCATCATTCCTTCCAAAGAAATCCCAGGGCTGATCTCCTTCAGAATGGACTGGTTGCATCTCCTTGCAGTCCAAGGGACTCTCAAGAGTCTTCTCCAACACCACAGTTTAAAAGCATCAATTCTTCGGTGCTCAGCCTTCTTCACAGTCCAACTCTCACATCCATACATGACCACAGGAAAAACCACAGCCTTGACTAAACGAACCTTTGTTGGCAAAGTAATGTCTCTGTTTTTGAATATGCTATCTAGGTTGGTCATAACTTTCCTTCCAAGGAGTAAGCATCTTTCAATATAAATGAACCCATAATAACCACAAGTCAAATATCTACAATAGATACACAATAAATAAAATAATAAAACAATAGATAAACAATAAATAAAATAAGCAAACCACAAAGGAAAAAATTAAAATAAGCAATGTATGGAGAAGAACTACAAAAACAACTGACAAAAAAAAAAAAAGTAACAAAATATCTGAGGAGGCCTTACAAATAGCTGTGAAAAAAAGAGACGTGAAAACCAAAGGAGAAAGGAAAGACATCTCATTTGAATGCAGAATTCCAAAAAAGATAAAGGAGAGATTTAAAAAAGCCTTCCTCATTAATTAGTGTAAAGAAATAGAGGAAAACAATACAATGGGAAAGATTAGAGATCTCTTCAAGAAAATTAGAAATGCCAAGGGAACATTTCATGCACAGATGGGCTCAATAAAGGAAAGAAATGGTATGGACCTAATTGAAGCAGAAGATATTAAGAAGAGGTGGCAAGAACACACAGAAGAACTGTACAAAAAATATCTTTATGACCCAGATAATCATAATGGTATGATCACTTACCTGGAGCCAGACATCCTGGAATGCAAAGTCAAGTGGGCATTAGGAAGCATCACTATGAACAAAGCTAGTGGAAGTGATGGAATTCAAGTTGAGCTATTTTAAATCCTGAAAGATGATGCTGTGAAACTGCTCCACTCAATATGCCAGCAAATCTGGAAAACTCAGCAGTGGCCACAGGACTGGAAAAGGTCAATTTTCATTCCAATCCCAAAGAAAGGCAATACCAAAGAATGGTCAAACTACCACACAATTGCACTCATCTCACACGCTAGTAAAGTAATGCTCAAAATTCTCCAAGCCAGGCTTCAGCAATATGTGAATCATGAACTTCCTGATGTTCAAGCTGGTTGTAGAAAAGGAAGAGGAACTAGAGATCAAGTTGTCAACATCCACTGGATCATGGAAAAAGCAAGAGAGTTTCAGAAAAACATCTATTTCTGCTTTATTGACTATGCCAAAGCCTTTGACTGTGTGGATCACAATAAACTGTGGAAAATTCTGAAAGAGATGGGAATACCAGACCACCTGACCTGCCTCTTGTAAAATTTGTATGCAGGTCAGGAAGCAACAGTTAGAACTGGACATGGAACAACAGACTGGTTCCAAATTGGGAAAGGAGTACTTCAAGGCTGTATATTGTCACCCTGCTTACTTAACGTATATGCAGAGCACATAATGAGAAACGCTGGGCTGGAAGGAGCACAAGCTGGAATCAAGATTGCCTGGAGAAATATCAGTAACCTCAGATATGCAGATGACAGCACCCTTATGGCAGAAAGTGAAGAAGAACTCAAGAGCCTCTTGATGAAAGTGAAAGAGGAGAGTGAAAAAACTGGCTTAAAAATCAACACTCAGAAAATTAAGATCATGGTATCTGGTCCCATCACTTCACGGCAAATAGATGGGAAAACAATGTAAACAGTGACAGACTTTATTTTCTGGGGCTCCAAAATCACTGCAGATGTGATTGCAGCCATGAAATTCAAAGATGCTTGCTGATTGAAAGAAAAGTTATGACCAACCTAGACACCATATTAAAAAGCAGAGACGTTATTTTGCCAACAAAGGTCTGTCTAGTCAAAGCTATGTTTCTTCCTGTAGTCATGTATGTATGTGACAGTTGGACTATAAAGAAAGCTGAGCTCCAAAGAATCGATGCTTTTGAACTGTGGTGTTGGAGAAGACTCTTGAGAGTCCCTTGGGCTGCAAGGAGAATCTGTCCATCCTAAAGGAAATCAGTCCTGAATATTCACTGGAAGGACTGATGCTGAATCTGAAACACCAATACTTTGGCCACCTGATGTGGAGAACTGACACATTTGAAAAGACGCTGATGCTGGGAAAGATTGAAGGCTGAAGAAGAAGGGGATGACAGAGGATGAGATGGTTGGATGGCATCACTGACTCAATGGACATGAGCTTGAGTAAACTCTGGGAGTTGGTGATGGGCAAGGAGGCCTGGCATGCTGCAGTCCATGGGGTCACAAAGAGTCAGACATGACTGAGCAACTGAACTGACTGAACAAAATGGCAATAAGTACATATCTGTCACTAATTACTTGAAATGCCAATGGACTAAATGTTCCAGTAAAAAGATATAGGGTGGCTGATTGGATTAAAAAAAAAAAAGACCTATTCTATATGCCACTTAATAGAGATTCATTTAAGAGCTAAAGACCAGCACAGGCTGAAAATGAGGGGATGAAAAGAGATATTTAATATAAATTGAAATGACAAGAAGTATTCATATCAGACAAAACAGAGTTTGAAACAAAGTGTGTAATAAAAGGGAAAGAATGACATTATATAATAATAAAGAGATAAGTTGATAAGAGGATAATATATTCAGTATTATATATGAACTTAATACAAGAGCACTTAAATGTATAAAGCAAATTTTAACAAACATAAAGGATGACACTGACAATAATACAATAACAGTCAAAGAGTTTAACACCCCAGTGACATCAATTGGCAGATCATTCAGACAGGAAATCAATAAGGCAACAATGGTCATGAAAACACAATAAACCAGACTTCACAGATGTGCACAGAATATTCTACTACAAAACAGCAGAATAGACATTCCTTTA
Organism: Bubalus bubalis; assembly: GCF_019923935.1. NCBI lineage: Eukaryota > Metazoa > Chordata > Mammalia > Artiodactyla > Bovidae > Bubalus > Bubalus bubalis. The sequence goes on along the minus strand of NC_059163.1, from coordinate 114,306,478 downwards.
AAGTGCATATGGACTATTCTTCAGGATAGATCACATATTAAGACACAACACAAGCCTTGACAAATTTAAGATAGAATTTATACTAAGCATTAATTCTGACTACAAAACATAAAACTAGAAATTAATTAGATTAAAAAAATGGGAAAAGAATAAACACATGGAGACTATTAAACAGCCAATGGTTAAATGACAAAATCAAAGAGGAAATCAGAAAATAACTCAAGACAAATGAAAACGGAAACACAAATTTCCAAAATCTATGGAATACAGCAAGTCAATTCCAAGAGGAAAGCTTATAGCAATACAGGCCTATTTCTAGAAATGAGAAATATCTCAAATAAGCAACCTAACTTTCCATCTGAAGAAATTTAAAGAATAAAGCCCAAAGTCAGCAGAAAGGAGGAAATAAAATTCTGAAAGAAAAAATATAGAGATTTTAAAAGAAAAACAATGGGAAAGATCAATAAAACTCAGAGCTTTAAAAAATATAACCAAAATTGAAAAATCTTAAACTAGGCTCATTAAGAAAAGAGAATCCAAATAAACTACCACTTCCTAGAGTAATGAAAATAAACAAATGGGATCTAATTAAACAAGCCTTTTACACAACAAAGGAAATCATAAACAAAATAAAAAGACAATCCTCAGAATGGGAGAAAACAGTTGCAAATGAACAAACTGACAAGAAATTAGTCTCCAAAAATATACAAACAGCTCACACAACTCAATATCAAAGAAACAAACAACCCAGTAAAAAAAAAAGGCAGAAGTTCTAATAGACATTTCTCCAAAGAAGACATACAATGACTAAAAAGCATATGAAAAGATGCTTAACATCACTAATTACTGGAGAAACGCAAATCAAAACTGCAATGAGGTATCACCTTACACCAGTCAAAATGGCCATCATCAAAGAAATCTACAAACAGTAAATGCTGGAGAAGATGTGGAGAAAAGGGAACCTTCCTACACTGTTGGTGGAAAAGTAAACTAGTATAACCACTATGGAGAACAGTAAGGAGGATACTTAAAAAAAATTAAAATAGAGCCATTATATGATCCAATAATCTCACTCCTGGGCATATATCCAGATAAAACTATAATTTAAAAAGAGATGCACCCCAATATTCACTGTACACTGTTTACAATAGCCAGAGTATGGAAGCAACCTAAATGTTAATCAACAGAGGACTGGATAAAGATGTGAGATATATATATATATAATATATATACATACATCCATTCATCCATTTAGTCGCTCAGTCATGTCCGACTCTTTGCAACCCCATGAATCGCAGCACACCAGGCCTCCCTGTCCATCGCCAACTCCCGGAGTTCACTTAAACTCAAGTCCATCAAGTCGGTGATGCCATCCAGCCATCTCATCCTCTGTCATCCCCTTCTCCTCCTGCCCCCAATCCTTCCCAGCATCAGAGTCTTTTCCAATGAGTCAACTCTTCGCATGAGGTGGCCAAAGTACTGGAGTTTCAGCTTTAGCATCATTCCTTCCAAAGAACACCCAGGACGGATCTCCTTCAGAATGGAGTGGTTGGATCTCCTTGCAGTCCAAGGGGCTCTCAAGAGTCTTCTCCAACACCACAGTTCAAAAGCATCAATTCTTTGGCATTCAGCTTTCTTCATGCCTAGGTATATCCAATTTGAAAACAAATCAGGATGAACAAACCATCTCCTTATTGTTCTTGTCCCTTTGGCTAAATCCATATTTCTCCTCTCCCCTAACCTCAGGCTGTCTCTGGTCCTTCTGCTCACCCTCACTTTCTGACACACTGCAGTATAAAGCTTATCCTTCTCATCATTCTGAACTCACTAATAACTTGGATGTTACTGTTTCCAATAGAGATATTTATTTTCACAAATTTTGGTACCTCTCAGCAGAATCTGGACACAGGCAACTATTCCTTCCTTCCTTAAATATTCTTTGCTAAGTCACTTCTGTCATGTCCAACTCTTTGTGACCCTATAGATTGAAACCAGCCAGGACCCCTGTCCATGGGATTCTCCAGTCAAGAATACTGGAGTGGGTTATCATGCCCTTCTTCAGGGGATCTTCTCAATCCAGTAATCAAACCCATTTCTCTTTCATCTACCCTTATTGGCAGGCGGGTTCTTTACCACTAGCACCACCTGTATTCTTTATCCACCTTCTGATATGGCATATTTTAATGTAATTTATCCAACTGAGATGAGAAAGGGGCAGGGCACAAGGTTTAAAAGATTGAGAGCCATTGAAGACACAATATAAGCTGGTTAGAATCAATTAGAACCAAGTGGTGGATGAGTTGACTTCCACTAGACTTTGGATCTCAGTATATGCTCACTGTAACACATCAGGAAGCTAAATTACATACCCACAGGCACCATGATAGTTCTAAGGCTGACCGTAAAGGGCCAAAAGTGGGTGGGGGCCCAATTCCTGGAAATTCCACCCCTTCCCAAAATACTTGGAATACTCCTCTGACTCATTAGCCTATGAAATTACCCAGCCCTATAAAAACTGAGAACTCCATATCCTAGGGCCTCTTGCCTTCTGAGACAGCCCACACTCCATCTATGGAGTCTGCATGTCCCTGAATAACCTTTCTCTTTACTATGGCTCTCTCTTGAATTCTTTCCTGTGAGAAGCCAGGAACCCACACTCAGTGGCCATCCAATGGACTTGACTGAGACCTAGAATGTGGCCTTCCTCTCATGCGCCACCATTCTTTCCTGCAACATGACATCACTAGAAACTTGTTTTCATTCTTCACTGTTGACTCCTTTCCTATACAACTTCCAAATGTTAAAATCTTCAGGAAATTTTTTAGACCTTCTTCCATTTTCATCCTAATTGTTCCCTCAATGACTTCATCCAGTCCCAATGCTTTAAAAACCACCTCTATCCTACTGTTTCAAAATTTGTGTATTCAACCAAGGTGTCTTCCAAGAGCTCTAGACTCATAGACCCCATTTCTTTTCTTTTCTTTTTTAATTTTATTTTAAATTTTATTTTATTTTTAAACTTTACAAAATTATATTAGTTTTGCCAAATATCAAAATGAATCCACCACTGGTATACATGTGTTCCCTATCCGGAACCCTCCTCCCTCCTCCCTCCCTATATCATCCCTCTGGGTCATCCCAGGGCACTAGCCCCAAGCATCCAGTATCGTGCATCGAACTTGGACTAGCAACTCGTTTCATACATGACATTATACATGTTTCAATGCCATTCTCCCAAATCTTCCCACCCTCTCCCTGTCCAACAGAGTCCATAAGACTGTTCTATACATCAGTGTCTCTTTTGCTGTATTGACCCCATTTCTAAGTTGACATCTCTATTTGGATACAAGATACTAAGAGAATTTCTTAAACCACGTGCCCCATTCCGCTACTATTTCTGCAGATAATGCCTCTGTTCTGGGAACTTTCAGACACCCTACCAATGTGAATTATCACTTCAGAAGATGACTTCCAAAACATTCTGGTGCTTTATTTGCAGATGACAATAAATGAATATGAGAGGGATCCCTGCTTCTACTGGGTTAATCCCCAGTTGAGAGAAGCATGTTACTCTACTTAATGATACCTGGTTGAATTGAGTCCTTACCTGTGTGGCAGTCAAAATGAATTCTGTAACTCAATTTTCAAATGGACAAAAATGTTTTTCTTCAGACAGTACAGCCAATTTTTTGAAATTGGGAGGTTTGGCATGAATTCAGCCAACAAAGATGGCGTGGATTTGCAAGCAAAATTTTTTAAATGATGACTAAATAGCGATGAAAATAATCAAAGTAGAAAAGTGGAAAATCAACTCTTTCTGAGTGTTCCATAAGTCAACATAATCTTTGTAAGACAGAGAATGACCAATTCATATTTGTAGTTTAGAAATTTGTGTTCCATCAAATCAAGAATTCACACACTTGGAGAATCATCCATGCTTTCTCTATTCTTCAGTGGTGTTGGTATTTACCTTTTCTGCCTTATTTCTGGCTACTGGTTCATTCTTGCTGTTTTCCTCCTTATTTTAGTTTGGGAATCTAAGATGATCCAGTTTTCTCATCCTTTCCAATTTTGTTTAAATCCTCCTTCTTCTAGGTTTTATTTTAACAAGCTTATAATCCTTGTTCTATTTTTCAACACTAAGGAATAGCTGCTGAAAAACGATAAGGTTACATAATGCTGGTCACTTTGAAGTCTATATAGCATCTAATTAGAAACCATTTCAGAGACCAGGTATTAGCTTCCCTCAGGTTTGACATAGACAGTGCCTTGAAGGCCATCACCTTTATTGACTAAGCAACTGTATCCTTTCATTATCTGCTTCCTTTCCCTTTTGAAATTAATTCCTAGAGAATATGACTGGAAAACACCATCACAATAAGTACAAGTTCTTAGTCTCATTACTGGCACCCACAGAAAATGTGAGCCTTCTAAGCACTTTTCCAGTCCCAAGGTTTACATCACCTGAGATATCCTGACCTAACTGACCTTAGACTTTTTTTCTACTCCATGGTCATTTATGTAATATTATTCTGCTTTAAGAATAAAATCAAACCCATTAAAGCCTAGCACAGAAGGCTCTCTATTTTCCAGTCTTGCTTCCATAGTTTTCTTATTTAAACTTCTGCTCCCACAGGCTGTCAGAACCCTCCCTCTCTCTCTTTCTTAATTAGCACTTGCTGCTCAGTGATACACAATGTCCCTTGAAAAGTATAGCATGTTTTAGTGATTTATTGCTGCAGGTCATCATTTCATTGCTGCCTCTGGAATACAAATTAGATATGCCTTTTTCTCTTGTAACTCAAACCATAACATCAGAATAATTATCTGCTAATCAGATGAAACATAAGAAAACAGAAGTATTTCTTCTTTTTCAATTTCTGATTAGCCACAAATATAAACCATGCTCTTTGAATTCTGTGAATTAATGTCTTCCACACATCATTCCCAAAGAGACCTTTATTTTCTCTCATGGTGGTTGTACTTCTGAAGGCAAGGATCTCTGTCACCAGCAAAAGCAGAATATTTAGCACACATAAGAGCTTCATAATTGTTTGTGAAGTGAATGAATGTTACTTCGTTATTGCAAATAACAAGTGGAAAAACTAGGATTTACTATAATGACCTCTTCAAGAAAATGAGAGATATCAAGGGAACGTTTCATGCAAAGATGGGCACAATAAAGGACAGAAATGGTATGGACCTAACAGAAACAGAAGATATGAAGAAGAGGTGGCAAGGATATATAGAAAAACTGTAAAAAAGATCTACATGACCCAGATAACCATGATGGTTTGATCACTCACCTAGAGCCAGACATCCTGGAGTGTGAAGTCAAGTGGGTCGTAGGAAGCATTACTATGAACAAAACTAGTGGAGGTGATGGAATTCCAGCTGAGCTATTTCACATCCTAAAAGATGATGCTGTTAAAGTTCTGCACTCAATATGCCAGCAAGTTTGAAAAACAGCAGTGGCCATAGGACTGGAAAAGGTTCATTTTCATTCTAATCCCAAAGACAAGAAATCCCAAAGAATGCTCAAACTACTTCACAATTGTGGTCATTTCACATGCTAGCAAAGTAATGCTCAAAATCCTCCAAGCAAGACTTCAAAAGTATGTGCACTCAGAACTTCCAGATGTTCAAGCTGGATTTAGAAAAGGCAGAAGAACCAGAGATCAAATTGCCAACAGCTGTTGAATTATAGAAAAACAAAGGGAATTCCAGAAAAACATCTGCTTCTCCTTCATTGACTATTCCAAAGCCTTTGACTGTGTGGATCACAACAAACTTAAAGAGACGGAAATTCTTAAAGAGATGGGAATGCTCAACCACTTTATCTGCCACCTGGGAAACCTTTATGCAGGTCAAGAAGCAAGAATTTGAACTGGACATGGAACAATGGACTTGTTTTAAATTGGGAAAGGAGTACGTCAAGGCTGTATATTGTCACTCTGCTTATTTAACTTATATGCAGAGTACATTATGCAAAATTCTGGGCTGGATGAATCACAAGCTGGAATCAAGACTTCTGGGAGAATTATCAATAACCTCACAAATGCAGATGATACCAGCCTAATGGCAGAAAACAAAGAGAAACTAAAGAGCCTTTTGATGAAGGTAAAAGAGGAGCATGAAGAAGCTAGCTTAAAAATCAACATTCGGAAAAAAGACCATGGCATCTGGTACCATCACTTTATGGCAAATAGATGGGGAAAAAATGGAAACAGTGAGAGACTTTAGTTTCTTGGGCTCCAAAATCACTGTGGACAGTGACTGAAGGCTTGAAATTAAAAGACGCTTGCTGCTTGGAAGTAAAGTTATGATGAACCTCAACAGTGTATTAAAAAGCAAAGATATCACTTTGCAGACAAAGTTCCTTATAATCAAAGCTGTAGTTTTTCCAGTAGTCATGTACAGATGTGAGTGTTGGACCATAAAGAGCACTAAGTGCTGAAGAATTTATGCTTTTGAACTGTGGTGCTGGAGAAGACTCTTGAGAGCCCCTTGGACAGCAAGGAGATCAAACCAGTCGATCCTAAAGGAAATCAATCCTGAATACTCATTGGAAGGACTGATGCTGAAACTGAAACTTCAGTACTTTGGCCACCTGATACCAAGAGCCAACTCATTGGAAAAGACTCTGATGCTGGGAAAGATTGAAGGCAGGAGGAGAAGGAGGAGACAGAGGATGAGATGGTTGGATGGCATGAGTTTGAGCAAATTCTGGTAAATAGTGAAAGACAGAGAAGCCTGGTGTGCTGCCTCTATGGGGTGGAAAAGAATCAGACATGACTGAGAAACTGAACAAACAAGTGTTTATAAGGTCTAGGAAAAGGGATAAAGAAACCCCAGAAGATGGAAATGGAACTGGGATTGCTCAGAGAGTCTTTTATATTTAATTTCTACTTCTTTCATCTAATATGCTTTATTTTTCTTTGCCCTAGATTATTTGTCTCCCTCTCTTCTTTCTCTGTCTCTCCCTATCCCTCTGATCTAGTTTATTTTATTCCATTCCTCCCATCCACATGGTATGATCCCATATCTCTACAACTATTTTTTTTACAATCTATATTCAAAAATATAAAAGCTGATCTGCCTCTTCTAGGTCAAACTTCTATAGCTGAAATAACTAAGACCAAAGGGCTAGATGCACATAGAACAAATATAGTTAAAATCATGCAGATGGAGGAGGGAAATAGTTAAATTCTAAAGATAGGTGGTAGGCACACAATGTAAAAGATCTAGTGTGACAACGTTAGTCAGTCAATCATGTCCAATTCTTTGCGATCCCATGGACTATAGCCTGCCTGCCTCCTCTGTCCATGGAATTCTCCAGGCAGAATACTAGAGTGAGTTGCCATTCCCTTCTCCAGGGGACCTTCCCCATCCAGGGATCAAATCTGTGTCTCCTGGTCTGTAGGAAGATTCTTTACTGTCTGAGCCACCAGGGATCTAAGAGGAGTATATTAGGGGAAACAACTGAATAATTTTTATTTTGACCTTATTAATATTGATTCCTAGACAATTTCTTAGAATGTGCAAAGAAACTATAGAATTCCCATTTTTAAAATTTGCTTGAAATATTCTAAGGATCTCATCAAATATTGCCCTTGATCCTGCTTAATTCCTTCAGTCTGTCCTTGAGATTATAAGAAACCTCAAAGTCCATGATGTTGTTACCAAACCAACTTGAGTCTGCTCATCCATATGCAGCAAAACAAGTCTAGTGACAATCAAACTTGCTGGGCTGTGCTGAAGAGAAATTCAGCATTTATTGTATGGTAATATAGAAGGAGTCTGAAACAGACAGTGCTCAAAAAGCCTGGACAACCTGATGGGTTTTAGCAAAGCATTTTTAAAGGCTGAGCAAGGGAGTCCTATCCCTGAGTATTTATCAGGTCATGAACGATTCTCTGATTGGTTGATGGTGAGGTTAGTAAAAAAGGAAGTTATACTGTTGCAAATGGTTCCTGGTTCTGGCCAGACTCCTGAGGGGAGGTGTTAATTTCTTCCACTTGATGGGGGCCCTGGCATCTGCATCTGAGTTATAGCTCAGGAAATGTGCATCCGGTACTATCATCTAGGTACTTCAGAGAGGAGCTAAAGCAGAGCATAAGGGGAAGAGGTTTGTTTCCCAAAGTCCCCATAGGGTCCTACTTGGTTACCATATTATTTCTTTCTTGCCACACAATTTTCAGGGTTGAGCATCAAAGCTCTTTCCAGCCAAACAATTTAAAGTTTGCATTCTCTCCTTCCCCATGGTTTTGAATCTATAATGTAGTTGTTTGACAGCACTGTTACTGAGCCAACTCCTCCACCCTTAGCCCCTTGTTTCCACCCATAAAGCTCCTAATGCTATATTCTTCTATTTCCAAACTTTGAAAATGAACCTAATTTCACCCAGGAAAACAACAGGCTTGAAGTACCTGTTTGAAGTACCAGCTGGTTTTTTCCCAACTCTTTGAAATACCTGTCTTTAAACTCAGGTCATTGTTATTGTTTCCAGCTCTTCAGAAACATTCACATTTAGGCAATTTTAGTTGCTTACATAAGGAAGAAGGTTTTTGAATGCCTTATGAGTGTTTCAGTCCTCTTTTCCCCAGTGGTTTGGTTCTTCTCTTTACCTTCTATGTTGTACATCCTCCAGCCTCAGTAGCTGTTTATCTCCTGGGAACTTTTAGACTAGCCACCTGTTTTTTGCTATTTGCCTTGGACTTTATAAATGAACCTATTAGTGTTTAAACCAACCAAAGTTTCAAGTATTTAACAATTCTTTTGCTTTTCATACTTAAGTGTGATCATAATTTCATGAAGATACAGTTTACAAAACCAGCAGTAAATAAAAGTAATTAGGCACCTCCTATGTGCCCATTACCTTCTACACACTTCATGGCCATCAGCTAAATCCTTCCCAGTGCCTCAGATTGTAAAGAGTCTGCCTGCAGCGCAAGAGATCTGAGTTTGATCTCTGGGTCGGGAAGATCCCCTGGAGAAGGGAATGGCTACCCACTCCAGTATGCTTGCCTGGAGAATTTCATGGACAGAGGAACCTGGAAGGTTACAGTTTATGGGGTCAGAAAGATCAGACATGACTGAAACACTTTCACTTCATTTTCATGGTTAGAAAACTCCACAATTCAAGAAGAGAAAGATGAGGCTCAAGTAACTTTCCTAAGGTCACATGACTAGTAAGTAAAGAAAATCATCTTCAAACATAGATTTGGGTCACTCCAAAGCCTGTACAGTTTCTAGAACAAAATATTATTAATAGATTATATATTCCCCTCAATGATTACATCTTCATATATGCCCTGTTTTCTAATTTCCTGACTCATTTATTATTCTTAATTTTTTAAAAAAGTGATGTTAGGCCATAAGTGGAGAAAGAAGTGACAAAGTGCTCCATATTCTTTCCTGGGGAATCCCATGGACAGAAGTGCCTGGTGAGCCCCAGTCCATGATGTTGCAAAGAGTCAGACATTACTGAGTGATTAACACTTCACTTCACAGACCATAAGAACATACAGACCCAAAATGTTGCTTTCTTAAAAACAGGTATATTAGTGTCCCAATTGCTGCTGTAACAGATTTTCAGAAATTTAGTGTTTTAAAACAATAAAAATTTATTATATTATAGTTCTAGAAGTCAGAATTCCAGAAATGGATGTCACTGGCTCTTATTACTACTACGGATAAGCAAGAAGATCCTACTATATAGTACAAGCAACTGTATTCAATATCCTGTAATAAATCATAATCAGTTCAGTTCAGTAGCTCAGTCATGTCCAAATCTTTGTGAACCCATGGACTGCAGCATGCCAGGCTTCCCTGTCCATCACCAACTTTCAGAGCTTACTCAAACTTATGTCCATTGAGTCAGTGATGCCATCCAACCACCTCTTCCTCTGTTGTCCCATTCTCCTCCTCCCTTCAATCTTTCCCAGCACCAGGGTCTTTTCAAATGAGTCAGTTCTTCACATCAGGTGGCCAAAGTATTGGGGTTTTCAGCTTCAACATCAGTCCTTCCAATGAACACCCAGGACTGATCTCCTTTAGGATGGACTGGTTGATTCTCCTTGCAGTCCAAGGGACTCTCAAGAGTCTTCTCTAACACCACAGTTCAAAAGCATCAATTCTTTAGCACTCAGCTTTCTTTATAGTCCAACTCTAACATCCATACATGACTACTGGAAAAACCATAGCTTTGACTAGATGGACCTTTGTTGGCAAAGTAATTTCTCTGCTTTTTAATACGTTGTCTACATTGGTCATAACTTTCCTTCCAAGAGGCAAGTGTCATTTAATTTCATGGCTACAGTCACCATCTTCAGTGATTTTGAAGCAAAAGAAAATAAAGTCTGTCACTGTTTCCTTGGTTTCCCCATCTATTTGCCATGAAGTGATGGGACTGGATGCCATGATCTTTGTTTTCTGAATGTTGAGTTTTAAGCCAAATTTTCCACTCTCCTCTTTCACCTTCATCAAGAGATTCTTTAGTTCTTCTTTGCTTTCTGCCATAAGGGTGGTATCATCTGCATATCTGAGGTTATTGATATTTCTCCCAGAAATCTTGATTCCAGCTTGTGCTTCATCCAGCCCAGCATTTCTCATGATGTATTCTGCATATAAGTTAAATAAGCAGGGTGACTGTATACAGCCTTAACATACTCCTTTCCTGATCTAGAACCAGTCTGTTCATAATAGACAGAATATTTTTGAAAATGTATATTATATACATTATATTGCTGCTGCTGCTGCTGCTAAGTCGCCTCAGTCGTGTCCAACTCTGTGCGACCCCATAGATGGCAGCCCACCAGGCTCCGCCATCCCTGGGATTCTCCAGGCAAGAACACTGGAGTGGGTTGCCATTTCCTTCTCTAATATATTATATTATATATATAAATCACTTCACTGCAGAGCAGAAATTAACACAACATTGTAAGTCAACTATATGTGCTTATGCTTAGTGGCTCAATGATGTCTGATTCTTTGTGACACTTTAGAGTGTAGCCCTCCAGTCTTCTCTGTCCATGGGATTTTTCAGTCAAGAAATACTGGAGTGGGTTGTCATTTCCTTCTGCAGGGGATCTTCCCAACCCAGGGATTGATCCTACATCTTCCCCTGTGTCTCAGCTGGTAAAAACTCTGCCTTCAAGGCAGGAGACCTGGGTTCAATCCCTGGGTTGGGAAGATCCCCTGGAGAAGGGAAAGGCTAACCAGTCCAGTATTCTGGCCTGGAGAATTTCATTGACTACCTCAGATATGCAGATGACACCACCCTTATGGCAGAAAGTGAAGAGGAACTAAAAAGCCTCTTGATGAAAGTGAAAGAGGAGAGTGAAAAGGTTGGCTTAAAGCTCAACATTTAGAAAACTAAGATCATGGCATCTGGTCCCATCACTTCATGGGAAATAGATGGGGAAACAGTGGAAACAGTGTCAGACTATTTTTTGGGGTTCCAAAATCACTGCAGGTGGTGATTACAGCCATGAAATTGTAAAGTAATTAGCCTCCAACTAAATTTTTTTTTTTTTAATTCTCATCACAAGAAAAAAAAAAAAAAAGACGCTTACTCCTTGGAAGGAAAGTTATGACCAACCTGGATAGTATATTGAAAAGCAGAGATATTACTTTGCCAACAAAGGTCCATCTAGTCAAGGCTATGGTTTTTCCAGTGGTCACGTATGGATGTGAGAGTTGGACTGTGAAGAAAGCTGAGTGCTGAAGACTTGATGCTTTTGAACTGTGGTGTTGGAGAAGACTCTTGAGAGCCCCTTGGACTGCAAGGAGATCCAACCAGTCCATCCTAAAGGAGACCAGTCCTGGGTGTTCATTGGAAGGACTGATGCTGAAGCTGAAACTCCAGTACTTTTGCCACCTCATACGAAGAGTTGACTCACTGGAAAAGACCTTGATGCTGTGAGGGATTGGGGGCAGGAGGAGAAGGGGACAACAGAAGACGTGATGGTTGGATGGCATCACTGACTAGATGGACATGAGTTTGAGTGAACTCCGGGAGTTGGTGATGGACAGGGAGGCCTGGTGTGCTGTGATTCATGGGGTCACAAGGAGTCGGACACGACTGAGTGACTGAACTGAACTGAACTGATAGTCCATGTGGTTGCAAAGAGTTGGACATGACTGAGTGATTTTACTTTCACTTTATCCTGGGTCTAAAGCAAAGCAGGCAAATTCTTTACCTTCTGAGCCACTGGAAAAGTCGAATCAACAATGCTTCAATTTTTAGAAAAATAAAATTGTCCGTAGGGCTGTTTTCTTTGAAGCCTTGAAGGTTTTAGAGAAGAATTCATTTTTGTTTTTTCCAATTTCAGAGGCTGCGCACATTCTTTGGCTTGTGGCTTTGCATCACTCTGACTCTGTTTCTATAATAAATAGAAAAAATCTCCTTCAATAACTTCAAAGTCTCCTTCAATGACTTCAAAGTCTCCTTCAGTGATTTTCTCTCCTGCCTCTTTCTTTCATTAATAATCCAGGAAAACCTCCTCATCTTTAATGACATCTGTATAAGGTAACATATTCACAGGACTTGAGTCTTAAAACATCTTTGGGTAAACCATTATTCCTTCTAACAAAATAGCATGGAAACTTTTCTTAATTAAGGTAACAATGTTATGGTAAGAACTATTCCTTTACAGCGTGACTGATACACATAATAATGAGATAGTATTTATTGTTGCTTGATATTGGAAAATAAATTTTCTGAAATATGTTTAAGCAGTATATTATATTTTATCTGCTTTTACAGTGAACAAAACTGACTTTTCTTTTATGCTCCTTTTTCACTTCTTTCCAAACTTTTTTCTGATGTTTTTATTAATAAAGGTTATAGGTTGAATGTGTCCTATTATCTTTCCCCTGTCCTCTCCCAAAGCAAATAAAGACCGAAAGATGAGTTTTAGTGTTTGAACAGCTACATTGGAGAGACCCAGCAAATCCCTTACTACTTTTCCAAGTTGGTCTCATCCAAGCATTCCCAGAGGGCACAGCTGGGCAGATGGAAATCTCCCCCAGCAGAAGCAGCACTTGCACCAATAAACTAACTACATGACAGAAGCAGGAACAGGGAAGAGCAAATACCATTACACGTAGGCAGTTCCTACGGGGAAGCCATGAGTCTTGGCCAACCTGCCCTTATTCCTTAAATAAAAAGAGAAAATAAGGAATGAAAAAAAGTAGGAGCTATCTCCCTAATATTTTCAAGAGAATATGACTGGCAATTTGAGTAACTCTTAGACATACAAAGAGGGGAGAAAAGATTCACCTTGTAAATAATATCTCTTCTATGTCCTCCTACCCACATATGCTTCTAGCCTGAAATTGTGATAAAGAGGAGAAAGCCAAAAATTAAACAGCTGAGACTTTAATAGTTTGAAAGCACTTGTTGTGCAATAACTATGGGACACAGTCTTCCAGGAAACGTGCAAAGTGCAAAACTATTGTTAAAAGGTAAGTTGCATATGCTGACAAGAGTGTGCTGGGTAGCACTAAGGAGCATCAGCAGTACATAGGATGTCCAGTACCACCTGTACCTGAGAAGAGCCATGCTAGGCAGATGGAGGGAAAGAGATAAAAAGGAGTACAGATGGCCTGGATTTGGGATACAGATAATCTGATGTCAGGTGTAAGGGTATTAAAAGTCTGTCGGTAAAAGTCACTCAGTCATGTCTGACTGTTTGCAACACCATGGAAGCAGCACACCAGGCTTCCCTGTCCATCACCAACTCTCAGAGCTTACTCAAACTCATGTCCATTGAGTTGGTGATGCCATCCAACTCATCCTCTGTCATCCCTTTCTCCTCCTTCTTTCAATCATTCCCAGAATCAGGGTCTTTTCAAATGAGGCAGTTCTTCGCACCAGGTGGCCAAAGTATTGGAGTTTCACCTTCAACATCAGTCCTTCCAATGAACACCCAGGATTGATCTCCTTTAGGGTGGACTGGTTGATTCTCCTTGCAGTCCAAGGGACTCTCAAGAGTCTTCTCCAACACTACAGTTCAAAAGCATCAATTCTTCAGCTCTCAGCTTTCTTTATGGTCCAACTCTCACATTCATACATGACCACTGGAAAAATCATAGCTTTGACTAGACGGACCTTTGTTGGCAAAGTAATGTCTCTGCTTTTTAATGTGTTCTCTCAGTGTGTATAGATTTTTCTTCCAAGAGCAAGCATCTTAATTTCATGCCTTTGGTCACCATCTGTTGTGATTTTGGAGCCCAAGAAAATAAAGTCTGTCACTGTTTCCTTGATTTCCTCATCTATTTGCCATGAAGTGATGGGACTGGATGCCATGATCTTTGTTTTCTGAATGTTGAGGTTTAAGCCAGCTTTTCCACTCCCCTCTTTCACTTTCATCAAGAGGTTCTTTAGTTCTTCTTTGCTTTCTGCCATAAGGGTGGTGTCATCTGCATATCTGAGGTTATTGATATTTCTCCCAGCAATCTTGATTTCAGCTTGGGCTTCATCCAGCCCAGCACTTTGCATGATGCACTCTTCATATAAGTTAAATAAGCAGGATGACAATATACAGCCAGATGTGATGTTTTCCCAATTTTGAACCAGTCCATTGTTCCATGTCTGGTTCTAAAAGTTGCTTCTTGTCCTATATACAGGTTTCTCAGGAGGCAGATAAGGTGGTCTGATATCCCCGTCTCTTTAAGAATTTTCCACAGTTTGTTGTGATCTACAAATTAAAAAAAAAAAAAAAAAAAGTCCTTTTCATCATAGGGGACTGGAATGCAAAAGGAGGAAGTAAAGAAATACCTGGAGTAACAGTCAAGTTTGGCCTTGGGGTGCAAAATGAAGGAAGGCAAATACTAACAGTTTTACCAAGAGAATGTATTGGTCATAGCAAACACCATCTTCCAACAATACAAGAGTAGATTCTACACATGGCCATCACCAGAAGGTCAATACTGAAATCAGACTGATTATATTTTTCACAGCCAAAAATGGAGAAGCTCTATACAGTCAGCAAAAACAAGACCAGGAGCTGACTGTGGCTCAGATCATAAATTCCTTATTGCCAAATTCAGACTTAAATTGAAGAAAGTAGGGAAAACCACTAGACCATTCAGGTATGACCTAAATCAAATCCCTTATGATTATACAGTAGAAATGACAAATAGATTCAAGGGATTAGACCTGACAGACAGAGTGCCTGAAGAATGTGTAAAGAGATCTGTGACATTGTACAGGAGGCAGTGATCAAGACCATCCCCAAGAAAAACAAATGCAAAAAGGCAAACTAATTGTCTGAAGAGGCCTTACAAATAGCTGAGAAAAAAAGAGAAGCTCAAGGCAAAGGAGAAAAGGAAAGATATACCCATCTGAATGTAAAGTTCCAAAGAATAGCAAGGAAAGATAAGAAAGCATTCTTCAGTGATAAATGCAAAGAAATAGAGGAAAACAATAGAGTGGGAAAGACTAGAGATCTTTTCAAGGAAATTATAGATACCAAGGGAATATTTCATGTAATGATGGCACAATAGAGGGCAGAAATGGTATAGACCTAACAGGAGCAGAAGATATTAAGAAAAGGCGGCAAGAATACACAGAAGAACTATACAAAAAAGATATTCATGACCCAGATAACCTCGATGGTATTATCACTCACCTAGAGCCAGACATCCTGGAGTCTGAAGTCAAGTGGGTCTTAGGAAACATCACTATGAACAAAGCTAGTGGAGGTAATGGAATTCCAGCTGAACTATTTAAATCTTAAAAGATGATCCTTTGAAAGTGCTGCACTCAATATGCCAGCAAATTTGGAAAACACAACAGAGGCCACAGGACTGGAAAAGTTCTGTTTTGATTCCAAACTAAAAGAAGGATGATGCTAAAGAATCTTCAAACTACAGCACAATTGCACTCATCTCACATGCTAGCAAAGTAATGCTCAAAATTCTCCAAGCCAGGCTTCAACAGTACGTGAGCTGAGAACTTCCAGATGTTCAAGCTGGTTTTAGAAAAGGCAGAGTAACCAGAGATAAATGCCAACATCCACCTGATGATCCACTGGATCATCAAAAAAGCAAGAGAGTTCAAGAAAAACATCTACTTCTGCTTTATTGACTATGCCAAAGCCTTTGTGTGGATCATAACAAACTGGAAAATTCTTAAAGAGATGGAAATAGCAAACCACCTTACCTTCCTCCTGAGAAATCTGTATGTGGGTCAAGAAGCAATAGTTAGAACTGGACATGGAACAATGGACTGTTTTAAATCAGGAAAGGAGTACATCAAGGCTGTATACTGTCACCCTGCTTATTTAACTCATATGCAGAGTACATCATGTGAAATGCCAGGCTGGATGAAGCACAAGCTGGAATCAAGATTGCTGGCAGAAATTTCAATAACCTCAGATATGCAGATGACAGCCACCTTGTGGTAGGGAGTGAAGAACTGAAGAGCTTCTTGATGAAAGTGAAAAAGGATAGTGAAAAAGCTGGCTTAAAACTCAACATTCAAAAAACTAAGATCATGGCATCCGGACCTATCACTTCATGGCAAATAGATGTGGAAACCATGGAAATAGCAACAAGCTTTATTTTCTTGGGCTCCAAAATCACAGCTGATGGTGATCATACCGGTAAAAGACACTTGCTCCTTGGAAGAAAAGCTATGACCACCCAGACAGCATTTTAAAAAGTAGAGACATTACTTTGTCAGCAAGGGTCCACCTAGTCTAAGCTATGGTTTTTCCAGTAGTCATATATGAATGTGAGAGTTGTACCATAAAGAAAGCTGAGACCTGAAGAATTGATGCTTTTGAAGTATGGTGTTGGAGAGGACTCTTGAGAGTCCCTGGACTGTTAGGAGATCAAACCAGTCAATCCTAAAGGAAATCAGTCCTGAATATTTATTGGAAGGACTGATGCCAGAGCTGTAGCTCCAATACTTTGGCCACCTGATGCAAAGAACTGCCTGATTGGAAAAGACCCTGATGAAGGCAGGAGGAGAAGGGGATGACAGAGGTTGAGATGTTTGGATGGCATCACTAACTTGATGGATATGAGTTTTAGCAAGTTCTGGGAGTTGGTAATGGACAGGGAAGCCTGGTGTGCTGCTTTGGGGTTGCAAAGAACTGTACATGACTGAGTGACTGAACTGAACACACTCAAAGGCTTTAGCATAGTCAATAAAGCAGAAGTAGATGTCATTTTTTCTGGAATTCTTTTGCTTTTTGATTGATCCAGTGGCTGTTGACAATTTTATTTCTTGTTCCTATGCCTTTTCTAAATGCAGCTTGAACATCTGGAAATTCTCAGTTCACATACTGTTGAAGCCTAGCTTAAAGGATTTTGAACATTGGCTTGCTAGTATGGGAAATGAGCTCAACTGTGCACTAGTTTTAACAGTATTTCCTGTCTTGGAATTGGAATGAAAACTGACCTTTTCCAGTCTTGTCACCACTGAATTTTCCAAATTTGCCAGCATATTGAGTGCAGCACTTCAATAGCATCATCTTATAGGATTTGAAATAGCTTGGCTGAAAGTCCATCTATTGTACCAGCTTTGTTTCTTGTAAAGCTTCTTAAGGCCCACTTGACTTCACACTCCAGGATATCTGGCTCTAGGTGAGTGACTCCACCACTGTGGTTGTCCAGGTCATGAAGACCTATTTTTAACAGTTCTTTTGCATAATCTTGCCACCTGTTCTTAACATCTTCTGCATCTGTTAGGTCCATACCATTTCTGTCCTTTATTGTTCCCATCGTTGCATGATATGTTCCCTTGGTATCTCTAATTTTCTTGAAGAGATCTCTAGTCTTTCCCATCCTATTGTTTTCCTCTATTACTTTGCATTATTCACTTAAGAATTCTTTTTTGTCTCATTTTCACCTATAAAAACTCTTTCTCAATAGCTATTGGGAAATTTTGAACATGAGCTGCCCATTCTCCTTGCTTGATCTTTGCAATAAACTTTTTATGCTCCAGACTCGGATGTTTTATTTTGTTTGGCCTCTCTCTGTGTTAGGCACACAAACTTTGGTTCAATGACTACTCTGCCAACAATTGTGAGTTTAGAAGGGAGCCCTGAGAACCAGAGACCTGGATGCTGCCTTGTTTAAACTCACTGAGCCCCTGAACAGAGAATTCATATGATACCAGATCTCTACTTACACAACTACGAGGCAATAAAATAACCTTGGCAACATGGCATGACAGCAACAGAAAACTAACACAGTGGTGAAAAAGAGGAGACAATAAGGATAAAACTTGTCTTGTAGCATACACAACTGCATGGAAACTGGTGCAACAATATGAAATAAGAACAGGTCAGACAGTGAGCCACTGAGTCAAATGGGAAGAAAGGCTCATGAGTTCACTTGTGGACATGTTCAATTTTCAGTACATTTGGAAGTTCAGGTGGGAAAAAAAAAAGTTAATCTATTTTTTATATAGACCTCAAGCTCAGAAAGTAAATCAAAGCTAAAAATAAGACTATTTACTTTCATGCATTGGAGAAGAAAATGGCAACTCACTCCAGTATTCTTGCCTGGAGAATCCCAGGGACAGAGGAGCCTAATGGGCTGCCATCTATGGGGTCGCAAAGAGTCGGACAAGACTGAAGTGACTTAGCAGCAACATCCAGCTATTAACTGAGGCCAAATGTGTGGATAAAATTATAAAATAATATATTATATTTTATAAAATATTTATTAATATATGATATATTATAAATATAGTCTCATTTAATATAATGATATAATAGAATAAATATAATGCAATATAATGTATAATATAATATATATAAGTATATATATAAATTATATATATAAATATCAATAAATATATATACATGTATATATAAATTTATATAATTTATATATAAATAAAAATTTATATATAAATATAAATAAAATATAAATAAAATAAAATATATTATTAATATATATTAAAATTATATTAATATTATATACCATATTATAATATATAATATATATCATATAATATAATCAGATATGATATATATGATATAATATTAATATAATATATTATATATTATATCATGTGACCAGATATGATATATATTATATCATATCTGATTGTTTACAACACATCAGAGACTGCACTGTGCCAAATGTGCAAAGGTGAGCAGTGAAGCCCTGGGCCCAGCATTGCCAGCCAAGCATATCATGGGATGCTCTTGGGTCACATGCCTCTGGGACATGCAGCAGGAGGAAGAGCTGAATAGCCAAGGTGGGGCCAGAACAATGATGGTGCCAAGCTTTAGAGAGCACTGAGACGAGAGACCACTCCAATAACAACAATACTGAGGGCCTGTGCTGTTGTAGATACTTTCTATTCGCCATCTTATTTAGCTCCAACGATTTAAATAGTCTTAGCTCCATTTGCAGATGAGGACACTAAAATTAACAAATTGCTTAAACTAATCTACATAATAAAATTGAGAGCTAAGATTTGAACCCAAATCGCATAGTCTTAACATCTATGCTTTCTCCCTATACATTGCTTCTACACCAAAATCCAAGGAAAGGAGGAAATGGCATTCGTGTTCAGTTTTATTAAAAAAACTTTTTGATGATATTCTCATTAATTCATGTCAATGACTAAGTGATTCTTGTGACTATTTCTACAACGGACTCCATAGCATTGAATACATCCTACACCTATGTGCTATCCAATAGCAAGAAACAGTGTATGTTCAATCTTCATAGATATGTTAGAGCCTGAAGTAAACAGCATTGCTTCATCAATGCAAGTTTAAAACAACCTAGCTGCATGTTTATGTCTGAAAATTACAAGAAAATAAAAGAGATGTTAGTATATTTTGAAAGGTAAATTTAAATTAGAGTAACAGATGTAAGCATACTACAACACTGATAAATTCAAAGCTACTATTGTTAAGCCACTTTAGTTGTGTCCAGCTCTTTGTGAC